>NC_071389.1:34688141-35888141 GCF_022682495.2 Desmodus rotundus | reverse complement strand
CATTTCATATTAATAAGGGCTTGATGATGATGAACTCCTTTAACTTGACTTTATCTGGGAAGCACTTTATCTGCCCTTCCATTCTAAATGATAGCTTTGCTGGATAGAGTCATCTTGGATGTAGGTCCTTGCCTTTCATGACTTCAAATACTTCTTTCCAGCCCCTTCTTGCCTGTAAGGTTTCTTTTGAGAAATCAGCTGACAGTCTTATGGGAACTCCTTTGTAGGTAACTCTCTCTTTTCCTCTTGCTGCTTTTAAGATTCTCTCCTTATCTTTAGTCTTGGGTTACTTGATTATTATGTGCCTTGGTGTGTTCCTCCTTGGGTTCTTTGGGACTCTCTGGGCTTCCTGGACTTTCTGGAAGTCTATTTCCTTTGCCATATTGGGGAAGTTTTCCTTCTTTATTTCTTCAAATAAGTTTTCAATTTCTTGCTATTCCTGTTCTCCTTCTGGCACCCCCATGATTTGGATATTGGAATGCTTAAGGTTGTTCCAGAGTTTCCTAAGCCTTTCCTTATTTTCTTTAATTCTTGTTTCTTCATTCTGTTCTGGTTGGATGTTTATTTCTTCCTTTTGTTTCAAATCATTGATTTGAGTTCCAGTTTCCTTCCCTTCACTGTTGGTCCCCTGTATATTTTCCTTTATTTATGTTTGTGTAGCCTTCATTTCTTCCTTCATTTTGCAACTGAGCTCAATCAGTTTTGTGAGCGTCCTGATTACCAGTGTTTTGGACTCTGCATCAGCTAGGTTGTCTGTCTTCTCATCACTTAGTTCTTTTTCTGGAGTTTTGATCTGTTCTTTCACTTGGGCCATATTTCTTTGTCTCGGTGCACCATTCTGGGTGACTATTTCTTTAACTCCTTGGTTGTTGGACTTCCATGCAAATGATTTTCTGGCAGTTCTGGTTGTTCTTTGTTTTTAAATTGGTTGTTATCCTTATTTTGGTTGTGAAAGGAAGTGAAGCGTTTCTGCCTACGCCTCCATCTTGGCCAGAACTCTCCTTACTATATTTTTTAGAGCTCTGTAACAGCTGCGACTCTTATTTTCCTTTATGTCTAGCACAAAATAGACATCCAGTAAATATTTGTTGAATGTATAAATGAATCTTGCCTCCCTCTCCTGCCAATGTCAAAGATATAATTGGCACAGTAAATCAACTTGGCTTTAGCAACTTTCCCCAAACGTTACACAAAGCAGAGAGCCCAGAGTGAATAGGACCACTCTCCTGACAAGCAGAATCTGGGAATCAACTTTTGTCCCTTGAACTCACCCCCTATCCCTAATGGTTTAATAATAGTAATAGTAATAGCTAGCACTAAGTATGTATATGAGCTAGTAATTCTTAAGTTATCTATGTGCATTAATTCATAAAATCTTCACAACAACCCTCTAAGGTAGGTACTATTATTTCCCCCCACATTTTATACATGAAGAAACTGAGGCCTAGCGAAGTCAAGTAACTTGTCCAAAGTTTTACAGCCGTTAAAATGGCAGAACCATGATTCAAAACCAGGAAATCTATCTTCAAATTCCATGTTCTTAACCGTGTATCTGCTAACTCACTATTTCTTTTGAACAAACATGGTACTCTCCCCAAGAAAACTTTGGTGATGAGTAGAAATGTTTGTCTTCTTACATACCCCATTACAGTTGGGGCAAAAGGGGGTAAAGTTGGTAGGAACCTGGGAAAACTTCCTGGGATGCCCTGCTTAGTTGTTTTCCTCAACCCAGAGCCGATATTTATCACCAACTATGGGCTAAACATAAGGGACACAGAGCTAAATACTAAAGCAGGATCCTTACCTTCACTCATACATACTAGCTGGCAAACCATACAGCAAACAATTACAAATGAAAGGGGAACGGTGGGGTGGAGAGGGCAGGATACTATGAGAACCCACATGAGGGTCCTAACCTTCATCAAAAAATCAAGGAATACCTCCTTGAAGGGCTGATTTCTAAGCTGCGGTCTAAAGGATGAATAGGAATGAGCCAGGTACAGGAGCAGGAAGGTTGCATTCCCAACAGAGGGAACAGCAAACTTGAAGGCCTGCAGTGTGGCTACAATACAGTAAGGTCAGGAGACTGGAGAGAGACGAGGTATAGACGTTAAGCAGTAGCCAGGTCTTGGATGGAAGCCTTGGGGGGGGAATACGGGTGTTGCTATCAGAGACTATGGAGAGAAATGGCATGGCAAGAGCCAGGCCAAACTAGAATCCACACACCCAACCATCTAGTCCCTGCCCTTGGTTTTTCTTTCAGAAAGTAGAACAGTAAGAAACTAGGACTTGCATAGGTGTTTCAAGATTAAAATGGAGTTGAGTAGGCTTTTCTTTGTGGTGGGTGGGTTAGGAGGGGCACACATTCAAGGCTAGTCATGGCCCTGAACTAGCACAATGCGTGGCAGTGTTGTTCCTTCTAACCCTGGCGCCCTGCTGACTGATTCATATGAATCTCCTAGGAATCTTAAAAAGGCTAGGCAGTGACGGAAGACCAAGGAGTGAGAGAAAAGAAAAGTGAGATGAAATCAAACAGAATGCAGTTGAAGAGGGTATACATTATTAAAAGGGAATAATAGCTTGAATATCTCTGTCCTTTGTTAAAATGCAAATTTGATTTAACACAACATGTATAAACTTAATGCCAATGTATGCAGGGCACTGTTCCCTAGTAAAATTAGAGTAAAAAAGAACAAGAGAGTAAAGAAAATTAAATTTAATCTCTCTTTTTCTATGTATGTTCCTTGTCTAGTTTCTTAGACACTAAATTCCTATTTATTGAGAGAGAGAGAGAGAGAGAGAGAGAGAGCAAGCTACCCCAGAATTTTCCCTTAAATTCTGCTTTTATGAAAATGGCAAGCAGATATCAGGAATTTATTTCAAAAGCCCTTTTCATTATATGTCAGAGTCAGTAAAACTTCGGTCTATGTTATAACTATAAACAGATGGCAAGAAAAACTTCCCTAGAGACAGGCAAACTGGGTGAGAGCCTGATCCCTACTTATTAGCTATTACCTCAGCTAACTCACTTAACTTCTTTGGGTCTTAGTAGTAGTAGCAGTAGCAAAACTATTTGCACAAGGTACTGTAAATTCTGGTGTCCCACATTTATCCCATTTAATATTAACATTTCGTGAATGTTTACAGCTTTGCAGGCATGGTCTCATTTAAACCACAGAACAAAATCTACAAGGGAGGTCATTTTATTGTGGTTATTTGACAAAAAGTAAAACTAAAACTTAGAGAAGTTAAGAAATTTCTTACCCAAGATATACAGTGGCAGAAACATGTATAAATAGCCTCCAAGTCTGTATTCTTAGCCACTGCACTATATTGCCACCAGTTAGTTATTTCATTTAACTATGAAAGATCTTCGATTCTTGCAGGATTAATGAGAGAATGCATTCAGAATGCCCCACACAATGTCCAGTACCTGGTCCATGGTTAGCATTACACTGCATCAAGGAGAAGGAAAGGGAAAGGCAATGGGAAATGAAGAGGAAGAAGTAGTGTCTCTGACTTACCCAAGCCCACCTCCAACAAGAAGATCTGATTAAGCTGCATGACCTTTCTGGGAAGAGTCAGGCTCTCCAAGCACAGATTAAATCCTACACTGTCCAATACCGTAACTGTTACCCCCATGTGGCTATTGACCACTTGAAGTGAGGCAAATTCAAATTAAGCTGTGCTGAAAATATAAAACACACACCAGATTCCAAAGACATAGTATGAAAAAAGGAATGCAAAATATCTCATTAATAATTTTATATAGATTATATATTGAAGTAATATTTTGGATATATTGAGTTAAATAACATTATTTTTAATGTAGGGGTTTTTTTTAACTTTTTTAATGTGGCTACCAGAAAAATTTAAATTACATATATATTTCTCATTTCTTTTGGACAGCACTGAATGAGACATCAGTCCTCCTTCCACTTCCAAAGACCAGGTTTCAACGGCAGTCCAAATTCAAGCGGTTACATCGTTGCCTGGGAAATGCGCTGAGTGGACTCACAGGTCCTTTCCCCATGTTAGTGAGATTCCTTCACTAACTCGAATGTCTCTGCTATTTAGGGCCTTTTTAATGAAATCAAACAGTCTCATGCTTTAGAATTAGAAATATTTATCTGACTACTAGATTATGTTAGCTAGGAGAGTGTAATAAAACTCACTTTGCATTTTGAATCTTCAAATGCATTGATGTTATTTTTATAGGAATAATTTCATATTTATCTTATTAGTTAAATTACCAGTAAAATACTGTATAAACTATAAAAAAGAGAAGTATGTCGTTATCTACTAAGGTAACACCATTCCTACAATACATAATCCATCAGATTCTCCTAAGATCCCAGCTAGAGGGCATGGGTTGATTATTTACATACTGCTTGAAAAATGTAGTCCTTTGGATATTTAATATTTTAAGAACTCTAGAAATTTAATGTTGCTTTGCACAGATAATTCTTTAAACAAACAAAAAGACAAGACTGCTCATGAACAGTTTCTATCTAAGCATGTAGGGATTGTTACCTCCTGCGACATTTTCTTTAAACATGGTTAGACGTACTTAGTTTAATGAGTTTGGAGATTGTTGCTTTTTCCCCTTTAATTTGCCAGATGAATCAGGAATATTTATTTTAAGAGACAGTTTAAGGAACTCCGTAATTCCAATCTGTCAGAGTTTTACAAATAAAACCCAGTTGAATGCCTGTCATTGTTTCCAATCTGGTCAAGCAAAAAGATAAAAAGTATACAATTCATCAGAATAATTAGTTGATTTGGATTAAATAATTCTAAGGATAAACATTTGACCCTCTGGCACATCATAAACCTCCTGGAGTGAGAAGGATTATAAATTAAATGTACAAGATTTAAAATGGTCCTGATATACCCTGAACATTATTGCAGGCATGTGGGACACATTTAGATAAGTTAAAACCGAGTGTGGGTTTAGAGGTTAGCCATCTTTGATTATTGGTTTACTAAAGCTTTATTGCTTTGGTGTGAGGATAGGGGAGCAGAGAGGAGCCGCTAGAAAGAAAGGAATAGTGGCAGCAGTGCCCCCTGCTCTCAGATGGCCACCTCCCTTAAGTTTCATGGATTTTTAGAGACATGGTACCCCAAGGGACAATGAAACTGTATTATTAAGTATAAGGCAGTCAGGAAGGAAAGACCTAACCTTCGTTGAGGGCCTCCACCATTGCAAGCACTGTGCTGTAATTTAATCTAATAACAACATGAATTTCATTACAAATTCAGGAAAGACTAGGATGAAGCTTATACATAAAGAAACTGAGAGTCAAGAAAGTGAAATAACCTGTACAAGACTCACAGCTAGATGGGGAATGAGCCAGGACTTGACCCAGACATGCCTTGCTGCAAACCAGTGATTCTCATACTGTGGCGCTGGCAGTGACTGCAGGCTGTGGGCGCAGTTCAGGCTCCTACAAGTGTGGTGACCAGCCATTCTGATTCGCCTGGGACTGAGAGGGTGCAGGCACCCTGGGCTTTTAGTGCTACCACTAGGAGAGTCCAGCGCAAACGTGATTGAGTTGGTTGCCCTAGCTAGAATTCAACTGATTAAGGGACCAGGCTAAAAGTGTTATACTGACGGGGGAAAGGAAGGTTGTCCAGTTGTCTGTGTTGTCCCTCTGTGCCACAGATGAACAATCTCTGCCCTCCTTATTTTATGCCAGGACACATCTGGGACATTGTCAAGGAAGTTCACATTTCTGCCAGTTACGATTTCTTCAGTTCCTGTCCTAAATCATCAAAGTGGGTTGGAATTTAGTTAACTGAATGAGTCAGCCACTCAAATGGAGGGGAAAGATCGGAGACTGGCCTCACAGAAACATGAGTTCTGTGGGGACCAGAGAAGGGGCTGAGTGACAGAATTGACACAGAATGTTCATCATGTACACGGGGCACTGGGCTAGGTATTTCATGCACGTTGCCTCTTCTTATAACATCTCTAAAAGGTTATAATTAACCCTAAATACAGATTTGTAAATGAAATGAATGAAGCTCAGAAACAGCTAAATAACTTGCCTATGTTCACACAGTTAGGAAAAAAGGTGAACTCAGAATTTATTTTTACCCAAAGCTATGAATTTTTCCACTGTATTATAGTGTCTGACACACAGTAGTGCTTAATAAATATTGAGTTCCCCTTCCCATTGCCCTTCATTTGCTTCTTAAAATAAAATAACATACCCAAAACTATATTCTCCAAACTCATGATGGATATAGAGATTCATGAGGGGAAATAAAGTTATCTGCTTAAGTTCACTGTGCATGTTGAAGCTGAGAGAATAATTCAAGGAACCATTTCCGTTCACACTCACAAGATGAGCTGGCTAATACCCAATAAGGCTACACAGAACACTGGACAATAAGGTGATAAATAAGCAAAGTAAGCCATGTTTTTACAGGCTCATCTGAAGTACTCCCTATACCACTTTTCAAATGACAATTTATCTGCCTAGATCAAATACAAATTAATGTCTGGCGTACTACTTAAATACTGTAATGATCAGAAAAACACGAGAGGTGGGCTGATAAAGGAAAGTATTCTGGCATACGTATTTTGCCCCTAATTCTGTAAGACAACTGGAACTGGCGGAGGACAGTGGACAGATACACACAAAGACATGGACAAGGATAAGGACATCTTGTGTGTATATATTTGCGTAATAGGAGTGGAGGCACCGTTAATGGGCCTCAGTATTTATGGCCCATTAATCAAATATCCTGCATGCAAATTAAAACGTGATGAGAAGGAAGTGAGCCAGTATGATATAGAGATCAAAAATATCCACCAGATACTTGAACAAGCGGAGGTTCTGTTAGCAAGGAGAAATAGGAAATTGGATCTTGGTAGACAGCAACAGTGTCTGCCACTTCGCACCTATAAAATGGGGAGAACATTTATCTTGTACGATTGTTGTATGGATTAGAGATATTTAAATCACCTGACAAAGAGTAGGTGCGTACTCAAGGAGTATTTGCTATGGTTGTTTCTAAGCACTCCATGATTGTTTTTAGAGCTTACGAACATTCTGTTTGGGGACAATGTTGGATATTATTAGCACTGCTTTGGTATATTAATTCAAAATGTGCCTGGCTCATAATAGGAACTTAATAAAAAATCTGTTGAAAGAATGAATGAATACATTTTAACTCTCTTCTCTTTAAGTACAACAAATAAAAGAACATAAAAGTTTGCTACACCTGGCCCTGTGGAAAAGTCTACTTTTCAACTCAAGTTAGCAGGAAGAACGCAGCAAAAGTGAAATAATGATTTCAAAACGGAAACGTTGCCCTGTGTTGCATAAGTGCCAAGGACAGAAACTTCATAGCGGTGGGTGTGCGCTCTCTAACGGCAAAACGTTCTTCCAGACTGCTTGCCGTTTTCACAGACCGTATGGCTGTGTTGCAGTAAAGTTACTGAACTAAGAATTGTCCAAGAAAATTTTGGTCCTGAAGATTCCTAGATTGTTTTCTTCAACTCGTACATTTTATTTTGCAATATCTTAATGGTACAGAACAAGCATCTCATACGAACGAGATAAATTAATTTAACCTCTGTTTTCATAAAATAGCCAGTACTCTATGTTACATGCCAGCAAAACATCCAAGTTGTACCTTTAGGAAATAGAGGCCTCAGTAAATGTGGCTGCTATTATTACTTTAGCCCTCTACTCCTTATTTTCTCTAAACTCCGTTTTTGATAGAATCCAGCATTTCCCAAAACATGCTCCATGGAAGACAATGTCTATAAAATGTGAATAGGTATCATATAATACAGGAGGTTTGCACTCCAGTAAAACTAGGAAACCCGACATTAACAAAGTTAAAGCCCTTTAAGCTTGTCCTTACTGCGTTGCTGTACCCTGTGAGTCCCCGGGGAGGGGGGGGGGGGCTGCAGTGCAGTGTTTCTCAATCTGTTTATTCATCGTTGGCCCTCCCTCCCCAGGAGCCTTTTTAGACTTTCTCTAACCACCCCTTTCTGTCCCCCTTTCCCTCCCCCGCCCCAAATGAAATACTATGGAATAAGGTTTGCTTGGGTAGAGTTGAATTTTGTAGGACCACAAACTATTGTACTAATATTTTTTGCCCCCCAAAAAACAATTTTCACCTCCCTGGGAATGAAATCACCTCAGTTGAGAGTGCACACGTTTGACCGTTGACCTTTTCCAAGTGCACCGCTAGTCCCAGGAACGTACTTGGGAAGCCCTGAATTAGCACGGAATATTTTAACACTTCACTGTTCCCTTATGACTCAAGGAGTGTCTTCTCTTTCATACTGAACTTCCTGGTGTTAAAAGATAAGTTGAAGCATATTAAAAATTTTAATAGTTTATTTGAGCAAAAATTTATTCCAATCAGGCAGTGCCAAATGGGAAGTAATTGTAAGTGCTCCACTGACAGGAGCTGGGGAGAGACTTTTATAGAGAAGATGCCAAAGGAAAGCAAGGAAATTATTTGATTGGCTACAGCTTAAGTGGCTGCCTGATTTGGGAAAGCCCAGCAGGCTATTTGGGGTTGGTTGTCCTTAGGTTTCAATTTGTTGACCTTGAGCTTAGAGGCTTAGGTTTCGGTTCCCCTACGCAGACTACTAAAGCACGGAACCACCTCAGCCTAAGGCCCTCCTCACTTAGTTAATTTAACACTGGGAAAAGACTAGAATAAGGACAGGAGTTCAATAAAAACCGTTGAGAAAATTTGCATCTGCCTCTGCTCTGGCCGTCGTCCTTAGTTTGTGGTTAGAATTTTATGCCGGTCATTTTTTAAATTATGGTAAAACACACATAATGTACACTAATCTTAAGTGTACAGCTTAATGACTTTCAGATTTGTACACACGCCTAGTTCAGGATTTAAGTACTGAATTCTTGATGAGAGAAACTTGGACCTTTGGCCTCCTGCCATCCGCATACTGTGGTTTTCAGCTAAGGGAGCTTGTACATCCCGGCTCTCAGAGATCCTCATTTAGAGGGTTTTGGGATGTAATCTGGGCTTTTAAATAAATTCCCCCAGGTGATTCTGATACAGGTTGTCCATGGATCACACTTTTGAAAAACACTGGCCTCCCTACAGGATAAAAGTCACAAGTTCTCAACAAGGCATTATGGTTTTTCCTAATTTGACCCAACTTTTTTTTCCCCCCACACTCATCCCTTGCTAGTTTATACCATGTCAAATCATTCCCCTCTTCTCAACAGGTCATACATTCATGGTTACCCTCACCTTGAATTACCTGTCTGTGCTTATTCACACAGCAGATTTCTATGCGACCTTCACCACGCAGCTACGTGTCATCTCTGGGAGGTCTTCTTAACCTCCTCAGGCAGAATCAGTTGCCCCTCATTGTTTATCCAAAACTTTATTCAAACTCCTGTTATAATACTGACCACACGATATGATTTTTTAAATCTTCTGTTTAGAAGTAAGAAGGAGTATGTCTAGCTCCTTCCTGAACCTCCGGCCGCTCACAGGACCAGCACAGTGGGTGGGTAAATGAATATATGTCACCGATCAACACGTGGAGTCACTCAGTTCTCCCTGTCCCGGCCGATGAGACTGCGAGCTCCCTGTGGGGGAGACAGGATTTCTGATTTCTTTTCCTAATTTCGAAAATCACGACAGGGAGTCAGTAGTCAATGAAAAAACATCTAATGAATGAAAATAATCAGCCCCCCAACCCCCAATTTACTTCCAGGTTTGCTAAGCCCTCACTGCAGCTCTTGGAGGAAAAATAAGAATGAAGTATGAGTGTTGGGCGGAGGGAAACGTCATCCCCGCCTGCCAGGTAAGAATGTTACGTAAAGCTGGGAGCCCTAAGACTGGGCCTGCAGCGCCGGGTTCTTAGTTCTCTCTGCCCACCGCCTTCATAGAATACTCTGTTGCCACGGCGATGGCCATTTCTTTAAGTGGGCACGTTGGGGGAGGACTCCAAAAAGACCTCTCCGGAAGCCAACTGTGCATGGCGACCCTTCGCCCCTTCGCCAACGTCCTCATCTATTTACTCGCCTATTCGTGCGTTTACTCATGTTTGTACTTGCTGATTTATTTTTTTAGCATCTTCGTGGAGGACTAGGTAGCGGAGCTGCCACTTGGGCACGGAAAGCCTCAGCGACCCCACCGCGGTAAGACCGAGGGACCGCTGACCACCGGCTTAAGAGGGCGGAGGGGCGGGGCTCCTGCGGGTACCAGAAGCCCCTTCTCCGGAAGGAGTGACGGAGGGGCGGAGCACGCCCTGGGGGCGAGGTGCCGGGCGATTCTCCTAATTAAACTCTCGCGAGTGGGCCTCGAAGACCTCACGCTGACCCAGCCAGTAGCAGCTGCGCAGGCGCGGTGTCAGCGCTGGGAGAAATCGCGGGCGGGGGTTCCTCCCAGGCAGCCCACTCACTCCGACCGTTGGTTCCGCGGGGTCTCGAGGGAAGCTCACTACGCTTGTGCTCCAGTTCCGCGGCCCCAAGGGAGAAAAGGGCCCTGGCTGAGGGACTTGTGTGATTGACTGTACGGAGAGTGGCCATGTGTGACGCTGGCAGTTACCGAGCCCTGCAGGCGAGAGGTGCGGGCAGACGCAAGGGCAGGTTGTGGGCTGCGGCGTCCGCGGAGGAACAAAGCTATGAATATGGCTCTACGAGATACCTGCTGCTATGCGGCCTGGGCGGGATGGTGAGCTGTGGGCTGACGCACACGGCCATTGTGCCCCTGGACCTGGTCAAGTGCCGCATGCAGGTGGACCCCGGCAAGTACAAGGGCATCCTGAGCGGCTTTGGTGTGACGGTGCGGGATGAGGGGCTGCGCGGCCTGGCCCGAGGCTGGGCCCCGACCTTTTTTGGCTACTCCATGCAGGGCCTCTTCAAGTTCGGCCTCTACGAGGTCTTCAAGATCCGCTACGCAGAGCTCCTGGGCCTGAAGAAGGCCTACGAATGGAGAACCGGCCTGTACCTGGCCGCCTCGGCCAGCGCAGAGTTCTTCGCCGACGTGGCCCTGGCGCCCATGGAGGCGGTGAAGGTCCGCGTCCAGACGCAGCCGGGCTACGCCAGCACGCTGCGGGCCGCGGCCCCCAGGATGTACAGGGAGGAGGGCCTGTGGGCCTTCTACAAGGGCGTGGCGCCGCTCTGGATGAGGCAGATCCCCTACACCATGATGAAGTTCGCCTGCTTCGAGCGCACCGTGGAAGCCCTCTACAAGTACGTCGTGCCCAAGCCCCAGAGCCAGTGCAGCAAAGCTGAGCAGCTCGCCGTAACCTTCGTGGCCGGCTACATTGCGGGCATCTTCTGCGCCGTTGTGTCCCACCCGGCCGATTCCGTAGTCTCTGTTTTGAACAAGGAGAAAGGCAGCACAGCTTTTGGAGTTCTCCGCAAACTGGGGTTTGAGGGCGTGTGGAAGGGCCTGTTCGCCCGGATCATCATGATTGGCACCCTGACAGCACTGCAGTGGTTCATCTACGACTCTGTTAAGGTCTATTTCAAGTTGCCTCGCCCTCCAGTCGCTCAGGCACCGGAATCCTTCAAGAAGCAGAAGTAGGCGTGGAATTGTCAAGTCCGGTAGTCACCATCGGCCCATATTTCGATCCAGTGGGGCAGTGCGTTCAGACAGTACTAGAGTGTAAAGTGTTAATTTTTTGGAGAGGTGATTTAATATGCAGTCCGAATCCTCTTTAAATGATTGATTATTGTTTGGCAATCCAAGGGGATAGCAGCCATTTCATTTGCAACCATTATCTTTGGGAAGTCGCCATGGTTGCTTTGACTCAATAATTGTTTTTCAACAATTATAGGGGAGAAAATGTCTTAACAGGAATTAATGTTGGGTAATTTCGTGTCTCTAGATTGTATATCCTTTGATTCAGTGGAGATTATCCAAGCATCACTACTGAATAGCTTACTAATGAGGTTTTAAGGTCAGCACAACTATATGGGAGAGGGGACAAAGTGAAATTCTACTACATGGCATTCATCTCAGTAGAAATCGTGCACCTCTTGAACAGATGAAGGACGCATTCGATATTTCCTGTTCATGTCCATTATAGGTTAAAAGTTATTAAAGGTTAAGTTGTGACTTACAGTGCCTGATAGCTTAGAATGCATTCATTGTTTTCAAAGAGGCATGACATGAGAAGATCAGCATTTTGCTTTGTCCAATTCTCTTCCTGATGTTGCTAGTTAGGACATAGCTCTCCCCAGGAAGTGCTACAATTGGATCAATGTGGGAAACCACAGTGAGATGAAGGGCAGGCTTTGGGAATAAATATGTAAAGAAAAGCCTCTGTTCTCTATTATTTCTTCTGTGTAACTCAGCTTTCAACAGCCATACATCCAGAGAAGACCATACCACCCTGACATTAAAACACACGCACACAACCCTACAAATTCCAGCAATTTTTTGTTGAATATTAAAGAATGGTTTGAGTGACTTTGGAAGGAAAATCTCACTTTTAATGTAACAAATGTCATTCATTTAATTTGGTAGATGTTTCAGTGATCTTTACAGTGATTGAGGTTCATAAATTTTTTTGAAGTTAGTTATAAGTCACATTTTCAGTTTTCTGTAGTCTTCACATCTCTGGGGAAATTACAAAATTGGTGAAGTTCTGTGAATTTGAGATGTTTGTAAAATGTGAATAAGAAATAAATGTCATTATATTTGATATAACTTACCAAAATGTTACCTGAGTGCCTTAATGAATTGTGTTAAAGACTACAACTTAGAATATGTTAATGTTTTAACTATGTGATAAACTGTTTAATGGTTAACAGAAGTTAAAAAGTATCTAGATTTAAGTATGTCTGAACTGTCTTGGTTGGATAATAAAGCGCTTGGAGGGAAAATGTCACAACTTGTGAATGAGATGGAGTTTTATATTTAGTGTTCTGATTTGTTAATTATTGGGGAGAGTGCAGGGGAAGGGCCATTGCTAATTGTGAAGGCACTTTCGCTTTCATTAGGTGGTTAGTGTCCAGGTGTGTTGAAAATAATAGTTCTCAGTGAAGAAGAATGATGAACATTTCAAGGAACTAAATTGTGCAGGTTCATTTTTACAAGATGTTAAAACAAATATCTTTCCATCTAATGTTGTCTTGTAAAATGTAGAAAGTTTCTTTGGTCAATAATTTATTAAGTGAAGTATTTTCTGTCAGTAATATAATTTAGGGAATTACTGTGAAATCAATGGAGCTTCAAAGCAGTAAGAGACATCTTGCTCTTGTCTGTGGTATTTCATTATTGTTCTGTTGACAGTTCCTGCTAATTTCTGTAACATACACTGCTTATGTTCAGAGAAGTATGATCTAAGGAGAGCTGTTTGCCATGGTTCTGACTGTCGTGGACATGGTAAAGGAAATGGGTTTACTTAATTTGTGTCCGTAGTTCTCATATTTAGTCCCCAGCTTTCTGTTCACTGTTTTTCGTCAGAGGTAGTTTACAAATGTTCTGAATAAATAGTGCCCAGGGTAGCTAATAATGAAGAATAAAAGATAAGTAAAGAAAATGTGAGCTCAGAATCATTAGGGATTTTTTCCTACCTATTCCTTTGAGACAATTTAAATGTCAGTTTTACCTTTTTATAATAATTACTTTGTGAAATCATGCATCTCTTTTAGAATTGGAAAAGCAATAGAATACATCTGGTATTATTAGACATTTTGTATAGATTTTCTCATAATCTCAATCCTTGCATAATCTCGGTCCACTTTCACATTCTCAGAGGCTAGGTAACTCGCTCCGAGTCATGCAGCTGAGTGGTACAGCCTGAACCAGAGTTCACGTTTTCCCATTACTCTCGTCCAGCCTCTTGACATAACCAACGGCTGTCCTTTTCATAAATTTCCTTTTATAGTACCTGCAAATTATTTTTTTAAATTTTCTGTTTGTATATGTGATGCATTTTCCTAATCTTTCACTAATGGAAAGTTTGTACTATGTGTCTCAATTGTGGGAAAAAACCTATGGCATAATTGCTTGGAAGTAATTAAACTTCAAAATATTTAAATGCATTTAATTTAATATTTAAATTATTTTTTACACCAGGTCAGTGCCTCAATCCTAACTTGAAGGAAGTGATGATCATAATCACAGTGCTTTTTAATTTTTTCTTAAGTTGCGGTATTGCAATTTTGACAAGAGGCTTTATTCTATCACGTTTTCTGATTTTTTTTCCTCTAATCTTTAGTTTCTACAGCCAAAAAAGCTGGCTTAGGCTATTTATCTATTCCCGTAGGTGGTGATTAAAGTAGCTTTTTCAAGTATGTGAAATTAATTTTATGACAGGGTACTGTAATCGTATTCATTGATCTGTCCTTTGAGAAGTGAATAAATAAATGAGAGTAGGTAAAATCTTGAAAAACAAAGGCCATGTTTACATGTTAGTACCACACTGATAAAGATTGAAAACAATCAAGGTATTGATGCTACCAGTATTTTTTCTTCCTGTACAAACAAGGCTTTAGAAAGGATTTCTTTTGAGCCTTTCAAAGGCAAAAATAATCACAGAAGTCAGGTGATCACATTTTGATAAGCAGCCATTCAGTGATAATATGCTTGTTTTATGTGGTCTTAAAGATCAATTAATTTTTTAAATCATGAGCAAAGAACCGTTGGAAAGGAAATTTAAATTTCAATGTTATTTAGAAGGCTTTGTCTTGTTTTTTTGAATGCTACTAATAGTTGGGGGTGTGGGTGAGGAGGGAGGGTACTAACTGATCATAACTAGGGTTTGTGTGTATGTATGTGACGATTTGGTTACCATATTTTTGAGACCTTCGGTGATAAGAGTATCTAAAATTTTAGAGGCAGTTTGGTAATTCTGCCCATACCCATCTATGCCACTGTAGATCAGCATCTGCCATGTGCTCCGCACTGTGCCAGGCAGAAGAGTAGTTGTGATGAGCATGGTACAGTTGACCCTCGAACAACATGAGGGTTTAGTGCCAACCCCCACGCAGTCAAAAATCCACGTAGAATGTTTGACTCCCCCAAAACTTAACTACTGATAGGCTGCTGTTGACCACAAGCCTTGCTGATAACATAAACTGTCGATTAACACATTTTTTATGTTGTGTGTATTATATACCATATTCATAATGAAGTAAGCTAGAGAGAAGAAAATGTGATTAAGAAATCATAAGGTAGGGAAAATACATTTACACAGTACTTGTTGAAAGAAAATCCATGCATAAGTGGACCCATGCGGTTCAAACTGAGGTTGTTCAAGAGTCGATATACATGGCTCTGCCCTTGTGGAGCTTACACACTAGAAGGAAAAATAAACTACAGTTACACAAAGTGCTGCAAAGTACAGGGTATTTAAGATTTGGCATCCAAGTGATGTCAAGATGAGACCTGGAGGACCAGCAGGAGTTAGACTGACCTAGTTCCTTTTGGCTGGAGCCCTTCAGCTTCGGAGAGGGTGGTGCGAAATGAAGTATAAAAGGTCAGCAGGAATACGATCACTCCGGACTTCGTAGTTCAGTTTGTTTAGTTCAAGTTAAGACTAGACTGCAAAAGCAAACATCTGGCTGTGACACTGTCGTCGTAAATTCCATACAAATGAGCAGGAAAAAATCTACCAGCTTGTAAAGTCTGGAGATTACTGCTAAGGAAAGAAAATTCTCCTAATCTTTAGAGATGTAGAGATGTCTAAATTTGGGAGAATCACTTCACAATGTGAGCTCTTGAGCTACCAATAATTTTTCCCTTTCTCGTAAAGAAGGGGAAAGATGGATTGAGAGAAAAGCAGGTGTGTGTATAGAGCATGCAAGAAAAATCTCAGCCAAAATGTTCAGGAAATGGCAGTTTTATTTAATTAATGCAAGGTATCCGGAAATCCCTTTTTGTTTTCAATTCTTGATGCATTTGTGTCTGTATGTCTGATAACTTGTCTTTTGTAATATGCTGAATATGATGAATAATTCAGGGATTAGGAAGCCATGTGGCCATCAGTTATGGAAATCAGTGCTTGTCGTATGGTACCATAGCCATAGAAGGCGCAGGGCTTTTGGATGGGTGTACACTGATCCTAGTGGGTACGGATGTGAGTATAGGTGTGTGTTTAATCTTCAGTGTTAGTTAGAAATCTTGTCATTTGCATCTTTGCTAAAACATAAGGTGAAGAAAAATCTGGTTTACTTTAAGGTTATTTATTGAGTACTGTATGATATTACTTCTATTATGATAGGTACTTTCACATGTTATCTTCCTGTATTCTTACTCTGTCATAGTAGGTTTTTTCAAAAATTGGTGATTTCATCTGTACACTATATGTAATTCTGTGAGTTCACCACAGCGCTCCGAAATGGTAGGCTATATCTAAGAAAATGATATTCTTAAATTGGTATATATTTTTAATATATATCAGTATATCTATCTTTCCTGCCGTAAAGAAATAAAGCATGTTTTTAGAAGATACTAGTAAAATTTGGTATTCTAGAAAGATATTCTGTGGGTTGAAAGAATTCTGCCCCTTTGCAAGGCTGGTAATTCACATACACGTAATTGTTAGTCTTCAGACATGAATTGGAGCTGCTGACAGGGTGATTGTCTGTTTGCAAGAGGGTGGATGGAAACCTGGCAAAGAACCACAGTCCTTTCATCTCCCAACGGCGTTTGTATTCTGGCTGTAGTTACATCTTACTCCCAGATACGAGGATTTGTGGCTGTAATCATTGTCTTATACCTCAGCGTCTCCCTCTACCCATACCAAGACTATACAGCGTTTTTCTCACGTTGAATCACTACCATTCATCTTATTTATCGGATGTGTTTTGAAACTTTTGATCTTACAGATCATTACTTATGTCTAATAAATGTTACTAATGTTTCTTTTTTGATTTTAAGTGTATTTTATTGATTAGGCTACTACAATTGTCCCATTTTTTTCTCCCCTTTATCCCCCTCCACCCTGCACCCCCCCTCTCTACTACTCCTCCCACTTAGTTCATGTCCATAGGTTGTACATATAAGTTCTTTGGCTTCTCCATTTCCTATACTATTCTTAACCTCTCCCTGTCTGTTTTGTGCCTACTAATTATGCTTCTTATTCTCTGTACCTTTTCCCCCATTCTCCTTGCCCTCCCCACTGATAACCCTCCATGTGATCTCCATTTCTGTGATTCTGTTCCTGTTGTAGTTTGCTCGGTTTTGTTTTTGTTTTCTAGGTTCAGTTGTTGATAGTTGTGAGTTTGCTGTCATTTTACTGTTCATAGTTTTGATGATAAGTCCCTCTAACATTTCATATAATAAGGGCTTGGTAATGATGAACTCCTTTAACTTGACCTTATCTGGGAAGCACTTTATCTGCCCTTCCATTCTAAATGGTAGTTTTGCTGGATACAGTAATCTTGGATGTAGGTCCTTGCCTTTCATGACCTTGAATACTTCTCTCCAGCCCCTCCTTGCCTATGAGGTTTCTTTTGAGGAATCCGCTGACAGTCTTATGGGAACTCCTTTGTAGCTAACTTGTCTCCTTTTCTCTTGCTGCTTTTAAGATTCTCTCCTTATCTTTAATCTTGGGTAATTTAATTATGATATGTCTTAGTGTGTGCTTCCTTGGATCCAGCTTCTTTGGGACTCTCTGGGCTTCTTGGACTTGCCTGTGTAGTTCCTTCACCAGATTGGGGAAATTTTCCTTCATGATTTGTTCAAGTAAATTTTCAATGTCTTGCTCTTCCTCTTCTTCTGGCACCCCTATGATTCGGATGTTGGAACATTTAAAGTTGTCCTGGAGGTTCCTCAGCCTCTCCTCATTGTTTTGAATTCTTGTTTCTTCATTCTGTTCTGGTTGAAGATTATTTCTTCCTTTTGTTCCAAATCATTGATTTGAGTTCTGCTTTCCTTCCCTTCACTGTTGGTTCCCTGCATGTTTTTCTTTACTTCACTTTGCATAGCCTTCACTTCTTCCTTAAATTTGCAACCACACTCAATCATTTCTGTGAGCATCCTGATTATCAGTGTTTTGAACTCTGCATCTGATAAGGTTGGCTATCTCCACATGGCTTAGTTCTTTTTCTGGAGTTTTGATCTGTTCTTTCATTTGGGCCATATTTCTTTGTGTCAGCACAGCTGTTACGTTGTAATGGGTGGAGCCTTTGGTATTCACCAGGGCGGGGCAACCCACTGTGCTGCCTTGTGGTGCTATATGTGGGGGAGGGGTCAGAGAGAATAATGCCGCTTGCTTGGCTCTTGCCCTGCTTTGTCACTTCCCTTGCTTCCCACAAGCAGATTGTGCCCCTTCCGGTGCTAATTCCCAGGTGGGTGGATTTGTGTATGTTCTAGGATTGTGTGGGTCCCTCCAATAGACTCTCCTGTGAAACTGGGGGTTTCCCTGCCGCTGCAACCCACACACATTTTTATAGACAGTGGTTTTGAGGTAGTTTCCCACACTGGAACCCTGGTTTGCTTGGTCTGTCTTGCTCCCCAGTTGTTCCTCCCAGCTTATCTGCACACGAATGTGGGATATCCTAGTCCACGAGCCACCGCCTTGTCACATGTCCTCTCCGCCCCAGCTTCCCATCTCCGCCCCTCCTAGCAGTCTGGATGAATGGTTCTTTTAGCTCCTTGGTTGTTGGGTTTTCATACAGTTTGATTTTCTAGCAGCTCTGGTTGTTTCTTGTTTTAAAATTGTTATCCTTCTTTTGGTTGTGTGAGGAAGTGAAGCCTATCTACCTACACCTCCATCTTGGTGGGAAGCTCCTCACTAATATTTCTAACAACCATTTACTGTGCCAGGCATTGTGCTGGGTATTTTACATACAATGTATCATTTATTTACAACCATCTTGTGAGGTGATATTTGTATACATCAGGATTTTTTTTTTTTTTGCTGCAAAAAACACAAGACCCAATACACAACAGGTTAAACCATAATGACATTTGTTGTTGATAAGAAATCTAGAGATAGGTGGTCCAAGGTTGTTAATAGATCAGTGTTGTACCCAGGAACCTAGGCTCTTTCCGTCCTTCTCCTCTGCCGTCTTCAGTGCATCAGCAGTGCAGTGAATATGCACTTATCTTGTCTTCGAGAGACGGCTGCCACACACCAAGCATCATGTCCCACCAACCACATCCGGTTCAGGTGCAGGGGGACAAAGGCGGATGGGATTTCTCTTTATGTGTCTTATCAGAGAAGAAACTCTTTCTCAGAAGCTTCTGGAAGGTTTCCTCTTTGGCCTCGTTGGCCAGAATTACATCACACACTTTCCTATAGACCCTGTAAACCAGTCACTGACAACAGGTATGGGGGATTTAGATCAACGCAATGCATTTGCTGGGGGCAGGCACATCCGGACATGAACACAGTTAAGATTGTTGTTGTCCTGCTACAAACTAAGATTGTGTAGCACGGAAGAAAAGGGAAATGGTTATTGGATAGGCAATCAGGGTCTGCCCTGATATTCTCTTCCTCATTTTACAGATGAGGAAACTGAGGACCAGAGAGATTAAGTAAGGTAAAACCGGAGTGACAAAACCAGGGTTCGAACCAGATCTGTCTGCCTCCGAAGCAGTTTCCTGTCACATTACTTGCTTTAGCCTGAACTTGCTACAAGGCAAAGCTGCTATGCATCATATCAAAAGGGATTTATTACTACAAGTGTTGGGGAAACTGCTTTCTAACAAAGACTAATAAATAATGAAGTTGTAAAGCCAGGAACCTCTGGGCAACAATGATACAGGGATAATGAGATGTGATTAGGTATACATTTTGCTGTTGTGTCCTGAAAAAGAGAAACTAGGTGAGAAAAAAAATACACACACAAAGAAACATCTTGAAAGGAAGCATTTCTAATCGTTTTTTGCAGTCATCCTCAGTCATCTCATCGTGCACTCTTCTCCCCATCGACTTTCCAGAAATGGCTGGTCTTTCACACGCTATATACTGGAATAATCCAAAGGGCCCATCAGAGGAGCAAATTTCAAAGAGCCACTACCAGTTCTTTTTCTTAAGAGATACATCAAGCGTCTGATTTGCTGCTGATAAATTCTCTGTAAGTAGCATTATAATTAAGCACACACAAAACCATTCTGTGTTTCCAAGAATACAGCTGGGCTGGCACTGAATGGTGATAGTGCCCGGGCACCGAGCAGGAGGGTTCCGCTGCATCTCAACTACCATGTACCTTTTTTGTGCAGCAACCAATCTGTCTCTCCTCCCTGACACCCTCTGAGTCACAGGCCATTGCCCATTCACCCCGTGTCTGTCACTGAGCTAGTTTATTGGGCACCTTCACTGAGCCTTGAGAATGGCTGCTCCCAAGCTCTGGTGAGAAAAAAATGTCGGTAAACCAAATGGTACACCTCTCCCAACATGACTCCCCATCACCCCCAGACTCGTAGACTCAGCCCTTGGATATGAAACTATGGTATTTGGCAAAACTGAGGAACAGGAGAAGTAGGGGGCAGTGAGAGGGAGTGCAGGAAGGGGCTGGCTTCCAAACCAGACTTCACCACTGCTGGCTTGACAGCCTTGGCAGGTTACCTGACCTCCCCAAGCCTCGGTTTCCTCATGTGTAAAATGGGGAGCGATTGTGAGAATTAGCAATAATTTATGTAAAAACACATAATGTAAAATAAAAGCTCAATAAATTATAACACTTACATTACCAATCCCTTAGTAAAAAGTTGAAGGTTGTTAATGTGGGAAGATTTAGCCTGTGTTGATATTGTTATGGTTGATCTTGAATATAAACCAGATATATTTGCTTTAATTTTTAATGCATCATAAAGTACATAAGCCTTTGTGGGAAATGCAGCACAGAGGGAATGAAAAGTAAGTAGCCTGGGGATGTTGTGTGTATGGAAGCCACCAGCGGCAACCCCATCTCTCCCTGGCTTCTGTGCAAACAGTTTCTTTTGCAAGTGTGTTTTTGGTATGCAAATCACTCCATGCAGATTTCTGTGTGCAAAATACAGCATAGAAAAAATGGCCCTCTTGCCAAGGAAGACAGGAGATGTTGGCTGCCATCAAATGAATTAGCAGCAAATTTTAGATTTCTTTTCCTAACAATGTATGGAGTGAACATATTTTTGGCACACTCAACTGAACTATTTTGGCTTTAGACTGTGTGTTCTTCTGATAAAAGTCTGCTTATTGAAGCCTGTAACTACTTTTTGAAGCCATAATAATGTTTAGTGGTATTTAATTTAGCATTTCACAACAGTGTGCCACCTCCAGTTAGTAAAAATGCCTGTTTCAAAGTCACAGATGGCTTCCCATCTAAGGTTAGGACGCTAGCCTCCATATACTTCCTACTTTTCTGTGAAGATTTGTACTTATTAACATATTTAACTTTAAATTTTTGAAAACGTTTTCTCCCTAATTAATGTATGTCCTAGTAAGTGAAAGGAATACATCTGATATTAAAATCATCCTTTTCTTTGGCTGAGCATGGGAAGCTAGCACTTAATTCACAAGACCATTTCTTACCATCAGGGAAGAACTAATAACATGTCCCTTTCCTGGTGTTCCTTACCATTTTCAAAGTGTTTTTCTATTGGCTCCTTAATGTTAGGAGGTGAAGTAAAAACTTTGTCTGAGGTCACTGGTGACAGAAGATCCCAGCCCTGGGTGTTGGATCTTTCCTGATCACGCTCAGGAAAAACCAGCAAGCGCAGGCCCACAGCCCATCATGCTTCCCCTCCCTCCTCTTTTTTCCCGTCCCTTCTGCCCAAGCAGTTTTGGTTTGTTTGGGGTGTTTCAAACTTGCCAAATGAGACACTCATTAATTTTACATGAACAAAGCTTAAGTTGCAGGTATGTTTCAAAACAAAGTACCTCATCTGAGAGAGGGTAAGTATGGCTTACTTCTACTGGACACCACAAATAGCTAGAAAAGAGGGAAGAGACTATGTCTTCAATCATCTACTCATTCATACGTTCTTTCATTCAACATCCTGCTTTGTGTGCGTCAGGCATTGCCCTAGACAAAAGAAAACAAAGATGATAACAGTCTCAACCACTGAGGAGTTCACTCACCACTGGGGGAGGCAGATGTGCAAACAGACTATACCAACACCGACACCCATGTCCCAGCAGAGGTGTGCACAAGGTGTAAATGTGGGGCGAAGGTGGGATCGTTAACTCATCATGCTTGTAGTGAGGAAAGATTCTTGGGAGGAGTAGCATCTGAGCAAGGTTTTGAAGTGTGCATAGGTGTTCTCCAGCTATGCGGGGTGTGGGGAGGCAAGAGCACTTGAGGCAGTGGGAACATAAGTATAGAGGTGTAGAGGCCCAAGCTAGCAAAGGAGGGGGGATGTTTTTCAATGGAGAAATTTCTTTGGCCTAAGAACAGAGAAGGGAACAGGTATGGAAAATACTCTCAACATGTCATGTATCTGTTTCCCTTTTTTTATTTTTATTCCACTATCCAGGGTAGGTCACCTATGGTTTCTCAGAGTATTGCCACAGCCTGTTACTGGTCTTGTTGCCTCCAGCCCCTTCCCCCGCTAATACAGAAGAGTACTTCAAAGGCCCCTGCAGAAGTCCCCCCTCACCAACATCAGTACCACTGTGGGCAAAATAAAGCCCCAGCACCTTGCCCCAGAGCGCCTGAGGTCTCTGTGACTCAGTCCCTCCTGGCCACTGGCATGAATCATTTCCTGCTCCACTTCCCACACCTCACACTGTCCCTCAGGTCCCAGGCCCCAGCCTGGCCTGCTTGCTTCCATCTCCCAGCCTGTGCCCCTGTAGGTCCACTGACCAGCCTGTCCAGCCCTCACCGATCTTCCCTTAAGTCCTTCAGGCTTTTGGCTAGGGCACCCTTTGCCTGGAATTTGTTCCTTCCTCCTGTCTATCAACACTGTGTTGGGGACTGAAGAAAGGTTTTAGAGTCCCAAGATGTGGGTTCTAATTCCGGCTCTGGCTTTAGTAATAGTCATTCATTCATTCACTTATTTACTCATTTAACACTTACTAAATTCCCAATATTTGGTGTATCCTAACCTCAGCATGGAGGATATAAAATGAATGTGAAATGCCCCCAAAGAGCACAGGCCTATGGGAGAATGAGACAGGAAGGCAGTCAAGTTCAAAACCAGGTGGGGAACCCTGGGATCAAGTTGGGTGCTGTGGAATAAGGAAAGGCTGAGAGCTTAGGGATGGGTCTGGATGAACAGCCCTGTGCTTGAGTCTGGAAGGATGTGACCAGCTGGGGACACAGGTAGCAGGTTGAGGGACCTGGGTTAACCTGGGTTAACCAGGGGGTGAGACTCTGGGGCTGTGAGTCTGGGGCTGTGGGTTAGAGGGAAGGATAGTGGAGGTGAGGAGCGGCAAACTTGGAGAGACCATGGCAGGGCAAGAGGTTGGAGAGGCAGCCTGGGCCTGGGGGTGAAGGTTCTCAGTGCCTGAGTGCTTGGGAGGTCACGAGCGTTCTATGGCCCCAGCTGGCTGAAAGCTCCTTGAAGGCAGAGAAGGTTTTCAGTCATCTCTTATTCCCCCCAGATCCTCGCAGCATGCAGGGCACATCGCTGCACAGCGAGTGAGTCTGGAGGGCAGATCATGATGGAAGGTTCTAGCGCACAGCAAGGAGAGCTGCCCCAGCCACCACCTCGCTGTGCCTCTGTGTCCCCAGAATCCTCCCTGGTGACACTGAGGAACAGAGGCGGTGTGTTTTTGCCAAGGAGCTGCAACATCCATAATGTAATAAAAGAAGTAACAGGAAACTGGGGCTTATGTTACAGAATCTCGCTGACTAAATTTTGCTGAGATGAACGTAGTTCCACACTGAAGGACAGTCGGCCAGTCTGTCAAGAAGCTTCACAGTGCAGGAAATGCTTCCCTGAAATGGTCATCCCCTTCACAGCCCTTAGGGTCTGTGGGACACGGCCAACAACCTTGTAGGGTCAAAATAAAAATCGATCTCTTGATCACAAAATGGGCTCTAGGACACCGATTTTCTTTTTCCACCTGTGAAGAAACAGGCACCTAGAACAGAAACGCACTCTATCCCAACACCCAAAATCCAGGCAGGCGTGGTACTGTTACTACTACCCTCTGAAGTAAGGCTTTAAAGATACACTCTTGGAAGTCTGCCCGAACTGTTGTAATCTTATTAATCTAACAGAGACACAGTAACGCTTGCAGCCAGGGGGCCCGTGTTCCCCGTGCAATTTACACCGAGCTGATAAACACACCCTTGCCCCACATGCAGAACAATCTCACGCTCCCTTCAAGGAAGCTGTTGACAAAACGCAATAATAGAGGATTAGAGACCAAAACACTGTGGTGTGGGCCCTGGGTGAATGTTTGCTCACCTCCCCTACCCCCCCCCACCCCCCCAGCTACCTGCCATCTCCAAGTTCAGAGGTATGGTGTGAATGCAGTCTTGTCCCCCAGTCTTGTCCTCCATGGCCATGCTCACGTTGCTTCTGGCATTCTGGGCAGTCTCCCAAGATGCAGGATTTCTGTGCTGGGGTCTTGCTGGGAGTCTCTGAGGTCATTTTGGATTCTATGGTGGATTTTAGGGCTGTGTTCTCTCCCTAGTCTGTGGGAATTCCAGAGGGCTGTGCTCCCCTCCACTGGACCTCTAGGGGGCAGTGGTGTTCAACAACACCATTGAACATGGCTTCTCTTAAAAGTTATTGGTTGCAAACCATGGGACTGCCTCTGTCTAACTCAGCAGAAAAGGACTTTAATGTAATTCAAGAGCAGGGAGCAAGAGCCAGGGAGGTTAGGCAGCCAGGGTTACGCCAGAGGGACAGTCTGGCTACCCCACCACATTGACCCAGCCACCAGCTCTGCAAATCATCTCCAAGAATGGCCTGGCTCCTTTGTCTTGCTCCCTCAGCAGTAAAATCCCAGAGAGGGGCCGTGTATTTGGCTCCCCCAGACCCACCCTCCTCTTCTTTTGGGCAAGGTCAGCCTTGCCTCACACCAGGACCCACGTAAGAGGAAGAGATTTGGATGTTGGGTGGTCAAAAATTGAAAATAGCCACTTCACCCCCTTGAATGATAACAGCTAACACGTACTGAGCATTGTACCACGCACTTTAAATGGATGAGCTCGTGGAGTCCTTACAACAGGTCTGTAAGAAAGGGCTCCATTTTACAGATGAGAACTGAGGCACAAAAAACCAAATAACGTGTTTGTGGTCGCACAGCTAGAAAGCTACAGAACTGGGAATCAAGCTTCACTGTGGGGGTTTGGGCAGAGGTCATACATTGTCCATAGAAGCTCTGGAAGCTACATGTAAACCCCACCTGAGGTGAGCCTCTCATATTAGCTGGCTCAGCCCAGGTCCCACCTCTAACCTCCTCTCCTTCCTGTGTGCCCTGTTTGGCTTTGCTTCTAGACCCACTGACTCCCTTGCCCACGCCACCCATCCAGGCTCTTGCCCTGACCTTCCCACCCCCATCTGTCTGTGCAGGGTCCCTCCCTTAACCAACTCTGGTTCCCGAGAGTATGTGGTCTGAATCAGAAATGCACCGTGATGCCAAATGCCAGCACTGACTCTACACAATAAATTCCTCCGTTATATTTTAAAAACTGTTTGTCCTTTCGAGAATCTGTTCCAGGATCTGAATCGCTAAGTAAAAAATCATATTAACCTTTATAAATGTAATGTATCGAATTTAAAAATCTGTCTTATCAATCAGTAACAGTAACATGGTAGCAACAGAATCTGACATGAAGAAATTGCTGTGACTTTGAACAGCAGGCGTGCCTTGGAGTCTGGTGCGTGGCGCCTGATCGAGATTTGCTGCATTCAGGAATGAGAACCCAGGGCCTGTCATTCTGGTAATTGCAGCCTTTCTTGCAAGAGTGACATTCTTTTTGTGAGCATGTTACAAACAAAGCCTCATTTTCAGCCTTAAAATGTCCTAATTTTTCAGCCTTTTATTTATTTCCTCATTTCTTACCTCCCTTTAGATTACTGATTACCTCCACTGTCGGGAAAGGGCTTTTTTCTTTAGAAGTAATTTTAGTGAGGCCCACCCACCCCCACACACAGCAGGAGAGCATTCTTCCCGTTCCACGCCATCCTGAAATCCAGGTACAACTATTTCGATTCTGAAGCACCAGGCGGTGATGTATGTGTCTGTCTGTCTTCTGCGTCGCCCACATCCCACCGAGATTTCTCAGCAAGAATGACAGCTACCCGCAATGGCAGCGGGCAGGACAGTCGGGCGGCCCAAACACAAAGGCCCCCCTCCCACGAACACCACAGAGCCGTGCGCCATGTCACGTGCAGTCACAGACCGTGGTGAGGAGTTACCTGACCGTCTCCTTGAACTCAGCTGAGTCGAGTTTCTAAAATGACAACGGGCCAGCACTTCAGACACAAATTCGTTTTGAATAAAAATTTAGGATTTAAGACCCCAGGGGTGATACAAAATGGAAAGGAAAGGCCTCAAAACACCTTGTCCTAAATCAGAGTGATTGAACTCGCTTCCCCCAGTGCGATCCTCTCCTGAAGGCGCCGAACAGAAGTGCAGCCGGTCACCCTCAAACACCTCGTCCATCGCCTGCTACAAAAATGAATCGGCGCCCCATCCAGACCCTGGTCCTGCTCCGCCTCAGCCAGAGCACCTGCCAGGCTGTGTTAGCAGTGAGGGATGTGGGCACAGATGGATGTCCACGTGCTCCAGCACTGGGGGGCCCGGGGGAGGAGAAGAGGAGCCCCCCCCCACCCCCCGCCAAACTTCCAGCACATCGGGCTCACACCCGCTCCGGCTTGGATCTGCCATACCCCGTTGTCGGCCAGAGCGAGCAGGCAGGTGTGCGTGTGGACAGACGCCTGAGATGCGGCCACTGCGGGGCGGCTGCTGGGGCGTGTTTCTGCAGAGGGTGTCGGGCTATCAGCAGCTGCGAGGCTGGCCTTGACGCTTGTTTAGAGGGCTCACCTCTCCCAAGGGTCTAAACCCCATAAAAGCAGTTTCCCTAAAACTTCTGTAAGGCTGCTTCTCACACTGTGAGTTCCCTGAGAGGAGCTGGCAGGCCGTCAGGGTGAATTCAGCGTCCGGCGCAACCATCGGAACCTCTGTGGCACAACAGCAGCAGCAATCTTCCTTTTGTCGGGACAGGTTGATGAGAGTCACCTGAGGTCCCTGGGCCTCCCTGCAGGACAAAGAGATCTGGGGTCAGACAGCAGTGGGTTCAGATTCCAGCACAGCCACCCAGCAAGTTCCCTAACTTCTCTGAGCTTCCATTTCCTCAGAGGAAAAGTGAAGATAATGCTACTCACTCACCTCCATAGGTGTACGTGGACAGCACCTAGCATGGCACCTGGCCCGCCCAGGTGTCCTGAGTACTGGACTCTATTGTCAAGATCCTTAAGAAGGCCGCTTGCGTGGTGTTTAAGAGACTGTACTGATCAGAAGCAGGCGGCCACCAGGAAGAAAGGCCTTCCTGACTCCAAGTGCACAAGGCCCTCTCCTTTCGCTGGGCTCTCCAACAGTTTGAAAGTCCCAGCCAGGTCCTAGCACATGCGCCTCACCTCCCCATGGGTTTACTTGGCGTGCCCTGGGAGAGAGCTTGCCGTCCACCCAATGACTGCTTCTCTAGAAACCCCTCTCCTTTCACGTGTGTGCCTTTCATAGTTGGCATTAGTGGCAAAGAGCCAGAAGGGACCATACTGATCATCCGGGTCCCGAATGAGGTAACGACAGCTGTGGCAGACTCTGCGCCATATCCCTGGACTCCTGGTCCAGTGCTCCTTCTGTTTGCCATGCTGCCCTGGGCATGCGTGCCCTGAAGCGTGGCTGCCCAGGGAAACGCTGCTCAGATGTGCGGCTCCCACTGCCCCAGCAACCCTGCCCGCCTCGTGCAGGCCGGAAGGTGGGCAGCAAACGCTGTTTGTTCAAGCAGCTGCTTTGGGGGTCTGGCCCCTGGTGATGCGGGAGCTCGCTAGAAGGTTGCACAGGAATTGTCCTCGTTACTATCTGGAGACTCACATGACACAGTGTCACCCCTCGCTTTCTTCAGTCCTGCGGAAGTTTACAGCCTGTGAGCGCACCCGGTGCCCCTCCTCTCCCCACCAGGCCCAGACTCCACCCTCACACCTGTGCCCAGTCCTGCCGGTCACTCACCTGGGAAACCCGACCCAAGGTCCATCCAATGATTCCACGCCCACCCGGGCTGCTGAGCACTGCCGGCTTCTCAGCACTGCTGGGCTGCTCCGAACTGTCATTCCTCTCTTCCACCTAAACTCCAGTGCAACAAGCGCCCTCCCGCCCCTGCACTACCCCCCCCCACCCCCCACCATGCATCCACCCAGTTCCAGCACTCCCTGGGAAATCTCAGCCTCTGTGCGTGCGTTCTGTCTTCCAAACAGGTTTGCCAGGCTACCTCCTCTCGGTTCCCATGTCCTTATCACCTTGGTCCTGGTTCCTACATTAGCCCCCACGGCTGCCCTGCCCCCAGCCTGACCCTGTCACCCATCCTCCACTCACATCAAATGGGTTATTTGTCCAAGTCAGACGTACCTCCCCACTGACGGCCCTCAGGGCTCCCCTGTCCTCCTGGGCGGATGCTAACCCTGACTTTGGCAACACATCCATGACCTTCTGTGATCTGGTCTTTGCCAGCAACTCTAGTCCTCCCTCTCTACCCCTCAGATGGCCTGGGGCCATCTCCATGCAGTGGCCCTGGCTGGCAGACCTACCTCGCTTCCCAGGTGCTCGGCGGACTGGCTGATTCCTTGCCATCCGTCCAGACCCAGCTCCTGCATCACCACCTCCCAGAGCCATCTGCAACATCTAGGGTTAAGGTTATAGCTCTTGACTGTCTCTCAGTCCAGCCTGGATCACAAGGTGCTATTGT
Source organism: Desmodus rotundus (assembly GCF_022682495.2). Taxonomy (NCBI): domain Eukaryota; kingdom Metazoa; phylum Chordata; class Mammalia; order Chiroptera; family Phyllostomidae; genus Desmodus; species Desmodus rotundus. Next base: position 35,859,372 of record NC_071389.1, on the reverse strand, counting down.
CATCTGTTTACACACCTGTCTCCCACACAGCTGGAGTGTTCTTCCAAGGCAGGGTCCCGGGGTGGCCAGTCAGTAGCTAATTTGTGATGGAGCGCAGGCTAGAATGTGAATATCCAATGCCCACGCTCCAGGCTGGCCAGAAAGAATAACGTTTCTATTCGTGGGGAAGGACCTTATCCCAAATTCATCTTCTGCTCCTCTTCAACTCAGACGGCAGGAGCAGACAGCCTCAGCTTCAAGTACTGACTCGATGACTTACCAGCTTTGGGACTTTGGGCAAGACACCAACGTCAGTGAGCCTTAGTTCTCCCGCGTGTGAAATGGAGGTGATAATGCCTCCCTCACGTGGTTCTGATAAAAATTAAGGTGATTCAAATAAGGACCTGGTGGGTCCATCCACAGCAGACCCTTAAAAGTGGGAGCTATTATTCCAGTGGGCTTTTTAGTAAACGTGTTAAACAGAACAGGACTAAGTCTGCTAAGATGCATTATGGCATCAGCTGCGGGAATGAAACGGGAAATGGAATGCACACTGGGACGGAAACAAACAGACCCCAGTCCTACCTCCATCACCAAAACAATGTCCTCATTGCTTTAAAGGGGAAGGTTTGGGTTCAATGGTAACCAGGTTCGCTCCCAGCTCGCAGATCATCTGATCTTAGGAGTCTCTGACTCAACAGTTTCGTGAGCTACCATATGTAGCTGAGGCTCTCCTCAGGCTTTTGAGGGGAATGCTTCCAAAACTTAATTCTATGGAAGGGTGAAAGACCTATAGTGGAAGGCCGAGTCAGGGGGCAAGTCCTTCCTTGCAAATGTATCCACCCACACGAGAAGGTGACTTTCCTTCTGAAGGGTTTAAGGCAACAATGCTCGAAATGACCCCTTTGTGAATGCTGACACTGCTCAGCATTTCAGCAGTCCCTGTGAATGGCTGGCAGAAGCTTATGTTTGCCAAATGTAACCTTCTAGATGATATTTGCAGGGAAATAGAGCCTTTAGACACTACAGTGTTTTCAAATATCATTATTACTGTTCCATAAATACCCCACGCCCACAGTGTATCAGGTGCCACATGGGAAATATTGGATTCGGTTGGAGTTTCTCTTAAAAGACACATAACAGTACCATATGCCAGTCATCTTGGATAACGTTTATGTACATGCTGCAGAAGCAAGGATGAGCTGTGTCAATATGTATAGAAAAAACCCACAAAAGAAAATCCGTGGGATGTGTATTATCTGCACTTATGATCAAAAGCATTTGCCTAATTCTTCACTTCTTTAAGAGCTATTTCACCCATAAACTACAGCAAGGTTAGAGGAGTGAGGAGTTAACACAGCAATAATCAGGGGGAAATTATCGGAGAACCGTGGGGTCTCCTACTGGGTGTAGTTCAGAGCCTCTGCAGCCCAAAAGAGCAGCTCCAGAGCTGTGGCTGGCAGTTGACTCTTCGGCTTGCTTTTAACTAATGGGGATCAAATACAGTTCATTCCTTTTCAAGGGTCCTCAGCAGCATACCTAAGGGCAAATAGTGTGGAGGAAAAAGAGTTTTGCGTAGGAGACATGCCAGGAGACGACTAATCCCACAGATATGAGCACAGTGCCAATGACCAGCCATCATTTTAGTAGTTGGGTGGGATGGCCCAGATTGTGTCTCCTCCCAAATTGTTGTTGAAGCCCCACCCCTCAGCGCGATCACATTTGGAGCTGGGCCTTTGGGAGGTAGGTACCGTATTTTGCTTTGTATAGTGAGCTCCCGTGTATAATGCTCACCTGCGTTTTTGGCCCAAGCTTTCAGGGGAAAAACTCTTTTGTTTTAATTTTTTTAACTCAATTTTTAATTTATTTATATTTAGATATTTGTTTTTTTTGTATTTTAAAGGAACTTGAGCATTTCTTTTTGAACATGATATGGTACAAGAAATTTTATGTAACAGATAATTACAAAACACAAGAACAGATACACGATATTTCAGGTATTACCCATGTATAATGAACATCCTTATTTTTCCCTCAAAAGTTTGGGCAAAAATGTGCACGTTATATACATGGCAAAATACTAGGTTTATGTGAGGTGATGGGGGGGTTCTTGTAATGGGAGTAGCATCCTTGTAAGAAGAGACCAGAGAACCTGCTCCCCTTCTGTGTCTGTGGTGAGGACGCAGTGAGAAGTCAGTCATCTGCAAGCCAGGAAGGGAGCCCTCACCGCAAACGCCCATGCTGGCAACCTGATTGCAGACTTGCAGCCTCTGGAGCTGTGTCTGCTTTTTAAGGCATCTCGTTTACGGGATTTGCTGTGGGAGCCCAAGCAGACTAATACGATGGGGTTCTCACACCCAGAGTTTTCTCTTCTTAGACAGGGATGAGATCAGAATTTGGGATTACACATTCAGGTGGCCATGGAGGCAGTGGGAACACTGCCTTTGACCAGACTAGCATCACTGTCTCCCCATTTTCTTGCAGAGCTGGTTGTTACGGACCAAAAGGACGTGTGACTACATGTTAGGGAATCAGTCCTGAGCTTAAAATATGAAATATTCCAATAATTTGGAGAACAGAGCAGTACTAACCAGCCTAATGCCAACAAACGGTTTGAAACTGAGAAGCAATATTGTGGAGCCCAGGCGGTGAAGGGCAACACGGGGAACAACTTTGTTTATTTCTCCAACTGCGCAGTTTTATTTTTAATTATGAGGTGTCTGGTTGAGCAGTTATTACTGAAATTTATTTTTGTAATAAAATCTCTGTTAAATCACGGTTTTATTAACAGTGGCATGAACTGGATTTTTCTGTAATAAAGAGATGCTGAAGTACTTTTAAAATTGGATAAAAACCACTCTGCAGCTCATCTCAAATCTTCACATGAGTGTTAGGCAGAAAAAAACAGTGACCTGATTGGACCGTCTGAGACTCACCGGGTACTTCTGTCAAGCATGCTGAGGGCTTAGCGGGCTTCAGGGGACGGGTGGTCTGGATTCAATTAGACCCCAAACAGCTGTGTGACCTGGAGCAAGTCACTTCCCTCTCTGGGCCTTAATTTCCTCATCTGTTTGAAACCAACAAACATACAGGGAGCCTGAATCTTTCTGCTCTGGCCTTCTCCTCAGGAATATGGCTTTACCCGAAAGCAGGCAGCTCCGAATGATGAGTTCCCAGACCTGGCAGAAAAGGAAAGGTTAGGGACAGAACTGAAACACGAAAGCCATTTACCCAGGTGTGGAAGCCCCCGTCTGTCATCACTATTACCCTGCCCTTTGTGGCACACCAGCTCCAGCCTTCGTGTTGATGGCCAAGTGTTTTCCCAGGCCATAGGTGGGAAGCTCCAGGTCACAGGAGGAAGGGCCCGGGCTGAGACACTGCAGGGGAGCTGGCTCATGAGCGGCCTGGGGAAATAGGCCGTTCGGTTTCCTGGACTGATTGCCTGGGCTCTGGAGGATGATTCTGCCTCCAGAAAGGGCTGGGCTGGTGCCCCACAGAGTCCGCAGCCCTGCACCCTGACTCTTTCTTCCCCAACCTGAGCGAGCTCTTGGGAGCCACGGAGGCACACCCCCCACTCCACGAAGAAGCAGACAAGGCTCCAGATGCCCTCCTACCCAGCAGGGCTGGTGAATGTTGGGGTCTGGGGAGAGGTGTATTAACTTGCTAGCGCTGCTATAACAAGGAACCACAGACTAGGTGGCTTAAACAACGGAAATTTATTTTCTCACAATTCTGGAGGCTAGAAGTCCAAGATCCATGTGTCAGTCAGCAGGTTGGGTTTCTTCTGAGGCCTCTCTCTTTAGTTTGCAGAAGGCTACCTTCTGTTTTTACATGGTCTTCCCTGTCTGTGTCCAAATATCTTCTTCTTATAAGGTGAATCAGGGTCACCGCAGTGACCTCACTTTAACTGGAATGCCTCTTTGAAGGCCTATCTCCAAACACAGTCATATTCTGAGGTCCTGGGGGTTAGGACTTCAACATATGAATTTTGGGAGACACAATTCAACCCATAACAGGGGACTGCTGGTGCTTTATTTTGAAAGGGACCCTGCATTAGTTTCCCAGGGTTGCCATATCAAATGACCACAGACTGGGCAGCTTAAAACAACCAAAAGTGATTTGGTCCACAGCTCTAGAGGCTAGAAGTCCAACATCAAGGTGTTGGCCAAGCCATAGTCTCTCTCCCGAGGCCCTCGGGGAGGTTTCTCCTTTGCCTCTCCCAGGTTTTCTGGAAATGCTTAGCCTTCCTGGTGTGCAGACACATCGTTCCGATTTCTGCCTCCACCTTCACACGACGTCCTCCTCTCTGTGTGCATCTGTGTGCAAATTTCCTTCTTATGAGACCTGCCTAATTCAACTTGGCCTCGCTTAACTTGATTGCATTTCCAAATAAGATCACGTTCCCAGGAACTGGGGTTTAGGACTTGAATATACCGTTTGGGGGACACAGTTCGACCCACAGCAGACCCCTTCTCCTTACTCCCCGCCCCACTGCCCTTAGAGCCGCCCAGGTGTCATTGTTTTGCTTAAAGCTTGAGATGGGGTGCTAGCTGGCTCTCCTTGTTCAGTGCCGTTTTAAATGACTGACATCTTTCCGTTTCCCATCCCTTTTCTCTCCCTCTGTCTTTTTTCTTTTTTTCGCCCCCTTCTCCTCCCTGGTCCTCTCTTGTTTTTGTCTCTCTGCTCTGCCTCTCACTCCCCTCTTTCCCCACTCCCCCCATCCTGGCCCTCCCCCTGCCTCCCCCTCCTTGCGTAGGTATCGGCCCAGAGGACACCATTTTTCCTCAGATGTGACGACCACAAAGAACTGGAAAACTCCCGAGTCTCCACTGTGCTCCAGTGATCACATGATGGCTTTCTTTCCCAGCCTGGATTGGGTCTGCTTTTTTAAGCATTTTATAATAATTATTTGGCTTTTACCCTTCTAAATTCTCTCTAGAATATCAATGTTAAAAAAAAAAAAGGCGTGGTTGTTTCCTCCTTCTAAGAAAGCCCCACACTGAGACATTCCCCACGAGCACACCCCATGCCCTGTGGGGGAGGCACTACTGGTCCCTCGCTAACAGAGGCCCGCCACAGGCCATGTGTGGGGTTTGCACGGGAGCCACAGCTCCACGCAACGGCACCATTCCCTAAATGTTTGTCGTCAGTGCCTGAAGCCTCCACCAGGTCTCTGCTAGGCTGCTGCTGAGATCCGGTTGGTCTATTCTGGGTCCAAATCTGGGTTCATTGCCCTCTCTAAGGAATGTAGATGCTCAAGTCCTAGGTAATCACCTAGCAAACCAAATCTAGCAGAGTTTTAGAAGACTAATAGGCCACAACCAAGTGGGGCTTATCACAGACATCAAGGAAGATTCCAAGAAAGGAACCATTGATATATGCCACTCCATAGATAAATGTCAAAATCATTATTCTGAGTGAAAGAAGCCAGATGAAACAAGCAAACTTATAAAACTCTAGAAAGTGCAAACCAATCAATACTGACAGAAAGCAGACTGGTGGTTGCCGGGAGGGGAGGGGTGCTGGGGAGGGGCCAGGAGGAACTGATTTCAAAGGAGCGGGAGGAGACTTCTGGGGATGATAGATAGGGTCTCTCCCCTCCGGATGGGATGGTTTCCCCGAGGGCACGCATAAGCCAAACATCAAAGTGCACACAAAGAACATCACAGCAGATTCCACGTTCAAGAAATCATTAATGCAGGTGAGTGCACAAAACGTGGAGCAAGGGGTCAGGACGTAAAACGGAAAGGCACGTGGCAGATGGGGAGAGCCGGTGATGGCCCCATCATTCATTCCCACACAGATTTATTCAGTGACCGTGGGTTCTGGAATCCAGAACTCCCCCGGGTTCTTACCCTGTCTCTGCCGGCCGGCGGTTGCAACTGGGGGGCTTGTGTTTGTATGTGGAGCCTATTTTCTGCAAAATGAGGATAACAACTGTGAAGTGAGGGCCGTGACTTCATGGCGGCAGTTGTGAGGGGAGAGGCCATGGGTGTGAGGTGTTCACGGCAGAGCAGAGCCTCCCTAGATAGTAACAGTGAGAAAAGGGTTATTCCCCACCTTTTCCAAGAAACTTCCGCACACCAGGAATCTGATTCTGAGAGGAACGCGTGGGTCCTGCAAGCGTGTCCTTCTCAAGTCCCATGTGCAGGAAAACGTAGGGCCTCTGCTGGGCCCACCTCCGCGTTCAGCGCACCAACTTCTCAGGGCTCTTATTCATGGGTCCCGCCCGAGATCCATCCCCACCCCCTCCCAGAAATTGTTCTGGGATCTGCCAGGGGAGGGAAGTCTCTTCTCAAAAGCTAATTTTAACTGTTTGAAAAGCATTTTGAATATATACCTTTGAAAGCTGAGGGGAACAATAAACACAGTAGAATAAAATATATATTGGAAAGGAAATTCAGATATTCATTTGAAAAAGAACGTTGAGGGAGTCAAACATTAACAACATGCTTTGTTAGTGGAGTTTTTAACTTTTAGAATACATACCCAAGTTCTCTTGCCTGTGGAGGGCCTGATTCATAACCAGTACCTGCCATTCCCAGTGGAGGCAGAGACTGGTGATGTGGTGTGAGAAAGTGTTGCGCTGCGGGGGATGAGGGGGAGGGTCCAACAGGTGTAGGTACAGTTGTGTGATGGCTGGTGGTGAGTCCTCTAGTCTCTCCTGGGAGCCCAGGTATAAGCCCCATGTTGGACCTGGTTGGGTTGCTGCAGGACAAACCCACTGCCGCCACTGTCATCACATCAGCAGGCTTTTATTGAGTAGTTACCTTGTGCTAGTTGATTGAAACACTTTCCCTCTTGTTTAATCCTCACAACAGCCCTGGGAAGGTTAGTACTACTTATGAAAGTTATAGCATAATCCCTGCTTTACAGATGAGAAAACTGAGGCACTGAGGCTTAAGTAGCTTGCTCGAAGTCATACATAGAAGTTTGGGGAGGGGGGAAGAGAGTGGAGATGCTGGCAAGAAGAATCAGTAGAGAGATATTTGAAGGACAAAGCCCGCACCATTTGCTATCATGGCGCCATTTGCCAAGCAGCCTATGACCTTGTTAGACAGGACTGCTATTTTACTCTTCTGAGCTTATGTCCCCAGGACTGGAAATTTACTGGAAAGTAAGAAGAGAATGTGCCTAACCGCTCCCCACAGCTGCTGGCAAAAGATAACACTGGAGCAAACTGCAGCTTATGGAACGCGCTGTGTGGCAACACGCCTCGCAGCCCAGAGGCCACACAACGGCAACCCCCACCCATCCTTTATAATCCAATGAAAGCTCAAAATCTCAGCCTCTCCCAGCCGGTGTAATTCCCCGTGCCTGGCCCCTTTCCTCCCTGGGAAGGTGAGTAAACTTTGCTCTCTGCATTTTCCTCTCTTTGTTCATTCTCTTTGTGAACAATAATGTTAGGGTGCATCAATGGCCACGCTAACAGTATTGTTCTTAATGGGCCATTAATCTAAAATTTCGACTTTAAGGGTATTAGCTCCCTAATCTCCAGAAGGATACAGGCCTGGGCACACTCAACCAGCGTGTGTGGTGAGACGTACATCACGGCCATTTGAATGATGTTCGGAAAAGAGAAGTAAGGAGCTGGGCCTGTGACTCCCAGACCAAACAGGGGACAGGGAAGACTCGCCAGTTTTTCTTCTCACAGAACATCTGAGTGGCCTCATACTCTACAGATGAAGAAACCGAGTTGAGAGGAGCTACACAACTTGGCCAGGTCCCCACAGCAAGTATAAACGGGTACTTGGATTCAGGTCTTCCATGTGCTAGCTGTGCCCGCAACTAAGAACAGTGAGAATCTCCTCTTCCTCAGGCCCCAAGAATCGAGGCCTTTGGGAAGTGAAGACTCTTGTTGAGGACACAGCTGACCAGAGCTACAGCCAGAGCTCCACGTGTGTCTGTCTCTCCAATCCTGTTCCTTTGTCTTATCCACAGGGGCCCAGCTGCCACAGGGCCAGGCATCGTGACTGTGGATGAAGGGCTTTTTCACCACAACCACCCTGCTGGGTAAAGACACTGACCCTGCTCTGGCTGAATGGCTCAGTTGGTTGGAGCATCATCCCATACACCAACAGTTTGCAGGTTTAATTCCCAGTCAGGGTGCATACCTAGGTTGTGTGTTCGGTCCCCACTTGGGGAACCTATGGGATGCAACGGATCAATGTTTCTCTCTCACATTGATGTTTCTCTCTCTCTCCCTCTCCCTTCCCCTCTCTCTAACATCACTAAAAACATATTTTCAAGTGAGGATTAATTTTGTTAAAAAAAACCCAAAAAACACAGACCCTGGCACGCACCTCCCATTTGGACAAGCAGGGCCTTCGGGTGCCAGCTGACACTCTGCTTTCTCTGCCTGGCTCAGGAGGGGCAGGCATGACCCAGGAGAGTGGATGTGGCTTTTAAATAACCTTTCATACCTGCCCATTGAAAAAAACAACATCCACACAAACTAATGTGCTGCTCAAAAAACCTCGTTTGGGAAAGGCTCTTGATTAGACCTGGGAATGCAGCCAGAAAAAGTATCATTTCCACAGCCCCACTGGAATAGGAGACAAGACTTGGTTAGAGAGGCTTTAGGGAGGGGCCTATGCTGACTGCCCCCTGGAAGGGGCCCTTCCACCCCTTTTCTCTCAGACCCACATTATGCACACGGATCTTTAGGATCTTTGATTTTTTTCTCCTAAGGCAGAGGGGGTGGTCTCTCAGCTGGGGACTGGATTAAACTAGCTGTGGCACATCCTGGCCACGGAGTACTGCTCAGCAGCAGAAAGGGGGGAGCTACTGCACGTGCAGCAACACTGATGAGTCCCAAACCAATCTGCTGAGTCAAAGAAGCCAGTCTCAGAAGGATGCATACTGTATGGTCCCATTTCTATGATATTCTGGAAAAGGCGAAACTGCAATGATAGAAGATTAGAGGGACCAGTGTGGCCAGGGCTGGGACTGGGGTGAGCATCAGCTGCAAAGGGCCCCCAGGGAGCTTTGGGGGTTGATGGAAATGCTCTATGGTTTGTGGGGTGGTGGTTATACTTTGTCAGAACTACTCAGACTGTGTTAAATAGAAAATTTTATTGCTTGTGAATTATACTTCAATATAGCTCATTGAAGTTCACTGAAAAAGAAGGGAGGAAGGGAGGGAGGGAGGAATGAATGAATAAGGGTAGCAGCCACCAGCTGTTGCTGGGTCCCAGTCCCTGCCTTCATGGCCATCCAAGAAGGGTCCCTTCAGTGTCTTTCTGGGGAGGGGCAGCCCTGTGGGAAGCCCTGGGCCCAGTGTCCACTGGCACTCACACTTACGTGTGAATGAATGAATCTAGAGACAATTCCACCAGGAGGGGCTCCTCTGACCACAGATCGATCCTACAGAGAAGGTGGATGGCAGGTCCCTGGCCTCCACCCAGGAGGCTGCTGGCAGACACTGTCCTGGCTGGGTTCCCAAGGACTACTTGCTTCCTTCACCCCCAACCCCCACTGAGCCCCTCCTAGGTGCCAGGCCCTGTGCAGGTGCTGGGGACAGGGCCTGTTTCTGGAGGTGCTCACATGCTGGTGGGGTGGCAGAGTCAGCTGCAGACAATTAGGACAGGTGAGACAGAGGGATTTCTGATGGTGGAACCTGGGCGGGGCCGACTCTCATGGGAAATCAGAGAGGCTTCCTGGCAGAGGCGACATTGGATATTTGGGCTAAGCTGGGACAGGGGTGAGGGGAGGTTAGCCAGTAAGAGGCCAGGGGACGTCACAAATGAGGGCAGGCAGGGGGCAGCTTGACTGTTAGGGAGGGAGGTTAGCAGGGGTGGGGGTGGGGCTCTCACTGGAGAACCACAGACAAAGCAAGGGTCAGGGCCCTCTGGGGTCTTGAAGGGTTGGGAGCCCCTTGGACTCTGGACTCCCCCGAGTGAGCCCCCTGGGGAGCAACACCATCAGGTTTTCACTGTAGAAAAATCCCTGTGGCAGAGGATTTACACGAGCCACAGCCAACACGTTTAAGAGGTTTCACCTCCAGCTGGGCACTTGGGTGAGCACCCCCTCAGGTGACAAACACAGGGGCACTTTGCGCATTATGTACAATTATGACGACCTGCCTCAGACAACCCTGTGCAGTTGGCAAGTGTTTGAGTCCTGGCTCCCTGGTGGGCAGACTGTGGAGAGATTTGCCCAGAGTCCCAGTCACCTGTGGCGGGCCAAGGCTGGAGCCTGGCATGTCCCTCTCCATACTGTCTGCTAAAGCGGCAGAGGAGATAATGTCATTCACACACTTCTGTGTTCAGTAGTTTGGGGCCAGCTCCTCTAGGGTGCTGCCTGCGCTTGCCCGGGAGGACTGCTCCGCCGGCCTGCACCCTTTGAGCCTTTGTCCCCAACAGAAGAGGCCTGAGCTTGGCAGGATGCCGTTTTGCCTATGGCCAGCAGGGGGCGCCGCAGGACAAACGACTTCGGGCTCTACTGCAAGGATCACCCAGGAATTGTGCCCTTCATACGCTCCAAAGCAGTGGCCTTGCTCTTCCTCTTCTTCCCAAAGCCCAGGTGTTTTCAATACACTATGTTTAGGCCTTCTTCACCTGATACTCTTGTCCTTGGGAGTGAGAGATCCTTGAAAAGCCTCCACCCGCAGCTGTTTCCAAAACAGTCTTTCCCATTTATCAAGGAAAAAGATCATCTTAGGGAGAGCTTGGGGGATGCTGATTGGAAGAGATTCCCAGGGGGCCCTATTAGCATTCACCAGAGCCATTTCTTGGAGCCCACTCAGCCTGTTCCCTCATTAAGCCCCTCACTCTCCAGGTATCTGCCTGCCAGGAGGGATGTCAGCATCTTGGGACCCTGCACCCGTGATAGTTCCAGAGCTGCCTTGGGGTGGCAGAGGGTAAGGTGGGTTATTTTAGGCAAGAGCACAGTGCTCAGGACGGTGCGATGAGCTGAGCAGCTGAGCGTCACGTGACCAGAGTTCAGCACTGTCGTTAAATATTACACGCAACAAAGTTAGTCCCACACTTACAGGCATGTGTGGTGGTGGTTGTGCGTCATGATAGCTGGGCAGAAATAGAAAGTGCGTTTATTGTGTAAATGGCTGTCATTAACACTGCTTTGCTGAGCCAACATTTTCGCAGCATCTTGTCCCCTGCTAGCGCTTCCCTGTGGGAGGCAGGGTCAGTGGTTTCTCCTGACACCAGTCTCATGTCCATCCTACCCACCCTGACAGAGCCAGTGATTTTCTGGGAAGAACCTTCCTTACCCTACTTGCAGTGCACGTGGTTTACATGGTGCTGGCCCTATGACAACCTCAGACCTGCCGAGTTAGAACACTGCACACACCTGTGCCCCAGTGACTAGTTTAGGGACGGACATGCAGCCCAGTCACAGCTGATGAAACTCAGCTCTAGGAGGCTGGCCAGACCTGTAGGGAAGAAAGAAATCTCTTTCTGGTGGCCTTGATGTGGGGAAAGAGAGGCCAACCCAAGTTACACTGATTGAGGGAAAAAATCAAAGCAAAGACCAGGTACTATGGACATTGTTTGGTCTCCTGGATTCAGCTATGCCTGAAGCCACCTCTGAATGTTTTTGTTATGTGAGCCAATAAATTCAATTTTTTGCTTAAGCCAACTTGAGTTAGGTTTATGTCACTTGCAACTGAAAATCTCCTGTCTGCTGCATACTAGGGAAGATTAAGGAAAAAAAATAGGTGAGCAGTGAGAGGGAACCAGTCAGTATGAGGGCTGAACTCGAAGAGGTCCTAGGGAGACAGAGAAATCGACAGATCCAAGAAGAATGTAGCAGGTGTCACCAATGGGACTCCTTGGGTAACTGGATTTGTGAGAGATGGAGAGAGAGGAGTGGGGTGGAGCCAGGGGCCAATGTGTGGTTTGGGTGCCTGTGGGCATCTGGACACTTACCTGGTGGGCTGCTGGCCGTGTGGGTCTGAGGGTCAAGGATCTCTGGAGAACCCCTCTCTAGAGAGGAGAGGAGGACAAAGGAGACAGGGCTCCTCTGAATTTGGAGGTGACAGTGCCAGAGAGCCCTGCCAGTCCCCATGTTGATCTGCCCATGTAAGGGTGGGGACTGCGTCTGAGTCACTCCCTCAGCACCAGTCTGCCCCTGGCTTGTGGTGGGAGCTCCTGTTGCTGGATGAATGAGTGGATGAAAAAGGAAAAAGCAGTGGGGCCGGCTGACTACAGATAGGGATTTGGTCCAACTTCTTACCAAAAATAATCAGATCGGGACGTTAGGACACCAGGTTGGCTTGTTCCTTGGGGTGGGCACTTTCGTCTGACACCTCTCAGAGGGACTGCCTCCTCCAACCAGGGGGCCAGTGTCCTCCCCCACTCCCCTCTCTTCCTTATGCTGCCTCAAGTCACAGCCAGGAAGGAGCTGGCAGGGAAACAGGCTGCTTGCTTTTGTTTTCCTTTCCAAGAGCTTGGTCCTCCCTTAACGCAGGTGCCCCCCAGCACCTGACCCCAGCTCCTCTGCGCTCCTCTCCATTCTCTCTGGACAACCTCTCCATTCTCAAGGCTTCCAGATGCGCCCCTCTGCCCACCACTGCAGGGCCTGCTTAGACCCACACAGCCAGCAGCGCACTGGGCAAGTGCTCAGTTACCCACGGGCCCCAAACCACACATTTGCCAAGTGTCTTTCCGTAAGTGCTGCTCCTCGTACTCTGTCTTGGTGAACAGCATGACCCTGGCCCCCTGGCTCATCACTCCCCTCTCTGCCCCACCCCCACCCCAATTCAATTTCTCATCCAGTCCCTTTAAGGCTGCCTGCTAAGTTCTCAGATCTGCCCACTACAATCTTCCTTAGTTCCTGTCTGACTTCAGGCCCTTGAATCTGGCTGGTTCACGCTCACTTTTTACCCTTCCTCTTCTGGTTCCCAAGCTCCCCTGATGACCCTGCAGGTGGGAAGGGGGAACCAGCCTCACCCCGATTCCCATCCTGGTCCTTGGACTCGCTGGACCACAGGGTCTGCTGCTGTCATTCACCAAGTCGCCTTTGTTATTTCATCTCCTTTCCCACCTCTTGCTGGGCTCCAGACACTCCACCCAAACAAGTAACTGAGCTCCTGTTAATGGCAGGTGGGTATGTGGGTGCCAGGGTGGAAGCCATAGGCGGAGAAGAGGGGCAGACCGACCCCTTCAAACTGCCAGGAGCTGGTGAGCCAAACTGACCACATTGTCAGGGAGCCAACATAACGAAACTCAAAGAGGGGCCATCCTAGCAGGTGTAGTATCTCCCTGTGTCTTTAATTTGCATGTCCCCGATAACTAATGATCTTAAGTATCTTTGCATGTCATCTTGGGTGAAGTGCCTATTCAAATATTTTGCTCAATTTTTAAAATTGAGTTTTTCATCTTAAGTCCCAAGAGTTCTTTATGTATTCTAGATACAAGCCCTTCGTTGGATATGTGCTGTGTTTGTATACAGCTTTATTGAGATATAATTCACATATCATAAAGTTCATCTGTTTAAAATGCATAATTCGGTGGCTCTTATTGTATTCACAAAGTTATGCGGCGATCATCACGTTGGATATATGTTTGCAATTATTTTCTTCCAAGGTCTGGTTTGTTTTTTCGTTTTCTTAACATATTCTTTGGAAGAACAAATGTTTATCATTTTACTGAAGTCCAATTCATTGATTTGACTATTTTTATACCAACTCCATGCTGCCTTGATTACTGTAGTCTTATATCTTGAAACCAGGTAGTACACATTGTTTGTTCTCCTTCAAATTTGTTTTGGCTCTTCCAAATCCTTTGCTTTGGACTCAGCTTGTCCATTTCCACATAGAAGGAAAAATGCCTGCTGTGTTTTGATTGGGATTGCATTTGGCCATATAGGCCAATTTGGGAAGAATCGACATCTTAGACATAGAGTCTTATGATCCATGAACATGGCCTATTTCTCCTTGTATTTAGGTCTTGATTTCTCTCAGCAATGTTTTGTAATTTTGAATGTTTGAATCTTGAATATCTTTTTACAAATTTATCTTTAAGTGTTTCATGTTTTTCTTTTCTTAATTTTTTATTGATTGATGAGAGAGAGAGAGAGAGAGATTTGTTATTCCACTTATCTATGCACTTGTTGATTCTTGCCTGTGCCCTGAAGGGAGGTGGAACCCCAACCTTAGCATATTGGAGTGATGCTCTGACCAACTGAGCTGCCCAGCCAGGGCTCATAGTTTTGATGCTATGGTATTGATATTATGTTTTAAATATCAATTTCCAATTTTTATAGTATATAGAAATATAATTGATTCTTATATGTTGACCTTGTATGCTGAAACCTTGCTAAACTCCCTTATTTCTAGTAGCTTTTTTATAAGAGGTATAAGACTGTCTACATAAATCATCCAGTCATTTGTGATAGAGAACTTTTCCTTTTTTTTTTTTTTCCTTTCCAATCTGTAAGCATTATATTTTGTTTTCTTGCTTTATTGCACTGGCTAGAGCCTCCAGCATACAAGCTGAGAAGAAGTGATACAGAGGACATCCTTCACTTGTGCTTGATCTTAGAAGGCACTGGGCTTTCCTTAGAAGCATTTTCGTATAGTAGCTAAAGATTCTTTTGTAGATTCCTTATATCAGATTGAGAAAATTCCCTTCTATTCTTAGTTTTCTTTGAGAAATTTTTTTTATAAATAGAGACAACATTTTGTCAAAACTTTTTTCTTTTATTAAGATGATCATCTGTTATTTTTTTAGTCTGTTAATATGGTAAATTACACTGATTGGTTTTTAAGTATTAAAATAACTCTACATTCCTAGGATAAGCTCTACTAAGTCGTGATGTGTTACCCTTTTCTATATTGTTGAATTCCGTTTGGGAGAATTTTGTCAAGAATTTCACATCTACATCCGGTAAGGAACACCAGTGATTTCCTATCTTGTGTGAGCTCTGGGCATTGTGTCCCCTGCTCCTTTGGGGTGGCTCTTTCTCCAGCCTCAAGTAGTCCCCTCACTACACGGCCCGATGTGTTCTCAGCTGAGGACGAGGAAGCAGATCTCCGGAGCTTTCCCTCTGGGCAGCAGCCTCTTCTCAGGCTCTGCGCCTGCAAACTCTAGTTGTCTTGGCTCTGTGGGTTCTCTGTCACCTCAGCTCAGGGAACAGGCTCCACCTGGAGCCCCTCCCTGCACAGCAGCCTGAAAACTCCCTCCAGGCCGGAAACTGGGGCAATACTAGGCTCCTTCCTTAGGGGTGGCGCCTCTCTCAGGGTTACAGTTCTGTGCTGCCTTGTGTTCAATATCTGAAACCCACTGTTTTGTGTATTTTGTCAAGTGTTTTAGTTGTTTCAGCTGGGAGGGTGAATCTGGTCTCTGCTAGTCCATCTTGGATGGAAGCGAAATTCCAGTTCGTTCGTTTTTTATGTGAGAAATTTAGTCAGTTTTTAGGTAGTCGGGATCTTCTGTTTTTCTCACGCAACATTTTAGCCTAAGGGTTTTGATAGGACTGTACATTTTCCACAGATGTCATGGTGAGGGGTTCAAAAGATCTAGTCAAGGGCATTGACCTTGCCCTTCAGTCTGGACAGCCCCCATCCCAGACGAGTAAAACAGGGCTCGGCCCTCCCCACGTCAGGAGCTCTGCTTTTCCTGCTCCCACTTTGCCCACCACTTCGATGCACTTGTGCAAAGAGTGTGCCACAAGCTCTGAGGAGGTGGTGATTGAGGCCTGCAGAAGAAGCGGGTTTCAATTTAAACCTTTTTTTTTTCCTGAATGGAGCAGGTGTCTGGAAGTCACAGTTACAGGAATGAAAGGATCACTTTATTCACAAGTTTTCTGTAATTAAACTCAGCCACTTTCTGAATGGAGCCATGTGCCCAAAATAACAACTATAGCTCCGACTTGGGGAGCTTTTGCTGTCTGTGCACCAGGCACCCTCTTGGGCACCAGACTCAGTCTGTGGTTTGTTCCAGATACCCCTGAACCCCAAGAAGGCCACTCCTGAGACCTTGGTCTGTTGTTAGCTGCACCCCTGCTCTAACCAAGCTTCCTCTTCTCTGGTGCTGGCAGAGACCTGGGGGAGGAGATAAACGGATCATGTTACAAGGGGATTGAGCAGATAGAGTCAGCAACAACATAATACTAATTATGACCATTTATTAAGACTCAGTGCTAAGTGCTTAGTCCTCACAAAAACCCTGTGAGGGACAGACTGGGATATCACAGCTCAGAGAGGTAAACTAACTTGCTCAAGGTCACACAGTGAGTTAGTGGTGTTGCTGGGATTCTAACCTGGACACTAACTCCAGAAACATTTCCTTTAACTACTACGATTTCTTTAGCTGATAGAAGTCCCCTCCCCACAATTCCCACCCACCCTTCTCTCCTCGGGAAGCACAGTGGAGCTCGGGTGCGCTGGACAGTCTGCGAAGCGCTGAACCCCCAAGGACACCGCAGCTCTGGCAACCGCTCACGGCAGGGCCAGCGCGCATTGAAAGCAAAGGGCCCACGGCAGCCATGCTTCTGTCCGGGAGGCAGCGGAGTAGGCTCCCTGCCAGCGCGGGTCTCTCCTGCCCCATGCCTATCCCCTGTCCCCTGTCCCCAACTCCCAGTGCCCTTTCCCTGCCTCGAGCTCAGAAAGAACCAGGAAGTTCTTTGGCGAAGTCCACCATTGTCCTGCCAAGCAGCGCCCTCAGTTGGTGAGCTGCAGTGTCCTCTTTGGAATTCTCTGGCTGTTGCATTCCAACCTCACAGACGAGGAAACCAAGTCTGGGGTGGGGGAAGGGTGGTCTGTCTAAAGAAAGTGAAGGAGACAGGACTAAAGTGAGGTCTGCGGAGGATCCTGTCATACTCTGCTGAAAGATGACCCACCGGTGGTGAAATCTGCGTCCCCTACCCCATTTGTGAATCCGGAAAGTACTTACTGAGAACCGGCAAACAGAAGGCGCGCGTTTCTCCCAGGTCGCGAGTGGAGGATCAGACAGATAACGGATGTGACACTCTTAATCCAAGGCGGCCCTGACCACGCAAATTGATTCTGAAAGCTCCCTCTGAACCCGTCTGCAGATTAATTACAGCACGTAGTACTCGGCAGGGTCCTTGCTTAAGGACGACATAAATGGACTTAAACACCTTGAGCAGAGAAGGCTTGTTGAGAGGATATCGGTTGGAGCCAAGCGTGGCCAGGCCACTGAGGACCCAGCCACAGCCATGCCACCCGGCATCCCTGTACCACGGTCGGGAGTCCCGCAGAAGCCCACCCCCATTGGCAGGACTCTGACGTCACCCCCATCAGAAAGAACAGCAACATCGAACCTTCACTGAGCGCATGCCAAATGCTTCACCTGCACCAATTCACTTTCTAGGTGGGGAAACTGAGGCACAGAAAGGTGAAGCAAGTTGCCCGAGATGACCAGTCAGTAAATGTAAGAGCCAGGATTCCATCTGGCTGGCTTCTTCGGGACCCACATTCTTCATCCCCGTGGCACTACCGTCTCTGACGGTCCTTTCAGCTTGTGTCCCGCCTTCCGGCTCCAAGGTCCCAGCATAGTTCTGAGGAAGCCCACGTCTCAGCCTTCAGGGAGAGGAGGTCACCTGTTCTGCCTCAGTTTCCAAAGTGGGAGGCATGGCCCTACATCTCAGCTCTCTTGAGACTCCAGCACATGTGGAAGGGGTTTGGATGCTGGGAACCCTCAAATGTTAATGGCCCTCCAGGACCGAGGTGATTCCTGATGAGGGCTGTCTGCCACGTCCAGTCCTCGAAATCTGAAACCCCCAGCTAGGAATCCAGATACACAGATTTTGGAACCTTTAGCAAACAGGTTTGGTCCTGGGTTCCAGAGTAAAATGGGTAACTTGTGGCACAGGCTGGTGGTCCTCCATGGGGACAGCAGGGCTGGGGTCCCCCTGATGCCCATGGGCCATTTTGCTACGGGCTAGAAGTCCCACTTTTCCCAGGATGGTGTCAGCCTCCCTCACCCCATTTCTCTGAGAGACGAGTGGCTCCCGGGGGTCTCACAGCTCAAGGAAAGGAAAGCTGCTGTCTTTGGCATTTTTCAACATCAGCAACAGAGAAGCAAAATCAGCCCAAAGGACTGTTTAATTGCAATATAAAAAAATCATGATTTTTCAAGGGAAAAAGGAGAGCTCTCCACCCCTCTGGTTTCAGTGCAATACCGTATCTGCTGATTCAGTTCCATTCAAGCCCAAACAAGCGCATTTATCATCACAAAAAGTGCCATTTAAGCGAACGCTCTCCACAGGCCTGTATTTCACCTCAAATGTTCCCAGCCCGTTAATCCTGGTGCAAGCTGTGAACCCCAGCAGGGCAGGCATGGAGGAGAGACGCTGAAATGGCACCCTGGAAAAGGCCATCTCGCTTCTCGCCCTTCTCTGGTCCCCCCCAGAGCAGAAGGACAGTCACAGGAGCCCTGGACTGAGTCAAAAGTCCTGGCGCATATACCAGCCTGGACCTGGGGCATGTCCCCTCCCCTCTCTGGGGCTGTTTCCTCTCTGTAAAATCAGAAGTCAGGCTGGATCAGGGATGGCAAGTTTGTGAAATTTGCACCCCTATTCTCCCCTCCCTTGCCCATACCAACCTCTCTAATTACTCAAGGCTTTCTTTGCTGCGCCCAGGTTTGGTCTCAGAATCCCTCTCAACACAGCACTTTAGGCAACTGGAGGTGAAGTGTGTTGCCACCCCCTGGGCTAGAACAGTCTCCTGAGTCCTTCCAGGTCATGCACTTCAACTTCGAGAGTCTCGGCAACAACCCCCAGAGTCTTGCTATGTGCTTTCTGTGGGTCAGAAGCGTGCTGAGTGCACAGCCCATGTGAATACTCACGGAATCCACTCAACGACCTGTTGCCAACTGCCCCATTTCATGGAGGAGGCATGACTGGGTAAGCAGAGGGGTTGGAGTTCGGACCCAGGTCATCAGATTCCGGACTCAGAGCGTGTAACCCCTCACTATGGTGTAGGTCGGTCAACAAAGGATCAACCTTTGGATAGAGGCGGGGGCCCCACCTGGGTCCCTCCTTTATGTCCCCAGCACTCTGCACTCAATCAGTGTTTGTTGACTAAGCAAAGAATGAATAAATGAAGTGAAAACTATAAAAATACTAGAAACAACACAATAATAATTATGATAATGATGGCTGCCATCTCTTAAGTTCCTCCTATGAGCCTGATGTGACCCCACCATCCCCACTTGGGAGAAGATCAACAAATATTGTTGAAAAGTGAGGATAGTAATACTTGTTTCATCCAACCCCCCCACACCTCTCTGAGGGAAGAAGCACATGGCCTCGTTTTACTGAGGGGAGAATGGACCAAGTTTCCTGTTAGCAATGAGTAGAGCCAGACTCTGTGCCCAAGTCTGACTCAAATACCACCTTTCAGACTTGACCTAAGTGCAAGGGGAGGACCTGGGGAGGGAGCAGCTGGGGTGTATGTGTCCTAGTTAACCTGCCCAGGGACGCCCCTCATGCTGCTGGAAAAGAGAAGGTTAAGAGGCCAGCCTGGGGCAGCCTCTGCATCTCTTCCACCAGTGTCCAGTGCTTTCTCTGTCTGGCAGCTCAGTGACCAGAGGGCCTGCCTCTGGGAGGCACTGGGAGTGTATCAGTGCCCTTGGTGTCCCCTCCCTTTGCTCCTGCCTCATCACCAAGAGCCAACCAGCCACCAAGGAAGGAAACGGCCTGACCGTGCTCAGGCAGAGGCTTTTTAATCTTTTTGACCGTGACCACAGACAGAAATCTGTTTATACACACACTCTGAAACAACAGTCCCACAAAACAGTACTTACCCTTTCAAATTGCAAAACATTGTGATAGCTTTCTATTCTAGTCCATCAAAGGAAAATGCCAGTGGTGACGCACTAAGCTGATTCCACGGCCCATGAGTGGGCTGTGTGATTTGAAGTACATCACTCGGACATCATGCATTAATAGCAGCTAATATTACTTGAGTGCTCACTACCAACGGTACAGCTAGGAGCCCAGTGGACTCATGCAACAGCCCGATTAGGTAGGTCATGGCTCTCCCTGCTTTTCAGATGAAGGGACTGGGACACGGAGAGTGTGAGTAACTCAGCAGTGCCTTCCCCATGTGCTGGTCAACTACGACTGCAGGGCAAGCAACCTCAGAATCTCAAAGGAACAAAACGATAAGCACTTATTTGTTACCCGCAGTTTGTGGGTTGCACGGAGTGGCTGAGTGCTGGGACAGCAGGACCCACTCTTTTGCTATCAGGGACAGGGGCATGTGAGCCCCTTCCAGAGAACAGTTCAAACCCCTGCTTGCATCACACCTGCCAGCCCCCAAGTCATGGGTAAGCACTGCTGCCTTTCAGTTAAAGCTTTGAGCTCATCAGAAGAAGAGAGACCGGCACGTATCGGCACAGCTGCAGTGAGCGCCCACTCAGGCTGCTTGTTGGCTATGGAGTCGGACAGAGCACCCGAAAACCATCCATTTACATACTTGATGGCAAGACTTTTACTCTTTGTTTCTGTGCTTCCAGGAATTCATTCCTGTAAGAAGAAGATAGAAGGAAGGAAGGAGCAGGAGAAAGAACCCAGAGGGTGAGCCTGTGGACAAATAGCTTCACATCTCTGAGCTGAAATTTCTTCGCCTTTAAAATGATGACACAGATGAACATGCTTTAACATGCTGTTGAGTGACAAAACTAGGTTATGGCACAGCTTATAGAGTACTGTCTCATTTTTGCAGCTTTGTATTCATGTTTAATATATACACATGTGTGCATATATTTAGGTGCATGAAGAGATGTCTGCAAAAGCTTCACCTGAATCTTACTATGGCTACCTCACAGTGGTGGGATTTGGAGTGATTTTTTTTGTTTTTTCTGTGTATTCTCTGTTCTGCATAAGTGTTTTATCAGGAGAACCTATTACGTAGATCATCAGAGAAAGCAACAAGAGCAATCATGTTTTGCAAAACAAACCCCGAATCACCAGCGCCTGTGTCCCGTCCCAGTGCCCTGTGATGCAGGCGGCCCCCACCCCTGGCTGGCCCTCTGTTGGGGTCCAGGCCTGCTTATCTCCCAGACGGGGCGCAGGCCTGTGCACACTCCCTCCACGCTCTGGTCTTGTCCTTGTTTCTCCTGCTCACCGCTCGGAACACTCTGGCCCTCTTATCTTTCACATTCCATTTCTCTTCCTTGTTCCCGTGACCTTAACCACATGGAGTTAATCTTCACTAACACCCTGTGAGTTTGGAATGCATTCATTCATTTTTCCATATATTCACTCATCTACTCATTCATTTATCAAATATTCACTGGTGTCCACTCCATACCCAGCTCCGTGCTGGATGCCAGGGACCAAGAAATAAAGCAGATGCCCACCCTCAAAGTACCCCTAGTCTAGCATGTGGCGTGTATCAGCTGGCAGTGACAGGTACAAAATGCTAACAGGAGCACAGAGGGACGCTTTGATTTTCCTGGTCTAACCCTCAGGTTTACAAATAGAGAAGCAGGATCGCCTCCACTGTGTGGAGAAGCACGCAGAGGCCCCGGTGTCAGGCCCCTGTTAGTGTCAGGAATGATAAATTCATGGCATGCGTGGGCAGCGTCACTCCACCTTGCCCGTGACCCTGTCGGCCACTACTGGTCAAAGAGGCATCTTTCCCCTTGAACCTGGGAGTCTGCCCTCAATTCCAGGTAGTCTCCCCAGGGGACTGGCGTTGGCGTGTGTGTTGTCAAGTCCGGTCCAAGATGGGGGAGTGGACACTCGGGCCCAGAGGCGCTGGAGGTCATTTAACAAGTCCATTTCCTGACTGCTTGCTCTTCTTAGTCAGAGGACACTGACCACAGGGGGCGCTGTGTCAGAGTCTACAGGGTGCCGCTCCAACAACCTGCCCCCCCCCCCCACTGCCAACAGGTGAGCTCCCAGATCTCTCCAGCCTCGCCCCATGGCAGGCAAGGAGGAGAAATGATTCTCGGCTGGAAACTCCAGCAGGTGAAGCGGCAGGGTGGCCTTTTGGTGGGCCTGTATATTGCCAAGTGGATTAGGAAAGATAAATAAACCAGAAGACGCCAGGCCACACACGGTAATGGGCAAGCTTGGATGTATTTCATTTCTGATCATACTGGAGCGGAGCCAGAATTATGGACAAATGCATAAACCTAAGCAGCCGTGCCTGATAATTTACACTCCTCCCTGTCATTTTTAATGCGCGTGGCTGCCTCTCTCCAACCTGGGAAACACTAAATCTGGCCCCTTGAAGAACCACTTCATGCTACCATATGACAAGAGTCTTTCTCAAGACTTGGCTTGGTTACCGTGGACACTCCCACACGCACCGGGAGCCCAGGGCACCCACCCTGTGGCCCTGCTGTGGGGACTAGACAAGAGAAGAGGTCTGGCAGAGGGGTGCTTGACATGTGGTCCATACCTTACGCATCAAGCACACAGATCCGTGGCCATAGAGTGCCCTTTCTCTCCAAAGCCCCGCCCCATGTTATGCCTTACAACGAGTTGGGAACGTAGGCTTTGGGGGCATATGGACCTGGATTCAAGTCCTAACCTCAACACCTATGAATGGTATGACTTTAGAGGAGACATTTAATCTCTGTCAGACTCGATGCCCTCATTTGTAAATGGGCTAATGAGATCTACTTGCATGGGGCTGTTCTGGGGGGTCCGTGTTGGTAATCGGTGCTGACCCTTAGCACAGTTCGTGGTGCCCAGTTAATTCTTCAAGCACCACAGTTATTAACATGGTTATTGTCCAGACACAGAATGATGGGCCCGCCCCGCCCCCTGGGTCCTGACTGAGATGCCCTCCAGACCAAGCTTCACAGAGCCCTCAGCTGGACACAGGATGACTCTGTACGTATTGGATGGATGGTTGGATGGGTGGATGGATGTCTGAACAGGTTCTATTTCTGGTACAGAGAACATCAAACAGGTTTGAGAAAACCCAAGTTTGGCTTCCCTGGTGTCAGTCTCAAAGGTGACATTTTCTGCTTCCCTTGGTAACCCATCACTCATCCACTGTTAGAGAATTTCCCTGAACTCTCCCCAACCCTATCCAGATCCTCAGTAGGACTACATAGATTCCACCCTCCCCACCCCCATCTTCTGCCCCATTAAGTCCCAAATCCTTAGCACTTAACTGAGACCACTGCGGCCACGTCTGTCCACTCACACCTGAGCTGGGGGCGCTGTGGAGGGCAGGAATGGCTCTGGGAGTTCCAGGAGCCCTGCTCTTGGCTCAGCAGTTAGCATCTCGGGGAGGATGCCCCCCTGCCAAGTGTGACTGAGATGGTCCCTTTCAAAGTCTGCAGAACTGTTCAAGGTCTCTGGTTCTCTGCTTATCTGGGCCCGTGGGCACCATTCTTTCCCAGCGTTAATCAAAAGTGCAGAGTCCCCTGCTTGGCAGCCTACCCTGTCAGCGGATGCCCAAGGCAGTCAGGGCGGGGCCTTCCTCTTATCTCCTGCCGTTAGTTGACACATCGTAAATTGCTTTTTATGAACTGAGGCAGGGGGCAGTCCAGGGGGAGCCACTGCCTCATGACAAGTGACATTTGTAAGGTGCAGTCTTCATTCTGCCCTGGCAGGCCTGGGGCTGCCTGGCATGGAGAACTCACAGCAGCAGTGGGCTGTGGTACCACGGCCGAGGCCCAGTGCCTCAGCCAGTGGGCTCCACTAGGGGCAGGTGGAGGTGAACGAGGCGCCCTGAAGGGACAAGTGCCAGCTGCTTGCTGCTTTTTCAGACCTTTGGCTTCCTCTACTTTAGAATGAGTGCAGCGGCCACTCCCACTTCACTCTATTATTCTGAGGATCAAACAAACAGCAGTCATTAGAATCAGAACCATTCTTGCGATCGCACAGCTTTCTACAGTTAACAAAGGCCCTTTCCTTGCCAGGATATGATTTGGTAAATATTCCCCCCTCATCTATG
Organism: Desmodus rotundus; assembly: GCF_022682495.2. Taxonomy (NCBI): domain Eukaryota; kingdom Metazoa; phylum Chordata; class Mammalia; order Chiroptera; family Phyllostomidae; genus Desmodus; species Desmodus rotundus. The sequence continues at coordinate 35,835,539 of NC_071389.1, read as the reverse complement.
AACTGCTGCCTAAAATTCGACCATGAGAATCAAGTGCCTTTATCCTAAATCTCTATCACTCCCCTCCTGTCCCTTCCCGGAATGGAATGTTCGGGAGCAGAAGCTGCAGCTGCCTGCCCCCCAGATCTGGCACTCTCCTCTACACCCTGCTGGCCTCCTTCTCTCTTTGAGTGGGCAGGTTTAGGGAGGAGCAGGACCCTGCTGGGGTGGGGCAGGGTGGGGCCTCCCCATGTGTGTCTGTTGGGTGGGGGAGGGAGATGGACCAGGACAAGGGGTCTAGGATGCCACAGAGGAAGCTTCTTCTACCTTGGACAGGAGGGAGGGAAGGGGAATGTCACCCACAGTGCTGGCTGTTCCCAGACGTGTGCTGGGTGTTTCACAAGGTTCTGTGAGATGCTCCCAACAACCACTGCTAGGTGGATACGTGTCAATACCACTGTTTTACGGGGCACACGTCCCCGCCGCAAGGCTAGCAGGTGGCCAGGCCTAGTATTCAGATCTGCTCTGTTTGAGGTGGGGGTGGGTAGGTGAGAGAACAGAAGACAATTAGGTGAGTCTTGTCTACGTGACGGACAGACAGGTGAGCAGGGAATGGAAGGGTGGTGGATGGTGAAGGGACGGCATCTGGCGGGTGTGGGTTAAGGCACAGGTTAACAGCAGAAGACGGAGTCAAGCTTCATCCTTCCAGCTCAGTGTTCTCTGGGCCTCCAGTGGGGGGCAGGAGAGGCTTTTACCTGGGCACAGAGTCCAGGAAGCTGGGTGGGCCTCCGGGGAGGAGTGAGGTGGGGACAAGAGCAGTAGAGGAGATCAACTTCCTTCCCCTCTTCCTGCCCAGTCCCGAGAGGTGTGAGGGCACAGGCTGAGGGACCACTGGGCAGAGAAGCCAGAAAAACTGTAGAGGGAAGTCCCGCCTGGGTGGAAGTTGTATTAGAGAGGCTCTGAGCTTCTAGAATAGTCACAACATTGCTTCTGCTGAAACAGAGGAAGCCCACTCAGGGGGAAACAGTCCCCTGGGAGTCCTGGAGTGGCCGAGCACAGAACTGTTTCCACCCCAGAGGCCAACAGCTCCTCCCCAACGGCTCAGCCTCCCGCATTATTCACCAGGCCCTGGGTCCTCCCGCAGAGCCACATGCACCCAGGTCCACTCCTCCCCGGCTCCTTTCACCCCGCGAGCCTTGCACAACCAAATGCTTCTCTCTGTGTTGCTCTGTTTTATTTTTAAATAGACTGGTTTCCTTCCTCACCTCCTATTCCATCAGCAGGGACAGCTCTTCCTGCCAGCTGCCCAGGCCAGAAGCATTGGCATCGTCCTGGGAGATTCTCTGTCTCTCCCATTCACATCCAGTCTGTCAGGTCTGTGGGCTCCTCCTTCAGGTTCTGGTATCGTCCACGCCCCCACCCTGGCCTGAGCCCCCACCTGGGCTCGGATACTCACAGTGGCTGCCCATTCGTCCCCCTGCTTCTCCCCTGCGGTCTCTTCTCAGCTCAGTGTTGAGAATGAGCCTGATGAAATCCAGGTCAAATCACAGCCCCCCTGGGCTCAGAACCCTGCATGGCTCCCAGCTCCCCTGACCAGGTCCCGTCCAGGCTGTGGTTCCACCCCTCATTCTCACTTCGCCCGCCTCCTGTCTGTGTCTGGTGCCCTCCAGGCTGAATATTCCCACCTCAGGGTCTTTGCCCTGGCTGTTCCCTCTGCCTGGAACCCCCACCACCCCTTTCAGTCCTGCAACCTGCCTCCCCCAACGAAGCAGACCCAATCTTCTTCACTTCCTCTTCTTCTTCCCCAAATGCCCTTAGTACTTTCTCACAGCTGCATAATTCCTTATTCATTGTATTTATTATTCATTGTTCTTTTGATTAGGCAAGACAGAGGCAGAAATTTTTGTCTTATTCACCCATGCATCTCAAACCTAGCACAGTACTTGGTACATTGTAGGCACCCAATAAATACTTGTTGAAAGAGCAAAATAAAAGTCCTTAGAAATGTTCTCACTGGATAAGTGATCTACTGTGTTATAAAAAGATGGAAAACAGAAAAGAAAGATGAAAATTTAAAATGTGCATGCTTTTACCACGTAAACACAGCTCCTCATTAATGTTTGGGGATGGTATCTTCCAGTCTCTCCTGTTAAAATGCGTACAGCAAGAACCATGAATTGTTGGTCCTACGCCACTTCCAGACACCATCCTATTCTTTTTCACAACAAGTCATGTGGTAGATAGTGTATTGGTTTTTCACAGGAAGAAACAGAAGCCCAGAGGGATGAGGAAATTTGCCCAAGTTTAAATAATCATCTTTATAGCTGTGTTAACCGAATATACCATTTTTCTGTCCTGCCCCTTTGACGTAACTCTATCATGACCGTATCCCCAAGTCACTAAAACTATCTGTACACATGATTTTCAATGGCTACAGAATGTTCTGCCCAGAGGCTATGTTTAGAATTTCAGATATTTCTAATTTTTATTATTACAAATAATAAACAAATATTCTTAAACATAAAGCTTTTCCCACATGTTTTAAAATTATTATTTCCTTCATCTCGACTTCAAGGAAAACCCAGGGGGTAAAGTTGTACAAACTTTTAAAAAGTCTCCGGAAGACTGTTACCAAACACTGTGTTGATGTCTGTGATGGGATGGTTCCGAGTGTGTGAGTTTGCAGGGCAGGGGGAGGGGGCTCCTCTCGGGTGTTTTCCTGTGGTGTCCGTGTCCGATTCGTGGGCCAGAGCAGCTCACGTTTCTCCAGGTGAGGCCCTCGTTCATTATTGAAGCCCCAGTTCTCAGCATGGCTGCAGCCAAGGGCTTTGGCCCGCTGCATTAATATTGCAGACGGGACACCTGAGGCCCTAAATATTTGATCGGAGTGTGTGCCAGGCTGTCAGTGAGCCATATTCAGAGCAAATGAGACCTTCCTCCCCTTCGGCAGTACCCAAAGTGGCATGAGGCCTGCCCCATCAGATAATGTGGTCAGTTGTCTGTGGAGAGCAAATAACCAGGGAAGGCAGGTTAAAACAACAGTGGCACATACTGCAGCAGCCTCAGCATGCACTCTGCACGTCTCCCACCTGACCGCCGGCAACAGCATCCCGCCATCTGGGGGTGGGGCGGGGAAGGCAGGCTTGTGACACCCAGCCCAATGCCTGGTGCACAGTAGGGCCCCATGCATGTTCGTCTGTGAGTGGATGACTTGTCCTTGAAAATTGAGAATGTTCATTCAGTTCATTTGCTTACCACTTATTAAGCACCTACTGAGTGCTAGGCTCCAAGCTATGCACTTTGCAGTAATTATTTTAATTGCACTTAGAACAGTGCCTAGCACATAGTAAGTATTTTTAAAGGGTTAGCTATTATAATAATAACAAATAAATGCTATTATTATTTATTATCTCAATTCTCTATGGCAGGTATGATCATTCTTCCCATTTTACAGATGAGAAGACAGAGGCTCAGAGACTCAGCTAAAGGGTCAGACGGCTGACCACAGACCCCGATCATTCATTCCAGACCTGCAACTGGACACAGATGCCATGGCCCTGGCCCAGGGTCAGGGGCTGCCTAGAACACCATGTTCATCTATCCAGGCTCTTCCAGCCCTGGCTCAATCCCCAGGTCTCCAACACCTGCTCCTTGCCCAGCCTCAGCTATAGGGAGAGAGGAACAGGCAAACTCCTGGGGCCAGCAGCTCTGCCTCCCCTGACGGGCACGGCCCTGAGGAGAGAAGACCCTGGTGTCCACAGCGGAAGCCCCACCTCAAGCTAGTGTAGAGCCTCTCACCTATTATGAAGCTTACAAGGTCCTGGGGGAGAAGAAGAATGAGCTGTGGGATGACTGGGGGGTGACAGAGTCCAGAGGATGGCGATGGAGGAGGCCCAAGGCAGACCCTAGGGACACATTTGGCCATGTGACACTAATACAGAGCTGGCACCTAGAGAGGAGGCCATCTGGAGCAGCCACATCCTGGGCCCCAGTGCAGAGTGAAGATCAGCCCTGCACGGGGCCCAAAGGGAGGGGCCAGGGCTCTTCTGTTTGTCTAAAAGTCACCCCTTCTGGCCTTGGGCAGACTTCTGACAGATGTGTCCTGCTCCTCACACTCTCCTAGCTCTGTCTGTGACACCACGTCCTCTCATGTCCCAAGGATATTATTTAGTACTTCTAGGAGTGCCTTCTTGGAAAATACTCAGAGAGGTGTGTCGATTTATTCACGATGGTGCTCCTCACAGTGCTGACAGCAGTGACGCTGCATCCATATGACTGGCCCCTCTCACGCACAACCACTGACACTCTCCCTCCCTCCTTATCCATCCATCCATCGGACGTGCTAAAAGGTGGGGACTACCTACCGCTCCTCTACCTTGCATCCTCCAATGACTTCCCTTCGCACTTAGAACAAAAATCAAACTCCTTACCTGGCCTACAAGGCCCTAAACAGTCCTCCCTGGCCTATCTGGCTGATGTCTTTCTGTTTCTCCATTAGCACCTGCTGTTCCCTTTGTCTCAAACTCCCTTCCTCATTTCTTCCCATCGTCTTTCAGTCTCAGCTCAGCCTCCCCTTCTGGGCAGGCCTGGCAGCTGCGGTGGCCTCTCTCCCCGAGTAACTTCCCCTCATCTCCCCATTTTAGTTTCTCGATAAGTTATCTTACTTAGTAATTTACTTGTTTGTTGTCCACCCCCTGGGAACAGGAGCTTGCCTTGGTCGCCGCTGTACCCAGAGTGTGCACACTCGTGCCTGGCATTGCTGAAGGGAGGGAGGAGGGAGGAAGAGAGACCCAGCAGGTTCCCTGTGCCGTCTCTGAGCCTGTTTGGGGGTCCAGCTCAGAGTGCCTAGTCAGCAGACTGGTGGGAGGGGGGACCCGCATGTACCCCGACCCCATGCACTGCACCCCTGGCCGGAGGGGTCTCTTTATCTCTTCATCTCTTCCCAGAGGGATAGGATGGGTGTGACTTCGCCCATTTTGCAGATGAGCCTCGGAAGAGACCGACTCCCTGGGATCAAAGGCCCCCTCCCCGGCCTTCTGCAGGTCCCGCATGCCCTTCCTCCATGGCCAGGTGCGTGGCTCCCAGTCGGAGGATCCTGTCTGCCCTGCTTGTCATTCCGGCCCTGGCTTCCTTCACTCTCGCGCTTCCCACCGCGCCAGGAGTGGGTTTGTGATAACGTCCAAATAAATTATTTAAGCGACTTTCCGCGAGGCGGAGATGAAACTGCAGGCTGATAACCGAGTGGGGGCTGGAGCAAGGTTCAAGACAGCCCGCTCCGGTGGTGGCGTTTGCGACGGTTTTCGGCGGGCCCCCTGCAGGTGGGTGCAAGGTCACTGCACCGGGCGGTGCGGGCTGTGAGGACAGCGAGGGCGGGGCAGCCTCCTCACTCTTGGGCTCGCAGAACCAGAGGCAAACCAAGCGGCAGGGGAAACAGGCCGAGGTCACAGGCTAAGAGAACCAGAGGGAATGTCCCCCCACCCCAACCAGAAGCCCCGCTCCAAGGGGAAAATGTTCCTGATAGAGGCAGCGCTGGCTCCTGAGGAATTGGGGTGGGGAGTCCTGTGGAGTGGAGTGGAGTGCAGAGAGGTGCGGTGGGGGATCCCCGTGGAGATAAGGTGGAGGGAGGTGTGGGGTGGCGTTGGGGAGCCTCTGTGCAGAGTGGAGGACTTCCTACAGGGATGTGGCTGTTGCCTGAAGAAACACCTCTGAATTAGGGGCAGAGTGGGCCCCAGGTGTGTCTGTGGAATGCCAACAGTCCTTCCCTGTGACTGGGCAGGAGTGAGGTCCGGCCACAGTTCGTGGGACTTTGTGATTGTAGGAAGTCATGTGTCCTTAGCGGGAATCGCAGTCCCCGCCCTGCCCACTCACAGGACTGGCACAGTGATGACAGCCATCTCGTGCAGTGCTCCCGGTGGCCCTGCTGCCTGGAAACCACGCACACATCCTTGTTTAGTCCACACAACGGTTCCGTGAGGCCGGTGCTTCACGGAGCCCACTTTACAGAGAGGGCACAGGTGTTGGGGGGGGGGGGCGGTTAAGTAACTTGCCCAAAGACACAGCCAGATGTGGCTAACAGTGGCTAAGGCTGGCTTCCGTGTCAATGCTCTTAATCCTCACAACTGTGTGATGGGAGAGGGGGACGATTTGCTTTCAAGTTCTTGGGTTGTCAAAGCCAGCCCTGGCTACACCCTAAGGCCCAGGCACTGGAAGGACTTGCTAAGGCCCCAGAGCCTGGTGGTGAACTCTGCTCCCTCCAAGTGGACCTGACAGAGGCTGAACCTGAGGACTCAGGCTGCTGGGTCTGGGGGTGAGACTGCCAAAGGAGGAGGAGGAGGCCCAGGAGGAGGGTGGAGGTGGGGAAAACAGGCTGCCCTGCCTCCATCTCCAGTCCAGGCACCAATCTGCGTCACTGTCAGTGGGGCCGCCTCCTGCCCTCTGCCAGAACCCTTCCCTGTAAAGAGCAACTGCTGGCCGGGAGGGATGCTAGCAGCTGATGCCACGTGGGAGGTCAAGGTGTCAGGGCCACCTGGCTCCTGGTTGGAAGGGTGAAAAGAAAGAAGCAACACTCCCACAACACCTCTGCGGGGTGGGGCCCCAGAAAACACTGCCTCAGTTCATCTGCACAACCATCTGTAGTGTGCTTTTGACAGAACAGAAACTGAGGGCTAGAGAGTGTGGGAAGGAAATGGACCACTGAACGCAAAGGGGACACCTGAGCGTGGAGAGTTTGCTGGCTTTGAGCTCGATGCTGCAGGAGATGCACGTTGCGTACAGGCTGAAGTTCAGAGCCAGCATTCACTGAGCGCCTGCCCATGTTGTGCCCGGCAACACACCGAGGCCATTAGCTCCACTTTATAGAGAAGTAGACTGGGGTTCAAAGAAGAGGAAGTGGCTAGCCCCGGGTCACACAGCTGGCTATGCCAGAGCTAACTTGAAGCTCTGCCCCCTGGGAGTTTTAGTCAGGTGGGGAAAACAGATTCATACCAGACCCAAGGCAGCTCTGATGGAGAAATACACTGACTCCTTTAGGAGACAGAGAAGGGAGGGAAAATGCCAACTAAAGGTATCTCATGATGAAGGAGAAGAGAGTGTCTGACTAGGACATCTGGGCCGTTGTGCACCTGTTAAAAAGCCAAGATGAGGGGCAAGGATTCCAGGCATGGGAACGACGTGAGCAAAAGCACGGAGGCAGAAAGGGTCAGGCCAGTGCCCAGAGAACTGTGAGGTGTTCTGGGAGGCTGGGGCATCAGCCATGACAATAAGGAGGGGATGAAGGCAAGGCAGCACCCTGGGGGTCCTATGGGATCTGGAGAGCCCTTCTGAGGTCCGGAGCTAGGGAGGGCTAATGGGAAATGTCTGGAAGGGAGATAAACAGGATCAGGCCAGAGAAACCAGAGGAGAAAAGTCAGGTAAGGAGGGAGGCAGGCACCTGCGGGGCTCACGAGTTCAGCTGGGCCAGCTGTCTTGGGCTTAGACCCTGGCATCAGGCACATCTGGGTTTGAGTCCTGGCTCTGCCCTTATTTTCTGGGTGGCCATGGGAAGTTGCTTGCCCTCTCTGAGTGTTGCCTTAGCCCTGCATAAAGAACTGCCTCCTGGAGTCATCGTAGATGGCAGCTATGAGCCCAGAGCTTTTCATTTAACCCTTCTAACCTAGGAGGTGGGACCTACCGTTCCCCTTGTTTCACAGCAGGGCAAACCAGTGACTGATCGTGAAAAGGATATAAAAACCCAGACATTTTGACCCACCATGGGATAACTTAGATGGGCCATTGTAGGCTCCAGAGGTGGCTGAAGCTCTGTTAGACCAGGGGTGTTGAGCCTCCCCCAGTTCTTCAGGGTCACCAGGGTGGCTGTTGTGTGACCCATGGAATCTGTGGATGGGGCCAGGCTCTATGAAGGCAGCCAAGGGAGGTCTTGGGCCACCCCATTATTCCCAGATAAGGGGAGATCTTGAAAGAGAGATGGGCTTTCTGTGGAGGGGTCAGCTGTGGGAGAGGCAGGAAGGGGCACTGTCCCACAGCCTGTAGGGAACTGGAGTCCCTCCAGGATGGCACCCAAGTCCTCATGACAGGGGAACTCAAGAGTTAAAAAATTTAGCTTTGTGATTAATGCATGTAGAAAGCTGTTGTTCCAGGACTAGAATGTATGACTGGACCCACCCTGACTCCAGGAGGCCCACAGGCAATCTGACCTTTGTGCCCCAGGAGGACTGCAAGTGGGCAGCTGGTATCTGAGCCACTGGGCTCCAGGGAGAGAGCGTCCAGACGCAGATGAAGATCCTCTGGGATGCTAGGGAAATCACCGGACTTAAATTTTATCTGACTAACCTTTTTTCCTGAATTCCAACCCCTTACCTACCCGTTTCTTCTCCTGATAGGAAAGGTCAGCTTGAGAGGAGATGTTAAGATGAGTGTACCTAACCTGGGTCTACTCAGATCTCCAGCCATCTGAATAAAGTGCCCACAAAGATTCAATCCTGTCTCTCCTTACAGGTTTTGGTGGTGACAGTCAGCAGGAACGTGGGCCTTTTCCCGTTTCCCCGAGGAATGAAGACTCCTGAACCGTGCAAACGGAGTGTGTGCAGGGAGAACTAGGAACCGTTGGTACTGTTAGCATGTTCCACAGGATTAATCAGACTAGCTCCCAAGAGGGCCCAGGAACGGGTAGACAGGGCGAGGAGGGAAAGTAGACGAGAAAAGGCCTCCACTCTGAACTCTCTTGGTCTTCCCCACAACCCCATTCTAAATGTTTCACATCTCACCATCTAATTGCCCTCCTTGCTGTTCACATGGGGAAACTGAGGCCCAGAGGAGGAAGGGTCTTGTCCAGAATTACACAGTGTCAAGGATAAGTCGTGACCCCAATCCTGCCTTTGTTCTGTTGTTTCCCCAGCCTCTTTGGTGACAGTCTCACCCCCACCCCACATAGGACCCAGAGCAAAATGAAAATGTACCCCCTCTCTCATTGAAACATTATTAAGAATTCCTAGCTGGTGACTGCAGAGCACCAAGCCCCGCTGACTGTGGGGCGCTGAGTGAGTGCGCAGACTATGGGAAGCTGGCCTGATCGACCCCACAACTGGCTCAGCACTGCGCTGCTCCGTGCTGTTACCCCTCCCCACCACCTGGTGACATCCCCACCCTATCTTCCCATAGGTCCCAGCCCCCACCTGCCCAGGGAAAGACGGCAACCTTTCCAGGTGGAGGGTGGGTCAGGGGCTCTCCCAGACGCAGCGCCTCCCTCCAGACTCACCCAGGCTCACTCAGGACCGAAGACCAGGCCTGAGAGTGGGATGGCCCCAGGAAATAAGGGACGCAAATATTAGAAAGAAAGAGACAAAAGACAAAAGTAGTGTTATTTGAAAAACCCAAGAAAATAGAGTAATTATTACAAATATGATGACTTGTAAGATAACTGGGTACAAAATTAAAATATAAAAATTAATAACTTCCCTATACATGAACAATGAGTTATAAAAGGTAATTAAAGAAAAATCCCATGTAAAAATATCAAAAAAGACAAAATATAAAAGATAAAATATCTAGCAAAATATGAATAATAAAATGCAAGATCTATAATGAAAAAAAATTAAATACAACTGAATACCTAAAAATAAAACACAAAGGAACTGAACAGAAAATCCAGACCTAGACCTCACTTTTATGGTCATCTGTGTTTCAAACAAGGCACCAAAACAATTCACTGGAGAAGACACTGCTTTTCTTAACAGAGATGTTGGAACGATTAGCTATCCAAACAAGAAAACGTTAAAGTCAGTCCTTATTTCACTCTAAACATGAACATTAATTTGATATGGAGCATAGACCTAAGTGGAAAAGCCCAAATCGTAAAGCTTCTAGAAGAAAACAGGAGAATATTTTGGGGACTTTAGAGGTAAGCAAAGATTTCTTGGGCAGAACATAAAATAACCATCAAAAATTGATGTTAGATATGGAAACTAAAAGTTTCTGCCATCAAAAGGTACATCAAAAGTCAGAGATTGTTAGAAAACACCTGCAAAACGTAGGCTTGGTATCCAGGGGATGCAGAGAACTCCTCCAACCCAATAATAAAAAATACAAACAACTCAACTTTCAAAATAAGCAAAAGATTGTAAACAGATGCTTCACAAAAGAGATGCAAGTGGCCAAAAAATCAAATCAAGTGTTCCACGCTATAAGTTTTTGTGGAAAACCACAATAAGATACAAGTAGACACCCACCGGAATAGTTAACATTTAAAAAAATTGACGGCACCAATTATTAGCGAGGTTGTGGAACAACTGGAATTCTTATATATCATTGGTAGGAATGTAAAAAGGTACAACCACTTTTGGAAAACAATGTCTGATAGCTTCTTATAATATTGACCATGCACCTGACTTTCAACCAAGCAAACCCCACCCAACAAAGGTGGGAAACTATATTTATACAAAGATCTGCGTTCGAATCTTCGTAACAGTTCTATTCATGTTAGACCCAAACGGGACGCAGCCCGGAATCCACTGACAGGAAACTGGCTAAACAAACTGGAATATTCGGATCACAGAATACTGTAGAGCAATAAAAAGGAATGAACTCTTGGTACACACAACTTAGGTGAATTTCAAAAACATTAGGCTGAGTAAAAGAAGACTGGCATAAATAGGTACATACTGTATGATTCCATTTCTATGAAATTTTAGAACTAGCAAAACAAATCTATGGTGGAAAAACTTAAAGTTTTTGGCTCTGGGAGGGTGGGGGTGGAGACTCACTGGGAAGGAGCATGAGAGAGTCTTCTGGGATGATGGCAATTTCTGTCTTGGTTTGAGTGGTGCTTACATGTATACGATTGGTAAAATTTACACTTAAAATATGTGTATTTTATTACATGTAAATAACAAAAAAGAGAAAAGAATAGCCGGGAAGATGATAAAAAGAATAAAGAATTAGATATAACAACATATGAGATTATAATTTGAAAAAGGTGTCCTTCACCCTGGCTGGTGTGGCTCAGTGGATTGAGTGCTGGCCTGGGAACCAAAGGGTCACCGGTTCGATTCCCAGTCGGGGCACATGCCTGGGTTGTGGGCCAGGTCCCCAGTGGGGGGCACGTGAGAGGCAACCACACATTGCTGTTTCTCTCCTTCTCTTCCTCCCTTCCTTCCCCTCTCTCTAAAAATAAATTTTTAAAAAATTGTCAGAAGTTCTTTAAAAAAATAGAAAAGAACAAAAGTGTTGTTCAAATGAGTTGAGATACCTGGAAAAAAGTGGGTTGGAACCACATGTCGCTGCTTACACCGACATTAATTTTGGATTAATTTTACCTTTAATCAAAAATTTAAAGGTAAATAAATAAAAACATGAAGCGCTGACGCACACGTGGATAATTCTGTTGTGGTTCTCGGTCTGGGAAGGTAAAGACTTTCTCAAAGTGATTCAGACCCAGAAAATATTTCTCAATATAATTCACACCTATCCACATGGATGAAAATATGAATATAATCACTAAAATTAAACGTGTCTGATGGACAAACATCACAAATAAAATCTTAAAAAGTGAAGAAACTATGTCATAGATACCGGAGACCACATGTCAATTTTTAATGAAGATTGATAACCCAAAATAAAAATGGACAGAGGACAGGGGCAGATCGTTCACCCAAACAAAAGTACAGGCAAGTGGTTTCTAAACATGTGAAATAGTGTCCGTGCTCACGCACAGTAAGAGAAACGCCAACAGAAAGACACCGAGTTGCCATTTCCCCTACCAGATGGCACAGACCAAACTGTTTGATAGTATCCTGCGTTGGTGAGACTGGGGGGTACGAGCTCTCTCATGCATTATTGATGGGAGGATAAATTGTTACAGCGCGTGGGAAGACAGCCTGGAGATATCTACCCAATATAAAACGGCACCCACCCTGTGTGACCCAGGCATTCAACTCCCAGGAGTGAATTCGGCAGATACACTTCCGCGTGTCCAGAAAGATGAATGACACGGATACCCAGCCAGCCTTGTTCGCAGTGGCAAACAGTGGCCATCAAGAGGAGGCTGGTTAAATAAATGACTGTGCCTGGATGTAACAAAATTCTGTGAAACTGCCTGAAGTGCACCAAACGGACTAATGTGGTCCCTCACACATGGACTCTGGAGCCAGAGTGCCTGGGTCCTAACCCCAGCTCCTGCCACTTACTGGCTGTGTGACCTTGGGCCAGTTGCCTAACCTAACCTCTCCAAGCCTCGGTGTTCTTATTTCTAAAGTGGCATTGGTAGCAGTAGTAATAAGGCCCCTACCTTTAAGTGTGCTGAGGAGTACATGAGTTTAAAAAACCTTGCCTTAAGACATTTAGACCAGTTCCTGGCTCGTGGTAAGTCCTATGGGTATATAGACTATAATTATTACTGACCTGAAGCAGTCTCCAAAATATATTAAGGACAAAAACAATGCAATTTCAGCTGCATGAAACCAGGGGTGCAGGAGAACCCTACCTACTTACACTTGCAAACACCTAAAGTATCTCTAGAAGGAGGCACCAGAGAGATCGAGTCTGAGGAGTGATCGGGAGTGGGAAACCGTTCTCACTGAGTAACTTATACTTTTAAATGTTTTTTACAAAGTATATATATTATCTCTTTTACTGTAGGATAATTTAAAAAAAAAATTAAAAAAAAATCCCTTTGAAGGATAGGAGGCCAGTGAGGAGGTGATTTCATTTGGGGAGACAAGAAATTCTTAGAGCCCCAGGGAAGGAACAAGAGCTGTTGCTTATTCTTGCACTTGACTCAGCTGCTGAGTCCACTGTACTGTGACCAGCCCTGCTGGTTTGCCGGCGCATGGCCCCAGACACAGCACTGGAAGATACCCATCCCCAGAAGCCCCTCAATCCTAGGCAAACCAAAACAGTTGGCTACTGTAGTTGATTGGGCTGTCAGGCCTCAGCTGGCCTGGGCCAGGATGGCTGGACCTCTCTCCATGCTACCTTCCATCCTTCTGCCTCCTAGCCCAGGTTGTTCTCACGGCAGCAGTAACGGGTCCAAGAGCAAGCGGAAGCATGCATGACATCTTCAGGCCGAGGCCCAGAACTGGCCCATCGTCACTTCTACCATGTTCTGTTGATCAAAGCAAGTCCTAACCCCAGGCCAGACGAATGGGGAGGAAAGCAGCCTCCCCTCCTGATGGCAGGAGTTGTAGAACCACGCTGCAGGGGCACGGACATGAGGGCCATGGGTGGAGACCGGGGCCAATTCTGTAACTAATCTGTCGCAGAAGGGAAGTCCTGACTCAGGTGTAGCAATAAGCCCAGCTGATCAGTAAATGCAGCCCATGGCGTGTATTTAAGGAGCAGCAGGAAGTTCAGTGTGGCTGGAGCACGGCGGGGCTATCAGAAGGTGGGGGGAGAGAGAGGAACGGCCGGGTCTCGTGCCTCCTCACCTCCTGAACTGGCAGGATGAGGACAACAGGAGAGGCACCATTATTCCTTTTTACAGGTGAGAAAGACTGGGGCCCAGAGAGGGCAGGCATGTGCCCAAGGCTACACAGCCAGTCAGCATGGGCAGGGATTAGAACCAGGGGTTTCCTTGCTGGGTCCAGGAAAGCCATGGGAGGAAGGGGGGCTTGAAGGTACATTTGCAATCTCTCTACTTAAGACCAAGAGGCCATCAAGTACCCAAGAAGAATGGGGAGGGACGGTCTGATGGGGGAGGGGTGCTGAAATACGAAAACTCGCCTTGGCACCTACATTCGTGGACTGTGTTATTTATTCTTTCCATTTGGTCTGCGTTTATTTATTCTCTCCATTTGAATGATTGTGTTTTTCCTTCAAAAATTCCCTGGAGCTCCCTGTATGTCATTAGTAGCAAATAGATCTGCAGGTGTTAATTAGGCTGCAAAATTATAGACAGCCAGAGCCTTGACCAGGATTCCCTGCCTCCTGGGGAGGCTCCCCAGGCCAGGAAATCAGACCAGTTCCAGGAAAGGGTCCCCCTGCTCACGTCCTGGGCAACCAGGCTCCTTCAAATCTGCTGACATGTCACTAACTTGTGTGTCTTTGGACTGGCTGCTCCCCTCTCTGGGCCTCTCCTCGTGGCCTGTACCGGGAAGGGGTGGACCAGGTGAGAGGCTGTGTGGTGGGATGTGAGACAGCCAGGAGGCCTGGTGTGAGCAAACTGGAGGTAACCCTGGGCTGTGCAAAGGACGTTACAGCTCCCAACGTGGCTGTGAGGAGCCCGCTGGGCCTGTGGAGCAGGGAGGAGCGGGGAGGGGCTCTGTCCTCTCTTGGAAAGGGTAGGCAATAGGTATTCTGGTTCAACCAGCAAGCCTGCTCACTGTGCCTGGTTGCAGTGGTCTGCACTGATTCACTTCAGCTTCTTAGCCTCCTGGAAGGAGGGTTTGCTCCCCCAGGGACAGATGGGGAAGTGACTGTCCTGCGCGATGCAGTAGGTGTGAGTAGGTGTGATGCTCGGCAGTCTGACCTTGGCTTTCAGGCTCCTTCCACAATCTGCTGAGTGTCTGCAGCAGTCCTCCCAGCCCCATCTGCCAGGGATCAAACTGGTATTCTCTGTGTGTCCCTGCAGGTACACTCTCTGCCCTTCTCTCTACTCCACCCACTGGATCACATGAGCTCCCCTGGCCCTCTGGCTTCTGGTTGGTTCAGCCAGTGGGAAGCAGCGCTTGGAGGGCAAGAGGAGAGAGGCTGGGGGTTTGTTACCTGGCTCCCCTCCTGTGGGGTCAGGTTGCATCCTCCAGGGAAGGTCACAGCTCCTGTCAGGTGGCCCTCTCCCAGCACCTCTGCCCTCATGGACTCCCTCCCCAGCTGCCTGCCTAGCCCTTCAGGTACTAACTGCTCCCCACTGTTGCTAGTCTCAGGGTGTTTCACCATCCCTTAACCTGTTACTAGACACTACTCTGAGAGGGCCCCTGGCACAGACACCCACCACAGGCTGCTCCTGCCCCCAAAGAGCTCTGTGCTGTCACCCATAATTTCTCCTCTCCTCTCCTTGTCCCCCCACACTCTCTCTTGTGAACGCAGTGGACCAGGGGTGGCAGGAAAGCCGGCCAATCAAACTAGTTCCCAGCAAAGCGGTGTTCCCATCCATCGGCCCCAGCAAATGGGTTTTTAATTAATTTTCTTTAATTTAGAACAGTTTTGGATTTATAGAAATATTATGAAAGTAATTCAGACATCAACTCACTTCTTAAACTTTATTTTAAAAGGACAGTTTTCATTATCCCTGCATATGAAAAACCAGCATGATATGCCTCAAATAGACTTTAGTCTTAAAAGTGAACAGTGAAAACAAAACAATGTTATTAAATTTTAAAAATTGAAATAAGAAATTAACAGCCCACTAGAAGTACTAATAAATCTGATTGACTTATTAAAATACATTCTGTGCAGAATTGGCTGGTGTGTGTGTGTGTGTGTGTGTGTTCACAGACAGAAGAAGAGGCGGGACGGGAAGCCCTTCACGGGGCGGGGTCACTGCCACACCAGGCGGCTTTCCACTATGGCCCACGCACGTGAGTTCTCTGCCGAGAGTTCTCCAACCATGGCACAGCCGGTGTGCGTGGAGCACCTGCCTCTGGTGGGCGCCGTTCTGGTGACTTACTCTGTTAGCTCCTCAGAGCCTCAGGGCAACCTGACGAGGTCGTACATACTGTTGTCAACTCACTTTTTCGATGAAGAAACCGAGGTAGGTGAAGAAATTGATCCAAGGCCGCAGCTCAGAGACACGCAGAAGCAGTCAGGCCCTACACCTGCACTTGTGACCACTGTATTCTGCTACAGAGAAAACAGGACTCTCTGTGGAAGGGAATTCAAGGGAGAACTACTCAGTTTATTCCCCAGCACCACCAACTTTGTGCCCTGAAAGTCTTTAATTATGCAGAAAAGGTGAAAAGACTAGAAAAAGAACACCCTATCTCCTTCTCCAAGACTCAACAATTGTTAACCTTCTCTCTCTACGTGTGTGTGTTCTGTTTTGAATTGAAATAAACAAAGCCTTTTTCCATGTGTCCTTGGCTATAATACCAGGTTTGATGCACTTGTTATTTTTTTCCAAATCCATTTTTAAATTAATATATTACTGCAAAAGTAAGGAGACGCTTGTCTGTGTACCTCCTAAAATCACCGTGCATACCCTCACTGGTATGACCACTACATACTGGGGAAATCAGGCCCTGAAGTGAGGGGATCTCCATGGATCTCTGTGGTTCTTTTCCACAAGGATGCCACGTGGACCCACCAGCTCCCTCTGGTGGCAGGGTTGGGGGCTGTGTGGAAAAGATGCTGTGGGGTCTGGGTAAGGAAGACAGAGGTGTCCTGGGGTCAGCCACCCAGACTGAAGAGGCCATGGTGCAGTGACGACATGGCTTTGCATTGGTTGTTCCCTGTGCTTCCCTGTAATTGGAGGCACCCTCCCTCCCTTTAATTGGGCATCTGCTCAGACGTCCCTCAAAGAGGCCTTGCTGACCGCCCAACTACAGTGCCTCCCAGGCCGCTTCACCTGCTTCATTTTTCACCAAAGCATTTCAAACCACGACATTGTTTTCCGCACTCGTCGTTAACTACCTAAGGGCAAGGGCACACCTCTACTCAGGGCCACAGCCACCTGGTGCCTGGCACAGAGCCGGGCACTAGCACACGCTGAGTAGAGGTTGTTCAATGAGCCTTGGGCCGGTGGTTCAGACGGTTGGAACGTCGGCCCACACACCAAAAAGTTGCAGGTTTGACTGACTCATATGGCAGGCAATGGATGCTTCTCACATTGATGTTTTTCTCTCTCATTCACTTCCTCTCTCTCTTTAAAATCAATGAACATATCCTTGGGTGAGGATGTTTCTTTTAATGATTGTTGAATAGGCAGAAGAATGAATGAATTAGTGGCGTGGGGTTCAGATTCAGACTCCAGGCCTGCTGCCATCTAGGCCGTCGCTGGGGCAATCCAGTCTCTGTTTGCACACACTCTGTGACGGGGATCTCAGCTCCTATATTCCGGAAAGGGGTCACATTTGGGGAGTTTCTTTCTAGGTGTTTCCATAAATATGATATTTTATGTCCCTCCAAAGCCTGAAACTAATGACTGTTTCAAACAATAATGTAACTCCCTCAGGGCATGAGAGGGAGTTTGTGCCCCATACAGGGTGCCTGCCAGGGACTCAGCAAGAGTAAGGATCCTTGCTTTCTCTGAACCCCCATTATACCTATTTCTGAGTAAGAGCCCAGTTTCCCATCAGGCTCTGGGCCCATGGGATCCTCACTCCCCACCCCCCTCCAGTTTGCTCCTCTGCCCATACATTCCTATCGGCGAGGAGACGGGAACATCCTCACCTGGCCCGGGAGGACTCGTTGACAAAATCCTGAGCTGGATGAGGGAGGGGAAAGTGTTCCAGCTGGGATGCCTCAGTGCTGGGTTCTCTGCCATGGACTCCCTGGGTCACCTTGGGCCTTGCCTTCCATACCTGTAAAATGGGGACAGTGAACTTGTTCTGAGCCCAGGGGTAAGAAACTGTACTAGGTCAGATTTCCAAACCCCATGGGCCTCTGCAAATAGCAACTAAACCACCCCATCTCCAGAGGCCTCGGGCACAATTCAGCAGCACAGAAACACCTCCAGGCCCAGTTCGCCTAAGCACAGGCAGAATTATGGAGGGGAAACAGCGTGAGGGGCCCTGCAGCATCCTCATTCAGAGCTGTCAGCGTGATGCACTGGACAAAACAAGTTCATAAGTTAGTCAGAGTGGGCTGTGGCAACTCGGCCTCAAACCGTGCTCCTTGGCCACTTTGGCCGGGGGCTGGCAGGGTTGCTCCTTGGAAGGCCCAGCCCACTGTCCACCATGCCCACCTCTTCTCCCCCTAGCCCACACAGATTCTGGGCACCAGGCCTTTGCTTAGGCCGTGCTCCTACCTGATGTGCTTCCCGCGACCGTGTCAGCCCCACATTTCCTGATCCAGAAGAACTGGGTTTGGTGGGAGTTGAGGGGCCCCTGGGAATGAGGTACCTGAGACAGTAGGCTGAGTTCAAGACCCAGTCTTTGGGTAAGGGCTGCCCCGTGCCTGACATCCAAAGGGTAAGGAGTGAATGAACTCCCAGGCTCCATCAAGAAACCCTCTATTGGGACTCTCACTCCTTCCATAGTAACCACCCATCCTTCAAGGTCAGCAGCAGGACACTTCATCCAGGAAGCCCTCCTGGAATGGCCCAGATTCAGCCCTTGACTCTCAGGCACATGTGTTCTCACCAGGTGGGAAGGTCCTGGGCTGGGCCCAGCAAGATCTTTCCTGGCCATCCTGTGTAAAATCCCAGCATCCTCCCTGCCTTAGCACTTCCAGTCCCAATCCCTGCTTTATGTTTAAGCACAGTCCTTATTGCCATCTGATGTACTTTAAATTTGTTTATGTGCTTATTTACTGGCTCTCCCACTAATTAAGCTCCATGAGGGGAAGGCATGTCCTTTTCATTTGCTTTTATATCTCTGTGCTTAAGAAGTACCTGTGAACAATAGCCTCAAATATTAATTAAACAAAGAATGAATAAAAGAAAGGGTATACAGCATATGCAAAGGCTCAGAGGTGTGAACGGGTGTGGAAGAAGATGCTGTAGAATGTAGGATTCCTAGAGGGAGAGCCTTGAGGAGTAAGGCAGGGGAGGACTAGTAGTAAGGCCCAAACCGAGAAAGGTCTTGAATGTGACTGAGGGTTAGAGGGCGGTGGGAGCCATGGGAGGCAGGGTATTAGATGGTCAAGCAACAAGATCACATCTAGGTTTAAAAAGACCCTTCTGGCTAGGTGGGAGGACTGCAGAGGGAAAGAGTGGGAGCAGAGAGAACAGTGAGGAGGCTGTGTAATTAGTCAGGCAAGGGAGGCAGGGCATGTGGCCCAGAGCGGGCAGTGTGGTGTTGCAGGGTGGAGATTGGTGGTGGAATCAGGAGGGTGAGCAAGAGTCCTGGGCTGGGCTGGGGACTGGTCAGCTGTAGTGAGTGGGTGGGACGAACACCCTCTTAGACCGGCTCTTCCTGGCCATCCCTAGTCCTGGTCTGCCTGGCAAGCCTCACCCCAAAGGGCTACTCCACAAGGTACGGGGACCTGGAGGTTCTAGCTGCCAATGGCTCTCAGGACTCCAGGGCTGCATGGTGTCTTCTATTAATGCCAGGAAGCCAAAGTCAGTACTCCCTCCTAGAGTCTGCCACGTTGAGCGTGGAGCAGACAAACTGACTCAGCTGACACCAAGTGTCAGCCCCCTGGAGTCTTTGGGTGTGCAGCCCCGTGGCAGAAGGGAACTATCACTGATTAAGCACCTACTATGTGCCAGGCATGGGATGGATATTTCATCCTTACAAACAGCTAGGCAGGTATCATTATTACCTCCAATTTATAGACAGGGAAACGGAGACTCAGAGGGACTAAGTAATATGTTGGGGTCACACAGTGGCAGAGCTCTTTCCATTCCACCATGCTGCCTTCTGAAAGGAAGCCAGGCAACAAGCACCCAAAAGGTGCTTATGATCATCCCAGTAGCTCAGCAAAGGGCTGCCTGGGGAGGGAGGAGCAGCCTGTCCCAGGAGGTGCAACTGGAGGCCAGGTGAAGCTTGTCAGCATCTCTGTGGGCGGCGGGAGGGGAAGGTGAGCTGTGTTTCAGGTTCCCTTCCAGCGGGGCATCTCACAGTGTGGGAAGGCCCCGAGCTGAGGGGCAGCTTTGTCCGCCCCGGACTCCTGAAGACCCCCTTCCCAGGACCAGAGTCCCCATCCTCAGGCTGGGCCTGATACTCTGCAGAGCCCTGAGCTTGCCACCGTTGCTCTCTCTATATCTCACAGTCCTGGAACTGTCAACCCTCAACACAGGCCCAGAGGGTAACTGGGGCTGGCCCACGTCATATCGGTGACATCGGAGGATTGGAACACAGTGTTCAGTGGTGTCCAAGGGCTTTGACTGCTGTCTGTTCAGCTGGGCTTAGCCCTGCCCTGGCCACCATGGTTGCCTGGCTGCTGGACACACACCTGCAGGTCCAGGTTTCTCAGGGAACCAGGAAGCTGGAATTCCTAGGACTCCTGGCGCTGTCCCTGCATACTCCTGCACTGCGTGCCAGCTGGAAGTTGGGTGGGGCCATAGCATCTAATCCTCAATGTGACTGGAGAGTGGCCTGTCCTTCCCCACTGCCTGGCGTTCTGCCATTAAAGCAGCATCCCTCTGAGTCTCAGTGATGTTGCTCAGGAAGCTGATCCCCACTGGAGACCTAATGACCTAAGTCCACCGATTCTACATGTTTCAGACCTGGCGAAGGGGGAGCAGACTCAAGAGTCTTGGGTCTGAATCCTAGCCATGCCCCCAGTTTTGTGACCAGGGGCAGTGTCCCTCACATCTCTGGGCCTCAGTTTCCCAGGGAGGTCAATACTCCGTGGACAGGACATAGCCTGTACAGTAGTTTGTTCAAATCAAATGTTGCCAACATTGAAAAGATAAAAGATCATGAAATTCACATAAAAATCTAGATTTTTTCATATTTTCTTGAAAAATCAGAAGATCTGGCCTCCCTGGGCCCCCATCCCTGCCAGGGAAAATCTATTGGATTGAATCATGTTCTCCAGTCCCTACAGGCCGTGTGGTCCCTGGAAGCTGCTGGGTCTTCCGTCCCTGAGCCAAGAGGGGAGCCGCCAGCCTCTTGCCTCAGGGTCCCCAGAACTCCTGGCCCAGGTCTGGTCACTGGATGAGTGTAGCCCGGGTTGATGAATGAATGAATGAATGAATGAACACAGCAAAAATGATAATATATAATAACGCCTTCTCGCTGCCACCCACTTTCCCAGAAGAGCACAAGGAAGTCCTGGCATTTTGTGAACTTTGACGTTCTGAGAAGAATAATAACAACAAATATGTATATAGCACTTACCAAGTGCCCAGCCCTATTCAAAAAGATTTTCTCCTATTATTTCATTTCTCCCTCACCACAGTCCTGTGAAGTGAGATCTTTTCCATCCTGGGAGGAGAAGATAACGAGGAACAGTATGCTGCATACAGGGTTGGTGGGAAGATTAACTTAATAAAGTAAGTAAATGCCTAGTGAAGAGCCTCAGCAAGCCCTAGCTGTCAACATACGCATCAGGCACTTTCAGCAGCAGTGGGCTAACGTGGTGAACAGGCGAGCCCACCAAAGCTGGAAGAGGTTGAGTCTTGCCCAAGGTCACAGGGCAAGTGACTTGGAGATGACTCGTGAGTCGTGAGCAGAGAGGATTCTAGAGATGGGGAAACAGGTGACTTCCTGCAGTGGGGTAGCAGCTGCAGAGTGGTTCCGAGGAGGGGACTGAGCTCAGGAGAGTGTCTCTGGGTAGGAGCAGTGGGAGACCAGGAAAGCAGAGGATGGGGCCACAGAAGCATAATTCTCATCCTGGTTTGAGCTTTGGTGCTCTGGGTTTCTCCGCCCTTCCCTCCCAGGTTGGCAGCTGGTGTCTGGAGGCTGCCACCCTGCAGTCTGAACGAAGTGCCCCCTATCCCTATCGACCCACCCAGCACACCCTCTCAGTGCAGCTCCTCGCCCTATAGATGGGGAAGCTGAGGCCCCGAGGAGAGGCAGCCCAGGAGGCTGGAGGTGCCTGGGTTTCAGATCAGACCTCTTACACTTGTCCCAGTCCTGCCAGCTCCGTGACCCTGGCCAAGGCTTTTTAACAGCTCCAATTCTCCGTTTTCTCATCTTTTACGACCTATCCTGAGTGTTTGCCCTGCACCAGGCACTGGGCTGAGAGCCTTGCAGCCACTCCAGTCATTCAGCTCCACTTCTTTCCCAAGGTCACCCCGCAGGAGGTGGACTCAGAGTCAGAATTCAGTCTCAGGTCTGGGTGAGTCCAAAGCCTGTATTATTGAAATGAAGAAAATGATGTGGACCCTTTCTGGGATAATAAAAACAAAATAGTACTTAATGTTTCCATAGCCATTAAGTGCCGTGCCAGGAGCTGCTCTGAGTATCCCACCTAACTGAGTTGTTTAAGCCGCGCACCAACACCAGCAGCAGGTGTCAGTACCACCGGTATCATCTCCCTGTCATAGACCAGGAAACTGAGGCACAGAGAGGTTAAGAGACATACACTAGGTCGCAAACTAGTGAGTGGTGGATTTGAATCCAGGCTTTGCTCTGGGGTCCTTGCCAAAAGGACTCGCTGCCCTGTGAACATAGAGTGCTGTGCGTGACGGCCACATGCTGGACCCTAAAGCCGCATGGGCGCATCTCCATCCTCACTATGTCTGTGGCAGAGCCAGCAGTGAGGATGCAGTTCCCAGGGATTCCTGTCCCAAACTAGATCCCTGTTACCCAGCCCCACCCCGGGTCTGGTCGGGGGCAAAGGACAGAACCACCAGGGCAGAGAATTAGCAGGTGGAGAACAAGGCAGGAGATGCACCGCCCATTTTGCTCGAAATCTGAGGCAGGGCTGGCCCAGCTGATGCGGGGAAGGAGCAGGCATTTGCCTCCTGTTCTGTATCCCCGCTCGGGGCTCCCTTCCCCTCAGTCCCCTGAGCCCAGGTCTGGGACCTTACAGCAACCCTGCGGGGGCCATGGCCATGCTCCTTGCCTTCTGCCTTCCTGTGTCCGGCCCCTCTAAGTCCCCGTAAATAGGACACTTTTACAACATCATTCCTACATGTTCTTTCCAACTTCTGGGCCTTTGCTGGGACTATTTCCTCTGCCTGAAGTCTCTCCCACACCCCCCTGGAAAAGCTCTCTTTTCCCTGCGAGTAGAGTTTGTCCCACCTTCCTCCATTGCTGCCCAGGCCTTGTCATGCCCCCTTCACACATTATTGGGACGGTGTATGTGTCTGTCTCAACCCTGGCCTGTGCCCTTAAGAGCTTTACCCAAACACACAGTCCCCTCCAAACACACAGCAGCACACGCAGAAGCAAGCTGCTGCATGGAAACGGGCCACCGCTCTCTTCTTTCCACGGCTGTGAGGCTGGGGAGCTCCCAGCCTGCCTGAGGATGTCTCATCTCATTGTCCTTCAGCACTCCTCGGAAGGCTCTCAATAAAATGGTTTGATCTCCACTACTCTCTCCTACATGAGGCCACTCGCACACATGACCCCCTAACCCAGACACCCATGTGTATACTTACACTCAAGCAAGTAAACAAGGTAATATCTGTGAGTTTCCACACTTACACACACCCATACAGCCCGCACGCCGAGACACGGCCACCTGCACAGAATCTCATATGTGCAGACACAGTTTCCTACACCCCTGCACACACACAAATGCACAGTCACACGAAAACACGCCGTGCCCCCGCAGTGGGACACACACAGGGGCCGACCTGCGCATGTGCTAGTCAGTCCCCGGAGTAGGCTGGCCACCGACCTGAGGCTGGGAGGGCATCTCCTCATCTCCCCGCACCTCTGCCCCCCCCCCCCCACCGTGGGAAGGTGAACGATTTGTCTACTGCTCTGGCTCTGGGCTGGGGGGTGGGGGGGAGCGGTGTGTGTGTGAGGAGTGAAGGGCTGATTGCTGGCTCCTGATTCCTTCTCACCCCGTGTGCTTTCAGACTCCCTTGGGCCCAGCAAGCCCCTGCCTGGTCCAGGGGGACCCCGGGCTCCCGAAATCCTTCACCCAAAGGAGCTGGTTTTCTCAGGCTATTCTGGGCACAGCTGGACAACAACTGTTGCGGACACGAAGGATTTATGAGATTAGGGTAGGAAAAGCTGAAGACTAAGAAACCTCCACGCCTGGCTGATTGCCTTTCAGGATTCAGTGAGACCACCAGGAGCAGCACGACTCAGGTTTGGAGGAGAACGAAAGTGCTCCTGGGCCCGGGGTTCCCCCCATCTCTCCCAAGGACCCCGAGGAACACTCATTCTGGGACTTGTGGAGTGAAAAATCCCACCCTTCTCTGGACCTCAGCCTCCCTGGCTACTGACTTGAGTGGAGACTTTCAAACTGTGCTCCCCATTTGGGGGTGTACTCAGGTGGAATGCTGCCAGCTGTGGGGCTCTGGGCTTCCCTCTCAACCTTCAGCAGAAGCACTCAGTGTGAGTACAGGCTCCCCAGTCTTATTTCTTCTGCATTTCTCACCTAACTTGCAGAAGTGACAAAGGCTGTTAACTGGGTTCTTTGGAAGGTGTAGGCAGAAGTGACATATACTGTCCCCAGGGCCAGCTTTAAAATCCCCAGTGTGACACTCCTCTCTTTTCTTTGCCTCCCACAGTGACAATGTCCTGAAGTCACACTATATAGTGGCACTACTAGATGGAAGGAACTTGAATCCCTGAGTCGTCACGTAGAAGAGAGATGCTCAGGAGAGCCACTGACCTACTTTGTGTTTATGGGAGCGAGAAACAAACTTTTATTGCGCTACCCGACTGGGATTTCAGGGTTCATTTGTTACCTCAGCAGAGCCCGGTCCAGCACGGCTAATATAGTCCTCTTTGATGGATTTTATACCGTGAGGTTTCACATAGACTTTTGTTGAAGAAAGAACGCTATGACTAAAATCCCACATCCCAGATGTCCTCTCTCGATGTCCTCTCTCTCCCAGCCCTGCAGTCCCGAGGCGCCCCACTCATACAGCTGTGGGGCAGTGGGAGCCAGGAGTCTTGAGCTCGGTCCTGTATCCTGGTGCATGACCTTGGGCAGTCTTCACACATTTTTGAGCCTCAGTGCCCTCCCCTGTAAAGAAGAGGCAGCGATGCTTCACCTACAGGGGTACTGTGAGGACCAACGAGGAACTGCGAACTGTAAAGGGGGGAGATTGTGCTTCAGAGATACCCCGTCATTGTATCGTTATGCACATCTTACCCATGGCACCTACTCCAGGCAAGGACAGATGAGAAACTTCAAGTGGGGTGCCTGGAAGGCATGAAATATCATTCATTCATTCATTCATTCATGAAGCAAATACCTATTGTCACTGCTTTAGTTGCACAGGGTCCAGCACCAGGGTGCATACGCTGGTGGGGGGCTCACCCTGCCCTTTGATGGGCCCTGGGCCACAAAGAGAGTCAACGAAGTCAAAGCTTCTCTTCTCAGCCATGGTAGCCTCTGTGTTGGAGGAGCAGGGGTAGTGTCTTCCCCAATAACAATGATGGCTGACTCTCACTGAGAATTTACTATGTTCCAGGCCCTTTATGATTTAATATATCTTCAGTGAGGTAGGTTATTTTATATATATCCTTCATTCAGAAAATATATTTCTATATCTCCTTTATTCAGAGTGGGAAACCGGAGGCACAGAGGGACTGAGCCACTTGTCCAAGGTCACATGTGCCTGGAGAGGCTGGGATTTGAACCCAGGAAGTCCTACACCAGTGCCTGCATGTGTGACTGCGGAGCTACTCAGATCTTGTGTACGTGAAGGCGTGGGGGTGGGGGGCCGGGGGTATGGGATGGGTGAGGGGAGGCTGGCAGGAGAGTGGGCTTCCAGGATTAAGCAGAATAGTAAAATTTCTCTGCCACTTTGTGTCCTTCTGTCTCTTGGAGTGTGTCTCCCCAGTTTCCTTCTTGACCTCATTCTAAATGACTTTCATCTTTGTCTTGCTTTAATTCTTTAGTGCCTCCTCACTGCCCTCAAGATACAGCCCAGGATCCTAGGCTTGGCATTCAAGACCCTCAGGAGGCACCCTTCTCAGTCTTGCTTCCCACTGCTGTGCTGCGTTCTGCTTAGACCAAACTGACGGAGCTGCTCTCTCTGAGCCCAGCCAGCTCCTTTTCACCCCGCGCTCTCTAGATGCTGTTCTCTGTGAGGCGCTCTCCCCACTTTTTCCAGCCAGCTCCAGGCAGCCTTCCCCGGTCCTTGGGTTGGGCTGTGTTCTCTCCCCAGCAATGCCACAGCCTGAACAGTGTCACTGCCCTGCCCTTCTGGGTGGTCATAGTCTCTGTGTCCACCTGACCCTTCACAGTTCCTCAAGAGCAGGGCACAGATGGGATCCCTAACTTTCCCAACACAAAGCCTGGCATAGAGGGGACATCAGTGAGCCCGTATGGGTCTGGATTATAGGTAAGGTTTCAGGGACCCCACGAGGATGGTCCCATACAGAATGACAGGTAGAGAAGGAGGCAGGGTGGGACCTAGGGTAGGGAGGGTATGAAGGCTAGGAAATAAGAAGGTCAGAATGGCCAGGTGTTCATCTGAGGCCCCAAGAACAGATACCTAGGCTGGTTCAGAAGAACGGCAGGGCCAAACTGTAAACATCCTATTTGACCACTGCTAGGCCATAGCCCTGGCATTAAAAAATGACATATATTACGCCTGGCTGGTGTGGCTGAGTAGATTGAGTGCTGGCCTGGGAACCAAAGGGTTACCTGTTTGATTCCCAGTCAGGGCACATACCTGGGTTGAGGGCCAGGTCCCCAGTGGGGGGTACACGAGAGGCAACCACATATTAATGTTTCTCTCCCTCTCTTTCTCCCTCCTTTCCCATCTCTCTAAAAATAAATAAATAAAATATTTTTTTAAAAAGTTAAATTCAAAAGATATTTTTAAAAATAACATATTGCATAATAATAAATACATTCAAAACAGATGTATTTTTATAAGAAATAAAGAGACAAGTGATACAATTTATTATCCAAATCAGGAGCTTTCTGAGAAAGAAAGGGGTTGCAATGAATAATTGTGTTAGGACAACAGGTAGAAATCAGAACCGTCCTGGGAACCCCGGAAGCGTAGCCACCCTGGATGTGAAGCACAATCACAGACACCTTTGAACCCAACTTCACCATGAAGTGTGACTAATGCTGCGGGCTTCCTCCTTATCTCACTGCCGCCTTCCCTACAACAGCACCCACTGATTCAGACTTCGTGCGGATCATTTCCTCAGCAAGAAAAAAGCAAACTTGTATCACCTATATATGAAACCCTAAACACTATTACTTATTTTGCTTGTTTTTGAGGCTTATAAGTATTGGATTATATTGTATGTAGTCTCCTGCAGCAAGTTTTTCTCACTCAGGATTGAATTTCTAAGATTCACTCTCACAGTTGGCTGTAGCTGCATTGACTCATTTCCACTGCTATGTAGGATTTCATTATATGGAGAGAGCTTAATTTATTAATTCATTTTCCTACTAAGGACATTAGCGTGGTTTCCAGATTTTTGCCATTATAAATGGCGCTACTATGAACATACGTGTATAGGTCTCCTGGTGCTTTTATGCAGGAGTTTCTCTAGCGTTTACACTTAGTAATGAAATCATAAGTTTCAGAGTGACTAACAATTTTCACTGCTTTAGGAGCATAGAAGAATTCCTGCTGCTTGTCGTCCTCAGCAATACTTGTTACCCTCAGCAATACTTGTCACCCTCAGCAATACTTGCTACCGTCAGATTCCCTTTCTGTGAAAAATCTCACTGTGGTGTTAACGCACATTTTCCTGGTTACTATAAGGTTGAGTATCTTTTCTTTAGGATTATTTTCCATTCATATTTCCTCTGTTGTGGAATACTTGTTTATATCCTTTGCTATTTTAATAGAGTTTTTTGTCTTCTTATTGATTTGTAAGAGTTCTTTATATAGTCTGGGTAGTAATGCTTTGTTCATTATTTGTGCTGTAATAGAATTTCCCAATTTGTGGCTAATCTTTTCAACAATCAGAAAAAAAGAACTTACAGGAGGCAGAGACTATGCATGGTGATACACCCTTGAACAAAAACAATGACAAAATATTATTAACATCCTCAAAGAAATGAGAAAAGATTACATCCATGAAAAAAGGACAAGATACCCTAAAAAAGGAAAGGTCAGCCAACAAAACAGAGTTCTTGGGAATATGATAAGAGAAAAAAAACTGTAGAGGGTTAAAGAAATTTTCCAGAATGGAGAACAAAAAGAGATGAAAAAAATAGAATACCAATCCAGGAGAGTCCGTATTGGAATTAGTAAGGAGATCTAGAAAGGGAAAAAATGGAGGCGAGGAGGTGTAGCTCCAGAAAATTTTCTCCAAACTGAAGATGAGTTTCAAAGTCAGAAGACCCAGTGCATGCCCATCACAATGAAGGAGATTTTCTCTAAGACAGACTCAGGACACAGGAGCCTAAAACCTGCCAGAGAGAAAGAACAGCGTATCTAGAAAAGATTGGGAAACAAAATGGCATTGGACTTCTCAACAGAAACTAGAAAACAATGGAGCAAGCCTTCAAAACTCAGGAAAAAAATATTTCCAACTTAGAATTCTATACCTAGTAAAACTATCAATTAAATGTGAAGCACTTTTAAAAATGAATAAGTGAATGAGCCAGCCACAATACGGTAAATACTGTATAATTCCACTTACATAAGGTCCCTACAGTAGTCAAATTCGGAGACAGAAGGTGCAATGTGGCTGCCAGGGCCTGGGGAGAAAGGAAAAGGGGAGTTACTGTTTAATGGGTGTGGTTTCAGCTTTACAAGATGAAAGGAGCGATGTGCTTAATGCCACTGATCCATACACTTAAAAGTGATTAAGATGGTAATTTTTATGTGATGCGTATTTCAACACAATTAAAAATTAAAAAGACATTTTAAAATCACATAATCACAACCACATTGGAAGGATGGGCAAAACACAGAAAGTTGAGTTTGTGGGTGTCTGTATGCGTATGTATTTGGGGGCGCTGCGGTGTGTGTGAGAGGGCTAAATCTTTACCTTATGGTGGGAATCAAAAGACAGTGCCGAAACACGAGAGACCAAGAACTGGAAGTGTGTTATTTAATGTAAGCAGGTGAGTACCGAAAGAGTCGCCCAGAAGAGCTGTTAAGTGTTTGCCTCTGAGGAGAAGGAAATGGAGGTGGGGAGTGAATGACTCAAGTTTTCCATAACCAGCCTTGCAGAACCATTTAATTTTTTAAACTATGCAAAGTAAAACTTTGATAAAATATAAAATAAAAGCAAAACAAAAACAAATGGAAAATTGCTGAGCCTCCCCTCGGGGGCCCTGGGACTCAGGTGGTGGGCACCCCAGGCCTGGTGGCCTCCACGTCACCTTGAGGAACCTGTCATCGTGGGCAGCGTGGTCAGGGCTCCCACCCTCCATCCTTTCCCCCAGATTAAATGGGAGACACAGAGCTGGAGACCCTGAGAGAAGCAAGACACATCTGGATGGACAGAGGAACATTGTTTATTTAAATAGGCACACATTTATTTTAATGTGTATTGGAAAATATATAATTAGCATATCGAACGTGATTTCATGGAGGCTATTGCTTAGGATGAAGCTGAGTTTATTAAGTGAAAGGATTTAAAGGAAAATACTAGGATGACAGTAGAGGGGGTAAGTAAAATGGAGATAAGAAAACAGTATGTGAGTGTCAGGGGCAGACACCGACTTAGTCCAACCCCTCGTATGAGGGACAGGGATCCCAAGGCCGGGGGGAAAGAGACCTGCCCCGCGGCCTGTAGTGAGGCAGTGAAGGAGGCAGATACGACCCGGCTCTGCTTAGAGCACGTGGCCAGCAGGCAGGAAACCAAGGCCTGGTTTGTCCCACTCTGCCTCTCGTCTGCTCTGAAACCCTGAAACACCGTCACCCTCTCGGTTCCTGGGGGTCTCCCCCTGCATAAGGAAGGGGCTCTGTGGCTGATAGCAATAAAGTTCATGGTAATTATAGACAATCCTTACGGAGTGCTTACTGTGTAGCAGAACAAACAATCGTGATACACTAAGCAAACACTCACGTGGAGTGTACTACGCACAGACAACCTTCCCAAGCTCTTTATGTATAGTAATTTGTCTCCTTCGCACTGACCCTCTGAGATGGGACGGCAGCCAGGCTCTAAGGCGACCACGGTGACTTTTGCCTCCTGGCTGTCACACTCCTGTATAGTGGTCCCTCTCCACATGGAACAGGGTGGACCTATGTAACCAGCGGGACATTGCAGAAATGATGGAGTGTGACTTCCCTAGTTAGGTTGTAAAAGACGTTGTCACTTCCGCCTCTCTCACCGCCCCGTCAGTCACAGTGGGGGAAGCTGGCTGCCTTGTTGTGGGGACACTCAGGCAGTCCTATGGAGCTGAAAAACCGAGCTGTCCTCCTGCCAACAGCCAACACACCAGCCATGTGAGTGAGCCAACCCAGGCCTCCAACCCCAGTTAAACCTTCAGAAGTTTACAGCCCAGTCAACGCTGTGACCCAACTAAGTTGCTCCCAGGTTCCTGGCCCACAGACACTGTGAGAGATGATAAATATTCACTGCTGTTTTAAAGTGTGAAGTTATTAAGTAACATTGTCATTCCTGTTTTGTAGACGAGGAAATTGAGGCCCAGAGAGTTCAAGTAACTTGTCTCAGGTCCCACAGTTACAAGTAATTAAAACCCTGGCAGTTTGGGTCTATATAAAGTTCACATAATGAATTAGAATCCTTCTCGTACAGCAATGAAGATGGGCGGCGGGGGGCGAGGGGGCGGTGAGAAATACAGAGACAGTGACAGAGAGAAATTGGCAGCTGGTTCAGAGTACAGCATGAAGGACTTGGGCTAGACTTCCGTAAAGTGAAAGTAGTGAATGGTGGGAGAGCTCTGCTGCCCTTGAAGCTCAGCTGTGATTGGCTCAGGACCTCAGTCTCTGACGCTGCCTGGGCATGTGACGTACCCCTGGGTACCCGGGGGTGGGCCTCTGATGCCCCTGAGCAGCCCGCTCTCTGGGGCTCTTATCACACTGTGTTGTCACAGTGTCCTCAGACCCGAGATCTGAAGGTCTATGATGGGGTCTTGTTAATCTGTGCCGCTCGCCTAGCGCAAGGTCGGAAAGAGCAGGCTGGGGGAGGCGTATGCAGAAGTCCCTCTGGCCCTAGTCCTGGCCTTGGCGAGAATTCATATGATCACACTTCCCCTTAACAAGTCATCACTGGGGACAAGGCAAGAATCAGGATGACCCAGTTTCTGGCTTGAGGGGTGCCCCATTGGATGGGGGATTCCACGGAGACAACCCGGTGTGGTTAAAGAGATTGGGATACACAGTGTCATGGGAGCGCAGAGGAAGGGCAGGACCTCTCAGAAGGAGGCTGGAAGTCTCCCCAGAGGCAGAGACGTTTGAACCGAGGCCCGAAGGATGACTAGAAGTCAGCTAGTGCAAGAGTGTTCTAGGCAGAGGGCGGCCTGGCAGAGGCCTGAAGCTTCCATTCTCAGGGGACAGGGTGAGGGGGCAGAGTGTGCATGGGGTGGGCTGCTGGGCCTCTGGTGGCTCTGGAGGCAGGACATGGAGGCTTAGGTGGGGCAGGTGTCATGCTGACGGCAGGTAGGATGTCACCTGCTCCCGTTTCATGGGGAATTCATTGTACTTGGGGTTGGGTGAGGGTTTCCTTTGGAGACCAGGGAATGGGCAAGGCCTGTATGCTGGAGTTAGCCCAGGAGGGAGAGAGAGGACAGGCGCAAACAAGAAGTCCCCGAGGCAGCAGAAGCTGTACAAGGACCTCCGTGTCCATTTGGTGTCTGGTGTGTGCCATGGGCTGGGCTTCTCCGTTTGCCCCTCACTGGAATGAAACGACTTATGTGCCTTGATAAATTCCCATTTATGCCATGTAGGTTCAAATGCTGGCTCTGCCATTTACTGGCCGTGTGACCGCCCCATTCCTCAGTGAGCTTATTTGTAAAACACGGAAAACATAACCCCTGCCTCACAGGGCTGTTGTAGGGACTAAGCGAGTAGAAGCACATAAAGCACTTAGGTAGTGCCTGACCACCAGCAAGTGTACAGTAAGTATTTACTATTATTTTTTAAGTACTTAAACATCCTTGATCTAATGCGTGTCACATGTCCAGCCTTGTATTTATTCTCTGAATATAAGAATGATAAGGCATAATCCTCCTGGGGGCATAGAAACCTTCAGTAAAGGCGGGAACAAACCTTGGTAAAACGTGGCTTGTGCCAGAGACCCAGAAATTCAGGAGAGCTGATTCCTGTCCTCAGCTCACAGACTGACTAGGGAGAGAAAAAAGTGGCCCAAATTGGTTGGGGGCTGAGAGGAGCCCACAGAACCTCTGCCCAGGGGACAAGGAGTTGCCCATTTTGGCAACTGGACGTATGTGAGACAAGACCCCTTTAGGCGGGGGGTCAAGGAATGCCTGGGCTCGACCTATATTCTTTGAGTGTTGAGAAGTCACCAGGGTGTTTTTGAACAGGGCATTAGGTTTGAATAATAGCAATATAACAGTTATTGTGCACCTACAGTATACAGCACGCTGTGCATACATAATCTCACATAACAATATAATCCTCACAAAACCCTGTGAGGTGAATGTCACCATTCCCACTTTACAGGGGGAGAACCTGAGCCACAGCGGTTAAGTTGCCCAAGGTGACAGAGCGAGGAAGGGAAGGAATGGACTCACAGGCCCTCTTAACACAGGGTCCGTGCTCTTAATCTCTCCATCTTGCTGCCTCTGAACTTCAGTCGACATAATTATCTTAAAACTAGAATGAACTTTGGAGATACCCCAACCCCTCCATTTTGCAGATGGAAAACTGAGGTTCAGAGACGGGGGCTATCTTTCCTAAGACCACGGAGCGGAAAGGGGCCGCTGAGCTGGGGAGGTCAATCTGGTCTGCAGGAGGGGCTCTGTCCTGGGCTTCACAGTCCCGGGCGTCCTGCTGTCACTGCGGACATCGTTGTGCTTAGAACAAAACCCCAACTTTTTACTGGGGCCTATATAGCCCTCCGGTGATCTGGGCCTTGTGGCCTCCCGCTGACCTCACCTGGTTACCGCCCTCTCTCGTTACCAGGCTCCAGCCTACCTCAAGGCCTCTGCCCTGCTGTTCCCTCTGACAGGAATGCCTTTCCACCTGGTTTTCGTGTGATGGGAGCTGTCTTAGTCTGTTTGGATGGCTTATGACCAACAGAAATTTATTATAATTCTCATAGTTCTGGAGGCTAGAAAGTCCAAGATGAAGGGGCCTGCCGATGTGGCATCCAGCGAGAGCCCACTTCCTTGTTTGAAGACAGCCCTCTTCTCACTGCATCCGCATGTTGCAGAAGGGGCCAGGGATCTCCCTGGGGTCTCTCTTACAAAAGCACTAATCCCATTCACGTCCTAGTTCCCTCCCATAGGCCCCACCTCCAAATACCCTCACACTGCGAATTAGGTTCCGGCATATAAATTTCAGGAAGACACAAACATTCAACCTACAGCAGGCTCATTCAGTGAAATGCCACCTCCTCAGAGAGGCCTTCCCTGATCACCTCTCTAAATTTACCTGCCATCACTCGCCCATAACGGTGATTTATCTTCTCCATAGCAGTTACGTTCATCTGCATTTTTTTTGTTTTGTTTTGTTTTCTGGCTGTCATGTCTGCTTCTCCCAACTAAAGTGTCAGCTACGGGAGAGCAGCCTGTCACCTCCTCCTCCTCTATTTCTACGCTTTATCTCAGGTCTCAGACAACGCTTGGCATGCAGTAGGTGTTTCATAAGTTTTTGTCGAAAGTAAGCCTGTATTTCATTGTCTGTCTGTTACTGGTCGATCTTCCCACCAGTCAGGGACCTCACAGGGGCTGGTACCATGCCTGACCGACCTTGGCACCACCTCTAGGCCCAGGACAGGGCTGGCACAGAGCAGGGCTGGAATGTGTTCAGTGTATGACTCTATGAGTAAGGGTAGAAGGGGCAATGGCAGGAGTACCTGCTGGGCTCTCCGTGGGATGGCCACAGCCATTGCCAAGGGGCTACTCACTATGGGAAGTATCAATAATAGGGCTCAAAAGGCTGCTGATGAAACAGTGGCTTCCAGGCCTGGGACTAACGGCTCCTGAAGCCCCTTATTCTGCCGCTCTGAAATGGAAATAAGAGGGTAAGAGGGGAGGGGATGGTGGTCCTACAGTGGGCTTAGGCACCTGTGAGTCTCTCTTTTAGTGGCCAGTGCCCTCAAACCTCACTGTCCAAAGAAGGTTGTGTGGGTTGGGCCTCACTTACCAGCAGTCACTTAAAATCTAATCCTGGGTCTGCTCTCTGCACTCTGGCAGGGTGAGGTGGGCTGTGACTTTCCAGAGGAGGGGCCTCCTCATTCACGCAGAGGCCAGCAGTGGCAGAGGCCCTGGGTGTGCTTCCCCTATGGGAAGGAATGACACATCCCTTCTGTGGGGCCCACAGTCCCTGCCCTTCTCCATCACAGCAAAGAATGTTGTCCCTTCTGATTGTCTGCCCTCTGCCCCACCCCCTGGAGAGTGTCAAATGAAGATGAATGAATAAAGTCTGTGCTTCAGGCCCAAGCCACTGCCCCACATCTTTGTCCACGGTCACATGTGTAACATGCACAGATGTACATGGACACATTAACCAGCTACATGGATGTCTGATAACTGGTTGGAGCCAATGGGGGCTGGGGAGATCCAGTCCTGGTACCCTACCTTCTTCCTGATCATGTACATCCTGGTACCCAAACTCCTATCCACCACCTCAGCCCGGGGTGCACACTGCACAGACCTGTGCACCCAGGAACATCATTCCCCTTCTTCCTAGGTCCACTCCTAGGCTCTCCTCAGCCTCCTATCAGCCTGTCACCTCCTCCAGGCAGCCTGTGCTGCCTCGCCTGGCTCACCGAGTGTCTGCAGCATCCAGCACCGCGACCAGATTAGGGTCACGGGAGCCTGCTGAGAGAGGACTTGACCAGGGACAGGAGGGAGGAGGGAGAGGTGGCAGCAAGAAAAAAGCCTGGGGCGGAGGCGGCAGCGGGAGGGGGCGCGCGCGCCGGCGGCCGCAGCCCAGGGCCGGGGCCGCGCGCCCAGCCTGAGCCCGCCCCGCCGCCGAGCGTCACGGAACCTGCTTGAAATGCAGCGGAGGAGCCGGGGCGGGCGGCGGCGGCGGCGGCGGAGGGGGCAGCGGCAGCCCCGGAGCCGCGGCAAAGACTCGGCGGGCTGACGCGCGGCGGCGGCGGCAGCGACACGGAGTGCGCAGGGCGCGGCGGCCGGAGCCCGGGGCCCGCCATGGGCCGCCCCAAGCGGGGCGCGCTCCGGCCGCTGGCGCTGCTGCTGCTGCTGCTGCTCCGACCCCAGCATCCTGTGGCGGCGGATCCACTGCACGGTAGCCAAGGTGCGTGCGGCCGGTCCCCGGCCGGGCTACGCGTCGCCGTAGCCGCCAACAAAGCGCGGCCCGGAGGCCAAGGGGCGGATTGCACTGCCCACCGCCCCCCCCCCCTCTCCCCAGCCTGGTCCTGGCAGAGGCACCCGGTGGGATAGGTACCTCCGGACCCATCTATCCTTTCATCTCCGCCCGCCCCCAGTCCCCGCGGCTCCCTGTGTTGTGGGCTCTGCCCCGGGCACCTGCTTTGGGGGGATGGGGGCAGTGGGGGTCGGGCGGGTCGGGAACTTTGCTGGGGTGGGGTGGGGGTGTCATTGATGGTTTCGGATGGGCTGTGTGATTCTCGTCATTGACACGCACACTCCGTGGCGGCGGCGAGGGGAGCCAGGCGACTTCCCCGCCTGACAATGCGTTTCCGGGGACCCCCTGAGCGCTGCTGAGACAGAGAGGCTGCGTGCAAGAGCGGGGGTGTGCCCGCAACGCTCAGAAAGAGTGCTTGTGGCGCGGCGTATTTCGGGGCTCCCTGTAGGCTGTGTCTGTTTGGATCTCTGACTATGGGCCGAGTGTGCGGGTGAGTGTGACTGAATGGGGGGTATGACACTAAGTCGTGTGACACCGACTGTGTGCCTGGCCTTATTGTGCCACGGAACTGCCCTCCATCCCAGGAATTGTCCTCCCCTCCATCGGATCAAGGGTGCTTGATGCCCCCGGGGTCGTTGCATCACCCCTTTTCCTTTGCCTCAGGAGACCCCTGTCCGCTGCCAGGACTGCAGGGTCTGCGGATCACACTCACGCCCCCTTCCCCCCCCCCCCCCAGGGCTGGTTAAGGAATGCGAAGAGAACCAGTTCCGGTGCCAGAACGAGCGCTGCATCCCCTCTGTGTGGAGATGCGATGAGGACGATGACTGCTTGGACAACAGCGACGAGGACGACTGCCGTAAGTGGCCAGCGGGGGAGGAGGGAACGGTGGGAGGCGCCATGCTTAGCGCGCACGTGGCGGCATCTACCGTGGGGCCACCTGCATGGACCTCACCCCCACCCTCGAAGCCTTCCGGGCACCGCCTCCTGCGGGACTGGGTGTCTCTTAGCATGAAGGTGGGAGCTGGGCTGCAGACGCGTCCTAAAGGGGCCGGGGACGAAGCCAGGGGCGTTATGGCGCAGGAGGAGGGCACGCCCCACCCCGTTGCTGGGCGGGAACTGTGGATGGGGACGCGACTGTTCCTGCGCGCATCTAGCTTCCAGCGATCCGGCGCTCCCCGGACTGCAGCCTCTGCTCCGGGAAATTCGCAGGGGTAACAAAGTTCCACGCAGCTCTGGACCTCGCTGCACTACTTTTCCTGCTCGGTTTTTTTGTGAATGAGTGGGCTCCCCGGGGCCCCTGATTGGCTGGGCGAGGACCACCCCATCGGCCCCCGTGGCCGAAGCGGCCAATCCTGGAGCTGGCGCGTGTGCAGTTTTCGGGGGCAGTGGGCGCAGGGGCCTTGCCCTGGTCGCAGACGAGTCACACCCCTGAGCGCATCCTGCCGGTAGTAGGTGCTGGCGGGGCGCGTGAGTTGACGCCCGCCGTTTTTCTGCCTAGTCACGGTGAAGCCTTTTTGTGCCAC
Source organism: Desmodus rotundus (assembly GCF_022682495.2). Taxonomy (NCBI): domain Eukaryota; kingdom Metazoa; phylum Chordata; class Mammalia; order Chiroptera; family Phyllostomidae; genus Desmodus; species Desmodus rotundus. Next base: position 35,799,014 of record NC_071389.1, on the reverse strand, counting down.
TCTGGTTAGACAACCACGATCTCCAGCCAGACCCGCTCAGGCTTGAGTCCTGGGGCAGACCAGGAAGGAGGGAACCAGGAGGAAAAGTTTGTTTCCTGAAAAGGACCCGAGGATCCCGAGGCCGCGCGTGATCCCCCGGCAAAGTGTTGGTTGCAGGCAGTCTTTTCCGAGTGTGGTGTTTTACACCCTGGGGCGACTGCTTCTGTGGGGTGCGCGCGGCTTCGGACGTCTGTGAACCGAAAGTGAGTTGGCAGACAGTTGCCACGGTGGAGTGTAGTTCCAGGAACAGAAAAAAAAAAAAGACTTTTAGAGACATAGACTCAGGCGGTCATTCATTGTCATTCCTTCTCCGTTCGTTATTGGGTGCCTGCTGTGTGCAGGCACCCGGGCACTTGGAGAACAGGCCCACCCCAATGGCCAGGGAGAGCAGGGTCTGCGGGGGGTGGCGGGGGTGTAATGAGGAAGTCAGACCCATAGTTTCACACAGTGGCAGGCGTGGGGGTGGGGTCGAGGAACACCTTCAATGGCACTGTTGACTCCTCAATTTTTTTTGTTTTGTTATTTATTTATTTTTATTATTTTTAAACTACTTTATTTTATATTTAAGATTTTATTTATTTTTTAGAGAGGGGAAGGGAAGGAGAAAGAGGGAGAGAAAGAAACATCAATGTGTGGTTGCCCCTCACAGTGCCCCCAACTGGGGACCTGGCCGGCAACCCAGGCACGTGCCCTGACGGAATCAAACCGGTGACCATTTGGTTCGCAGGCCCGGGCTCCATCCACTGAGCCACACCAGCCAGGGCTGTTTTGTTTTTTAAACTGGGATTGCCAGGTTCATTTTCTCAGAGTTGGCTCTGTGACTGGGGCACATCTTTTCCTCCTCCCTCAGTTTCCTCGCCTGACCACTTGGGCTGATTCCTGCTTTGGTTTAGAGGACCAGTTCTAGTAATGTAATTGGAAGCAATGAGACTAACAGGCTGTTGTTAGCTGTGTGCCCTCTACGGTGGTTGTGCTTATCTTATATAAACTCCCCTCATCTTTGGGGTACACTGTTGTACAGACTAAACCAGCTGAGGCACTGAGAGATGAAGTTACTTGGCCCACAGCTATTGAGTTGCTAAGTAGAGGCTTGAATTTAAGCATCTGACTCCAGGGTTCTGAGTCTAATCATGATGACCCTTTGCCAGTGCTACTGAAGTTATGAATATGGCCGAGCTGAGGCAACATTATAAATGAGTCTCAGCACAGGGAGTGGTGCTGGCGATTCCCTCAGAGCAGGAGAGCTGAGGATGCGGCAGGGAAATAAAAACCGCATTTCTGGGCTAGTTTTACCTTATCTCCCTGATTCTTTGTAATAGCCATCTTGCAAGAGTGGCTGTGAAGAGCATTTTTCTCGTCATCCTGTTTGTAGATAAGGGTTCTGGCTCAGAGGAGTTGGGTGATTTGCCCAAGGTCACACAGCAGAGAATGACAGAACTTGGTCAGGATGTCTGCCTCCCTTCCAGTGCAGGGGCACTATTTGGGGGGGTGGGGAGTGTGTGCGGAAGGACCTAGGCTGGTGATCCAGGAATGTTGGCCCTGTTGCTTTCCATCTCTCTGTGAAGCTCTGGGCGAGATGAAGGTGTGAAGCAGGGGGAGGCAGGGGGACCCCAGCTGGCACTGCGGGAGCTCTGACTGCCAGTCTGGGTTTCTGTTTTCACTCTGAGATGGGGCGGAGTCATAGGCAGAGAGTGAACAAAAACAAATGACATTGACAGCTGGAGTGGGAGGGGGGAGGGGGAGGGGGGGCTTTGATATGAGCGCCATGTGTGGGCTCCATGCGCTGTCTTCTCCAAGCTTGTTTCCTCTCGATCTGCCAAGTGGGGGCAGCTGTTGCCCCATCATAGGTTGTACTCATAGGAAGTCTTCACACAGGGCTGGCACAGAGAAGGGAATGGAAGAGCATCCACACCTCCAAGGTCTTCAGAAAGAGGCCTCTGGGAGCCACAGAGAGAAATCTTGAAGACATAGAGGTTGGGGGCTTTGGGTGGCTATGTTGGGCCAGTTGTTCAAAAATGATCTTTCCTCACTCCTTCCTTCCTCATCTGGGGAATCTCCTCCCCCCCACCCCCCCGCCGCAATTGTGAGCCACCTGCCCAAACTGCATTGCTCTGAACTCTCCTCTCTTCAAGGCTGTTGGCTTCTGCCTGAGCAGCCTCCCTATCTTATATCTGACCACTTTCTTTGGCACTCCAACCCTTCCACTCCCTGAAAGCTGCCCCACTTCTGTATCTTTCCACCTGCAAAATGGGGGTTGCAATATGTAATGGAAGCCTGTGTGAGGCAAACTGAGTTCTGGCTCCCAGGAAGGCCACGATGTAGCCTGTGAGTACCAAGAGCTGATGGAGGCTGGAGGGAGGGAGCTTGCAGCTTGAGCTAGCGCAGGAAGGCTTCCTGGAAGAGACAGCTAGACCATGCCTTGCGAGATGGTAACTAATACCATTCCCTCAGGGCTTACCATTTAAAAATGGGTGGTATAGTCCCCATATTATAGAGGAGGAAACTGGGGCTCAGAGAGGTGAAATAACTACCCCAAAGTCACATGACTCCCCAGAGCTGGGGCCAACACTCAAAGTAAGGCCTCCATCCTGATCCTCAGCCGCAGCAGGTGGGACCGGGTGCTCTGAAGATATGGGACAAAGCTGGCCGGATGGGGAGGGGAAAGGCTCATGGGGCTTCAGTTTCGAGCTCAAAGAACCTTCAAAGTGTAGGAAGGGGCTGGAAGCTGGAAGGCCAGGCCCAAGGAAGTCCCAGGGTAGCCCAGCCAGGGGAAGTTGGGTGGCTCCCTGGCTGTGGACCTGGGTCACGTAGGCCAGCTGGCCCCTTGGCCTCAGTTTCCTGTTGCTCCTTAGTGTCTGGGACAGGGATGGGGGCTCTGGTCTCTGGCCAGCTCTTTGCTCCCAGAGTGACAGCAGCGAACCCTTGCTGTGCAGCAGGCGTTGTGCTGAGAGTCCATGCGCCACCTCATGCTTCTCGATTCTGTAAAATGGGCAGCTCTGTGGAGTACCTGCATCGTCCCATTCTACAAAGGCACGGAGGAGTTAAGTAACCAGCCCAAGGGTGTATGATTTTTAAGCGAAATCACTGGGGTGTGAATGCGGGCACCCGACTCTGGAACCTGTGCTGTCTCAAGCACTAGCTGGTGACCTTGGACCTGTTGTCCCATCTTGAGATAACATCAAACCCTCCCACTGTCCCTCTGCTCTGGAAAGAACTCTGTGTTTCTCTTTGCGGACAGGCTGAGGGTCTGGGCATGTGGAGGACTGGTTCTGTGCTCAGATTCCTCTACCTTGTCCTGGCTTCTTTGGGCTGCCTTGTTCTCCCAGCCCCCATCACCCCTCCATCCCAGGCTTAATAAAGAGTGGCTGCCGTGAGGTCTCCCATGGCTGAGAGTTCATTAGCTGGGCAAGGCCAGGCTGCAGGAACACTGAGGCCTGCTGGGAAGCAGCCCTGTAAATAATTAAAGCTCTGTCACGGCTCCCAGCCGGACTGTGGCCTGCGTCTGCCCCTCGGTGTGCCACCTGGCCGTGGCCCATTCTCACAGCCCCGACACCAGGCCCAGCTTCGCCTCCTTTCTGGAGGGAGTTGTCCGGCAGACAGTGCTGTTCCTCTCTGAACCTCGGTTTTCTCATCTGGCCGGGCCACTCTGTCCCTCCAATACTCTGTGACCAGCTCTTGTTGCCCACTCCCCTCTAGCCCTGTCTCTTCCTGTGAGCCTGGGACACCACATTAGCTTTTGTCTCACTCTTGCTTTCCTTCTGCTTCTCGCTTCCGGGTCTTTGCACAGGCCATTCTGTCCGTCTGTGATTCTCTTTCTGCTCCCTCACCTGGCTACCTTCTTTTTGTTACCTTAGAAGATTCGGCTCAGGTGTCACCTCCTCAAGGAAGCCCTTCCTTGCTACCCTCTCTCTCCAGGCTGAGATACAGGAGTTGAGAGAGGGACTTAGTGACCTGTGTTGAAATCACAGCTCAGTGGGGCCCTGAATCAGAGACACCTGGTTTTCTATGCTGCTGTCACCTCTGGCTGAATGGACTTGGGAGTGATAATAGTCCCTCCCTCCCAGAGATGGTGTGAGGATTAAATGACATCACGTGTCTGGTAAGCGGTAGATGTTCCGTGAATGGCGACGAGTATGACTGTTCTTGGAGGGAAGGCTCACGGAAGTCTCTCGGTACCCGAGTGCCGAGCCCCACTGCTGCCCAGATGCCCGAGGCTGGGGCTCGCCTCCACCAGTGGGTTGTCCAGCCACAGTGGAAGGGAGAAAGGTGCCCCAGGAGGGACTGAGGAAAGAAATGTGCCACACAGGGCCCTAGGAGGGGCAGAGGATGGCTTCCCTCAGGCCTCTGCTTGTCCAAGGCGGGCTTTTGCCCCATCTGGCCTGTGCTCCTTTCTTCCTGGCTGTGCTTGGGAAGGGGGATGTCCCACAGCCCCCAGGGCTCTGCCCAGCAGGCCCCAAGTTGCCCTCTCTTTTAGGCCCAGGTCTGTGCCTCCAGGGCTGGCCCTGGCAGACCTTGGAAATGTTTGCTGAAGGTTCTCCGAAGGGCCTTCCCAGGGGCCCTCTTGGGACTTGGCTTTCTCACACCTGCTGAGGATCCTAAGTGCAAAAAGCCTCGGGGCTGGTTGGCCTCCTCCTCCCAGTTGCCTGGGGGTGACTGATTTGACACTTTTCCCTCCGTGGGGAATGTCAGCTCAGGTGAAGCCAGAGAGATGCTCCCGGGGAGAGGGTGAAGAGAGGGAGAACCCAGAGGGCTGGTGGAGCAGGAATGTGTGGACTCGTTTGTGCCCACAAGAGATATAACCAGGTGGGAGCTTCCCTGGCCCCGGGGTGAGAAGTCATACACCCAAGCCACCCCCAGGAAGCCAGTCCTGGGGCAGTGGGAGCGTGTGGGGCTGAGTTCAGGGGGTTGTGGAGCCAGGCCCTGGGGCCCCAGTTCTAAGCAGCACTGATAACCGCTGCCCACCAGTGCCTTACATCCAGATCACTCAGTGTTTGAAGGCCTGGTACAGATGCCACCTCCTCCAGTTGGCCTTCCCTGACTGCTTGTCCTCTAGCCTCCTAGTCCTTGATCCCCCCAAACACGTCCTGTTGTTCCCTCAGTCTCAGATCCTTATCCACAGTGTCCGCTCTGCCAACCTTGGGGAACCACCACCCCTGGCTGGGCCCTACCTATCCACCCCGGGATTGCTGAGAACTCATCTAAAACAATAATGTTAAGTGTAGAAAGAGTTAATGAGCATGTTTGCTGCTAGGGGCTTTCTCATACAAGACCTCCTTCAGCCAGGGCCAGGAGAGAGCCAAAGCTCACTCGCCCCAGTCGGCCTGGCCGGTCCGTGGCAGGACTGGGCCGCGCCTGTCTGGCTGTCGAGTCTGATGCTGGTGAGTAGCAGTGTGAGCAGCGCATGGACTGAGCCATGGCCTCCCCTCCTTTCCAGGCACTCCAGGTGCCCCTCTTGGCCAGTCCCCACCAGTGGGTATTCTGGCTCCCTCCTGAGCAGCTCTGGCCCCTGCATGCCCTCAAGCGTTCTTAATCACCAGCCATGCTCCCCCGGCTCCTTTCACAAACTGCTGTATGTCACAGACCCCAGGAGTGTAGCCCCTCAGTCAGAGTGGTTCTGAAGGGGCCCCGACTCGGAGCTCCCCCATCCACTGCACCTGGACTGACCTCTGTGTCCCCAGCAGGGCCTAGCCCAGGTACCCACAAGCTGGCGGCTTTGGGAATCCAGCATACTATCAGGTCCCTCAGAATGCCCACTAGTCACCCAGCAAGCCAGAGCCGCAGGGCTGCCAGAGCCACAGGGCTTCCAGGTCCACACAGTTCCCATGACCCCTCCTGGCCTCCACACACCTGCCCCTTGGCATTTGGCAGGGCCGACAGCCCAAAGCCTCTCTGGAGTCTCAGAGTCCATGGGCGTGGTCTTGTGGCTGCTTGAGTTGTCGCAAGGGTCTTTAAGCCAGTCACTCTGGAGACTACTTCAGTTTCTAGCCCCCTCAGCCTGTTAGGCCGCAGCACGGCCTGTTCCAGCTAGCAGCCTCACAGCCCCGCTGGGGGGCAGGTGGTGCAGGGGCTCACAGGGAGGGCGTTGGGCTCGCCCAGGGCCACGCAGCTGAGTGTGGGTGGTGCTGATGCTGAGACTCGCTGCACTCAGTTTTGTTTACTTGCTTTTCCAGTAGAAGTAACTTTTCTGATTATAGGAGTCGTTTCATACTTGTAAGAATAATTTACACGCACAGAGACGATACAGAAAAGCAAAAAGAGGATGGTAACCATCGCCCTCGGTTACACCACCGTGGAAGCAGCCTGTCTTCCCAGAAGTTTCCCTGTGCATGTCAGCCTGAGTGTGACTGCAAGTTTTTTTAAACAAAAAGGAGGACGTGCTATGCCAGTTCTTTTCTCTCCACATCACCCCTGCCTTTCCATGTCGATAACAGTGGCTTCACATCATTGTTTTAAAGGACGAGGTAGTATTCCGTTGCACAAATCATTCCAATTTAATGACACCGTCTCCTACTGATAGACGTGTGTTTAGCGGACTCTACGTTTTTCCTGTGTGTTTGTCCCATCCTTTCCCTAAGACAAATTCTTACCACTGGCATTGCTGAGTGCGTGCGTTTTCATGAGAAAGCCACGTCACTCTCTCCTGAGGAGACTGTTGGCCCTTCTCACATTGCCACCTAACGCCCCATGGTCCTTCCCAGCCCGCGGAGGCCCACAGGACTTCCTTCTTCCTTGAGTGCCGGGCCACTTTGTCCCGGGTTCACAGGGCAGACAAAGTTACCAGATCTGATTAGAACAAAGCAAAGCAACGAGAAAAGACAATTGTGTTCTGGCCCCAAGGACGCCCCACCCCCACGGAAGAAAACAAAAGGGAACAAAATTCGTCTTCATCCTTCTGAAGATATTTGTAGAATCCATCTCCTCCACAGTGTTATATTTGTTCTGTTTCCACCCCCAGCTTGCTGTGTGACCCTGGGTGAGTGGCTCTTCCTCTCTGAACTTCATTTCCCCTTTCCCTTTGCTTTACCTACATTGTAACCAGCACTCTGAGCAGTCCTGGCCTGGGGGTGGCAGACCTGTGGCCCTCAAGCTCCTCACTGCCTGGTGAGGGTTGGTAGGAGCTTGGCTGGTGTGGTGCGTGGATTCTGGGCAGGCAGATATGGAGGGTAGCTGGACTTCTTAGGGTTCACTTCCAGAACTTAGCTGTTAGGCCGTTTCCTCAGCCACTTTCCCTTCTTCTGCCTTCTTCCTGTGCCCTGATTGAGTTAGATGCTGTGGAGTGATGGAGAAAAATGGAGTCAGGCCCTCCAGACCCGTGGCCCACCAGCTGGGGGACTCTGGTGTGGATTTTAGGTTCTGAGCCTTAGATCCTCGGCCTGTGAAGTGGGATCACGAGCCCAGCTCACAGAGGTGCTTAGCTGACATCAAACATTCTGCCCAGAGCTGGTCCTGAAAATGAGCATCCCCGTTCTCCTTCCCAAGCCTGTGGTCCCTGCACAGGGAGCAGCCGGCTAGGAAGGACCGGCAGCAGCTTTCCGCCTCCTTCACCAAGGGCACAAGAGGGCAGCTGCTGAAATAGCAGCAGGAGAGATGTAGGTCGACTGGCCAGTTGGGAGGACTTGGCTGCCTGGGAGAACAGCAGCTTCTCCCGTTGTGGGGGACTGTAGGAATCATCCCATCTGCATTGGGGGCCGGGGGTGGCTGCTTCCTGGATGGCTTGCGGGAGTTGGTTAAGCAGAGGGAACCAAGGAGAACTGGTTAACCAGCCAGGCCTGGCGGGTTAGTTATTCTAGGAGCGGCCTTGGTTCACCAATGGCTCCAAATTGACCTCAGAGAGCTGGCAGCTGATAAGAGGCGGGAAGGCTCCATCAGGCCCAGGTTAAGCTGCTCAAGTGAATAGCTGGAGACCAAGGCTGGGCTTTCCTGGTGGCCTGAATCCAGGGACATTCAGGTCAGTGCTCCTCTCTCTCTCTCCACTTCCTGGACCCCGAGCTGCCATCTGCTGCCAACGTCACCTCAGAGCCCTCTCCCAGCTATGTGCCCAGCATGCATGCATGGGCCCTGGGCGTGCGTGTGTGAGGAGAGGGTGCACCGAGATGGACGTGACTGTTAGAATATGTGAGGCTGCAGGGCCAAGGTGACGGTCTTCCTCCTCCCATACTGGCCTAGGAGGCCCAGCCAAGCCAAAGTCAAAGCTCCCACTGGCTGTTTGTGGTGGGGAATTATTTGTAGTTGGAGAGGTGCCAGCAATCTCTGTTCCCAGCCTAGCCCCGCCCCGGAGGCCTCTCCCCACCAAGCCTCAGCGCAAGCCCACTGTCTAGCGTCCACCTACCTAGAAGGCTGAGGTTGACATGAACACCATGGCCCAGAAGGCAGGCCCACCTCTGCTCCGCCCCTGCCTGCCCCGCTTGGGTCTCTGTTCACACGGAGCCAGGCATCTCCAGGCCCCTTTTGGCCCAATTCTCTGAGATTCTTTTGCTTTTCCCTGAGCGCCAGGGTATTCACAGGAGTCCACCACAGCCAGGCCCCAGGTTGGGGGTGAGGGACACTAAGGAGCTGCCCCTGTTCCCCCGGGCCAGGAGGCCCGGAGCAGGGAGTGGGGACTGTGAAATCGAACCCCTCACAGGGGAGACGTGGCCTAAATGTGCACACAGAGCTGGAACCAACTGTTTGTTAGCTGAACCTGCAACCACTCAGGGGTTTCCGCCGGTTTACTTTTTCACTGAATCTGACCAGGCCAATTTTTTCATACCTGTGAGCTGGCCGAGCAGACTTTGTATCAGCTGTGTATGTGACACTCTTTTGTCTCCTTCCTCTGTCCCCTCTGCTGTCACCCCCCACCCCCCTCCCACATACAGGCCACACCGTCTGCTTCTCCTTGGAGCAGAGGGAGCAGGGACAAGTGTGGCCTCCCAGTTTCAGCCAGACCTGGGTTTCCACTGCCGTTCCTCCGTGTCCTAGTTGGGGGGCCTGAGGCTAGGCCCCTGAACCTGAACCCCAGACCTAGGTGATAAGTACAGTAATTGCCGGTCTATATAAAGGACCCGAAACCTTGTTGGGTCCCACAGAGCCAGTCAGCTCTTCCTCCGCCAGGACAGGGCCACGCCAGGGCACAGAAGTCTGCCAGCCTGTGTGGTTACAGCCCGTCCCCTGTGCCATCTCGTCCCCCAGGCCCCTCGCCCTCCTGCTCCGTAGTCTTTGACCCCTCCCACACTTGCAAATTCTGTGCTGAGTTCTCTGTCCCCTCACCCCTTATCTATGTCATTTAACTGAACCCTGTTGCCACTCCCACCCACCCCCTTGGCTCCACCAGGAACCAGGTAGCCTCACCTTGTCACTGACTTGCTGAGTGACCTGAGCAAGTCTCTGCCCCTCTCTGGTCTTCAGCCTCCCCAACTAGGAAAGAGCTAGGACTGGACCAGGAGTTTGAGTCACTTTGGGCAGCTTTTGAAATTCAGCTTTCCTAGCTCCTGTCCAGGCCTGACTCTAAACCTCGGTTTGCTGTGCAGCCTGCCGGGAGCCATAGGGTGAAGAACCGCCTTCCTTCCCCAGGTCCCCTCCCTCTGACTGCCCCTGCACACGTCACCTCATCCACGAGGGGCCTCCTTGTGACACAGAGAACAGCCAGGCCTCTAACCAGGCTGCCTGGGTCCAGTCCATACCTCGCTATTTCCTAGCTGTGGCACCCCGGGCAAGTTGCTTCACCTCTCTGAGCTCTTGCCTCATCTGTAAGCTGGAGCCACCAATACCTAACCCTCAAGGTGGCTGGAGCGTTATGTGAGTGAATTCATGAAAAGCACTTAGAGCAGTGCCTGGCCCATGATCAGTGTGCAAGTCAAGGTTAGCTGAGCTTATCTGACCCTCTATGAACCTTCCTTTTCTGTCTGTACAGGAATTCCCTCCCATGCTGTGGGTCTTCACTGCTGGGTAGAACGGGAGGGGTTCCTTTGTCTCCTTTTCTTCCCTGCGTCCCCAGGCCGTAACTTATTGTCCTAGTTTAATTAGGAAGAGTCCTTCCAGGGACCTCATTAGGAAATGAGCCCAGAGCCTCAGGGACCTCTGGGAGGGGCGGGGTGCAGGAGGAGGCTGCATTGTGCCTGACCCTGCCCAGCCCTTGGTCTTGTGCCCCAAATATGCCCAAGAAGGTAAAGGAACTCACTTCTTCAGAGGGGGGTACAGATCTGTGACGTGGGTAGCCGTGCCTCCATCCTCTGTCCCCTGCCCAGCCCCAGTCTTGCCCCGCAGATGAGGGTGGGAAAGTTGAGAGAGGAGGCTTCTCTGGTTCTGTACACAGAAGCTGCCTACACGCACTGGTTGGAGGGGGGCGAGTAGGAACCTCTTCTGTCCCTGACACCAGTCATTAGTGTGGACATCACCTGGGCCTCACCTATGAGAGCCACCAAGTGCTTAGTTTCCTCTCCTGCCACCTGCCAGTCCAGGCCGTGTCCCCATCCCTCTGCAACCTCCCAGGCCCGTGGCAGCAGCACTGACCATGGCTGCGTGGCAGCTGAGTGCTCTTAAACAGGTTTGTCTACGGCCATACCATCCTGAACGCGCCCGATCTCATCGGATCTCGGAAGCTAAGCAGGGTCAGGCCTGGTTAGTACTTGGATGGGAGAACAGGCAGGTTTGTCCTGCCCTTGCTCAGCATCCACTCACAGGGTCAAGTCTGCTTGACTGGCATTCAGGGCCCTTCAGGACCTAACAATAACCTGGCATGGCCCCAGCCCCAGACCTCACCATCCGCCTGTCCCCCCGACCTCACCATTCCATGTTCCAGCCATGCCTCAAACGAGGGGACATGTCACAGGAGCATCACCCTCTCACATGGGGTTCCCGTCTGCCTGAAGGCCCTAGCTCTGCTTGTCTGACCCTGCTTGACCTCAAGAGTCACCATTTCTAGGGACCTTCCCCGACAGGTGAGTCAGGGCCTCCTCTGGGCTTTGACCCTATGTTTCCCTCCATCTCCATCCTTGCCAGTCTGCACCGGGATGATCTGGTTGAGTATGGGGTTCACACCAGACTGTGGGCCTTGAGGGGACCTGGCCAAAGCCCGTGAAGGAGCGGGGAGGGGAAGGAGGAGGCGAAGGGTTCTCACATATGCCTTCCACCCACCCTGCGCTGTGTTTCCGCTCCACGCAGTATGTGTCTGAACGTGGGTGTTTCTGTGAATCCCACAGAAGCATCTGGTGTGGACTGAAGCCTTTGAGTCCGAGCTCCAAGTTTCACTGAAGGCCTGTTCTGTGCTGGTGCCCTGCCAGGACCTGGGGATGGAAAAGCAAGCCCTGTCTTCGGAACAGTGGCCACTTAACTCAAAGTGTGACTTTAGGCAACTGGATTCCTTTCTCTGAACCTCAAGCTTCCTTGGCTATGAAAAGGCTGGAGAACCCAAGACCCCTCCCCTCTTCCTGGGCACATCTGTGCTGGAGTTGTGGTGAGACATGGTCCTACAGGGCCCCAAGACTGCAGCTGGGCCAGAATTTCCTCTCCATCCAGCCACTGGGGCCTTGGGCCAAGTTCACAGGGGTAGGGAGCAAGCAGGAGTTTGACTCTCTTCTCTGTGAAATGCTCACCACTGAGTTCGCCCAGCACGTTGCTGTTGTCGAGTGCCTGCTCCCACGTAGGGCGACCAGCTTGTCCCGGTGTGCTCAGAACTATCCCTGCTTTCACACGAAAAGTCCTGTGTCAAACTGGACATTACAGGGAGTCTGCCTGCACCCCATGACCCCTGGTCACTGCCCCCCCAGTTCTGCAGCAGGGCTTCCCCATTATTGGTGGGTTCTGCTGCCAGTTGGTCACGGGTTACTTAAAAAGAAAACTAAAAAGCTGATTTCTTCCTCATGTTTTGGGGGGAACCAAGGGGACATAGAGCCCCTTGGAAGGAAGGTCTGGAGGAGCCAGGGCCGAGCGCCCTGTTTAGGGTGCTGGTGCGGGTGCGTCCCGGAGGCCTGGCCGTCGTCCCGGCCCTGCCTCTAACACAGCTGTGCGACTGCTTTCTGGGCAGCAGCTTCCCTGGCTCTGCCGTGCGCACCGCATGCTAACGAGGTCAGGGTCATGACCGTGATGGCCCCGCCTGCGCTCTCGCTGCCATGTATGTCCTTCAAGACGTTTTCTGTCTATCTCGTACCATTCTGGCCTCTCCACTTCCAAGAAGAGGGCAGGCTGGGTCTTCACTCCCCCTTTAAATGGGAAGAGGCTGGGGACACCAAACATTTGCCTGTACAAGGCTCTATGATTCAGAGCCCTTTCCACATACTGTCTCCAGGCTCCGAGTAGCCCTTGGGAGGCGGGCCTGACAGGATTTACTGCTCAGTTGTACAGATGGGGACATTGAGCCCACAGTTCCACGGGATTCCGACCCCTTAATGGGCCGGGAGAAAGAAGGTAAAGGAAGAAGACAGATGGGTGGCTTGCTGTGGCTGTGGTGTGTGAAGGTTACAAGTAAGTGGGGGTCCCTGGCTGGCTGGTCCTCCTCCCCTCCCCACTCCCACTTTGTCAATGTCTTCATCAGCAGGAAAGATGCAAATAGACAGACGGGAAAGAAGACACAGAGAGGAGAAGGGAGAGAGGGGACACAGGCTGGGGGGAGAGCGCCAGGGAGGCAGAGGGGAGGGGGAGGTATCCAAACAGAGTCGCTACTTACTCTTGTGGTTCTCACAGTCTGTCTGCACCGATTCCTGACAGATGGAGGGTAGGGGAGATCTGGTGCCAAGAGACTGTCACCGCAGGCGGGCAGAGTTGGGGGAAGGGTGCTTTGTGACCAGGGTTTGTATGGGGAGGGGGCAGCAGCTGGTGGTCTGGCTGCTGGGCCTCCTTGAAGCCTGCTCCCCGGGAACCATGGAAGGGGGGGAGGTGGCATGGATGCTGTGGGGCAGAAAAGTGGGCAAGGGGTGAGCCCACCACCTGCCTGGGACTGGCCGTGCCCTTGCAGAAACAGCCACCCCTCCCTCTTCCACACCCCGCTGCCAGCAGGCTCCTCCCTCCAAGGCCACCTCCCACCCATCCCTCACTGGGTATGGGGTGGGTAGGCAGGGACTCTGGGGTCTGGCACTGATCTGTGGTCAAGGTGGGCCAGGGCAGGGAGTGCGTGGGCACTGGGAGGCACCGGGAAGCCCTCAGGGTCACGGGGAGGCTCACAGCAGGGTAGAACCCAGCCTCTGGTCTGCTGGGCCAGCCCTCAGCCCCTCTCTGAGCTGCTCCGGGTGTTTCCCAAGCCTCCTTCATGGCAAAGTGCCTCTTCTTTTTTCTCCAGGCTCTGACACATTTGCAAGGGGTAGGCAGGCCTGACCGGGGGTCTGTTTGGCACCTTCAGCATCTCTTGCCTTTTTAGAGTGTGGGTTTCTCCAGGCAGGATTGGGTCTCATGCTATCTTTCCCAACCCCCCAGCGCCCAGTACAGGGCTCAGCGCCGAGGAGGGGCCAGTGAATGCTTGTTGAATGAACAGATGGATCCCTTGCTTGCACACCTCCTGGGACGGAGGCCTCAGTGTTTCTCAGGAAGTTCTATTTTCCACAATAAAGTTCTTTCTGATTCTGTCCTGAGAGGTCCTGTCTGTCCCAGGCCTGGGACCTGGGCCACACAAAGACCCTCCAGCTGATTCTGCTGCCTTAGAGTGGACTTGTAGAGACTAGAGCCACCTATGAGTGTCTCCTCAGGGCACTGACTAGGCCGGGGCCCCCGCACTGCTCTCTGGTTGTCGGTAATCTCAGCTGCCCTTCACTGAGCCCTCGCTCAGTGCCAGGGGCGTCTCATTCGATCCCCACATCGTCCCCCATCTCACAGACGAGAGGGATGAGGTACCGGTCATGAGCAGCTCCCTCAAGCCCACGTGGCTAATGTCTGAGTCAGGAGGTGGAGGGTTGCCAGGAGGGCCAGGGAGGTCCCCTGGAACCGGGCATTGTGGCAGGGCTGAGGGTACGTGGGGCTGGGCAGGGCTGAAAAGCAGTTGCACTCCAGAGCTAGACCCGCCCCAGCCCCTGTGCCCTTCTTCCCCTTGCTATTCCCAAGCAGACCCTTGACTCCAAGACTCCAACTGGGCAGGCAGACCCTCAGGTGAGACCTGGGGACCTGGCGCCCAGAGCCCCCCTGCGCCCTGGAGACCAGGGTGTGGGGTGCTCCTGTGGTGCCCAAGGACCTTAACACAGCCTGTCCTGTTCGGTGAGCCAGGATGCGTGCAGGGCGCAGGCCAGGGCCGGATGTGTTGAGATGGGTGGGTGAGCACTGGGCCTTCCTCCTGCTGCTGCCTAAAGTTGGCTCTGGTCAGAGGTTTCTTCCCATTAATATTAATAACGGCAATCATTAATGATAAATCACAGTGCCTGCCCTGTGCCAGGGCCATGCTGAGTACCCTGGAGAAAGCTGAGAGGTGGTATCAAGCCTGAGAGCAGGAGCGGACCTTCCACTGCATTTACCTCCTCCCACTTTGTCTCTGCACTCGGGAGGCAGCTTGATAAAGTCTCAGTGGTTGAAAAGCAGGCACCTGGACCTGTCTGGTGGGATACCCATTCCCAAAGAGCACACTTCTCCCCTTCCTCCATCATTCACAGGTAGATTCCACAAGCATTATGCGCCCCCCTGGCATGGCCCCCCTGCCTGACCTTTGCCCTCCCCTTGGCCCTAGGGACCCTTCCAGAGGCTCTGCAGTGAAGGTAGTGGGTGGCTATGGGTCCCTCACCCCTGCTGGCTGTCTGTGTGGCCTTGGGCATGTCACCTCCCCTCTCAGTGCCTTGGTTTCCTCACCTGTACAATGAGGTTCTGACGGTCCCTGCCCCAGAGAACTATTGGGAGGGTTAAAGGAGGTGATGGGCACAGGGACAGCAATCACCACTGTTTGCTCTGATGCTGATGATGCGGTGAGGAAATGGAGGTCTCAGAGCACCCCTGCTCTCCGCGCGTGGCCTCACGAACCCTCTGACAGCCCTGTGAGCGGGGTTTGTCCTATCCCCATTGCCGACAGGCATGGTGAGGCTCAGAGAGGTCCCTCAGCATGAGAGTGGCAGATTCGAACCCTGGTCTCTCAGACTCTGAGGCCGTGTGTCTGCCACCACACTGGGCAAGGATGGAGAGCTCAACCTGGAAGTGTCTTTGGAATTGGAGTTGCAGAGGCTCCTGGCTTCCTGTGCTGATCCCCTGCACACCTCCAGCCCCCACATCCCACATCCCAGATCCCAAATCCCTCCTAATCCTGGGAGAGAGGGAGCTCCTGTGGTCATGTCTGTCGGCAGCTCTGAGAACCCTCCCTGGGCCTCTCACCTCCCACGTGAGCAGGGAAGCAGCAGGCGAGGACCTGGGCTGCAAAGATGTGGGATTTCCCAACCATGGCTGAGATCTGTCACAACATTAATGTTAATTAAGCCTTGTTAACTCAGCCCTCTGCTTACGCAGAGCTCCTGACAGCAAATTACTCAATAAGTGAGGTGGTAAAGTTATTGCTACGTTTTCCCACACACTCAGCAGCAAAGAAAGCACCCCTGGGAAGGCAGAGCTAAGGCCTGGAGGGCACATGCTGCCAACCTGAACCACCGTGCCCTCGTAGCCCAGAGAACGTGCCAGGGCTCCCCTGAGACCTGGGTGAAGGTGGACCTTGGTCCAATCAGAGCAGCTGCCTGGAGAGGTAGTGAGCTGCCCCTCACAGGAGGTGTGTAAGCAGGAGGTACAGGGAGCACTGTAAGTCCCTCTGGACCAGCCCGTCTTTCCGTCTTTCCGTCTTTCCAACTCATCCATCCCACGCAGCAGCGGTGGCTCTATGCTTTGTTTCCCCCTCCCTGCATAATGCCTTGAAGTCACACAGTAGGGGTCATGGAGGGCAAGTTTGGATCTGGCTGTGAGCCCAGTACCACAGTGCAGGCTAACAGGAGCATGAGTGGCCTTGCAGGGACTGAGCTCCCTGTCTGCTGAGATGTGCAGGCGGGGCCAGACATCCCTGCCGGGATGCCGTGAAGGGTCTCTCCCTAAGGCCATGGGGCACTCTTGGAATCAGGGTTACACCCTTGTTTCAAGTTCAGCCTCCCTTGCTAGGCCACTCATCAACTCTCCAGGTGAGTACTCAGCCTCTCCTGGTTGCAAGGGGAGTCCCTCTCCCTTCCTGGCCCCTTCCCTCTCCGCCTGGGATCCGCTTCCCTCCTAGCCTCAGGCTGGACCATGCCTGGGACATTTGGAACAAACCCATGCCCTGGGTTCCTCGAATTTTTTAAAATTAATTAGAGCATTAAGTGGTGGCCTTCTGGGAGAATCCCACCATCTGGCTGTCACAGGAGAGGCAGGGAAATTTACGATTATCTGTCTGTAGTGTGTGAGTATCATGTGAAGCCACCTGTGTCTGGGTGGGTGCGTGGTTGTGTGCTGCGATATGTCCAGTGTGGCATGTGTGTCCGAGTATGCTCAGTATATGGTGCACATTGAGTGTGCAAATGTGTGCCCGGGCCTGGCTTTTTGGTGCAGTGAGTGAGGCTGGGCTGTGTGCAGAGAGAGGGCAGCCTCCCATCCCCTCCTGGCTGAGGTGGCGGGCACAAGCAAACAGGCCACATGGCAGTGGGGCACGGGTGAGTTTAGCAAGTGCACGACTGGCCTGCAAGGGGCAGGCAGGGCAGGATTCTTGCCCCCTGTCTGACGGATGGGGAGACCCAGGACTCGGGACTGGGGCTCAGGCTCCGGGGCTCCCACGTGAGCCTGTGAGTCTGTGCTCTTTCCGCTCCGGCAGGCTGTTGCCCTGGCCATGCTTCATGCCTTTGCCACATTTTTGCTGTTGGAATTTCATGGAGACTCAGAGAGGTTCTTGAGAGGGTACCACCCCCCTTGCTCAGGGTTGCTCAGAGTGCAAGGTCAAGACTTGCACAGCAGATCCTTCCAGTTTCCTGGACGAGGCTGGGCCGCTGGCTGGGCTGGGGCTGTGGTGTCAAGGCAGCACCCTGGGCGGATGAATGGTCCTGAACCCATCTTGTCCCTTCCTGAGCCCCCAGGGCGGTTGTAAGGACGAAAGGAGGAGGTGTATGTAAAGGGCTTTGTAAACCTCAGTGCAGTGGACAGATGAGGGCCTGGCCCAGAGGTGGCTGGCATAGTATGATCGGGGCCTCGTGTCCCCAAGGTTCCTTGAGGAACAGGCCAGGATATGGGTGCCAGACAGAGCCTTGTAGACTGTGAACCTTTCCCAGAAGCCTCTGCCTGGGTGCCGGCACTGTCCTCCAGCCCCAGTCTCTCACGCTGGCTCTTGGTGATGAACTAGAGGGAGAACGGGGACCTAGCCCTTACCCAGCAGGTGAATCGCTTGCTGAAGGCCCCACAGCCCCTCAGGGGCACAGCTGGAACCAGCAGCGCCAGGTCTGTCCTACGTGGCACTGCTGTGCTTTGGGGGAGGTGGGAAGAGGACACAGACGTGGCTTCTGTACCTGGAGGGAGGGATATGGGAGTCCGGCCAGCTGCAGAGACCGTGGGTCCCCTGAAGCCCCGGGTCATTATCCACGAATGAAGGATTTGAAAGCGATGTTTTGATGATTACTGTTTTCACAATGTATGTAGAATGAAGGGTGGAGAATAGGGTTTGTGTCCTGGGCTGTAAACTGTGTATAGGTAGGAGAGACCCAATGCACAGTGGGGCATCCCTCCATCCATCCATCCATTCGTGCCTTCGCTCAGCGCACACTCCCTGAGCGTTCCCTCGGTGCCCACACGCAGACCTCATCCTGCCTCCGATGAGCTGCTGGTCTAGTGGGGAAGGGGAGTTGAATGACAGCAACACAGGGTGATGAGGTGTAGCCAGAAGAGGCCTCGGATCCCACATGGAATTAGGGGAGGGGGTCCTCCACTCCCCACTCCAAAGTATGAGGAAGATGTGCCGCCCAGCCTCACATGGCTCAACCTTAGACCAATCACCATTCACCCAGAAGCGGTCAGCAGCTACCTTCCAGCTTCACTCCCTCTCCGCTCCCCCACGCAGCTCTCCTGGGCTCAGGCCCACACAAAAGTGGAGGAGAAACCCCTGTGAAGACTCTGGTTCTCTGGGGGTCTCAGGAGAGACCGGGGGTAGAGGTGGCAGGGAATGTGGTGGCTGGACCTCCTTGTGATTTCTGCTCACCAACTGTAGGTCCCGGGGGGCCAGTCTGGCTCTGCTAGGGTTTAGGATCATTGTCAGTTAAGCTGGGGGGCCAGTTCTGAAACAGCCTGTCCTGTGAGCCCAGCTGGCTGCCAGGCAGCAGCTCTACCTGGACCTTTTTCTTGGAGGAACAGCCCTTCTACTTCGCTCATGGAGAAGGCATGTTAGGAAGAACCAGGCGGCCAGGCTCCTGGTGCCCTGTAACAGTTGTAACAAAACCTTCCTGAGGGCTTGTGTGCAAAGCCGGGGGTGCGAGAGCAGCTGAGGAAAGTCAGGAGGACCTTCTATCACTGAGTCTTGTCCAAGTAGCAGGTGTGTTAGGCACTGACGCACGTTCTCTCACAACCAACTGCCCTGCAAGTCAGCTTTCATCACTGCAGCTTTGGATGAGAAACACACGGGCTCCAAGGGTCAAGTAACCTGCCTGAGGCCGCGGTGCCAGGAAAGCGCAAAGCCAGGGTTGGAGCCCCGGCTGCTTAACCTGCTCCTGGTGGGGGGAGGGCCACAGCGGCAGGGCAGCAGATTAGCATCTTCTAAACCTCTGAGCTAGGAGACAACTGTCTACTTGAAGAAAAGGGCAAGGTGGGTGGGATCGTCACGGGGCAGCAGGCAGGCTACAGAGCAAGCTGTTTCAGAGGTGGCTTCCCTTTCATCCGAACAGTAGTGGGACCTAACTTGTTGGGGGAATAACCATACTGGCATGAGACCTCAGGGTGATGGGTACGTTGTCTGAGGGGCTCCGAGAAGTGACAGGGGTGGCCGAGGTCTGGGCCAGGAAACCAGCGGGAAGTGAGGAGCTGCTGGCACCTGCCCCATTCCCGCCCTCTGCTCACCTCCCACAGCCTTGTCTGTCTCCTTTTCCCCAGCTCTGGCCTGGAGCCTCATAGCCATCCTGCTGGGCCCCTGGCGAGAGGCACTGGGCTATGGCCCACAGCCATTAACTCTGCCCACGCTGCTGCGTGCTCATGGGTGGGCAGTCTCCACCAGAGTCCTGAGCCCCAGCCCTGCAGGATATGGCCACCTCTTAAGGTCTCACCTAATTGCAAGGCTTGCTAGCACCCAATAGGGCACCTGGCACACAATAGGCCCCCTACTTGATTCTTTTGGCTTCCAGCAGCAGAGACTTGAGATTTCTCCGTTAGAAGAGGGGTCATCAGAAGCTCTGCCCTCCCAGGTTCCCTCCCAGGACACAGGACTTAAGGGTGTGAGCTGGGAAAGAGGCGGCCCTGGTGGCCCCTACACTGAGCCCTCCCTGAAGGGGACCTGGGGACCTCTTCTGCCCTGAGCACTTGCTGAGCAGTGCGGTGACAACTCGTGGGTCTGACTTTCCTCCCCACCTCTGGCATATAGCCTCTCAAGAACAGGGAATTTTCGCTCATTCCCATGACTAGGTCCCAGGGCCAACAAACAGCCTAATCCAGATGAGCTCAGGACTGCAGCCACAATCTCTTTTTGGGGTTTTCTCTTTATTTCCAGCAATTTTGAGAAGCCTGAAGTAATTGGTATTCCAAGCAGGTTAATGGAGCTGCTGCCTCCTCAGTATTATACCTTAATTTCCTTTATCACATGGCAAGTTGGAGTTAATCGCCCCTCTCCATCCTTTTTCCCACCGAAAACTATTACCAGCCTGTCTGCTGGGTAAAGTCATTTTGTGGCAGCTCTTGGCTCCTTTCCACTTCCCTAGGAATCTTTCCTATCAGAGCCAAAGAACAAGGAGGGGTGAAAAATCCATTTGTACGGAGTGGGGATCTCCTGTTGAGAACTTATTTCCCTCCCTGTTCAAGAGGAAGGAACGCATCCAGCCTCCAGCCGGCACAGCTGACTGGGTCCCCTGTCGCTGAGTGCATTCAGGAAGGCAGAGTGGCCATATGTCAGCGGTGGGAACAGCGGATTCCTGCACCGGCGGGGGAAGGAGCAGGCCTTGGCCTCTCCTGGTGCCTGGATTATGGAGTCTGTGACTCGAAGCCTCTAGGGTCTGTTTTCTGTCTGTGAGTTTACAATTCTGTCTGCGATTTCAAAGTTGGTAAGATTCTGTGAATTCACGGTCCTAACATTGCACCATTTAGGTTTAAGAACTTTTAAATTGTGTGTTTTAAGAGTCTAAGATCCTCTCCTGGAATTGGAGATTGTGTTCTGTGATTCCAAGGCTATTTTACGATTCCGTGAGCCTCTGAAGCTGCAGCTCTGCTCCATGACCAGGACTCGGGAGGGAGTGCGATTGCTTTGCCGAGGCCGCCTTGGGAGCGTGGCCTCAGGCCCGCCCAGGCCTTCACTGGCCTCAGTTTCTCCCCCTTTATGAAAGGCCAGATTCAGACGTGATGGCCCCCAGGACCCGACTCCCGGGGGTGTTCTTCCTGCAGCCTGTTTGCACCTTCTGAGCCTCCCCTACCCCCCTCCCCGCAGTGCCCCACCTGCACTGGCCTCCCCCCAGCACCTCAGGGGACCTGGAAGACTTTCCCATCTGAGCCATGTCCCTTGTCCACTTGCCCTCAGTCTGTCCCATCCCAGCAGGAAGCAACCCTGTCCCCCTCCAAAGCCCCAGCAGGAAAGCCACTGGGGTGATGGTAAAAAGCGAACTGGATCAACAAGAGCTCCATTGCTTGTGTGTGTGGTACTGTTCCCCGCATAATTTCAACATCTATGATATCTTTTATTTTTATTATTATTTTTTAACCCTCACCCAGGGATATGTTTGTTGATTTTAGAGGGGTGGGGAAGAGAAGAGAAACATCGAACCTGCAACCTAGATATGTGCCCTGCCCAGGAATTGAACCCTCAACCTTTTGGTGTACAGAGTGATGCTTCCACCAGCTGAGCCACCCACCCAGGGCTCTAACGTTTGTTATTTCTCACCCCTCAGGACTGCGGTTATTGATTGTCAGCCCCATTTTATGGGTGAGGAGAGAGGGAGGCTCTGAGAGGTTAGCTGACCTGTAGTCACACTGGTGGTGCAGGACCTTGAGTCACACAGCCTCAGGCCGCGGAGGTGACCCAGACCCTGCATCAGTGTGACAGGGAGCGCAGGGCCTTGGGGCCATCTCTCAGGAGTCTGCTGCCTGGCGGGGTCGTGGCCCCCCCCCCCACTTTCCTGCTAGAACCAACCCCTAGGATATTAAAGGACTTTGGAGAATAGACCCCATTTCTTTCCAAATGCACACAGAAGCCGCAAAAGGGAACCACCTTCTCCATCTGCTTTTAGAATCCACCTTCTTTCTTCTGGATCAAATGAGATTTTTCAAGGCAGGCTTCCCCAGCCCCTGCTGCTGCCGGCCAAGGTCACCCCTTCTTTGAGGTTCAACTTAAAGGCTCCCAGCCCTGTCCCACCCCCTCAGCTGCCCTCACTCACAGAGAGAGGAGGTGCTGGTGAGGGTTGGAGACCCCTGGGTTCTGCAGCCTTGTTTTCAGGCGGGGGCGCCAAGGCCCGGAGAGGGTCCACGACCGTCTGACGTGACACGGTGAGTCGCCGCCCTCGATTCTAATCAGGGCCTTTTGACCGGGATCTGGGTGTGGCTGTTACATCTGAATTCCTGGCTCCTCAGCTTGGAAGGTCCAGCTCTCATCTTTTTTTTTTTTTTTTGTCTTTTCCTGTAGAGCAGCAGGGATGAGATGACCTGGGTTCTGGTTCTGCCTTCAGGTCTAGGAGCTTGGGACAGTCCACTGCCTTTCAAGGGCTTTGCCCCTCATCTCTCAAAGAGGGTGATGCCCCCGCTCTCACCCACCTCACAGGGTTGCTGTGAACAGCCAGGCCGAGGGCCTGGGGTCTGGGGCCTGTAAGGTGTCACTCAGCACTGCATCCACTCAGGATCCCAGTTCCGCAGGCTTCCTTTTGGCCCACCCAGTCTCTGTCCCCCAAACACTCCCATGGTTCACCACCTCTGAGCTACTGCTCCTCTGTGACCCCTGCTGTCAGTGCCCTTGTCACGCACGTGCTCTGCTGTCCTTGTCGCCCAGTGGCACACCTGCTGCCTCTCCTGGAAATGGGTGCCGGCCACTGAGGCTCTCCGCGCTCAGCCTTGCCCGCACACCTGGAGAGCCTTCTGTCCGTCCTTCTGCTCTCAACCAGAGGAGGTGCCCAAGGCAGGCTTGTGAATGGTGCACGTGGAAAAGCGGGCTCCTTTTTCCTTCCCTATCTAGATGAGGAGACTGGGGCACTGGGAGGGTAAGGCAGTTGTCCAGGGTCAAGGGTAGCCTGGAATAATGCCCAGGACTCCAAGGCCCGTACCACTCAGAGGCTCTTCCACATCCCACCACACCTAGCCTGGGTTTGTGGAACTCCCCAGAGGATCCCTATGAAGGGCTTTCCTGCAGCCCAGAGCCCAGCCACAGTAAGGGAAGGTTGCAGCTCCTGAGGCCGGCTTCGTGGTGGTAGCTGAGCTGTGTGTCCGGGCTCACTGAGCTGTTGGGGTGACTTACGAGCCCGCAGCAGTCTGGTGGAGGGCTCCCAGCGCCTCCTCAGGCTGTCTGTCAAGGGGAGACGAGTGCTGTCCAACAGGCTATAGATCTCCACCTGGCCGCAGGGCCGGGCGCAGCCCGGAAGCACTTGCTGTGGGTATTGCCCAGGTCTGACCTGCCTAAACCATGGCGGCAGAGTAAGCACCTTGTGGAGAATTGAGCTTGCTGATATTCTGCCCTTGGTGCTGTGGGCCCCCGCAGACCCAGCTCGGGGGCGCCTCAGCTTTTGACCTTGTTGGAGGTGGAGAGCGTTGTCAGACACCATCAACAGTTGTTGCTGGAGCTGGCCTTGAGGAGTGAGGAAAGTTTTTCCAGGCGGAGATGGAAGAAGTCTCCTGCCTGTGGAGCTGCCCCAGTAAAGGCACCTGGGGGGAAAGCCCACGGTTTGTCCATGACCATGGAGTGGATATGGAAGCCGGTGGTAGCCAGGGATGGGCCAGAGCAGGCACAGGCAGCTGGGCAGCTTGACGTGTTCCTGAGTACTTGCTAAGACACTGGGTCATATTCTGAGGGAGATAGGAACTCAGCAGAATAAGGAAAGATGGCTTTCTGATTATGGAGAGGCCTTCAGCAGGACGGTGGCTGCTGACTCTGGATTTACAGGCCCCCCCCACCTGGGGCCACAGGAGTGAACTGGGAGGGCCTGGGTACCAAGCCACGGTTTCCATCCTCTGTCAGCCTCATCCCAGACCCTCTGGTGGGTAATACCATACCTCAAAAGGAAATGAACTTAGAGATCATCTTGTCCAGTCCAGTTATGTCATGGAGGAAGAGAGCAAGACACAGAGGAGACAGAGGACTTACACGGGTCATATAGTAGAGCCAGGGCCCCCGGCCAGGGGTGGGAGAGCCCAATGCTAATCCCATTCACAGTGAAATAATCTTAACTTTTCCCCACACAAAAGCCAGCAGCCTCCCTGGCACAGGCCTGAACAGCTCACAGAGTGACGCCCTAACCTCCAGGCCTCCTGCTGGGCATACGGAGGGCCCAGACTTTCTGGCTGGCCCATGAGGAGCTGGGGGTGGTGAAGAGCTCATACCAGCCTCCTGGGCAAGAGGCCCAGGACCAGCACAGTGGGGGTGCCCCTGAGAGACCCACCCAGTCCCAGAAGATGGATTTCCCAATAATAGGGTGTCCGTGTCCATTTATCACCAGGATGGCCCAGTGGGGCTCCCCCCGGAAACGCTCCTTCGTTCCAGCCTAATTGGTGAGACCATTTGCATTTTCCACTTAGCCAGGGCTGCTTCCCAGCAACGTTCAGTCACTGCCTCCTGGCCAGAGGGTGCTGCTTGGCCGTTTCTGCAGGGGCCAGTGCCCTGAGTGCCCGTGGAGTGGGAGCAGGGACCCCCAGACAGTGGGGGCATCTCCCCATCATCACGCGCTCCTGCCTCCTGGCTGTGGGGCAGGAATGACTGGCCTGTCTCCTGCTCCCTCAGCAAACCCGATCCAGGCTGTTGACTGAGGCAGTGTCTGCCCCGCATGGGTTCTCAGGCCCCTCTGGCCTGGGCTCCTCACTCTTAACTGTAGAGTTCTGCCCCGGGAGCCCTGGTTTCCCACTTGAAATCCGTGGGGGAAAGGTAGAGAGCCCAGAGAGACCTGCCTGGTGTCACCCAGCATGCTGGTGGCAGACCTGGGCTAGAACAGACCTGGAGCCTTTTCCTTTGCTGCAGAAGAAGAGGCAGAAGAGCTGCCACTCCTCCCACCGGAGGAGAACAGGGCCTGGAAGGTGGGGGTCCTTGGCAGGCTCTCAGGTCTCTCCAAGGGAGGCAGAGCTGTGGACCCCCCAGCTCAGGTGGCCTTCCTGGGGTTAGATAGGAAGGTCCCCTGGTCAGCGGAGGCCAAGTCCCCACTGAGGCCATCAGGTGCCTCTGCCCATGTGGAGAGGCAGTGTGTGGCCGGGAGCCAGGCAGGACCCTGGCTGGAGGTCCTAGGGAGTTTTCCTGCCACACCTCCGGTGCTCTGGAGGCTCTCACCCTGAGGATACCATGCATTTCCCTCCAGCTCTTTCCTTGGGACCTAAAATCCTAATGCCAAGTGGATGGCCCAAACCCAGGGTGGGCAGCCCAAGACTAAAAACTGGGCTGGGCCATGGGTATCTACTCTGTGTACTGCCTGCCCCACCAAGCGGCACCCCTGCATGGTGCCTGGTCCTTTTGCAGGCGCCAGCCAGGGACTCCTGCTGATTCCATCTACCTCTCCCCCACACCCATCCCCCTACCCCCTCACAGCTGTCACTGGCTCAATACCTCCTGCATCCACAAATCACTGCGACAGGAAGACCCCTTTGTTGTCTGTACCTCAGAGACGCTCATCTTCCCCGTGGCGACAGGGAGTCCCACATACCCCAGTGAGGGCTTGGACCTCCCTTGGTGACAGCAGGGCTGGGGTCGGGCAGCGTCCGTCCGAGAGCAGCTGGGATGCGCAGGGGCCTGGAGGAGGGCCTTGGTCGTGGGAAGCCCCGAGTGACCTTTCTGGTGGGGCCTTAGGCAGCACCACGGACCACAAGCCACCTGTGTCTTAGTTCCAGAATGGCAGCTGGGGGGGCGGGAGGGGGTTGTCCTTGAAGGTTTTTTCACATGAGGAAACTGAGGCCCAAAGTGGGAAGAGGTCCTGCGATCCGTCAGGCGAGTGGGGCCACAGGTATTCTTTGAGCACCGGCTTGGTGTCGGCTCGTGTGTGAGGGGGACGCCGACACGAAGGAGGGGATGGGGAAGCACTGTTGTGGGGCCAGGTGGACACCCAGGCTGAGGACCTCACCCGGTTCGAAACGAACTTGCCCTCTGGAGAGTGATCCTCTCACACCCACCCCTTCATGCTCCTCCTCCAGCCCTTCCCGGGCCCACCCCTGCCCCACCCCCAGCACCTGCTGCTGCCTCATTCGCTCTTTCTCCCTAGGTGGGGTGAGAGGGTGGGAGAGGAAGCAAACTCATATGTCACCTGCTGATGGATGGTGGCGGCTTGAGCCCTTGGAACCCTTGGGGGGCCCACAAAACCGAGAGCGGAGCCCCGCCCACCACACTATGGGCATCAGGACGCTGTGGGAACTGTCTGCCTCTCTGGCACCAACAAGAGCCTTGAGTGTGACTGTCGGTGTGCGGACTCAGAGACACAGTCCCATGCAGGGCTGGAATGGGGGGCGGTGGCAGTGGCAAAGCCCATTGACGGGTCTGACTCATGCAGCGACTGTCCCGGGGTCCCGTTGCAGGGCCGAGGGTGAGCCTATCAGAGAGGCACAGTCTTAGAGTCTTGGGTTAGAGAGTGAGACCCTTAAACCCAAGGCAGCTGTCCTAAATGTTGTATTCGACCCACGGGGTCTTTAAACCCAGGTTCTTAGGAACATCACGCATCTGGGGAGGCGGTGGGGTCAGGGTTGGGACTCAGAGCTGTGAGTGACAGGCTGTGAGCCGGGTTTCGTGGCCCCACCAGGCCTGTTAGGGGGGTAATGGGGAAACAGCTGATGGGGTTCCAGAAGTACAGCTTCCCCTTTATGTTGGGGTTTCACTCGGGAAAAGGGTTCTTTTGCTTAAGAATAAAGAGTAAGTTTTCCAGGCGCTGGGCTGTGCTGCAGCCCCGTGCCAAGCCCCGCTGCAGCCTGAGAGGACCGCTGGCTCTGGCCCTGGCCGTGTGTGAGTGGGCACGGGGTGGGGGCGGGTTCCTGGGGGGGGTACAGGTTGCTCCGGGCCACCAGCTCCTCCCCCTCTCACTCCTGCTGTGTTGTTGCAGAAGCCAGAGAACACTCCGGGTCTGTCGTCCGTTGACTGGGGTGACAGTTTAATAGTAGCTTCCTGGGCTGCCATTTAAATCTGCCTGCCAGGTTAGTAGGCCAGAGGCAGGCTGGCACGCCCCCTGCCCCCACCCCGGATCTTCGAGCTGCTGACAGCGGTTGTCTTGGCAACGCCAGGGCCTGGCAAGCTCTGCAGAAGGGTAACCATGGGGGGAGCAGCCCTTTCATCTCCCCGATTCGGGTACAAGTGGCCCAGCTGTCTTAAGGCTGGGCCACAGGGCCAGAGCCAGGCCACCCGGGGCCAGGCTACCCAGTGCTGGTCCCGGCCAGGAGAGGCGGTGGGAGCAGACTAGGCCCTTCTGTGCACTGACCTCCAAGGCAGGGCTTCTCATCTTTGCTCTCTCAAACTCTCCCCTGCCCCGGGAGGGGAAGAGACACACCCCAGCTGGCTCAGCGACAATGGTGAGCCAGAATCCACCTAGCCTACGGGTCTCTGCCCTCACAGAATGTTCCTGGAGGCCCACGGCCTGCCTGCAGAAACCCGAGGGCAGACAGAGCCTGCATCTCCGACATTCCACTCAGCTCCCTGTCCCACGGGGCCTGGTGTCAACCCCCTTCTCCCACCCTGGGCCCTCCTCTGGGCACGCCCCTGCTCTGAGGACTGGGGTGTCCCCAGTGGCGTCCCCTCAGCTTCACTCTGGCCCCAGTGCTCTGTGAGCCCCGTCTGCTCTTTTTCACTGCCTGGTGGAGTCGGCCAGAAAAGTGGGAGCAGCCTCT
This sequence comes from Desmodus rotundus, assembly GCF_022682495.2. NCBI lineage: Eukaryota > Metazoa > Chordata > Mammalia > Chiroptera > Phyllostomidae > Desmodus > Desmodus rotundus. The sequence goes on along the minus strand of NC_071389.1, from coordinate 35,771,936 downwards.
GCTGTGTGGCCACTGGCCGGTCCTCCCCTCTCCAGGCCTCACCTTATCTCTAGAAGGAGGGGCTTGCATGACAGCGGTGTTTCCTCGTGTGTGGTTCATTGGGCCACTTGTTTCTTGGGGAACTAACATATGTGGCAACCAAAAAAAGAAGTTCCTTGGCTAAACAAGTTTGTGGAGTGCTGGAGGAAACAAAGTCAGTTCAATACCTTTACTGTTGGCTTTCTCAGAGCCTTCGGCAAGCCGGTGGGCACCATGCCTCTCCAAGGGGGAAAATAAGTGTCTCGTCCCAAACATTGGGGCAGGTGGCCACCTGCCCTCTGCCCTGCCCTCTGCCCTGCCCTCTGCCTTCTCTTCCTCTGCTAGGAAACCCTGAAGGCAGCCCTTGCAGCCTGGAGCCGTGGGTTTTGTCGGCTGCTCAAAAGCAGCCCTGTGCTTAGCACAGGCAGGGTACACCTCTTCGTGAGCTCAGGAAAAGCTGGGCCTCTTGCATAGGGCCTCTGAGGAGCAGCTTCGTGCCAGGCATTGGCCTCTGGCCCAGTGGAGCTCCCAGGTCCCCAACCCTGCATGGCCATTCTGCTCTGTGTCCCAGGCCTTTCATCGCTCTCCTCACTTGCACATTCCTTGAATACAGTTCCCTCCTCCAGGAAGCCTTCCTTGACCCCTAGGCTGGGTCAGGTGGTCCTCCCCTGGCTTCCTGGCTGCTCTCTGGCCCAGGAGTGAGAACCCCTGGGTTCAGGTGCAGCCGTCCCACGGGTACGTGCTGTGACTTGGGGCAGCCACTTCTCTCTGCCCTGGTTTTCTGGCTTACAGGGTGGGAGAGCCGCACAGAGGCCTTCCAGGCTGTGTCAGGACCGAGCACGGCGGCTGCCAAGAGGGAGCCACGCCAAGCAGTTCCACCTGGCAGCCCGGACTGATCTTTGTCTTGAAGCCCCCGGTCTGCACTGGGGCTGTGGGATGAGTGTGGGTGGGGAAGGACAGCGTGAAGGATGCACATTCTCTCAGGGAAGGGCGCCCTGGGGGCGGGGAGACTGGGGGGTACTGAGTGATCATAATAACTTGGCCAGATCGTAGACTGTGGGTGTGGAGAGGGGCTGAAGGTTCAGTGGGCACCACACCTCCATTTCCGTACGAGGAGGCAGGCCCAGCGTGACTGGTGGGTAGTGTCACACCCCGCAGGTGGGGCTGCTGACCCCCCACACCTCAAACTCGCACCAGTACGCTTCCCACTTTACGCCCTGCTCCATCCTTAGCCCGCTGTCTCCTCATAGCGGTGCTGTGTGGTGAAGCAGGGATATTACCTCTGAGTGCAGGTGGAGAAAGTGAGGCTCAGAGAACTTATGTAACTTGGAAAAGGTCACACAGCCCCCAAGTGGCAGAGCAGAGTTCGACTGACTGAGGACTGTCGGCCACTTTCCTTGGCCAGTGTTCTTATTATAAATAGCCACTCCCACTTCCTTTGTCCTGGATCTCCCATTCTCCCCCACTCTGCCCTGGTATCAGCCCCTCCCCACCGCCCTCTGGAATCCCAAGTCCTTTGTGGCAGCTCATCTGTTGCCATGGCACCAGATTATGATGTCGCAGACCCTGGATGACTGTGTACTGCTCCTGGGCCGTGGAGTACAGGGACTCACAGAGGTGGGCATTGTCCAAGAGGCAACTGGCATGGAGGGACATGCATCCCTGGAAACAGGGAGCCACGGCCTCCAGCCCAGCTGGGGAATCACCCTGGGAGCTGGAGCCAAGGCTGCTGGGGCCAGGAGAGCTGGGGCCAGGAGAGCGGGGGCTGGCGTGGCTTGCTCCGACAGCCTCAAAACGCTGCCCAGCCCTCATCACTTGGCAGTGCTGATGTAGCCTCTTGATGAGGGACTGTTGGGCTCAGTTGGCCGGGATGCTCACTCAGGTCCCTCAGGAGAGCCTTTTTGCCTTGTGTCCTGTGTCAGTGCTGCGTGGGAAAGCACCATCCCCACTTGCCCAGAGAGGGAGGGAACTTGCCCAGAGTCACCCAGAGATTCAGTCTCAGCTCTGATTCCAAATCCTTCCACGTGGTTACACTTCAGACAGGCCCATCAAGGTAGTTTGGTCTAGTCCCCAACCTGAAAGTGGCATGCTGCCTGCCTCAGTTTCCCCAGGGCAGTCCATTAGAGCACAGGTTGTCATAAGCCCAGGTGTATTCTGCTGCCCACTGTGGCCACATCCAGGGGAACACCTTGTGCAGGTACCCCCAGGCTCTGCTTGATCTGCCTAGCCCCGGGCTCCTGGACCTAGTCACACTGCGTTCGCCTGTCTGGAGTCCTGATTCTTAGCCTGGACGGCTGCGATGGCAGAGGAACTTAATGGAGGGAACCTAAGCTTTGGCCACTGCCACCTGGAATTGAAATCCCATCTCTGCTGCCTTCCACCCTCACCTCTTTGATCCTCAATTTCCTTTTGTGTGAAACGGGATTCACAGCAGCTACCTGGGCATCTGGCTGTGAGGTCAAATTGTGACCCTGCTTTCACCCATATGTGACCTTGGGTGTGTAACGTAGCACCCTTAGATCTTCCCACGTGTCAAGAAGGACAAACGGGCCCTTTGAGGTGAGGTTTCCTGGTAAGGTACCTGGCACAGAGACTGGCACCCAGGACACACTCAGAGAATGCTGGAACAGGAAAAAGAAAGCACTGGGATGTGTGTTTCTTTCCTGGACGCTGAGCTTCCGGTGGAGAACACTCTGCCGTCCAGGTTAGGAAATGCCCCGGGTGCTGTGATTCACGACTGTACTTGCTTTCAGATGGTTATGAGCCATGGTTTACCAAAAGGCAGTATCGGTATCAGGCTGCTGGGGCATCGGGGTGGGAGAGGTGGCAGTCATGTGGTTCCAGAGGCAGCTGGGGGCCTGTGGGAGGATGCACAGAATCCAAGGCTGGCCACTGGGAGAGAGCTTCTGAGGAGAAGGGGAGCCCAGCTCTGGAGCGTGGGAGCAGAGGCTGGGCAGCTACGTTTCCGATGGGTTCGCCGCCCCCATAGAGAGCTACCCCGATTTAGGTCCTGTGCTGAATGTGACATAGTCCCTACATTGGAGGAGCACCAGGCCAGTAGAGGGACAGGGAAGACAGCAAACCGCGATGGACTCTGCGTTCTTGTCCCCGTTCTGCCACCAGCTGTGAGATCTCAGCCTGCCACATACAGCCCCTGGGAGGCCACAGAACACCCCATTTCCTTTGCTTCTAATTAAGACTTCCAGCCATAAAAACAGCAATAGCTGCTACTTACTGAGCATCTGCTGTGTGCCAGGAGCCCTCGTGCGTGTTCTTTACACATTACAACTTCTTGTCACTCCCCTCAGAGCCCTCTGTTTCCTTCTTCCCATTGTATAGCGAAGAAAACAGAGGCTCAGAGGTTAAGTAACAACCCCAGGTCAGACAGAAGGAGGCAGAGCTGGGACTCAGCCGCCCCACCCCACACCGTGTGGAGGCCTCCTGGGGGGCAGAAACTAAGTTGGGTGTCTTGCCCAGTAGATCGTCTCTTTCTACCACCCTGAACAGAGGACACCTTATTAATCTTGCCACAAAGCAACCGTTTGCCCTTATGACTTATTATCCCCAGCATTCTGGTGGTTGTGGACGAGGCCTCGACTCTGGGCTGGTTGGGGGAGCAGGACAGGCAGGTAAAGGGACTGAGAACTGACAGAGGGGAAGGCTTCCTGGAGGCTGTGCCCGTGGAACTGGATTTCCGGGGAAGAGAGAGGTGTGGTAAGGGCCGTTCCCTTGATGGAAGGATCCTGTTACCCTTGTTGGACTTGAGCTCTGATCTTGGAGGGCAGGACAGGCATCCCCTGTCTCCACCCGGTGCTCAGTAAAAGCCTTTCTCTCCTGTCCTCTCCTCTCGGTGATGGGGCACCCCAGGCCCTGGGGGGGGGCGGAGAAGGCCATGCGGTTTAGCGTTTCGGTCACCCCACAGTCTGCTGCCCGCCAGGCCCCTCACACCCCTCTCCTTGTCCTGCAGCCAAGAAGACCTGCACAGACAGTGACTTCACCTGTGACAACGGCCACTGCATCCCCGAGCGCTGGAAGTGTGACGGCGAGGAGGAGTGTTCCGACGGCTCCGACGAGGTCGAGGCCACTTGCAGTGAGTCCTGTCCCTTGGGCTGGGGTGGGGCCTTGCCCCGGCCCGGTTTCCATCAGTCTTCCCTGTAGGGCCGTTGGGAGGCTCAGGTGAGGCGATCTGTGAAACACAGCCCCAGACGCACTCTGTGCTGCGTCCTCGTCCTCAGGGGCTGGGGGGGGGGCGGGGTGTGCTCCTGGCAAACAGCAGGTGAGAAGGTAGCTGGTGTCTCGTGGTCTGCTTTGGAGCTTTCTTCATCCTCTTGCACGTTGGGCCCTGCTCCCATGGCGCCAGGAGCTGGGAACGGCCCCACTGAGCCTTCTGCCCAGGAGTAGCCGTAGCACATCCTCTGGGCCTCGCCTCAGCCTTCCCCGCGAAAGGACTCTAATCGTCATTCTTTTCTTTTATAAAGATTTTACTTATTTATTTTAGAGAGGGGAAGGAAGGGAGAAGTAGAGAGAAACACCAACGTGTGGCTGCCTCTCGCATGCCCCCCACCCAGGCACGTGCCCTAGACTGGGGATCAAACCAGCGCCCCAGACCCTTTGGTTTGCAGGCCGGCACTCAGTCCGCTGAGCCACACAGCCAGGGCTCGTAATTCTAACAGTACTAATGAGACCTGGTGTTTTTGAAGCCTGTACTGTGGGGCAGGCACAGTGCTACGCTCTCTGTACACATTATTCATCTTTTCCCCACTGCAGCCGCCTGAGGCAGGTCTTGTCACTTTCTGAATTTTGCAAAGGAGGACACAGAAGCTCAGAGAGGCTGAGTGACTGGCCGAAGGCTCCCCAGCCAGGACTTTGAGGCCCCAGTTTTTCCCGGTCTCCAGGGCAGACTGGGTGACAGCAAGGCAGCCAGGGGTGAGGTGGAAGGCCAGAGCTGAGCCCCAGGCCTGCCTCCCATAGTCCGGGCTTTATCTCTCTGAGATTTCTTTTCCAGGCCCTAATCCTCAAAGCAAACTTACACCAGGCAGGTCGTTCTGTGACATTTGTTAAATTAAAAAGGAGATGAGAAGGGGGTGGGGAAGGACCCAGTGGTCCTGGAGGCAGAGTTTCAGCAGAGTGAGCCTGAGACAAAAGGCTGGGGGGGGGGGGGGCGCGGGGGAGGGCGGGGGATGGGCGTGGTAATGCAGCACATAGAGGATGGTGGGGCTGGGGGAGACCTGCCTGGGTCCTCATTAGGGGTCACAGTTGCCCCAGAGGCAGGGGCAGGGACAATGGAAGCGGGTGTCCCATCTAGTCCCATCTAGGGCTGCAGCTAATGATAACTGGGTTTCCTTGTCTCCTAGCAACAGAGCTACCAGTCTCCCAGTGAGAGAGAGAGGGAGGGAGGGAGAGTAAGAGCGACCCCTGTCTGAGATGGCCCCTGGTTTCCCCCCTCTCGCCTCCTGGCACTGCAGCCCCAACCTTCCCTGTCTTGCCCCAGGCCCCATCCTTTGCCCAACCCCCCCATAGCCAAACCCAGTGCTGTCCTGGAGCTTCGAAAGGAACAAAGCCCAGCCACACCCACCGTGACTCTCTTCCTCCTGACAACCTTGGAAAGGGGATTGGATCCCCATTTAGAGAGAAGAAAACAGGTTGGGACAGGTTCACCCACCTGCCCAAGGCTACTCAGCTAACTAGGGACACAGGCGTGTGTTTTTGGGGAGGGGGGCTGTGGCCACAGGGGGCTCTTCCTCCATCGTACTCACCAGCTGGGCCAGCCCTCGCTCCAGCAGTTACCCTGGACACTGTGGGCAGAAGGGGAGGAGAGGGAGCCTCATCACTGTTATTATCCCATCCTCTTGCTGCCTGAGAGCTGTGCTCCCCCCTCCCCACACGTCCCTTTGTGTTTGATGTCCCTTTTCATTTTCCTCCTCCTCCCTCCCCCCTACCAGGCCCTGTCCACCCCTGCTCTCTGGGGCTGACTCTCTTTGCTGCCTGCCCCTCTCCCTCATCCTGCCCTGCCCCACGTTTCCTTGTCTTTGTCTCTTTGGCCATTTAGCACTTGCTGCCTTCCCATCCTTGGGAGCTGCGAGGTCCTCTGGTCTCACCCCTCATGCCTCCCAGGCCTGCTTTGTACCCAGCTCTGAGGCACTGCTATTTGACAACTGAGTAACTGGAGGCCTAGAAAATTTGAGGGCCTTGCATCCAAGACACACAGGTTGTTCCTGGCTAGTCTGCCTTCCGTGACAACAGGCTCCACAGGCTCTCTGAGGCTTGAGAGAGCACCCCATGGGAGCACAGCGAAGGCTGCATCCAGGGATTCGGGAGGCCCAGCTCTCTGGGCTCTCCCGGTGGTTTGCTATGAGGTCCTGCATACTTTTCTGCTCCTCTCTGGGCCCTGGTTTCTAAAATTCTGGAATTCTAAAGACCATGATTCTAAGATTCCTAGACTCTTAGGATTCTGAGACCCTCTTTCTCCCTTGCCTGTGCCCGGCTGGGACACGAGGCCCAGGATCCCATTTCCCATGCAGAACTGCGGGTCAGAGGCCCGCAGGCCTATGGGTGGGGAGGGCTGCCTGGAGGAGGCAGGCCAGGGTGGGAGCTCGAGGGTCAAGCAGAACTGGGAGCAGCAGGACCTGGTAAGCTGGCTTGCTCACAGCTTCCTGACTGAATGGGAACCCCGCAGCCAACCCCACTGCCCATTTAATTGGTGTTGTCATAGCAACCTTCACAGCCTACCAGGTTTCTGGGGACTGTGCCAGGATTGAGCCCCTCCCCCGCCAAAGAAAGATTATAGGCAGTAGTAAAATGAGGTGGGGTACGGTGTTTGATGTATTTGGGATCAGGCCCTCTAACCTGTGAGGCAAATTGCCCAATCCCTCTGGCCCTCGGCTTATTCATCTTTAAAATGGGGGTAATGGTACCTGCCTTACTGGGGACGCCAGACCGAGTGAAAAACGTGCACGCTGAGTGTCGGTGCTGGAGAAACCGGCAGTGTTGGCTTTATTGTTGTGTTTTGACTTCAGGCCCTTTCCCTCACATACAGTGGTTTTAAATCGGGGGATAGTATAAGTGAGGGGGGGTTGCATCAAGAGGGAAAGGGATTTGAGAGCAGCTCCCCAGTCTTCTGTTCCTCCACCATGTCATCTACCCCTAGCTGGCTGGGGTTTCTCCCAGCTCTCTGCCCTTCTGGTTCTGGATTCGGTGTCTACCAAATGTAGCCAGGAGTCACAGTAGGAAAGCCTGGGACATTTGCCTAATGAAAGTAGCATTTCAGCTCTAATTATAGCTCACTTGATTGGGGCTTCTCACCCACCTTCAGGCATCTGTTGGGAGGGGAGGCAGTGGAGAGAGTGGTTCAAGGTGAATGAGTTACAGTCGTGGGTGCTGCTCTTTGAAAAGGGGGTTTTATTCATGAATCTTAGAACCTTTCCACCTGGAAGAGGACCTCACTGATTAACCAAGAGCACCTTCCTATATAAGAAGTGGAAGCCCAGAGTTTTCTGTGCCCACCAGCACGCTAGGGGTTGACCCAGCTACCAGTACTGTGTCTGACCCCATGTGAAGGAGCTGGTGCAGCTGCCCCTTCCACATGGCGGATGGTCTCGTGCCCCGCTTCCTGGGGCAGCGGCTGGACACTGACAGTTTGCACTACCTGAGCTCTGGTCTCCTTGGAGCTGGCAGTCCCCCTTTGGAGGCTGTCTGCCCCTAAGCCTCACGTGACCGACACTGCGGGCAAGTTGCTCAATAAGCAGCCGTCAAGCACTTCCATTCTTCTACTCGACAGACATTCCCCTTTTTATTAATTTGTGAACTTGTGAATTAGAGAAAGTACCCGTGGGTTTGGATTTCTGGGGCAGGATGCTCTGGGAATTTACCAATGCCTACAGCCGCTCCAGCGAGCCAGACCCTTGCCGGCTCTGCAGAATTCCTGACGTCTGAAACAGTGGACTCCTCACTCCTGCCTCTCAGAACCTAGGCACACATGGACAGCAGAGGGAAGGCCTCCCTCAGGAATCGGCCCTTGGAGAAAAAGACAGGGGGGCAGAGACAGAGACAGATGGAGAGAGAGAGAGACGCGCGTTCAGGGCGGGGGCTGATCCTGGGCCCTGATAATGCACATCCCCAGGAGTGAGACCTCCCAGCCCTTTGCATTTGCATTTTATGAAATAAAACAAGGGCAACTGCTGTTTCCTGAGCTCTGAGTTTGTTCCAGGCTCAGAGAATAGAAATTTTCAGATGTTCCTCCATTTAAACCACCCCCCACCGACTCTGGAAGATTATGTCTCCCTGTTTTCAGATGAGGAAAGCCAGGGTGCAGAAAGGTTAAGTGACTTGTGAAGGAACTTCCTTCTAGTAAATAAGGTTTGGACCCAGGTCTGACTTCAAAACCCACACTCTACCTCCTGTATCGTACTGCCCGGGGCCTTTGGCGTTGGTCATCCAGAAAGTAGACATCAGATGGCCAGCGGCCCTCCTGCAGACCCTGCCTGCCTGAGCAGGGGCCCCGTGCGCTCCTTCCACCAGGACCCCTCTCCATCCCGAGGATGTCAGGGAGACTGACGGGGCAGGGGTGGGGACCCATGGGGCCTGCCTTTCCCTTGTGGTGGTGAAGTGCAAAAAGTCAGGCAGTGAATTTCAAGTCAAGACCTGGGAAGGAAGTCCAGCTCTGCCCCTCACTGCAAGACGTTGAGCAAATGACTCACCCTCTCCAGGGTGTGTTTTTCTCATTCATAAAATGAAAGCAATGATCGTACCCACTTCATAGGGAGATACTGCACTTACCCACTTCATAGGGAGATACTGCACTTCCCAAGGCTAGGCAGTGAGAGGCCTGGCCCAGGAGCCTGGAGAGCGAGGCTCACGTTCTGGCTTTGGGGAGGAGCTACATCACAACCGAGACAGGAAGGTTCCAGGAAGGACTGGCAGTTTGAACAGCCAGCATGCAGTAGCCGCAGCAGGCCCCTTCCCCTGGCTGGCCTCTGTCTCCTGTCCTCTGATGTCTGCTCCTCCGTGTGACCTCCAAGGCCTCCCGAGTCCTGGCATTCCAAGACGGTCCCTTTGCTCTTTGAGGGCAGGAGGGCTGGATGGAGTCAGGCACTGCTGAATCCTTGAGAGCCTGTCATTAGAGCTGTCTATTTAGGGACACAGCAAATGTCTTATTAATTATAAAGAAAGGCAGCAGACAGCTTGTTTAATCATTGTCCTTGCTGAAAGGTTATGCAATTAACTATATAAATATTCATTAAAAGTTCAAGCGGCTGCCTGCTGCAGTGGGGTCTGCAGGACCAAGCCCCCACAGGTAGGGTGGATGGTCAAGGACACTTTAGTCACCTGGGCTTTGGGGCAGAGTTTGGAGCTGGTTGGGAGCCACTTCTCCACCCACAGGAACCTGCGGGGCTTGATGGAAAGGGCGGGGCTCTAATCAGAGGAACCTGGACTCCGCCTCTCACTGCTGTGCATCTTGGGGCCATTACAGTACTTGGTCTCTCTGAGCCTCAGTTTCCTTGGCTGCAACATGGATGAGGGACCGCTCCCCTGCTTCGCTCCGTGGGCAACGCTGACATGACCATCTTTATGAACGGTGCCCTTGGAGCTTACGCTTACAGCCTTCAGGGCCTGTTCACCTGGCAGGGTGAGGATGAGAGTGAAGTGGGAAACCATCAAGTGCTCTGCGTGGAGCAGCCTGACACCACGGAGGTGATCCCTGAATATGACTCACTTCCAACTCTCCTGCGAGGTGGTTTCCTGACGCCCGGCTCAGGGATACCCTGTCCCTTGTCCCTCCATCCCAGTGATCTCTCAGGGACTTGCAAACATAGAGCATCGCTATGACTTCTCTAGGAGTGGATTTCAAAGGGACGAAGTATCCCATATCTTTTGGACTTGCAGAATGATAAAACCTGGGTGTTCTCAAAGCAGGTGCGTGGGAATCACCGGGGTGGGGGGAGTTGCTAAAATGGAGATTTCTGGGCTCTGTCCTCGAAGTCTGGATTCCGTCTACTATGAGCTGGGGCCCAGGAACCCGCATTTCTCACATCCCCACACCCTCACCCCTTAGTGAGGACATGGGAAGTGCCGGTCTGCTTCAGCTCCCTTGTGTTCTGGTGGGCCCTGAAGGGGATGTGCCTGCAGTGTGTTGGTCACAGAGGGGCTCTAGGAGAGCCCCACTTCCAGACTCCCAGGCCCCTCAACACCCGGCATTGCAGCCCCAAGGCTACCCCAGGCTCAACCCAATAGTCGTCTGTTAAGGGAAATTTCCGTAAAATGAATCCTGTGAATCCCGTACTCCCGATGGGCGGCCTTCTATGTCATGAAATGTGCTGTAGAGATAACTCTGCAGGGGTCCACACCGGGGTCTAAGGAGCTCCTCTCTCATGGCACAGTGGTGTTTGGAGACCTGGACTCGGACACCTGTCCCCACCCATCTTGTCTACGTCGTTTTCCCCATCCCTTATGGCCTGTCCCCCCAGCTGTGGAGGAGAGTAAACTGGTCTGAGATCGGAGAGAAGAGCTGAGGGCCAGGTGACACCCACCCACCACCTTCAGGTGCAGTGGACTCCGCCCAGTCTCTGGCATCAGACACAGCTAACTGAGTCCTCACTCTGTTCTTAACCAGCGGTGTGACTTACCGCTGGGCCTGCTGCACAGCAGTGCCCAGTAGATCTCACTGAGAGAATAAAGGAGTCCTCACCTGGTACGCTGCGGATTAAGTGTCATCCGTGCCCACGGGACTGGGAGTGCTAAGTCCTTTCCAGACATTAACTTAGCATCATAACAATCCTGTGAGGTAAGGAATAGTGTTATCCCCACTTTATTGGCACAGAGATAAGGGTCGTTGGCTGAGCTAGATAGCCAGTGACTGACCAAGCTAGGATTTGAACCCAGGCAGCAAAGCTCCAGAGCCCATACCCCCGGGCTCCGTGCTGGAGGCCGTAAGATAACTCTCACCCTGCCGAGTTATCGTGAAGACTGAGACTGCCCAGCGCATCCCGGAGACCATTGTGTTCTGGCCTCTTGTACACCCTGAAAGGCAGTCAGGAGCCAGCCACCAAGGTCTGGGATGTATCTGCCTTGGCTGGGTCTGTCACATGGGTCATCCTGAGATGCTCCAGGCGAGAGGCATCCGCAGCCCTGATCAGGGTTCTCATTCTTTCTTCCAAATTGAGAATCAGCCCTGGGGCTTCAAGCCCCTGATTGAGTCAGTCTCTGATTGCGGCTGCAGTAATTAGAGCTGTGTGGTCCCACGGGACCCTGCCACTCTGCGGCTGCTCTCAGCAGCCGGCTTGCACTGTCACCAGGAGAGGGACTTGGGGAGGGGTGGGTCGTGTGGGGGGAGCTTTTGGGCCATGTTGAACCCCTCGGATCTACGGGTTCGGATCATGGAGTCACTGATCCGAAAGGCAAACCGAGGCCCAAATGGGGCATGTCTCACTCAAGGACGCACAGCTGGGAAATGACAGACGCACGAAAGGCATGGCAACTTCGTGTTTCTGGAGCTTAAAGGGGAGGTTTAAAGCGGTGGGAGGTGGGGCTGGTGAGGCAGGCAGGGGTTGACCGGATCTAGGAGGCTTGAGTGCCAGGGACGAAGGGGACACGAAAAGGAATTAGACAAGGCAGCGGTGGATAGAGGATCCAGACAGTCTTAGGGGCAGACGGGCTTCTCAGATGAAGAGACTTGACGCACGAACAGGGAGGCTTTGATGGATTCCCAGGGCCTCAGGCCAGGTGGCTGGGGCCAGGCAGTAGGGCTGGTTGGCACCATGCCCTGTGTCCTCCTTGGCCAACCCGTGCACATGTGTCTGTCTCCACAGCAAAACAGGTGTGTCCTGCAGAGAAGCTGAGCTGTGGACCCACCAGCCACAAGTGTGTGCCCGCCTCGTGGCGCTGTGACGGGGAGAAGGACTGCGAGAGTGGAGCGGATGAGGCTGGCTGTGCCACCTGTGAGTCGGGGTCAGATCCCCCAGGGTCTGCCCAGCGTGGTCAGGCAGCCCCGGGGCGGGGGGCAGGGCTCGTTGGTGGAGAAGAAAGGGTGGTGATCAGGACACTAGGATGGCCAGGCACTTCGGAGACATTTCCTCCTTTCATCCTCACAACCACTTCACAGGCAGCCATTATCATTCCTGTCTTGTGGGCAAGGAAACTGAGGCTCAGACAAGTGAGGAAAAGTACCCAAGCCTGAGCAAAGGCACTGAGATTCAAATTCAAGTCTGGACAGCAAAGCGCTTGAGTTTTTAGCATGCCTGACATTCGCTCATCCATTCCATATGTCTCCACTGATCTCTGAGCAAGGGCAAGGAGAACAGACGGGGCCATAGCAAGACGTGGTGGTGGCCTGGGCCAGGGCACTGGCAGTGTCTGGGGCCGGCGGGGGGGTATGGGGGTGGGAAGAGGATGACGGATTCCTGAGGTGTGAAAGACTGTTGCTGAAATCTCGGATTTGAGCGCAAATGGCGCAGAGTGGAGAAGACATCCCAGCGGCCTTGGCAGGGACAGATGGAGGTGGTCACTGGGACAGTTCCACATCACTGAGCTTCAAGCACAGGATTATCTCCATCCCAGAGAGCAGGCCAGCAGGTCCTAGGCCAGTGTGGAGCGTGGCTGGGCCACACTTGTTTTAATTTGATGGGCACCTACTGTGTGCAGGGCCTGAGCCAGGCTCTGGAAAGGCCTCCACAGTCCTCCCTCTGGGAACTCCTAATTAATGGGGGAGACAGACTGGCTGTTGATAACTCGGCTGTGAGGCTGGGCTGAGATATGGGCCTGGAGCTTTTGCCAGGCACTTGCCCACCACTGTCTTCCTCTCTACTTCTTTCGCCAACTTCTGTATTTGCATGTTACCCATCATCCTTCCTGGCCCAGGGAAAATGCCAGCTCCTCTGGAGGCTTCTGAGTCACAGCACTCTTAAGATTTTAAGTCTGGAGTTTGGATGTGTCTGAAGCAGGAAGCAGCTGGGTATGCGGGAAAGATCCTGGCTGGGGCCAGCCGTTTCAAAGCCCCAGTGATGGCGTCGGCTCTTTTCTTCAGCTGGATAATTTTGTGGGGCCTCACCACCAGTGAGAATACTCTCACCTCCTCACCCCCATGACCAGGTGTTTCCTTGGTCATGAAGGCCATCGGCCACTATTGCAGGGGGTGGGAATAGTTCCAACCAGGGCATGTGGCAGCAGGAAAGTTCCCTGTTAACTAAAGCAGACAGGGGCGTTAGAAGGTTTCAGTGGGCTTCTCTGCTACAGCTCGCAACCACCTGGACAAAGGATAAACAGTGCGCCCCTCCTCCATGGTTAGAGTTAATGACGTTTGTGAATGCTGTGAGTGGCGTCTCTGGGCATAGGCCTGAGAATATAGGTCTTAAGCTGCTGTCAGTGTCAGAACCTTACAGAGAAGTCAGCATAAAGAAGCACTTCCTTTCAGAACTCTGAACACAGAGAGTCCTCCCGGTCTGGACATGCAGAAGCTGAGTCTGGTTGGGGAGGAGGCGAGCTAGTCTAGGCATCAGCAGAGTCCCGAGGGGCAGACGCCACGGGGCTGTGTGCTCTTCCCGCCAATGCCTCAACATCCCAAAGCCCAGAAGGGGAAGAACGCAGCTGTCATAAACTTGACAGCCCTGTCAGTAACACATGGCGTGAGCTGCCCACATTGTGAAACTGAAGGCATCATTCCTTTTTATGTTCAATAACATGAAAAAATGACATTGTTCCGTCAGAAAATAAAAACAGACTCTTAGCGCCCCCACATGGAGAGGTATGGTGCTGTCACCTCCATTTACCTTGGGCCACAGGCTTGCCCCCACCTTAGCCCCCCAGGGGCCTTGTTCTTGACCTCTGTGTTAGGAATGAGGGGAGGAGGGTGGGAAGGAGCTGCTCTGGAAACAGCTTGTACTCCAGGAGAAAACCAGAACGCTGAGAGGAGTCAGAATAGGCAGGAAGAGCCCCTAACCTGACTTCTGTTTCCCTTGTCAGCCTGCACCGTGTGACCCTGGGAAACTTGCTCCCCTCTCTGGGCCTCAGGTTCCCATCTGTAAACTGCAAGTTGGGCTGGTGATCTCCAAGGCCCTCCTAGACACTGCGGCTCAGAGCGGTCCACAGGAGAGAGGGGAAGCCCAGGACCCCACCTGTGCCATTAACTACCATACACCCCTAAATCAGGCCTCACGCCCAACCTGGTCCAGCACCCACTCACAATCCACCCACCCACTGCAGAGAGCTCTATGCCAGGCCCTCGGGGCAACGCCGGGTTGATCTCAGAGCCTGTCCCCATGCAATGTAATTTGTGGTCACCGGGCAGATGGAGAAGGCCATGAGACCCAAATACTGAGCATGATGTGAAAGGCGCCCGACAGGAGAAGAGAGGTGGAGGGCGGCTTCCCAAGCAGGGGAGCATGAAGTGTGTTACAAAAAAGTGTGTCGAGGACTTTGGGCCCTCGACAGATGAGAATTCATCAGTGTACAGTGTAGAGACAGTGGTGTGCAAGAGGTGTGGACGCAGCAGATGGAACAGCTTGAGCCAAGGCCCAGAGGTGGGAACGTGTGCAAATGATCTAGTGTGACTGAAACCAGGGTGTGTGCAAGAGTGAAGTAGGTAAAGGGACAGAGTGGTGGCTCCACGCCAGTGGCCTTGGATGCCAGCCCAGGGGACTGACTTAGAGGGTAGGTGCCGGCAAATGGGGGTGGGGTGGGGAGGATGAGTTGTGCTGTGAGGGGACAGCCATGGACCTTGTTCCCTGGAAGAGTCAGTGTCCTGTTACATTTCATTTCCTAGGAACATCACAGAGTACTTTGAGACAGGCGGCGCTCTGTCACTTTAGAGACTCCCAGTGCCGCCCTCCCCCTGGCAGCAGGACAGGAATTCCCATTCTCGTGAGGCTGGGGAGGCTCAGGGAGGGCGAGTGTGTTGCCCAAAGTCACCCCCTATAACCCCGGCAGGACCGGATGCCCCATTTGCTGTTCCCGACCGCACGTCCACCATTCAGCCCCCTGGTAGGGCTTATTCTGGCCCAGAGGTGAGGGTCCGGGCCCCTGCAGCGGACCTGCGGGCCGGGTCGCTGGAGATGGGGTCCGGCGGGCCGACCGGCTCTCTGTCCCGCGCAGTGTGCGCCCCGCACGAGTTCCAGTGCAGCAACCGCTCATGCCTGGCCGCCGTGTTCGTGTGCGACGGCGACGACGACTGCGGCGACGGCAGCGACGAGCGCGGCTGCGCTGGCCCGGCCTGCGGACCCCGCGAGTTCCGCTGCGGCGGCGAGGGCGGCGCCTGCATCCCGGAGCGCTGGGTCTGCGACCGCCAGTTCGACTGCGAGGACCGCTCGGACGAGGCGGCCGAGCTCTGCGGCCGCGCCGGCCCCGGGGCCACGTCCACGCCGGCCGCCTGCGCCGCCGCCCAGTTCCCCTGCCGCAGCGGCGAGTGCGTGCACCTGGGCTGGCGCTGCGACGGCGACCGCGACTGCAAGGACAAGTCGGACGAGGCCGACTGCCGTAAGCCCCGCCCCTCCATAGCGCCCGGCCCCGCGGCGGAGGCGCCCGGCGTCTGCCAGGCGCGCCTCCCTCTGCTTTCCTGCCCAAGTAACCCTGTTTCACTGTGGTGGAGACCAAGCGTGGTGAAAGTGAAGTGGCTACTAAGCCGCGGAGCTCAGGTCTAAGTACAAAGGTCAAGGGTCTTCGGCGGTACCTGTGTCCCTCGATGATGCCCTCGCTGTCATACCTCCCACCCCTGCCCTTTTCAGTCCCAGGCAGTCACCCACTAGTTCCATCGCAGGGAGACCTTGGTACACCCAGGAACTTGCGCAACCCTCCCACCCGCTGGGCCGGCTCATCCTTCAAGGACTCTCCCAGAATCCTCCGACCTTCCCAGCTGGGCTGGGTCTGCCCCTAGGCTCCTGCAGGTCCCCAAGCTGCCCTCTCTTACAGCATATCCCACCCTGTTATGCTACCCTCTGTATTCCTCAACCCACCTCTGCACCCTTGATTTTCTAGAGCAGAGGTCCCCAACCTTGTCGGCACCAGGGACTGGTTTTACGGAAGACAATTTTCCGAGGAGGTGGGGGAGGAGGGGATAAGAGGCGGAGCTCAGGCGGTAGGGCGGCCCTGCAGCCTGGTTCTCAACAGAACAGGATCGGGGGTGGGGGTGGGGGGTGGGGGACCCCTGTCCTAGAGGATGGGGAAGCTCTTAGTAGTCCGTGGGTTCCCAAGCCTGGCAAGCACGGCACACAGCGAGTGCTCAGGAAGGCTTTGCTAAAGGGACGAAGTCATTAAAAAATGAGCACCAAGGCAAAAGAAGACCACGCGTCCTCTGGAGGTGTAGCCCTGGGGAGAGGCAGTAGACGGAGAAACAGGAGACCTGGGTTTTAGTCCTGACTCTGCCAGCCAGAGTGCTGTGTGACCCTGGGTGAGGCCTTGCCCCTCTCTGAGCTTCAGTCTCCCTATCTGTATGGATGTGCCTTGGTCAGGTGTCCTTTGAGAACTCCCAAGCTCAGCCACTGCCTCTATTCTTTCCAGGGGCAGGTACGGGGTGGGGGCAGAGCTGTTCCAAAGCCATGTTGGGTCTGACCCTCTCTCCTTGGCTCTCCTTGCAGCACTGGGGACCTGCCGTGGGGATGAATTCCAGTGTGGGGATGGGACCTGTGTCCCTCCAATCAAGCGCTGCAACCAGGAACAGGACTGTCCGGATGGGAGTGACGAAGCTGGCTGCCTAAAGGGTGCGTGTGGTCAGAGGCAGAGGGGCAGCATCCTCCACGAGAAGCCTGACCTGTCCCCGAACTCGGGCAGAGAGAGCAGAGTTGGAAGCTGCCTGCCCCTGGTCCCTGAGGGGCATCATTCCCCAGAGCGTCACTTGCCCCCAGACCACCCGGATCCCCTCCCCAGGGCCCTAGTGGATCCAGAACTGGATTTTTAAGGACTTTGCCAAAGCTGAAAGAAGCCTACAGGGACATGAAATGGCACTGCAGGAAGTCCAGCCCCCACCTTTTGTCCATGTCTAAGTCTCCAAGTCCCAGACTGGGCAGAGGCTGAGTCATCCTCCCCAGGGAGCCCCCTTAATTCGCAGATGGCTCTTCTGGTCATCACTCACCCCTGCAGGAGCAGGGGCCCTGACCTACTGGTCTTCTGGGGAAATGCGCAGTGAGGCAGCCTCCCCTCTCCAGGGCCCCTGGCACATAGGTCCCCTTCAGGAGGTGGTTGGTCCAGCCCCCAGGGTGTCTGTTGAGCTGTTGCTTCCCCCCCGCCCCCAGGGTCCTGGTACTACCATATCAGATCCAGACTCCCAGCCCTGCCCCGCTGGCTGATGCTTGGGCATCCTGGGCATCCCTGGGGTCCTGTCCTGGGAGCAGAGCTGCTACCAGCCCTGCAGACGCTGGGGCTGGAGCTCCACTCACCACCCATGGGCCCGCCCAGCCTCCCTGCCGAAGGTCTCACAGGCGCTGTCTACTCTCTTGTCTGGCCCGACAGAACCAACATGTGAGGGTCCCCGCAGATTTCAGTGTAAGAGTGGAGAGTGCGTGGACGGCGGGAAAGTGTGTGATTCTCAGAGGGACTGCCGGGACTGGTCGGATGAGCCTCTGAAAGAGTGTGGTACAGTACCTGTCTACATCCACCTGCTGGACTAACCCTCCCTCCCTGCCTCCTCCTGGCAGCCGAGCCCCGGCCCTCGCCTGCCCCTCTGCACACCTTCTGTCCTGGCCGTCTCTCTGGACTCGGTGCTGTGTTGGGGCCTCTGACTGAGCTCTTTGCCTTTGGGCCTCTTGTTCTGCATATCTACAAACACAAGGCCTTTCCTTTCCAGCCCAGATGCTCAAAAATTACGCTTCCTATCACAAACCCAGCCTCTGCTCCTTTCACATCAGACCTCTGAGTGTGTGCTCACTCCGGAGCCTTCTCTCTTACTTAGTGTTTCTGCCCTGCTCTCCTAACCAGGGCCCTGGCCTCTGAGGCCTTCCACCCCCTACAGTAGGAAAAGGTGGGAATAGCAGGCAGGTGGACCACTGACGGACGTGCCGAGGCCACCTGGCTCAGATGAGGGGAGGACAGGACCAGCAGTAGAGGGTAGCGTCATCCTGAGCCCCGAGGAGGTTGGACTTTCTGGGACCCAGACTTACAGGCCGGGCAGGAGTAAGGGGCAGGAGATGGCTGTCCCGGTGGCTAGAGTTGTCAGGGTGGGTGCCTGGCTGGGGAGAGCAGGAGAGTCTGGGCTGTAGGTGGGGTGGGCCCCCAGAGAACATGCAGGAAACGCAGTGTGGGCTCCAGGAATGTTCATTTCTGAGGTCAGGGGTTTGGACAGGGAATGCCTGGGAGGACAGAGCCTAGGGCAAACCCTCCCTCCCTCCCTTCCTGGCAGACATGTTTTCACCCAGCACCTCCCCTCCAGGGCACTCAGAAGAGCTTCATGCTCTGGAATGCCATAGGAACGGCATGTTTCTGTCCCTGTTGAGGATTTTGAAATTGATTTTGAAAGGAGGAGTAGCTGGGTGAAGGTCACTCAGCCTGCACTTGAGCTTGCAGATGACAGATTCACACCCCAAGGCCCTGCCACGAGAAGTCCTAGAAGAAGGAACCCAGGGAAAAGAGGGAGCAATGGAGCCCAGCCCCACCCCACCCTGCCCGGACTTGGAATTAGCCAGGGACTACTAACCTACTCAACTCTTCTCTCTCGTCTTTGGCATGACTCACCCATGAGAAGTACGTGCGTATGTGTCTGTGTCTGTGCTGGCGAGAGGCCAGTATCTGCATCCAGGGCTCCTTCTCTGAGTCAGGCAAGGGGATTGCATCACGTGTCTCCGTGTGTGCTCCTACGTCCGCGTGAATGTCTGTGGAGTCCACGGGCCTGTCCGTGCCTCTGCACGTGAGCTGGTGTGTGTGTGCATGCAGACGCGTGCATGTGCTGGGAGAGTGACGCTGCCCCTTCCTTCCATGGGGACGTGGTGCTGGGCAGGCCTCTCCGGACCACCTGCCCCCCTCCTCCCCCGCAGGTCCCCCAGAAGAATCACCTCCAGGCTAGATAGAACGGGCAAGGCCCAGAGATTCCCCCTCAGCTGCCACCTTGGTTCTGCCCTTCCAGGGGAGGGTTGACAGGGAGCGACAGGGCCGGACCCACCACTCATTCCCTCCCTGACCACCTGAGCCCCGGAGGACTCTGTGCTCCCCCTTGTCCCCTGCCCGAGCCGTCCTGCACATGCCGTTGCATCAGTGTTCAGGAATAGGAGTGCTGAGTTGCTGCTGCCTGCAAAGGCAGAGGGAGGAAGTAGGTGAGTGCATGAATGGGGCAGGGAGTGAGGAGTGAACAAATGAATGGACAACGCTGAGGGAATAACACGGATGGCGGAAGTCAGGGAGGGCTTGGAATGACACAAAGACCGCTGCGGGTGATGCCCCACAGAGATCACCCCAGAGGTGCCACAGCTCGGCCCGCACCAAGGGGCTGGGCCATCCAGGGCCGGGCCTGGTCAAGTCATCTCCAGTCCCCCCCAAGTTATGAGATTGCTTTGGTCTTCTTCTTTCAGTTATGCCAACATCCCGGGGAAACAGGAGGAGGCCCAGGGGTAAAGGGGGACATTCCCTACGCATGGCTCAGGCTGGAGGTGGGGCACCCACCGCTGTGCATGGCCTGGGGTAGGCAGCTCAGACCAGCTGTTTGCATGGCCATGGCTGGCTCAGCTCAGGTCTGCTTGGCTTGGCTGGAGTGGCGATGCATGAGCCCAGAGGGCAGAGGGGTGGTGCGGCACCTTCCCTTGCTTGCAGAATTAACCTGTGATTCTAAAGCTCAGAAGATGCTGTGAGAACTTGGTGAGCCTTGGTCCTGGCCTCTCTGGCCTCCACTGGGACCCTGCCACAAAGGTGATGAGGGAGCGGATGACAGGGGAACTAGATGACTTCTAGAATCCCTTCGTCCTTTGCAGCAGTTGGTGATCCGGGAACCAGGCCTATGACTAAGTGTAGGAATAGACAGGTGCTGAGGAAAAGTGAAAAAATCCATCATAGTTAATGGTAAGAGAGAATTGACTTAGCAACAGCTCAGTGTAGAAAAAGGCCTGGAGGTCTTAGATAACCACAAGCTCAATCCGGGGAAGACTCTTCAGACTCCCATGTGATGGCCTAGCTCTGGGCGCTGCCCAGAGTGGGACATGGGCAAATGGTACAGATCGGTAGGGGGTCAGAAATCAGTGCTTTCGGGAGGTTCTGAAGGAACCATTAGACCCTGGTCGACCCCACGCAGCAGAGCTGAGAGCAGGAGCAGAAACTGCAGAGAGGCTGACCCTGTGAGGAGGAGCTTTGTTCCAGGTGGAGCCAGCTGCCTGGGGTGGGGGTGGGGGTGTCTTCCGAGGCTGGAGATGTTGACGCAGGGGCATTTCAGGAGGGATTGCCAGGATAGAAATGGTACAAATAGGATCCTTCAACTCTGAGGTCATGAGGAAGGAGGAGCTGGGAGAAACTTGTTTGTGAAAGGAAAAACCTTAGGCAGCCAAGCTGCCTCCAGCCTGGCAGTGGACAGAGCCCTGGCCTAGGAGGCAAAGGACCTGAGTTCTGGTTCCGCTCTGTCCTTGTCTGTGTGTCTGTCCTTCAGCAAGGACCTGCCCCTCTTTGACCCACCTCCTGCCCAGTTACCTGGTTAATGAGGCTGAGGCTCAGCAAGGCCACAGAGCGTCCCGGCCCCATGGGAGTCCCGCCGCCTTGAGTCTCTGCTTCAGCTCTGGGCCCCCCCATCTGGCCCCCACCCCAGGCTGGGCTCCGGGACCCTCAGGAGCCCGTGTCCCTTCCAGGGCTGAATGAGTGTCTGCACAACAATGGCGGCTGCTCCCACATCTGCACTGACCTCAAGATCGGCTTCGAGTGCACCTGCCCGGCGGGCTACCAGCTCCTGGACCAGAAGACCTGTGGCGGTGAGACCCGCCCCTCTCGCCCCCGAGCACAAGCAGGCCCTCCTGCCAGTTCTGACCTCTGCTCCTCCCCACAGACGTGGACGAGTGCGAGGACCCCGATGCCTGCAGCCAGATCTGTGTCAATTACAAGGGCTACTTTAAGTGCGAGTGCCACCCTGGCTACGAGATGGACTCAGTGACCAAGAACTGCAAGGCCGTCGGTATGGACACCCGCGGTGTCGGGGTGGGGGGGAAGCTCGTGGGGGGGCACAGAAAGCGGGTGCTCCCGTATACATGAGGAGGGGTTGTGCGCACACAGCGCTCAGAGTGGACATCACTCCGCGCGCACTGCGCTGCACACTGCCACCCCGTGGACCCAGCGTGGAGCCACCCAGTTCCGCCCACAGAGACCGCGCTCGCACTGCACCCAGCATGCAGACAGACTGGACCATGCAGACCACACACAGCACAGGCAGCCCGCACAAAGAGCACGACACTTGCAGACCTAACACGGCCAGACCAGCCAGCTGATTCATTCCCTTTCCTCCGTCCTTTATACTGGACGCCCGACGTTGCCGTAGGTTGCCGTAGGCATGGGTGCAGCATCAGGCAAAACAGGCACAAATCCTCGCCTGCCCTCGTGGGACTTATATCCTAGTGGGCGAGACAAATGAGAAAGCAGATAAATAAAAATGCCGTGCACGGCAGATGGTAACACGGGTTAAGGAGAAATATAAAGCTGGGAAGGAGAGGGGGAGTCCGGGAGGGCAGTGGGTTACAGTTTTAGGCAGGGTGGTCAGGGAAGCCCTCGCCTTCATGAGAAGGTGACGCCTGAGGTGAAGCAGTGAGCCCTGCATTTATCTACAGGAACAGCATCAGGCTAAGGAACAGAAGAGGCCTAAGGTAGGAGCACGCCTGGTTTCAAGTAACCGTGAGAAGCCGGTGCAGCCGAGCAGGGACAACAGAAGAAGAAAATTACTCCGAGAGGTGACTCGGGGCAGATGGCAAAGGTCTTCCAGACCATTGTGAGGGCGACTCTCGATCCCACTCTGAATCGGGGGGAGCCTTTGAGGGTGTTGAGTCGAGGAGGGCCGTGGGCCGTCCTGCATTTTAACCGGCCACCACCTGGCTACCACGGCTGCTGTGTTGAGAGCAGACTGTAGGGAGCAAGGGAGGAAGCAGGGAAGCCATTTAAGAGGTTTTGGCAATGACCCAGAAGAGGTGCTGGTGGCTTGGGGACGTGAGAGGTGGAAGGACTGGATGAATTTTGAAAGTCAGGACTTATATTGGAGCAACAGGGCTTACTTATTAGTTAAATGTGGGTTGTGAGAGAAAAGAAGAGTCGAAGATGATTCCTTGGCAAAGGGTTTTTTGCCAAGCAGCTGGAAAAACAGGATTGCTATTTCTGGAGCCGGGAGAGATGGTGAGAAAAGCAGGTTTGGGGAATATTAGGTTGATTTGGACGTGTTACGTTTAGGGAAACTAGACATCTAGTAGGCAGGCGGGTCCACGAGCTTGGGGTTCAGAGGCGCAAATGCGATACACAGTGTATGTAGATTATAACAATATAGCAGCCACAGTAACTGACACGTAGCCTATAAACCCCCGAAACACCACCTAAACCGTACAATATACAAAACATGTATAAGCACATCGCATGTAACATGCAGTCTGTTCTCACCCCCTCGCGGGACACATGTAACATACAGTGTGCACTACATACATGCAGTGGAGACAACACACAACTGCCCGTGCAGACAGACCCCCGCAGGTGAGCGTCTAAGTGCAGCTAGGGGCGCTCCCCCAGCCGCTTGCCCGCACCTGTCTTCTCAGGCGCGCATCTCCTAAACTCGAAGGGTCCTCACAAGACTCACACCCAGGGAGCAATGGGCAGCCGCAGCTCGTCTCGGGCCAGCCCCTGACCCTGTCTCCAAGGCCCCCTTTTCTCTGACTTCCCAGTGAGCTGACAGCAGCCCCGCCTGGGCTCTCTCCTGTTGCAGCTTGTATCCTAGGCCTTCCTTGTGTTACTGTCCCCGGCTTTAACAAATATACTCGCCAAATTAAAAAAGTGCAGTTAAACACAAACGCGAATCATAAACACGCTGGCTTCCTGCCACAGTCACAGCTGTCAGTAAAAACCACCTGAAGATGTCCTGTAGCCCAGCCCCTGCCTTCAGGAAGGTGAAGTGTCATCGCCTCATTTGGGGAGGAGGAGAACCACGCAGCTTGTCAGTGGCACAGCTGGGCCTTGAAGCCAGCTTCCCCCCTTTCTCCTTCCGGCACTGGGACCCCCTTTTTTCTGTGCTCTCTGTACCACACCTTCCCTCTCACCCCCACCCTGCCTTTGAAATAGTCTCCATCATTGCACACAGGTCACACACCCGGCCCCATGTGGCTCTGTGCTGGGTCTCCCCCCCTCCCCACCCCCCACCCCTGCACTCACCCTCTCTCTCTCTCTCAACCTCCCTGCATGGCAGCTGGCAGAAGCCCGTCCCTGATCTTCACCAACCGGCACGAAGTGCGGAGGATAGACCTGGTGAAGCGGGACTACTCGCGCCTCATCCCCATGCTCAAGAATGTCGTGGCGCTGGACGTCGAAGTTGCTACCAATCGCATCTACTGGTGTGACCTCTCTTACCGCAAGATCTACAGGTGAGCGATGGCAGGTGCCTGTCACCCAGGCCTCGGAGGGTGGGGAAAGGGTGGAAGAGGAAGAGTGGCCTCTGCCCCTCCTGCCCCTTGAATTCCCTAGAACAGAGTTGGGGCTTAGGAAGGGACACAGTCATGGTGGCTGAGGAACTGCCGGGACTTCAGCCTCCTGGCTGGTCTAAGCTGCGGACTCTGCTGGGAAAGCAGCTTTGAGCTCCACACACCTGACCTCTGGCGGCCCAGTGGGGCAGCGCAAGACACAGGAAACGTGCGGTCAGGGCAGAAAGGAAGAAGTCCCTGGCTTTGAGAGGATTTCCAAACCAGCTCACCTATCTGTGAGTTGGATCCTGAGGACTCAAAGTTGGCTCAGACTGCCTAGAGGATTCCACGCATAACAGAGTGACATCCACTGTGAGGATAACGACAAGGAAGTACAGAGGAGGCCTCTGACCCGATCTGAGGGGTCAGAGAAGTCTTCTTGGATGAAACACTCCCCCGCCACCCCCAACCCCCATCCAGCCCTTCACGGGGTCTCTGACACCACAGTCAGGGGACTGTGGCTCTCAGGAAGGCTCGTCGCACGCAGAGCTCTCCCTGACTTTTTCTCAGTACCGCCAGCCTGCCCCCTGCGTGTCCTTCCCCCTGTGTGTCCTGCCCCCTTGGGCTGCCATAGCCTTTCTTTGTCCCGAGATCCACCCACTTAGCAGACCTGCCAGTGACCAGGCACTGGGGAGACTCTTGGAAGAATGACGGAATGGATGGGTGGGTGGGTGGACAGACAGACGGACAGATAGATGGATAGGGGAAAACAAATATACCAAGTGCTACTCGCTGACAAGTCGATATCTCACCCCCACGCCCAGCACACAGAGACATACTCGGGCCACACTGACACACACAGGAACAGCTAGAGCAGTACCCGCCCTGCAGGTGTTACTGAAAGAGGCAGGGTTGCATGACAGACTAGGTGTGGAAAGTCCAGATGAACTCCCATGTTCTGTGGGGGGGTTCAGGTTCTGGCTCGGGAGGGAGGTTTCATGGACAGCGGTGCTGTTCTCTGAGGTGGGAGCTGTGGAGGGGAGACAAGTGGCGGGTTGGGCAGCCCAGCCGCTGGCTGAGGGGAGGGGCGGGGAGCAGAGGAGTTTTGGATGTGTTGAGTTTAAGGTGTCCGAGGGGGCTGGTTGGCTTTACAACCTGGAGCTTAGAGTTGTCGGGATGGGAGAGTCAGAGTTATGGGTGGCAGTGGCCACTGTGGAACTAACTGCCCAGAGAGGGGTTATGGGGGAGAAGAAAACCTTGGGAAAAACAGCGTTTGGGAGACAGACAGTCCTGTTAATGTTGCCTCCTGAGTGTCTACTGTACCTTCAGCCCCTGCCCTCCACTCTCACTGGCGCAGCCTCCCTGCAGGCCCTCTTTCTCTCTCACCTGGATGCAGTAAACAGCCTCCTGACCAGCCTGCCTGCCTGCATTCCCTGCCCTTCCAACCCGTCTCATAATCCGCAGGTGCCACAGGGACCTAATGTGCCCGTCTGACCGTGTCCTCTTCCTGTTCAGTTACCTGCTCCAGGGTAAATCCCAACTCCTTGGCATGGCCTGCTGACTCCGGGAGATGTGGCCCCTTCCTACACTCACTTCCAGCCTCACATCCCACCGACCCACACATACCTCACCTAATCCAGTGTTCCACACCTCTGGGCGTTTGCACATGCTGTCCCTCTGCTTTCTGTTCTTTGTGTTCCCAATGAACGAGTCCTTCAGGACTCGACTCCCAGGCCTTCTGCAACCCTCCAGGATGATGTCGTCTCCATTTCTCTGCTGCTATAGCCCCAAATGCTTTCCATAATCACATTATACTGTAATAATCTGGCTATAAACTTCTGTCCCCCACTAAACTGAGCTCCGCTGGGCCAGAGGCTGTGGCTGATTCAAGCCTATATGCTTACCCTGGTGGCCTGGGGATGTGTTGAATAGAAATGAGCCAAGCTCCTCTAAAACCCATTGCCATGGCCCAGAGTGGGGAGAGAGGAGAAAGGTGCACAGGAAGCTCCACAGGGACGCGCGGGCAGGACACGTGCCCCATGGCCAGCTCTGGTTGCTCCTAGCGCCTACATGGACAAGGCCAGCGACCCGGCGGAGCAGGAGGTCCTCATCGATGAGCAGCTGCACTCTCCGGAGGGCCTGGCGGTGGACTGGGTCCACAAGCACATCTACTGGACGGACTCAGGCAACAAGACCATCTCTGTGGCCACCATCGATGGCGGCCGCCGCTGCACTCTTTTCAGCCATGACCTCAGTGAACCCCGGGCCATCGCCGTTGACCCCCTGCGAGGGTGAGTGTCCTTACCTAGAACTTCCCATTCTCCCACTGTAGGCACTCAGTCCTCATGTGTCTGTCATAGAGCTGTCGTAGGGCTTTGGAAGGCCCTAGGCCCCTCAGTCTATTAACCCCCAGCCAAGGGTTCTTGGGGCATTGGTCGCCAGGGTTCTCCTGAGCTCTACCACTCACTCATCCTACCACAGAATGAGAGCATTTCAGAGCCTGGCTCTGAGGCCACCTGGCAGAGAGCCCAGGGCAGGAAGTCTGTGCTAAGGCTGCTGCACACGGCAGGTGGGCGTCTGGTGGCCACTTGCACACTTCCAAACACGGGAGCCCATTCCCTCTCCTGTGGCCTGTTTCATTTTGGGACAGTTCTGCCCATTAGAAAGTGTTGTTTTATTATTGTTTGTTTGTCTCTCGTATTCCCAAATCTGCCTCCCTTTGACTGCCTCCATAGTCCTGATGTAAGTACATGAGGGGAAACCACTCGGCCCAGTGCCTGGCACATAGTAAGTACTCAATACATGTGCAACAGAAAAGGGAGAGGAGCCCTAGACAGTTCTAGATGCGTGACCCTGGTACTTTCTCCTCTGTAGACTGGAAAAGTAAGAGAGGGGTGACAAGGGCCTTTCTCACCCTGGCCTGCTGGGGCTCTGGCTGGAGCTGCTGGAAGTGAGAGATGGGCTCCCCAGCGAGCCAGCAGAGACCGGGTGGACACGGGGAGTATTGGCCGCCGAAGACTCAGATGAGGCGAAGGCTAAAGCGCCTGCTGACTCTAACGTTTGATGGCTCCACTGGGTTTCAGAGGACTCCCCAGCCCCTACTAAGCATCATCTTCAGCATTCAGTGGGTCATTGAGCCCCTGTGATCCAGACTCCCAGTCATGTCCTCGACAAGAAGCCCTGTTGGGTCCTTCTCTCTTTTAGGTTCATGTACTGGTCTGACTGGGGGTACCAGGCCAAGATTGAGAAGTCTGGGCTCAATGGCGCAGATCGGCAAACACTGGTGTCAGACAGTATCGAGTGGCCCAATGGAATCACCCTGGGTGAGCCCTGCCGCCTTCCTGAGACTGGGGGCTGTTCCAGCACGTGGTCCTGACCACTGTCCTGGGCCCCCGGGTCTTGTCTCTGCATCCCCCTCATAGCGCCAGCGCCTGTGTTTCCTGGTGGCTGCCCCCGAATGGCCTCCATCTGAGGCCTGGCCCAGAGATGTGGGCAGGGGGAGGTACAGAGGAGCAGAGATCCAGGCTGTGGTCCCAGCCTGGGTCCCTGTCCCCTTTTTCCTCCCCAAGACTTGCTGACCCAGCGCTTGTACTGGGTAGACTCCAAACTGCACCAGCTGTCCAGCATCGACTTCAGCGGAGGCAACAGAAAGATGCTCATTTCCTCCCCTGACTTCCTGAGCCACCCTTTTGGGATAGCTGTGTTTGAGGTGAGCCCTGGGAGGGGAGGCATGGCCCCATCAGGAAGGCGAAGCCCAGAAAAGGTTTATTCAGATAGAATAACTCCCTGAGAGTTTTCCACATGGAAACAAAGGGACAGGGAGGCCAACGGACGTGTCAGTGCGCAGGGTGCGAGCTGCCTCAATGCAGAGGCTTTGCAGCCCGTTGTGCCCTGGGCAGCCCTTTCCAACTCCCTTCCCAAGACCGCGCCCCCAGAGCACTGGTCAGAGGTAAGCTGCTAGACCATGTATGTTTTCGCTCGGAACTCCCAGCGCCCCGCACATAGACAGCAAGTACCCAACAAAGGGAGGGAAGACGAAAGAACCTCTATTTCCTTAGAATCATTTATTGTCGGGAATGGCCTGAGAGATGCTATTCAACTCAACACACTTTTACCGACATTTCCTGGACCCTGGGGTGGTGGGAGGGAATCAGACATTATCCCAGTCCTCAAGAAGATCCCAGGAGGGTGAGAGTTAAGACCCGCCCATGTTCTGCTCCTAACAAGCTTTCTCCTTGGGGAATGAGGAAGCGAGGACCAACCAAGGTCTCAGACACCTACCTCTTACCCCAAACTAACAGCCACCAAGGGGGGGGGGGGAGGCAAAGGGACAGTGGTCTGTGGTGGGCGTTGGCAATAATTGCTAGGATCGATATCACACAGCAATGCTCTGAATTTATGGGCAGAGCTCCACCTGCGAGTCCAGTCCCTGCTTCAAAAGACAGGTGTATTCAGACGTGTGTATATGCCTGTGCATATGTGTGGCATGTACGTGTAAAGTTTGTGTGTGTGTATTTGTATACATGAATGCATTTAAAAGAGTTCATTCCTGTACATTCATTCCTGGTGCTTGTGCATGTAAATACGTATACCAATACTCGGACAAGTGCTTATTTAGGTACAAGTGTGCCTTTGTGTGTGCGCGAGCATGTGGCAGTGTGTCCAGATCGTGCATGAGGCTGCATGGCTGTACCTGTCAATGTGGATATGTCCCCAGATGCACGTCCAGGCTTGTACGGACTCGCCACTGGATGCAGGAGGCCCAGCAGGGAATAGTCCTCAGTAGCTCCCAAATCCCCGCCGATCTTGGTCCGGGGCAGCAGTAATGGTAACAACTGTTAGAGACCCAAACTCAGGTTTCCGCTGGGCTCCAGCAAGCAGGCCTAGCCAAGCATTAATGAGCAGCCTCCAGGCCAAAGCACAAAATCACCAAATAGCTCTCAGAGAGAGAAGGGAACCAGAGCACGTGGCACAGATCAGAGGCCAAGAGTCCCACTGCGAGTCTGTGTGTGGGAGAGGACGGGGGAGATGGCAGGGCCGTTCTTACGGCTGTGGTTTGGGCCTGAGCCCTCGGACCGAGGCCGTGGAGTTAGGCTCTAGGCCGCCCATCCTCTGCATCTGTACCCTGCAGGACAAGGTGTTCTGGACAGACTTGGAGAACGAGGCCATTTTCAGTGCAAATCGGCTCAATGGCCTGGAAATCTCCATCCTAGCCGAGAACCTCAATAACCCACATGACATTGTCGTCTTCCACGAGCTGAAGCAGCCGAGAGGTGAGCCTTCCCTGGCCCCAGGTCCCTGCCCATGTCCTCCCTGCACGAGGCAGGCTGGTTCACGTTCGTGTGACACGGAGTCTCAGCGCCCCCAGGGGCCACGGCAGCAGCCCCCTCCTCGGCAGAGTGCTCTGCTGTCGTATAGTTCATCTCATTTTGCCTCAAGCAAGCTCTTGGTGAAATAGTCCTGGGTATAAAAAAATACATAAATGCCCTCTTTTTGCCAGTCCCACGAAGTGTGGGTCGGTATCGTTGTCCTCATTTGACCGTTGAGGAGACTGTGGCTCCGAGAGGTAAAATGGTGTAGCAGGTGGCAGAACTAAACTCCAGTTCGGTGCCCAGAGCTGCTCCCGCCACGAGGAGCACGTTGCTTCTCTCGTGGTAGCTGTGTCCGTTCAACAGTGTGAACCAGTACATCTCGGGGCCAGGGCGTGATTCAGTTTGTCGGCTGGGAATAGAAGCCAGGAACCCTACTACTTTGTTGTCCCCCCCTCTAGCACTAGGGTACACTGCATCTGACTGTCACTGAGGGGTCGCTGCCAGGGTGAAGGTGAGAAAGCACAGGCGGGGTAAGGAGATGCGGCTGCTGCCTTATTCTAAATCTAGAAATTTAAATAAGAAAGGGAAGTGGTGAGTGGCATAGGGGAAAAACATGGACTTTGGAGTCTTCTGCACCTCAGTTTAAATTCTGTCTCCAAAATTATTAGAGGTACAGTTTTGACACGTTTATTCTCCTTGTGAGCCTAGGTGTCTTCTGTCAGTCTGGGACGTACTACCTACCTCTAAGAGGTGATACCAGGATTAAATGAAAGTAGGGATAAAACACCAGGTACAGTGCTGGAAGGTGCCCGATAAAAGCAGTAGAGAAAGCTTTTTGAGCAAGCCGAGTGGGAGGGGCATCATCCTCTGGAGGAGGGAAGACCTGGCAGGTCCCATCTGCGCCCCAT
Source organism: Desmodus rotundus (assembly GCF_022682495.2). Taxonomy (NCBI): domain Eukaryota; kingdom Metazoa; phylum Chordata; class Mammalia; order Chiroptera; family Phyllostomidae; genus Desmodus; species Desmodus rotundus. Next base: position 35,742,176 of record NC_071389.1, on the reverse strand, counting down.
CTCTCTGTCCCCCTCCCTCCCATTAGCTGCTGACGCCTGCGAGCTGACTGCCCAGCCCAATGGAGGCTGCGAGTACCTGTGCCTTCCTGCTCCTCAGATCTCCGGCCACTCTCCCAAGTATTCGTGTGCCTGTCCCGACACAATGTGGCTGGGCCCAGACATGAAGAGGTGCTACCGAGGTGAGCTGCCCTACCGGGAGGGGAGCCACCTGGCCATGCCGGACCCCATCCTGCTGAAACCCTCCCTCCCTTGGCTTCTAGGACACGGTGCGCCCCTGGTTTTCCTCCATCTGCTCTGGCTTCCGGTTGCCTTTGCAGGCCCCTCCTCTTTTCCTTCCTTGAATGCTGGTGTCTCCCAGGGTCCTTCCAAGGCTTTCTTCTTCTCACTCCCCCCAACAACGCACTATATGCAGATAGCATTTTTAATTCATTTTCAGGGGCTTTCTGGAACCCCCTGAAGACTGTGAATTAAGAGCCCTTGGTCCCACGGCTTTAGTTGCTGTGTACGCGCACAAGCGGATGAATTTGAGCTTGCTTTCTTGCCCAGAACTTAACACACTACGCAGAAGCCCTTTTGTGACGTGACTGGTGCTAATAGTTAGCACCTCAACCACATAAATTTATATTTTTCTCCAGTCTTGATGCAGGGCCAAGGCCTTTTCTTTGAGCATTAGTCTGCTACGTCATTTATGATTTCCAGATCCAATTGCTTAAAATGGAACGATATTTTAAACCTAATGGTTTTACAGTATGTGTGTAAAATCCTTCTAGATATATATGATTTCCCCTCCTCCTAGGCTTTTACAGTGGTCTTGCCCAGACCTCATTCCAGAGCATTGTTTTAATCACTCACCTTTACCAAATCAATATGCGGTATGAACACAAACACAGTGCTTGGGATTCAGGAAAGAAAAGATCATAGCCCATTCAGGAGGATTCACGGAGGTGGCATTCGAGCTGAGCCCTGAGGATAAGTTCCTGAATAGAATCCATAGAGGTAATAAATCAGGCACGAAAGCAATAAAATTCTCTGTCCAAGTGACCTCCGTGGTATTTCCCCTCCAGCACCTCAATCTACCTCAACCACGACGTTAGCCTCTACCACGACGAGGACAGTGTCCGACTCCACAGGAGCCCCGGAGAGCCCCGCCCACAGCCCCACCGACCAGAACCACAGCACGGAGACGCCCAGCCTGGCAGCTGCCGTCCCAAGCTCTGTTAACGCCCCCAGGGCTCCCGGCATCAGCCCGTCCACCCCAAGCCCTGCAACCAGCAACCACTCCCAGCACTGTAAGGAAATGACTTCTGCCTTCTTTCATGACACAGGGAGCCAGCAGGGGGCACTGTGTGGGAAGGAGCGAGCACACCAGAGCTGAATGTTGGCATCTCTGAGGAGGAAGCAAAGGGAGGTGGAGTGCCCACCTGCGATGTGGGAGTCTTAGGTGCCCCTAACTTATAGAGGGTCTTGAGGGAAGCTACCTGCTGTCTCTGAGCCTCAGTTTCCTCACCTACAAAGTGGGATAATAATAACCTTTCTCCCACCTGCTTCACAAGATTGCCGGGAGAGGCAAAGGAGACGGTGGAAATAGAAGTGCTCACACACACAGCCTCTGCTGCTCTGGGGGGCTGTGTGTGTGTCCCGTGTTATGACATGTATATGAGGGAGTGTCCCTTAGGTCTGGAAATGTCAGCAGCTCTGGTCTCAGTTCTCAGCACCCTCAGTAGGTTCCTCAGATGATAATACCCATAAATAGTCAGTTCATGTCTTTTTCCAAACCCTGGTTAAAAGTAATTAAGCTCACCACTTGTTAAATCATCAGAAGCAGTAATTATCACTGCTAGAAAAGTTCTGTCTCATTAACCAGCAAATACCTTTTTAATTGACTTACCTGCCAAGGGGAGTTTATTTAAGAGGCTAAACTTTCCCATGCACGCATGGCCCAGAAACCCAGCCGCTCTGCAGCCCCTTCTAACTGGGTCTGCCCTCCCAGCAGAAGCTGGATTGTCAGAGTCAGGCATTTTCACGGAAGTTTGGAGAGGCAGGTGGAACATGGGTGAATTCCGGTCCCTCTCATCCAGGGCCAAGCCCCTGACCAGAAGTCCCCACTGGCCTCATCATGCTCTAGGCTTTAACTTTGCCGCCCGGCGTTTGCTCGGGCCCTGAGGGAGAGGCCAGCGCATTGCCACAGTAAGCTCTGTAAGCAGTGTGGCTCTTTTCTCCCCTTAATAATTAGTCTCCTGCCCTGGCTGGTGTGGCTCAGTGGTTGAGTGCTGGCCTGTGAACCAAAGGGTCACCGGTTTGATTCCCAGTCAGGGTACTTGCCTGGGTTGCAGGCCAGGTCTCGGTAGGAGGTGGATGAGAGGCAGCCACACACTATGTTTCTCTCCCTCTCTTTCTCACTCTCTTCCCCTCTCTCTAAAAATAAATAAATAAAATCTCTTTAAAAAGAAAAAGAATGATTAGGCTCCCTTAGAATACCTTGGAGACACAGACACTCTGAGAGGACGGCATTTGGGCCGCTGCCAGGGCAAAAGTAGACCCTCGTCTCTTCCCGCCTCAGAGCACCATCATGAGGGGCCCCGGGACAGGTCCCTCTCCGCTACGCAGCGCTGTGCAGACGTGACGGTGAAGGTGCTTGTGAGACTAAAAGAGATGATACAACAGACTTTTTAAAGACTACGGTTCACTTTCCAAGCACTTTTCAGTTTAGAACGTGCTTTTATACACCCCATACCCCACTCCCTGCCCTCTCTGAACGAAGCAAGGCTGTGCCAGGCTCTGTGCTAAGTAAGCCTTTCACATAAATCCTCTCATTTAACCTTTACAATATCCCTAGGAGGTAGTAATGCTGTCCCCAAGATAAAGAAATGTATTTATGATACATAATAACTTGCCCAAGGTCACACAAGTAGGGAGTAGTAGAGCTGGACTTGAACCCAAGAAGTCTGACCCAGGAGCCTATACTCTTGATTCCACTACACGATGTTGTGTCCATTTTAATTACTTCTTAAAAATAAACCGATAATGCAGACGGACAGACGGACCACCAGAAACAAGAGAGGCATCTTCCTGCAAATGTTTGTATTTTGCAGATGGGAATGAAGGTGGCAAGATGGGTTCAACAGTCACCGCTGCCGTCATCGGCGTCCTTGTGCCCATGGGTGAGTGTGGCCCCGATCACCGGGGAGAAAGGAGACACCTGCCCAGATCTGGGGGAAAGCTCTAGAAGGACAGAGCACTTAGCATGCTGACCTGTCCCATGACCTTTTTCTGCCCTGGCAGGCTTCCTGCCCACCTCCCAGTCCTGATTTAATTTGGTTTCTTAGCTTGGCACACGAGGCCCTTTAGGACCAGGCTCCAGGCAACCATCTGCATGCCAGCCACGTGAGGCTGAGCCGCAGGCTTCGTGGAACAGGGGTGGCATCTCTCGTGCTCGCCGCTTCCCCCAGCTCCCAGCAGTGTCTGGCACATGGTAGAAAGTAAAATGTTTGTTGAATTAACAAGTAGAGCCACCAACCTTCGCTTCAGTCATGCCAACCTGCATTCTTCCGTCCGGTCTTCCACAGACAGATATCCGGCGGCTACGATGTACCAGACTCTGCGATAAGGGAAGGGGAGATGGCTAAAAATGGGTCACATGGGTCCTGTCCTCCGAGTTTATAGTCTTGTTGGAGAGACAAACTTAACACAGACAATTGGATTATGGCATGGTGTGCCCTAATCCACACGTGGGTGGTTCAGTGGAAGTGCCGAAGAAGCATGTAACTTAGAATTGGAAGAGAAGAAAAGCAGGCAGGGAAAGTTTCCTGGTGGAGATTACAATATATTCGAGCTGAGTCAGCCAAGTGAAGGAGGATCCAGAGCAACGCAAGCCGTGAAGACAGCATGAGCAAAGCCAGGGATGGGACATGGGGCGGGGGGGCTAGGAGATCACCTGGCCAGAATATAACATTGAGTTAAATCTCACAAAAAATGCCAGGAGCTGATTCATTCTCCCCACCCCAAAGTCCACATTGTCTGCTGTACGTCCTGTGTCACACTTGTGTCATCTCTTGGTGGGATCTTTGGATTGTGATTGTCCATTCATAGATTTACCTCCCATACTGGCCTATGAGTAGTACCTCAAGGTCAAAGACTTTGCCCACTTATTCTGGGACTCCCCCATATGGTGTTGAGTTAGCGAGCGAATTTTTTTAAAATTCTATACTGTGCAAGGGACTGTGCCAAGTGCCAAGGATCCAGGGAAGAAAAAAAGACTTTAAGAACTTTCAGTCCTTAATCAGACTTAGTGATAAAAAAGTGATTACACAGGGGTATTAATACAGATTATGTGCTGTACTAGAGGCATGGTGCTCTGGAGGAGAGGGAATGGAAAATACTCCTGGAGAAGATGGCATTCGACTTGGCCTTGAAAGGCTTCAACAGTAAAGATGATGCGAGGCTCTTCCGGCCTTGCATTGAGCGCAGTGGGTGGGAACTACCTGAGCACTGTTTAGTGAGAGAGAAAACAACCCTTTCCCAGCACCTCTGCTCTGTCGAAGGGCATGGGGGTGCTGATTCCTTGATAACAGTCCACTCTGTTATAGTCAATATTTAAAATTTCTGTAATCTGAGGAAAGAAAGATGAGTATTTTTTTCTTGCTTTTTTCCCCCTGCCTCATAAGCTTATTAGCCATTTATATGTCATCCTTAATGAATTGCCTGTTCACAGTCTTTTTTTTCTATTGGTTCTTTGTCTTACTCTTATTTATAGAAATGTTTATACATAATGAACGTTAACCATGTTACAAATATTTTCTTCCATAATGCCACTTGAAATTTGTTTATGGTATCTTTTGCCGTGCATAGATTAAAAATTTTAAAGTATCAGATATACTAATCTTTTGTGTTACAATTTTTGGGTCTTGCTTAGGAAGGTTTGCCTCACTCTAAATTATTAAAATAGCTCCCTCCATATTTGTCTGCTGCTTTAAACATTTTTTTAGTATTTAAATACTAATGCATTTAATACATTTGAAATTTATTTGAGGGCATGGTTTGAGGTAGAGATTTAACTTTTTTTTTTCTGTACGCCCGTCTCGTTTTCCCTGGACCATTGCCGAACAGTTTGTCCTTTCCTCCCGACTTGAACTGTCATCTTTATTCTAAACTGCGTGCTCACACATGCTTTCGTCTGCTTCTAGGCTATTTATTCTCCTCCACCAGTTAGCTGTCTATTCCTACATACTAGAAGCACAACTTTGCGATACGTTTTAATATCTAATAGGACATTATTATTCTTGGAACATTTTTCCTAGTTATTTTTATTCAATTTCTCTTCAAGATGAACTTTAGAATCATCTTGTTAATCTATAAAAATTACGATGACAACTTATTCTTTGGATATATAAATTGACGTAGAGAGAATTTACCTTTTTACACGATTGAAGCTTCCCATCAAGGAATATGACGTATCTCTCCATTTATCTGAGCCTTCTTTTATGTCCTTCAGCAGGATTTTGTAGATCACGTAGGACCTGCACGTACCTTATTAGGTTATCCAGGTATTTTACAGTTTTTATAGGCTATTATGAATGTGTTCTTCTTCCATTCTATTTTCTGATTAGTTATTGCTGCATAATATGAAAACTATTGATTTTTATGTGATTCTTGATTAACTAAAATTATTTCTAAAAGTTTTTCATCTGCTTTTCTAAGATTTTCCAGACATACAATATCTGTTAAGAATAACAGTTTTGTTTTTCCCTTTCCCATGTATGTGCCCTTCCATCCTTTACCTGGTCTTACTGCCTCCTCTATCTGCGGAACAATGAACAGTAACAGTGATAACAGGCATCCAGCCTTGTCCCTATCTTTAATAGATATTCATTGTTACCACCTTACAAAGTAGAACCCCCTCTGGCGCACCCTGGATAGCCATCGCCCAGCCTCCGTGTGAATGCTCAGGGTGATTGCTTACTATCTTAGGAAGACGTTTGCTTCATTTTTGCCCAGGTCTGTTTGAGAACTCCCTCCTTTAAGCATTGACCTATTCATTTATGCGAAGTCAGAGCCTGTGTTTCCCTCCTCTTTCTTCTTCTTGCAGAGCCCCTCCAATGTGGGGAGAGAATGGGTTTCTTAGAGAAATCCAGGGAAGCAGCAGCATTAGGGCTAAGGTGTGGTGAAGAAACTCACTCATTCACTCAGCACATGTTACTGAGCACCTACTCAGTGCAAGGAAGGCCCTGGGCAGAGAGAGAGAGAGAAGACACAGTCCCTGCCCTCAGAGAGCTCAGACTAGTTGGGGCACACATATGTAAAGTATGGTACCGTGGTCTGGGAACACATGTGAGGGAGCAACTGGCTCTCCCCTGGGAAGCTGAGCAAGGTTTCACATTTGAGCTGGATTTGAAGGATGAGTAAGTGATGAAGGAAGAGACAGGAAAAGGGCTTCCAAGCAGCAGAAAAAGAACATGCAGCAACAGAGCCTAAGGAACAAGAGCAGTAAACTTAGAGAGGTGGCAAGAGATGCACTGATGTCTGAGCAACAGGCTGGAGCCTGCAGGAGGCCCAGTAACGTGTCTCTTCCTACAGCGGTAATAGCCCTCCTGTGCATGAGTGGCTACCTGATCTGGAGAAACTGGAAGCGGAAGAACACCAAAAGCATGAACTTTGACAACCCAGTGTACAGGAAAACAACAGAAGAAGAGGATGAAGATGAGCTCCACATAGGGAGGACTGCTCAGATTGGCCATGTCTATCCTGCAGTAAGTATTCCTTGCTGGAAGAGTTCCTTGCTCTCTCCCTCCCTCCCTCCCTCCCTTCCTCCCTTCCTTCCTCCCTTCTCCCCTCTTTCCTTCCTTCCTTCCTCCGTTCCTTGAAACATTCATCAAGAACCTACCATGTGCCAGGCACTGTTCTAGGCCCAGGGGACACAGAAATGTTGGGGCAGGTAGTTGGGGTAGAAGGGTATCGGGACCAGCTTTTTACCTAGAGGCTCTTCCTGGAAGTAAAGACACCAAATGTCTTTCTTTCTGCCGAGTAAGTTTTCAGAACCTTTGACCTGGAAGGGTAACTGTGGCCATTCAATTCAAATGTATTCATTTCAACAAATGCTGTAGGCTAGTTATGAGCCAAGCACCACATTAGGTGCTAAGTGTTCTGAAGTAAAGAAGGAATGCAGTTGCTGCCAAGGAGCTGGCGGGAGTTAGAGACGGTCACTTCCTACTATATAACTGTGTGCCAAGTGCCATGGTGGAAGCTCAGGGGTCCTCTCTTGTAGGAAGCCTTCCCTGGCGTTCTTTGTCTTCCCACAGCCTCTTTCCATCACAGCACCTGTCACACTCTGGTCACCTTGTCTTCTTACTCTTTGGTCTTCCCACCAGACCGTGAGCTCCTTGAAGGCAGGACTATCTGATTAATCTGTATCCCTGATGTCTAGCCCAGCATAAGTGGCTCCCAGTAAATGTTTGTTGAACAAACCAACAGGGGAGCTGTTAATTCCGTTTGGGAAATTTGGCAGGAAATGCCTCACAGATGAGGTGACAGATGAACTGCATCCTTGAAAGAGTCGTAACAGTTTTCCATGTAGAGAAGGAAGACAGTGGCCTTCCAGAAAGAAGCAAATGCAGCAGCTGAGAGGCACAACAGGGTGTGGCTCGTGGGGGAGCAGGAACTACAAAGTGGCTGAAGCAGGTGTCATGGTTGTGTAGCAGAGTCAGGGGGCTGCGTGTAACCACCTAGGTCATCCAGTCCATCCCCCGTCAGGCAATCAGCAGCTTTGATCGCCCACTGTGGGCAGAGCCCTGTCTTGGGGAGACCAGAGAACTGGAAGACCCAGCCCCTGCCCTCAAGGAGCTTTTTGTCTTGCCGGGAGAACCAAGGTCACAGCTGCACCAACTCCCGAAGAACCCTCTTTCCGAACTGCCTGTCGTCAAGTGCAAGGTAGGGCAGTGCCGCTCTGAGTCCAAGGGGCTGATGAGTGAGGGCGTGACCCAGGCAGGTACGGCCAATCCTAGAAGGCTTTCTGGTTCTGGAAGGCTGCAGCCTGTAAGCTGGGTACTGGGGCAAAGAGAAAAGATGGGTTAGTTGCAGATGGAGGAAATGGCATGTGGAAGACATGTTTGAGTGTGAGCAGGGCAGGCAGAGTGGCTGCTGAAGTAAACTGTACATGGAGTGGAGACGTGGGAAGTGAAGTTGAGCAAGTGAGGGGGGCTAACAGGTAGCCCTGAGGATCCTTAGCCCAGACCAATCCAAGCAAACAGCTGCTTAAGTAATTTCTAAAGATCAGAGGGCACAGTGGAGGAAATGTGGAGCTTGGAGTATGGAGATGACTCCCAGTTTCACTGTTCCGTAGCCCTGTGATCGTAGTCACATCTCTGCTCACTTTTATTTGTAAAATGGGAATGATAATCGCCCTCTATCTGCCTCCTAAGTTTATAAAGTTCAAGGGAGATGGCACACGTGAGAGCGCTCTGTGAGCTACACAGTACTCTGCATGTGGGAAGCGGCTTTGTCTCCAGAGGAGGAAGTGACCACTCAGGAGGAGCCCTTCCTAGTGAGTCTACAGTAGAACCGAGGAACAAGCTCCTGCCAGTTGCACAGAAACAGGGTAGGAGAGTGAGGAAATCAACATTTAGTAAGAACGTACTGTGTATCAGACATCACTCCATGTTTTACGTACATTTGCTCATTTAGTGTTTATAGTAACCTGATAAAGTTGGTGTTATTAGCCTTGTTTTGCAGATGAGGAAACAGACTCAGAAATTAAATGATGCCTAGGATCACAACTAGGAAGTGGCAGAACCAGGATTTAAACTCAGTCTGTATATTCACAAAAACCCACGCTCTTTCCACTGTATCATGGGGTAAATGATACTCTGGAAACCAGTATTCTCAACAACCTGTTCTGTCCCCTTTCCCTTCCTCAGACGGCTCCATCAGCACTTCTGGGACCTGCCCTCGACCTAGAGATCTGTCTTAGAGAGAGTAGGAGGGTAACTGGACTACAAAAATACTCTCAAATATCTGTGCTGGTGGAGGCAGGCCATGGCACTCCCACGAAACAACACGTAACTGAAAGGTGATTTGGAAGGCAGTGGAGTTACTTTCTATTGTATGTACAGTGTCCAGAGATGGAAGATGCCAGTGTGGTTGTATTTCACGCTGGCTGGGGTGGTCGGAATACTCTGGACCTGTGTGTTAGGTACTATATGTAGCACCCCTCATACATTATCTCGTTTGATTCCCAACAACCCTAGAAAGAAGGTCCTGTTATTACTCCCATCTGATAGATGATGGAACCAAGGCTCTGGGGGTGAAGTGGTTAGCTCAGATTCACACAGCTATGAGGAGATACTGAAACACGGGACTGCCCAAAGGAGGGCGTCCAGGGAATAGGCAAGTGGAAAATGGGGTTACACAGGACCAGCTGGGGAAAGCCTGGAGAAGAGAACGCTCCGAAGGAAGGGCGCTCACTCTGCGCATCTCAAGTGTTGTCAGTGTAGCACGCTCTGAGTCTCAGAGACAGAATCAGGGAACATCAGGAGATATGAAGAAACAGATTTCATGTCACTAGAGGAGGGCACTTAAGTCCACTTCCACAGTGGCCTAGACTGGCTCCGGGATTAGTGGTTTCCCCATCCGGGGGTCCGCCATTTGTCACAGAGGGAAGCCTGGCATCTAATGACTTGAAAGGAGCGGGTAGAGGAAAGAGGTATGGAATCTCACTGAGCTGCATCACCTTCCAATTCTGTACAGTCGGTTGGGAGGGGTGCCGCAGATTACCTTCCTAACTGTGACCAGCATGCTGGAAACAAGCAGTTCATGACGTAGGGTTAAACGTATGCCCAAACTAACCCATGGAAGGTGAGCAAACCTAAAATCCTAGAAGGACCGTGAAAGGTTAGCTGTCTGCAGCCCTCCTTTACAAAGACGCAGAATAGAATGGTGGAAGAAGCCAAAGCTCTGGATTCACACAGATCTGGGTTTAAATTTTAGTTCGCCCACTTGCTACGTGATCCAGGACCAACGTTTAAGCTCACTGAGTCTCAGTTTTTTCATCTGTAAAATAAATATGACAAACCTGCCTCTTAGGGTAGTTTGAAGATTATAAGAGCTAATGCCTGTAAAGTAATAGAATGCCCGGCGCCTTATGCGTACGCGATAAATAACTCCTATGGGTCTAATGAGGATTTCTTTGCTGTGTCTCCCCAGCGAGTGGCGTTAAGCCTTGAAGATGACGGACTGCCCTGAGGACGGGACCGCTCCTGCGTGCCTCACGGAATTCAGTTCCATGCACTACACTCTCTGGATGTCGTATGCCTGAATGGAAGGGTATATGGGTCTGTGTGCGCGTGTGTGTGTGTGTGTGAGAGATTTTTTTTTAATTTATGTTGCAGAAAGGTAACCACAAAGTTATGATGACCTGCAAACATCCAAAGGATGTGAGAGTTTTTATATGTATAATGTTTTATACACTTTTTAACTGGTTGCACTACCCATGAGGAATTCATGGGACGGCTACTGCTGAGTGACTAACGTGATGTACAGAACCAAACGGGGCCGGTGGTACAGTAGCGTACTCATAATTTAAAAACTATATTTACAGAGAGAGTATTTGATTTCGGGGGGATTTTTTAGGTTTTGGAATTTGTGGGGGGGTTTGTAAATAAAAATGATTATGCTTTGTGGCTATCCATCAACATAAAAAAAGAAAAAAGAAAAAAACACTTCAACTCCCTCCCCAATTTAGATTATTTATTAACAAACTTCAAGAATAAGATTAGTTCTATAAACGAGTTAGAGACGTGAGAGTATTTATTTCGGGTGTGACTGGCCCACCACACAGACTGTGTGCATCCGTTTGTCTGTATGTGCGTGCAAGAGAAAAGTCTAGAGAAGAGGCACACTTATGGCTGTTGTTCACGTACAGAAAGATACATATATGTTAAAGAGGGTATCCGTAGATTTCAGAGAAGCCTTTGGAAATGAGGCTCAGAAGACAGACACCATGGAGTGTGCAAACACATAGTGGAAGCGGCAGAATCTTTCCACCTCTGGCTATTCTGGGGACCCCGATCAGTCAGGAAAAGCCCTTCAGCTCACCCGTGGCTCTGTGACTCCCACCTGGGCTTTCTCCTGTGTGGTCAAGGCCAGCGTACAGACTTCCCACAGTGCCAGAAGTTCTCGTGAGCTCAGGTGAGAACATGCCTGAACCTCGGCTACTCCTTGTTTTGAAGTTCAGCATTTCAAGTAAGTTCGTTTTCCTTCAGGACACTCGGGTTGAATTCATTAAGGTTCCTCTGAAGCCCCCTGAGGGTACCTTCCCTCCTTACAGAGAGCTAGCTGGAGATGTGTCCAGATCAGCCCACATTTACTCTAGGAAGTGGCTCAGGCACAGAACCTCTGAGAGATGCTGCGGATGAGGATAACGATGGTGGGATAGGCTTTGTTACATCTCCACCTCTCCCTTCCTCTTACCCCCCACCGTTTCCCTCGGGTGGGGACGTGAAACGCACAGGCTAGTTGCCATCACGTGTTCATATCGAAGAAGCTGAGTTGGGGCTTGAGTCGGGAAAAGTGGACAAATCTAATGTCCTGTTTGGGGGGAAATGGCAAACGCGATATTATAGTACACTGGACATCTGTGTTCACACAGGGATTTGCTTTACTGCTTTGTAAATAAAAGGAAAAACTCTAGGCATATGTACAGATTTTTTTTCACTGTGGACACTTTCTTTGCTTTTCCTGGGCCTTGGGGGAGGCAGGGAGCAGCCCTCTTTTTCTCTCTGTGGGTCTACCATTGAAAACATAACCCTACAGCCCCAGAAGGAACTCAGTCCCTGCTGGCTCTCTCATCCAAGGTCTTTTCTTAATTCTGCTGTTCCACCACTTCGCGCCCACTGGACAACCAGCAACAAGATGTGATACAGAAGTGTTCGGCTTAAGTAAGAGCAGAGAACATGTATCCAACCTTAACATACCTGCAACTTGACACACTTAAGCAAATTCCTCTCTCCTACTTCCCGGTTGCCACCAACTCAGTGAAACTTGAATGTCTCACCAGCTTGGATGCACTTTGAATATCCAGGCAGACATTCTGGAGTCCTGCCGCCCTGTGCCTGAGACCTCTCTCTGCGTCACTCATGGTCTGCTAAGTTCTGAGAAAACAGCCGTATTCTGGAGCCTGGGCACTATGCTTTGCATAAACAAGCAATTTCCTCATAGTATGCATGCGTTGGTAGTCCTGAAAGCTCCGCTGAGAGGGTAAGCGCAATTGACCTGGAACGATCATCACCAAATAGAATTTTAAAAACTGGTGGCCAGCTCCTCTGGAGCTTAATCACTTACTACTCTTCTTTCAAGAATGGAAAGTAAAATAATTTTTGACTGAAGAAAAATGATGAAATGGAAATTTACACAAAACAAGCAACTTTTTCTGTAACCTGCCTCCAAAGAAATAGAATTTCCTGGGGAAATGATAACAGTGACTAATGCAAAATAGCTACACTTTCAGTCAGATCCTGGCCTTCACAGAAAAAATAATGAGTGGGGTCAGGATGCGTCAGCCTGAGAGCTCAAAAGGACCACGAAACACCGCTCTCAGAGCCGCCCATGTTTTCTGAATACGCCACAAGTGCAGTTTGAAAGAGGCAGCTATGGGAGCAACCTATAAAGAACAAAACTGGAATACTCACATGTCACGTGGCAATAAAATAGACGAAATCTGAGGAGTCAGGTTCATCCTCCAGTCCTGAAGGTTTTAAGCCTCATTCTGAGGTTTTTAGTTGCATTTCTGTTGCTTTTTGCTCCCACACCATCACATATCAACAGTGAAGAGCGGGTCAGAGAGTCATTGGACTGTAAAGCTGGAGGGAGGCTTAGAGATGATGCTGGGAGGGCAGAAAATTTGTCGGATAATTTTTCTCTATTGAAAAGAAACTGCTCTAGGTCCTTTTCCTCCCTTTTCTTCTCCAGTTGACTGCTTTGCCCTGTCTGAACATTGCACCAAACCTGCTACCTATCTTCCAATGGAATTATGAAGGCACTGGCAGAAATGGCCTTTGAGAAACAGGGAAGACTAAAATGTCATTTATTTACTTTTACTTTTGATAGCATGACGATTTATAAAACAGGTTGAGATAATCTGTAACCTCAGAATGAGATCAGATTTAAATGTATGGCAATAAGCACTATTGATCCTTCCAATTCTCTCTTTGCGATTGCAATGTATTCATTCACTGAAACCATTTGCTAGGTTCCAACTAAGTGTCAGGCACTTCGGCTGTACCGAGCAGTCAAACGTTGTCTGTCCTTATGGAGCTCAAGTAGCAGTGGAGGAAGACATACATGGAAGCAAAAAGAACTGATTCTTTTCAGGGTACTGTCATGGCACAAAGAGGTCATTTCTACCCAAGGAGATGAGGAATGGGGTCAAGAAAGCCATCACAGGAGAAGTGACCTTAAGCTAAGTCTTAAAAACTAAGACACAGAGGCATGAAACAGCATGGGGACTTGAAGGAACTGCATGTAATTCGCTAGAATGAGCAAAAAGCTCATGGGAGACTTAGCAAGAAATGAGGCTGGATGGAAAGACAGATTCAATATAAGCACTTTATAGAGTACTTCTATTTAACTTCGGCTTCAACGAAGCAAACATTCCTCGGTCATTGACTGTGTACGAGGCACTAAGTACATGGGAAATTCATCCGGATGCGTGGTCAGCGCGTGCAGACATGGCAGTCTTCAGCCTCAAGCTTTCCAGTGGCCAAAGGGAAACCGTTATTGCTGTTCATATATCTGAGTTGAAGTTTTTGATGCGTCAGTGAAAACTAATATAAGGGTAGTAAGAGTTTCACAGAAGCATTCCATGCTGTCAGGAGCTTCTGAGATTTTCTCAACAGTGAGAAAGAAAACATTTGGAAGACGTGGCATCTGCAGTGGGGCCCCCAAGCACTGTCCAGTCAGGCGCTGGTGGAAATGCGGAGAGGGCGCAGGAATGTGAGCCTGCCCACCTCACTCCCTAACTTCAGCCATCCATTCATCATTTCACACCATAGGAAAGGTTAGCAGTTAAATGTTACAGAGTAAAGTGTTCTATCAATGCATGAAGATTAAGCATCGGAGTCTTCTCACACTGTATTTTTAGGGTATGGGGGGTTTTCAGGATATGGAGAACTTAGAGGTGGAGGAATTACAGCTTCAGATTTTCGGCTAATAAAAGAAATCAGGAAGCTCTATTCATTCAGGCTGTGCACCATGTGCATAGTCGAGAATCAGCTGAAACCCTCTGTATTTGCAAACACTTTGTGCTATAAAAAGTAATTTTAAAAGAGCCACCTGTATATGTATATATATATTTAAAGACATGAAGGTTTTGATACTTTTTTACAAAAATTACAAGAGAAAACAAATTCCTGTACAAACTATGTGTTTTAAAATAGCACTTTGTTCTGTACAAGCTGTTGTTAATTTGGGGGTAAAGTTCTGGTTTGCAAACTCCATCACATTGTACCCAGATGAATTTTCCTTGTCTGTCTCTCCCACACACACATGCCCTCAAATTACCATATTTAGTGTTTGATGTAACAGGCATGTTAGAATGATGGGTCACGCTAACTGTTTCCGCTCTTTCTGTCTTGTCATTCCAAGTTCTGTTAGCTTCTGTACTCAGTCCCCGTTGCAGTCTGGTTTCCCTTCCAGAGGCAAGGGGCGGTGTGTTGCATCTCACTAGCTGTACTGACATCATCTTGGTGAATTAAAAATCAAATGTGGGCATTTGTCAAATCAGTGCACTGTTTCTAGAGAAAGATTAAATTCATTTTTTAAATCTAAGAGTATTGTTTCATCGTAATGCCTTAATGAGGGGAGAGTGAATGGTCATTGGTTGAGTCCCTAATGTGTACCCAGAATTCTACATAAATTACCTTAATCTTCACCAACAATCCTGTGACATAATACTATCTATATTATAATTCCTGTTTTATAGATGAGGAGACAAGTGAAGGAACTGCCCGAAGCACATAGCTATGTTTAGTGCCCTCAAAATACAGGCACCGCATGGAGTGCTCATGTACACGGGGTGTTCTCTGCCGAGATTTTCCTCTGCCTCTTCAGCTGGCTAACTCCTTCTGGTCCTTGCGCACTCCAGGAAGCATTCTCTATTCTCTCAGACCCAGACCTAATGCACAGGGTCAGGCAACTCTGTGCTTGCACAACACATTCGGCTTGTTGTATACTTGCCCTGCTTCTCACTGCCACGCCACTGCGGTGGCTTTTGCCAAGGTCACCCAGGACCTCCTCGATAATCTTGTAACTACTTTTAGTCCTATCTTCCTTGAGCTTGGAAGGAGCATTTAACATTGTTGGCATTCCTTTCTTGGGAACGCCTATTTTGGTTTACAGGACACCATACTCCCAGTTTTCCCCCTAACTCTCTGGCCGCACCTTAATCTCCTTTGCCCACCCTTTAAGTTATGGTGCTCCGTCTCAAGTTCATCCACTTTTGTACCTCCATTGCCACTGCTGGGGTGTACGTCACCGCCATCTTGGACTCTCATCATCATAGATTAATAACTACTTATTTTAATTTCATACTTCTAATCTTTCCATTTTGCAATCCAACCTACAACATTGCAGCCAGAGTGATCTTTCTAGAATGCAAATAGGTTATGTCACTACCAACCCTTTCTATTTCACTGCTTATAGCCCCTTCATGTTTCCCTTGCATTAAAGTCCAATTCGCTTGGGTTTTAGCCCAAACTAATTAATATGTCTTGTAAAGTCCTTCGTGATTTAGCTGCTGCTACTTCTCCAACCTCGTTACTGTATTCACAACTGCATTCTGTATTCCAGCCACACAGTTCCGGACCCTCTCTGTGGAACATTTCTTCAGAGGACTTCCCTTAAGCCCTCAGACTAGATTAGGAGCCACTCCATGTGTACTTCCATAGTATTCTGTGCTTCCCCACTTGTAACCTTCATCCCTACATTTTAATTGCTTGTGTGCTCCTTAATTGCCTCCTCTGCAAGCTCTGCAAAGGTCTTGTTCACTGTTGTAGTCCCAGCACACGACACACAGTAGTTGCTCAATATCTTCTGCTGAATTCAGGGACATCAGCCACACAGACCATGCTCTTTCATCTAGGCCACGGGTGTCAAACTCATTTCCACCGGGGGCCACATCAGCCTCGCGGTTGTCTTCAAAGGGCCAAATGTAGAGCTCCTTGCCCCAAGTTAAGGAGTAGTTACATTCATACAGTCCTAAAATTACACTTGGCCCTTTGAAGGCAACCACGAGGCTGATGTGCCCCCCCCCCGTGAAAATGAGTTTGACACCCCTTATCTATACCATGTCGCACACCCCCAAACCTGGATCACTTTACGGTCTGTTTGAAGTCAGGTGCGCTTTACATTTTCTCAGCACTTTTGCTATTTGCCACATCTGCAGATACCCAGAATCACCAGTTACATTATAATTTTTATAATTTCACTCTTGGAAAATAGCCTTGTGGTAATTACCCAATGTGTCTATATACTTAACTTCAGTCACCACCTGTTGTGAGGATTCAAAGAACTAGCACTTGTAAATGAGCTCAGCCTTGGAGCTGACATTTATTAGGTGCTTTATGCCTAGTGGTTCTCTTCTTGATTTTATACAATTTATTTGTTACCACCTACATCCAGTACTTTAAAAAAAATAAAATGCCTTCTGGTTTTAGAGTAATTTGCAGTTTGCAAAGTATTTTCCAATTTCCAAGACATTGTTTCTTATCCTTAAAAACAGTTCTGTCAGATGTGTAACATTATTATGCCCATTTAAAGATGAGAATCCTGAGGTCCAAAAAGTTCATTCACTTCACTTCTGACCAGTAAACCATTGTCACACAAGGGATTCCTTTAATACACATCTCCAGTGATTTTTCTCCCCACCACACCCACTCTACACGCTGCTGCCCATGCTTTTTCAGGGAGAAAAGGAGTAATGGCAAGATTGGGAGTGAGAGCCAGAGACCACAGGTCTGAATACAGAATAGTATCCAGTTACAGTCACCAGGTCCCAAGAATGATGCCATCTCAACACTGTTTCTAGAATCAATTCCATTCCCCCTCTGGCTGGAACTTAGATGAGCTAAAGCAGTCTCCTAATAATTAGGATTTTGATTGCCTTTGCTTGCCTCCTTGCCTAATGGAGGAGGAGATTTTTTTTTCCACAACCAGAAAGCCTTCCAGAGGTCAAGCACTGTGGCCTGAAGAGACAAGAGCCTGCTGGGTAGCTCTCAACCCTAACTAATCTCCGGAGCTTTGCAAAACAACAACAAACACCGATGGCCAGGCCTGCTGTGAGGGAGGTTTTGATTTCATTGGTCTAGGATGGGGCTCAGGCATCAGTATTTTTTAGACGCCCTGAGGTGATCCCATTGGGCAGCCAGGGCTGAGAAATCACTGGTGGGTAGTGCATAGATGGCTGGGGAGTGGGAGAGGAAATATTCAACTTAACCTTTACCCACGTCACCTACTCCAGAGAGCAGTGAGGGAGAAAGTAAAAGATAGAAATGAGAGTTAGAAATTGAGAAAATAGGGGATAAGTTCGGGGAAGTTCATTCCAGGGAAATGGCAGTCTCCACTGTGAATTCTGGAAAAGCATCGCCGAGAACGATTTTTTCGAACTAATCCTTAAACTGCGAGGCAAGGTCGCAGCCAACGTTTGGCACGTGCACTAATCATAAACTGAGTTCTGTGAGGTCTGGTCATTTAACCTTATTTTGTACCTAGGTCCAGAGGCAACTCACACATGTGGGGTGTGCTTAAGTGGAGGTTGAACCTGGAGGGACGCAGAAATCGGGGTGTTCAACCCGAAGACTTAAAGCTAGGTCTACAAGTCCCTCACTTTCGGTGAATTCCGGCCTCGCGGTTAGGAGAAAGGGGTTGGTAAACCTCAACCACTACCCAGCCTCGGACTGAGGGGCGTGACTGCGCTGACCCCGCCCCCGAGTGAAAGAGACCTTGTTTCCGCCGGAAGGGGTGTCAGCTCTGGAAGTGGGCCCGAAAAAATTCCCTTCACTATAGGCGACAGCAGTGGTCTACGTCACTTCCGCGCGCCACTAAACGTCACTTTGAGGCGCGTACAGCGGCGATACGGTTGGCTATTAAGTTCGGTCTGGGTGGCTTTTCGCGAACCATGGAGAGCGACTTTTATCTGCGTTACTACGTGGGTCACAAGGGCAAGTTCGGCCACGAATTCCTGGAATTCGAGTTCCGACCAGATGGTGAGAGCGATCCCCTGCGCGCGGGAGCGAGGACTAGGCCACGGGCGGGCGCGGGCGGCCGGGGGTCTGGAAAGTGCAGGGATCTAGTAGAGGAAGGAACGGATCGGGAAGGAAAACTCCTGTGTCCGCCCCACTGGTTCTTTTTGTCCAGGCGCAGGGTCTTCTGCTGAGTGACATTTTTTACTAGAATGCTTCAACAAACATTGATTGAACGCCCACTTTGTACCAAGTTCTGTCCCACAATCTGAGATGCAGGAGTTCTAGGGCTAGGAGAGAAATCATTAAAAAAAAAAAAAGGCTCCAGGTAGTGATGAGGGTCAGAAAATAAAACAAAATGATGGAATAATTATTGGCGCGCTGGCTTTAAATAGGGTGGCCATTGGAGAGCTCTCTGAAAGGGGGATATTTGAACTGAATCTGGATTGGCAAGAAGGAGCCAGCCTTATGAAGCTCAAAAAGAGAATTCTAGTCAGAGGGAGTAGTAAGTGTCAGGGCCTTAGGGCAAGGATGAGCTAGGCGCATTTCAGGTGGCCAATGTAGCGGAATAGTAATGAGCTCTGGGGAGAATAGGGAGAATAGTAGGAGATAATGTGGGATAAGTAGGCAGTGGTCACAACATGTAGGTCTTTACAGGCCATGGTAAACCGTTTGGTTTTTATTCTAAGTGCAGCAGGAAGCAATTGAAAAGTTTTAAGCAGACAAGAGATGTGATCTGTTCTTGTAAAAATATTCTAATTATTGGGTGCAGAATGAGCAAAAGTTGAAACAGGGCTACTTGTTAGGAGACAGTTAACAATTGTCCAGACAAAAGGGATGTTGGTTGGGACTAGGGTGATTGTAAAAGTGGAGAGAAGGGTTTAGGAGAACCAATATGACTTTGTCAGTTACAGGATTTAGGGAGGGGGCACAGTGGTGAAGAAAAAGGAAACAAAGATGACAGAAAACTCCCACTAAATGGTGGCACATAGATGAATCTGAGAAGCC
Source organism: Desmodus rotundus (assembly GCF_022682495.2). Lineage (NCBI taxonomy): Eukaryota > Metazoa > Chordata > Mammalia > Chiroptera > Phyllostomidae > Desmodus > Desmodus rotundus. The sequence continues at coordinate 35,722,944 of NC_071389.1, read as the reverse complement.
ACGTTTGTAATCTGAGAAGCAATAGATTTGTAAACAGTGACAAGATGGTGTATTAGGTGCGGTGGTAGGAAAAAACAAAAGGGATTATGGGATCAGAAAGAACACACTTAATTTAGCCTGAGGCTTCAGAGGAGGCTTCCTGCATAAAATGAGGGAAGGGGGATGAGAGTGTTTAGTAACTGTAGGTGTTATTTAGGCGGACGGGAATTCAGAAGGCATTTTGGACAGCATTAGTGGCAAAGAGGCTGAAAACTAAGAAGTACATGGATGTTTCAGGCAGAAACCAAGTAGTGTGATCGAGTCCAGCTATGTGAGAGAGGGATGTTACAGGAGTGAGCCTGGCTCAGCCTAGCAGTATGCCGTGTTGAATTTGCATTTTATCAAGAAGGCAATGGGAAGCCATTGTCCGTATCAAAGTATTAGAGTATCCTAATCAGATCCATCGGGGTTCCTACGTCAGGTCGCTCAGTGGAGAATAAACTGAAAGGAAAGAGACTTGAGGCAGAGGGTGCAGTGAGGCAGCAATTAATTTGGCTCTTTTATCTTCTCCTTTGTGCCCATCATATACCCAGATTAGCCTGTTGAATGCACATATGTTCTAAGGGCCTTGTATACCAAATGTGCTAAATTATAAAACCACTACTTTCCCATCACAGGCATAGATCAGAATGTTGCACAGTCACATGATAATGTATGTAAACAGCATTTTATAGTTTTCAAAATTCATTTGAGATTTAGGAGGCCCTGTGTGCAGGTAAGTTACCAATTACCATCTTTTTTTTTTTTAGCTGAAGACATTAACCTGCAGAGATATGATTTTCCAGAGTCCCAAAAAAACCTGCCTGTTCTTTTACTACACCTGAGCTCCCTTTTGCAAGAACTGTAATGTAGCATCAGCTGTATTTTTGGCTGTGAGGCTATTTAATAGCCTAAAGCGAAGAACTGAAGAAAACGTATTGTTAAAATACTAAAGGGATAAATATTAAATATGTTAGACACTTGAGGGGAAAGCTAGGATACGTTTTAAGCAACAACTGATGGTCTTAGTGCGCTAATGATGGTTTATTCATGTGTTTTTATTATAGTGAATTTGTTTTTTGCCCCTCGCAGGGAAATTGCGATATGCCAACAACAGCAATTATAAAAATGATGTCATGATCAGAAAAGAGGTAATGAATTTCTATTCACCACGGTTTAGCCTTTTGTCTTTTTTGTTCTTCCTGGGAGCAGTATTGAAAGACAAAGAATGGGAAAATGTACACGTCTTTAGAAAACTTCTCAAGTTTTTCTCAAATCTTTTAGTTTATATTTTCTTTCACAACCCTGAATCAATTATTAGTAAGCATTTGAAGTCTTACAAATCTTGATTTGAACCCTGAATCTGCTGCTTACCAGCCATGTGACCTTGGGCAAATTCACAGATGAACTTGGTAAATTCAGTTTCCTCATCTGCCAAAACAAATAATAAGAGCTACTACCCCCCACTCCAAGTGTTGGTATGTTCCTTGGTACATAGCACTCAGGAGGGCTCTTTAATTTGCATTTGAATGGAAATCAGTTAACGGTATTGAATGCATGTTAGGCAGCCCGGTGTGGCACTAGGTATTTTACATACGTGATGTTGTTTAACCCTGATTATAAGCCTGTGTGATGGGTGGTATTAGATACCTTTTACAGTTAAGACTGTGAAGGCCCAGATATTAATTCTGGGACTTGTTCAAAGTCACCCCTGCTAGTGAGAGATAGTGTAGGAATTCAAACCTGTGCCTGCCTCTCAAGTTCATGTGTTCCATCTTGGTGTGATTTCTACCACATCATTAAATCCTCATCATAACTACTTTGTCAACATTTGAAAATATCTTAACAGTCAGTATATTTTCATACTATTATATTTAATTAGCAATTAATTTGTGCTTACCCACACATATCGGCACCCTCATACACTACACACACACACACACACCCCGTATTTTTTTTAAGTAAACTGATATGCAAAGTGCATTTAAAGGACATGCCTCTATCCTTCAGAAGCATGTCATCTGGTTAAGAATTACCAGGATTACTCACAGGTCTTTTGTTTTGGGTTTAGGTGTGAATTGGCGTGTAGGCAGGAGAGGGTCCGTGTGAACAGTATGTGCCGAGAAGTAGAAACAGCTGTAGGGGGACTGAGGTGTGGTCATTTCGCACTTCTGACCCTTCCGCATGAAGTCCCATTTGCACAGGTGTCCAAACTGAGTTTTTAGGTACAGTCTTTTTTATCTTTAATCTCTATCTGAGGCAAAACACTGCTTAGGAATACAATTTAAATTGCTATTTTTTAACTTGCGTTCAGGCTTATGTACATAAAAGTGTGATGGAAGAACTGAAGAGAATAATTGATGACAGTGAAATCACCAAAGAGGATGATGCTTTGTGGCCCCCTCCTGACCGAGTAGGCCGGCAGGTGAGTGTTTTAGCCACTAGCCATAGTGCAGAAATCTTAGAACTTGGACAAGGTGACTGCTCTGCATGCGACATTGAATCCCCTTGTGGTGCACATGCTCGCATACTTCTGTAGCCCTATACAAGGCAGATTACCTCCTTCGTCTAAAGAAGTAATAATCCCACAGGAAGGAACAGAGAGCAAGAAGTGCCGCTGACTCCCTAGAGCCCAGTCTTGAATTTCTTGTGACGCCCCCTCCCCTTCTTAGAGTTTTGCGGCACACCTCACTTAATGAGGAACTGCTGCATGCGAAGCACTGTGAGGACACAAAGATGAATAGCACACAGTTATTGCAGCAGTCTGATGGGAGGGAAATCATGCAGGCAACTAAGTATGTGAGAGATCATTTCTCCTAACATCACTTGCTTTTTCTCCTAATCTGGATTCTAATTAATTTCCTTGTTTCTCTTGTCATGTACAGCACTTTTTTCCATCCTGAAACCTGCGTAATCTCTTAAAATATAAATTTGTTTATAGCAGGTCCTCAAATAACATCATTTCATTCAATATGGTTTCCTTATAATGTTGATGAGATGCCATAGAAACTTCACTGTTGTTTCTACCAATTAGCCTATGATAAAATTGGTTTTGTTATACCACACAGTTTTGCTTAAAGTCGCAGAACCTATCAACAATGTTAAGTGAGGACTTAGTGTATTGCACTGATTTTAAACTCCAGTAGCTTCTCACTGCATTTAAAATAAAATTCAAACTCCCACCTTACCTTCTACCATTCTCACAAACTCTGGCTGTGTTCAAACCTCACTGGCCTCATTTCTGTCCTTCAGGCATAACCTGTTGTTCTTAGTTTAGGACCTTAGTGTTTGCTACATGCTGCCTGGAGTATTCTGTTAAGAACTGCCTTTATCATTGAGGGCTTAATATTGTCACTTCATCAGTGATGACTTGTCTGTCCATCAAATCTAAAGCACCCACTCCTCATTAAAAAGAAAAAAAATCTTTTATTGTCTTGATAGCATTAATCATTGTCCAAAATTGTCTCATGTTGCCCAGAAAGGTTAGGTTCTTTTTTTTTTTTTTTTTAATTTCTTAAAAGATTTTACTTATTCATTTTTAAGGAGCAAGGAAGGGAAGGAGAAAGGGAGAAAAACATCAATGTGTGGTTGCCTCTTGCATGCCCCCTATTGGCATGTGCCCTGACTGGGAATTGAACTGGGGACCCTTTGGTTCGCAGGTCCGCACTCAATCCACTGAGCCACACCAGCCAGGGCAGATTCTTGGTATTTGTAAAACATAGATTTATACATTTCACTCCACACTGTTAGCAATGAAAACTCATATTCAAAACAATTATGTAATTTCTTCCAAATCCCAGATGATGGAGCCTTATGGCCACAACTTCCTTTTAAGAGTATGAGCTACTGAAGGGCTAAACCAGTATTTACTTTATCTCTCTGTTTCTAGTACCTAGCTCAGTTGAGTGCTCAGAGTGAATTTGTCTTTTGTGTAGTGGAGTGTGTGTGACTTGGCAGATGATGAACCCTCCTATGTGATTAATGAAAAATCTAGTTTTTCTTGACTTAGTTTTTTTTTAATGTTCATTGTTTTTTTTTAATGTTTCTAGGAGCTTGAAATTGTCATTGGAGATGAACACATTTCTTTCACAACATCAAAAATTGGTTCCCTTATTGATGTCAATCAGTCCAAGTAAGTGTACATGATCCTTATATCCAGATGTGTCTGTTTTGCAGCAGACCAATAGGAAACCCTTAGCCAGACGGGGACCATTATGGTAAGACCTGGTACACACACAGGCAGAAGGGGTCAGCTTTCACTTTGTCCCTCTCACTGCAGAGTGACTCGGTTATTTCAAGGGCTTGCTCCTGGTGCTTTTGGTGTTTGATGCAATTATTAATAATAAGAGCTTCTCAGTGACACACAGAGCAATGCCATGGGAGCAGCCAAAGTGGGTGACAGTCTGTCCAGAAGAGGAAAGTGAAATATGTCAATACAAGTGCCTTTAAGTCTGACTTGGGTGAAACTTGAAATTACTTGGAATATAAACTTAAAAATTCAGGTTGTCAGCTGGGCAATTTACAAAGCTGAGACATGAATCTGTGTGCTGCAGAGTCCTCAGAATTTGGTGACCTTTTTGGCTCTTGGAGTTTGAGGGTTTGGGACTAGATAGAGCTCACTTTTAGTACGTGGTGGGCATAATCATCTTCCTTTGGACAGTCTCCTTTGTTCTTAGCTGCTGCTTCAGCCTCTTGGTCCTGATTAGGACCCCTATTTTAAAAAAAAATTCTGAGTACCACTCCCACCGCCCTGCCCTGGCCCTTGCTCTTGCTCGCTCTTCCCACTCTTTCCCTCTCACACACCTTCTGTGTGCACGCACTGAGGAGAGGCCATGCGAGCACGTGGCAAGTTGGTAGCTGTCTACAAGCCAGGAAGAGAGCCCTCACCAGAACCCAACCATTCTGGCACCCTGATCTCTAACTTCCAGGCTCCGGAATTGTGAGAAAATACATTTCTGATGTTTAACCCAGCCAGTCTTTGGTATTTTGTTGTGTGGCAGCCTGAGCAGAGTAAGGAAGGCACCACAAAGATCTCTGGGAAAGATTTTGCTTATTTATTTTTAGAGATTGTGGAAGGGAGGAAGACAGAGAGGGAAGGAAACGTCGATCGGTTGCCTCTCACACACCACCATCTGGGGACCTGGCCCACAACCCAGGCATGTGCCCTGACTGGGAATCGGACTGGCGACCTTTTGGTTTGCAGGCCGGCACTCAATCCACTGAGCCACTCCAGCCGGGGCAGGATATATAGTTCTTTAAAAGCACAAAAAAATATAATTTAGATCAACAATATGTGATTCCAATGAATTTTTTACACTTACATAAGCATTTCCCCATTTTAAAAAGTTAACATTTTAAATGACCTCATAATATCCCATTTTAATATATAGCATATAGCTATTTCCTTCTTCTTGGATGTTTTGTTCTCAAAGTTTTAATTCTGTAAATACCTTTATGATAATATCTTGGTACATAATCTGTGTTATTAAATGGTGTTATCTTGCCAGTTTTTCTCAGCTTTTTAAGTAGTTTTTTCCTTTGCATTTTAGGGACCCAGAAGGCTTACGAGTATTTTATTATCTTGTCCAGGACCTGAAGTGTTTGGTCTTCAGTCTTATTGGATTACACTTCAAGATTAAACCAATCTAGATTGCACCTGTGGACAGAGGAGGGTGGGAGTAGCTAGTTTTTAATCACCATTATCGGAAAACTTTTGTGTATATGAGACCAATATTTTTTTATAAACTATAAATGATTGTCTCTAATAAATATGTAACAAAAAGCAATTTTATCATTTTTTAAAGATCTGAATGTGTGGATTCTTCTCAATTACTTTTTAAAACTAACATCCAATGTTTAGTATTGCCCCAAAATCTAATTGAATCAAGTCTGTAGATATAACTACCAATTCACAGAAAATAAAATAGAGAAATGTTAAAAAGTACAGTGGGAGTCCAAATAATATCCAGAGAAAACTAGGACAAGGGATCTGGTTTCTTCAATAAATAAATTGCAAACATAGAGATGAAGCAGGAACCTATAGTTTAAGGATTTGAGAGACACGTAATGTTTGGATCCCATTTGGATCATGATTCAAAAATTTAAAGTTGACATCATTATGGAAATTTGAACACTGGATATTTGATATTAAGTAGTTGTTAATTTTTTAGGTGTAAAATGGTATTAAGTCTGTTTTTTCCCCTTCTAGCTTTATTGAGATATAATTGAGGTTGGGTTTTAAAAATTATCTTTTATAGATATAGCTATTTCAATATGGGAGAAAATACTTTAATAAAAGGGATAAAATGCCTAGTCTCAGTAAAGTTTTCCAATACATTTTAAGATCAATACCAACAGCCATTAAGAACTGAGACCTAGTGGGTACAGATAGTGTGGGAATTTGTTATGCAAATAGATCTGTAGGAACTTTTTCTTGCTAAATTCCTTAATGAGGCAAATTGCTGGTTGAACAGATTGTTGGCATTGGAAGGAACTGGGCCGGAAGTCCTTTGGCTGAGGGGAAGTGATTGGCAAAGCTCCATCCCTCGAGACAGGCCAACTTCAGACAAGATCCAGGTCTTCTGACTCCTGGACCAGTGCTCCCACCACTCCCAGCACATACACATCCTATTCTGCCTTCTTCAAGGACACCAGGCAGCAGATCAGGGGCAGAGCTGGGACCTCAGATGTCAGGGCTCCTGCCTAAAGAAGGGTACTTGGGGCAATGAAGTTGGTGGTAGGTATCAAAAATAGTCATTCCAAATTTTAAAGAAATGACAGGAAGGAGCTCAGAAGGCTGAGTTTCAAATGGGCTGTTCCTTAAGGTCTTAAGCGCCTGTAAGGTCTCATATGTGCCTTGGACAAAAGGGCAGGTAAAAAGAGAAAAAAAGGTTCAGTAAATGTGTAAGGATAAACAAGATGGCAGCCCAGAGAAGAGCTAGATGAAAGGAGTGTGCAGTCTTGGGGAACACAGTAAAGACGAATGCGCGGGGCAACCCCCTGAAAGGTCTCAGGGGGAAAGAGGAAGGGGCAGTTTCGAGAAGAAAAAGACCCCACCCCCCAAATTTGTGAAGCTGGCCCTGCTCAGAGAAGCGACGTGACCCAAGAAGCCTCAGAGGGCCGCTGGGTTAAGGGCAGGCAGGGTGGCGCAGAGCAGGAAAGAACTGAGGGGCAGGATGAGGTGTGCTGCGGTGCCCCTAGACTAGCTTAGTGCTGGTACGAGACCTGTGTTCGGTAAATATCTCGAATTACTTACTACCAGAGGCTGTCTCACTGTGAACTCAGACACCTCCGTTCCCTCCCCCTACCGCCAAGAAAAAAAACAGAAAACACTCTGCGTGTGCCGGAAGGGCCGGCCCGCACAGCACCCCCCCCCCTGCCGAGTACGCCGCCTGCACCAGGGTGCCCCGCCCTCCCCCCCCCCCCCCCCCCCCCCGCTTACGACAGGCCGGAAAGTAGCGACCGCAGGCAGCGCCGGGCTGAGCCAGGCCACTATGGGGGTGAGGCGGAGGTGAACCGGCCCCGGGGCGGTGGCGGGGCAGTGGGGCGGTTCTGGGAGGTGGGCACTGGCGCCCAGAGAGAATGCGGGGGAATGAGCTCGCACTGAAAGGAGAAAGGCATCACTCGTGCTGGGAGGGGCGGGGCGGGGGGGGGGGTTAGGCGTGGGGCAATGCAGGCGCGTTTAATGCAGTTGTTCTGGCCCCACCTCTTAGAAAATCGCGTTGCAGCTCAAAGCCACGCTGGAAAACGTCACTAATCTCCGGCCTGTGGGGGAGGACTTCCGGTGGTACCTAAAGGTGAGGTTGCAGGGGTGGGGCTCCCTGACGAGGAGAGGGCGGGGCACCGAGAGGCTGTGGGCTCTTTGAGGTCCCAGGAGGGGACGCCACGGGTCGGGCCCCAACAAAATCAGTGTTGAACATGGGCTTTCTCTCCCGCAAAATTAAAAAGTATTTAACTATTAAATATCCCTTTTTCTTTTTAGTGGGTAGAATTTTGTGTTTGCTTTTTAAAGTTTATTGGTTCTTTAATTGGTAATGCCTTGGAATTCCTTTTGTAATGTTTGTCTCCGTTAAATATTTTATGGTATGTAAACAAATGCTGTAAACGAAAGACTGCTTGAAGGTATATTGTGATTATTCAGTAAGGAGACTGATTCATCTGTTTCATTTGTTGATTGGTTTTACTGTGCAATCGCTTGATTTTGTGCGTGGCTCCACCCTCACCTCCCACCCCACACTGGTAAATCGGGTGCTACCCCAGTGGCATGATCTAGACCCCCCCCCCCCACCTTACCCCAGCAGTTTGAGGCCTTTCCTGCTCCCGAATTCCAGAGCTCCTGTTCTGTTTCCTCCTAGTCTAAATCACAGCATTCTTCAGTACCCGGCAAAAGCTTTTCTCTTTGAGAAAGCCTCCAACCACCTTGAATTCCATATATTCCATATATTCAAAATATATTCCATATATTTTGAAGCCTAAGTGCCAGGGTTACTTGGGAAGTTAATGTTCTTTGGTTTCAAAAAGTAGAGTCTAGGGAAGAAGAAAGAGAAATAGCGTTAACAGCAGAGTGATAAATACTTAGACCAGGAACCTACAGGGAGGGCCTGTAGGAACACAGAGGAAGCTCCTAACCTAGCAGAGTGAGTGGGGGGCCTCTTGAGACCATTTGTGTTCCACATGAGCTTTGAATTCCCAGCTAGACTGGGCACTTCTCAGAGGAGGTTGGGGACACCCGCACGAGAGGCACCTTGGCCTACTCCTTGCCCAGAGGTAAGTCTGGCCATGTCCCTGGTGGGGCTGGTTGTAAGGATGAGGTGAGATTGCTGACAGGAAGGTAGGTTATGAGCCTGCCTTCTTACCCTTCCCTCAGTGTCTGCCCAACTGAACTCACTACTTTACTAATACTTTTTTCTCCCCCAAGATGAAATGTGGCAACTGTGGTGAGATTTCAGAGAAGTGGCAATACATTCGGCTGATGGTAACTGCTCCCCCGCCACCACTGTTCACACACACACCCCTCTAGGCAGGGACTTGAGGAATCTGTGACCCTAATCTCTCTGGCCTTTGGACCTTGCTTTTTGTGGTTTGGGAGGGCAGGCATTAGTGTGTTCAACAGTGGGAACAACAGGCTTCTTTGGGATGTGAGGCAGAGTTCAAAATCAAGGGGAAGCCCTTGGTCTCAAGAAGCCGCCACAGGATTCTTGTTCTAGCAAGTCGCTCAACCTCTCTGGGTCTTGGTCTCTTCACTTGGATAGTAAGTCATGGGACTGAACCTTTTCAGGACCCTACATCTAATATGTGACTGGAGGTTCTGTTTCCTCCTTGCTAGGACAGTGTGGCACTGAAGGGAGGCCGTGGCAGCGCATCCATGGTCCAGAAGTGCAAGCTGTGCGCAAGGGAAAACTCCATTGGTAGGTCAGGCCATGAATGCTGGGCTCTGCCAGGCTAGCCCCTAGCTTCCTGATACCAGACCAAAAGCAGGCTCATGTTACCTGAGGTGCCCAAGCTTCTGCAGCAGATTCTTTCCAAGAGCCACAACTGGGGACTAGGGGTAGGGCCAAGGTATAGACCCAAGTTAACTTTGTCCTGTGTTTTTTGTTTCAGAGATTTTGAGTAGCACCATCAGATCTTACAATGTAAGTCGTGTGCTGTAGTGGCAGGCATGGTGGGATTAAATCCAAGCTGGGGGCTACAGTTTTAAGTGCTGGGCTGTGGGAGTTCAGGGGACCTCTGACCCAACCTGGCCACTCAGTTTCCGTCTTTGGGAGTGTTTACCTTATCCGCATCTTAGAGGGCCTAGTGAGCTACCTCTGAAACCATGGGTGGGACAGTCCTTTGAATGGTACGTCCCATCCTTGATATTGTCTATGTTATTAGGTAGTTGTACATTACTGTACAGCAGATTAGTCCAAAGGTGAGGGAGGGTGTGTGTGCTTTGGTCTGTGTTTTTAAAGAAGGGCACTTATATTTATCCATTCCTTATTTGTTGGATTTATGCCAAATTCTCAGTTTTGTCCTTACTTGCCCTCAAGTAAATCATAATCTAGTGGAAGAGACAGACTGGCAGACAAAAAACAAACCGGGGCCAACAGAGAAGTGCCAGGCACGGGGCTGGTGTGCAGCGAATGGCAGTGAATGCGTAAGCATGGCGGGGGGACCAGGTAGGCAGGAATTTCCTGGCTATCCCACCCTGCTCATAGGGGCTCCCCTCTATAAGCAAACCTCATTTCAAAGGCTTTAAGCCAGCCCCTTGCCTTCACAATGTAGCAGATGGTTAGCGAAAGGCTGCTGCTGCTAAGTGTACTGGGGCCGTTTGGGTGATCTGGAGAGTTTGTAGCTTAACATTCATGTTCATGTTTGTGATGTTGGTAATTTTATCTGCCATTTACTGAGCATAGTGTGGGTATTCTGCTGGGCAGCTGGCGCATGATCAGGTTCGCACAATAAACCTACAGTGGTTTCCTCGGCTTTGTTTGGTAGTCCCAGGCCCAGAGGGGAAGAAGGACACAGCTTGACTCACATCTAGGGAGACTGACCCCAGAGTCCACACTCTTTGTTCTGTAGCATCCATGCCGAGGGTTCACAGGGAGCAGGTGGCTAAGGCAGGCTTCTTCTAGAATGAGATGAGTTGGTCTCAAGTCCCATTCCAGGCTCACAGGAGCAGTAAGAGCATACTTGGCAGAAAGGGTAAGGACAGTGGGGTTATCCTGAGGGCCCAGTTGGGTCTACCTTCTCAACATACTTCCTTTCCAGGCTGAAGACAATGAGAAGTTCAAGACAATAGTAGAATTTGAGTGCCGGGGCCTTGAACCAGTTGATTTCCAGCCCCAGGTATGTGTGTCTTCCTGGGGAACGTGTATCTTTGGGGGGAGCATCTAGAAGTGCTGCCATAACTTTGCTTCCTACAGAGACCATGGACTAGGAATTCTCCTTTCTAAGAATAATAATAATTACTGTTTATTAAGTTCCTATTATATGTGGGGCACCGTGCCAGTCACTTACATGTTATTTAACCCTCACAGTGACCCTGTGAAGTTACTCATACTTCAAAGATTTTGCAGCTTGCCCAGAGTGATGCAGTTAGTAAGCAGTGGAGCTCTAATTGGAGCCCAGGTCTTTGTAACCCCAGGGCCAGTGCTCATCCCACTTTATTGGTGCAGCATTTTCTGCCTACCTCACAAGTCTGTGAGGTAAGTAGAAGAGAGAGTGTTGTCATCCCCATTTCATAAATGAGAAAACTAAGGCCCAGAAGGAAGTGACATGCCCAGACGGCAGCTGGGTAGCACAAGGCTTCAGCGAAGTGTGCCGGTCCCACTCGGAGCATCTAGAGACACTGTAGCTTACTTAGGCTGTCTTTCATACAGTCAGGGGGAGTGGAAGGGCTCTCCCTAATCTCCTGCCTTCTGGTCCGGGGCTCTAATTGGAGGAACCATTCTAGTCCCAGGGCAGCTGCCAGACCCTGGAAACTCAGGAGTCGTTGCAGAACAGCTGCCAGCACTGCATCCCTGTCCTCCCTTCCCAAAGGTGTTGTGAGAAAAGCCAAGTCCCTGGCCGTGCTCACGTGCCAGACCAGCGCCGCCTTTCCCTCAGACTAACTGCTGCCTTGCTGTCCTTGCAGGCTGGGTTTGCTGCTGAGGGTGTGGAGTCAGGGACAGTCTTCAGTGACATTAATCTGCAGGAGAAGGTACGGAACTTGGGGACCTTGCAGGGTACTGCAGAACACCTGGTGGAAATTGCCTTTCTTGGTGAACAAGGCTCATCAATGGAAGGCTGACTGCACATCTCTGTGCATTTTATTGATGATTTTGGTGTTTAGGGTGGCCCCCAGTGTAATGCTGATGTTCTAGCCAGAATGCTGGGTGTGCTTGCTGGAGAAAATACACATTAGATAAGCTCTGTTCGGGCATGAGTTATAATACTGTCGGCTGTGAGTTCAATTTTGATGAATCAACATAATAAAAAGGTGTTTTTAAATAGAATCATACATGAAACAAGGTTATGTATTGATTGGCTGAAGAACATGTTGTGACCAGGTGCTCCTGGGAACCTAACCCTGTATTTCTCAATGGGAACTTTGGTTGATTGTTCACTAATTCAGTATTTGTGGTGACTTTGTAGAACATAATTGGCACAAATAATGAGAATCGACTGTATTACTGGACATGCTTTGCAGATGAGGAACCTTGTGTTCAGGCCTCAAAAGCAGACACAAACTTCATTTGATTTGCATAGCACACAACAACAATAACTGGAATTTATTGAGCTCCTACATGTACCCAGCACTATGCTGAGTACTTTTACATGTGTTAACTCATTTGATTCTTTGAACAAGTCTTTTGTTATCACTTAAAAAAAAAAAAAAAGAACAGCACTGAGGACCACAATGGGTAGGTGATTTCCTCAAATCACAAAGCCAGCAGAGCTGGAATTCAGGCCTGAGCAGTGTGCCTCTGTTCTAAGTCACACTGTGTTCACGAATGTCCGAGTCAGAGCTGTGCTGGGCCTGATAAGACCCAGCTCTCCATCCACTGTCCTGGGCTGCCTTGGGAGGCTCACACTGCCACTTTTTCCCCTACAGGACTGGACAGACTATGACGAAAAGGCTCAGGAGTCTGTGGGAATCTACGAGGTCGCCCACCAGTTTGTGAAGTGCTGACCCCTCTACCTTCACACTTGCCTCTAGGAACTGAGAAGGGATGATGTGCCCAAGCAGCAGAGCCCACTGAGGCTGGTACCCTCACCCCTTGTCTCCTGACAGCTGTCCAAGCCCTTGCAGTCTGCATGCCGGGCTCTGTCACAGCTTCCCAGGCCCCGCCAATAAAGCCCGCTTGTGCTGTACTCACGCGTGAAGATGGCGTTAGGGAGCAGCCACTCCCTCCACAAGTAAGAATTCATGTTGGAGGTCTTTTACTGCTCCTGACACCTTCCACAGTGTGGACTCTTACACCTGATCCAATGTGCAAAATAGGAAGAGCACACAGCTAAGGGCTCCCCAACTCATGGGGAATGGGCAGGTCGATCCACAGAACCAAAGGTGTCAAGGCCAGTGGTGCGAAGTGCAGTTGAGCCTGTGGAATGATGCCATGAGTCCCACCGTCCTGAGCCACAACACTGCATTGATCAACTTGGCTGTTAGGAAAATGCAGGCATCTCTGTTAGCTGGTGTCACTTCATATGCCAGGGCCAGAAGGGACTGCAGAGGTCAGCAGTCTAGGCCAAGCCCAGGCATGGATCTGCTCTATAAATAAGTTCCAGCTGGGCAGTCATTAGATCTTTGTTCACTTGCTGCGACTGGTCTCCTTCCAAGTCGGTAGTCAGTATTAAAGTTCTATGCTAAGTCAGTGTCTGTGTCCCCGGTAGCTCCTGGTCCTTGTTTGTCGCCTTTGTGGTCACACTTCTGTGTGCTGTCCCCAGACGGCTCTGTGGAGGTGTGAAGACAGCAGTCATGGGCTTGGTTCCCTGGGTCTGAAGACCCCCACACAGTGGACAGAGTAGTTTAATGCACAGTAAGGTCATGAGGGCGCATGCCTTCCCACTAGTGAGTCCATCGTTTGGAAAACCTATTACAAGAGACCTTATTTCTCCAGTGTTCTGCGGGAGCCTGGAATTCTTTGGAAACAAAATTAGTATTTCATTTTCTGAATGGCCCACTGGGAATGGGTCTGCCCACTCCCAGGATGGTTGTGGGGCACTAGGAAGGGGATCCTCCAATTTCGGGTAAAGGTGGCCATGTCCAAGAGTGGTGAAGGGGTGCCTACCTTATCCCCTCTCCAGTCTGGCAGCTACATCCTGTTTCCTGTAGGTCTCGTGTTCCTGGTTCCCTGTGGGCATGCTCTTTTTCTGTACTGGACAACAGCACTTACTCAGCCCTTCCGCAGCCAGCAGGCCTTCCAGCCCCCTGCCCACTGGATCAAGTCCCCTTCCCAGCCTGAAAGCAAATAAATGGAAGCAGCTGGCTGGGTTTCTGTACCAGCTGGTATGTGTTAAGCTCATAAAGACATACTAAAAGGATCTCAAGGTTTTGTTTATATTTTAAATTACCTTCTCATCTTTCAGGAGGTACAGGAACCCAAAAAATAATTAAAAGGAAAAAATAAAGATTATGTCAATAAATGCAGAAAAGTATTCAGTAAAATGCAGCAACCATTAAAAAAAGACTGAACCATAGAAACCCTTGCAAACTAGAAATAGAAAGGAACTACCCTCACCTCAAAGGGCATCTACAGAAACCTAGCACAGGTGAGGTGTTTGAAATTCTCCACTTGAGGTGAGGGTGCAGTGAGGACGCCCCCAGTCACGGCTGTGTGCTGTGCTTGAGGGTCCCCCCAGTGGGATAAGACAATGAAAGGGGTAAAGGACTGAAAAGGAAAAAAAATCTCATTTTTCAGATTAATATTTTCTATTTAAAAAACCCCAAAAGCATGGACAAGTTTGGGATTTAAGATCAATATACAGAAATCAAATGTATTTCAATACACTGGAAACATACAAAATATATTTCAAAAAAGTACCATTTAAAATAGCAAAAGAATTCCTGATCAGTGTGGCTCAGTGTTGGGTGTTGTCCCGGAAAGCAAAAGGTCACTGGTTCGACTGATTCCCAGTCGCGAGGCACGCGCCCGGGTTGCAGGCCAGTTCCCAGATAGGGGTGTGCCAGAGGCAACCAATCAATGTTTCTCTCTCCCTCCCTTCCACCTCTCAAAAAATATATTTTAAAAAAATAAATAGCAACAAAAAATGCCTCAAAAATAGAGATTAAGCCTATCAAAGAGGATCCTGTCATCAGTAGAAAATTATACTTTATTGAAAGGTATTAAAGCCTGGCTTCAGGCCAAGATGGAGGTGTAGGTAGACACACTGTGCCTCCTCGCACAACCAAACAAGGACAACAGTTTAAAAACAAACAACCAGAACTGACAGAAAATCGACTGTAAGGAAGTCTGACAACCAAGGAGATGAAGAAACATTCATCCAGACTGGTAGGAGGGGTGGAGACAGGCAGCCGGGGCAGACAGGACTCGAGGCAACAAGGCAGGACCCAGAGACAGTGGCAGATTGTGGAGCAAATGGGGCTGGCAGTGCGACCGCTAGCAGACGCTGCGGCCCCACATTCGCGCATAGATGAACCGGGAGGAATGCTGGAGGAGCGAAGCAGACCGCACAACCCAGGGCTCCAGCGCGGGGAAAATAAAGCCTCAAACCTCTGATTGAAAACACCCGCGGGGGTTGAGGCGGCAGCAGAAGAAACTCCCAGCCTCACAGGAGAGTTTGCTGGAGAGACCCACAGGGGCCTAGGGCGTGCACAAGCCCACCCACTCGGGAATCAGCACCAGAGGGGCCCAATTTCATTGTGGGTAGCAGAGGGAGTGACTAAAATCCGGCAGAGAGTGGAGCAAGCGCCATTGCTCCTTCTCGGCCCCTCCCCCACGTATAGCCACAGCGCAGCGGCCAGCGTTTACTCCACCCCAATGAACACCTAAGGCTCTGCCCCTTTACATAACAGGCACGCCAAGACAAAAAAAAAAAAAAATGGCCCAAACGAAAGAACAGATCAAAGCTCCAGAAAAAATACAACTAAGCAACAAAGAGATAGCCAACCTATCAGATGCATAGTTCAAAACACTGGTAATCAGGATGCTCACACAATTGGTTGAATTTGGTCGCAAATTAGATGAAAAAATGAAGGCTAGCTGTGCTAAGAGAAACAAAGGAAAATGTACAGGGAACCAGTAGTGTTGGGAAGGAAACTGGGACTCAAATCAATGGTGTGGACCAGAAGGAAGAAAGAAACATCCAACCAGAAAAGAATGAAGAAATAAGAATTCAGGAAAATGAGGAGAGACTTAGGAACTTCCAGGACATCTTTAAGCATTCCAACATCCGAATTATAGGGGTGCCAGAAGGAGAAGAGGAAAAACAAATTGAAAACTTATTTGAACAAATAATGAAGGAGAACTTCCCTAATCTGGCAAAGGAAATAGACGTCCAGGAAGCTCAGAGTCCCAAAGAAGCTGGACCCAAGGAGGAACACACCAAGGCACATCATAATTACATTACCCGAGATTAAGCAGAAGGAGAGAATCTTAGAAGCAGCAAGAGAAAAGGAGACAGTTACCTAGAAAGGACTTCCCATAAGACTGTCAGCTGATTTCTCCAAAGAGACCTTACAGGCAAGAAAGGGCTGGAAAGAAGTATTCCAAGTCATGAAAGGCAAGGATCTACATCCAAGATGACTCTATCCAGCAAAGCTATCATTTAGAATGAGTTATCTGCCATTTAGAAAGGCAGATAAAGAGCTTCCCAGACAAGGAAAAACTAAAGGAGTTCATCATCACCAAGCCCTTATTATATGAAATGTTAAAGGGATTTATCTAAGAAAAAGATAACAAATATGAACAATAAAGTGACAGCAAACTCAGTTATTAACAACCACACCTAAAACAAAAACAAGCAAACTAAGCAAACAACTAGAACAGGAACAGGACCACAGAAATGGAGATCACATGGAGGGTTATCAACAGGGGAATGGGAGGGGGAGAGAGGGAGGAAAGGTACAGAGAATAAGTAGCATAAATGATAGGTAGAAAATAGACGGGAGGAGGTTAAGAATAGTATAGGAAATGTAGAAGCCAAAGAACTTATATGTATGACCCATGGACATGAACTATAGGGGGGGAATGTGGGAGGGAGGGGGTGTGCAGGATGGAGTGGAGTGAAGGGGGGGAAATAGGACAACTGTAATAGCATAATCAATATATATATATATTTTTAAAAAAAGGTATTAAAGCCTAAATAAATGGAGACCTATCAGCAATGGGTAGGAAGACTTAATATTATAAAGATGATAATTTTCAACAAATGTATTTATATATTAAATTCTTGTCAAAATCTTTCTTTTAAAACAGAACTTGATTCCGAAACCTATGATACAACACAGGTGGGAGACTGCCTCTACCAGATATGATGCACTGATAGAACAGCAGCAATTAGGTCGCAATGGTTTTGGCACCCTGATACACACAGACCCATGTACGTACGAAAACTGGTCAATGACAGCTGGTGTTGCAAATCAGTGGGGAAATCATTAACTCATCCAGAAAGTGCTGGGGCAATTGTGTTACCCTTCTGCAATAGAATGAATTGCGCCCCTACTTCGCTCCACATACCAAAGTCTGTTCCCAGGCTAGCTGTTCTGAGTGCTCTGGTGTCGCAGTGTGTTTGGGTAGAAGGGCCTTGGGCTCAGTGTCTGACTCACTGCAACCCTCTGCGCAAGTACTTTCCCTCACAGCACCCCATTTTCTCCATATAAAAATGAGTGCACTTTGGCTCTGACATTGTTCCTCAATGACATTAGTCAAAACGGTGGTGGCATGTCTTCTGAGCCCTGCCCCTCATCACCAGGAAATGTAGTTCCCCGCCCCACACTTTAGGACTGCAGTCTTCTGTCTAGTAGTAGCGGGAAGTCAGAGCTGCTAGAAGTGGGGACGGTGGGAGATGAGAGTGGATGAACATGCTTAACTGATATTGCTACAGGTCACCCCACCCCCAGGTTATAGGAATGACCCTCATCTTACAGAACTCACAGACTAGAGAGTCAAAATAACCTGTCTGTGGTCATAAAGTGCAGACCAGGTGGGACGAGGAAGCCAGGAGTTCAGGTGTTCCCGATCGTGGTCCATGAGTGGGAGCATCAGCGTTCCTGTGTGCGCTGGTAGTCCTCACGTGTCTGATCAAACCACGAAATACTAAGGACCTGGTACCTGCTGGCTATGCATTAAATAATCACCGAGCGAAGAATGGGTGGAGTCGGGTAAGAGCACGTGCAGGCATGTTTACGTGAACTGTGAGGAGGACTGAGTGAGACGGTGCATTGGAAGTGCTTGGTGACTGGCTCACACCAGAATTCAAACCCAGCTGTCCAGTAACTCACTGGGTAAGCCACTGGGAATGCAGATAAAATTAACACCAACAAAAACCTTTCCTTTTCAAAAAATAACAACGCCCTTCCTTTCACGTTACAGCAGTGTTCTAACAGTAAACTGTTAAAATTCTATGTTCACGTCACTCAATGGACAAGTTTCAAGTGCCAAATGTACAAAGTGATCACTTCTACATTAGGCATAATTAGCACGTAAGATTCAACTGGCTTAAATAAATACACACCAATTAGAAATCTTCATTTGGCCGGAAGAATAGTAAAATACAAATCCTTAAATCCATGGGAATAACTTTTATTGCAGCAGGATTCTCAGAATCAAGCATCAGCAATTCATTCAGAAAAATAAAGAGGATTTTTAAAGAGACGATGTCCCAGGACAAAGCAGCAAATGTACAGGGAACATGAAACAGCATTTCCCACCATCACCAGAAGAGCCAGGAGCCAATGGGAACTTCCCTGAGCTTAGTGAATTTACTGTTGGAAAGTTCTTTGTAGAGATTAGGAAATTAGGTTAAAAAAAAAAAAAAGAAACCATCTCCAAGCAACAATAAATTTTATTTCTGCTTCAACAATAAACATCCTGAGTTATTTTTCCAAATCCTACCTCCTGACCAAATGCCCTTAAAATTGAAATCTCACATTATTTTTAATTGCGATCTAATTCCACTTAGAAGTTACATGTTTAGCTTTAAAACCACATGACTTGAAAGCTCAGGCTGCACAGGCACCTCATGATTAGTTTCAGTAGTCACAGAATAGCACCTATTGGCTACACGGGCCTCAATTTTCATGTCAATGAAGTGATGGAGGCTTTGCCCAGAAGCTAAGTTTTGATGGATTTACCTTCCATGGTATCAAACATGTCTTCTAAAGCCTTGTGCACACACTGGAGAAACTCCCGGGCATTGCGGCCCGGGTAGCAGGAGACGTTGCAGCCTATCCAGTTGTCATGAACAGCATACCCAATGCCAAAGCCATCAGGGACCACGGGGGCAAAGCCACCGACGTTCACTGCTGGGCTGCTCAGCGTGCTTGTGGACAGGATGTTGTGGTTTATCTGCCCATAAGCAGGGTCCAGATACAGCTCAGGCAGGGCAACCCCTGTGGCTGCTGCCAGGTACCGCAGAGCAAACAAGTGTCGGTCAAAGCCCTGGCCTGTAGGAGACAAAACAAAAACCAGTCTCAGAACTGCAGAACGGATAGGACCTCCCACCCACGTAGGAGTCCCCTTCACAGCATCCTTGAGAGTAGAAGGGTCCGTCTACTTCTGCATGCACACCTCTAGCTCACTAACCTCTGAAGCAGCTCATTCTAGAATATTTTCTTAAGAAAAAGCTGTCAACAGCTGAGTTAAAAATGAGCCTCAACTGATTTTAAAAGTCTGAAACTAAGTCAATTTAGTCAAACACTCAAAAGTACGTGAAGAGACTCAAAAACTAAGATAAAATGCCAAGTCAAGTGTAAAAGATGACAATGAGTCGGTGGAACGAACTGGAAAGAGTTCTAATTTCACCTTTACTGCTCATTTTCTATGGAACCCTGCACCCGTGGCCCCGGCTGCCCACCTATAAAACGGAGAAGGATGAGACCAGAATGTCTTGGAGGTCTCTTTTAGCGCCAGGACTTTGGCTGCATGAAAGGATTGGACTACATGACCCTCCAGGTCCTTTCCAGGTCTCAGATCTTGGCACAAAGAGACAAAGAAGGATGACGCTTCTGTTTGAGAAGAGCTGCTGAGATGACCTATTTACAGGGGCTCAGCACACTACATCTGAAGTGAAGAGGGGCTGTGGGATTAGAAATCCTACATTGTCAAAGCTGAGTCTAACGGCCAATGAATAGAGAACCATGTGTCACAGCTGAAAGTGACCTTCGGTGAGGATAGTTAGATGCATTTCCTCATCCCTGCTTAGGAGAGAACATTTTGATCTCTAGTGTCTCATCTGGCTGTTCAGACTATTAGGGTAGAAAAAAGTAACCACCAGGAGCTGGCAGACAGATTAAACCTAGTGAAGGGGTGGAAATCAGATGTGGGGCAGAGCATTACTGAGGCCCACCCCAGTGCTGAGGGCAACAAGACCCAAGGGCATGCTCCCCACCCCCGGCTCACCCATGGCTGCTTCTCTGGTCAGCTGGCCGTGGTATTTGGAGCACTCAGCCATCATCTGCTGAAGCTCTCCCGCACTGTGCTTGGAGGGCTCCCTGACGAAGGCCTCAGAGCACCTTTTTGTGAAGACGGAGGCAGGGCGGATGGTCTCAGTGCGACCGTGCTTAAATGCTGCGGTGCTGCAGGACTCGTAAGTGGCCACTGTCTTGCCATACTGCCGCAAAAAGGCCATCTGGAAGGCTAGCTGGGCCACTGAGTCCGGGCTCAGCTTCTGCTTCTTCAAGAATTCTTTGCCTCCTCTCTGAAACTGGATGAAGTCAATGGTGAGGGTTTTCATGGTGGCATCGAACTTTTCCTTGGCAGCACTGATGCCAGCCTTTAAGGCATCGTTCAGCCTGAACTGGAGTTTCTGCACCACAACAGAAGAGTCCGTGCTGGCCGGCTGGCCCTGTGGGGTGATGGCGGGGGCCTGAGTGCTGTCTTTAAACACTTCATTGAAAAACCTGAGCACTGCAACGCCATCGCCCCAAGCATGCTCAAAGTGGACAGCGGCAGTGCCATCCTTGGCTATAATGAGGTTAAAGGATTTATCAAACCAGCGGTTTGTGCCATCACCATGCAGCATGTTGTGGGACAAGTGGACAAGATCCTTAATGGGGAAGTCATCTAGGCAGAGGCAGAACACAGCAGAGTCCACCTTCCTCAGGGCCTCCTCGTTGCCGCCACTCTCCAGCTTCTGTCTGAGCTCTGCCCACACGTCTCGGTTCTCACTGGTCAGATATGCCAGTGGGAACTCAGGGGCGGGGCTGTTGTCCGAGAGAATGTACTTCAGATGGGCCTGGATTTCAGAGGCGCTCACAATGTTCCCATCTTGATCCAGGACATCAAAGACATAGAAATTTCCTTTTCTCAGGACCAGGAGGTGCCTGGCCTTGTCATCAGTGACGAGTTCATCCCGACCGGGTCTGGGTAAACGAGATGAATTGAAAAGCCGAAAATACTGGGACATATCCAGTGGATATGCATTGACCAAGTAGGCACCATACCAAGACAGAGAGGAAGGCACAAAGCGTATGAGTCTCTTGAAGGTATCAGTGTCACTTTTGACAGGGTTCAAGTGAAACACTTCCGGCTCCAAAAGGCCGGCCCGGAGCGTCTTCATAAATCGGACGGCAGACACAGTCATGTTGGTTGCTCGGGTGAGCTGGTCATTATACTCAGGCTTCGGGTCGGGGTTGAATGCCATAAATGGGTTAAAGTTCAGGACAATGGAGTCTCGAGCAGTTAAGTACATATCAAACCAGGGGCCTAAAATACAAAAATAAAGAAAGAACATAAAAAGTTAATGCAGGCCCTAAAAATATAATTTGAGGAAGAAAAAAAAATCAAGCATATACAAAAGTAATGACAACCTCCAGTGGGAGGAATTTCCTGATTCTTTTCCTGCTCTGTAATAATTCGTGTTAATATAAACAGGATCATATACAATGTGGTATTTTACATATGGCTTCTCTCACTTAAAATAATGTTTTAGAGGTTTATCCATGCTGTAGCATGTATCAGTTCCTCATTTCTCTTCACTGCTGAATAACGCTCCATTATATAAACACAGCACATTTTGTTTATCCGTTCATCAGTTGACGGATATTTGGTTGTTTCATTTTGGGCTATTATGAATGATGCTGGTATGTGCAAGTTTTGTGTGGATGTATGTTCCCAATTCTCCTGGGGGTGTCTTAATAGCTAGGAGTGGAACTGGTGGGTCATGTGGTAAGTCTGTGGAACATGCTGAGGAGCTGCTAGGGTGTCTGCCCTAGTGGCCGCACCACGACCACCAGCAGTGTGTGAGGGTCCCAGTCTCTCCACGTCCTTGGCAGTGTCTGGCATCGTTTGTCCTTCTGATGGGGCCGATCTAGTGAGTAACCATCACTGTGGTTTTGATTCGCATTTCCCTCGTGTTTGTTAACTGCATTTTCTTCCTCATTTTGTTTTCTTCCTTGACTCTTAAATGAATAAAATACAGTAACACCTTCGTGCTAGAACAGAATAGTTGTTAACTCCCACCCCATCTCCTTAGGTTTCCCTTGCTTTGTCTCCCTTCAGGGAAACATTCACACTTGACCGTCTCCCAGATACCGGGGAAAGTCTCGCCACTGTTCCGTGCACTGTGTACACTTGTGCACTCCCTCTTTCAGGAAATGCTCAAGAAGCAATTAGAAGTAAGTATGAGTGTGTGTGGACCACTCAAACTAGCTCTCTGCACTCCGGTGGATGTTTTGCTTGTAAAAATACCAGAAGCAGTATTTTATCAGAAAATGGGTCTTTAAGGGAAGTCCCTGCCGGGACTAGCAAGCATGGATGAACTCTGCTATTAAAGGCCACTTTCCATTGGTGTAAATAATTTGCACATGTAAAGCACTGCGGAAAGGATTAATAAACACAAAATTAATCTATTATTTATTTCTTGGGCCACTTATACCACTTCATTCCTTAAGAATCAGGCCCTGGTTTAGGGGACACAGAGAGGAATAGGACACGGACTTTGATTTGGAAGATTGGTGGTGTAGGAGACGAACAAAATTAAACATAGTGAAATGCACTACAATGGTAAGAGAAAAGACATACTAAGGAGCAGGTATGTAAAATACATTTGATGGAAAAGACATGAATTTATACCTCTGATCCCTTCACTAAAATAATTTTAAGAAGACAAAAACCAATAAGGCAAAGAGAACGAAAGAAGAGAAAATAGCAAGTGTTAGAAGTTGAAAAGCATTTAGGCCACTGGTAATGACTAAAGCAGACTCAAGAGAGCCAACCCTAAGCCAAGAGCAGAGAACGACAAGAAATAATATGATCTGCAGAATGCCCAGGGGGCTCAGGAATTGGCAGCCTCCACACCTGGTTGAAAAGTTATTTAATTAGACTCCCGCTCCCACCTCCCAGATACTCTTCCCACTCCAGTAGAAGACTTAAGTTTTATTCTCTGGAGAACATACAATTGTGGGATACAAATCTCAGTTGAGATCTTGAGCTTCTTCCCACTTCTACAACTCTGGTGACCAGGAAAATACCTTTTGGCAGTTTTCTGGAAAAGCCTTCCCTGGGGGCCTAACCCACAGACACTAACCCAAGGGGTACCCACGGAATTGGCTGAGCCAGGTCACATTACAGTGAAGCTGGGACTGACAACCCCGCCCCGTCCACAAAGCTCCCAACTGCTTTTTAATATCTCATTTGCATCTAAAACAACAGAAGAGGATTGTGAGGCATCTGAAAAAGAGGGCAAAACAAACAGGAAAAAAGTAACAACGGACGACAAGAAAGATGAAAAGTTAAAAAAAAGATTCCCAGATAAACTATTAAGGACATAGAAAGTTAAACATAAGAAAGTATAAAGTAACAATTAACTTCAGAAAAAACAAAAAGTTCAAATGGGAAAGAAAAAACAATCCCAGTGTCCTACACGACTCAGCTGACAACAGCATTTACATGAGTATAACAGTGTAAATGCTAAATACTAAGCTGCCCAAAATTACAAATAATTACACTGTGAAAACGAGGGGATAGGGAACGGGCATGTGCGAGTGAGGGTATATAGACAACACCTAAAATGAAAAAAAAGTTAAAATGCAGTAATATAGGTGTACAATTTAGAGAATGGGGATACCTATCAAAAGGAGAAACACACCAAAACAAATAATTAAATTACCCAAGATTAAAGATAAAGAGAGAATCTTAAAAGTAGCAAGAGAAAAGGAGACAGTTGCCTACAAAAGAGTTCCCATAAGACTGTCAGCTGATTTCTCAAAAGAAACCTTGCAGGCAAGAAGGGGCTGGAAAGAAGTATTCCAAGTCATGAAAGGCAAGGACCTAAATTCAAGATTGCTCTATCCAGCAAAGCTATCATTTAGAATGAAAGGGCAGATAAAGTGCTTTCCAGATAAGGTCAAGTTAAAGGAGTTATCATCACCAAGCCCTTATTATATGAAATGTTAAAGGGACTTATCAAGAAAAAGAAGATCAAAATTATGAACAGTAAAATGACAATAAATTCACAACTATCAACAACTGTACCTAAAAAACAAAAACAAAAACAAACTAAGCAGACAACTGAAACAGGAAGAGAATCAGAGAAATGGAGATCACATGGAGGGTTATCAGTGGGGAGGAGTGGGGGAGAATGGAGGAAAAGGTATGGACAGGGAATAAGAAGCATAAATAGGCACAAAATAGGCAGGGGGAGTTAAGAACAGTATAGGAAATGGAGAAGCCAAAGAACTTGTATGTACTACCCATGGACATGAACTAAGGGGGGGGAGATTGCTGGTGGGACAGGGGCTGCTGAGAGGAGAGGAATAAAGGGGAGAAAAAAATGGGACAACTATAGTAGTATAATCAATAAAATATACTTAAAAAATCAACCTACTGGTTTTTTTTTTTCCATTAAGCACATAATTGGCACAAAACAAAATACTAGTTTCAGGTGTACCATATGATGATTCCATATTTATATTTATTGTGATGCTGTGAAATGATCACCACAGTAAGTTAGTTAACATCCATTCCCATACAGTTACAAAATCAATTTTCTTATGATGAAGATTTTTAAGATCTGCACTGTGAGCAGTGCAGTATATACTTCACAACACAGTATATTAACCACAGTCACCATGGTGTGCCTCATGTCCCCTGACTGACTGACTGCACAACTGGAAGTCTGTGCCTTTGGACCGCCTTGGGTAATCACCCTAGCTGAGTCTTGAAGGAAGAATTCGCAGGTAGAAAATGGCAGCGGAAGCAACATGAATAAAGGCACAGAAGAATTAATGGGCTGAGGGAATGAACTGTTCCGCTCTGTTGAAGCACGAAGTGTGGTAGAGAGAACAGGAAGAGAAAAGGCTGGAGATGGCAGGTAGGCCAGACTGTGAAGGACCTAGAAGGATACACACAGGGACTTAATCCTGCATCCTTTTCACACAGAACCAATGGTTAGTTCTGTCTTCACCCCACCTACAGAGGAAGCAAGCCGTTGATCTTGAGCATGAACTCCAGCCTTAACGTTTGCCTCAGGGAGAGAGAATGACACAATATTTCAGTGCAGTCCCACCGAAGATATCTTTGAGACCAAAACAGGAGAGAGCTGCCTCACTTCCAGTTACCGAGGGCTCGGGGGGAAGTCACGCCTGCAGCCCGGCCTACCTACCTGAAATGTAGCTCGTATGTTTATTCTGCTTGTCCTGAGCAACCAGATGCTTGTGCAGTTCTTGTCCGATCCCATTTTCAAAACTCTTGCAAAATTCTTCTGTTTTCCTGAAATGTTCAGGAAAAGACAGAATCAAATAATGGCAGAAAATACATGATTTTTAGATTCATGGCCAAAAACTCATACACTGAACTTTGAGTCCCCAATAGTATATCCCTAGAACCTAGGACCAAGATTGGAAAGTACGCTCATCAGAAGAACAAGAATAAATCCAAAATGAATAAATCTAGGGTATCTTTTTTTTTTACCCTCACCTGAAGACATGCTTACTGATTTTTAGAGAGGGGAATAGAGAGAGACAGAGAAACATCAAGGTGAGAGAGAAATATCAATCAGCCGCCTCTCATACACGCTCCAACCAGGGACCGAACCGTGACCTTTCGGTTTATAGGATGACGCTCCGACCACCTAAGCCACCCAGGCCAAGGCTAGCATATCTTTTTTAAATGACTGACTGGGGAGTTCCAGCCAAGGTGGAGACGTAGGTAGAAACCCTTCGCTTCCTCACACAACCAAAAGGAGAAAAACAACCAATCTACAAACAATAAACAACCAGAAGTGCCAGAAAATCAAACTGCATGGAACTCTGACAACCACAGACTTAAAGAAACAGTCAAACAGAACAACCAGACCGGTAAGGTGGTGGATGGAGAGAAACCGTAGTGAGGCGGTGGACCGTGGGGAGAGGGGCTGACTTAAGGGAAACTGAGACTCAGAGCTGACTGTGGACTATGGTGGTTGCTGAGGTGGGAGAAACTCCCAGTCTCACACGCGAGTTTGTTGAAAAGTGTGCTAGAGCGGAGCAAGGGAGCTGACTGTTCCCTCTCTGGCCCCTCCCCGACAGACAGTGCCACAGCACAACAAGGAGGGTTGCCCTGCCCAGGTGAATACGGAAGGCCCCGCCCCCTTACATCTTATCAGGGGCCCTGAGCAAAGAAATATGGCCAAAATGAAAGAACAAAGCAAAACCTCAGAAAGAGAGCTAAGCGAGGAGGATATAGCCAACCTGTCTAATGGAGAATTTAAAGCCCTGGTAATCAAAATGCTCACAGAACTGATTGAGCTTGGTCGAAAAATGAAAGAACAAGTGAAAGATACCCAAAATGAAATAAAGCAAAATATTCAGGGAACCAACAGTGACAGGAAGGAAACCAGGACTCAAAGTAATGATTTAGAACAAAAGGAAGAAATAAACATCCAATCAGAACAGAATGAAGAAACAAGAATCCAAAAAAATGAAGGGAGGCTAAGGAATCTCTGAGACAACCTGAAATGTTCCAACATCCAAATCATAGGGGTGCCAGAAGGAGAAGAACAACAGCAAGAAATTGAAAACTTGTTTGAACAAATAATTAAGGAAAACTTCCCCAGTCTGGCAAAGGAAACAGACTTCCAGGGAGTCCAGGAAGCCCAGAGAGTCCCAAAGAAGTTGGACCCAAAGAGGAACACACCAAGGCACATCATCATTAAATTACCCAAGATTAAAGATAAAGAGACAATCCTAAAAGCAGCAAGAGGGAAGGAAAGAGTTACCTACAAAGGAGTTCCCATAAGGCTATGAGCTGATTTCTCAAAAGATACCTTGCAGGCAAGAAGGGGCTGGGAAAAGTATTCCAAGTCCTCAAAGGCAAGGACCTACATCCAAGATTGCTCCATCCAGCAAAGCTTTCATTTAGAATGGGAGGGCAGATAAAGTGCTTCCCAGACAAGGTCAAGTTAAAGGAGTCATCATCACCAAATCATTATTATACAAAATATTAAAGGGACTTATCTAAGAAAAGGAAGATCAAAAATATGAACAGTAAAATGACAACAAACTCACAACTATCAACAAATGAACCTAAAAAAAATAAAGAAAAACAAAAACTAAGCAAACAACTAGAACAGGAACAGAATCAGAGAAATGGAGATCACATGGAGGGTTTTCAGTGGGGAGGGGGAGGGAGGAATAGGGGGGAAAAGGTACAGGGAAGAAGAAGCATATTTGTTAGACATTAAATAGACACAGAGAGGTCAAAAATGGTATAGGAAACAGAACTCAAAGAACTTATATGTACAACCCATGGACATGAACTAAGGCAGAGGGAGGATGCTGGAGGGTTGGGGGGTGCAGGGTGGAGGGGGGATAAAAGGGGGAAAACTGGGAAAACTGTAATAGCATAATCAACAAAATATAATTTTAAAAATAAATTAAAAATAAATGACTAGGAAGATCAATCCATATCACATAAAACTATCTGTGATCTCAGAGGCAGGCAGGGTGGCATGGAGAAAAGGATATAAGCTTTGGGGTCAAAAAGAGTATGTCTGAATTCTAGCTCTGTCACTTTCAACTGTGGCACCTTAAACAAGTTACTTGGTCTGAGTTTCAGTTTCTTCGTGTATAAAACAGAGATCACACACCATCTTACAAGGTGAAAAAATATTTATAAAGCTACGGATTTCGGATAGTTTGAAACATAATATTTAATACATGGCAGCTGTTAAACTATCACCATAGCAACAGAGGCTTCAAGAGACTAATAAGGAATATTTAAAAGTAGAGGACTAGATTATGAACAGTTCATCTATGTTCTTCCATCACTGTCCAGTGAAGGATTCTGGGGTTGTAATGACAATGCCAGCTACCTGCACAAAAAATCCCCATCACAGAAAGAATACTACACTAGGATGTAAGAGCTTAATGCAATCCCCTTTTTGACAATATCCAGTATTATTTTCCAATTCCATGCTGTATTAGTTTCCTAGGACTTCAATAACAACGTACCACAAACTGGATAGCTCAAAATAACAGGAATTTATTCTTATACTTCTGGAGGCTAGAAGTACAAAATCAAGGTATTGACATATCATATTCTCTCTCAAGACTCTCGAGGAGAAGCTACGCATGCTTTTCTCTTAGCCTCTGTTATTTACCAGCTATCCTTGGCATTCCTTGGCTTTTTGATGTACCCCAACCTCCGCCTGCATCATCACAGGCTGTCTCTGTTTCCTCTCTTCTTATAAGGACACCAGTCACACTGGATTAAGGACACACCCTACTCTAGTATCATCTCACTTTAGCTGATTACGTCTGTGATGACCTTACTTTAAATAAGCTCATGTACTGAGGTTCTGACAAGTACATGAATTTTGGGGACACTATCCACCCCAGTACACATGCTCACCAAGCAAACTTCTGGTCTGCCATATGCTCTCCTCAATGGATCCCCTCACCAGGAGCACAGACCTTCTGCAAATGGCCAGTACCAGCAAGCCTCCCAGGTACGTCTGCCAAGATACAGTGCAAATTTGGCATTCTGGCTTATAAACCATCACCTGTTGAGTCTGGTTAGAGAGACCTGGTCAGCCCTTCATGAGTAAAAAATTTATTTCCTGAATTTACAAATGTAGAGATTAGGTCCCAGGTTCCTGGAGACCCAATCAAACTGCAGATTCTTTCTGAAGCACAGCTTGCCCTCCCTCATCAGCTTGTCTTGACCCACCCAACCAGGGTCATTCAGGGCTCTCAGCATTTACCTGAACTGCCCGTCATCCAAGAGAGGCTTCTGCGCACTGAGGTACCTCCTAATGGTGTCTTCAAGTTTGGGAATAGGCAGCCTGAGGAGAAAGCAAGGTCCATGTAAGGGTGAAAATATGTGAACCAGGTTAATTAGCTTCACAGCCCAAACTAATAAACTAATTACTGGATAATTTCCTTCCAAAAAAAAATCCCAACGATGGGAATCCCAACAGACAAATCAGAGTTGCTAGGTTTACTAATGTAAGTATCAAGGGTAACTTTAAAAAAATTTTAAGTATATTTTATATTTTTAAGTAAAATAACTTTTAATGTATTAGTAATGAATTTCATAAGCTAAATTAGTATATACGAGGCCTGTCTAGAAAAAGTCCAGCCATTGCTAATCTAACAAGAATGGTTTGAGGGACATCAATGTAACCTGGCAGCCAAGGAGAGTGGACTGGAATGCGCATGTGTGAACAATGATGACTTCACTGCACTAGTCACTGGGGGCGGTAGATGCTGTTGAGTGAGCATGTGTACTGTGTGGCTGTCACATTCAAAATGAGTGAATAGAGCAATGAATTTGCAACAAATTTTGTGCTAAGCTTGAACATTCCTCTGTAGAAACCATTCGGATGATTCAGAAGGCTTTCGGGGATGATGCAATCAGTGCAGCACAAATAAAAGTGTGGCACAAACGATTCAGAGATGTTTGAGAACCTGTTAAAAGTGATCCATGTCCTAGAGGGCCCACCACAAGCAGAACACTGAGAATGTGGAACGTGCATGGGCGGTAATCAACAAAGATGGGCGACTGACAGTGTGAGAACTAGAAGCTGATCTGGGGATTCCAAAATCTACTGTGTGAGATTTTGACATAGGATCTTGGCACGAAACATGTCCTGGCAAAATTCATTCTGCAGCTTCTGCTTCCAGAGCAGGAGGAATATCGTGCTGCAGGTGCTAATGACTTGATTCAAACCACTACCAATGAACCAGATTTCCTCAAGAAGGTCAAAACTGGAGATGAATCCTGGGTCTATAGCTACCCATATGATCCGGAAATGAAGGCCCAGTCATCCCAAGAGTAGTCGCCTGGTTCTCCATGCCCAAGGAAGGCACAGCAAATCGCAGCCAGATCAAGACCATGTTAACTGTGTTTTTTGATTGGAAAGGTGTTGTCCATCATGAGTTTGCCCCTCTGGGCCAAACAATTAATAAGGAGTACTATCTCGATATTCTTCATAGGTTGAGAGATGCAATATGATGAAATGGCTGCAACTCATGTAGTTTTTGGTGAAACATCAAATCACCCAGGTGACTTAGCCTCCTTAGAGCCCAGATTTGATGCCCTGTGACTTCCAGCTAAAACTCAAATCACCCTTTGAAAGGGAAGAGATGTCAGACTGTTGATGCAATTCAGGAAAATACAATGAGCCCGCCGATGGCGATTCCAACAAAGGGTTTGCAGTGTTTTGAACAGAGGAAGAGATGCTGGGAGAATGGTGTGAGGTCCCAAAGTGCCTACTATGAAGGGTACTAAGGCGTCACTGTCCTGTGTACAGTGTTTCGTGTATCTTCTTCAATAAATGTCTCCATTTTTCATATTACATGGCTGGATACTTTCTGTACCAACCTTGTATACTAATAGATTCCAAATGGGGAAGTGGAAGCTACCGAAGTCTTCCTGTTTCCTGGTCACAGCTATAATACCTGTGCTAGACCAGTATTAGCTCTGATTTGATTCTA
The DNA here is from genome assembly GCF_022682495.2 of Desmodus rotundus. Taxonomy (NCBI): domain Eukaryota; kingdom Metazoa; phylum Chordata; class Mammalia; order Chiroptera; family Phyllostomidae; genus Desmodus; species Desmodus rotundus. The sequence goes on along the minus strand of NC_071389.1, from coordinate 35,692,364 downwards.
CTCTTAGTTTGAACAATTGCATTTCTCTCCCCCAAGATTAAAAAAAAGTTCTATTTTTAAATTTTCTTGTGCATTGTACAACACTGATTAATACAAAAGTGAAACACAGGTCTGTCCAAGGGCCAGCCAAATGTGGGCTCAACCATCAAGCTGCCCAGCCTCCAGGAGCCCTATGAGAAAGAACCAGATCTTCCTACATGCTTACTTATTCCTCATTCTCTGCTAGCAGATCTCAAAGCAGATCTCAATGACAGCTATGGTGATGAAGTTACTAGTCCACATTGAAATTAAAGCACATGGACAGTATGGTGAGGTACACTTTCTTTTTCATGTCAATAATTTTTGGGGGGCTCTCTCTCTAAGCTTTTGGCATTTGGCAGAGACTTTGGGTCTCTGGCCTTTGCTCCCCAACATGGATGGGAGCACTCATGGGGCCAGGCAGATGCTGGGCCCACCAGGGGCTTAGACCCTGCATGGATGGAAGCCCACTCCTGGAGGCAGGGTCTCACGCTGGGATGCATGCCCCTCGGGGCTCCAGCCTCTGGGACACTGTGACCCAGTGCAGCGTGGCACATGGCTTCCTGATCCACTGTACGGAGACTGAGAGCAGCGCACCCCAGATCCTGAAAGAGCTGCTGTGAGAAGATGGTGACTCTGAAACCCACGAGTGCACATTCCACGGAGGACGGGGATCTGTTTGCATGGCTGGCTTAAGGACAGATAAGGAAATGGGGAACTCCTGGGCATGGCTCTGGCTTGTAGTCTTTTGGGGAGTAAGAGAGGTTCTGGGTCTCGTGGGAGAGGAGGGCTCAGAGCAGAAGCGCTCTCAGCCCTGCCCACCCAACTCAGAACCCTGTTAATAAAAACCTGTTTCCTTTAAAATAATAATAATAATAATAATAATTTTATTGAAAGATAAATCCCCCAACACCAAAACTTAATCAGGATTTGTTAGGTTACCTCTGCCAACTCAAATTAACACTGATACTTTAAAATTATCTAAATATAGCAGCCATTTAGGAAAACTGGAAAGTTATCCCTAAAATGTAGGTTAAAACCTCACTATCAGATATACCATGGTTCTTCAGTTCATTTCCAATGCACGCTTCATCCAAAAAATGATATAAAAAGTAAATCTGAATTATTTATAGCCATTTTGTACCGCGGCTTCACTGAGTGCCCATTCGCTGCACTTCACAACTGTAGATCCCCTTACACTCACAGACTTACGCAGTAAGCCCAAACGCTACCTCAGCTACTTCATAGTCACACAGTTAACCACTGACTTTCCTCAAGACTGTTTTAATACTATAGGGACATTAATGAAGATTTACGTTCTTTTTAAACAAGATTCTAAATTGGAGGCAATGGTGGTTTTGTAAAAACAGTGCTTATTAAAAAGCTTCTGGAGTGTTAACTCCACCCCTGAACTTGCATTAGTGGGCTAAGCCAGTTTTCAGAGTGATGATTTATATTTTAGTTACTAATACAATAGAAACTGAATGTTCTCAATGGAATTACATTGAGGCAGTATAGATTCTGTATAAATATTTTTTTTTTATCATGGACACAAAAAGCACCTTTTTCTATTAAAAAAAATCAAAAATAACATAATGAACACGCCAAACTTACCAGGTCTATATTTTTGCCTTCTATAAAATGCCCTCAATGTAAATGCCAAATAGCAATACGGTCCACATTATCATATTATCTAACACTTGGCAGACGACGGCCATGGTTAGAAAGGTACTGGTTCACAGTGAAATGGAAAAGAAAACAACCAGGAACAGAACAGTGAGCTTTTCACAAAGTTAAATTTACTTAATTTAGACATCTATCCCCAAGGCAGACACTGTCCCTCTTTTTTTTTTTGGATGGGGGGTGAGAGTCATTAAAGGCCCTGTCTTTTAGGAAGTAATGTTGATACCTAATTTTCTTCAAAATTTTAATAGTCTGGAAGTCTAAAAGTGTAAGAACTACTGACACATTACAAGGAGAATGAGATTTAGAATCAGACCTAGGCTTGACTGCCAGCTCTGCCACTTCATCTCTAGTTATATGGTTATAGGTAGCAAATTACTTGAGGTTCCACAGACTCCATTTGTAATCTATGAACTGGAGAGAACTGCCCCACAGAAAGATCTGAAATCCCACCTGTTAAGTCCCAACTCCACCTCGCACAAGTTCATCTCTAACACATCTACTGTATGGAGAGGTTGCCTTCACAGCCAACACAACAGCTGCCCAGTGTGAGTGAATCAAAATTATACCTACTTTTTTTTAATCAGATCAGCAAAAAATACATATTTTGGTGTGCCACAGAATTTTAGTAATTAGTTTATGTGTGCTCTCTGCTTTATATAACTTGTGTTCCAGATATAACAGACAGGTTCTCTAGAATTCAAAGGTGAGGCCAGAGTTAACAAGGTGTGGAAGATAACAGGTAGAACAGGAATGGCTGGCCCCACAGGAATGCCCTTCAGATGGACTGTCTTGACATCCAGGATGGCTTCATCCCAATGATAACTATATTGTGTAAAAATACAAAAGGCAAATAAATAAATAAATAAATCTTTCTACCCTGGCTGGTGCGGCTCAGTGGATGGAGTGCCAGCCTGTGAACCAAAGGGTCACCGGTTTGATTCCCAGTCAGGACACATGCCTGGGCTGGGGGCCAGGTCCCCAGTAGGAGGGCCTGTAAAGAGGCAACTACACATTGATGTTTCTCTCTCTCTCTCTTTCTCCCTCCCCCCTGTCTGAAAATAAATAAATAATGGGTTTTTTTAATTAAAAAAATAAAAAGCAAGCAAATGATAGTGTAAGGGTTCCTACAAAAAAGTGAGTCTAGGCCACTTGGCCAATAGGCAGCAGTGATGTCACAGGAATAAGAAGACGGAGGGAGATCCAGTTGGACCACCTAATACAAAGGGACCACCCTTGCCAACTAATCAGGATAGTTTCCCATTCTAGGCATCGTATCTCACTCTATCGCCACAATAGCCCAAGGGAGCGTGTGCTCCATTCCTACCTTACAGGTAAAAGCTGTGGCTCAAAGAAGCTAACTGAATCGCCTGAAGTTTACAGAGTGTAAGATCTGGCTTCTGAAACCAGACTTCAAAGCCAGGCCTTTTCACCAAGTGTGACATCCAAGTGAATGTCAAAGGTACCACATTTTACCAGTCTAGAATCTCAGAGATAAAAGGAATTTCATATCTAAACCCCACTTTACAGCTGAGGTAATGGAGGCCTGGAGGGGGTCCTTGTTTAAGGTTACGCATGAGTGATAGCTTCAAATTCCTACAGATTTTGTACTGTGGGCTGGGGGAAGTGATCTAGAATATTCATTCTTCCCAGCTTTCCAGTTCTAAAATGGAGAAAATCCCCCTGATCTTAAACCTGGGTGGAGCCCAGGCAAGCACCAGAAAGTCGAGGGCCATTTGCAGCTGGACTTGGCAAACGCAGACAGGTTTGTCATTCCTCACCTTTCCCCCACATACAGGCTCCTACAGGATTAAGGAGGTGTGCCCCAGGCTTCTGGTACAGGCAGAAAGACTCCCCTACCTCGAGCCAAATTTAAATGAGATTGGGGCTAATCTCATTTTAGCTTGTTTTAGATATCTGCACTCCCATAATTTCATAGGAACCACCTCTGGTGATTTTCCTAAGAGGGCGGGGGTAGGCAGTGATGACAATGGGTGCGGGGGTCCTGGATGTGAAGAAAAACAGCAACCCAGTAGTTGGGGGTGATGCCTGTTATAATCTTTGTTCTACTCATGGGGTGGGGAGCACTGGCCTCCAGCCCCTGGACTGGGAGAGTTTCCTGACAGCAGTTTGGAGAGAAAGACAAAAGTATCTTTGAGACAAGTTTGGAAATGTGGCACCAGGACCTAACTGGTGAATAGATAAGGTAAAGTCTGATTTTAGAGGGTGAAGGAATCTGGGGAAATTTCTAGTACTGGAGGAGATCTGACAGCTTGGATAAAGGCTGGGAGTTTGACGGCCAAGAAAACGCGAAACTGAATTAAAGAAAATATCAGGTGATGGCAAGGGTAAGGAGGAGGGAAAGATTTACTGGGACAGTTTTCACCGGGGAAGTAGATTCTAGGTGGTGTTTTAGAAGAGGAGGGGTAGCCTGGTGAGAAGGAATAGATACAATTTGGGTGGGCCCTGGGTCTAATTTGAGTAAGTTTGGGACGGGTATCTCTGAGGGCAGTACCTAGAATTCTGTGCGGGTGGGCTGCAGTTGCAGGGGGATATGAGGGTTAGGGAGGATATTTTAGGGGGCGTGTTGAGGAAGGTTTGACAGTGGTGAAAGGTTTTCAGGTGAAGACCGGACCTAGAGAGCTGAGGACTTGGGGGAGAGGAAGATGAGGGCTGCACTGTGCTTGGGGAGCTGATGAGGGCGCTAAAAGAGCAGTGTGCTGTTGACAGGGTTCAGGCGGGAGGATGGCTGAGGGTTCTGGGTAACAGTGATGAGGAAGACGGAGTGCTGGGAGAGGTTGAGGGATGATAACTATTATGTATCAGGAACTGGCCTGTCCAAATTCTGGGCAAGAATGTGGGGCAGTCATGAAAGTACTTCAGGGAACAGCCTAGGTGGAGACAGCAGGCTGATCATTTCACAGGGAAAAATGCGAGGAACTCTTAGGGTATCTGGTTGGAAGCTGGGTTATTGGGGTTTGAGAAGGGGTCAGGATGGAGGTTGTGAGAGGGCAATGGGGCGTTCTAGAATAGAACTTGCGCGTTCTGAGGTTCCTGTGTCAAGAGATGCTGTAAGTCACAGGATTTCCAGACGGGGGGATGTGGCAGCGTCCCAGGTGGGAGTCTGGGGGCAGAAGCGAGTTCACTAGAAGAGTCGTGAGCGCCTGGAGTGAGACTGGGGCCGATCCTGGACGGGCAGGGGCGGCGGGGACCGGCAGGGCCTCACCTGGGCAGGCTGTCCTGGTAGTGCATAGTGGGCACGATGCTGCGCTGCAGATACTGGTCCCGCCCGGAGTCGACGCTCAGGGGCCGACGGGGCGCACCCGAGCCCACGACGGGACCCCGCGGCCAGGCACGCAGTAGCAGGCGGGCCACCATGGTCTCGGGAGACTGCGGCAGCGGAATGCGGGCGACGGGGAGTTCTGTGTCACTAACACAAGTAGCCTGGCCGCAGACTGCCGCGTCAAGGACGCCAACCCAGTTTGCGTCGGCGCAGAGCGACCTCTGGCCTCCGGCCCCGCCCACAGAAGGGCCCGCCCACCGTCCTCAAATCTCCCAGGGTCCAGCCCTCTGCCTGTCGTGGCGGGCTGCCACCTCCTAGCTCGTAGTCCACTTCTCCAGGCCAGTTCTCCAGGCAGCGGAAAACGAAACCACTCCCTTCTCCTTTGTTGGAGCAGATAAAAACTGGAGCTGAAGGGGAAAAAAAGCAGGAAAAAGCTTTTGGAATCTGATAAATTTGATCCAGGCTTTGTCCCTGGGATATCGTGGGCAAAATTTTAAACCTCTATTTCCTCACCTGAGAAATAGAGATCATGATCGTTCAGCGTACCTCCCACGATCCTAGAAATGAGTTACTGACTGACTCGGTATGTTCAGTGCCTGGCGCCGTAGGAAGTAAATGGTAGCGGTTGTTGTTAGCAACCGATTACGTTTACCCCGCTGGTGTCTGGCATGATTAACGCCACACAGCTGCCCCGCGAGCTCACCTGGGCTGCCGCTAGAGAAAACGTGTGTAGAAGCCAGAAACCATGGAAGCCGGCCACCTCTTCTGTGCAGAAAGACGCTTTAGAGCACAATTCCGATCTGTTTGATCACCTTTCTCAGCTCAAACATTTCCAAAGGTCTTTCACGCTCAGTGGACTCATGAAGCTGCCTGTCAGCACCACACTCTACCTCCAAGTTTCCTTCCAACTCTGACTTTAAGATTATACAACTTGAACAAATATGCCTCATCCCTCATCCATCATAAGACAAACAACCCCACCACACACTAATCCCTGCTGTCCGTGGCAACTGAAGGATTAACTACACTCTGCTCCCATTTTACGGAAGAGGAAAGGGAGGTATCAAAATGAAGCAGGGTGCAGCCAAGAGGAGGGCCCCAAGAAGGGATTTGTGATGGGGTCCAGGACTCGGGGTGTCCAGGAAATATTAGAAAAATGTATATAGGATGTCCTCACCCCCACAGGCCTGAGCCAGGGGGGATGGGACACATGGAACAGGGCCATTCAGAGCTGTTTTGGGTAGCAAGAGCTTTGCAGCTAACCCCTGGCACAGTCATTTAACATATCTATAACCTTTAACTGGTTTCATGGATGTGTTAAGTAGCTGTGGCCATGCTTTGAGCCAGGGGGATGGGACCAAATTCCACCCAAGATGGGACTGGGAAGCAACTCCCCCTGGTTACAGGGCCTGTGGGAGAGCTTGGAGATGATTGGCTCCATGCCATGGGGCCACACCTGCCCAGACTTACTATGGCAGCCCTGTAAAGCTGGAAGAATACAAGGATGCTGGCAGGTGTAACTGACTGTAGGAGGAGTCAGAAATGGGGCTGCAAAGGAAGATGGGCACTGGGATTTAAACCTAGGCCCGGCAGCCATAGAGTGGAGGAGACCATGCGGCTCCAAAGTAAATGGGGAGGAGACCATGCGGCTCTGAAGGAAGGAGTAGACCACGCGGCTCTGAAGCAAGTAGATAGATAGAGGTCCATGTGGTTCTGAAGTGGGGAAAAGGACCACGCGGTTCTGAAGGAGAGTAGAGAGGACCACGTGGTTTTGGAGTGCTTCTTTTTGCCACGCGGCTTAGGCAGCAGGAGAGACTTTGCAGCCATAGAGAAAGGGGAGAGAGGACTCTTGCTGGTGGGCCATGAGAAGGTGCCACATGGCTTTGGATTAACTGGAGATTGCAGAAGCCACACAGCTGATGGTGCCGGGAGCCTGAATCACGGACTTCTACTTCTTTTCCTGAGACACGGTGCCCCGGACTGGGTACAGCGAGAGGGAAGGACTGTGCATCTGTGGGTATTCTAAAGGACTTTAGTATCTTATTGAAGACATTAGGTCATTATTCTAAGTTTGTGTAACTTTTAAATAAACAATTCCTTTCCTTTTCACCAGTCTCTGGCATTGAGAGACATCTTTCCTCTGGCGGCAGGCATTTCGAACCCAGCAGGTGGGCGTGGGGGAAGGAACCTCCAGAGACAGAAAGGGGGAATCCTTTCTGTAATAATTTATCGTGAACCACCCCCTGCCCTTGCTCTGTAACAAAAAGACATAAAATCATGCTGTCTGGCTTAAGGTATGGAATCCCATTCTGGAAACAGCCTTCTCTTAGCTCAAGCTCTCTATTGTGGCCATGTGGATTTGAGGCACCAAGTACATTTGTGCTGACTCAAAACTGGCTAAGCAGTGCCTGAAGCTGAAATACACTGGACAAAGCACTGGACTGGGAGTCAGGAGACCCAAGTTTTGGTCTCAGCTCTGTCCGTATCTAATTAGGTAACCTCCGGTTCTACAGGAAGATCACTAGCCAGCTCTGACACTCACTCAGTAGTGACTACGGGTCCTCAAGATCTCAGAAATACTGACTATCTAATCTTCCCTTGAGAGGAAAACAGACAGAGCTGACCCAAGTCTGTAACACCAATTGCCTGCAGTGCAGGGGCCAGAGGAAGAACATCAAATCCTTTCTGAAAAAAAGATCACTTCACCAAGTTTCAAAGCCTTGAAACCTGAGGCAAACATTGGGGACTGTGTAGAGCTAAGGAGGCCAGAAGACCTGGAAGTGGACCCAATAGAGGAACAGTGGCTCAATTCTAGAGAAAAAAGGCCAAGGAATAGTGCCCATCCAATATAACAGCTAAAAGTGGGGCTCAAAAGCCTGGGGGCATGGCTGAGAGAAACAAATCTGACCCCTCAGGCTGGTGCCCAAGACCTTCTAATTCTGCCCCTACCCCTGCTTCTCCACTTCCTGTCACATCACCCCCCCACTACCCTATGCCATAGTAACAGTTGAACTACTTGAAATTTCCAGAACTTGTCCTTACTCCATGCCCCTTTTTGGCTGTGCTTCTGTCTGGAATGTTCTTTTCAGGCATCTGCCTAATTTCAATGTGACATCCTTTAAACCCCATTTCAAAACTCGCAACTTCTACGAGGTCTCCCTTAATCCTCATCCTTTCTCCATCCCACAGAAAAATTCCTTCCTCGGATTCCAGAGCATTATATCACTGTTATAAATATAACTGTACTGTGATTTATTTAATTATCAGTTTATCTCTCACAAGAAACTTCGAGGTCCTCCAAGGCAGAAATCTTGTTTCCATTTTCGTACCCAGGTGTCTAGCACAAGGCCCGTCATGGGGACGTACTCTCCTTTTTCCTTGGGCTGGCCCTGGTGCCCACAGCACATGGAGGGTAACTGTAGCTGGAAGACCAGAAGCAGCATGTTTTGCTGTGGAAGGGTCGAGAATGTTCCTCTTCTGAGAAGAATTCTGAAGAATACATTGTTCGTATTGAAGTAATCCCAGAGTTCTCTGTTTCTAATTAACTCTGAAGAAGAACGTGGCGGCCAGATTAAAGTAATATCCTTATTCAAAAACAAAGTTATTAAAAACAATAAACCTTAAATAGACCGCAGAAGAGTTCACATTTCAGTAAAAAAAGAGATTCAGTTAGTTAAGAATGAACAAAGGCAATAAATGTGATCACCCAAATCTTCAGAGAAGGGACAGAACTAATGCCGAGAGTTGGCCTGGAAGTTTCAAGTTGTCTGTTTCTACTAGGTCTTACCTGGAGCAAATATTGCTTGTAATAAGGAGAGATATGGGCCAGGCCTCAAAAGGTGCTGCCTGATTTAATGCGATTTGCTGTAATGAACTCCAAATTTTAAAGAGAAACTGAATATGTGAGAAAATATTTAAATAAAAAACAGTGAAGCCAAAGTGTAAAAAAATGTTCTCTCTCCCAGCCCCGTTCTGATGGTTGATTTTATGGGTCAGTTTGACTGGGCTAAGGGATGCTCAGACCGCTGATAAAACACTATTTCTGGATGTGTTTGTGAGGGTGTTCCTGGAGGGGATTAGCATCTGAACCGGGGGCCTGAATAAAGGAGACTGCCCTCATCAGTGCCAGTGGGCATCAGCATCATCCAATTCGTGAAGGTCAGAACAAACAGGTGGGGGACGGGCGAGTTTGCTCTCCGCTTGAGCTGGGACATCCGCCTCCTCCTGCCCAAGGACGTCGGGCTCCTGGTTCATTGGCCTTTGCATTTCAACTGAGGTTTCCTGAGCCGCCAGCTCTGTCCTTCTCTAACTAGGTAAACCCCTGTGAACAGGAAGGTCACTAGCCAGCTCGGACTCTCAGTCAGAGGGGCTACAAATCCTGGAGACCTGAACAGGAAACTGGAGCCTTCCCTGGGCCTCCGGCCTGCATACGGGCTGCTCAGCCTCTACAGTCTCGTGAGCCAGGTCCTCATAATAAATCTCTTTCCATCTACTTCTCCTCTCTCTTTCTCCTAGTGGTTCTGCTTCTCTAGAGAACCTTGACTAATACATAAAAACAATTTTAAAAGGCACTTATGAATACACTAGATGTTTGATTAAATCAATCAATGAGGAATTTATAGTATGTGAAAATATATGTTTCTTTTAACTTAGAGCTAAACTGAACTCACTTTTTGAAGCACTACTCAGAACCTTTGGAGGAAAAGAACGGATGGCCAGAGTACAGAGAGCTTACTGCAGAGAAGTCTACAGGTGAAGAAGGCATAGCTTTCGAGGGATCCAAAGGACGAAGTTCATGCATCCCAGTCATGGGCTCTGGGCACCTGAGATGGCAGACCTCTGGACCCCTGGCTACAATGGTGCGGTGGGGAACAGGGGTGTGAAGGAAGGGGGCAGGTACAGACTTCATTCCCCCACAGCTCAGAACAGCCTCTGGGGGAGGACTGGCCCCTCGCTGTGGCAATAGATTCCTGACTCCTGCTGTACTCCTGTGTGTACTCACCTCTTCGAAGTGATCACGGTTAACTTCAACTCCAGCATCTTCCAACTGTCACCATTTCCACCCATGGACTTCCCTGGTGGGGACAGGCCTGTCCACCTGCAGCATCAAGTCAGCCCTGGGCAGGCGGGGGGTGGAGGGGGGGGCAGCTCTCACGACACAAAAGCAATGGCCTGGCCCGGCCTCCAGGTGTGGTGGGTTGTTTTAAAAGGCCATTTCCCGATGGAAACCTTTGTTTCCTCACTGGACCCTCAGGCCCCAGTTCTCTCTGTGCCTTCTTGCCAGTGTCAGTGGGCAGAGAATGTAGGTGCATGGGTATGGCTGAGTGTGTGTATACACACGTGCGCACGTGCACTCTGGGTTAGCAAAACCTCACAGAATTCAACCTCACAGAAACCTCAGTCAGACTTTTTAAAGCTTGTACAAGAAAAGAACAAATCATGTCAAAAGGAACTGATATAAAAAATGTGGTATTTTAAAAATCAGACACAACTTCCAGCTCTATGGTAAGACCAGTGCTTCTCAACAGTGACCCGGGGCAATGCAAACATCCCCATCAAAACTGACGAACATCGTCTTTGGCCTGTAGGACAATTTAGGTTTGAAATAAAGGAAGTGGCTGGTCACTGTAAACATTCTGATTATTCCCAGTTAACAGTTACCTGATTATGGTTAAAGCAACAGACCCCTGGGGAGGTAGGTGGGATGGATTCGCACAACTCTCAGTGTATCTAACTGTCTATCTCATGTTGTATCATATTGTTAAGCCAGTGGAATTGGGTTATTCGGATAGTAGCAGCCAAACTGATTCCTAGCTGATGGACTGCTCCTCAGAGGCCCAGGCATTACATCACCACATTTACATAGATACAGGGATCAATTTGTAAGCCACTCTCCGTTCAGAAGAGGAGCCATAGCAGTCAGAAGGCCAAATTTAAAAGAACGATAATCAGAGAACGCCCCCAAATGACTGAGGTAAAAGCCAGATTGCAACCTCATTCCTCCGTGCACCATGGGTGGAGTTAACTCTACCGGGCAGTAGCTTGAGAATATGGCAGAACAGAGATGACGTGACTCTTTAAAAATGGGTGAGATTGGAGCAAATTTGAATGCTGAGAGGGAAGAGTTGGTGGGAAGACAGATTAAAGATAGATGGAAATGAATTAAGGGAGGAAGTCCTGGAGGAAACGATGGAAAATGGGTTGGAGGAGGGGGCGTGTCTTGAAAGACAGAAGGCAAGGATGGATGGAGATAACTTCACCACCCACCTCTGCCACCTGCTCCATACCTGAACTTCTGCTATTAATGCTTTGCTGTCATTATCTCATCAGCTCCAAAACCATGTTTGGAAGAGCTGGGAGCCACATCTGGGTACCTCTCAAAAGTGCCCGAGGATCCTCACGTTGGGGACTCCAGCTCCCCACAATTTTCATATCTGGGAATATGGGGCTAATGGCAGCAAGGACTGAATTCTGGCTCCCTTCGAGGCCACGCCAATCTACTCTGCTCACCATCCAAGAGGAATGCCTCCAGTCTTCCCAGTGCTCATGGAAGCTTTCTACCCGCTGCAACTCGTGGGCAGCAGCAGGGGGAGGACCTGGTGCGAAGTCACATAGACCAGGTTCTCCCCCACACTTCTCATGTGACTTTAAACAAATCTGAGCCTCAGTTTCCTTTGTTAGTAAAATCCGAGTACTCCTCACACTGACTCCTCTTCAAGCTTGTATGTGAAAGGAATTTGCAAGCTCCTTCAAGCAGGTGTGACTTTTTAAATTATTGCAGGAACCAAGTCTTCCAAGTCTCATAAATCTATCGCAGAATAGTCTATGACCCCTTGTTTCCAGTCCAGCCCCCCCCCCGCCACCCAGTCCACTCCATTGTGTTCTCATTCTCTTCTTTCTGAACCACACAACTGGCAATAATGACACTATTATTACTATAATAATGATAATGAGGAGGGTTAACACTTATTGTGTGTGTGGTATTTGCCATGTACTTTGAGTCTTCTTAAACCCCTAGACTTCAGAATTAAGGTCCAACTCCGTAGCCTAGCACCCCTCTGTGGTCTTATTCCCATCTTCTTCTCTAATCTAGTTACTAACGCCTCTCATGGGTGAACCCAGATCTTTTCTAACATGCTATGCTAGTTTATACCTCTTCTTGTTCTAATGTAGTCTTAGTCATCTTTTTAACTTGGCCCTAACTTCACCTCCCATGGACAAGCCTTCCTTGCCCTTGACCGAACAGCCCTGTCCTACGCTCCCGCAGAGAGCACTCCATGCCCAGCATTTATCAAATGCTTCGTCATCACTGGTTGGTTCTTTTGTTTGTCCTCCTCCACAATTCAATGCCTGGCTCAGAGTAGAAGCTCAGCTAATATCAGCTGATTGAATGAATCAGAATCAGCTGGAGAGTGGATTTAAAAAGAATACTAGCTCTGGCTGAGCACCAGAATCACTTGGGTTACTTGTTAAAACTATAAATGCCTGAGCCCCACCCTTGGAAATTCTGATTCAGTAGATCCAGTATAGCGACTGAGAGTCCACAGTTGACAAATCTCAGTATGTAATTCTAACGTACAGTCTGGTTAAAATCACTGTCGTATACCTTTGCCATTCAAAGTGCAGTCGGTGGACTGGAATCACCTGAGAGCTTATTAGAAATGCGGAATCTCAGGCACCACCCTAGGTCAACTGAAACAGCCTGCACTTACGCACATCCCCAGGTGATTCATGGGCACGTTGGCTTTTGGGAAAAGCTGGTGTCTTCCATTGAACTAGTACCATCTACCTCACACAGTGAACATTTGTCAAAGGCATTTGTACATTTGTCAGTTTGCCATTTACAAAGCACATTTCAAACAGTAAAAGGAAAAGCAATAAAAGACTGTTGACTGCCGCCTCTGCTCTGTGCTGCATCCTGTTTTCTCCTTTGATCCTCACAACAGCCCTGAGACAGGCTTGCAGAACAGCAGGTGTTCCCAGAACTCCATCTGACCACGAAATCTATGCACGATGGGTTCTCAAATCAGACACATGCGAAGACCCCCTGCCCAGCCAGAGACAGTGCGTGCCATGACTCAGTCCACGTGGGTGACAAGCAGGTACCTTCCTGAGGGGTCACCATACCGTCTTTCACATTGTTTTCAGTCCACAAACCCGAAGGTTCTTTGGTTCATTTTCAGGGTGCCACTTAAAGTCGATCTGTTATCATATCTTTGAGGAATTGCCAGATGGGGTGTAATCAAGGCCCATCTCTGATACCCTAATCTCATGTTATCAGAATTTCTATCTACCTCAGCTAGCTCCTTTGATCAACTGAATGTGGCTTTGGAGGTTCCCTGAGAATTTGAAATAGTGTAATATGACATAATAATAAATCCTGACTTTATGGGTATAACTTTAAAATAATGCAACTCTCCCTTATTTAAAAAAAAATCAGGGCAATTTCAAAGCTGGTTATCCAAGTAAATGGCGACGGTGTTTACATTCTTGCCACACGGTGGCGCCACTTTAGCCGATTAAACAAATCCTGAGTTTTTGTCCGTGTTGTCTGAACCAGGCTGTGGTGTTTTACACGCACCAGAATTTCTTTGAAAATTGTGGTGGCTTTTATTTAGTTTTTGTGTTTTAAAATCCATTTAAATATCTTACAATAATGCTGTCCAAACATTCCATTAGCGGTGGTGCTGAGAGTGCTGAAGTTAAACCCCATGATACATTCTGTTGCTCCACGGGCAGAGAGAATGCCACAAATATTAGGGATAATACTGAGAATATGGAAAGCAAAAGCATGCTGCAGAGGCTGTACATTGATGTCTTCCTCGAATGCATTTCCCGAAGAAATATTCCTAGGGGAAAATGAGCGCTGAATGATGGGTGCTTAAATTCCTGTCCTGAACAGAAAACATTCTTTTATCTTGTGTAATCAGCCACATGCTGGGACATTCCTAAAGACCAGACTGAGGCTTAGCTGCTGTTGTGTTTAGCAGTTAGGTCCATGGACTATGGATGGAGACAACCTGCAGTTAAGGCCCCCTGCCTCCACCACTTCCCAGGAGTGAGAAGACTCACTTGGGTGAGTCATTAACTCTGTCTTATTTCCTCATCTGTAAAATAGGCACGTAACAGCACCCAGCTCATAGGATTGCTGTGTGACAGCTAAATGGAGACAATCTTCTAGGGGACAAAGTAAGTGCTCATTAAAGGTCAGCCTTCCTCTCCTCCTCAGCATTGTTGTCATCCCAGCTCAGGTCTGTGCCCAACTCCCAGGAAATAAGCTCCCATTACTGAAAGAATTCTTTTCCCTTCATCACTCTTCATATCCTAAGCATGACTGGGTTCATCCTGGAAAATCTCTGTGTTATTCAGTTCTTTGTCAATCTCATCTTGAAATCTATGGGAAAACTTTTGGGTTTTCCTGAAATTGTAGGAAAGGTTATTAGAAAGTCCTGTGAATCAAGGCTGGCAAGATGTTAGCAGAGTCTTCAAGGACCTGTCCCTCCCCTTTGCCATGTCCACCCCTCCTTCTCTGGACTTGTCAGACCGCCTCCTCATGTCGCTGGAGCCTGCCGCCCAAGGCCCTGCACCCTGTGAGCCAGGCCCAGAGTTCTCCCCCTCCCCCCTCCCCCCTGCCCCACCTCATCTCGGAGAGCTGGGTTCCGGTAGAGACTTCCTTACTCCTCCTCCTCTGGAGGACTCCTTGTCATCTTTGGGAGACAGGGTGTTTTAGGGCTGAGTAAAAAGATGACAGGGCTAGAGGGCATTATGGGGACACTTCTCCCTTTTCTTGGAGTGGCATTTGGGTGGTAAGATGGGGGAACAATTTTGAGGGCTGGGGGTGAGGTTGCTTCTGACTGGGAGACTGGGGTCACTAAAGCGGCTGGGCAGACCCAGAGGAGGAAGAGCACAGCGTCATCTCTGCCAGGGCTCAGCGCCTTTTTACCTGCTCCCCACCACCCTCCTGTTCTGAAAGGCTGTAGCTACCAAACTGCATTTTTAAAACAATCGATTAATTCACTTCTCCATTAAATACACACACGCACACGCCCGGTTGGGTGCATAAGCCAAGGCGGGGCCTCAGGGAGGATGGTTGGGGTGAAAGGCAGGACAGGAAATACAAGCCTCCCCCTGGTCTAGGTACCCTCGTACTTGGCTTAGGTAACACTCTGGAAACGGCCCTGGAGACCTGGACCGTTGTCCTTAATACAGTCACTAACTTGCTGTGTGACCCTGGGCAAGTCACTTCTTTCCGCCTCAGTTTGGAAAGTGAGGGGGTCTGACAGCATGATCTCCGCGGTCCCAGATGAGGGTTCCCTCCTCCGGCAGACACTGCGTCCCCTCTGCCTTGCTCAAGTCCCTGAGCGATGCCCAGTCTTTGTCTGTTCCGTAACTCCTTGCACAGCATCCAGCACAAAGTAGCTATTTGGCACATTATGTGTTCAATGAGTAAATTAATGACAAAAAGAGCTGCCCTTTTTGGAGCGTCTACCACACGCTGGTGCTATGCCAAGGACCTCTGTGAGCGTTATGTATGCATATAATTCTGGCAACACCTTGAAGTAGGATTTAAAAAAACAAAAACAAAAAAACCTCCTGATGCAGAAAATTGAGTTGATCATACCTCTTGGCTAATAGCCCACTGTTGTCACCGGTCCATGCAATGCTCTTTCTGGCTGCATTTTTGCCCCCATCACTAACCTTCTTCACTCCTCTCATCCCCTCTCGGTCATCCATGCTAAGCGTTTGATATAGGCCTGTAAATGTGTGTGTGTCCTCGTGGAATATGTCCTCTTGTGCGTGTGCTCGTGTTTTCTATTTATGCCCCTGGCGTTGTGCGATGCGTGGGTTCTGCCCCCTTGTTTTTCCCCGGCACTGTTTCAAAGACTCATCCGTGTTGCTACATACACATCCAGTCCGTGCCTGCCGCCAGAATTCCACGGTTACCTCCACCACTGTGTACTTATCCGTTCCTCTGGTGGCATGAGCCTTCGGCACCTCTGCTGTCTGCCGCCACACACACCGCCACGGTGACATTCCTCCCACATGTCCCCTTGCACACCTGTAAGAAAACTTCTCTGGGACATAATCCCAGAGCAGGTTTATTGGGTCACAGGGCACATGCAAATTCGAGATTATAGTCCCAGTTTTAGAGCTGATAAAATAATACTTAGGTCACACATGTGGAAACTGGGGATCTAGAATTTATTTCCAGAATTTTTGCGTCCAGATCCTGGGCTACTTCCAAGGTGACTATAAATAACTCCCTGTGGTCCAATCAGCTCAACGAGTACTCTTCCTGTTATGCGGATCTCAAGAAAACGAACTCAGATAAACCAACTGGCTTGTCTAGACAGCTTGGCTTCGCCCTTTCAAGGGCCTGCTCATCCTGCTGTGCATCACCCTGAGGCTGTGGTGGCTCGAAGATGTTGAATTACTGACAATCTCTCACATGTTACAGCAGAAAGCACTTAAAAGCATGTCCCATACGTATCTTCTTACCTCTCTTCACAACCCCGTGAGGCAGGAGCCCTCATCATTTCCATCTCATGCTGAAGGCAACTGGAGCCCAGCGTCACTTGGCTGCACAGGGCAGGGCTGAGACCCACACCCGGCCTCAGAGCCCAAGTCCAGTGCACTGTCCACCACCCTGGAGCTGGTGGCCAAGGGAAACAAGCCTGCCCCACAGCCGGTCACTTGGATGAAGCCACAGAAGCTCAGAACGTTGAGCCAGTTGTTTGAAAATCCTGTCTGCAGATGTTTGGCGTTCGGCAGGGCCAGCCCCCGCCCGGAGAGACCCCAGCTGGCACACAGAGGGACAGGGACATTGCACCAGGCAGAGCTCGGGTGATGGCAGAGTTTCCCAGTTCCACACTGTGTCAGCGGGTAGCTGCAAGGTGCTGCGACGTGTACCAGCAAGGAGACAACCTGGCCTCCCTCTCTGGGCCGCTCCCAGGTAGTAAGATTCATCAGTGATGGCAGAAGAGAAATAAACACCCTCTGCTTTTGAAGCCTTCCCTGACAGATATTTCTAGTTTATTTCATTCCAGTCCATTCAGCCAGCAAAGTCAAGCACTTTGAAAAATGTAGTTCTTAGCCTAGACAAATGTTTACTACCTACTTTGGGCCAGGCAGGGCGCTGAGGTTGTAAGTGATTACGTTCATGAGCCACGAGATGCTGAGTGAGCTACTTGGCCCCTCTGAGTCCAGGGCGAGGCCGCAGTCAGGACCTGCCGCACAGGTGGTTGCAGGGCGAGCACACGCTCAAACACTTGACGAGTGGTCTTGGGGGTATCACTCGACGTGATAAATGAGGGAAGTGTTAAGTATGAAATGTCAGGGAGCCCTGGAGAGTCTCAGTAGAGCTACTGTAGCGCGGGGACACCTAGCTGGGCTGACATGGTACTGAGCTGCGGGTAAGTTCCATGGGGGGAGGCACAAGAGCAGAAGGAAGGCCATATATGAAACCATGGTGTTCCCGCTCTTGGCGAAGTGCTTTTACCACCTACTTTTCTCCCCTCTGCAGCCTGAACGGACCTCTCCTGCCACTGCCACCCCGTGGTTACACCTAGCTGCTTCCAGGCCTGTCTTTCCCCTAGACTCTGAGCTTCTGAGGCCTGGAACTATGTGGCCAGCTGTTAGCACAGGTAGTACACAAGGTCAATCTACAGGATAAGCCAGCACATTGGAGACCCAGGCAAGGACTGCAGTTTAAGTCCCAAGGCCATCTGCTGGTAAAATTCCTTCTTGCCCAGAGGAGGTCAGTTTTTGTTCTATTAAGGTCATCAACGTGTTAGATGAAGCCCACTCATACTATGAAGTATAACCTGCTTTAACTCTAGGTCCACTAATTTAAATGTTAATCTTATTCAAAACACCCTCACAGAAACATCAGAAAAACTTTTGACCAAGTATCTGGACATCATGGCCCAGCCTTGAGCCATTAAATTAATCATCACAGTACTATAAGAATTCCTGAGTGTCTCCTTTCCCCTCCTCCCCTGCGTCCTCTCCCCTCCCCTCCCCTCCTCTCTTCTCTTCTCTCTCTCTCTCAATTATTTTCACACTCCAACTGTGGGGGAGCTTTGCCCGCAGAGCCCCCCCGTCCGCTGCAGATAAAAATAAATCTACCAAGACATGATCTGCTTGGGGAGGAAAGGTGGCCGATCTCTCTCGAAAGAGAAAGACCAAGAGCCTTTTCCTCAATAGGCTTTTATTGGGTTCAGTTTGCACAGGAATACAGGTAAAGCTCATCAATCATTTCAGGCAGTAAGGGTCAAACAATAGATAACATACAAAGAACTCTGAGGGCTTATTCTGAGTCAGGGTCAGTTAGCTAAAGGGCTATAAGATTTTGGGAAACAAACTCATTTCATGCTTGGACCCTTATCAGAAAACTGAGGGCATTCTTAGCAAAACAGGTTTCACAGGATTTTATGTATTCTTTCTTAGATCTGATCACCCCAGGGAATCCGCCTTTTCCAGCACAGGGCCACACCCATCTCCAGCATTGTTTCAGGCTTAAGGCATTGTTTCAGGTTTAAGTCAGGCAGGGGAAGTAAGGCAGTCAAGAGATTAGGAAACTTCTTGCAGACAGAATGAGGACTCAGGCTCTGTCAAAGCTGAGGGGCAAAGGTCTATCACCCCCTTTTTCTATAGCCCCCCCAAATCCTTCCCTGAGGGCCTCTTTGTGACCATGCCTGTCTTAGGTCATCCCTCCCTTGAGGAATCTTACTCGTCATTGGCTAACTGGTCAGGCTCAGGGCCAAGCAGGGTAAAGTGGGCAAAGGCGGTGCCTCTGCCAGAGAGATAAGCTTTGTCTGCTTAATGGCTTTTGGTCCCAAGGTCTCTGACTCAGCCTTAGCCTTGGGGGGTTACAGCTTCTGAAACCAGGCAGGGCGGTTCCCAACATCCAACAGGGTCACTTCAGGGAAAATTTCAGAGGATCATCTCCAGCCCTGTTTGCCCACATAAACCATGCCATCCAATCTATTGTTCTCCTCTGGTCCAAGTAGCCAGGACATATGTGTAAGAGAGAAATTTCCATTGTCCTGTCTTTAAGTTCACTGATCCTTTCTTCTGCCTGCTCAAATCTTCCTTTGAATCTCTAGTGAATTTTTCATTTCAGTTATCATACTTTTCAGCTCAGAATTTAATTTTTTTTAGGTTTTCTCTTTCTTTATTGTTATTTCCATTTCACACCTAATTTTCTCGACTTTCTCCGCATCTTCCTTTAGTTGTTTGAGCATCTCTAAGACGGGTGTTCTGAAGTCTTTGTCTAGTACCTCTGCCATGAGGTCTTTCTCAGGGGCAATGTCTGTTGATTTATTTTTCCCTTTGAATGAGACATACTTTCCGGCTTCTTTGTATGCCATGTATTTTTTTCTGAACACTGGACATTTGAATCTAATAATGTGGTACTCCGGAAATCGGATTCTCTCACTTCCTCAGGGTTTACTGTTTTTTGCTATTGTTTTTCTTTACTTTTGTTGTTGTGTCATTTATCTCTGTGCTCAGGGTCAGCCTGAGATATAAATTAAAGGTCTTCTCAGGTCTTTTCTAAGTCTTTGCCTGGGCATGTGTAATATTCTCTGTATATGCAAGGGTTTTTTTCTACACTAACAGATTTTTTTATTATTATACCGCAGTACAATTTGAAACAAGACTATTTTCCTTACCAATACTGTGGGGCAACAGTTTCTTTAGCTTCTTTAGTGATTTGACCTCCTTCCTCTAAAGCCAGTGTGGACAAAGATTCTAAACCAAGAACATTTGAAACAGTTTTAAAAAACTATCCCAACATATTAATATGTTGAAACCCTTTTCCCATACACTCTACTGTAGACCATAGGTAGGCAAACCTTTTCTGTAAAGGGCCAGGGAGTAAACATTCTAGGTTTGGCAGGCCGTGTAGTCTCTGTAGCAACTACTCCACACTGTCACCTGTCTGCACAAAGGCAGCCATTAATAATGAATAAATGAAGGAGTATGGCTCTGTTCCAACAAGACTTTTTTTATGGACACTGAACTTTGTATTACTTTTCTTTGTCTTGATATGTCTTTCATATGTCTTGAAATATTCTTTCTTTAGAAACCATTTTAAATTGCAAACACAATTGTTAGCTCACAGGCCGTTTAAAGCAGGCAGTGGGCTGGATTTGGTTCACAGGCCAGAGCTGGCCGCCCCTTATGCAGGTTTTCGTGTGTTATGTAACATGTATGAAAATTACAGGGTCCGAGGCTAGAGACTTTGGAGAATTTTTGGTTTTAAATTGCTCATTTTAAAACTTACCAGGCAAGTCTTGCACTTTTTGGATAAATAAACTCACATGAAAGAGAAAAAAGAATTCAGAGTACAAATCCCTATTTAAAAAGAAAAAGAAAAGAAAGAAGCTACAAAACAAATGTTTCACCTTAAAATATATTTTTTAATTAGGAAACACAAAATTTTTATTGTATGCAATGTGCATAGATTTAGTACATATCGTCTTAGTTTTTACGTTAGAAAAAAAGAGAAGAAAGGTGTATAAACCTCTGCATCTCTTGTATGAAATCTTACTACTGGAACCAGCAATCCCTTGCATGTACAACTATCAACTCTGACTGTAATATGAATTACACCTAGGAATTGAAATTTACCTGCACGAGCTTTGGGTGCTCTTTAAAAAGCTCACAGTTATGTCACATGGCCCTACAATGTGAGACGCTTTTGAATAGGAAAACCCTGCCTCCATAACATAGGGAAACAAAAATAACTTTTCTTTCCACAGTCATCAAGCATACAAAAACCTCAGAGCCTGATTTATCTTTATCAAAGGTAAAATGATTACTGCCGCATTCCATGGATTATTTTGATCCTCAGTAGTTCCTAAACGCAAAATAAATTTCACGTGAACTTTCCTCTGGTTGCGTTTTCCAAAACAAGACACTATTGACAAAACGTATTGAGCTGGAGGATGTCTGTGGGCCAAAGAAAAATAACTTAAGTGTAGAATGTTTGCCCACTTTACTCTTTCTAATTCTGCAACAGCTCCAGGTGTTGAATCCTAGTTGTTCTCTAGTGTTTATGCCTTAGAAACAGCTCCGTCTCCTGTTTAACACTCCTCAGGGCTGCATTTTGTGATGGAAAAGATCATTTTGCCCAACTTCATGCATTTGTTCTTCAGAAGATTTCATTTATTGTAATAACAAATTTTATTACCTTCAGCAAGTTGAGTATATACTTGCTTTGAGAGCGAGAGAGATTTTCCCAGTTTTCGTCTAGTGTTGTTAACTGTGAGATACCATTCTTAGCTTTCTGGAAGCTTGCAGGTATCAAAACATTTAAGTTGAGTGAGACCTTTGCGGTTTTTCAGGCATTGTTAACCCTCTCTTCTTTTTATTACGGCTTTCTTTTTAAAATGTTTTTACATGATTTCTTTTTCCAAAGATACCATCTGACTGGGAGTTAGCTGTTCTTGAATTCTGCTTATCTCTTCTTTATACGCGTGCCAGTCTGTCTTGTAAGCATCTTCATATTTTTTTCCTCTTAATCAGGAAGTTCCCTCCATAACTCAGCAATTTTTAAAATTAGTTCTGCATTTTTTTACATCTGAGTTCTGAGCTTTAAATACGGGTAACTGTTTTTCAGAAAATTGAATGTATGAAGTCATAGGCTTCTTTGGTTAACGACTTAAGGTGGACAAAACCATCTTGAGCACATGCAAAATTGAAGGGAGAGTGTAGTCGACTCCTGCCGCCTGCGCGGGCTTCCACTCCAGACTTTCCCAGCACACCCCGCACACCTCAGAGAAGCTCTGTTCTACCTGCTCACACCGAAGTGACTGAGCCCCGGTCTCGTAGAGCCCTGTGGCACAATAGAACAACCCAAATAATGTCAACTTGAACCTGAAGGTGACCCTCCCAAGCGCACCATCATACTACCACGCACGAGGCTACACAGTTGTTCTCAAACGTCCTAAACTTTTAATGTCTGTCTCCCAAAAAAGGGAGGGGGAACGAAGGGGTGTGCAAGGGAGGAAAGGGCACCAGTCCTTTAAATCCACTGGAAGTCACCTCACCTGCGTGGGTAGAGGCTTGCAACAGTGGGGTGAGGAACAACAAAAACTGCAGCCCCCCTCTTTGTCTGCGCCCCTGTGATCGGAAGGCGCAATCGACGATCAGAGCAGATCCCAGGTATCTGGAGGACAGGAGCCCTTTTGCCTGCTCCAGTTCCTGCCAGCTGTGTGCAAGCTGCTCCAGGAGCACGTGTGCAGCTGCCCACTGTGTGGCTGGAGATGGTGATGATGGGCAGCTGCTACTGTGCTGAAAGCTGAAACTGACTAATATTAACGGCAATTTACCATCTAATCTTTCTCTCGGAAATTGCAAGCCTTGAACAGAATCCAGAGTTCCAAAATAAAGTTGACCCTTGTGCATTTAAAAATCTCTTTAACTTTTGACTCCCCCCAAATGTAACTAGAGTCTTCCTAATTATCTGCAGGGAATTGGCTTCAAGACGCACGGCCTCCGCCGCCACACGTACCAAAGTGCACAGATCCTCAAGTCCCTTCTATAAAATGGCATAGAACAGTGTATGCAGTTAGCTCTCCATCTGCATTTGATCATAGTTCGTTGACCCCACAAATGCAAAACCCGGGGACACACAGAACCTGCTGTATATGTATTGAAAGAAGTCCACATATAAGTAGACCCTGCAGTTCACTCTTGTGTTGTTGGAGGGTCAGCTGTAGTTATGGTACATAGATTCTGCCAGTGGATTTGTTGACCAGGTGGGGAAACAGATCCCCATGCGTCCTACTACATCATCTTCCCAGAACCTCCCTTCTGTTTAGTCTTAAAGGGCCATTCTCTTCACTAGATGGTCGGAGTGGAGAGGGCATTCCAGGTGGCGGGAATAGCATGTGAAAAGATGCAGGCAGAAAGGGGATGCGTGCGCTGAGGAAATGACAAGAATTTCAGAGGGGACAGGGCAAGGAGAAGAGGGAAAAGGCGGGGGGGGGGGGGAGTTAAGAGAGATGGAGACAAGAATAGTCTTTGGCTTTTGCGGCAAATAAATTCTCGTGGCAGAATTCTTGCTGATATGCAAATTCAAATTTTTATTCAAAATGAAATATGCAGAGATTAACCAAAGACCCTGCATTTGAATTGTTAAGTAAAGTTTATTTGTTCAGCTTATCTAAACACAGCTATAAAAAGACCTAAACAGAGTTGGAAAAGGATGTGTTGATTTTTTTTTTAAAAGGGCAGAATCATAAAATGCTTCTTCTCCTTCTCCTTCTCCTTCTCCTTTTCCTTCTTCTCCTTCTTCTTCTTTTGCTATTTTCAGGGAAATTGTCTTCTCCATGCGTTGAAGCAGGGCCACCACCTCGCACAGTTAACAGAAGTGGGGAGTCCTGTGGTCCCGGCACCTCATGGGCACAGCAGCCCCTGGAGCGTCTCCTCGGAGGCTTCTTCCTGCGGGCCGCTGTCTTCCTCACCTCCGCTGCCCCAGCCCTTCTCTCTGGTAACTGCCAACAGGCAGCAGCCTGTTTATCCATAATCTAAACAACCAAGAGAACCAAGGAACCCCAGGGTGGGGGGCGGTATGAGAGCAGGGGGGCCGCATGAGAGCAGTTTACATTCAGTTTTATGAGCGATGAGTCACAGAAAAACAAGCTCCTGTTGGGCGTCTAGTTCAGCGGCAGCCCAGGGCGGCTGGAGCCCCGCGGCCAGCGCCGTCCGACTGCTGCCCGTTTTGTGTGGCACTCGAGAGTTTTCACAACGGCGTTTGGGAAATCACAATGCACCGTCTGCATCTTTACAAAGCATTAAGGTCTATTCAGTGCTGGGCATATTTGAGAGCATTTAGACGCTCTCCAAAGAATTCAGAATAACCAAGAATTCACTGGAATCTTTCTAAAAGCAAGTCTTCTGGACTTACTCCCTCGAACTTTATCCAAGAACTTGGAGCTACAGCGACACACTTCACCTTCATTCACGTGACAGTAATTTATTTAGCACCTACTATGTGCCAGACCCTGCGCTGGTGGTTGTGGTTCAATTTCATAGGCAGTGGTCATAGCCAAGGGGTAGGAGCATAAAGGCACTCGCCTGAACAGCATGGAGAGACTGCCCTGTGGAAATAAATACCCGCATGAGAACAAACAGGAGCTGTTGATTCAGAGCCTGCTGTAGCAAGGGAGTCAGCCATTACCACTTGAACTTGGCAGAGACTCAAAGGCAGGCGGGGGAGCAAGAAAGTCTTATAGTAATTAGAAAAAAAAAAAAGGAGGGTCCAGGGCTGCTTTGACTGGAGGTTGTTGGCAAAGGGAAGCTGGAAACAGCTGACCAGAAGCAGACATCTTTATGTGATGGGTTTGAGGAGCTTATTTGGCTTTCTCTGACAAGTCCTGAGCTAAAAGTGGGAGCAAAGAATAGGAAAGCTGACCGCCATTGACCGAGTCCCAGCTGTTCGGGGCTGATTACTGCAGAGGTCGTGGTTTTGCTTCCCAAGCTGGTTGCTGTGGAGGTTGTGGGTCTGAATTCAGTTGTCATATATAGTCTGGCCATTGTCTATTATATGCTCAGTCTTCCAGTTCACACACATCCCTGATTTTTGTATTCATTTTCAGAATACTGGATACCTTCATAAAATAGGACACAAGTAGAGGCAACACTGCGTTGAGCGAAGAGATGAGTTCAGCCCAGTGACACGCAGACAGCAAACAGGAAGTCCGTCCCGAGGCCAGGAGACAAGTATACGACTTCAGACTTTTGTTACAGCTCATCCTCAATTCCTTTGCATTCACTCCACTCGTTCAACAAATATTCGCATTGATTGTTGTGTTAAAGCTGGCTTCTCTTTCCTCCATTAGTTCTTCCCTCAATAACTCTCATCTGCTCTGCTATTTTAGCTTGGTCTCCCTCCCCCCAGTTTCTGAATTCTCTTAAATGGGTTGTAACAGGTTGAATGATGCCCCCCCTCACCCCCCCAAAAAAAGCTATGTCCTCATCTTAATCTCTGCAATCTGTGAGTGTGACCTTCTTTGGTAAAAGGGTCTTTGCAGATGTAATTAAGTTAGGGATCTTAAGATGAGGTCATTCTCTATTATCCAGGTGGGCCCTAAATCCAGGGACAAGTGTCCTTATAAGAGTAAGTCAGAGGGCGACCACACAGACACAGAGGAGAAGGCAATGGGAAGACGGAGGCAGAGGCTGGAGAGATGCGGCCACAAACAAGGGAACGCCAAGGATGGCCAGGGTCTTCCGAAGGTTGCGTTGAGGCACGAAATGTGTTCTTCCCCAGAGCCTCTGGCGGGAACACAGCCCTGCCGACACCTTCATTTAGGGCTTCCAGCCTCCAGAACTGCGAGAGGACAGATGTCTGTTGTGTTAAGCCACCACATTTGTGCTGGTTTACTATGGCGGCCACAGGGAATGGTACAGTCACCCACAGGAAGGAATTACTTCGGTTCATGTTAAATAACGGTGTGATTTTGAACACCATGTTTATGTAAACATTGTCAAAATCACAGAAATATTTCTTTCAAAACAAACAAACAAACAAAACCCAAGTCCTTACCAGGCACATGGATTTTTTTTTTTTTCACATCCTCTTGTAAAACAAGTATCTGCAATTCTCTGGGTTCATTTAACTTGAGAATGGAGACATTGTCCCATGTGGCTTCCTCATCTTCACCATTATACTCACGGTTATGTTTCATAGGGGGGAACTGAAAGCCTCAATTACTTAAGCATTCCTCTATTGTAGGTATCTAGGCTATTTCCAAACTTTTCGTCGCAGACCATGGTGCAATGAAAA
Organism: Desmodus rotundus; assembly: GCF_022682495.2. Classification (NCBI taxonomy): domain Eukaryota; kingdom Metazoa; phylum Chordata; class Mammalia; order Chiroptera; family Phyllostomidae; genus Desmodus; species Desmodus rotundus. Next base: position 35,666,580 of record NC_071389.1, on the reverse strand, counting down.
ATAATAGCAATAATACCCCCCATTTGTGGTGTGTCCATGATGGTCCAAGTGCAGGCACTGCCTTTACATGATTTTATTCAAGTCTCTCAATCAATAATTCTTTGAAGCAAATAAGAGTTTGTTTGAGGGGGGCATGGGTATCACAGGTGAAGAAAATGGGGCTTTGAGAGGTAAATCAACACACCCCCAAAGCCCATGAAGCCAAGAAGCAGGGGAGTCTGGGTTCCGGTTTGATCTGTCCACTTCCAAAACCTATACCTTGTCATTAAGTCGCATTGCCTCCCAAAAGTTAGTACAAACATAATTTCTAATTTGCACCATATCTTCACAGCATGTTCCCAGGAGTGAGATGACAGAGTCAGGGGTTAAATGCTTATTGTGCCCTAAAAACACACCAGCACACCAGCTGGGCTGCTTATTTTCCACTGTACCATCCCAACTGTGGCCGCTCTCCATCCTTCTCTGCCCTGCTCTGCAGCCTGGGAGGCGGAACCCTGCACACCCACCTTCCCAGGGCCTTGTGCCCTGGCTTCGGGCTGGGCAGGAGGAGAGATGGTCGGGATTTCTCGCTGTGCCTCCTCTGCTTGGCCGGCAGTTTGGACAGTGGCTGTGACCCGCCCCTCTGACCCATGGGTGTGTCTCTGGTTCCAGTGACAGCTCCTTCCCTCTCCTCCCGCCTCAGGCCTACGTTCAGGTGGACTGACCCCACTGTTGCTGGTCCCGGAGTGTTTCACTGTCCCTGCTGACCCCCTTACCTCTGCCCACTCCTACCTAAACCCCTTCCTTCTCCCCCTTGAGTTGACCCTTTGAGGACACCATCTCCTTCCTGCGGCATGTTTGACTAGTTACAAGCTTTCATGACAGAGAGTGATTCCGTCGGGTCTGAGATCGGGAGACGCAAAAGACAGTTGCCAGGCAGGAGTGGGATCTCTTTGACGTAGCCCTTTCTGGAGCCTCCTGTGCGGCCCTCCAGCCATGACTCCAGTGTGGGGGCAGGCTGGGCTTTCACGGGACCCTGTCCTCTTTCCCCAGGTGGATGCCTCATCTAGGTAAGGACACCCTGTCATGGGAATTTGGAACTGGGACCCAGAAACCACTACTCCTCATGGTGATGCCACAGTGGAAAGGTCATTGGGTCCACCGGGTCCAGAACCAACCGGCACATGGGAAAAAATAACGTGGGCTGTACAGAAGGAGAGAGAGGAAACTGAAGGAGATGCAGAGGGAGAGAGAGAGAGACAGACAGGTATGAGAGAGGAGATGGTTCTAGAGGATGGAGAACTTACTTTTCAGTTCTTGGTTCTACACCCTGGCAAAGCCCAAGCGGCCTTCTCCTCAGCTTCTCTGACGGGTCTTCATTTCCCTTCTCATAAACTCCTCCGTTTTGTGTGAACAAGTTTGGGCTGATTTCTGTTTAACCAAATTTTCTCTGGTGAAGACCCCTTTGCCATCTGGCAAGAGGTTCTCCTAGGCCTCCTGGGGAGAGCCCCACCCAAGGACCCCATGACAGGCGAACAGGTATGAGGCCTGATCAGCTTCTGGTACAGGAGCCCTACTGCTCACACCTAGGAGGTGCCAGGATACCTGGACATCGCACGCTCTCTGTCTGAACAGGTGAGCGTGGGGCAGCACCCTGCTCTCATCCGAGGCTCAGGCCACTGTCTGGCGGTGGGAGGGAGGGAGGCTGCTTGTAGCAGGGCCCAGCGGCGTGTACCAAAGGCCTAGGCACTGTACCCACTCTTCCATGTGAAGGTCATAAACAGGTATGCAAGATGTTATTCACACAGTTACTCCAGCGTTATACATAATTGCAAAAAATTAGAAATAAGCCCACTCAGTTGGTGAAAATACCACAAGTGGATCATTGACCATTTCTAAGGGGAAAAGTATTAACTTTCTTGGCAAGTGACTTATGTCCACATACATCCTGAATTTGAATTTTGTCAATGTTTCTCACCTGGACTTGAGCTACTCAAGACCAAGGAACCATCATATGCCCATATAGTAGGTTCTCATCTCTATGCTAATTAATTAGCCAATTATATTACTTATAGACACTGGGGGTACTACAGGCTGATGATAACAGATAATGCTTTTATTGCTATGTTCTTTCAATATTTCTTATGCTTAGGCCGCATGCAGGCATTGTGCTAGGTACTGAGGATACAGCAGGGAACAAATGTTACAAAATGTAACCCTAACTTCCCCTTACCCCCAAAAAGCTTTACAAAATCTTACCAGAAGCTGGGACCCATAGGCTTGCCTGTTTTTGAAGAAGAAAGGGGGACAGGGAGGAAAGACTCTTGCAGCACAGCGGAGTAAGTGCAGATTAGGACTCAGGGGCCTTGGGTTTATTTTGAGCTTCCTAGCTGTGTGAGCTTGGGAAAGGCACTTGACCTCTCTGTGTCCCAACTTCCTCGTCTGTAAAATGGGGCTAATGAAGCTATCTAATGAAATTGTTGTGAGGACTAAGTTAATTTGGCTGTGAAGTGATTAGAATAATGTCTGGCACAGGTTGAACGCCCAGTAAATGCCAGCTATTTATTGGCGTTGCTGATACAAACAACCCGAGTAGTTCACACCACATCTCAGCTTCAGTTTCCTCTCCTGAAAAGTAGGATAATAGTAACATCTCCCTCACGGGTAAGGTTCAGGTGAGGTGAAGTGAGTGAGAGCACTTTATAAACTGGGGCTCGAACTCGTGACTCAGAGCCGTTGGTGGCCAGCTGTGCAGGGAGCCCAGGGAGGCGAGGGGTAATGAGGTGGAAGGTGGCAGAGTCGTGGGGGCTGAGCAGAGCGAGAAGCCAACAGTTAGCTCCAGCGATTGTGGTCACACAGATGTTTTCAATGAAGGCACAAATCGAGGCTTTTATGTAAGATCTCTCTAGTTTTTAAATGTTGGCAATTGAGCCAGATTCTTATAAAACACTTTGAGAGCCAATCAAAATAAGGGTTCAGGTCGCCAATCTGTGAGTAGTTATAAACTTTTACAAGTATTACTTAATAAACCCAGTGTGGGGAACTAGGAAAACAGCTGAGGCAATAACGAAACTGAAAAGCCGAGGAACAACTACCAGTAATTGGCTGCTGCATGTTGTGTACATCGCAGCATTGGATTCTCCCAGTGATCTCAAGAGACAGGCGTTAGCATCCCCATTCTAGAGATGAGGGAACTGAGGCCCAGAGATGCCTAAGGTTACAGACCTGGGGAGCAGCTGAGGGGGCGGGTGCCGTGTCTCTGTGACTCCCAAACCGACTTCTTTTCACTCTGATGGTGTGGCAAGACTACAGCATGGTGTCGCCTGTGCCCACAGGCCCCTGGAGTCCTGCAGAACTAAAACGCCAAGCAATGGGCAGAGGCAGCGGGCCCAGCATTTAGACTTGTTGCCCTGCCCTGCCCTGCTCCACAAGTGTGGAGACCTGCATGAAGGCCATTAGCGTTAACTGTGTCTTGTCATTCAATGTCCGATTTAGTCCTTGCTTGAAGAGGGTCTTGGACATTAGAATATATATTTTTTAATTTTTAGAGAGAGAGAAACATCAATGTGTGGTTGCCTCTTGTGTGACCCTGCTGGGGACTTGGCCCGCAACCCAGGCATGTGCCCTGACTGGGAACCAAACCAGTGACCCTTTGGTTTGCAGGTCAGCACTCAATCCACTGAGCCACACCAGCCAGGGCCAGACTATCTTTTCAGTAAAGCTTCCAAACCTTGAAGAGGCAGCCTGAAGAGAAAGGAGAAAGAGGACATCAGAGTCTCCAGATCAAAAAGGGTCTCAGAACCAGTTCTAAAAGCTGTGTAAAAAATGCAGCAAGGCCTATATACTAATACACTTCCTGTTTATAATCCAAACCATAAGTCTCTGCATTGCTGTGGTTTAGACAAGGGACTCCCATCATCCTCAGCCCATGCTGGGTCCCACTACCCCCCAAACAATCACACCAAACCCGGGGCTTTGAGGGGGCATCGGTTAGTTTTAAAAACTCCCCAGGTGATTAGCTAACAGTCACTGATCTAGTGTATACTAAGAGAATCCAGCAGGTCCTTTATTTAATCAAGAGCTATTTCTTGAGCACCTACTATGTGCCAGACACAATATCAGTGTTGGAAATATAGTGGGCAATAAAAAGGCAGTGTCCTTACTAGGGCATTGTCCCCACTAGGTCTAGTGGGGCAAGAAAGAAAAACAAATCATTTTAGATACAATAGCAGTTATTCTCCAGAAAAATAGAACAGGTTAAAGGGAGAAAGGGTGCTTGAGGAGCAGGTTATTTAACTGAACACATACATTTTTTAATTAAGATTTATTTTTGAGTAAGTAATATATGCACATGTTTTTTAAAAATCAAAATGATTTTTAAGAAAGAGATATCCTGAGAACACTTGATCCAGTGTCTGACCCTGTCTGCCCCACTCTCTGGCCCAGCAGGTCTCGATGTGTGACCCCCTGTCTGGCAGCCGGGGGACTTGCTAGAAATGTGGAGTTTCGGGCCCCATCCCAGACGTACCGAATCAGAAACACTAGGAGTGGGAGCCAGTGACGTGCGTTCTCACCAGCCTCCAGCCGATTCCGATCCATGCCGAAGTTTGAGGATCACCGCTCCAGTCTAATAAACATTTCACTTCTTAGGCATCCTTCCAGTGTCTCTTTGTAAATACCAATAACATCAATATCCCTTCTTGTTTTCTCCATTCTTACACAATTACTATTCTGCACCTTGGTTTGATTACTTACTATGTGCTAGAGAGCTTTCCATGCAAGTACAAAGTTCATTATTTTCTATGCATTCCTATCACTTCATTGTGAGGATGTACCATCGAATGGAAATAACCAACTCCCACCTAATGACTGTAGGTTATTTCCATCTTCACTATTCCTGTTTGTTAGTACCCCGGTCAATAACCTTGTGCATGCGTCACTGCACAGGTGTGCAGGGCGGAGGGTGAATTCCTGGAAGCGGGATGCGGATCAAAGGGTAAGTGAATTTGGAAATCTCAGACAGTGTTTGCTGCTCATAGACGGTTTTGGTTTCTCATCTGCAGTGAATGAGAACTTTTTGGTTTCACCACAAACTCACCAACAGACTCTATCGGATTTTTGCCAATCTGTTAGGTAAAACATTGTAGCCTAGTGTAGTTTTAACCTGCATTGCACTTATTTGGAATGAAGTTGACCCTCTTTGCATACATTTGAGCTGTGTGTATGTGATCGTGAACTACCCATTCTTGGCTTTGCCCGTATTTTTCTCCTCTGGCGCTAGAAGCTTTTTATATATTAGGGGAGATTCATCCTTTCTGACATGAACTGCAAATAATTTTTCCCAGTGTGTTTCTTGCCTTTTGACTTTATGGGTTTTTTTTGGTTTTTTGTTTGTTTGTTTGTTTTACTTTCATTTTTAACTCTTAAAATTGTTTTCTACCTAAAATTTAGTTCTTGAAAATCTGAATTTAGTAGCTCATCCAAAATAAATTCTAGGGCTCACCAGGCCATTTCAGAAATAAGCAACTGAGTCCTGATGAAGACAACTGAGATGACGAAAAAAGAAGTTTTTTGTCTGCAATATTTGAATCCCAGCATTTATGTAGTATCTACTCTGTGTCAGAACAAAGTGGTTTATGTTTTTTGAGCCTGTATATTTTTTCCTACAATTTTCATTATGAATTCATGTCACTATATATAATTACATATTAAATATTTTTCCATTGAGGTGGACAAGAATATCAAAAACAGTAGATTATATAACTTTTTTATCCCCCGAGGAACAAATAATTGGGAGCACCAAGCACTGATTCACAAGCGAAATTCTGGGATGCGCCCACTGGTAGATTCCAAAGTGGTTTGGTGCCTTTTATGTCTGTAGCTCAGTGCTGTGAAGGCAGAGACCAGGTGCCCCACGGTGCCCACTGACTACTTCCGAGAACTTACTGATGGATCAATCATGGAGAAAGCGGTCTACTTGGGAGTGTCATGCCTTTAGTGTCCACATATGTGTGCATGTTGTTCCCTTGTCTGGAGTCCCTCTGTGTGCCCATTTTCCAAAGCTTGGGCCTTAGCCAGCTCTCTGGAGCAGAGCCCCAAGCTGGGGCCTCATTACTTCTGGCTCACAGCCCCTCTGCACTGTTGATCTGGGGAGGGACCACACTCAGCGGATGAAAAGCAGACAATTGCCAGCTATGACCAGAGCCTAAGAACGAGTCTTGGAGTCCAGAGTTCATCACGATCTGAGCCAGCTTGACCCCTATGTCTAGGAAGCCCCTCTGACTACAAAACTCCCTATGAGCTCAAGATACTCTTTCTCTCTGAAGCTTCTAGAAGGAGGCAGAGGAAGAAAAGAGAAAATAAACCAATATTTACATTTTACATATTTGATCTTCAAGACCATCCCACCGAGGCTGGGGCTAGCATGAAGCCCCATTGGTAGCCTGAGGAAACTGAGGCCCATAAAGGAAAGGGACTAGTTCATGGTCACATAATTAACAAGGAGCTGGTCTAGAATAATAGCAGTAGTTTTAACAATCACTGACAGTTTACTATAGGCCAGAAGCTGCTAAGTTGTTCTAAGAATGTGTATGTTGGATGTGGTATAGAAAAGTCAGTGTGGCCACTGGAGGAAACGAGGACAAGGATGGAAAGGAAGAGCATTGTTATGCTCCCAGAACCAGACAGGAGCCCACTGGATGCCACCGGGCAGGGCCACCGGGGAGAGCACCGTGGTCGGTCAGCAGACGAAGAGGAACAAGGGCGCAGTCTAGGCCAGAGCCCCCACTGGGCTCTGCAGGAACGACCAGGCGGGGCAGGGTGAGCAGTGAATAATGCTGGGGGCTTTGGGCTAAAAGGGTGCTCTCTAGGCGCCTGGTACTCGACCCTGGAATGACTTAGGGCAGAGGAAATCTTGCCCCGTATGTGTGAGTTAGATTTGGGGGTGGTTAAGGGGGTATAGACTCAAGATTGGCTGGTTGTATATGAAAGGCGTGCTCATGAGCAGGTTGTTATTATCTTTAGAAATTAGCTAGTCCTGGGAGGGCAGTCTCTTCCTGGGTCTGTAATGCCTCTGGTGCTAGAGCATTAAAAAAAAACAACAACAACAATAAAAAAGAGTTCATTTCATTGGCCCTGTGATGAAGGGATGCCAGGCAGACAAATACGGAATCTAAGAAAACACAGAACATGTGTTTTCTATTGTAATGCTATTTAATGCCCACACTGTCCTCTGAACAAGGAACTCATATTAGCCCTACCCGTTACTGATGAGAAAACTGGGCTCCTGAGCAGTTAAGTGACTCACCCAATGTCATCTAGCTGGACGGACAGTGGGGCAGGATTTACACCCGGATTCTTGTCACTTCTAGGCCCATTGTGCGCCTTGATGTCCCACCGTACCAAGTACCAGGGCTCAGAAGGGAGTGATAGGAAAAGTGGCCACACTCCCCTCCCCACCCGGGCTGCTCTCCTGGCTGTGCCATGTGGGTTGAAGACATTTCCTTACAGAAGTCAGGTTCTCTGCGTTCATCGTCAAACAGGAAAGTTAGAAGTGCTGGGGCCCACATCCTGGCTCTGCCACTTACTAGCTAAGTGTCCACGGAAAGTCCGTTAATTTTGGCCTCAGCGTTCTCATTTGGAAAATAGTGGTGATAATATCTTCCTCTTGGGGCTGTTGTGTAGACTGGATGAAGTCATGCATGCCAAGGACTCAGCACGGAATAGGTGTGTTGGCTGAGACCGAAGCCTTCATTCGCATTGGGGATGGTTATGCCTCTCAGGGTGCAGATATCTCCTTTCCTAGCCAAGAAAGACATTCAGCATCAACCAGTGAGGAGGAGCAGGCGCTCTCTCCTTAGCTGTGTAGGGGATGATGTCTGCACAGGGAGAACGTCTCACCCCATTTACCTGACCAGTCTGGCTGCTTCAGAGTCTGTTAAATACAGCCGGATAGGCCTTTCCACTGGGTCCAGGACTGACTGCAGGAGAAGCGGGCAAAGTTGTCAGGTTCTGTGCTTTAAATTGCACACGTGGAGAAGAAAGAAATTGAGAACCTTAGAAATCTGGAACCCCAGACAGTCTGCATTCTCTAATACATACCTCTACTTCTGTTCGCAATCTGAAGTTTGCTAGGTCTGCCTGGCCGCAAAAGGCAGACCTTTTCTCTGTCAGATTTTTGCTTCCTTATACTGAAAACAAATGCGTTAAATAACCCATTAAAAATTGTTAGTGTTCTCTGGCATCCCAAGGAATTTTTGCTGACTACTCAGTTACGATGCCCTTAGACTAATAAAAGGGTATGAGCCTGGCTGGGGGCTGGGGGCGTGGGCAAAAAAAGTGCCGTGCGAATCTTCCAAGTGTATGGCCCATGCTCTTTCTCCCTGAGAGATATCAGCATCCGACAAATAGGTAAATATATATATGTATATGTTGCTAAAGATAAAGAGAGCCACTATCTAATGATAAAATAACCCAGTCACAGAAAAACACTTGTATGAAACAATAACACAGCCTTAAAATATATAAATTACAAGTGGAAAGGATGACAGGAAGAAAAAGACAAATCCACTCTCTTATCAGTAGACTTTAACACACGTCAATCAGTATTTGACAGAAGACACAAAAATGAGCACAGATATAGAAGCTTTGAACTAGTGTGTTCTCAAGTTTGATGTAACGGAGGCACATATAACACTGTATCCCTCCCCTGCAGCATACGCCTCCCTTCCAGGCACAGGTGGAACCTTTATGGAGATCAAATACTTACTGGGTCATAAAGCAAACCTCTACAAACCCTAAAGGATTATTATCATATGTCCTCATTCTCCTTCCACAAAAGGGTTATTAGAAATCAATAATAATTTTTTCAACAAATGGTGCTAAAGCACTTGGATATCCACACGCAAAAAAGATTAATTTAGACCATTAATTCACACTGGGCCACAGCTCAAAATTAAGAGCTAAAGCAATAAAGCTTCTAGAAGAAAACAGAAGAACATCCTCTTAACCTTGGACTAGGCGAGGGGTTCTCAGGCATGACACTAAAAGCATGACACACAAGGGAAAAAATCAATAGATTGAACCCAATAAAAAATATTTGTACTTTAAAAGACACTATTAAGAGAATGAAAAGGTAACCCACAAACTGGGAGAAGATAATTGCAAATCATAATTTTGATAAAGGTCTTGTTCATAATATGTAGAAGCTTTACAACTCAAGAAGACAGACAACCCGAGTTTTAAATAAGCAAAAGGTTTGATAGGCATTTCACTAAAGAAGATGCAGTAATTCCTCGTTACCCACATTTTCACTTTCAGTTACTTATGGTCCACCTCAGTTCGAAAACTGTAAATGGAAAATTCCAGAAACAAACAATTAATAAGTTTTAAATTGCAGGCCATTCTGAGTAGTGTGATAAAATCTCTTGCTGTCCTGCCCTGTCCCTCCTGGGACATGAATCACCTTTTTGTCCAGCGTACCCAAGCTGTGCACACTACCCGCGCTTCAGGCACTTAGTAGCCTTCTAGGTTATCCCATCAGCTGTCATGGTATCGCGGGGCTTGTGTTCAAGCCACCCTCGTTTTACTGCATAATGGCCCCAGAGCACAAGAGGACTGATGCACAATTCAGATATGCCAACAAGAAGTTGTCAAGCGCTGCCTTTAAGTGAAAAGGTGAAAGTTCTTGACCTAATAAAGAAGGAAAACAATTGCATCTGAGGCCGCTAAGATCCACAGTAAGAATGAAACTTCTGTCTGTGCAGCTGCCTAATTTATAAATCAGACTTTATCATAGACATGTATGCGTAGGGAAAAACATGGTATATTGGGGTTAGGTGCTATCCATGGCTTTAGGAACCCACTGGGAGTCTCGGAATATCTCCCCTGTGGATAAGGGGAGACTACTGTACATGAATAACTAATAAAAACATTAAAAGGTTTGCAACATCATTAGTCAGGAAAATGCAAATTAAAACCACAAAGAGATGCCACTTCATCCCACATGATTGGCTTTAATCAAAAAGACAGACAATAGCTATTAGAAACGATGTCAAGTAATTGGAGTCCTCGTACAGTGCTGCCGGTAATGTAAATGATGTATCCACTTTGCAGAACAGCTTGGCAGTTTCTTAAAAAGTTAAACAGAAGTTGATGTTTAACAACCTAGCCATTTGACTCATTGATATCATCACAAGGTAAGTGAAAACATGTGCCTTCAAAAGGACTTGTACATGAAAGTTCAGAGCAACATTATTCATGAAAGTCAAAAAGTGGGAACAATACAGATGCTTGTTAACTGGTGAGTGAGGAAAACAAAATGTGGTATATCCATACAAGTTAATACTGTTCATCAGTAGGCGGAATGAACTACTGACACGTGCTTCAAACATGCATGGACTTCAAAAATATTATGCTAAGTGAAAGAAGTCAAAGAAAAAAGAGACTACATATCGTATGATTCCATTTATATAAAATGTCTAGAAAAGGCAAATCTACGGAGACAAGACACAGATTGGTGTTTGCCTGGGAGTGGAGGCGGGAATAGGGATTGACTGAAAATTGTATGCAGGGTCTTTTGGGAAGATGAAAATGTTCTAAAGTAATATTGTGGTGATGATCACAAAACTCGGTAAATTTACTAAAAACCATTGAATTTATGCTTAAAATGGGTGAATCATATGGTATGTAAATTATACCCAAGTAAAGCTTTTTAAAAAATAACAACAACTAGAAAAATCTTACGCTGGGAAGTTAGAAACATACATATTAAAGAAAGGAAAAACTGGCCCTGGCTGATGTGGCTCAGTGGATTGAGTGCCTGATTGCAAAGCAAAGGGTTGCCTGTTCGATTCCCAGTCAGGGAACGTGCCTGGGTTGCAGGCCATGCCTAACACACCTAAAGAGTTAGTGTCTGGATTATGTAAAGATCTGTAAATTCATAAGAAAAGATAATTAACGACCCAAAAAAACAAAAAACAACCCAATTAAAAGCAAGCAAATGAACAAGAATTTCACTTAGGAGGAAACACAGATGATTCACAAGCAACATTAAAATATATTTGACTTCAGTAATCAGGAAAATGTAAGTCTACCCCACAATGTAATACTAGTTTACACCTACCAGACTGACAAGAGTTAAAATTGATACCAAATAGAGAACTGGGAACTTCATACACTGTGGGTGAATGTATCAGTCGGTGAGAGCAATTTGGAGTGCAGGTGGCATTACTAGTGAAGTGAACGTCTGCATAACCTATGACCCAATAGTTCCATTGCCATCAATATAGCCTGGAGAGTCTTGTACATGTGCACCTATGTTTATGGTGGCATTGTTCATAATAGTCAAAAATTAGAAAAAACGAACATCCATAAACAATATATGGTAAATATTTCATCCACACCATGGAATCTGTGTAGTACAGGGGAAAATAAGGTATAGCCGCACTCAGTGACATTGAGTCTCAGGAGAATGATGCTGAGTGAAAAAATTCAATGTGATTCAATTTACAAAATTCAAAAATAGGCCCACTCTTATGTTGACTTTTTCCAGAAACCAAGGCTGAGTCCATTCCCTGTTCAACTCTTTAATCTGATTCCCTAACATCTATGATGGTTTCAGCTGCCCACATCAGCCTTTCCCCAGTCACTGGCCATGTGGCTCTGCAGACAGCCGCCCCGTGTCTCCTCCATTCAGTCATCACAGGCCTCAGCACCTTCCTAAAGGAAACGAGTGTCGGGCAGCCAGAGGCAGTAGGTGGCAAGAGCCTGGACACAGGTTGTACAGGGGGTGGTGGAGGGGGTGGGGGTGGGGGTTGTTCCAGAAGGGGGACTATAGTTACTGCCACAAAGGTTAGGAGGTAGAGGCAAATTCTGCATCATAAAGGAGACAGAGGTTGCAAAATAACAGCAGATGGCAGAATGAGTTTTTCTGAGGAGTATTTCTCGGTTTAGGGAGGAAGGGGAAGATCCCAGTTCTGTTCCTGGTTTGGCACCTGGTTTCCAGTTGGTCTTGCCCAGGTTCCTTCCCCTCTCCCAGCCTCAGAAAGTGGATGAGAATGTCCCCAGGGCTCCCTGTGCCCTTTGTGCCTGGGTTTTGAACCCTAGCTCCCTGAGTTGGTGGCTCTGTGGATGAAAACAAGCGAGAAGCTGTGGGCTGACAAGGAGTGAGAAATCACCTGGATCAGACAGTGGCTGCAGTCTGCCCGTGCCCACTGTGTGGGAGGCCTCAGCTGCCTGCTGCCATTAAGGGGGCAGGTAGAACAAGGAGGAACCTCCCGCAGCAGACCCTAAGTTCTGGGGCAGCCTTAGAGGAGATAAGATGTGAGGCATTTTACACAAGAAAGAAAAGACAGCTGAGCTATAATAACATGCTTTGCCAAGAGTTGAGTGACTGGGACAGATAGATATTTTGTTGAGTCTGCCCAGCGTATCCACTTTTCTAACGGCTGCCACACAGATCTACATGGTGAGCATAGAAGAAGCAATCTTAAACAATGTGACCCCACTCCTTCCCCTACTGGCCCCAGATGATTGGTCTAAGCTGGGCCAATCACAACCTTCACTGGGAGCTTTGGACTTGGAGTGAAACACAGCTGCTGGTAGCTCTGTTTCCACCACGTGGACCAGAGCGATAGTGGACATGCTCCATTTCTCCATCAGAGGAAGAATGAGGTAGCACAAATGTCACTGTCAAGTGTGGGCTCTATGAGAGCAGATTGTTGTCTGTTTCTGTTTATTGCTATATCCTCAGACTATGCCTGACACATAGCAATGATGACAATAATAGGAACATGTATGTGGCACTTACTATGATCAGACAACTGTCCTACGTGCTTCACACATGTAACTCATTCAATCCACATAACAACCTTAAAAGATGGACCATTATTACCCCCATATTTCATATGAGAAAACTGAGACAGTGGGCAACGTGGCTACATTCACACAGAGACTTGGTCTAGGAGCCAGGATTCAGACACAAGGCATCTGCTTTCAGAGTCTGTGCTCTATATCACCATCCTACACCACCCTTAGTGAGCACGTGTTAAATGAAGAAGGAGTGAGAGGAGCAGAAAAAGAAGCAAAGAGCTGGTGAGGGAACATGGTGCTAATAATCGGGCACCTCGTTCAGATGGTCTTTGCAGCTCAGGTCTGCTCTCATCCTGGAGTTCTGCTCTGAGAGCATCACCAGCCAGTCTCATAAATACGACTAGTTTCATGGGCACCGGGAGCGCCCCGTGCTTCGTTTAATGCTGGGCTTTCACCATCTCTAAATTCTTATTAATTTCATCTCTGAACTTGTGTTTTATAAGCACAGCCTGGCAGGAAATGGGGCTTGCATGTGCGCAAACAAGACACGTGTAATACAAACACCCTCCACTGCTCCTCGCCACTCAGTTCGCAGCAGCGGAGGCGACGCCGCACAAACTCAGAACGCAGACAAACTGGAGAGGCCTGGAGTTCCGCGAGGCACAAGCAAGCACGAGGAAAGCATGTGGGTCCGTACCTGAGTAACCCGGGGTGCTGACCACCACAGGAAACCACACTCTCCTCAAACCAGAACTTGCTTCAAACGCAGAAAAGAGACAATGGCATTCTAAGAAACACAAATGACCAAGGAATCTTATCATCTCCTTTCTTACGGGTGTAATTTCCCTGGATTAGCCAACCACTTACACTGCAAATGATATGGAAGGAAAAGGAAAGGCAGGGCTACCCATAGTTCCTTGTCTCTTCCTTCCTTCCTCACCCACCTGGAAGCCACAGGTACAAAGGGCATTGGCGGGATGTGTGTGTACCAAGAAGTGAAATAAAACAGTTGAGTTAATTTTGGACAGTGTTTCCACTGCTCTGGATAAGAACAAAATACATCCACGTGTATGACATACTGAACACCAATTGTGTGATTTTGGTGATTCTGCATGCTTTTACATTTGCATTTTAAACTGGCATTTGCATTTAAAAAATAAAGATGAATGGGAAAATTTATACTAGTAACTTAAATTTTTTATTTTTATTTGCTTAAGAATGACATCAAAGAGCAAATAAAAAACACCATAATAAGTTCAGAAAAAAGACTGTAGAAGAAAAAAGAAAAAGTGTCACATTTTAGTACCTCTAATGTGCTTTTTTCCTGTTTATCAAACAAAAAGCCCCACGTCTATTCTGCTCTGGGACCCACAAATGGTCCGCTCAGCCTTGCTTATGAATTCCCTATCTACGCAAGCCAGCGTGATTTCACTGCCTGTTATGTACTATTACGAGTTCTAACTAATTTGTAAACGCATTTGAACTTGCTGGGGTTTTAACTCTATGCTTTGCTCCAACTACTCCATTCGAATGAGTGGAAGTGCGATGTGATGAAAAGAACATGGGCTTTGACAGAAGCAGAAAAGAGGCTCAGCGACATTCACTGATTTGGAAAAGTCACACAGCTTCTGAGGAAAGGATCTGAGATTTGAATCCAGCTCATTGTGACTCTAGGAAGCTTGCTAGAACATTCTGAAAATGTCCTGTTACTGCACTGTTTAGTATGGTAGCCACTAGCCACAAATGACTAATGAACCCTTGAAATGTGGCTAGTGCAACAAACGACTGTATTTTAAAAATTATTTCACTTTCATTTAAAGAGTAGGACTAGTGCCACCATATTACACTGCACAGATCCAGAACTTGGGGCCCTGCTCTGCACCCTGGACACCTCGCTGAGTCAGTAAGTGCCTGTGGAGAGGCTGAATCGCTCAGTGGCTCCCTCTGATACGTGGTTCTTCTTCTTCTTTTTGATTTTATTTATTTATTTTTTAGAGAGTGGAAGGGAGGGAGTAAGAGAGGGAAACATTAATCTGTGGTTGCCTCTTGAGCACCCCCTACTGGGTAAACTTGCCCACAACCCAGGCGTGTGCCCTGACTGGGAATTGAACCGGCGACCCTTTGATTGCAGGCTAGCACTCAATCCACTAAGCCACACCAGCCAGGTCCTGATACATGCTACTTCAATAGAGTCTGGCATATGGTAGGTTCTCAACAAATAGCTGCTCAGTGTTTTCATGGCTGCTCAGGCCCAATTTCTATAGATGAAAAATCTAGTCAGGAGGGGCTGGAAAGGGAAGAAGGAAGGTGACATGAGAGAGACCACCACACGAGAGTCACTTTACCCCATCCTCTGAGGCAAACGTGGGAGAGGGCCAGCCTCAGTGGAGGTCAGAACAGCTCCTTGGTGACTAACACTCAAAGGAATCCACACCCGCTGGGCCCGTTGTCCACAGAAAACCTTCCCAGAAGGGCCCAGCCTACAGTGAGCTCAGGAAACGTGTCAGGGAGGATATTAAGGCGCCTCTGGTATGTCTCTGGAAAGCCGCCAACAAACCCAGAGCTGTCATCACCATAAACCCAGCTGGCAGCTCAGACAGCTCAACCTAAACTCATTTTGAGACACAGTGGAAGGGGTGAGGCCCCAGGCCCGCCGCCACTCCAGGCCACTGATCCATTGCAGGTTCCCAGACCAGGCCCGGCACCTCCAGCCTGGGGCCCTCTTTCAGAACAGGCTCCCCTCTTGCCTCCCCCTTGGTCAGCACCTCCTGCGCTGGGTTAACTCTTGCCTTATTCAGGTCTCTGACGAAGTGACCCCTCCTCTAGGAAGCCTCCCTGGGCTGAGTTGGCCCCTCGGCTGGCCCTAGAGAATCATCCATTGTTAACAAAGAAATGGCCACTGCTGCACTCCACCCCCGCACACCCCGCACAGAGTTGCCGTGGTTAGAAAGAGCTCGACTGAAAACTCACTTCTGCAGAGTGGGGCGGCTGCACTTGTGAGCTGTGGTTTGGGGACCGTTTTTGACAACACCGCTTGTCTTTCCTGCTTGTAGCATCTTCATCTGCGCAGCTCAAGTCTCCCAGGGAGCTTCTCTCCGGCTTCCTGCTGCCCATCAGGCACAGCTGCTCTGGAGGGCAACTCCTTGGCCCTTGCGACGCTCTCTAGGCCCCTCTCATATACCCTCCAACTGTGAAGATGACCCATCGAGGCGTTTTCAAATGACAAGGGGACAGATAGATTTAATTTTATTCTCATAGATTTTTATTTCTTACCAGAGTCATTTACAGGGGAACTGGGGCTTATCCCCGGGTGGCGATGGTAAAGGGGCCTGAGTGAGCGGGAGGAGAGGAACAGGGGGTGTTGTGTCTGGGGTAGGCAGGGAAGGAAGGCTGTAGGGAAGATGGACATTTGACCTGTGACTTCAGAGAGAACATTCCAGGTAAGGGGAATAGCATGGGCACAAGTGTGGAGGCCTGAGAGAGGGTGCAAGGCTCACGGAACTCGAAGTCCTTTGGTGTCGCAGAAGCTCAAGACAGGAGGAGGAGAAGGCGGTATGCTGAAGACGTGAGCAAAGCCAGACCTCGAGCAAAGCCAGAACCCCAAACAGTTCCCGAGGAGCAGCACTTCATTTTGGAGGCTGGAGTGCTCCAAATCACCCGACCCAGGGATTCTCTGCTGCAGAAGAGGGCTGGGATTCTGTATCCCTCACTTGGAGACTTCCTCCAAAATATGTTAGTAGTGCCAAGGCTCTGCTAAAATGAAGAGTGGTGACTGTTTGTGAGTGTCTGCAAGCCACCAGACAATGCTCTCGGCACTTAGCATGCCTCGCAACCCTACACACAAGGTACTGTTGTATTATTGCTATTTTATAGGGACGTTAAGAAATTTGCTCAAGGTCACACAGCAAGCAGTACAGCTAAAGTTTGAACTTGAGCAGTCTGACTTTGAGCTGTCCTGGAATAAAGAACATGCTTAACTTTGTTTCATCCAGCGTTTCTCAGCTTGTTTTTAATTATGGGGAAAAAAATTGCGTATCTCATAACATTGTAAGGCAACTGATCCTGTGGGAAATGGGGAACTATTAAAGGGTTCTTACCCAGGAGACTTTCAATTTGATTTGCAAATATCCTTAGTAAGTTCATTATGGGTCACTTACACTTTACTGTGAATTAGGCCTTTCTTAGAGCCCCTCAATTTTCCTCTAAGCTCCCTGAGGGCAAGTACTGTGTCAGTTCGTGGCTGTGTCCCCAGTACCCAGAAGGGGCGATATGAGACGGCGCTACAGGAACATTGGCTTGAATGAGTTGTGATTTCCCCTGTTGAAGGCGGTGGGAGCAATAGGAAGAAAAGCCTGCAGTCTGGGAGGCAGGCGGTGGTATTGTCAGAGCAGGGGCACAGAAAGCAGCGAGAGTGGTGGGGCCACCATGGGAGTGAGGAGGGCCTTGGGTTGAGTGGAAAGCAAGACTTCAGGGTGAGGCTAAAGGCCAGGCCCAGATATTGATCTAAATGCAAATCCAAATATCTATCTAACTCAGAATTTTTCTCCTCTAGACAGCAACTAAACTGCCTGGTTAATCGGAAAATGAGGCACATGTTGGAGTAGAAGGAGTATCAGAACATTCTGGCTTTTAAAAGTTGGAGTTGGAGTAAAATATAAAACTCTCAGACTTGTATCTACCCCACCCTCACACTCCCAAAGCAACTGGCAAGAAACAGGAGCTTTGGAAGGTCGGCTTGTGGAATTGAGAGGTTCTTAGAAAGCACCGAACTGATTTCTCTCATTCTAAGGACGGAAAGGCTGAGGCCCAAAGAGGGCAATGTCACACAGCTGGGTAAGTCGGGACTGGATTCTAAGGGTCCCCTGCTCAGGGCATCAGGGCCAGAACTCTAACCCCTTCAACCCAAGCCCCCAGCAGTTCCTAGTGCCACACTGTCCCCTCTGTCGTTGGCGCCCTTCATCAGGGGACTTGGCCCTAGTGTGCACCCTCCCCCTACCACAGACTGTGCTCCCCGCTGCTTCTGACTGCCCCTAATGAGATTACAGATTCCTGGTGAAATAGCCCATTGTTAATTCCTTCTGACGTTAAAGGGCCGGCCAGGCCACAAGAAATAACAAAAAGAAACCCTTTCTCTACAAATGCTACATGTAGATGATAATCCCTGTTCAGCACATTACAGTTCACCACTGCTTCCACAGACATTCTCGGGATGGGGCGCTGCACCAGCCCTAATAAAGCAGATGCCGTGTTACTATGTCTGTTTTGTGGATGGGGAAACTGAGGCACAATGAACCCAAATGGCTTGTCCACAGTCACACAGCTACTAAGTGACAGGGCTGGGACTTGAAAGTAGGTCCCTTGGACTCTGTCATCTTTAAAAATAATAGGCCCTGACCCTGGCTGATGTGGTTCAGTGGATTGGGCACCCGGCCTGTGAACTAAGGGTCGCAGGTTTGATTCCCAGTCAGGGCCCAGTAGGGGGCCCGTGAGAGACAACCACACATTGGTGTTTCTCTTTCTCCCTCCCTTGCCCTCTTTAAAAATAAATACATAAAACCTTTTAAAAAATTAAATGTGCTAATACAAGTAATGGGGTTTTAGAACAACACCTGGTATTCAATAAATAATTAATGTTAGCAATTGGCAATTCGCTGATATCTTATTGCCTCGCCTTCAATTCTTTCTGGAATGAAGTGGGGGTGAGAATCAAAGCAATCAAGCAAATGTTTCTCTTGTTCCTCCCACCAGTCCCTGGTGCCCTCCCCTGTTCAAGAGGAGCGCTTGGCTTTGATGTTTGAGCCCCTAGACCACGTGGCCTGCTCTAATTTCCCAGGCCCTAATCTGCTCCCGGCTCCCGTGAAGCAGCTGGTAATAGGATTGGGGCTTCCTTCTGGGGCAGCCATGAAGGCCCTGGCTGGGCGGCTGGCAACTGGTGCTTAGCAACCCTGACCACCTGCCAGCTGAGGAGCCAAAGCCCCAGCCAGGACCCTGTGCACTGGCTGGCCTCATGTGCACGGAATGGTGCCGCACCTGGTGCCAGCAGGCCGGGCTCCCCATGGTGCTGGGGGCCGTCCTGGCACGAGGGAGGGATGTTTGCAAGAGGAACGGACTTCTCATCCTGTCTGTGCTGTCTGTCACCGTGGGCTGCCTCCTTGGCTTCTTCCTGAGGACCCGGCGCCTCTCGCCACAGGTCAGGCACCCGGGAATCACCCGGGCATCACCCGGTCCCCCTTCAGGTGGGGTGCGTGGACCTGAGGGATCTGAGGGTCACTCTCCCTCTCCATGACTCCCTGATGACATGACAGTGGGCAGGTCACTTTGCCTCGTTGGGCCCCAGTTTTCTCATCTGTAACATGGGTATGAAAAATACATTATAGGACTAGAGTGGCATCCAATAAAAAGGCTGAGCAAGTGGTTACAAACCGGTATCACCAGGTGAATGAGAGGCAAGAATGCCTCCTCAGAATAACCACAGGGCTAAGAGCTGTGGGAGAGGGAAGAATGGGGTCCCTAAGAGTGTGAAGCAGACCTCAGAGAACACCTCCTAAAGCAGCTTCTATGAATAGAGACCTAGGAAGGGTACTCTAGGCAGAGGTAACAGCAGGAACGAGAACAGAGGCAAGAAAGATTTGGGAGAAGTGTGGAGCGAGCTGTCCGCGGCGCTGGAATGAGCACTGTGAGACCTCTGGATCCCACCACCGAACATGGACCCGGGGAACCACAAGAACCTCTGAACAGGGGTGCGATGTGGTCAGATCAGAGCTTGGAGAGTCCCCTTTGCGCTGAATGGAGGATGGGTAGTGGTGGGACAGGCAGGGGCCAAGTGAGGAGGCAGCTGCAGGGTGAGATGTGACAGTGGGATGAATGGGACAGATGGATAGAACTGTTTCCAAAATAGGAACCTTCAGGATATGGCAACTAATGGGACATGGGCTTGGGGGTCAGAGGGACAGGGAAGGGCTCCAGGGTTCTGGCCGATGTAACTGCAAGGTGAGGATGCCTTGCCTGGGAAAGGGCCTCTTCCCCTCTTTAGTCTCGGCTCCTACAGAAGGAGGGACACTCTCGTGGTGCTAAAAAAAAAAATTATTCTGACACTTGTTCAAATGATAAGAAAGACTTTATTCAGGTGACAGGTGTCAGGACCCTGGGGAGAGAGATGGGGCTCAAATCTGAATGCAGTAAAGACGGCTGGGGATTTACAGCCGATGAGCACAGCAAGGGGTCAATGAAAAAGGACAGGATTCTCGCTGAAGGCAGAGTGGGATTCTCACTAAACTGCTTTAGCAGAATCTTTGCTGCATCCGTGCTAGGCAGGCTGAAGACAGGGCCCAGGGATGGGGCCTGATCAACAAGAGGGCTCAGAGCAGCCTGTGTAAAGTTTGGTCAAGGAACTTTGGCAATGGGCTCCTGGAAAACTCCCAATTTCATAAAATACGTCTTCCTGGAGTTCACTGATATCTAATATGAACGCTACAACTGGGGCTCAAGCTATCCAATTCTGTCCATTTTTCCGTTGAAAGGAAAACACCGCCCCCCTCCCTGGGAACCGAGCCACTGTTCCGTGGCGGCTCCGTTAGGCCACTATCAGTGATTTAGGGAGGACCAGCGGCTCTGTAGGCAGGGGAATCCTGGACTTTGACTCTCCGAGTAAGTGGCTGCGTGACCCCAGGCAAAATCCTATCTCCTTTCTGGGCCTCAGTGTCCTTGTCTGTAAAATGGAGTGGGGGCTCTCTGTCCACTAGAATTGGTGAGGAGTAGACAAAGATCCATCAGTGCCTGGTGTATAGTGGGTGCTTCGTCAATGTTACTTCCCTCCTTCCTCCCTCATCTACCTGTCCAAGTCCCACCTGCATCGAGACCACCTCCTGTTCCGTATCTTATAAAAATTTGTCCAGACCTGCCCATATCTGAAGTAACACTCTCCTCCCACACTCGCCCATGCTCATCCCTCACGGTAACCCAGCTGGCCGCTGTCTTGCTTCAGAGCCATCTGGATCGGAGTCTATTTCTCCCATCAGACTTCAAGTTGCTGAATATCACGTGGGCTTTCTGAACCAAAATGTGAGCCTGGCGCGGTGCTTATCACAGAAAGAACCCTCAACTCTTTGCCGAATTGAACTGGCAATGGCACAATCTGCTATTCGCTTTCTTTAATTTTCTTCAACAACAGAAATATATTTCCTGCAGGAAGATTATTTTGTGAAAACAAGTTTGGAATGCCTATTATCAAACGCCAAACTCATCTGGGGCCTCCTTTGCTGCCTTCCCCATCTGTTTGGAAATGCAAACGTATTTCAGTCTGGATTAACCTGCCAGATAAACTGAAGGAAGGATTGGAGTCTTAGAACAATTATTTGGCAGGAATTGGCTTTCTCAGCATCTCACTTTGAAATCCAGGAGTTGTTTGTTTGATCTCTGCCTGTGACTCAGAAACCAAGCCCTTCTTATTTTGTAAGCTGATGCAACAGGCAAAAATGACAAACAATTTGTAAAATGGTTAAAGATCCTATTTGAGAAAAGAACTTACAAAACCACAGGGATTTGTAATTTAGATTGTTGTTTGAACTTAGTCTCTCATTTAAAAATACACATCATTTTGAGAGCTCCAGTTAAACCATGGTGAGTTTACTATTGTACCCATTTTCCTTTCCTTCCTGCAGTTCTATCAAAATTATAGTAGTGGAATTTTTAAAAGACTCCGAAGAACAAAGAGAAGGTAAAAGGAGACAATTGAGAAAAGTTGACTGACTATAATCCATGAGGCAAGACA
The DNA here is from genome assembly GCF_022682495.2 of Desmodus rotundus. Taxonomy (NCBI): domain Eukaryota; kingdom Metazoa; phylum Chordata; class Mammalia; order Chiroptera; family Phyllostomidae; genus Desmodus; species Desmodus rotundus. Next base: position 35,645,021 of record NC_071389.1, on the reverse strand, counting down.
GGAAGTGGACAGAATTGAATTATCTCATTTAAGAGAGCACGGAACGCTAAAACCTTGTGTGCATAGAAGTGGATACCACAACAGTTCGTCTTGGAGAACTCCAGAAGGGCTCGGGACAAGGTGCCGCAGGAGGCAGGGGTGAAGCACGGAGTTGAGATCGGGGACTTTGGTTGGAACTTTGCAACTGGAACAGTTAGAGCCCTAGGTTACTTCCAGCTCAGGTACTCAAGGGTTTCCTCATCTACCCATCTCCACCCCCTGCCTGTCCCAAGGAACCAGAGAAGCTTGACTTAGGGATATTGGTGGAGGGGAGTGGAGAGGTGCATGCTGCAAACAAATTAGTGGACACCTGCCTTCTGAGAGTGGGATCCCCGAAAGATTCCTGTCAGCTGGGCTTAGGCCTAGCACCCGCCCTCCCCCAGTCAGAGGAAGACGGGACTTTTCTCACTGAAGCCTCAGAGAAAAGATCTCCAAATTCTGCTATAGAGGAGATTCCTCTCCCACTCCACCTACCCCCAGAGAAAAAGCCAGATCGTCATTCATCACTCTTCCTTAAGTTGACACGTCCTGCTCGTGTACACACAAGTTCCTCACACTCATATGTGAGCAGAAAGTCACAGTCATAGTTTCTAACGTGAAGGCAGAAACTAAATACACAAAAAAGATGGTGTCTAATGAAGCAGAGACAGTGCAGGGAGTAGAAAAAAACTTTTAAAATCTTTTCTTAAATTCTTCAAAGATGTAAGAGGAGATACAGTGACGATAAAAATGGGATGAGATGCGAAAGGAAGGGACAATCAAAGAATAAGAAAGAGCTTTGGGAAATTTAAAATACATGAGCCAAGATGAAAACATCAATAGCTGGGGTAAAGGTGCAGAAATATCGCAGAAAGTAACACAAAAAGAGATGAAAACAGAAGAAGAAAATATGAGAAAATTAGAATGTCCAACATTTAACTCTCTAATAAGAGTTTTAGAAAGCACAAACAACAAAAAAAAGAAAGACAAAAAATCCAGAGAATACAAGAAAGTTTCTCAGAAATGAAAGGTCTGCATAGAACTATGAATTTTTTAAGAAGAAAGAAGAAAATCTCAAAGCATTGTACATCACCATGTGAATTACAGAAAATTGGAGGTAAATGGATGATCCTTAAACAGTTCTGAGGGAATGAAACAAGCCTCATGCAATGACTAGGACGTAAGAGGAGCTCGAAACGTCTTAAGCAACCCTGGAATCCAGAAGACAGAGGGTAAGTGCCTTTAAAATTCGGAGGGGAAATTATTTTATTTATTTATTTATACTAAATTTATTGGGGTGACATTGATTAATAAAATTATACAGGTTTCAGGCATACAATTCTATAATACACCATCTGTGTATTGTATTGTGTGTTCACCGCCCCAAGTCAAGTCTCTTTGGAGGGGAAATTCTCCTAAACTAAGAATCTTGTACATGGCCGGACTGCTGTCAGAGGTAAAGGTAGAATAAAGGCATTTTTACTCACGTAAGGACTCAGATGCTTCTCTCCCGTTCACTCTTACTGAGGAAGCTATCAAAGGAGACGCTCCAGCAAGACAAGGAAAGAAGCCAAGAAGACAAGGGATCCAGGGAAGAGGAGGTTCTAGACAGGAGAAAGTCCCAAAAAAACAGCAAAGAAGAGGCCCAGGACACCCCCTGGGCCTGGAGAGCTGTCTGTGCAAACTGGGACAGGAGGATGGAGAGCTGTTGGACTGAGGCCCCAGGGGGCATAAAAGGAGCTGATATGCCTGAATATATAGAAAATACTCTCGCGAAGCCTACTTATTTATTTATTTATTTGAGAAACTTACATCCAAATTACTATTATGTGTTTTAAAAAGTCCTAATGAGCATCCAAGAACAAAACATGTACAGCTTCCACAGGAATAAGAACAACAAAAAATGGGGTCAATGATTGCACCAAATGATATTTTCTGAAAGAAAAAAATGTAATTATTTAACCTTTCTTCTTTTGAGGCAGGATAAGTGAACTGCACACATAAATAAATTTTTCTTACTTTACAAGGAGGAAGGACTGTGATCTTGTTTTGATGCATATTAAATATAAAATATAAAATCCATTCTTCTGATCACAATGGAGAGGGAAAAATCATTCTTCAACATTTCAATTCTCATGCAATGAAACCCAAAGTTCTGTTGAATCCACCTTCTCAGTCATATACTGCCTGTACTTCCTCTCCTGAGACACCTTTATGGCGTAGGCATTTAAAGAGCCACCCACCTTTTTCCCCTTTTGTGGAGTCTAAGGAGACAAATCCCATTAACTTCCTCATTTCTACTTCCTCTGTTTTGTCCTTGAAGTCTTCCTCAGTAATCTGACTTTCTTTGCTCTTTGCTTCTTTCTTTTCCTCATCTCTCCTTTCAGTTGAGAAGGGGAAGGAGATGTGGATCTCTGTTGTCTGGAGTCTTCTGTGCAGGGATCTAGAGCGGCTCCTTCTCTGATCTCTCTCCTAGAACTAGGACCTTCTCAGCTAGCCTGTTCTCTCTCCCAGGGCTGCACCAGGACCGCCTACACTCCCCCTGTGGGGAGTGGCTGCGGCCTTGGTAGGCCTTTTTAAAGAGTTAAAGCATTTGGGAGATATTAGTGAGTGGTTCACAGAGAACGAGACATGCAAAATTAGTCAATTATTAACTGCAGGAAAGAGAGGTTGTACAAACAATGAAAGTTGTAGCTTATTCCTTGGCTCAACAGTGAACAATATTTTATGATCAAAATACTGTAATTAATTTAACCAAAAATTGATGTAATGGTGAAATGGTAGGAAGAAAAAGGGGATAGGAACTAAGTCTTTGACTGTCATGGCAGATGTCAAAAAGGGAAGTTAATAGATGTCAAAAAGATGCATCTAAAAATAGTATTATAACCATATTATTTATAAATAACAGTTCTAAGGAAAACAGCTAAAGGAATACAAGGGGAGTTGGGGTGGGATAGAGATGGGTGAGGAAGGGGCTGCTTTCAAAATATAGTGCTATTTAAATTAAAGATTATACACACGGGTTAAAATTAATCAAAAACACATAGCCACGATCAGCATATTTTTAAAAGCAGGATTTCTGATGCATTGGAAATGGTGGCAGAACAGGCCTAGGAGGCTGATTTCCAGTCCTTTCTGTTGCTAACTCACTCTGAGGGGCAAGTCACCTCCCTCTCGTGGCTCAGCTTTCTCATCTACAAAGTGAGTCAGCTAGACTAAAAAATCTTTCAAAAGCCCTCGTGGCACCAAAATTCTATGATTTGGAGCTTTTCAAATCATCAGACCATTAACCAAGTGTTATGTTTGGCTTTGGTTAAAAAAAAAAATAGTTGCAAGTACAAAACTTCAACTTGGATGGTGTTTGAAAGTCCATATACCAGCCTTTACCACAGCCTTACTCCCTGATGAAAGTGGCCTCAAACGAGACTTGCCAGAAATAGCAAAACTAAACTAAATTAAATTTTAAAACAGCACACCCAGTTACATTTGAATTTCAGATAAACCACAGATAATTTTTAATATACATGAAGAACAAATATTTGTTGTTTATCTGAAATTCAAATTTTACTAGGCTTAGTAGTCCGTTCTGGTTTGGATGTCAGCATCTGGTCATGTGACCGGTGCCTCGGGAGATAGCTGATTGGGCAAGAATTTAGAGCCTTAATCCAAGCCCCTTGGAGAGGCCCACACCAGCAGCCCATGAGGAAGCCCAACATCAGAACTCTGTCCAGTGGGGGCTCTTTACACTGAGTGGTGTCTCACCGACCCAATCCAATGCTCTTTCGGCATTTTAAATGCGAGACTCACTGTGAGGGGGTTACTGGGGGCACACAATGGACCCAACAAAGAAGAAACTGCCTCAAGAATGCCACAGTCTGTCATGAGTCAGCCTCCTTACAGACTAGACAGAGAACTTCAGGGCCAGAACCGTGCCTAATTCATTTTGGGGTATCCAGTGTGGCGCCGGCACAGTACGTGCCAAATGAATGTGCGAAGCGCGTGAGGCCCGGCCTTCGCGCCTCTTCCCATCGGCTACGCGGGACAGGTGTACACCTCGGTGGACAGTGAATGGTGCAGAGGTGAGGGGTGGGGGGAGGGCCGCTGTTATTTACTGCGACAGTGACTGTTTACCCTCGTCCAGGCCCTCTGCCCGGTGCCTCTTGGGCATCCTCTCATATAAGCCTCCCAGTGATCCTGCAAAGTGGGATTACCCTCACGTTACAGATGAGAAAAACTCGGAGAGGTTGAATAGCTTGCTCTGAGGCCACACAGCTAGTTACAGGAGGGTGGGGAGCAATAGTAGGACCCAAGTCTGGCTCTCAAACCTGTGCTCTCTCCACTACTCTGCCGCCCACGGGCGACAAGGAGTGCGTGTGAAATAGTGCTTTGGAGAGGATCAAGACCTGAGCAACTGCAAAGTGGGCACCACCTGCTATAACCTCGGCTCTTGGTGTGTTTTCAGGAAATTAGTTACTTCCAGTTTCCTGGAGAGCTCTTGATGAGGATGCTGAAGATGCTAATCCTACCGCTGGTGGTCTCCAGGTGAGGGGCAGGGTGTCGGCTGGGAAGCCTGGGGCCAGGAGGGGAGGGCATTCCCTACAGGTTCTGTGGGGGGGGGGAGGGCCCTGCTGCTGCTGTGGGCGGGTGGACTGCCCCTGTGGGCCTCGGAGCAGTGTGATCATGGGGCCCATGTGGGCCGGAGGCTGGGGCGCCGGCTGCGGGGGTCTGAGTCGTTCATTGCATCAGCTATTTCAGTCATGGGGCGAGTCTGACTTCAGGGGAGCTCCAGGCCAGGGGATTCGGGGAGTGCTTCCCAGAGCAGGGGCTCTTCATGGTGAATGCAGCAAGGTGTGGGGGAACGATGACTTCAGAGACACGAGATGACATCCTGGCTCAGCTGTGTATGGTGCTGGCTGTGTACCCTTGGACAGGTTATCAAACTTCTCAGCCTCAGTCTGCCCATCTGTAATTGAAATATCACACTTACTCCCAAGGCTTATTGTGAGGACTCTATGAGGCTATATACCTGTGTGCGCTGAATGTTGGGGGGGGGGCGCTGGATCTCAGGGTGTGGGGGAGGGAGGGTGGGAGACGAAGCTGGAGGGGGACTTCTTGCTCAATCATGAAAGACCTTGAATGTCAGGCTAGAGAATTCAGACTTCACCCACTAGATCGAGGGCCACAGGAAATCACTGGAGATCACATGGTCCCTATCACTCATGTACTGTGTGACCTTGGGCAAGACCCTGCCCCTTTCTTTTCCAAATATGTAGTGAGCTGGCTGCTCCAGGTGGTATCTAAGAGCCCTTTGCTCTGAGGCCATGGGTTTGGAATCCTCACTTCCCAGGACTTCTCTGCAGAGAGGGAAGTGGATGAGTCCTGAGGGGTGTAGTGGGCTCTGTCACCTCAGCAGGGTCATCAGCCCCCTGCTATTGAGGAACAAGACAGCTCCTCCCGGCCTCCCTGTGGAGTCATGGGCAAAGTGCTCCCCAGGCCCACAGGCCGATCAGTGGTACTTCTCTGCTCCTCCCAGGGAGGCCTTGTCAGGTTCAGCATTTAGGTCTCTCAAGAGTCATTCTTCAAGGTTCTGCTGAAATGCCGCCTCCCTCCAGAAGCTTTCCCTGACTTCCCAGCCCACTCTAGTTGTTGTCTCCTCTCTACGCACCTTCTGAGTGGTCCGCTGAGTCAGTGAATCTGTCAGAGTTACCGGGGGCCTCAACACTGCTAAACCCAAGGCCACGCTCAGTTCTTGCTCTGCCTGACCTCTCCACAGCGACCGGCACACCTGACACAGCCCCTGCTCACTCTGTCCCTCCGGAAACACTCTCTGCTGCGGCTTCACACTTCCCTGGCTCTTCGCTTGCCCTCTGCCCCTCCATCTGCTTCTCTCCTTCTACTCCACCTCTAAAGGTTGCAATTTCTCAGGCTTTTTCTAATCTGTCTCATGGCTTTACTATCCCATCTATAAGCCCAACACTCCCCAGTGTAGATCTTCCTCCCTGAACTCCCCACGCAGCACTTTCTATCCATTGTTCTCTCATATATATTCAGTTGTTGACCGGTTCCTTTATCTTCCCCTGGACCGTAAACTCTGTAAAGGCAAAGACAACATTCTGTTGAGGTTCCACTCTGGACCTAGCCAAATGCCTGGTGCACAGTAGGTACTCATTAATACTTGTCAAGTGAGTTAATGAATGAATTCAACAACCATGTATTGAGCTTTCTGGGTACTTGGCCCTGTACTGGGCGCTGCAGATACAGAGATGAATGAGGCTCCGTCCCTGAGGATCTCACAGGCTGTGAGCGAGGCCAATGAGAAAATGGACAGCTACATGAGAGCTAAATAAGTTCATGGAGGAAGCACAGGACTCTTGTGCCCCTTCTTTCCAGTTTTATTGCAAAATACAGCACAGGACTCTTGTTAGGCAGCCCTGTCACACTTTACTGTTAACCGTCGTTACTGCCTCTTACCCCCTCGTGTGGAGCACGGAGTTGCACAGAATTGGGCTCCCACCCCGGCCCTGCCGTTTTCTAGCTGCGTGACCTGGGGCAAGCTATTTACCTTAAAAGGCATCCTGAATCAGAGAGTCAGACATCTAGGTCCTACCTGCTGTTCAATTCCGGGCTCTCAGAGGCCTGATGTCTCTCCACGTAACCAAAGTACTTTCTCTTGGCTGCAAATGGAACGTGGCATTAACTTGAGAAAAAGCCAGTGTGTGTTCATACATTTAGTTTGTTTATTACACAGTTTGGACTGGCGCAGAGCAACCGTGTCATTGAAAAAAGGCAGTGCTTTAAAATTTTCCTAATAAGGGAGAGTTAAACCTTCTTGGGGGGAAAAAATGACACACTTCTGAGCTCCAATCCCCTGTGTCCTTGAAGCCTGCTTTCTTTACCTTCACCTGGTCCACAGTCCATCTGTCCATCCCTCATCTGTCCACGCACTGCCCGCAGTGCCCAGGACTCCTGCTCCAGCCAGCCCAGGCTGGGCATCCTGGCCCCAAGGAGCCGCCACTCTGGTGTGGGGACTGTCACTCAGGGCTGAGCAAAGCTGCTTTGAAAATTCAGATGTCAGGCTTCATGCTGGGCTTACGGAACCAAACTCCGGAGGGGCCCACACAGGTGTTTGTTTTCAAAGTCCCACAAGTGTTCCAATGGTAAAGAAAAACCCAAAGCCCTGATGTCTTGGGATCAGGCCTTCTGGCTGGAGCTAAAGAGCCTGGCGTGAGGGCTGCTGCTCTTCAGCCCCCACTTTCTCCAAGCCGGAGCCCCAGGGGACACGGGCTCTCTGCAGTACAGGGGCTCCGAGGCAGTGGGAGGACGCACATTTGCTTCCAGGTCCAATAACCTGTGAGTCTGGGCCCCAAATCCTGGCGCTCGACTCTAAATGCTCTAAGCTCTTTTCCAGGAGAACCTGCCACCCCTTCCCTATGCCAAATTCCTGGAAGCAGGCTGGTCACTCCTTAGTCCCTAAGCATGGCCACACACTTTTCTACCTTCCACACTTTTGCCCGAGCTGTTCCCCCACTTCCACAAATGTCTTCTTGTTCTCTGAATTAAGTCCCACCCTGTGTTCAAGACCTAGCTCAAGTTTCTATCTGACAAATCCTCCCAGCTCTTCATTTATTAATAAATATTGATGATGACCTGTCTCCACTGTTGATACTGCTTGTCAGCCTAGATGTACTCGGTTTTGTTCGTTAAATGACTTTGCCGTCACTAGCATACTATGTTATGGGGTACTGACACCTTTTTTGGTACAGTAGTGACTTGGAAATTAATCAGTGTTCCTGTCTGGACTAGCCACTCTGGTGCTAAACGTGCGCCCCTGCCAAGGGGTAGGACCAGTCGCCAGGATTCCTCCATGTGATGTGAGACACTGCAGGGTCAGGTCCACCTTCCCCTTGTCGTCCACACTAAGCTCCACCCGGTGGGCCGCATAGCAGATTTTTGCAGGAGAAGGAAACCTAACAGACAGGCAAAGAGAGAGATGGATGTGAAGAAGTACGGGCAGGAATGGCCAGGGTTGATGCAAGCGCTGAAAGGACCCTGCGCCTGCCTTGGAGGGTCTCACTACTTGGCAGGGAGACAGTCACAGAGACACTTTGTTCCAGAGAAAGGAGGCCCAGAGGGAGGGGGGTGGGGCCAGCTGGCCTGGGTGGGAGCCCAATTTAGTCACTCTTCCCACAGTCTGGCACCTTCCAGCACTTGGGCCTCTTTTCTCTACAATCTACTGCAAGCCAGCAGCTCGCCCGAGCCCCTCCTCAGCCGGGCATGCCACAGCCCAGCTGGGAGCAACCTACCCCTGGCCAGCTGTGGCTTCGTAAGTCTCAATGAGCAGACAGCACAGGCGAGGGTGCTGAGAATCTTTGAGAGGCTCCAGGGGAAGAATGGGAACTTTGGGGTCACTCACTAGAGATGTGAACTTAACCAAGCCTCTTAGCATCTGAGCCATGGTGACCTTATCTGTAAAATGGGAAGAACACCTCCCTTCCTTGCTGGGTTTCTCCGAAAATAAAATAAGTTAATGTACTCAAAGCACCCAGCGTGGCTCCCGGCACACTGTGGATGTCACATGATTTTCTAACTTACTAAAGCTTCACCAGGCTTCTCCAAGGCCCAGATGACATGTTTCCCGAAACCCTCTCTCTGTCTTTGCTCTCAGCAGGCAGTCCCTTTGGGTGACCTCCTCCTTTCTTATGCTTTTACTTAACACCTCACCTGGTCACTCTCTCTGGAAAGTCTACCTTGACTCAGTCACACTTGGGTGCACCCTCCACACTGACACAACCCTGCACGCGCCCTGCCTGTCCGCGTTCACGGCAGCCTTCGCAGGGCACGGACTAGGTCCCGTGCGTCTGCACGTAGCATGCTGCCCCCTGGGCCCAGACCCTTCCCCGTGCCCTGACTGGGGAAGCCCCCTCATCTACCGCGAACTCCCAGGGCTCACTGTCTCCGGCTTTTCTCGGCCCTCACAACCCTACAGTGAGTCACGAGGCACAGCCTTCGCCAGTTCCCCACCCTCCTGCAGATCCCTTGCTTCGAGGGGCTCGTAAGTTTGGCAGCTTCACTGACAGTTGGGATCAAGAACACAGACGGGTCACACTGAGGAGTGTAAGCCCCTCAGCCATCTCTTGGTTCTCTTTCTCTCTCTGTACATTAGGTGTCTGTGCTGGCTGACAAATTACTCAGTGACCTAAGGCCACATCCACTTGTTACCTACCAGTTTCCAAGGCAGGACTTAGTTGGATTCTCTTCTTTGGTGCGGGGGTGGGGATGGGCGGGGTAGGGGTGGCATCTCACAAGGCTGCAATCAGGTGTCAGCTGGGCTGTGTTCTCATCCGAAGGCTTGGCCAGGGAAGAAATCATTTCCTGTGTCTGTCTGTCTGTCTGTCTGAGGGCCCAGCTTCATAATGGCTATCCGCTAGAGACCACCTCAGGTCCTCAGGGCAATCCCCTACCTCCTGCCCTCTCCCCAGATAGTCCCCAACACGGCTGGCGAGTAGGACCCTCCCTCTCCGGTCTTTGAGGACCGTCTCACAGAACACAGCACAGGCACAGCACCCCATCACCGCCTGTGCCCCGTGCTGTTCGAAGCCAGTCACCAGCAGCATTCACACTTGGGGAGGGGGTTGCGCAAGGCGTGGACCATTGGGGGTCACTTTAGGGTGTGTCCACCTTTCTGCCTCTCCCTGCACCTTCCTTCTTGCTACCTCTATTCCAAAACAACCAGAAATCCTGCCCTCTTTGTCTTTCAAAAGTCACCCCCACTCATGCCCTGTTCCTGGAGTGGGGTGGCATGGAGGTGGGGCTCAGCTTCTGGTCCAAGTGGCTCGTCAAGGAGTTTCTTGTGAATAAGGAGAACTCTCCTCCCATAAAAAGGCTCTAAAGAATATGAATTTTTCTTTTTCACACGGACATCGCCAGCTCTGGTGCATAGTAGGCACCTAATAAATGCTTATTAGGTGACCAAAGAGCAGTGGAAGGGCAGCTGCAGCAGAATTTGGTGAAGTTTCATGACCAGCATTTAAACCGAGGATGTTAGGAGTTATCTTTTAAAGATGTTTTGTACTTTAAAAAATTGTATAAGTAAATTGCAAACACTTTGGAAAACAGTGGGGGTGGGGGGGACCCTCCTATCATCACACGACCCCAACTCTGCCCCTGTTATCGGTTTTCCTGCGTTTGTGTTTATCATGCTTAGTGGTGAATTCGCCAGACCCAGGGTGTGGCCCTGAGCCAACTGGCTCAGGAGCTCCTGGTCTGAGCCGCTGAGCTGGTCAGGCTGGCCCTCTGATGCTGACCAGAGGAGACCAATCAACCAAATGCCGATGTATTCATTCAGAGATAAATCTATTGCCAAGAGGACAGGTGCCACTGTCCCGGGCCAAAGCGCCTCTGCCTGCAGGATCACCACGCAAGGAGCCAGCCCCGCTGGGAAAATCGGTTTGCTGGCAAAAAAACGTGCTTACTTGTATAACCAGTGTGACTCCAGGTCTGCCATTTCCTTTGATTTCCGGGGTCCCGCCTGGTAGAGCCTCACTGAATGTATGTGTATTTAACTTGTGACATCAATTACGTATGCTGTGAAAAGAGAATAAAAAATCATTTAAAGGAGGCAGGAGCTCTCCCAGGCAGAGCGATGCCCCCTGCACCCCCCACCCCGCCCAGTGAGGGAGCCACGGGAAGCGGGGCTGCTCGGCGCTAAGCTGGCCCAGTTCCTGCTCACTGTGTACTTCCCTGCAGCCACTGTGATTCCAGGCCCTGAAAGAGGGTTGTTTGGGGTTTTGTTTTTTGACATCATGGCCTCTGAGTGTATGCTGACTGCTTCAACTGGTGTTCATCTAAAGAAACATCAATCCACTCCAAAACTGGGAGAAAAGTGACTTGAATGACTAATATGGAACTATATCCCCTGAACTTTATGGGCAACTTAAGAGAACTTAGGGGCAAATTTAATTATACTTGGTTTTTGCCTGATGTGCTGACTTGAGCACTGAATATGCTGGATATGCCGACTCCTCTGCACAAGCAGGAGTCCTGGTGCCTTCCTCTTGGGCCTGCGCCCACAGGCCAAGGCCAGCTTTCTTCATCCAGTGAAAGCTTCATGCCTTCAGGTAGATACAGAGAGACGGGAACATCTTGCCACCAGCCCTGTTGCTCTGGTGCCTTCCACATGGTGTTACTGTTGAACACAGGTCCTGCATGGTCTGGTTCGAGCCTGCACACCGCCCCCTGCAGGTGCATATTCCCGCTCAAAGCACGCGGATGCCCCGCTGGGGCTGCTAGATCCCACCAAGGTGCTCCATCACTGTTCCTCAAAGCACCTTAGTCATGTCCTGACCTTAGTTCCCTGGGGTTCAGCCCTAAGTCCCTTTTTCTCCTTGTAGGTTAGTGGCCTTTAGTGCCAACAGACTTCAGTCATGAGCCCCCTAAGTATACCTGGACCCTAACTTCAAGTCAGAGGGTGCAAGGGTTGGGATCTTAGTCTCTTTTTCTCAGAAGGCCCCTGAGCCTCTTGTGCAAATTGGGGCACCTTTCCATAACTCTGCAGATCTTAAGTTCTCAAGGAGGGGCACTAAACCACGAAAGTCTCTCCCTTTCCTTGGACAGTGTGTGCCTTCTTACCTTATATTTGCCATTTGAAAAATTCTTCCAAAGACAAAATCAGCTTCAAGAAGCCTTGCTGTCTCTACTCATGAATACGGAAGCCTTGAACAAAATTTAGAAAATTCTGCCTCTCGTTGCATCAGAGCTAATAGTCTAAAGGTTAGGACCTGCAATAGCGTCGCTATATCCTTGAACTTGGATCCTTCTGTCATGGGTGGTGCTTGGATGGGTGCTGAGTGGTCTGCCTCTCTCAGCTGTCTTCTCTGTGCTCCACCGCTGACTGGTCCCATGCTAATTACACCTTCTTCCATCAGAGAGGTCAGGCCTGTAAAGTCTGGGAGCCTTCCTTTGCCATTTCTCTCAGTAATACCACTTGTTACTACTCTGATCCCTTTTGCTTTTAATTTATAGTTTAACCCAAGGAGTATTGGCAACTTCCTTTTTTAATAAATATTATTTATTTTTAGACAGAGGGGAAGGGAGGGAGAAAGAGAGGGAGAGAAACAGCAATGTGTGGTGGCTTCTCATAGGCCCCCTACTGGGGACCTGGCCCACAACCCAGGCATGTGCCCTGACTGGGAGTCGAACCAGTGACCCTTCAGTGCACAGCCTGCGTTCAATCCACTGAGCCACACCAACCAGGCTTGTTCCTTTAAGTTCTTGGAAGATACTTACTATTACTTCTGCAAACATATGTCTATCTGCTTCATTTTTCTTTTTCATTTGCAGATGTCGTAAGAATGGTCATGCTGCACCCTCGTCTTCATAATAATCCTGTTTTACTCTCCCACCTGGGGCTGGGGCAGAATTTGCAAAGCCCTTTTGCCTTCTTCACCAGACACCTAGGATGCTGCTGGATATGCTGTCAGGCATCACTGGGCCCTAGAACCCTAGATTTACCTCAAGTTCTGTTATTTACCACACCATTAGCCTCACCCATAAATCGGACGCAATGCTGCCTGCAAATTTACAGTTCCCAGCAGGTGCGCGCACGTGTGTGTGTGTGTGTGTGTGTGTGTGTGTGTGTGTGTGTGACCCACGCAGCCCCACTGAGGCCAGAGTGTGCTTCGGACTCCAGGAAGTCAGCTGAGATTTGTTTTCACACATGTAGCCCCACGGAGGCTAGAGTTTGCTTCTGACTCTGGGAAATCAGCTGAGACTTGTTTTCACACATCCTCAGCCTAGGGACGCACGGAACCAGGGGTGGGTCAAACCAGCATCTGGACCCAGCAAGGGCCTCCAATTCTCCACTCGCTTTTTGCCAAACCCTCCTTTCCCCTCATTCTTCACTTTCTTAAACCAGGCATCATTCAAGGAAAACTGAATCCATGTGTTTGTGATTCACTGAGGCTGAACATGGCAGAATGTTTTGTAAGCTCCATATCTTAACAAAGAAATCCAAGTTCATGGGTGCGTTTGTGAATGTGCGGTGTCTCTTTACACGTGTGTATAGTATGCATGTATATGTATGTGTGTGTGTGTGTTCCTCTGTATGCATTGTTTTCCTATTTCTTGAAAGAATGTTAAACTGATTTTTCTTAGAATCAGGAAATCATGTTTGGCCAAAGAAACCCAACACTCCCTTCTCCCCCTTCCTGAGGAACTCCAGTTTGGCAGAAAACTCCCAAACACCCACGTCCTAACTTATTGGAGAGGATTCTGGGCCAAGCAGCCGTCAAAGCCTGGTCTGGGAGCCAGTGTGCAGGGGCAGCTGCCCGGGGCTGCCCAGCACCAGCAGTGAGTGGGACAGAGGCAGGGCGTGGGCAGCCTGGGCTCCCTGGACTCTGCCCCTCAGGCCATGGGCAACTGTTCTTCGAAGAACTCTGCTGACCTCTCTGATGGGAGGTCTGGGATCTGTCTTTGGCCTCCTTGCCGGGTCAGCTGACTGCTTTACTCATCCAGCTGGGGGCTACGGGTGGGGTCGGGTCATTAGCCTGGTGACTCTGAAAAACTCACAGGGTTTATCACATGTCAGAGACCTCCCTGCTTTTTCCCCCTTCCCAACAGAGAGTTCCTACTCATCCTTCAAGGGTCCATTCAGCAGTCACTTCCTCAGGGAAGCCTAGTCTGATTCCCTGGCTGGGCAACGCCCCGGCCCTGGCCTCTCTCAGTCCCAGCCATGACCCAGCCAGGACTTTGTGCTGTCCAGCTGCAGGTCTCTCAACCCGCTGGACAGAGCTCCCTGAGGACCGCATCCTCACTCAGTTCTGGAGCCCCACAGCACCCTGAGCAAATGTTCATCAGGGGGTGGGCTGGGAACATCGCTGAGTCTGGGGAGGTGGGTGAGGTTTTGAAAATGATCCTGTGCTCTTCCCTGTGGAGAACTGCAAGCCCTGCCCTGGGGCGAGGGTGTTCACTTGACCTGCGGTGAGCCTCACTTGGATTTGGCCCAGCCAGAGCCTTGCGGCTGTACACACAAGGCTCCCAGCTGGTACAGGGGGAGACAGGGGACCTACATTCCCAGAGGCTCTGGGTGGGGTCTTTCCTTCCCAGATAAGCTGGGCTCCTCACCACTTGTTGGCACTCACATAACTAGCCACGACTGACAACTGTTCCTAATGGTAGAGGTGACAGTCTGGCTCCCTCCCACCTGTCACTCTTCACCTCCGGGGAAAGAAAGGGCTTTGGCTCACATGGAGGTGGGAACTGGACTTGGTCTTATCACCCTCGGAACAGAACCAGAACTCAGCCTTCCCGGTGGGAAGTGTTGAGAGTGGTCCATGGTCAGGCCTTCTGAGCTCCCCGAGGGCTGCAGCTGTGGTTCCTCCAGCTCTTGCTTTTGATTCAGTTCAAGCTGATTATTTGTAAGCCCCTGGCAAGTACCTTCCCTCCCCATCTCCCCTACTCTGAGCAGGGCACTCCCTCCCCATCTTCCCTGCCCTGGAATCTAAAGCAAAACCGAAGGGGTTGGGCCTGTGTGGCTCCAGACGGCAGAGCTGGGCCCAGTGTGGGCAATTCTCTTCCCAAGAGGCAGGTCCCATTCTGGCCCCAGGAGGGACATTTTCATAAGCAGCACTAGCCCACAGTGAAGGTAGTGAGTTCTCTGTCCTCTGAGATGTGCAAAGAGAGGCAGTAGAGGAACTTCTGCCTTTGACATGGGGGTGCTGGGACCCAATAACCCAGACTTTAGCCATGTGGGAGACTGGGCATCCTGCCTCGTGGCTCAGAAGGAGCGGGCTTAAGGGCAGAGTGTGGCAGAGCCATCTGGGAAGCGCACTTCTGCACTAATGTGGCACTTGCCATCAGCTGCGGGGCCTGTCATCTGCTCCGGGGGAAGAAGTAAGCCGCAATGCTTCTGAGAGCTGAGGCTGCTCCCACAGACCCCAGCTTCCTCCCTCTGGTTGCCTGTCGAGTGGACTCCCTGCAGCTGCCTCCCAGAGGCCACTTGGGAGAGCCTTCCCAACTGGGTCAGCCGAGGCCAGAGCCCAAGGACTTGGCTATGGGCCCGGAGCTCCCTCCTGTCTCTAGCGTCCCGGAGCCAGGATGTTGTGAGTGTGGATGTTGCCATGCTGGTAGACTGCTGTTCAAATCTACTTACTCACTGTGTGACTTTGGCAAGGTGCTTGCACACCAGTGACTGGGAGTTCACTACTTCTCTAGGTGGCCCCTTTCAGGGAGGGACAGCACTGTTTGTCAGGAAGCGACTGGCTTTCCTCACCTATCCCAGTGTCCCCAGGTCTGCTCTTCTCCGGGGCTCCCCAGCCCTGCCCCTCCAGCGCCTCCCCAGGCCTGCATCACTGTCACCTGCCACCTACCCCAGCTGCCCTCTGAGACACACGCCTCCCTCCCCTGTCCCTTTCCCGGTGGGTCTCAACAGCAGGGCAGGTCCATGTCCTCCTCGACAAGCTCCCCAGGCGTCTGGCCCCACAGGCTGAGGGCCCACCAGCTCTTCTGCTGCCCCAGGCCCCACCTGACTCATTAAAGTGGAAGCAAACAAACTCCCAGAGGCCCCTTCCCATGTACTGCTGCTGAGGCTCCCCCTCTCTCTCCCACCCCAGAGCTTGCACTGCCCAAGCTATTGAAGCCAAGGATGGCCCAACACGTGTCCGGGCTCAGTTTCATCATGTCAGAATTGGCCCACGGTCCCAGCCTGCTGGGGTCTGCTTAGTCCCAATCCCTCATCCAACACATTAGCTGTTCCTCCTGGCTTCCTGTGCTCCACAAATCCGATCCACATGCTGTCAGTGGCCTCGGCCAAGCCATTGATAAAAATGACGAGGAAGGAGAGGGCTGAAGGCAGAGCCTGGAGGTACGCTCCAGAGACCCTGGAGGTCCTCTTCGCTCAGGAGAGGGCAGTGCCTGTGATGGTCATTCCCAAAAGCTCCAGTCTGTTCCCCAAAGTTCTGGTGACAACTGCCTCCATGTCACACAGACACATAGTGCCGGGGGCATTCCCTAAACCTGGCAAGGACACCAAAGCTAGTCCAGGTGACTTGTTTCCAGGCATCTGAGCTCACAAGATGCCGTTTTAACAATCTAGTCTAGACTCCCCTGGCTTGACATCACACACATCAACAGACCCATGCTCGGGCCAGGCCAGGCCCTGGGCTCTGCGGAGCCAGACGGAGCCAGGTTCAGCCCTTCGCTGGAGGGACTCACAGTCTGGGGCAGGTGGCCACAGGACAGTGAATGCTAATGATTAGAATGTATTGAATACTTATTACATACTGGGCACTATTCTAAACCTAGTTTAACCTTCAAAGAAACCATCCTTGTCCCCATTTTATCCTCCAGTGGAAACTGAGGCGCACAGAGGCTCAGGAACATGCCCAAGGTCTCCCAGGCAGTGAGGGATGCAGGCAGGATCTCACAGGAGAGGCCCAGTGCAGTCTGGTGGGCTCCGTAGGGAGGTGGTGCCCGAGTCTCAGAGACTTGAGAATCGCGTAGCAGCAGCAGGAGAGGAGCGGAATGGAAAACAGGGAGGGCAGGGCAAGGGGACTGGGTCCTTCGTGGCTTCCCTCACAATCGTTCCTGCCAGCCTGTGGTGTGCCAGCACTGGGCCTCAGGGACTCAGAGGCGAGCTACGGGCACAATAGCCCTGTAACAAACTGGGAAGCACAGGGTGCTCTGAGGAGGAGGGTGAGGTGGCTGTCAGGGAAAGCTTCCTGGAGGAAGTGATGTCTAGACTGATTTTGGAAAGGACAAGTAGAGACTTGAGAAGGTGTGTGGGGAGTGGGAGAGAGAGATCCAGGCTGACAGAACAGCCAGTACAAAGGTGGTTCAAGGAGTAGTGGGGAAACTGGGGTGTGGGACGGTGAGGAGGAGGGCAGTTCCTGAGGACTTCAACTGGGGAGGCACGTCCAGCAGGCTGAGTAGCCCGTCTGCCCTCTGAAGTGAAGTGTACAAGTAGTGGGCACGTGCAGGTGAAAGATGAGGTCACGGTGCTCACTTCAGGGGTTGCTGTGAGAACCAGGTGTGAGCCAGTAAGCAGCCTTTTCTCCCTGCATGAGGAGCCTGCCAGCTGTGGCTCCCTTCCCCCACCCCTGCAAGTGGAGCAATTACCAGATTGAAACAGGCTGCGCCCTGGAACCCAGCCAACTCTTCAATCACCACAATCTATTGAACCCCAATCTCTGGACTCTGGGTGGTGGCCAGATGGCTTGGGAGGGAGCTCAGACCTCTGGGCTTCCTGAGGCTCTTCCCCAGATCCATGGAGGATTTGGGGGCTCCCAGGAGCACCTAGCCATGCTGGGAGTTAAAGAGGCAAGATTATCTATTCTTTCTTCACCATAAAACACAGAGCCAGAAGGGACATTTGAGGTCATCTTCATGGAACCACCCACTCAATCTAGAAGCCTTGATCTAGCATCCCAACAAGGTGGCCCTTCAGGCTCCACTTGGATGCCTCCAAAGATGGGAAGCTCACCACCACAAATCTGAGGGCTATTGTATGGGACAGGTCATGAACTCTGAGAGTTGACCTAGGGGCATTACATGGACTGAGTCACATTAAAATCATGGTCAGGCAAAAGCAGAGACCTTTTTCTCCCACACGAGTTAAACCAAATCTGTACCACAGAGAGTTACTGTGGGAGGGGAAGCCCCACAGGGGATTCGAACCAGACGCCCCTGTTTCGGTCTTGAACCTACAGCTTGCCAGGTGGGTGGCTTGGCTAATTATCCCTACCTGCTGAGCTTTATTTTCCTCATCTGTAACTCAAACTTCACAGTCCAATAACGTAGTCAATAGTCACAAGTGACTATTGAACCTTTGAAATGTGGCTAGTAACGAGGAACTGAACTTTTTTAAAAAATAAATTAAAATTTGAAAGCCTGAATTAGTTTTATAAACATTTTAATAAACATTTTAATATTTTTTCACATTGAAATGATAATATTTTGGATAGACTGGGTTAAAGTATTCTTAAAATTAACTTCACCGAAAAAGGAATTTCACCTGTTTCTCTTTTAGCTTGACTCCTAGAAAATTTAAAATTACAAATGTGGCTCACACCATTGTATAGGGCAGCGCTGACTTAGAACATTAAGGGTCAAATTAGGTGGCTGTGCAGGCATTGGGCACAGCTCAGCTCCAGACAAATTACGGTTTCTGTGGCTGCCAGGTGCTCAAGGGCCTGTTTTCTGTCATACAAGCAAGACCTGCTCATTCTAGAAATAAGAGAGAATGTGGAAAAACATTAAAAACAAAACAAAAATTACCCTTAATTCCACCACCCCAAAACAGCTATTATTAAACTTTCAAGCCCTGGCTGGAGTGGCTCAGTGGATTGAGTGCCAACCTGCAAACCAATGGGTCACAGTTCAATTCCCAGTCAGGGCACATGCCTTGGGTTGCGGGCTGGGTCCCCAGTTGGAGGTGTGTGAGAGGCAACCACACATTGATGTCTCTCTCCCTCTCTTTCTCCCACCTTTCCCCTCTCTCTAAAAATAAAAATAAATTTAAAATCTTGAAAAAATAAATAAATAAACTTTCTAGAGCTTTTTCCTATGCACGTCCATGTGACCCAATACTCACCACAAAATAGCCTACATGGCTTTAGGGTCTCAGAAAGGTCACCCAACAGTTTAGCCCAAAAGTCTGGGACCTCAAGGAGCCCCCATCAGCTAATGGCAGAACCTTGAAACTCCTTTCTTATTACTGAGCCCTGGAGTGGGCACCAGCCTGGGGAGGGGAGAGGCTGCTCAGTGAGCTATTGCCGGAAGCTCCCTCCCCACCTGCTCCCATCTCCGCTGCTCACCTCTCTCTTCAGCCAGTCGGGAAACCCTTTCCATTTTGTGGGGAGAGAGAAAGGTTCCATGGTGAAGCTGCCTGGGTCCTAGGTGGTGGAATTCTTTCCATGTTACCCAGCAGCCCTCTCCTTTCCAGAGCCCCCCGTGTCAGGGGCCCCTTCCTGCTATATTTAGAACCTGAACTCCCTCCCAGCCCACGTCCAGGTCTGTCCCTGACTTGGCACCACCCCCACGTTAGACTTCTTCCTCCTCAGGGTGACCCTTGGCCCCTTTCGGAAATCTGATTGTCACCTGCACTGTCTCCTGCACAATCCCTCAAGCATGTCTGTATGTCTGTCCGGACACAAACCTGGAGAGGGGTCTCCGTCACAGGAGCTGCAGGGCTCCCTACAGAACCGAAACTAATGTGTACCTTGCTTTTCCACTTAGCATCAAACCGGAACGTCTTTCTGATGACACATCACTCCTGCTGGTGGCTTAGTACTCCCCTACTAGAATACGCCATTACTGTTCATCCAATGGTACCGCGGCTCCCGGATTTTTGCTCTTACAAGTACCACATCAGTGATCCTCCTGGCAAACTTTGTTTACTTTGGTGTTCTCGCATCTAAGAAATTCTTAGTTCTCTCTTCTCAGTCATCCAGCAAATTCTGCTAGATGAGTTGTGCGGGACTCCCCTCCCCTGTGTCTCCCTTGGCCCGGCACTCAAGGCCACCACACTCCTGAGTGTAGTCTGTCTTTTCTGCCTCACAGATATCACCAGGCCTCAAATGTGACTGGAGCCCTGACCGCATTAAACATTGCAGTGTTCCTGCCTTTCTCTCAGCCTCCCTGTTGGCTTCTGCGGCTCCACTGTCTGGCACATCTGCCCCATCTCCAAATCCTCCTTATCCTCCAAGAACCAACTCAAATGCCCCCTCCTCCAGGAAGCCCTTCATAACTCTCCAAGCTAGAAGTAATCCCTCCCTCCTCTGCATAAAGACAGCACAACCTTCCCCTCTCCCCTATGGTACTGATGCAACCATCCACCTTGTCCACTGGTTACTTAAGGCTACTTATGTCCCCAATGTCTGCGTCTGTCACCTTCCCCACCCCCCTAGCAGAGTAGGAGCGACTTGAGTTCAGGGACTGATTCTGATTTCTTTCTGTGGGCACAGGGCATGGCATAGAGTGGGCACAAATGAAGGAGGACAGACCTAGAGTTGGGGTCTGAGTTCTGGTCCAGTGGGCCACTAGTGTTCTGTGTGACCTGGGGCAGGTCCTCCTTTCTCAGGGCTATGCCTTCCCAGTGACCTGAAGTAGTGGGACCTTGCTGTGGAGGATTTGTGGTCAAGGGACAGTTCGGCCCTGGGCTGATGTGCTGGGCCTGGCCTGGGGATAATCTCTCTCATGGATAATGATTGCAGAGTGGCCCCCCATTATCCCTGGACACACAATCTCATAATAAGCCCTTCAGGATTTATGTCTGAGACCCACCCTAAGCCCATCTCTAACATATGGCATCTTGGCAAACAGCAATGAACAGAGATTGTAAACATTCATTTATTCGTTCATTCACTCATTCACTCTCTTCTTGACTCAGCAAACTGATGCCAAGCTGCATTCTGTCGGGTCCTGTGCCTGGCTTTGTGAACCCAGGTTTGAATCAGACCTAGGCCCAGCCCTATAGGCACTTCCAGGAAACAGTCAGCAACTTAGTAAGGTTGGCCTGGGACAGACGGCAGCACAGGGGTTGCGGGAGCCCAAAAAAGGGGCCTTTGCCCTGCCTGGCAGTCAAGGAAGGCTTCCTGGAGGAGGACAATATTAAACTGTGTCTTCACAGAAGAGTGGGCCTTTGCTACAGCAAGCATGAAGAGCAGGGAGCTCACAGACACAGCTACAACCCGGGGTCGGGGAGGGGCTACGGGAGCTCCACCTGATGCTGGAAGCTGCCTGCTGTTGCCTCGTGATAAGAGGAGCATGAAAGGGGCGGGATCGTCCATTCTTGTTTACATGATTAAAACCAGACAAATACCTCCTTTATCTGAAAGAATGAAAGGGCTCAGGGAAAAATCCTTTTGGCAGCAAAGCCATGGGTAAGCATCTCCTTAACTAATCTCTCACTTCCTGCCCTCCCTCCCACCCCCTCCACAGCCATGAGAAGGGTAGCTCCAGGCTGGCCTGCACTGGTCGGGGAGAGTCCAGGTCAGGGTGAACAGGGGTTGGGCAGACCCAAGAGGAGAGAGACCCACCAGCCCCCTCAACACAGCCTCCCATGAAGGGAGTCTGGGCCTGGGCACTAACCCAAGATGGCCAAAGGATGGCAGCTCTCAGGGAAAATCTAACCGTGGCCCCACTTTATAGATGGGCATCCTGAGGCTGGGAGATGCGGGAGGAACCTGCTTGCCGGTGGGCAGAGCCAGGACTAGGACCCAGGTGGCCAACTCCCAGCCCGGGGCTCTGACTGACTGACTTACTCACTCAGTCACTCACTCATTAGGTCACTCATTCATTAGGTCACTCAGCAAGGCTGCAGTAACCACCTCCCTGGCGGCAGCACCAAGAGCTCATGCTGGGCACCAGGGACCCACAGAGAGTCAGATCTGTCCCTCTTCTCATGTGTCCTCAGTCTGGCAGGACAAACAGACGGGCAGACATGACGGTGACCACAGGGCCATGACAGGAAACCCCAGTGGGTTCCTCACCCTGGGGGAGATGCAGGTAGTCCAAAACAATTGTACCGAAGAGGTGGCACCGAGCTCAGTCTTACCGAGGGAGTAGGAGTTGGGCAAGTGGCAGAAGCCGACCAGAGGACATGAAACCACGGCAACACGCAGGGAAAAACCCAGTGGTGGGGCAGGGCTTGACCCTGGGCATGGGGCAGAGAGCAGAAGAGAAGGGGAGGCTAGAAGGAGCCACATGGATTAGATTATGGGGGCAGGAGTTTCCCTTGCCTGCACGGCCCCTGGAGCACTGTGAGGGTGCGGGCAGGGCCAGGAGGGTCAGAGGGGGTGGGTGAGCCCAGGGCCTGCCCTGCCCACAGACTGTGACCCACATCGCCCTCCCAGCCTGATATCTGGCCTCGCCTCTCTGGATGCCAAGACCTCCAGCCGCCTGGGAGTTCTCACTGTGGCATACTACCTGTGGACCACCTTCGTGGCAGTCGTCGTGGGCATCATCATGGTCTCCATCATCCACCCAGGCAGGGCGGCCCAGAAGGAGGTGACGGAGCAGAGCGGGAAGCCCATCATGAGCTCAGCCGATGCCCTGCTGGACCTCATCCGGTAACCCTTGCCACTGACACCCTGCTGGGGAAAGCCATGCCTGCGCTGGGGCTGCGGCTGCACAGGCCCAGCCCCAGGTCTACCAGAGGGTGGGGCAGGTGTGGGGGAAGCACATGCTCAAGGTCTGCTCTTGATTACTCCTGGTGACAAGGGGGCAGCCACGGAGGCTGCTCTTTGCACCTTCAGCTCCTGTGCTCCCTCTAGAAAAGGCTCACACTGCCCTTTCTGCCCCCATCAGGCTGAGAGCACCTCCAGGGCAGGATGGGGCTGCTCCTCTGCCAGCCCAGAACCGGCACACGGCTTGGCACAGAGCAGGTTCAGTGAGTGTTTGCTGACTGACTGCGCTCACTTGTGCACGCCCTGCCTCTCAAGTGGAAGGCCAGCAGTCACAGGTGCCCCGCCACCTCCCTTTCCAGTCCCTTTTTTACAGGCCTGTCTGATTCCAAGTGTAGGGCTTTCTCCCCCTGCGCTGCCCCTGCCTGGGCCGTGGGCTCTGCAGACCATTTTGTTTCACAGACCTGTGCTTGCCTCCCAGGAAAGCGCTGCAGACCCCACAGTACATCCACGTCTGACTCCCCCTCCCCAGACTCCCAACAGACCACTCCCTCTCCTCTCAAGCTTCCTCACCAATGCTGGCTGGCTGAGCCAGGACACTCAGTGCTGCCCTAGATCCAGAGGAGAGGAGAGCCCATGACTAGACACAGACAACATGGGGGTGGGGGCTCTGATGTGGAAAACAAGGGCTGGGGTGGCGGGGGGCGGAGCAGGGGCAGAGGAGGCAAAGCTGCTGCTATAAAGGATGGGGTGCGTGGGGGTCAGGGGAGCCAGGGACACAGCAGTGGTGCAGGCCCTGAGCTGAGAGGGAGTGTTGCGGGGAGAAGTCACAGCCCCTTCAGTGTGACTGGGCATGAGGAGTTCGGCGGGGGTGGGGGCTCGGGGAGGAGGGGTGGACGACCACTGGACAAGTCGGTGGTGCTGGACCATGAAGAGCACTGTAACCAGGCCAGGCATTGTGTTTTATCCTGAAATGGGTTTTAAATGTGGGAGTTCAGGAGCCTCACTGAGTGGGGGTCAGTGGGAAGGGGAAGACAGAGGCAGGGACAGGGCCAGGGTGGTGGCCCTGGGCACGGGGGAACAGGGCAGACTGAAGGGCTGCTCAGGAGGGAAAATCAGCAGGAGATGGGCAAAATCAAGGGGAGGGTGGAGGAGACGGTGGTGCTGATGGCATGAAGGTTTCAGTCTGAGCACCCAAGTGGACGGCGGTGTGGTCACCAGACCAGAGGACGGTGCCAGAGCAGGACATCCTGGGGGAGATGCCTGCTGATGGTTGGCTAGTGCATCAGCCTAGCCAGTCTGACCTGGAGAAGGAGTTCAGGAAACCAGCAGGGCAGAGGCATAGGTGGACCCTGAAGGTGGAGGGGTCTCCCAGCACAACGTGGGGGAGGAGAGCCTGGGAAGCACCACACTGGAAGCGATGTATTGGGCTCAGCAGGACTCCCCATCAAGCATGCTCTGTGGACTCCTTCTGGTCCCTTTCATTTTCTTGCCAGTCTCAGATGTGAGAAATCCAGTCCAGTCTAATGTTAAAACTCCAGACTCATCCGAGTTAAAATGAATCCTGTCTTAGCATTTTGCTTCTGATTCAAACTTGGAAACCTGGAAGTGGAAGATCATAGTAGGTTTTTCTCTTCCGCGCTCCATCTACTCCCCTGTTGCTGGGACCTAGACGGGAGTAGTGGGGAGAGGAGGGACAGTGGGCTAGAGCTCGCCTCCACTGGCGGTGGAGTGAGCTGGTACAGGCTCTCCCAAGCTGTATTTCTTCAGGGGTGCTTTTGTGGGTTCTTTGGAGCCCCTCCTGTCACTGCGTCTTCCTTGTTATTCCCTTGACTTGGGCAGTCCCGGCTCCATCTGGCTGTTTATAATGCCTTCCTCAGGCCTGACCTCTGGTCAACTCCGCTGCAGAGGTCACCTCACCCCCCCCCCCCCCCGGGTGACCCTTTTAGGCAGGCAGGGTCCCTTCTGCAGGGTCCACATCTGGCCCATGGGAAGCATACATATCTTTGCTGGAAGTTCAGGCCTTTCCCAGGGCCTTTGGGCGTGAGTCAGGCACCAGCCCTGACACTCCGCAAACCTACGGAACAGTCCTCTCCTCCCCTGCGGGGATCGATGCCCGGCACACAATTCTCTCTCTCTCCCTCTGCTTCCCTGTCTATCCTTCCTTCCTTCCTTCCTTCCTTCCTTCCTTCCTTCCTTCCTTCCTTCCTTCCTTCCTTCCTTCTTTCCTTCCTTCCTTCCTTCCTTCTTTCTTTCTCTCTTTATTTCTTTCTTTCTCTCTCCCTCCTCACCCTCTCCATCCATTATTAATTGCTGTGCAACAAACCCACCCAAGACCTAGTGGCTTAAAACGACAGCTGAGTCTCTAAGTCAGCTGGAAGGTTCTGTGCCTGCAGGCAGCTGGTTACTCACCTGGGGAGCAGCTGATTGAGGATGATCTCAGCAGACAACTCCTGTGGTCTCTCATCCTCCAGCAGGTCATCCTGGATTTACTTCCTGGTGATGACAGGATTCCAAGAGAGGGCTAGGCTGGGCATATTCTGATGATGAAGGTAGGGGATCATGTAAGTGTTTTCCCAAGTCTCTGCTTCTGTCAAGTCAGTTAACATCTTATTGGCCCAAACCAGTAACATGGCCAAGCCCAGACTCAGGTGGGAGGGGAGCACAGTATTACCAGGCAAAGGGCATCCGTGAATGGGAGCCACCAATGCAATCAGTCCCTCCACTTTCTCCATTCTCTGCGTTCCCTTTTATCCTTTGAGGCATGTGATGAGCTAAGGATCACAAACATACTTGCAATTTTGTTCCTGTTGTGTGGTTCTCAGCCACAGGGTCTAGAGCCAGAAAGAGACCCAGGCAGGTTGTGCTGTGCCCTCGCTTACTTGCCTGGTGATTTCGTCCTGCACTGTGACGAACACTTGCTGTACCCCGACGCTGAAAACTTTTGTTTCCAGCCTGGAGACCTGTCCCCCGCACTTCAGATTCTTACATACAGTTGTCTAAAGGCATCTCAAAATTAACACGTCCAAAGCTAGACTCTTGATTGCCCCGTAAATCTGCCCTTTGCTCAGGCCTGCCCCTCTTGGTCTGGTGTCTCTCATTCTCTCCTCTCCTGCCTCCAATTTGTCAGCCAATTCTGTCAGCTCTACCTTCAATATAATATCCCAAACCTTGTCCCGCCTGTCCCCCTCTGCCACTTCCACCATCGCCCAGCCCACCATGCCCTCTCACTCCAGTGTCCAACAAGGTCACCCTGCTTTCTCTCTGCTTCCCCAGTCTGTTCTCAGCACAGCAGCCAAAGGAATCCTTTTTAAAACCTGCTCACAACCCATCGCACGACGAAATCCAGTGTTTCCTGTGATCTACAGGCCCTTCATGAGCCCCCCACCCCAGGCAGGTCAGCCTCTGACCTTTGCGCCGACTCTGCTTGCCCTCACCCCAGCCATGCCAGCCCCTGCGCCACTCCTCCCAGTCATTAGGGTCCCGTCAGCGCACCTTGTCCACATCGCTGCCTCCTGCGGCCCTTCTCTCCCTCCATTTCCACCTCTGCTCTGTGTCACCTCTCACAGGGACCTCCCAGCCTCCGTCACTCTCTCCTCATAGCCTTTATTACTACCTGACACTGTCATGTCTGTGGACTTCTGTATTTTCCTTTCCGTCTCCCCCACTGGAGCAAAACACGCTCCAGGAGGGCAAGAGCGTTAAAAACCCCCGAGTCCTGCAATATCCTGGCACCTAGAACAGCAGCTGGCACAGAGGAGCGGCGCAGTGTTTGCTGGATGCGCACATGGGATGTGGGGTCACCGGTGGAGTTGGGGTGTGAACCCACAGGACAAGGGGGACCGTCCAGGGGGAGTGTGCTGGGCACGCGGCCCTGAGGCCGGGCGAGCAGTGGCCCACAGCTGCCCTGGAGGGCTGCGGAGCTGAAGGCAGGAGCAAGTTGAGGGCCAGGAGAACCAGGAGAGCAGACGTCCTGTAAGCTAGGGGAAGAGGAATTTCGAGAAGTTTCAGTTCTAAGGTCCGTTATTTCTAAGAGTCGGTGACTATGATTCATCATTTCTTGGATTTTATGATTCGAAACAGCCTTCCCGCGTGGTGGAAAGACTTGATGTTCAGGGCGGGCAGGCGGGGTGGGGGCACCCTCCCACCACTGTCTCCGCTGCGCGGGAGCTGAGGGCTCTGGATGAGGCAGGCGTGTCAGAGTCAGATGTTCCAGGAGCAATTCCTGCTCTCAGCTCCTTTTCACATGGTGAAAGTCGATCCTTCTGAGTTGAGGCTTTTCCCTCAGTCGCTCTCAACCCCAAGGCAAGTTGTTGTGCAAAGCTAGGTGGCTGTCACTGTTTCTTAGAGAATATGGCTTCAGCGGACGACGCAAGCTTCCTGGGACAGAACCTTGGAGATGTAAGGTCTCATCTCAGCTCTGCCAGACAGTCACTGTGTGGCTCTGGGCAGGCCAGTCCCACTCTCTGGGCCCGTTTCCCCAGTGGTTTTCAGAATCCCTTCTAACTCTGGGTTCTGAAATGCAAAGGCCTCCAACCCAGTGAGGAGGCTGCAGGGCCTGAGCTGAAGCTTCTGGAGGCGTGTTCTGGGAGATGAGGTCCAGAGCACAGGGAAGAGCTCAGCCTGGAAGACCTTGATTCCAGGCTGAGGGCTGGGCTGTCATGCTTAAGAAACAAGAAGCTGGTGAGTTTGGGGAGGATGGGCTGGAGCAGGGCGGAGTGCGCAGGAGATGACTGAATGCATAGGGATACCCTGGGCTGGGGCAGGGGTGGGGGGCCTTCAGGAAATCTGTTCCATTTGGCCCACCTTATTAAGCGCCTGCTCTGGGGGAAGACATTGTGCTGAGACCCTTCCTAGCCCTGGCGCTCTGAAAGGCTGCACATACGATGAGGGCACTAGCAGTGGGGACATCAGGGGCCACTCACTCCTGCTCTGGCCCAGGGCAGATGCCCACCGTGTGCTGGCAACCGAACAGGAACACAACAACCAGGGCAGGGAACTGGGAACTGGCGGCAGGTGTGACAAATGAAAAGTCAAGAAGATGTGGGGGCCATCCAAACAGGGAAATAAGTCCCAGGGTACCCCTTGGGGGTGGGAAGGTGGGTGTCTGTCTCTCAAAGATGATTCCAGAGGAACATGGCGGGCCGTGTCCCTGGATGACTCTCCAAGACGTGAATCCGTTTCCCAGGCTCCGGAAAACTGACGTCTGCTCACAGGGCAGCTGACAGAGAAACCCAAGCAGAACACTAATCAGAGCTTCTTTTTCCCCTTCTTTCCCCCCCAATCTTATTAAAACACCAGAGAGATTAAGTAATGGTTTGGCACTGAGTATAGCTCCCAGTTACCCTCTCAGGGGTTGGATGAAGCTCCCAAGAGCTGTGTTTGGGAAGGAACAACCCCCACCTCTGGGGCCTGGGCTGGGGACACGGGGTCAGGGTGAGTCTGGACTGTCACAGTGGGAGCTTATAAATAGTAAGTGAGGAGAGGGGCCAAGAAGCACACTGCAGCCTTGCCCTGAGAGTCAGGCAGGCAGGCTCAGGACAGAGCGGTGTGTGTGCGCTTCATGGCCCTGGCGTCTGCATTTAACTGCCTCCAGGAGCACGTGGGGCAGGCAGGGGCCGCCCGTGGGTGTTCAAAACCAAAACATTTTCCCATTTCATGATCAAAAGTCAATTCTTTTTTATTTTATTTTATTTTATTTTATTTTATTTTATTTTATTTTATTTTATTTTATTTTAGAGAGAGGGGAAGGGAGGGGAAAGAGAGGGAGAGAAACATAGATCAGTTGCCTCTCACACACCCAAACCTGCGATCTTTCTCTTTGCAGATGATGCCCAACCCACTGAACCACACCGGTCAGGGAAAAGTAAATTCTTTATTCTAACTGCAGGACACATTCATTGAGAATTAGTATGAGCACCTGTATTGGTCAAGCATTGCCTTTGGCTGCTAGTTAAGAAAAGCTGAACCAGCAGAGGTTTAAGTCAGGTAAAGGCTGCGTTGTCTCTCAAACAAGCAGTCCAGGGGTGGGCAGCTCGTGGTCATTGGGTGCTCCCTCCACCTTTGTGTTTTACTGTGCTCAGCACTTGGCTTCTATCATCTGTGCATCTCATGGCCCAAGAAGGCTGCTGAAGCTCTGCCTATTATGTCCATGTTCCAGGCAGAGAGAATAAAGTTGGAGGAAAGGATCAAAGGGTCCTGGCTGAGTGGGCACCTTTTCAACAGTTTTCTAGAAAACATCACCCAATGACTCCCACTTAGATCTCATTGGCCACCCCTTCTGCAAGAGAGGCTGGGAAGCAGGGCTTGATGGCAGGGCCTTGCTGGTCCCGTAACATCCCAGGGCTTCTGTTCGTGAAGGAGAGAGAACAGAGACTGGTTAGGCCACTAGCCATCCCTGCCATAGAACACATTTTAAGTTATTCTCATTCTGAAGGAAGTTCTAAAGAAATGTACATATTAGGCATGTTCCACTTGGTTTCCCATGACCTTCTGAATGTTCTTAGTTTCCACTCAGGCTGAAGCAGCCTTTCCTCTAAGTTACATTAGAGACCCACCTTAGAAGTCACGTGAACCCCATGGAGTGGTACCCAGGGGAGCTTTTCAGACTGTTAGCAATCAGTACAGCGTGGGCACCATCCACTCTGGTCATGCGTGCCCTGGGCTGGTGGCCCGTGGCCCTCTGGCAGGCTGTGCGCCCAGCGGGTGCTTCTGGTCTGCTTGATGTCAGAGCCCTGGCAGCGGCTACTATTCTGGCGGCAGGAGTCTGCTTATAACTCACTGGGAAAAGCCCCACTTGAGCTTCTGAGAGCTCAGCACCCGACTCTGCTTCTTTTTCCCAGTGACAAAGCTGAAAGCAGTGGGAGAAGCCGTGGCCATTCTTTCCCAGTTTTCTGCCTCTGTAGCTCATTCTAAGCCTCTTCCTCTGGCCATATGCTTACACTGAACCCGTATTTTAGCAGCAGGGAAAAAATGGATAGTTTCTGCTTCCCAACAGTGGCTGCTGGGGTGTAAAGTTAAGGAAAAATACACACTCGTATTTACATATGTAACTCCATTTATGTGTGAGCCGAGTGTTGGAAGAGAAGAGATTTGCCAAGAAAACTGAGTGGGAGGGACAACCCAGGTAGAGGGGGCAGTGTGAGTGTGCAAGGAAGGGCAAGCGCGTGAACGAGAATCTTTGTTAGGATCCCTGATTTAGACTAGGTCCCTGGAAGCAGCGTGTAAAGTCAAAGATATAATGCGTTTAAGCCCCTCGATTCAGGTTGCAAATTGCTTTACAGAAAGGTGGCTGCCAGGATCGCATGAGGGGCCCGCACCTCCTCAGCAGTAAGCATCATCATGTAAAAAACTCTACCAGTTTGCAGGTGGAAATGCCTTTAATTTATTGATGAAGCGGAACACTTTCAAAAAGCTTTTGGAGCTACTTGTGTTTCTTCTTTGGTGAAGTGAATCGCCTGGTTATAGCTTTCGAATGTTTTTCTGCCGGGGCATTCATGCTTCTGTGGTCCCTTTATTTATGCAGCAGCAAATATTTACTGGGTGCCTGTTACGTGCCAGGCACTCTGCCGGGGGGAGCTGGGGACAAGCAATGACAAAGCACAGGTCTCTGCCCCCAGGGAGTGGGTGCTCCGGTGAGAGGGGACAGACAGTGTGCGTGGAGACGAGGACAAGGTTTGTAAAACCTCTGCAGAGATGCAGGACGATAACTGTGTCATACAGCTTCCCCGGCTTGTCCTTTACTTTACAATTTTACTTGTGTTGTAATCTGTCTTAGCGAGCTTCTTAATTTTATTAGCTTTTCACGCTGGCACAATTTTAGGTTTACGGAAAAACTGCAAGGAGAGTGCAGATTTCCCGTGTGCCCTTCACCCAGGCTCCTCTGGTGTCAGCTGCTGGCACACCCGGCACGGTTTTCAAAACTAAAACTGAGTCAGTGCAACTCCGAACTGAATCACAGGCCTTCTTGGGATTGCACCAGTTTTTCCACGGATGTCCTTTTCTTCTGTCCCAGAACCCAGTCCGGGATATCACATTGCACTTACGAAATTCTTAATTTCAATGTAGTGACATCTGTTCATTCTTATTGCTCATTTTGTTCTTAGTCCTTCCAGATCCTGAGATCTGATAGAACATTAATCTCTATTTTATTTTAGTATTTTTATGGGTGAATTTTAAAATTATTTCTTTAAACCATCTGGGATTTGTTTGGGTACAAAGTGCAAATAAGGGTCTACCTTTTATTTTTCGGAAGCATTGGTTGGCTGCACAGTTGTCTATGAGTTTGTCTTTGCTTCACTGATTTGCGAAGCAACTTTTGTCAACTATAAAATGCTAGATGGCCCCGGTTCTGTGTCCAGGCTGCAGGTTCTGTCACATTGGTTTTTCTTTTGACGGCTGTGCCCGCTTCTCCGTTTTGACAGCTACATCTGTATAGTATTTTTCACATCTGGTGGACAAGACTCCCTCCTCCTTTAGCTTTATGAAAATAAAGCTACTCAATATTAGTAAGAACAATGATCCCACTTATGTGCCAGGTCCTGGGTTGGGGGATGAATGACCAAGTGCTACCTTCAAGGAAGTCAGTCTGGGGCAGGCAGCCATGTGAGCTGGTGCCACTCTGTCCTCTAGAGAGTAGGTGACTCAGGGGCGGGGCCGCAGAGCGGACCTGGAGCAGTCAGCGAAGGCTGGGGCGCTGCTTGATTGGGGGAGCAGTGAGAGAGGCGGGAAGGGCATCCAACAGAAGTGACGGTGCGAACAGAGGACTGCCCTGAAAAGATGCGGTGTGTTTAAGGGACTGTGTGCAGTTGGTGTTGGAGCTTTAAGTGCTGGGGGGTGGCCCATGGTGGGAGGAGGCATAGCTGGGAGAGACGTGGGGCTGTGTCAGGGAGGGTCTTGACTGGCAGCGGAGGTGTTCAGATGATCCCAAGTCTCCTCCTGTCCCAGGCTCTGAAATCTTCAATTCCTGACTGTCTTCCCAGGAACATGTTCCCAGCCAACCTGGTGGAAGCCACATTCAAACAGGTGAGTTGGTG
This sequence comes from Desmodus rotundus, assembly GCF_022682495.2. Taxonomy (NCBI): domain Eukaryota; kingdom Metazoa; phylum Chordata; class Mammalia; order Chiroptera; family Phyllostomidae; genus Desmodus; species Desmodus rotundus. The sequence continues at coordinate 35,613,850 of NC_071389.1, read as the reverse complement.
ACAGGCAGGGCCAGCCTGGGCCCAGCTGGGAAGTGACAGGCTTACTGGCAAGTCTCCCCAACACCTGGGGGCAGGATGCTAGAGGGGAGGAGAGGAGGGGGACCCTAGATCCTTAGGGCTTCCCAAGGCTGCTCCCTGCCCTGGGTCCCAGCTTTGCGTGAAGAAAAACTATGAGGGCGGAGCGCCACTTCACAGAGTGCTGCTCTGCTCTCGGGCTCTCGGTTACAGCAGGGCTTACCAGCCAATAACCTGCCCTCAGGCAGGGCTCACCCCTGTCCTGGGTGAGGAAACTGAGGCTCAGAGGGTTAAAGGACTTGCCCAAGGATACACCAATAGTAAACGATAGCCCCGGAGGTAAACCTAGGCCTGTCTGCTTCTAAGCCTGTTTTCTCTTTCCTTTAAAAATAATTCTTTCCCCCTAATAACAACAGTACTAATGTTCACCATAAATATTAGGAAAATACTAAAAAATATAAAACAAAATACAGATCATCTCTCGTTTCAGCACCTAGCAACAGTCATAGTAGTTGGTATGCTTTCCGTCTTTATTCCCTCTAAATAAAATTACGGTCAGCCTGCATCTTGCTTGCCCCCCACTCCCATTATACTGTAAGCATTTCCCCCAGTTATTAAGTGTATTTTAAAAATACCATATTTGTGGTGATAAGGCTGGACTGCAATTTATTTACCCATCTCCCTTTTGGTTTTCAGAGTTTTGCCCTTCTAGTAAACTTTGTGCCCCAATCGTCTGCACTTCTAGTAGTTTCTAGTTCTTTTCCTTTTCTGAAACATTGGCTGCTTGGTTGACTTAACCCAGCAGGCGTTTCCAGACCGCCCCCCACCCCCACCCCCGCCCTGTGCTAGGCCCTGCCTTGGGTCTGGGGACACAAGGAGGGGCTGAGGGCTGGAGAGGAGGCTCCCAAATACGGGGCTGTGAAGTCTTGAGCTATTTTTCCTGACTTCTTGGGTCTTCAACTAAGAAATAAGCCAGATAGGGGAGGGCCCTAAATGCTAGACTAGGAGTTTGGACATAATTCCAGCAGTGAGGGGGGATCACGGACATTGAGAGAGAGAGGGAGAGAACATCGCTCTACTTCATACCTGCCTGGAACACCCTTCATCTTTTGGCAAACTCCTACCTATCCTTCCAGCCCCAGATCAAACGCCACCTTCTTTGTGAAGCTGTGAGGCTCTCTCAGGCAGAGTATTATCATTCCTTCTCCAAGGCTCTCAGAGGAGAATTCACATCTGGTTCGTTTTTGTATGCCCGGCATCCCGCACAGAACGTTCAGTACCGGGGCAATGCTGCGGGCGGCGGCATAGCAGCAATGGTCACGTAAGCGCACCGTATGCCAGGCACCGTTGTAAGCACTTACACATTCAGGATGGGCAAAAGCAGGGTTACAGTTGTGAGTACATGAAATACAGAGTTTATTCTTGTGTTATTATTTTCACATTATAATTTCTCCATATGAACAATGGTAAACCTCCTTTGCCCACCTCTGCTATTTAATCTAATGAGGGAGACACCGTAATGACCCTCACTGCACAAGTAAAGAAACTGAAGCCCCAAAACTTAGGTCCCATGTACGTCCTGAGGGGTTCCTTCCCCCTACCCAAGGCTAACCTTATGGGCTCGGTGGTGAAGGGAGGGTAGGAGACTCCCTTGTTTGGGATCCTGGTAACTGAAGCCTGAGAGGGAAAGACCCAGAAATGCCCTGGGGCGGAGGAGGAAATGGAGGTAGCTCAGTGGCTCAATTCTTCCCAGCTGGGACCTCTCTCCTCGGGAAGGCTTGGGGCAAGCGGAGCTTTTCAAATGCACACAAAGGTTGGAGCTACTGCAGGTTAAGTCCCACACCAGCACAATAAAATGAGTATTGCAATAAAACAAGTAATAATGTTTTTTGTCCATGGAGGGTCTTACTTTCAATCTGAAACAACAACAACAAAAAGCACAACACCTGCGAAATGCAGCGAAGCGAGCTGCAGTAACATGAGCCGTGCCTGTAGAAGGTCCGAGTTCCCCCCAGTGGCAGGCAGGGCTGGCTGACCTTTAGATGGGTGGATAAGGGATGGCTGGAAGGGATAGACGGGGAACGGAGAATTACCAGGTAGGTGAAGACAGAGAGGGAAAGATGGTGAAAGAGGGGCCCAGAAGGCTACGATGATGCTTAAAAGGAAGAAGAGGGAGAAAGGGATGGAGAGAGGTGCGGCTGCTAGTGTGTGTAGGTGAACGAAGGAATCAGTTTTCTTCTTGGTAAAATATTGATAATAATCCCTGTCCTGCCTACCTCACAGGGTTATTGTCGATCAAATAGTTCATGAGTGGATACAAATGTGCTTCCAAGATGTTTTATTATTGTTGTTGTGATACTAATAACATTGGCCCTGACCCCTTCCTGGTTGGGGTGTCGCCCACCAGTACCGCACCAAGACCACGCCTGTTGTCGAGTCACCCAAAGTGGCATCAGAGGAGGCACCTTCTCAGCGGATCCTCATCTATGGGATCCAGGAAGAGAACAGTTCTCACATTCAGAACTTTGCCCTGGACCTGACCCCGCCACCTGAGGTCATTTACAAGTCAGAGCCTGGCACCAGCGATGGCATGAACGTGCTGGGCATCGTCATGTTCTCTGCCACCATGGGTACGTGCTGCCCGCCTCACCCTGCAGCGCCTCCCTGCACCTACTCCTCCCTGCATCACTGCATCCAGCAAGCTGAATAACCTAGTCTCCCTCTTCCAGGTCGTTCCTTCCTTTCCCACCCAGTGGACTGGTTCCAGCCCCGCCCCCCCGCCCCCCCCTCCACCCCCTGTGGAGCCAGTGTTCCTCACTCAAATTCTCCATCCCTGGGGGCTGCGGTGTGGGCCCTCCCTCGAAAAAGATCATGCCTCTGCCCCTCCTGTTCCTGAAATTTTTACTGACGTCTGGGAATATTGGGGATTGGGGCAGGGGTCGCAGTTAACAATTAAAAAAAAAAAAAGGAAAAATCTAAAAACTATCAGCCATCACTGTTTGTTTAAAGCCCTATCCCTCCTCCCACCTGCACCGGCAGGGGCTTCTCCCTGGCAGCCTCTCTCCAGAGACGTGTCCCTGCCTTTCTCCGGCTGCAGTTGGCCTGCGTGACCACTCCCTTCCCTGTGCTGCTTTCCCTGGGTCTCCAAGACCCCCAGCCGCAGGCTCCATACCTTGAAGCTGGTGAAGCTTAACTTGCACAGGCTCCTTCTGAGGCCTGTACCTCATTTTGTTTTTAACTTTGTATTCTTTTTCTTAAAGAGGTCCCCACACTGTATATAAGCTTTGGATCCCACAAAACCTGTGGATATGTCCCTGCCTGCAGTACCTCAGCCCGCCCCCCACCTGGGACACACACACAGAGCCTTTCCCTCTGGGGGACACCTCCTCACCCATGCAGAGCAATCTAGCTTGTCCTTCCAGGCCATGCCAGGGGTCATTGTGAGTCTTTTTCTAAATTGGCATCAACCTTCCCCATCAGCCCAGCCTGGGAGCTTCTCTCCTGCTTCCCCAACTAATCCACAGGGTTTTCTTTTTGAGTAAAAAGCCTCCCCATCCTTCTGGTTGTTCATAGCAAGAAATCTGGGGGTCATTTGCTGCCTCGCCCTCTGTCTCAGCCCACAGCCAAAACTTGAAATCCGTCTCCAATCCCTGCATTTCCCTCCATCCACTGCCACCACCCTGGTCCAAGGCTGCCGTCATCTCTCAACTAGTTTTGGCAAAGGCTGCCTAAAGAGTCCCCTGACTTGGTGTGTCCTCCTCATGGGGTCACAAACGCCCTGCTTAAGGCCTCCAGTGGCTCTCCACTCCACCTGGAAAGGGGCCCAACACCCAGCAAGCGGGCTGCTTCCTGCTCCTCTCTGCCCTGCTCACTCCCCCAGCCACGCTGCCTTTCAGCTCCCTGAGAATGCTTCCCTCCCCTGGCTGAACCAGCCCCTTCCTCACCCTGCCCCTTTCTCATCCTTGGGGATGGTAGTAAGGGGGGATGGGGCTCCATAAGCATCACATCCTCAGGACGGTCTTCCCAACTCCCCAGATGGGTGCCCTGGGTTACTCCTTAAACTCTTGACCCGTCTGCAGTTATGTAATTGTTGGTGTAATTGTTTAATGTCGGTGCAGCAGCTGGCGTAAGCTCCATGCAGGCAAAGATGGGCCTGGCTTGTTCTCTGCTTATCCCCACAGCCTGCCCACCACAGCGACCGGCAGGAGGAGGCCCTCAGTAAAATCCGTTGGAGAGATGGGTGGATGGATGGGTGAATGGATGGGCAATGATGGATAATAAAGCTCTTATCGTCTTGGCCAAAACACCAGATGTGCAGAGGCGCCAGACTTAGTGACCCCAGCGTGTGACAAGACGGTGTTTGGAAGTGCCCTCAGCACATCTGAGAATTAGTCCCCCGTCCTGAACATTCTGCCTCCTTTCCGCCTCTGCCTCTCCCGTAGGGGCGGAAACATACAAAAGGACACCTACTGGCGGAGCAAACGAAACCCCTGAGACCCTCTGACTCAGTTCACAAAGTGTCTACTGACCATGTGTAACTGTATGTGGATGAGTGTGGATTTGTGTGTGTGTACCCGAGTTAGCGTGTGCCCGAGCCTGTGTGTACCTGTGCCTGTGTGTGCCCACATCTGCAGTGCTTGTGTCAACGTGTGCCCATGTCTGAGGTTGGTGGGCACACTTAGACAGCTGCTTACCTTGTCCCCGCAGCCCAGCCTCCCTTCCCAGCTTCTCCCTGGTGCTGGGCTGTGGCTGATGCTGGGGTCTCATTGGCCTTTGCTGTTGCAGGAAGCCCACACCCACCCTGGGTCTGATCCACACTGGCACCCAGCCAGACAGAGCCCTTGGGTGCCCCTAGGGACATCTAAGTGGAGGCTGATGCGGGGAGGGTCAGAGCAGGCAGGGGCCCTGGGGCTGAGCTCAGTTAGGCTTCCACAGGCCAGGAGGGCCAGGCTAGGCTAGTGTCACCTGCAAGCGGGCCTCTCCCACCCCAGCAGGGTCCTTACCTTATCCCAGTGGTAGCTGTTCCAAAGACAGTGTGGGTTCAGGGTTTCCGGGGGTAGGGAAAGAGCCCTTTCTGGAGGCCCATAGGCCAGGTTCCAACCCCTGCCCCACCCTCCCTTGCTGAGTCAGTCGGTGAGCCTCTGGGAGCACAGCACAGCGGCTTCCTGAGGGCAGCCCCTGAAGAGGGAGCAGTCGCTCATCACGGCCAGAAGAGGGGCCTGACTGTGCTCACGTGCACAGCGCTCGCCCACGGACTAGCCCACGCGTGATCACTCCCCAAGTGCACAAGAGTCCAGAACCCCAACAGGAGAATAACGGGGGCCTTGGGAAAGACTTTGTCCTTCCTTCCTTCCTTCTTTCATTCATTCAATGGTTATAGTTGAGCATCTACCCTGTGCCAGCTGATATATAGCTCTTGCACTCATGGAGCTAACCCTCTACTGGAGGAAACAGAAAACAGACAACTGAAAAATCACAATTATGAGCATGACAAATGATATGAAGAGATCGGACAGAGATGAGACAGAGGAGAGCAAATTGGGAGTTTTCGAAGGGCAGTGGGGATGGGTTTCCAAGGCAGGTAGTGAGCTGGGGAGCCATGTTTCAGGCATCGGGAATCACGTGAGCAAAGGCCCAGAGGCAATGAAGAGCTTGATGTTTTCTAGAAATGTAAAGGTGGCCAGTGATGCCAGAGCCTAGAGAGGAAGGCAAGGGCAGCCAGAGGGAGGTGGGAGGTACAGGCAGGGGTCAGATCCAGCAGGGCTGGGAGCAGCGGTGAGCTTGGTCATGGTCTAGGTCATCAGGGAAGCCAGTGGGGGTGTTCGGCAGGGAGCATTTTCATCTGAAGAAGATGACACTTGCTGCTGTGTAGGAAAAGGGTTACAGAGAAGGAAGAGATGAGAGCCCTCTTGCAAGGTCATGGCCCTGGTCCGTGGGTGGAGGCCAAGGAGAAGGGGAGGGAGAATGGGGGGAACACCGGTGTATGGAGGCTGCTGGGAAGTCAGCCAAGGGGTGAGATCCGTGTGTGGGTGGGGGTCTGTCCCCACCTTGCCACCCGCACATGTTGTCATGTACAGACATCACATGTGCCATGCCTTGGCCTGTGCGGTCAGTGAAATGCTCATGTTTCCCCGCCCCCCGCAGGCATCATGCTGGGCCGTATGGGTGACGGCGGGGCCCCCCTGGTCAGCTTCTGCCAGTGCCTCAACGAGTCCGTCATGAAGATCGTGGCAGTGGCGGTGTGGTAAGCCTCGCTGGGATATGGGGTGGCCTCTCCTTCCCCACCCCTCCCACTCCTGCCCTGGACAGACAGAGGGACCCCAGGGCCCCATCCTCTGTTCTCCTAGGAGTGGGCTGCCCAGGAGGCTGAGCTCTGGCCTGAGGCCTCCAGAGTCACACATGCTCCCCTGGATCCCCAGCCCTGACCAGGCCTAGTTCCACCCTTGGGCCTGCCGCTTCTGGCCCGGTTGGGCCCACTGGAGGAGAGCTAAGAGCTAAGCCTGGCCCTGTTCTCCTGGCCCAGTTTCCCCATCACATGGCATTCATCAGCTCAGCTTTTGCAGGAAGGAAACTGGAAGTGAGAACCAGCTGCCACTCCTTGGTTCAGAGTGCAGACCTTAGAAATCTTCTAGTCCAACCCTGCACAGTTTAGATGGGGAAATGCAGAGGTCTGCCCAAGGTCATGCACGCAGACTGTGGCATTGCTGGGCTGAAACATGGGCCTGCAGAGGGCAGGCGTACTCCTCAGAGGCCTGGGCAGGAAGGCGGAGGGGCAAGAGGCTGTGCAGGGCCAGGCTGGCTGAGGGCGGTGGTTTGATGATGCCATGTGCTGGGCACCTTGGCACTCAGTCTCATTCAGTGCTCTGAGCCCCGGCAGGCTCAGGGGGACCAGGCCAGGCAGTGATGTGGTCCAGGGCCTCCTGGGACCCTCACTTGCCTGGCACTGAGCTGGATGCCCTGCCCCCACAACAGGTACTTCCCCTTTGGTATTGTGTTCCTCATCGCCGGCAAGATCCTGGAGATGGATGACCCCACAGCCGTGGGGAAAAAGCTGGGCTTCTACGCGGTCACCGTAGTCTGTGGGCTTGTGGTCCATGGCCTCTTCATCCTGCCCCTGCTCTACTTCCTCATCACCAAAAAGAACCCCATCGTCTTCATCCGTGGTGTCCTCCAGGCCCTGCTCATCGCACTGGCCACCTCCTCCAGGTAGCCCTCGGCAGCGGGCAGATCAGGGGAGGTGGTGGTGGCCCAGCTCCGTCCATCTGCTCAGCCATCATTTGTCCACAGCCACAGACTCATGGAAAGTGTCAGTAAAGCCCACTTTACAAAATGAGAGGTAGTTATGGCAACAAGACCAATTTCTGAAACGTAATGCTTGAGGCCCCACCTGCCCAAATGGCAGAAAGCCTTTGTCGTCTCTTGAGGCCTTCCCCTCCCCCTCCTGCCCACAGGCCCCAGGTTCACTAGGTCCGCATGGGGGTCGGCCTCCACACAGCAGGGGCAGGGCAAGCTGGGGAGCGATGAATCTACACTTGTGTTGCCTTTTGCTGGCACATGGTGCTTCTGCGGCGTCAGGCCCAGTGCTGTTCGGGGGCTGTGGCTGTCTGTCTACTGTCACTGAGACGTCCTGCTTAGATGCCCTGTTACAACCTTGGCAGCGTCACTGTGAATGGGGATTTGAATCCCGGTTCCTTTACGCACTAGCTGTGTGACCGCAGGCAAGTCACTTGACCTCCCTGGGCATCAAGTTCCTCATCTACAGGCTGGGGGTCACTGTAGCCTCCCCAGAGGGCTGCTGTGGGATTCATGGAGATGACACACCAGGGGAAAGGCCGGTCTGGGAGTGATGCCGCAGCACCTGCCCTCGAGGATCCCAGACCACAGCACCGTGAAGAAGGGCCCAGGGAGTCAGTCATGTGCACCCCGCTGTCAGTCAAGGAAGAGGAAATGGTCACTTGTGTGGGGTTAGATGCTCTGATCTTGTGAGGAGAGGGTGGTTCTGCCCACAGAGAGGGTCTCCCCACATGGAGGAAACTGAGCTCAGGCCCTTGTTTCTCTGGCGCCAAAGCCTAACTCCTCTCTCCAGCCCCTACTGCCTTCCCTGCTCTGGGCCTCGGATTCCCAATCTGTAAAATGGTGACGAGGGCCACCACAAACTGCGGCAGCAGAAGCACCTCACACAGGACTCGGGAGCAGAGCCGCAGGGACAAAAACCCCACCCAGAGCAGAGGCCAGAGGTGAAAAGGAAAGATCAAGTCCCCAGTGGCTATCCCCACACCACGGGCCACACCCTGCCAGAGCTGGCAGCCCTTGGCTACCTCCTGCTCGACAGGAACCCCAACCTCTGCCCAGCCCGTCTGGGCTCATCGGAGGCTCTGACAAGTGGAAGTGGGGCCCTCAGGCAGTGATCTGTGGGGTAGGAAGGGCTCTGGGGCCACACAAACGTCAGTACTGGTCCCAGCACTGCCACCAGGAGCTCCAGTGACAAAGCAGCGACAGCCATGGCGGCAGCCATCATTGCCAGAGCACTTGTGATGGGGCAGCCGCTGTGCCAAGTGCTCTCGTCCAATCGCCCTGGCAGCCTGTCACCCTCCCTCCAGGGCAAGGGAATGCGGCATGCACAGGTTAAGGAGCCTGCCCAGGCCACATGGCCAGTAGGAGGCTGGCATCTGAACCCAGGGAGTCCAGCCCCAGAGCCCCGCTGTTAACCGCTTCATCGGCGCTTGGCACGGCCGTGTGACTTTGGGTCAGTCCCTCCTCCCTTCTGGGCTTTAGTTTCTTCATCTGCAAAATGGACTCAACCCCCATCCCGCACAGGTAGCTGTGAGGATCAAATGACAGTGTGTGTAAAGCGCAGTACTTGTGCATAGTAGGCATCCCGCTGGTGTAAGTCCCTTCCTGACCTGTGTGACCCTGAGGCCCTGGGCCTGGGCAGGCCCAAAGGGTGCCAGCCCCGACCATTTTCAGAGCCCCTTCAGCCTGTTCTCCCCCATGGTGGGCTGGCAGCCCAGAGGCCCTGACCATCCTGGAGGAGGATGGTGGGCAGGCACTGGCCTCTCTGCCTGCAGCTCAGCCACACTGCCCATCACCTTCAAGTGCCTGCTGGAGAACAACCACATCGACAGGCGCATCGCCCGCTTCGTGCTGCCCGTGGGCGCCACCATCAACATGGACGGCACGGCGCTCTACGAGGCTGTGGCCGCCATCTTCATTGCCCAGGTCAACAACTACGAGCTGGACTTCGGCCAGATCATCACCATCAGGTGCACTGCTGACACCCCACGCCCAGGTGGATCGGGGCGGAAGGGTGGCTGCTGTTCGGATTCTCAAACTCCCAGATCTGATGGGGGTGTCTGAGGCCCAGAGAAGGCGAGGGGCTGATTCTAGGCCACACAGCAACTCAGCACTATGGTTGGGGCCATGACCTGACCTCTGTGACTGGCGGCACTTCCTCAGCAGTGCCCTGCAGAGTGGGGAGCTCCAAGCAGGCTGGGAAGCTGAGATCCAGAGGGAGGGCCCTGCAGGCAAGCACAGAGGGAGCAGAGGCCACGGGCCAGACTGGGGACAATGGAGGGACTGCTGGTGTGGCTGGAGCGGAGGAAAGGTGCTGAGGTGAAGGGCAGAGGCTGAGGGGAAGGCCTCCCATGCCAGCCTGAGGGCGCAAGTCTGACCCTGAGGACCTGGCCCCAGAGGGAGCTATGCAGCTTCCCGGAAACCTACGGAAGCATTGGCTCCTGACAAAGGGTTTTCCTCAAACACCTCAGGAGGTTCTGCTGAGGCCAGGGTGGGGGCCCATGGGGCTCTCAGACCTCAAGCAGGAACTTGCCCTCTCCCAACAAGAACTCCTTGCTGTGGCCTTCCTGACAGCCCCTGCCCCATGTGGCTGTCCCAGAGGCACAGGCATTCTGGCCTCCCTTGGGGCCAGGGCCCCAAAATGGCACCCTGACCCTCCTGCTTCTCCTCTTCCTCTCCACCCCCTCTGCAGCATCACAGCCACAGCAGCCAGCATTGGGGCAGCTGGCATCCCCCAGGCCGGGCTTGTCACCATGGTCATCGTGCTCACCTCCGTGGGACTGCCCACTGACGACATCACCCTCATCATCGCCGTGGACTGGGCTCTGTGAGTGGGGTTGGCCCCTCCCTTCCCTCTCCCCTCACGCAGCAGGCTCTTGGGGTGGGCAGGGGAAATGCCCTGGTTTGGCACAGTGGGGTGCCTTACCCATCGACACTGGCCTAGATGCATAATTTGTGGAGCCCAGTTTTCAAAAATGAAAATCTGGGGTCCCCTGTTTACAAATTATAAAGAATTTCAAGAGGGTGAGCACGAACCTTTAAACCAGGCCTGGGCCCTGCTGAGAACAGGTCCGTTCCTCTGAGAGGCCACAGGCCCACGAAGCCCTGCACCCACCCACCTCCCCACCATGGAGGGAGTGGTGGGCTTCGGAGCACTAGGAAAGTGCCTTGCTGGGGGCTCTGCCCTGGCAGCTGGTGCCCACAGGGGCTGCTCACCCTGCCCTCTCCCAGCTCCCCTTACAAGTGCCCACTGCTCACGGCCCACCTCGGCCCGCCAGGGACCGCTTCCGCACCATGATTAACGTGCTGGGTGATGCGCTGGCCGCAGGGATCATGGCCCATATCTGCCGGAAGGACTTTGCTCAGGACACAGTCACCAAGGTGAGAACAATGCCTCCGTCTCAGCATGGCCACCCAAAGGCCCCCGGCGGGTGGAGCTTGGGTGGGATGGGCACCAATCTTCCATTCACCAGCTGGGGGGCTTTCAGTCCCTCCGTGACTCCCTGCCTCGGTTTCTCATCTGGTACTGGAGGTGACTAACTCCTCTCACAGCCAGCTGTTGAGCACCCAACGCTCCAGACACAGAAGGAACAAAGGAAGCTAACGCCCCGCCCTTGGGAAGCCGTACCCTAGTGCAGGGGTGGCGCTGGTCCAGCGACAGCAATGCAGATGTCGCGCGTCTGCAGGGGGCTGCAGGGTCTTAGGGCTCCTTCAATAACCACGAGTAGCAGGCTGCCCCGCTCCATAGGGAGGATGCTGAGGCCCAGGCAGGGGACCCAATTCCCTAACTGCTCCCTGTGGGTCAGGTTCCCTCCTCTACTAAGACAGCCCCAGGAGGAGGCAGGACAGCCAAGAGAGGCCCTGTGACCCACCGAGGTCCCACAGCACATCTGTAGGAAAACCGATCACGTGGTTCCCAGCCCTTGCTAGTTCGGTCTTCCCTGGTATCTACCCTCAGCCCTTCCAGTGGCTACTAAGGCCTGTCTCCTCTCCCTAGAAACTGCTGCCCTGCGAGACCAAGCCAGTGAGCCTCCAGGAGATCATGGCGACCCAGCAGAATGGCTGTGTGAAAAGCGTGGCTGAGGCCTCAGAGCTGACCCTGGGCCCCACCTGCCCCCACCACATCCCTGTCCAGGTGGAGCAGGATCAGGAGCCGGCTGCTGCCAGCCTGGACCACTGCACCATTGAGATCGGCGAGCTTGAGACCAATGTCTGAGCCTGCAGGGCTGTAGAGGCCAGGGGAGGCCTCTGGGGTTGGGCGAAGGGTAGGATCTCAACTTCCTACTTTCCTGAGCAGCCAAAAGGGGCGAGCCTCACACATTCTTCCCTCCCTTGGGGGGTCAGAATTAGCTCCACTTGACAGAAAGCAGAGTCTCACAGAGGAAACCACAGCGGGGGAGTGATGGGCCAGCACAGAGCAGCCCTGGCTGTGACTTCCCACGATGATGGCCGTGAGGACAGCAGGCAGGGGTCATGGTCCGTACTTTCCGGACGACAGAGTTAAAGCTGAAAACGTGCATCCCAGGTCTCAGAGCAAGTCAGCGAGAGGACTCCAACTTGGGTGTTTCAAGACCTGGCCACTCCCTCCTGGAGGACAGGGGCACCTGCTGGGCCAGGTGCCCAGAGAGGCTCCGGGCTCTGCCCCTGTCCTAGAGCCCCGCAGCCCCCGCTGCTTTCCATTTGTGAAGACAGAACAGCAGCTCTCTGGGCCTGCCCCTCTGCGTCCTGGCCCAGGCCCTTTGGCCCAGCCCCAGGACATGTGGCCTCCAACAGCTCTCCCCAAGTGGGGCCCGGCCCAAGACCACGGCCTGCTGCCTTCCACGTGCCCCGGCCTGTCTGGTCTCACCCCACCAGTGATCTCTCACAGAACGCCCACTATGCGGAGATGGGGATGTCTTTCCTAGGGCTGCCCGGGCCCTTGGAGACATCTGGGCCGGCCTCCCGCTGGGTGGGCGGGCCAGCCAGGACCCAGGGGCAGGCTCGCCTGGGATGCTTTATACAAGTTGCCCACTTGGTTCTGGGGTCAGCACTCCCCAAAAGCCTGAGGGATAAAGAGGAGTTAAGTTTTATATTCTTTTCTGTGTTTGCAAATTCAGTGATAACTAAATAAAGGTATTTCGTTTTTTGAGTCTTGTGGGCTTAGCAACCATACTCTAGCCAGCATTGCTTTATTGAGCTAATACAGGCCATCACAGTACAGACGGGCCGGTCTGGGCAGCCAGAGCATGGACAGGCCTGTCCAGGTGTCCAGGCCAGCCTGTCCAGGTGGAGCGCGAACCTGGGAGGTCAGGGTGTGGATGGGCCTGCCTGAGTTGTCACATGCAGGAGGCGGAGCACGAACCTGCCTGCCCAAGTGCCTGTCTTGACAGCCCCAGTGTGGACAGACCTCTCTGCCCCTAGCCTGGGCTTCGCTCTGCAGGTGAGGCCCTGAGATCAGTCCCCACAAATGGAACACAGTTCCTCAACCAGTTGGGCTCCCCTGGGCAAATGCTTTGCTTTAAGGCAGGGACGTGCCCAAGGACAGTTTCAGACCTGCGCCCTCCTCAGCCCCAGCTACTCTCCTCCAGGAGGCTCACAGGGGGCAGAGATGAGCCTGGCCCCACAGCCTGTTCCGTACGCACTTTGGGGAGAGGATGCACCTCCAGGTCTTATGCTGTGGAGCCATAAAGACACTGAACCAGGGGAAGGGAAGAGGCTTCCCAACATCACTCAGAAAATCAGGAGGGCACCAGCCTCCCAGCCCTCCATTCCTGAACTACTTCCCACCTCTTCCCAGGCCCATAGTCTGAGGAGTCTGGGAAGGGCCCTGACCCCAGGATCCCCTCCCACTGCAGGTGTGGGCTATGGGGTGCACCATGGAAGCACCCTTCCTCCGTTAAGGCCTAGGCAGCTAGGAGAGGTCAGATGTCAAGCTACGGTCACTCCCACCAGCATGTGAGGGCTTCCTCAGCCCTTCCCTACGACACATCTCTAGGCCCTTTGAGCGGTGGAGTCTCCCCACCCCGGGGCAGACACCTGCTCTTGACCGGGCTCAGCAGGAGTGTGCGCGCACACCTCCAGTGGCGGGTCGCTACTGCCTGGGCATCTCTTCCAGGGGCGGCTCTGCCGGTCAGAGCTGCGGTCCCACCTGACCCATTGACCCCCAGCGTGCCAATGGGCCGCCGCTGCCTTCAGGCCTCCTTACCTGGGACTGCACCCTGTGTCCCCGGACCTCTGCCTGTGGGACTACTTTGTAGGGCCCAGGAACTGAACTTCGTGCAGTCTCCCACCGGTCTGGACAGCGGAGCCCGGCAGGAAGCACACACAGACACGCCACGGGCTGCCAGACAGGGCTAATGCTTTTATATTAGTTTTTCTATAATAACAAAAATCAGCTTTGAGGTTTTTATCATTTTTTCTTTAAAAAAAAAAAAACAAAAAAACAAAGGCACCCAGAACTCCTTGCAGGCCCAAAGAATAAAAATGGTGTCTCATCGGTGGTGGGGCCGGCCCTTCCTCCTCCTTCTGCCCAGCCACAGGCCTCCACCCACCCCCTGCCATGGCCCCTGGCAGTCCTAGGAAAACCTCCCTGTGGCCTTGCCCACCCAGGACATGCCTGGGGCCGGCCAGGGCACGGCAGGGAGTGGTTCCCCCAGCATCTGGGGGCCAGGGCGAGGGGGCCAGGGCAGCAGTCCTGAACGTTCCTGTCCCCAAAGGGAGGGGAGAGGAACAAAAGCCAGCTTTTGTGAGTTCTGAAGGGCAGCAGGCACCTGGCCGCAGAGAGCTCGGAGAGAACTCTGTGTCTTCTCCAGAGGATGGACGGACAGATGGACAGGCAGACAGCAAGCTGTTCTGGTCACTTCTGGCTGGGGCAAGAGCTGTTGGTGGCATAGGCCAAGGAGGGCTGTTTGCACGTGACTCGTGTGTGTGTGTGTATGTGTGTGTGAGGAAGAGGATGCTGGGGTGGGGTGAGACCCTTCCCTGAGTCTGCATGGTTCAGACACAGTGATGGTGGTGCTGGGCATGCAGTAGACAGTGGGACCCTGCGGAGGACGACGGGCAGCTGGCTGTATGTGGGTGTGTTGTGGTGTGTATGTGTGCATCTGGCTGTGGCCTGAACTGTAGGAAGGAGTGGGGAAGAGAGACTGTGTGTTAAGCTTGTGTCGGGGGTGGGTGGGAGCGGTGCTGGGTGTGTCTGGAGTGCGGCAGAGTCGGCACTCACAGGGCAGAGAGCCGTGCTGCAGGCAGGGTCCAGATGGCCATCGTCCTGCAGAACATGTGGGAGAGTCAGGGCGGCCAAAGCAGACCCGCCAGCCACAACCTGCCTGGGGGAGGTGGATCAGAGCCGGGGAGCCCACTGACGCTGCTCTGGGAAGGTCGGTGACTACGGGCAGGGGTGGAGGTTGCTCCTGGGTGCCCAGAGCCAGCGGGCGCCCCCTGGGAGGTGCTCGTGTTGATATGGCCAGGCCTGGGGTGGATTAGAGGGCCTTTGGGTCCCTCTGGACACTCTTGGAGCCTCACCCAGGATTCCACTCAACTGACCTGACCGTGGCCAATGTCCCCCAGAGGGGCAGATCCTCTCCCACCCCAGGACTCCACAGCCCCCTTGTGAGGCCCACAGCATCCATACTGAATGGCCAGTCACTCCTGCTGCTGACCCCTGGCTCTGCCTAAGGAAAAGGCCTGCAGAGAGGGGTCCACTTCATAGCCCAGACACCTGACGTAAAGGAAGGTGACTTCCCAGAGCTGCCCTGGGCCTGCCCTCCACACTCACACTGCCCCTAGGCACACTCTTCTCCCCACCTCTGCCATCCATCTATGGGGTCCTCACCCCCTCACCCCCTGGGGCTCCCCTCTGCCTCAGACCCTACTCCAAGCCAACTTCCTAAGAGTGGCCCAGTGGCCTCCCACACCCACACCCTGACCCTGTGACCCCCAGCTCCCTGGTATCCCCCTAACCCAACCTCTCCATCTGGCTGCTTGCCGACATCTCCCAGTACCCTCTCCAACATGCCCCCCCAGGAACCCTGCCTACCAGCCCCTCCTGTCTGCATCCCCTTGCCCTCGCAGCCTAGCCCCCAGGATCCACCACTGCAGACAGTCTCCTGCTAATACACTCAGTTTCCTCGTTCCTTGCCCTCCTGTCCCACAAGCCTAGCCAAAACCCCAGCGGTGGAGGGATCCAATCATCCATCTTCCCCCCACCCCCACCGTTGAGCACCTGTGCTGCAGAGAGAACACAGAAGGCCGAAGGCAGCTGGCTGACATGACTTTATGTCCAGCCACCAAGTCACCAACCTGTGACTGCCGCTGCTCAGTCCTCTGTCCCTCCTGCCACCATGGAGGGAGTACTGGCGCTCCTACCAAAGCCAGTCCCTCCTGCTATTTCCACAGGGATCACCACTAGACTCCTCCTCTCTCTTACATCTTTAACTCCTCCCTCCACGCGGCCCCGCCCCCACCAGCATTCAAACCAGCGCCATTCCTTAAAAACGGCCCAACATGGACTGAGCCCTGCCTGGGCTTCTAACCCCTTCCCGCTGCCACCCTCGACTCTTCACGGCCACACTTCTGGATAGAGTTGTCTACACTCCCTGGATCCACTCCTTTCCAGACTCTTACTCCCCCGCCATTGTCCTGACGCTGCTCCCCACAAGGCCGTGGTGACCATGGTGCGGATACACTCCGTGGCCCTTGGCAGTGCTCTGCTCCAGCAGCCTCTCAGCAGCACCGACACAGCCGATTCTCTCCACTGTGCATGCATGCATGGCATGCATGTACACATGACTTGTGTGTGCACATGGGTGTGAGTGCATGTTGAGACGTGT
Organism: Desmodus rotundus; assembly: GCF_022682495.2. NCBI lineage: Eukaryota > Metazoa > Chordata > Mammalia > Chiroptera > Phyllostomidae > Desmodus > Desmodus rotundus. The sequence goes on along the minus strand of NC_071389.1, from coordinate 35,597,735 downwards.
GTGTATGAGCATGGGTATATGTGTGCCGATCACTGGGTATACATGCGGGTTGTGTTACATGTATGTGTAAATACCCTCTGACCTGGGCTGTCTGTGGCTTTCCTACCTTCTTCCCTAGCTGCTCCATTGCAGCCCCTCCCTCGGCCACTCACTCACTCTCCCCGGGCGAGCTCCCCCTGCCTCCTGCAGCCTCAGCAACTGTTTCCAGCTGATGAGGCCTGGATCCCCACCTCCAGCCCAGGCCTCCCTCCTGATCCGCAGACCCATATATCCAACCCATCCCTGGGTGCCTCCCCCATTGCCTTTTTGGCCCCTCAAACTCAACATTCCCCTAAACAAACCTGTTCTTCCTCTCATCCACCCTGAATTCCAAGCTTGAACCTGGGCCTGGTCTCCCTCACTCCCATGTCCAGAGGGACTACTCCAGTCTGCCTCCCCAGTCCCTTCAGGCCCATCTGCTTGTCTGCATCCTCACCTCCTGCCCCACAATCTGGCTTGGGTTACAGCAGTAGCCTCTGCTGGGCTCCCACGTCCACTCCCTGGGTGGGACCCATCAGGGCACTCACCACCCTACAGGGAATGCCTGGGCACAGGCCAGCCTTCCACGAGCTTGCCATCATCCCAGCCTCCTGCCCAGGGCCTGGCGCATACCAAATGCTCTTATTGGTTTACAGAATGAACAGTGAGGCAGGGGACAGAGGGTGGAGAATGGACAGAAAGACCTAGACTGAGTCAGGGACAGGAAACTAGCAAGGACCACCCACCCATGTCAGATCTGGTTCACCTGGTCACTACCGCCTTTCCTCTTCCTCTTCCTCCTCATCCTCCTCATCCTCTTCCTCTTCCTTCTCCAACCGGTCCTTGGAAACGTCACCAAACTCAAAGTTGCCTTCTATGTCCAAGACCTGCAGGTGCTTCAGCCTCCGGAAGGCACTTTCCACCACAGAGCCCACAGCCAGCTTGTTAAACCTGTACGGCACCCATGTGGGGTCAGTGCTGAGAACCCAACCCGGACACTGACCCACCCAAAAAGAAAGGGGGAGGGGACCGGCCCTGCAGGAGGGTGGTGCAGCAAACAAACGGCAGGGGGCTGGGAGGCACCACGTATCAAGGGGAGTCCCAGCTGTCCAGTGTGGCTACAGCTTGGGGGGGCAAGGGCTGACTCTGGGCCCCTCACCCACAAAGTGAGGGCAGGGCTAGCCACTGCAGGCGCTCTCACCGAGACTTAGGGGTGACAGACATGGGAACCGCCTCTCGCCTGCCCTCTGGAATTAACCCTGAGGCCTGAGCCTCTGGGTGGCCAGCCTGGGGTGACCCCGGCGGCACACCTCCAAGGCCAGAGCCGTGCTGGGCCAGGAAACACAGGCTATGGGGAGGCAGAGGCTGGGCTCTGGTCTCAAGCCCCTCAACTCTCTGAGCAGCCCCCTGCAGGAACCAAAGCACAGGTCACACTCCACCCCAGTGTCATCCAGCCAGGGGCCTCCCAGGCCACAAAGCCCCTGGGGATGTACATTCTGCCTTTCTCTGATATGGCTCCTTCTCTGATTTGAGAGGGTGGGAGGTGGGAATGTTAGAAAGAACTACTCTGGCTCTGCTGTATGGAAGCTCCTCATGTCCTTGGGAAGCTAAGTCCTCTGAGTCCTTCTAAACCCCAGAGTCCAGTGAGAACATGAACATGAACATGAACATGAACATGAACATGAACTGAGGGCCAGACACAGCCTGGCCAGCTGTGGACACAGCTCCACCTATGCTCTCTGGGCCTCAGTTTTTCCAGCTCTAAACTGGGACGATGCCCTCCGGGATCCCTTCCAGCCACAGTAACATCAATAGTGCACCACTTGGCTTTGAACACTGACCTCCACCTGCGAGCTGTTCCCATGTGCCTTGACTATCCCGCCAGAGCCAGGGCAGGGCCCCGGGGGGGGGAGCATCAGCAGGGCCACAGGGGACCTCCCACCTGAGAAAGATCCCTTTGAGGTTGGGCGTGGAGTCGAAGGCATTGGCGGGCACAGCGCTGATCTTGTTGTTCTGCAGGTACAGGTACTCGAGCGACTCGGGAAGCCCCTCTGGGATCTCCGTCAGCTGATTCCCAGCGATATCCAGCAGCTGCAGGAGTGACCACAGAAGTAAAAGCACTCAACAACTTGCAAAGGCCCCCCACTTGCCCCCCAAACATGTCTAAACTTCACCATAACCCTGTGAGGAGGGATCTATAACGACTACATTTTCAGATGGGGAAACAGAGGCTCAGGGAGGTTGAGAGACCTGTCCAAGGCCACGCAGCCTGTACGAGGCGGAACCCAGTGTGCCTGCCCCCAAACCCTGGTCTACCCGGCTCCCTCTGCCTTCGCACACGGGTTCACAGGCAGGATGTTTGGACATCACAGTCCTTCCTCATCAACACATATGCCACCCCACCAGACTAGAGAACCCAGAGGGCAGGGGCCAGGAGTCCTCCAGTCTTTGAATCTCGCCCCACAGATCCCAGAGGAGGGTAGGGTTGGGGGCAACATGGTGGGGCTGCTTATTTGTGGACCTCAGGGGCCACATGGGCAGGGGTCAGGAGCAAGAGTACAAAGCTGACAGTGACCCCAGGCTGGTCAGTCTCAGAGTCACCACATGCCCACAGTCCAGGAAGCGAGAAGCCAGGAAAATGGGGTGTTTTCCCAGGGAGCACAAGGAGAAAGCAGTGGGCAGGAGACATGGACGTGCACAGCCCAGCTCCCTGTCCCTCAGCTGTTAGCACGCCTCAGCCAACAGACTCATGCAGCGCCAGGTGGGGCTCCATCATCTCTAAACTGCCACCCTCACCCCAACAGGCTGGGGCTCAGGGTCAGGAAGCTGGGGACCCTGAATCCATATTCAACATTTAAGGGGAGCACGAGCTTCACGCACCAATGGGAGCCTCCCTGTCACCTCCCTTACGCACAGGGCTCCCTGCTCCCCACCGTGTCCCCTCACACACTCCAGCACTTCCTCATTCATTCCATATGTCCTCTGTGCACACAGGTGCTGGGGACGTGGAATCCACTGAGACACTGCCTCCACCCTCAGGAAGCCAGGCTGGCAGATGGACACAGAATCTGACAATGACAGCTAGTGGAATGGGGCCACCATGAGGGAGCCTGGGGGAAGAGCCTGACGCAGCCTCTGGTCAGGGGCACTGACGGCGGCCAGTGCCAGGTACCGGCTCTGAAGCAGCGGGAACAGCTGCTGCTTGTAGGAAGAGCCAACAGTGAGAGGAAGAATCCGCCCCAACAGACACCCGTTCCCTGACTGAACTCATCCAGGCCCAGGGAGGTATTTAACTTGCCTATCATCGGTGGCTTCCAGAGGAGGTGACACCTGAGTCCAGGTGTATTACAGTCTCCGGGAGGGCAGTGAGCCTCCCACTGCCTTGCTCCCAGCTGGGCCCTCAGTTCTAGAACTGTGTCTGCACATGCTGGGGTCTCTGTATAGACTTGTGGAATGAATGAGGGAGTAGGTATCACCAGGGCGGAAACCGTGCTTACTTCCCGCAGAGGGGCCAGTAAGAGCAAAGCCCGGTGCGCCTGGGAAAATTAGAAGCTCGGCTGGGAACAGGGGCAGCCTGGGCCATGAAGGCTGTGGCAAGGATGCTGATCTGGGTTCTAAGGGCAATGGGGAACCACGGACAGGTTCTGGGTAGGAGCATGAGCTGAGCATATGTTTTCCAAGATACCCTCTGATTGCTTATGGAGTACAGGAGTAGAGCGTTCTTACGAAGGTTGGATCCAGGCAAGAAATGTGGGTGGATCGGCTAGGGGTATGGGCAACAGTGATGGAGAAGAGGACAGATCAGGAGGTGATGGTAGAACTGGCAGGTAGAACAAGGGGCACTGCAAGGCAGATGGTGTAAATGGGATGCCAAGGCAGCTTCCAGGTTTCCCGTGGGCACCGGGTTAGGGGGGATGTTGCCCCCTTCAGCTAGTTAGAAATGCAGTAGGAGAAGGAGCAGGTGTGAAGGAAAGGACAATGGGGTTTGGCCCCTTGAGAATGGGGTTCCTGGGGTACACCTAAGAGGGATTAATTGGCACCCATGGCTGGATCCTGATGTCTGACACTAAGCAGGGTGGGCTGGGTGAGGAGAGACCCCAGCTAATGCTGCTCCTGCAGGGCCAGCTGCCTCCCTGACGCCCACCCTGCTCCACCCTCAGAGCTGTGGCTCACCTCCCTGCCCCCCACCCCAGACAGCCCCATCCCAGCAGCTCCCCCCACAGGCAGGGACTGTGAGTCTGCCTGGCCAGGGCCCTGGGTCCAGCTCCAGCAGTGAACACAGCAGACTAAAACATCTGCCCTTATTCTAGAGGAAAGAGCTGGAAGCAAAGAGATGACCTAATGCCAGGGAGGAGGGATGGGACTTACGAAGAAAAACAACGCAGAGGAAGGTGCTAGGTGGTGAGAGAAGACCCCCAAGGAGGTGACATTTGAGCAGACCCCTAAGAAAGAGGGAGGAGCAAGCCCTGACGACATCTGGGGCACAAAGACAGACAGCGTGGCACAGGCTCCGGGCTCCAGGGCGGGCCTGGCAGCACCTGCCTCCCAGGTTCTCTAGTGAAGTTCCCTTTCAGCCCCTCAGTGAGTCTGGAGGTTTCATTGTAAGAAACTCGGTTCTTACTGCCGGAGGTCCTGCCTCTGACTCTGACCGTGGCCACAACAGCCACACCCACTGCCCGGGTCCCCTCAAGCAGACTCCCCCAGCCCTCCGCAGAACACCTCACGGGCCTTGCTGCTGGGCCCTCCTGCCAACCCAGCCTTCCTTGGGCACATATTGCTGTGCCTGTGGATGGGCCAGCTTGACTCTCCTGAGTGTCTCTGCCCCCACCCCCGGCCCTGTCCTCCTGAACCATGGGCTTCTGCCTGTAGCCATGACCTCCCCTTCCCTCCACAGCCCTCCTCAAGCCTGTCCCTGCAGGTAGGGAGCTCTGCCTGGCCATACCAGTGGTACTCTGCCCTTCACTCCTTACCGGGCATGCCAGTCCTACTCTCTGCATGGCCCAGCCCCCCTATTTTAAGGTCTGGCCTCCCCAGCGCCCTCCCCTTTACCTGCAGATGGGCCAGGTCGGCCCAGGCGCTGGGGCCCAGGGCCCGACTGCGCAGCCGGTTGCCTGTGAGGTAGAGCTCACGCAGCTGGGCCATGCCGCCCAACGCCCCACGTGCCAGTGCAGCCAGCTCATTGCGCTTGACCTTCAGCACGTGAACGTTGCGGGGAAGTCCTGGCGGCAGTGTGTGCAGCCGGTTACCGGACAAATCCAGTGAGCGCAGCAGGCGCAGCTTGCGGAAGGCATCACGGTGCACCTGCGGACTGGTGATGCGGTTGTAGCTCAGGTTCAGCTCCTCCAGGAAGTAGGTGGTGGCAAAGTCCTCGCGGCCGATGCCGGTGATCTGGTTGTGCAGAATCATAAGGGTGCGCACGCGGCGGGGCAGACTGCTGGGCACGCACTCCAGCGCATTGTTGTACAGGTGCACGGTGTGCAGCCGCTTGAGGCCCTGGAAGGCCCGCGGGTGGATGCCGTGCGCACGCAGCTGGTTGCTGTGCAGCAGCAGGTACTCGAGGCTGCGGATGGGGGTCAGCACGTCCGCGTCCACACTCCGTATGGCGTTCTTCTCCAGGTGCAGCAGCACCAGGCTGCGTGGCAGCCCTGCTGGGACCCGCGACAGGTTGTTGCTGGACAGATCCAGGTACTCCAGGCTGGAGAGCTTCCTGGGGCGAGGGCGATTAGGACAGTTGGCAGGAGCCCACATAGCAGGGGCCCACCCTCGTTTCCACCATGTCCTAGAGCGAGGTGGCAGAGAGGCTGCCTCTACTTCGTCCCAGCTCTGCCGCTTGCTCACTGGGGGACGTCAAGCCTCTCCAAGCCTCTCACTGGATCGATTATTCAGTGGCGTTGACACAGGAAGGCTCTAGCATGGTTTCTGACACAGGGATTTATTTGAGGAACAATTGTTTAAGGCCTTTGTTTGGCTACTCTGGGCCCTAAAATATGAAAATATTTTTGCCTTCAACAAACATGTTTGAGTTTCTATTTTGCACCAAGAAGCCAGTGTCTGCAAATGGTCCCCTGCCTCACTGGAATTTTGGCAGGCCTTACCATACCATCACTTGTTCTCGGGGGCAGAAATGTCAGCAGAGGCAAAAGCCTCAGAGTTCCTTCTGTGGCAAAACTGGCCAGGGCAGCTGGGCAAGAGATGTGTGTGAGAGGCCTGGCTGGGAGGGGCTTCCCGGGTGCCTGGTCCTCCTGGGGGCCCTGGCAGGGGCTTACCAGAAGGTCTCGTTGTCCAGGCCCTCATCAGTCAGGTAGTTGTTCTGCAGGTACAGCTCCCGCAGGTTGCTCAGTTCACTGAAGGCACCTGGTGGGATCTTCTCCAGCTTATTGTTCTGGGGGGATGGGGGGGACAGTGGGGGGGGGAGCCTGAGAGACAGCCAAGGGGCAAGGGCAGAGCCAAAGGGCGTGTGGAGAGGGGTGTGAGGGAGCCATGAGGCGTGGGCTCAGGCCTGGAGTACTCTGGGTGTGGGGCTGAAAACCAGGAGCCCAGGTTTCTACCTGCTTCTCTGTAGTGGATGCTGTGCCAAGGCCTCACAGCCTTGCACTGTGTCCATGTGGGCCTGGGCTCTGCTCTGGGGGTGCCCCGTCTGCCCTCTCCCTCCTACCTTGAGGTGCAGCTTGTAGAGGGCGGGTGGCAGATGCTTGGGCACGTGGCGCAGGAAGTTGCTGGACAGAATAAGGATCTCAACGTTGCTGGAACCGTTGAACATGTTGTCTGGCAGCCCGGCGTCCGCCAGCTTGTTGTTGTGCAGGTACACGGACCTGAGGGGTGTGGCGCAGGGACTCACTCACCTGGGACCCTGAGCCCCGGCGCCCGCTCACCTGGAGCCTCCAAACCTTGCTCAGGTTGGGCCTGCGGCCTCAGGCATCCTCCTCTCCTCCAAGGAACCTCAGACTCTACCTAATGTCCTGCCCCCTATACAGCTGAGAGGACCAAGGGTGCACCAGAGGTTGCCCCACAAGTTAGTGGCAGAAATAGGGTTTCCTGACCCCCAGTCCATGCTTGTCCATCCCCTTCAAGGTTCTCGGTCATTCCCTGATTGTCACAGCCTGTCAACTCCACACAGCTGGCTCTAAGTTCCATGGGACTTCCTGAACATGGGAAGTGTCCCTGACGCCCAGCACAGGGCCTGGCTCAGGGTACCTGATGCCTCATCCACTCAGCAAGTGCACAGTGAGTGCCCCTACATGCAAGGAATGTTCTAGCCTCTGAAGATATATCACGGACACAACCAACGAGACCATGCCCTCATGGAGCTAACACACTAGAGGGCCAGAAGACCAGGAAGGAAATAAATACATGGAAGGTATAGCTCATTCCTGCTGTGTGCCTCTCTTGGGCCTCAGCCTTCTCATCTGTGGGGTGGGACCACACACAGTGACCCTGGCTCCAGAGGGAGATGGAGGGAATCAAGTGAGGTGACAGACTCAGGTACAGAAGCTGCACCAGGAGGGCCCAGCCCTTCCAGCACCACCGTGCCCTGCTCACTCCTCCCAAAGCAGCTCTCAGCAAGGGACTGGATGGCTCTGCTGCTGGAAGATGCTTCCCCCCAGGGCCTGAGGAAGGAGGGAAGCAATCTCACCCAGCTCCCATAGTTCCACAGACATCACCGTCCGTCCTCACCTCCTGGACTGATTCTTCCTCTCCCTTTAGGTCTCAGCCTTTGGAGCTCATGCCCCCGCAGCCCCCAGGTGTCTCCTAGCACAGCCCCGAGCATGGGGCCTCATGCCCACACCACACGGCATGGCCCTCCTCCGGGGCCTATCTGGGTCCTGTCTGCCTCACTCAGGGGGGCAGCCTCTGCTCAGCTCCTCCCCCTTCCCCAGCCTGAGCCCAGGGCCCCCCCTCTGACCTCTGACCTCAGGTTTGGCTTCTGGCCAAAGGTGAGCCCATAGATCTTGGTGAGATAGTTGGCAGCGAAGTCCACACTGATCAGGGTGTTTGGCAGGAATCGGGGTGCCAAGGTCAGCTGGGAAGGGAAGAGTTGGGGCAGAAAGACCAATGGAGGGAGGAGGTCAGCTCTGGGTCCCTCTGCCTGCTGCTCATCTGGGCCCTTCACTTGTCTCCTCCCAGCAAACGCAGCCATCTTGCCTGCGTTTCTGTCCCCTCTGTCCCCTTCCACTGACAACACAAACCAGAACGTCCACAGCCGCCCACAGCCCTGTGCTTGCCATTCAAAGCCCACCAGGCCTGTCCCCTGTCCTGCCTGTCCTCCTTGTTCTCTCCCCTCCCTGGTCCCCGACCCCGGCTCTCTGTCCAGCTGCAGTGAGCACCCTGCTTCCCCAGACACAGCCCACAGTGACCACCCCTCATTCATTCAGCAGCAGAGCCTGCGTCTGCAACATGCCAGGCACGGGTCCAGGAGCTCACTGGACAAGTCCTGGACAACAAGACAGAGAAGTCCTCTGCCCGCCCCCCGCCCAAACTTACATCCCAGTGGAGAAGATAATAAACAAGGAATAAAAGTATCTGATAATGATCATTGCTATTCAGGGAATACAAACAGGGTGCAGACAGAGCGACTGGGTGGGGTGCTCAGGGAACAGGTGACAGACACTTAAGATATGATGGCACCATAAATGCCATCCAAGGCAGAGCATCCAAGGCAGCAAACCCAGCATGAGAGGTGGGGGCGAGAGAGGAGCAGGAGTGAGTGGGTGGGGACACGAATTAAAAGAAGCAGGGGGGAGTGTGCCTTTCGTTCTGGATGGAAGGCACAGCCAGTGGAGGGTTTTAAGCAGGGAGCAGTGATGTAGGGGAGGAGCAGGCAATGATTTTTAAAGGTCACTCTGGCTGCTCTAAGGAGAAGGGGCAGAAACGAGGAGGCAGGGTTTCCCAGTTGCAGGAGAGTGGGGCGGGGGCGGGGCTTGCAGTGCCGCTGGGCGTGGTGAGAAGCCCTGGGGCTTTCTTTGCACTCAGGCCAGCAGTGTGGTAGGTGGTTGGAGACCCCCTTCACAGAGACGGAGCGCAGCTGGGGCACTGGGGGCTGCAAGCAAGAAGCGGTCCTACTTCCATTAGACATGTCAGGGAGGCGGCCAGGAGGCAGAAAGATCTTTGAGTCTCAAGTGGGAGGCGAGGAAGAGGCTGGAGGCTGCCGCGGATGAGGCCATTGTGAGGAGAGTTCAGAGAAAAGGGGCCAGGAGGGAGCTCTGGGGCGTGCCAGATATTTTGAGGTTGAATGTCTTTGTGCCTTTTCTCGTGACGTCCCTTGTACTGCAGTGTCCTCTGCCTTCAAACCCCTGCCTGAAATCCTGTGTCCCTTCATGGTCCTTTAAATGCTGTCTCCTCCACAAAGCCCCAAAAGTGCCCCTGCCCTGTGGAGATGAGCTCTCACTCCCCCTTCGCTCTTGAAAGCCTTGGCCTCTGTCTTCAATAACTGACCACTTGGATGCCCCAGATTAAGGTGTCGGGTCTGGGCCATATCTGAGCAGCAAAGAGGACCCAGTGGCCAGCCCAGAAGAGGCCCTGAAAGCTCCCTGGACTCAGCCTCTGACACGGGGGATGGGCGGAGGGGGGTGGGGGGCTTAGCACACTTCCTCCCTGTGGCGGGCCCTCACCTTGTTATTGGCCAGGTACAGGTAATTGAGGTTGGTCAAATGCTCAAACGCCTCTTCCGGGAGCCCTTCAAAGGACAGGCATCGGTCAGAGCCCTGGATGAAGGAGACGCTACAGGGGAGCCCGCCAGCGCCAAACCCCCAAGTCCACCCCACTTGCTAGAACTGGGGACGGCACTCGCTGAGGCAGGTGTGACTCTGCTCTCTTCCCAGCCTGTCCCAACAGGCCTTCCCAGCCTCTTGCTCACAGGACCCCAAGCTCGGAGGAGCAGGTGGGAAATGTCCACTGAGAGGTGACTAATCCTTCACCTGCTCAGGGACACCTAGGTGGGAATGGGACCCCATAAGGTCAGGCCATGGGGCGGAGGACCCAGACTGACATTTTCCCTGCCAGGAAGGAGTGCTGGGCGCAGCCCCAGAGGATCAAGCCCAGCCCCACGGCAGGGCAGTCTCAGCATCGGAGCCTCCCCACCATGTGGCCTGCCCCTGCCCCGTCTGGTGTCAGGACGGCTGTCACTGGCATCCTGGCCAGGCCGACCCCTCTCCAGTCCTGAGGCCGGCCCATGACGCTGGGCTCCAGGCTCCCAGACCCTCAGATGCTGGGACTCACCCAATTACCTAACGAGAGGGAACAGTTACATAAACTGTGCAGCACCCCTCCATGGAGTACCCTGCGGCTGCCGTGTGAAATGACGGCCACGGAGAGTTTTAGCAACACGAGAAGTGCCGCTGAGCGGAACGAAGCACTTTCAATAGTTACAACACCTATGTTATAAATTCTGCGAGGAACAAAATCCACAAAGAGAAAAGACTAGATTGGATTGTGATGATGGTTGTGCAACTATGAATGACTAAAACTCATCAAATTGTACCTATTAATTGGGTGAATCTTATGTATACAAATTACTCCTCAATAAAGCTGCTTTTTAAAAATGGAAAGAAATGTACCAAAATGTCAATAGTGATGAACTCCAAGTGGCAGAATTATGAATAGGGTTTTTTATTTTCTATTTTATTTTTCTATATTTCCACATTTTCTATTATAATCAAAATGATATTCATCATCAGAAAAAAAAAACACATCTTAAAATTTGAGGGCCCTACAATCTGATTCTAAAGGCCTCCTGTGAATGGAAGAGTCTGTGACAAAGGTCTTCGAAGCCTGTCCCCTGCGTCAACTCCCGGGTCTCAGAGACACCCAGGGTGGCTTTTAGTCAACACCCAGGACCCTCTGCCAGCCCAGCCCAGACCTGCTTTTTGCCACATCCCGGGGACTGCAAGGGGTGGCTCTTCCCAGGGGTGCCCAATCCCCCACCAGGTGGCCCCATCCCAGGCCCTGGGGGACCCCTCACCTCGGGAAGTCAGGCGGTTGTTCTGAAGGTTCAGGGTCTCCAGCAGATGCAGCCGGGAGAGCTCCTCGGGGTAGATCTTCTCCAGCTGGTTGTTCTGGGGAGTCGGGGACAGGGGTGGTAGGGAGGCAGCAGCATGGGGGGTGAGCCCAGTCCTACCCTCAGCCCCAAGCTCAGGAGCCAGTCCCTCTGTCAGGGACCTCTGTTTGGGATTCTCCCCCATGGTAGACAGACCTGGGACCAGCTCTGGGCCAAGCCTGGATCTGGGTGCTAGAGGCAGAGCAGGGGCCACAGCAGACATGTGGGGCCCACATTCTAGGAGCCCACACATGGGTGTCCACAGGAAGTTCCAACTTGGAGTGTCATCTCCCCTTCAGACCTGCTCCCCACATTCCTGCAGTGTCCCACGTGGTGACAATCTGTCCTCCCCACCCAAGCCAGAAACCTCTTTTGGTTCCCTTTCTGGGCTCTGCATTTCTCACTCCCCTTGGAACGCTTTAGGATCTGGGCCTGGGACCATCTCCTCCAAAGCCTTCCCGGGTGGGACTGGGAGCTAGATTAGGAGCCACCCCAGGCTGCACACCCAGCCCTTCTGTCTCCACCTATCACCCTCTACTCGTTCAGGTCTCCGCCTCCCCCACAACTGGGAATGCCTCAGAGGCAGGTGTCTGAGTCCTCTCCATGTGCTGAGCACCCCACGCAGGACCAGAGGTGGAGAGCCGGTACCCAGGAGATATTTTATGAATGGAGAGTGAGTGGGTGAGCCAAAACTCAGTCCTGTCATCACCTCGTCCCTTTCCTCGTAGGCTCCTGGCCTTGGGCTCCCACCACGGCTTTGTGACCGCGGGCAGGTCACTTTCCTTCACTGGACCTGGCCTCTGGAAACAGCCCCCAGGGCTCCTGGGCCACACGAGGGTGACTGGGTGCACCAGCACTCCCAGAGTCCCCATCTGGAACTCCAAGTCCACTTCCGATTCCTCGGCTAGAGAGCACTCTGTCCTCCGAGCCCAGAGTACTCTATCGGGTCCGCTCTGCCCTTGTTTTCCTGGCCTCTAAGGGTGTCTGAGATTCAGCCTCAGGGCAGGTCTGTGTCTATTTCCAGACAGGGCCTCACGCTCCTTGTGGGCCTCAGCACAGAGCCCTCCCAGGGAAGCAAGTGGGTTATGCCATGGTGCTCTGTGACCAGGACAACAGACGGGACCCCCAACATGGAGCCCGATCTGCGTTTCTGACCTGCCCTAGCACCCCAAGTCTGGGCGTGTGGAGCCAGGGACACGGGGGGTTCTGGGCAAGCAGGGAGCTGTGACCGTGGGGATTCTGGGGCGGGAGCCGCGAGCGTGGGAGCAGCCCCCGGTGACCACTGGTGCAGTGCCGGTCTCACCTGCAGTGACAGGTGGTTGGTATGCTCTGGCAGGTCCCCTGGGAATTCATGCAGGTCGATGCCTCCACAGTCCACGACCCCTTCCTGGGAGCAGGCACAGTCTCGGGGGCAGTTAATGGTGGCTGGGCCAGGCCCCAGCTCCTCCGGGCTCAGGACCAGCACGGGCTCCTCCTCCACAAATTCGTTCTCTTCAGGACTAAGGCTGTGGGTGCCACTTCGGCCAAACACAGGCGCCCTCACCGCAAACACCAGTCCGAGCTGCAGCTGTGGCGGCAACAGCAGCAGGAGCAGCAGCGCCCTGCTCTGGGCCATGGTGCCTGCAGGAGGGGTCGAGTCAGACCCACCCCGGAAGCAGGGCCGACTTAACCTGTTAGGTACAGTAGGCACAGGGCTAGGGCCCACACAAGGCCTAATGGGGCCCTCCCGGGCACCAGGCAGAGCCCACTCTGGATCCTGTCCTCACATGCTTCTGATCTGGGACTCCCCATCAGGGCTGCCCTCTGGAGGGACGGCCTGAAGTGAAGCCCTGTTTTTAAGCAGATCTGCAAAACCACCCACAACCCTCACCAGGCCTGGTCCTGAAGAATCTGTATCCCTACTTTACAGAAGGTAAGCTGAGGCTCAGGAAGAACTGCGACATGCAGGGCTTGGCCTGGGTTTTGCTCAGCTCCCAGATGGGCCGTGTCCCTCCTCCAGCTGCCACAAGCCACAGTGGGCCAGACCAGCGCAGCGCAGCCCAGCTCTTCAGCTCGCCATTCTCGGGTCTTCAGGATTGGCCCTGCCTCTCTTCCAATTTTGTACCCACCTGGCCCAGGTATACAGGTCTATTTAGTAGTTCCTCCCTCCAGGCCTTTGCACATCCTGCTCCTTCTGCCTGGAATGCTGTCCCCCTCTCTGGGGTGGGATAAGTTGTGATAGGCAGTAGCTTGGGTACACTGACTATGGAGTCCCACAAACCCCAGTCTGTGTCCCCACCCACCACTTAGCAGCTCTGACCTCACTCAGCCTCAGCTTCCTCATCTTACAGACAATACTTGTCTGAACTCACAGCTTCTGTGAGGAGTCTGCAAGGGAACAGCCGCAAAGCACCTGGCGTCTATTATATGACCAGGCGCGGCTATCAGTACTGCCGTGAATACGAACGCCGGGGCAAGTGTGCAGGCTGGGAGCACCTCGCCCCAGTCTGAGCCTGTCCCCCTCCCATTAGGTCGGGGACCACAACCCACAGAGCCTTTAGAAGGGTCTGACACGCTGGCGGGCCCAGGGGGCCTGGGTAGACTGGAAGCTTGGTGATGACACTGATGTCTGTTAAGAAGTAGGCTCTGGAGCCAGAGAGGAGCCTCAGGCTCTGAGGCTCTGGGGAGCTCAGCCCTGGCTCCTACCAGCTGTGGGACTTTGGGCAAGTGTTGGTGCCCTCTAAACCCGGCTTCCTCCCCATCCCTGGGCTGGTAACAGGGCCGTCCTAATGAAAGACTGAGAGTCAGTGGGATGAACATACCTCACACAGTAAGTGCTCGATGAATGTTGGCTCTTCCCACCACTAATATCTGATCCGTGGTCCTTGCTCACATCCCAGCCACACCACTGCCTGCTCCAGAACCCCCTGCTTCTCACCCTTCCCTGTGTAGATCCTGCTGTGCTTTTTGGTCCAGTCCTAGGTCCACGTCCTCCCAGAAGATTTGAAAGGTGCGAGGAAAGAAAACAGGAGTGGCCACCAGTCTTGCTGGCCCCTATAGGTCCTCAAGGCCTAACCAGACTTGGGCCCCCCAGCCTCGGCCTGGCAGAGAATCAGGGAGCCCAGCACACATAGAGGCCCAGGCTCCAGGGGTCAGTCGGCTGTAGCCTGGCCCTGTGCCCACCCTACCACACTCCTGCTTGCCCCGTGCCCTGACCAAATGGGCAATAAATCTGCAGCCAGTCCACAGACCATCATTCCCATGGCACATTATAACCCCCAGCAAGCTCCACAGCCTCCAGCCCCTGGAGCACCAGCATTAGTCTGTCCAACCCTGCTGCAGAACGGGACTGTGGGAGGGGGAGCTGGGTACAAGTCCAGGCCCCAAATTCGATCAGGGCAGAAGGCCAGGCAAACGGGTCCTCCCCACATATCCTGTGCACTCACTGGGCCAGCTATATTTCCTCCCTCACCTTTAGCTTTGCATCTGTAAAGATCTGTAAACTGTATCTGTAAAAATATTTAATTTATATTAGCATTATGAGCCATATTGAAAATGGTATCATCACGGCTTTATGGATGAGGGAGCTGAGGCCCAGCAGGACTGGCCAATGTAGCACAGCTGTTAAATGGCAAAGCTGAGCTCCCAGCCCAGGTCTTAACCACCATGCTGTGGTTAATACAAAGCACAGCTGGGCACTGAGGACCCAGACAGACTGTTCCGACATGGCTCCTGCCCTTAAGAAGCCCACACCTGCACCGTCCAATGTGGTGACCACACGTGGCTACTGAGCGCGTGAAGTGTGGCCAGTCTAAACCGAGAGGGGCTGTAAGTGTAAGATGTAGTGTGCATGGGTTTCAAAGACTCAGGACAAAAAAGGATGTAAACTATCTTATTAATATTAATGATATCATAAAATAGCTCATTTATTTTTATGTTGATTACATGATAATATTTTTGAATCTATTGAGTTAAATAATTTGTTAAAATTAATTTTACCTGTTTCATTTTACTTTACTGTGGCTTCTAGCAAACTTTACATACGTGACTTGCATTTGTGGCTCACACTGTATTTCTATCAGACATTAGGCATAGATAGCACTCATAGCTCACATTATATTTCCAGTGGGCATTACGTGTAAACTGAGTGTCATAATTCCACTGTCATCAGAGGTGTGGTGAAGGGAGGCGAAAGTCCATAGTAACAGAGGAGGCCTAACCCGCCTGGGGCTGAGAAGGCTTCCCAGAAGAAAGGATGCTTCACCAGCTATGAAGGACGAGTGTCAGGCAAAAGGGAAGGGGAGATACAAGCAAGGGGTCCCCTTGTGCAAAGCTCCAGGAACAAGAGAGCCCATGTCGTGACCTCTAAAAACCTCCTAAAGTGGTAGAGGTTGGAGTCTGGGAGTCATACAAGTGGAGAGTGACCACAAGTCCAGGCAGAGAAGGGACTTGAAAGCCAGATTAGGGAAAGTGGCCCTTACCTTTAGGGAGATGAGGAGTGTGACCCTGGGGCTTTCAGGGGCTGTGCAGTGGTGCCAGCAAGGGTTATTGAGCCTGTTCTGGGCAGACTGGGAGGGGCCGGGCTGCGGGGGTGAAGAGGGAGGTGGATTCAAGGGAAAAGATCAGACAGGGCTTGGAGAGTGGTGACCCAAGTGCCACCAGCCACCCTCGGGACCTTGGGATCCTGGGCTGCCCCAGATCCACCACCTGGTTTCCTGTGTGTCCTTGGCTACATCACTGACCCCTCAGTCTCAGTTTTTAATGTTGTTGTTCTAAGAGTGTTGAGCAACATAAGCCCCCAAGGCCTCTTCTGTGTGCCCAGCCACACTGGAGCTATGTGTGGAAGAATAAAGGACAGAACAGACTCCTTGTCTCTGGAAGTCCCCAGAGTGAGGAGTTCCGCCGGGGGGAACAACGCACATCTTTGCGAGAGGGGCAGCCCAATCTGTGGTGAGCTCTCATCCTCTTGTGGAGAGCTTTAGTGACAGAAGTGTGTGGGGCCCAGTCCTGAGCCTGGATGAGTCACTTCACTGCTCTGGGCCTCTGTTTACTAGTCTGGGCAATGGAGATGCGAGCTTCTCATAAGGATCAATGAAATAACAAGCCCAGCTGATGCTGACACCCAGCAAGTGTGAGCTATACACATGGGGTTACTGCTACTAAGGACATCCCTGGGACCCGCTGCCCTCCCACCCCAAATCTCAATGCTCTGAAGGGCTGAAGTATGGGATTAAGGCAGGAAGAAGAAGGAAGGGGGAGGAAAATCTTCAAGCTAGGAGGCAGACCCTTAATCCCAAGCACGACCTTCCTCCTCCACTAGGATTCAGTGAAGACTTGCTGATCACCTGCTCTGCGCTGGCCCCAAACAACTACATCTCATAGACCCCGACAGAAACCCCAAGACTAAGAGTTGGTCTTCTGCTCCTGCCCCCTTGGCTGGGTTAGGGAGCTCCTCCAACATCCCTGCCCACATGCAGCTGGGGTTCAGAAAACATTTGCTGAATAAAGGAATGAATTAATGAAAGGCAGAGTTGGAAAAGATCTACAACATTATCTCATCCGACTCCCTGTTTACGGATTAGTACATTAAGGCAAGACCAGGACTAGAATTTGTGCCTCTGACTCCTGCCCAGGGCCTTGAGCTGGTCTTGAAGGTTGAGCGGGAGTTCTCCAGGTGGACTCCAGGCAGGGCTAGGGCAGGAGCAAAGGCAAAGGGTGGGGCTGGGGGAGAGGGAAGTATGCTTAAGGAAGGGTAAACAGGATGGCGTCCATTTCTGCAAGGCATCAGCTGCCATGCTACAGTGCTGGAGCCACCGCGCGCTACAGGCAAGTCATGGTCGGACTCTTGTGTATGACTCTACCAGGCCTAAAGGTGCCGCCATTAGTTGCCCTGGATCCAAAATTCAGATAAAAGGGACAAAGTATGTTCCCACAAGCTCTCATGAAATGGCATGTGAATCTGACATTTATTAACTTACACTCCAGGCTGGAGTAGATTGGGCCCAGGGCCCTAAAAGGGGACAAGATCGCCCAGGGGCTCTCCCAGTTCACACCAGTAGTGTCCTTGGAGCCAGGTGGACCACAGCTTCACTTTCCCTGGCCGCCTACGCCCTAGGGCTCACGCTCCAATGGCCGGTGCCCCGTAGTTCCGAGATGCACTCTTAGCGCCGGGCGCGCATCCCACTGTGCCTCCCAGACGGGAAGCGTCAGCGCAGCACACACGCTTGTCCCTGCTCCTCTCCTGACGTTAGGGCTGCAGCTGCCTCCCAGCCCCAGCCCTGCCCCAGCTCCACCGGCCACCAGCAGCTGGCCGACGCCACCTCCTCTTCCACCTGACCGAGCATCAGGTATTCTAAAGCCGCGATCTCGTCCCCGCCCCAGGCCAGGCTGGCGGTTCAGGGACCTACAACCTCGGGTTTTCACCGCAGTAGCGGGAGGGCACCGACCCCTCTGACCGCCCCCCGAGTTCCCCCTCCTCAGTCCAGCTGCCCCTGTGGGGCGACAGCCGCTCAGACCGACCTACAGACACCAGGCCGGCAGCTAAGAGTTCTGGGCTGGGGAGCCGAGCCCCAGGAGGGTCCCAGAGGTGGGCACGCGGGCTCATCCTCACCTGTCCGCACGTCCCAGGGGCAGATTTCTGTCCCCCTACAAGCCTCAGTTTCTGTCTGTAAAGAGGTGGAAGGGTGGACTAGCTGGGACGAGTGGCGTGGAAAGACACAGGGTAACTGAGCCGGGGATCTAGGTACAGGGGTCCACGCCCCCTACCCAGTTCCACCTGCCCCTCACTTTCTCTGCCTCCCGCCCGCGTCCTCCCACTTCCCCCGCCCATCCGCTCTCAGATTCTTTCCAGATGTGCGCAGCGGGAGGGGCCCGGGGGCTGGGACCAGCCTCTGGCCGAAGGGGAGAAAAGGCCCTTGCCAGGACCCAAAGGATCGCGGAGGGGTAGCGCCCCCAAAGGAGAGCTCCCGGCCCTGCCCTCGGTGCAGGGCTTAGAGGGGAGAGATGCGAGAAGCCCCGGTCGCCACACTCCATCGGTCCGCACGTACCCTGCGGGAAGTCCTAGTTCGCTGCCCGGGCTTGGCCCCGACCCTATGGCCCACCCGGCCGCCTGCCCGCGCTTGGTACCTGCTGCGTCCCTGCGCTGCACCGCGCCCCACGGGCCGAACACGCTCCTCTGAGTCTCCGCTGCGCTCTGTGGACACGGGCTCCTTCCATTCAAGTCCAGCCGTGCGCTCGGCGACGCAAGTTTTGTTGTGGGTTTCCTCCTCCCCGCCTCTCCCCCGCCACCCCCCCCACTCCCCACGTGCATCTGCTGGACGCGGGCCTCCTCCGGACACGGGCAGAGGGTCCCCACAGGCGCAGGGAGGGGACGCCTGCCCCTGCCCCACGTTGGACTTGGCCGGGCCCCACTTCCCAGGAAAGCAGAGCCGCGGGACCGACCCCTCTCCGGGTCCCGGCCCTGGCGGGGCGCTGAACCACTCCCCACCCCACCCACCAACCAAGAGACTGGAAAGGCGGGGTGTCTAGTCCGCAACGCTTTCTAGTTCCCAGGCTTCCGCAGTGGAACTGGACCCCTTTTAGGCCCCAGCACCTGAATGAGGGTCGGGGAGAGGGCCCCTTCCACCAAGGGCCTTTGAGATCAGTTTCTTCTTCATGACAGATCGTGCGGCTGCTCCAGGCGCCAGTACCTTTCTGTTCGCTCTCCCACCCCGGGGTCCTGGGCTGTGGCTAACAGGGCAGCCAGCCAAGACCCCGCTGGGTCCCTTCCCGGAAAAGCTCTCCGCCCTCCCCACACTCCTCACTCCCACGTTGGCCCTGGGCTCACAGCCTGGTGAGACTTAAAGGAAGGTAAATTGGGCAGGGAGTAGGGTGCATGCGGATCCCAGTCACAGGGAGACGAGGGGGGTGAGCCCTCACCAGGTTGCTCCCGGGAGCTGAAAACCTTTCCAAGTCAAGGAGCATTAACTACTAGCAGCTGAAGCAACACTGTTTTGTGCCAGGGGCTTCTGGCAGCGGTTGAAGGTACTAGGGCTGGGCTTAGGTGGTACTTGGCACCTCCACTGCCCAACAAAGCACTCCCCTTATACCTGCTCTGGCCTTGTGGTCAGGGCCAGAGCTACCTTGCCGACCCGCCAGATAGGGAGGAGAAATAACTCAAATTTAGGATCATTTGGGGCCAAGGCCATGAATGAATGAATGAATGAATGGCTCACGTAAGAGCTCCAGACTTTTCACTGGCTTCTGCTGCCGCATCCTTATTGTACCACATGCATTGTTCTGGAATTTTCACAACCCTGCAGGAGAAGAACTGCTGTTGCCCTCACTCAGGGATAAGAAGACAGCCTCAGAAGTGGTGTGACTGAGTAACTGAGAAAAATGGCCAGGTTTACCCTTCCCCACAGCCCAAGTTCTTTCCATGATGGGCAAGTGCAGAGGCTGGATTTGAACCTAGGTCTTTCTGTTTCCATTATCTCTAAAACTCGGGAATTTAGCAAGAAAGGGAAGGGGAAATATTTTGCCTTCTTTGGTCTCATATTCTAATTCTAAGCTCAAACTTACGAGCTTTGGTATGATTCACAGGTTGGACAGGGGCCAACACAGAGATGCAGCTCATGTCTTCTCAACATTGAGTGTAGAGTCAAGTAGAGCTAGAACAAGATACTTGAATACCCATGAACTAAAGAAAGGCTTGTAGAACAATGAGAAACAGCACCCACTGAGGGCCTACTAAGGGCCAGGAACCATGTTAGGTCCTTACATATTTTAAGGATCTATATACCCTGTGGGGAAAGGTTTCCTCTGGTTTCCTGTAACTGCTGAGGCCAGCCAGAGGGCACAGCATGTACCTGGCCCCCCTCCCCAGGCCCAAGAAATAGGCTCCTCTGAGGACTGCCAAGTCCTGCGTGCCCACACCTGTGCTGCGGCTGCCCGGGGCTGCAGACGGGCCCAAGCTAAAATCATCTGTCTGGCGTATAATATGGAGGAATCACGTTGAGTGTTTCAGGTGGAAAACTGGAGGCAGTCATGGTGCTCTACAGGCAAATCCTCTTTCAGGAGGGCTGTAAGGGCGGAACTGAGTTTGCAGTGTGGGTTGCTGAATCTACTTGTGCTGCTGCTTCGGCTGCTTTATGCTACCCCTCAGTTTCAGCCCCTGTGTAAGTGTAGTAAGTGTATGGGGTCAAGTACCAGCTTTGGACTTAAGACTTGAGTTCAAATCCAAGCTGGATTCAAAAGAAGATAAAAACAGTACCTACACTTTACAGAAGGGTAAATTAGTAAGAAAATGGAGGCATAGGACTCTGCACAACGCCTGGCCCAGTAAGCAGTCAAAAAAGCCGGCTGCTATTGTTACAAACTCTTACTGAGACCTGACTACACACCCGGGAAACATTAAAATAGAAATGACAAGTGGAAAGGCTTACACAGAAACCTCCGCATTGCCCAGGATCAGTGGCTCCTCATTCACAACAGTAAGAAACAAGAACACTCAAGAGGCTAGACATACACATGGCTGGAGAGCTAGACATGCAGGACAAGAAGGCTTTCAAGGGGTCTGATGAGGAAAAAGGGGCTATAAGGAACGAGTAAGGGGAGATAAGGTGTTGTTATACTTCATCATCAGAGGACTCAAAATCTTTCCTTATTAAGTAGCAGAGTCCCCAATACTGAGGTATAGCAGCAGTGTGATTTCCTGGATACTTAGAAATCAAATCACATGATGTTGTTTTGTGTATCCGGATTCCCTCTGAAGGAGCTTGATAAGACACTAAAGGGCAGCAGGGCGTAATGGAAAAACCACGGTCAAGTCAGGTACCGAAAAGTCTTCTGGGCTCCTGTAACATCCGCACAAACTACTGCTGGACTTCTGCCGTGTATCATGTTTTCCTCTCTGTCCCCCACTGGACTGCTAAACCCTCCAGGGCAAGAACCCTATCTCATGTTCTGTAAGGCCCCTTTCTAGCCCTGAAAACAATCTCTAGTGATGTCCACACCCTTCTCTGCAGAGCCGGTGAGGGTTACACTACACAGCAAAAGGGACTTTGCAGATGTAGTTAAGGCTACGGACCTTCCAGTGGGGAGATTATCCTGGTGGGCCTAACCTAATCACACAAGCTCTTAAAAACAGAAGTTTATCTGGCTGGAGGTAGGAGAGATGAGGCAGAAGGGGACATCAGAGAGATCTGAAATGTGAGGACTCATCTAGCTTTGAAGATGAAGGGGATGCAGGCCACCTCCAGAAGCTGAGAACAACCCCAGCCTGCCGGTGAGGATATGACTTCAGTCCCATAGCTGCATGGAACTGAATTCTGCCAACATCCTGAATGAGCATGGAGCAGGTTCTCTCCCAGAGCCTCCAAGTAAGAGTCCAGGGCTGCCAACACCTTGACTTTGGCCTCATGAGACCTGAGGCTGAGAACCAGCCGAACCCACCCAGACTTCTGACAACTACGGAACTCTGAGATAAATTTGTGTCGAGTTAAGCCACTAAGTTTGTGGTGGTATGTGTACAGCAGCAAGAGAAAACCAATGCAAGTGTTAATAACTAAAACTGATACATCGTACAACAGCATTTTCCCACATGTCACTTCACTTCGTCTTCACAGCCAGTATTACTGTCTCCTTATTTGAGGAAACCGTCGCTCAGGGAGGATAAGCAACTTGCTCAGGTGACCAGCGAACACGTACTTGAGCCACAATTTACACTCCGGTCTTCAGGTTCCAACACCAATGACAGACCGTTGCATCCCATACTGCAGCTACCATTCTGTGGCTTGAAAATTCTACCTTAAAGTAGATAAAAAAATGGACTAAAAAAGGACAAAAACAAACAAAAGAAAATCAGGCTGCTTTCACACTGCGAAAGCTTAAAAGCCTTTGAATTCTCCTTGTTTCTTCCAAAGATATCAAGTCGTGGAACAAGTCTGCATATGAACAAAGAAATATAAGAAGGATCAAGTCTTCTTCCCGGCCCATAGAAGAAAAGTTTTGTAAATGGCAAAAGGAGAAATCCTCAAGAGACTGGCTGTCAATGAAATATTTTCCCCCATTCAGCTCTCTCAGCCACTGTAAAGATACGTCGTTCACAACGGACTGCCAGCTGGGTTTAGGAACACCTCCGCGGTTGGAGACTTCAGTCCGCTCGTGACCAATTTTTGTCAGAGAGCTCACCTGTCAGTCTAAAACCTCTCCAGGTTTCTTCCCGTTACTTCTAATATCAAAGAAAAAGAATTCTTTCTCCTCTTTGGTCTTTCCATTTCTTTTTAAACATATTTATTTTTAGAGAGAGGGGAAAGGAGGGAGAAAGAGAGAGAGAAACATCAATTGGTTGCCTCTCATATGTGCAACGATCGAGGACCGAACCCACAGCCCAGGCATGCGCCCTGACTGGGAATCGAACTGGCGGCCTTTCACTCTGCAGAACAATGCCCAACCGAGCCACACCGGTCAGGGCAGTCTTTCCATTTTTTAAATATTTGTGAACTATTATCACGCTCTACCCTTGGGTATCATTTTGCCAAGCTGAAGTCACCTTTCAGGCCACCTAAGTCAACCTTTCTCTTATACTGCTGTGTCTTCATGTCTGAACTTTTCCACCTATTTAAGTTCTAACGAGGCATTTAATCTTGAACCAAGTGTTCGGTACACTGCAGGTGTCACATTCTAAAAGGTGAATTATACAACAACCTACTTCATAGCTGGTTAGAAAACTATAGCACGTACTGCTTCTCTGCCTGCAATTTAAATAAACAGCAGACTACAGTGAATGTCTCCCAATTTTACATAAAAGTTTCTGGCCACAAATTCAGGAACTACAAAGTCAAGTATTTACTACATGCTGCTGAAAACAGCACTGTGCATATTATATAGTATTGAAATGACTATTAATAGAATTGGTAGACTAAATAGACATCACTTTTTGCAGTAAGTTTTGGATGCGATACATTTAAAAAATATACCGATATTTCTCCAAGAAGTCTGGCTACAATTCCACACCAAATTAAACTTCCTGCCAAATGGAATCAGACGCCACGTTTCTTAAGGGCCAGAAATCTGGCCCAATATTCTCTGTTCTTACCAAGAACTAAGGAGCTGTTTGTTTGCAGCAGTCTCCAGATAGATATTAATACTGGGCCTTTCCAGTAGATTTTGTAACTCTATTGAGAAAAACTCCAACTTGGCCAGACGTGACCATGGTTCCCGACAGGGCATAAACCTTTCAGGGCCCGCACCAGCTGTTCAGTACCGTGTCCCAAATTCCTAATTCCTATCAGCGTGGTCTCCACACAAACTCAACCCCACAGAGTAATTTACCGAGAGGCACAATCTGGCTGATTACCTTTTTTTTTTTCCCCCTAGGCAATAATATCAAGCAACTTCTTTGTGTTCAAAAAGCAACCACGCCATGGGCAGCTAGGACTGTAATCTTCAGCTGAAATGCAAAACTTCTGAACATCAAACTAAATAATTCTACATTCATTCACTTAGGTAGATACTATTAAACTTTAATGATTCTTGAGGAAAATGTAAGAAGGTAGACAGTTAATTTAAAAAGCAACTTGCCCCCAATCCTGATGCCAGCTGATTATCTGAACTCAAAGGGCGGTCACAAAATATCCCAATGAATAAATACCTTCAAGTTAAAAAAAATTCCTCCCATAACATTAGGCACCACCTACCTATTGAGTACGACTGTGTGCCTGACATTTGATGGCTTAAAATTGCTGATTTCCAAACCGTCAAGGTGGACACTATTGTTGCCTTTTTTATGGAGAGACAGGCTCAGGGTCATTGTCTCAAAGTCCCAAAGCTGTCTGAGCACCAGAGCCAGGACCCAAACGCCATCTGATGGGCCCCAAGTTTTCCCACCATACCAGGCTGCTCTAAATGTATTATTTTCCGAAACTGCTTAAGTTTCAAAAGATAAAAGTGTCCATGATAGGATTTAACTTCATATTTCTTTTTTCTAAGGTAATGTACATGAGGAAAATAGAAGTTTATATTTATGTATGATGGAACATTTGACAAGGTATTCTACAATTTAAAAAGAACGTTAGTAATCACTGTCTAATCCCCATTTCTTCAAGAAATTTTTACTCATGCATATTCTGGCAGACATTGCATTAATACTAGAGACATGGAGATAAAGAACACAGTTTCTATCCTTAAGGTGTTCACGGTCTAATGAGACTACTAAAAAAAAAATTAACAGCACCCGCCCTGCGCAGAGGAAGAAACTGAAGGCTGGTGAGGCCTACATGCCTTGTCCTAACTCAGCTTCCAGGAGGCAGACAGGACCTGATTCCAGATTCTTCTGATCACACCTCAGTGACTCCTCCACAAGCCCGCTCCACCCTCAGCCTCCCAATCCATCGGGTTTATTGTCTTTGTACGTTTGCAACAGAGACTGCAGAAGACTGAGAGCTGGAATCCATCTAGGCGAGTCTAGCAATGAGGCCATTGATTTTAATGCACCCAGAATCCACTAGGCCACGTTTTTAAAAAACGTAACAGAACTACAACAACCTGACTTTTTGTATTTATTACTTTGGGCTGCTTCAATCTTAAGTTGAACTGTGTTCTGAGAAGCTGCAAATATTTTCAAAGAAAGAGCAGGACAGGTCAGGCTAACAGGGTATTTTTAATGTTCTTTCATCATCGGGGCAACAGGAGGTCATTGTAAGAGAGAACGCGTTTCTGTGACAAGGTTTCTATCCTCAGAAATGGCCCCCGTGAATAAAAAACTGTTATTCAACTTATCTTATTTATTCACTTAATGACAGCCAAGAATTTGTGCTGGGTATCCAAGTGGATGCAAGAGATGCTGTTCTCCCTGTGCTTACAGAGCTCTGTTTGGTGGGAGACAGAAACAGATTACTACAAAGGAATGGTTAGCTCTACTTGTGACAAAGGACAGCTTCCTGAAAGCTAAGGCATGAAAAAGAATTTGCCAGATGGGTGCGGTGGGGGGCTGGGGCAGAAAGAGACTAGAGAGGGCGCACACAGAGAACGGCATGCACGAGACGGCCTAATCTGGAACTAAAGCGTTAGCTGAAGTGCTTGCTCTGTTTAAGACCACCCCTATGCTCGGGACTCCAAGCTGACCTCACCTCTGAGCTCATCCTGTAAACCCAACTTCCTCCTTGATACCCGCACTGGGAAACCTCTCAGACATCTCAAAGTTAAGTTCAAATGTGGAGCTTATTATTTCAAACATTAAGCCTGCTCGTCTCCAAATCATTCCAGTCATGGCACACTCTTCACCAGGCCAGTCACTGGAGGTCCTTCTTGCCCCTACATCTAGTCACCAAGTCTGTCAGCTCTACCTCTGCTTCCTTCTCCACTTCCATCTCCACCACTGATGCCCAGTCCAGGGCTCCACCTTCTTGCACCAGGTCCCCACTCTCCAGCCCCTGCCCCCAGTACACTCTCCACAGACAAGCGACAGCAACAGTTAAAATCGTTCATTCCTCTGCTGACAGCCCTTCTGGGATGCTCAGTTCTTCCACAGATATTCCAACTCCATTCTCTCCTTCCGGCACATGGTAAGACTGTGAAGTTAGGGGCGGGGGCCATGGAACTTTCTTTGGATAAGGAAATGGGAGCAGAAGTGACATGGATCACTTCTGGGTAGAAACTTTAAGAGCCAATGCAGGAAGAAAATGGGGGACATATTTTATAGTGTCAACAGTTAAAAAAAATATATATATAGCCGATGTGTACTTTACGGTTTTCTCTTCTACACCACGATGACCAGAATGTTCCAGAGACTGGCTGCTCCATTAGCCTGGATTCTTGACTTGAGATGTGACGGCAAAGTGGATATGCAGCGTGAGTGTAGAAATGACACGTCCGACAGCTCCCAACTGCACTAAGAATGACGTACGAATGCCATACCATAACAACAGATTCCAACACAATTCGCTCCCCTGTACCTATCCAACCTCACCTTAGGCCTGTCCTTCCTGTTCACTGTGTTCCACTCACACTGGCCTCCTTGCAATTTCTGGAACATGCCAAGCCCCTTTCTACCCTTTTATGCAATGTTCTTCGTATGGTTCACTCCTCAACCTTTATTTTTTATATTTTCATTTTATTGTTGTCCTCACCTGAGGACATGCTTACTGATTTTAGAGAGAGAGGAAGGGAAGGAGAACACGTGGGAGAGAAACATCGATCAGTTGCTTCTCACACGCTCCCCAACCAGGGTCCGAACCTGCAGCCTACGCATGTGCTCCAACCAGGAATCAAACCCGTGACCCTTAGGTTTATGGGACAATGCCCCAACTGAGCCACTCTGGCCAGGGCCCACCCTTTAGATCTCAGCTTAAAAATTACCTCCTCAGAGATGTTTCCCTAACCACTTTGTCAAAGGAGGCCCCTCACTGTGCTTCTCTATCCCGGCACCCCTACCATTTCCTGCACTGCACACCAGTCTGTAGTAACTGCTCATTTCTTTGATTGCCTGTCTCCTCCATGAGACTGTAAGTACTGAGGGGAGGAGCTTACCACTCAAAATAGCACCTGAATAAAGTAACCACTAGACAAATATAATGAACAAATTAAAAAAGACTCAAAAAGTGGGACACAGGAAAACACTACAGACTTCCGGCCAAGATGGAGGTAGACAGAGATACATTGGCCCCTCGCACAACCAAAAGAAGGACAACAAATTTAAAAACAAAAAAATAACCAGAACTGCCAAAACATCAAACTATATGGAAGTCCAACAACCAAGGAGTTAAAGAAGAAACATTCATTCAAGAGATGAATTATAAGGGTGCCAGAAGAAGAGGAAGAACAAGAAATTGAAAACTTATTTGAAAAAATAAGGAGAACTTCCTCAATCTGGCAAAGGAAATAGACTTCCAGGAAGTCCAGGAAGCTCAGAGAGTCCCAAAGAAGCTGGACCCAAGGAAACACACACCAAAGCACATCAGAATTACATTACCCAAGATTAAAGATAAGGAATCTTAAAAGCAGCAAGAGAAAAGGAGACAGTTACCTACAAAGCAGTGCCCATAAGACTGTCAGCTGATTTCTCAAAAGAGACCTTGCAGGCAAGAAGGGGCTGGGAAGAAGTATTCAAAGTCATGAAAGGCAAGGACCTACATCCAAGATTACTCTATCCAGCAAAGCTATCATTTAGAATGGAAGGGCAGATAAAGTGCTTCCCAGATAAGGTCAAGTTAAAGGAGTTCATCATCACCAAGCCCTTATTATATGAAAGGTTAAAGGGACTTATCTAAGAAAAAGAAGATGATCAAAAATATGAATAGTTAAATGACAACAAACTCACAACTATCAACAACTGAACCAAAAACAAAAACAAACTAAACAAACAACTAAAATAGGAACAGGATCACAGAAATGGAGATCACATGGAAGGTTATCAGTGGGGAGGGGGAAAAGGGAGAATAGCAGAAAAGGTACAGGGAATAAGAAGCATAAATGATAGGTACGAAATAGACAGGGGGGAGGTTAAGAATAGTATGGGAAATGGAGAAGCCAAAGAACTTACATGTACAACCCATGTACATGAACTAAGTGGGGGAAGCAGGAAGGACGGGGGGATACAGGGTAGAGGGGAATAAAGGGGGTAAAAATGGGACAACTGTAATAGCATAATCAATAAAATGTATTTTAAAAAGAGAAGAAAACACTACAGACATCGTATCACATGTCACAGAAGCCTATTTCAGATATCTCTTATCCAGGACCAGTGAAAGCAGAAAGATGCAGTAAATCCAAACTACAGATAAATCGGACATTTTGTGGGAACTTTTTTCTTGAAGTCTTTCATCTCAGAGTAAGAAGCTACTATGATTAGGAAATAGGACTGTGTTCTGAATTCATTTTATGGGACTTGAGATCAACTTATATTGGCTTAATTTACCATCTTGCCCCATCACCACATGCTATTCTGCTGGTCAGAGGACATGAAAAGCTAAATGGTCTAAGGGGGATCTGATCCACAGTCCTGATCTGATTAGCACAGTCTCCAAAGCATCCAAACAAATGAAACCACCTGGCTTTTTGCCTCTGACCATCCTCAGGTAAAGTAACACGTGTACAATAGAAAGGTGGGGCCTGGATAACTCCCAAACAGTTCTTATGGCCTCTGAAGGGTCTCAGAGAATGGTCAGAGCATAAGAAACCTCACAGACCATATACTTAAATCCCCTCCTCCAACAGTTGAGCAAACAGGCCAAGCAGGCAGTTAACCGTATTTTGCCGTGTATAATGCACACCCACGTTTTTGGCCCAAACTTTCAGGATAAAAAATCTTTCATTTTAATTTTTATTTCAATTATTTATTTATATTTAGGAACAAAACCTATTATCATATTCTGGGGTATTATTTTGCATATGGATATCATTACTGCTTTCCAGAGTTATACTTTTAACACACAAGCATAAATAAAAGAATTAAAAACATTTAGTCCTGACTGGTGTAGCTTGGTGGCTTGGGCGTCATCCCATACACTGAAAGGTCACTGGTTCAATTCCCAATTCCTGGGGTCAGGGCACATGCCTGGGTTGCAGGCCAGGACCCTGGTTGGGAATGTGTGAGAGGCAACTGACTGATATTTTTCTCACACACTGATGTTTCTCTCCCTCTCTCTTCTTCTCTCTCTAAAAATAAATAATAATCTTTTTCAAAAGTTTATATAGATATGGAATTAGTACTACCCATGTATAACGTGCATACTTATTTTTCCCTCAAAAATTTAGGCAAAAAGTGCACATTATACACGGCAAAATACGGTACTTATTTGCCTAGGAGAAGACAGACTCCTGGCCCCTGGCCAAGTGCTCCTTCCACAACAGCGGCCTCCCTAATCAAGAACTGGTGATTATGTCAGAGTACCCAGCAGACAACCCAGTAGATAGCGTGTAGATGACATCTAGGTCCCCCAGCTCCCCCTCTTTCTCTTAATCTCCTTCATTTAGACAACCCAGAATAAACAGAAGAAACATAATACAAACAAAGGAGACCAGGAAGAGCTATTTTAATTTTCTATTAAACATTCTTTCCAAAAGCATTATTTTACCTTGTATTTTACTAAGTTATAAGAAATAACATTAGTATTAGAAAAACTAGAAAGAAAGATAAATTTGGATTATTAACTAAATATATGAGAAGGAAAATTATAAGAAAGGACTGAAAGCTTTATAAATTAATATGAAATTATAACTTTAAAACTGCATCTCAAAGCAAATTTTATTGTTAAAACTATTTAACACTGATTTTTCAATAAGGAAACCCATTTAAAAATATTTTTTATTTTAAAAATAGGCCTGTGTTCAGTTATAAATTTCCCCCCCAAGTTCTGATCATATATCTTCTATTTAGATTTGGGAAGAAAATACCATTCTGATGGCGCAAAATGCAAAATTTAAAAAATTTTTAAAATCCCAGCACAGAATTTTAAAAACTATTAATGGAAAATAGATTAAGGTCATTAAGAGCACAAACTAATTAGCAGCCAGCTTCTGGTATTTTGTTTCTCCCCCAATTCTCCCAAGAAAAACTTAAATTGAATCTTCAGCAGAACAATCCTCAAATATACTTCATAAGCAAAATGAGAGCTTTTGTTTACATAGCTTTGGGATGTTGCTGTTCCTAATTTTATTCTGAAACCCAATTTTCCCCCAAACCATAATTACCATATTAACTTTGTAACGCAAGGTTGTATGCGCTTCAGCGAAGCAGTAGCATGCCACCAGGCTCCACCCACCCAGAGCTTCGGAAAAACAGGATTGGTCACACCCATCTAAAAACAAATCTCGTGCTATTGGCCAACACATGATTTCTGTCTAAGTTCTGACAATGAAATATGTGGATATGTATCTGTAAGTCTCGTCTTGATTTTCAAAGGTAGGAAAAGGAAGTTCTTCACAGCTTAGCTTTGCCCGGCTGGAGCTGAAGATTTTGTAACTTCATAGCCAGACCCATGTTGCCAGTGATTTTCAATTTGCCTTGAAAGAAGGCCTGTGAATAAGAAGAAAATGTATTACTTGGTGTTTTCTGTTTTGAGATTGCTCATGTTTCTAGACTGCCCAACCCTGAGATCACTGATTCATCGGGTCTCTTATACTGTCTCCTAAATATGAAATTCAGCTTTCTGGAACCGATTTAGAACCAGATTCTGCAAAAGGAAGGAACTATGAAAGCCACAGAGCAGTCCGAGGCACATCTTCCCCAATACCTTCTCTTAGAAGTTGAGCCTGCCTCTACCTGCCTTCCTCAATGGTGGTACCTTTTCCAAATATTAGGCCAAGTGGGTTCACACTAGAATGATTTTGTTGAAAAACATTACATGTGTATCAGGACTATAAACTAAAATTTTCAGAAGTCTGCTGAGAAAAAAAGCACACGCATAACACACTTAGAAACTCCTGGAGTACAATATGGATGAAATATCATCCATTTTTTTTTCCTTTTTGGTCTTCACAATAAAGGACCTCTCCCCACAGAGGGAGGTCAGGCGGCCTGCTGAGACTGAGGTGCTTGTGTTCATCTTTGGCTCAGACAGGAGAATCAAGCCAGTCCGAAGTGTTGAGCCACAGTTTGTTCCATTTAACAACTGCCGGGCATTAGATCACATGATGCTTGCTAAATTTATCATGTCTAACAAAATCCCAGGAAAACTTTGGAGAAATAGCAAAATTGGGAACATAGCCAGACTTCCCTGCTATGATCTCAGTCTTTAAACTGAATTCTTAAAATAAGTAAGGGCTAAATGAAAAAAGTTCCTGGTAGTCTTAGCTTTTTAACAAGTACATTAAGAGGGATGGGGAGAAAAGGCAGACGACTATAATTGAATAACAATAAAAATTAAAAAAAAAAAAAGAAGTCAGCAGGTAAGCTCAGTTGGTTAGACCACCGTCCCCGATACGCCAAGGTTGTGGGCTCAGTCCCTGGTCAGGGCACACACAAGAATCAACCAATGAGTGCATGAAATAAGTGGAACAACAAATGGATGTCTGTCAGTCTCTGTCTCTCTTTCTCTCAAATCAATTTTTAAAAGAGAAAAAAAAAGAAGTTAGGACTCTTTGCCTCACCCATGGGAATGCACAGAGACCTGCTTTTTCTGCACCCTCTAGTAAGGGTGACTAATTTTTTTTCCCCTCCTCTGTCTGGACAAACTAAATATTTCCTTCCTATATGGCACACAGCCTTCTGTCTGATGACTTAAAGGTCAGGTGTCACAGAACACAATATATTTAACATATGTCCTTTAAAAATATGGGCCAGTGGTACCTAGAAGAGAAATTCACCATCTTTCCCTTTTTTAAAGTAAAAAAGAAAATGTCTTTTTATTTACTAATTATTTGAGAACACACAAATCTTCATTCACCCTTCAGAGAACCCAAACGTAAGAACCATTTTAATCTGGCCCCTAGGTATTCTTGTATGTGCCTGCTGATGGAGAGCACGTTGCTTTCTTTCAACTGTAGCCAAACACTGAATTATAATTTCCACTGCATTTAATGGTTTCCAGTCAAATCCGACTGAGCATAAGGGAAGGTGCCGAAAGGAAGGCCATTAGCACATTAATGGGAAGGCGGGTCATTTTCATCTTTAATTCCTTTGTGTGAGAACAGGTGCTCAAGAAAAACAAGCTAGCGCTTCACCCCAGCAAACGGGCGGTGAACGGATAAAGGAGCGAACGGAGGGTGGCTGACGGAGGGTGGCTGACGTGTGCTGGCCCTGCCGAGGACGCACATGCAGCAAGTGCACAGTGGAATGAGGGACCGTGGGTGGGAAGGAAGAATACAGCCAGCTCCGATACCGGTGGCCTCTGTTCTGTCCAGACTTGTGGAGCGAGCTCAGTGGGTGGAAATGCCGGTGCCAATGGTGTGTATTCAGTTGAAACGTCAGAGACGCACGGCTCTTGTTTGTCAGTGCATTAACTGAAATATGCTTAGTTGCTTAGAAAAAGCATTTTTAAAAAGAAAAGCATTTTAAAAAGGAACACAAGTGGGAGTCAGATTTAATTGTTTCATCCAATTTCTAGAATTACCAGGGGACCACAGGAGTAAGACCTAAAACAAATCAGGTTGAGCGCCTTAGTTTCCTTGTTATTATCTGTGGCTGATGGGAAGCTCAATATACTGTGGTCTGTTCACCACTATGCAACTAAAGAGGACAAGAAGACCCTTGACAACCAGGGCAATTCAGAAATATTCAATGTAATCCTGCAAATGTGAAAACTTAAAAAAGATCAGGCATCATGCTAAACTCTGGAGACAAGACGACAAGTAAGACGTGGTTTGTTCCTTCAAGATAACCACAATCTAATGGGGAGGATGAGCACATTAGGACTCACACCCATCATGTGACAAGTGCTAAGCTAGCAGCCCAGGAAGTGGACCAGAAGAGGGACTGGCTACAGCTCCCCCACCACTTGGAAGAAGGTCTTTGGAGATACCATCTGAGCTTAATTTGAGAGACAAGGAGTTTATCCCGGAAGGCCAGCTCAGGCAACAGGCACAGGCACGGGCGAATACACAAAATGTAGAAGGCCACACTTTTGTTCACACCTCTCCCTTCTTCCACCTGGATTGTTCCTACTCTCTATCTGTGCACTGCTCACTTGTGAACCCCTAGAACTCAGCTCCAGTGCCACTTTCTCTATGAGCCTTTGTCTGATGGCCCAGGACGTCACAGCCGCGCCTTGCCCAACCCTCCCAGACCACAAAACAGATGTGGCGCCTCGGATACCTGGCTGCCCTCACTCAGTCTTGCAGATCTGTCTTGTACCAAACTGGGGGTGCCCTGAGCATGGGTGCTATTTCTTATTCATCCGGGCATTTCCAGCACACAGGACAGTGCCTGGCACACAGTTTGTTCCACAAATATTTGTCATTTGTCAGGTGAACACTGAGTGTTGTGGGCTTGACCACTTTGCACTTTACAATGTGAGACTGAGGCAGGAGATGAAGTGCAATGGGCTAGAAGACCCCACCTACTAGAAGGACATAAGTGCCATCACACTTACCGACTGAGGATTCATTTTACCAGTCATTAAAGCCAGTAAGTCCGAGTCAGCCATTGTGATTGTGCAGTCAGCCTTCT
This sequence comes from Desmodus rotundus, assembly GCF_022682495.2. Classification (NCBI taxonomy): domain Eukaryota; kingdom Metazoa; phylum Chordata; class Mammalia; order Chiroptera; family Phyllostomidae; genus Desmodus; species Desmodus rotundus. Next base: position 35,564,622 of record NC_071389.1, on the reverse strand, counting down.
TGTCTAAAAAGATGTACAAGACAAGGAAAGAGAAAAGGGGAGTGTTCAGTTAGCCACTAACTGCAACAGCGGTGTGGGGAGGTGGGCGCTCAGTGGCAGTGCGGTTAAATGCGGCATAAATTACATGCGACCTCAACATTTAACAAGAGAGAACTGATTAAATAAATGATGGCAGGGTAAACAATCATTTGTTCAACAGAGATTCTAAAAGCATCTACGTATGCTAAGTACTTTTTTAAGATTTTATTTATTTATTTTTAAAGAGAGGGGAAGAGAGGGAGACTTTTCATAGTATAGCCTTTTGTATCTCCTAGTCTTTTAATCACGAAAATGTATTACCTATTCTAAAAGCAAATAAATAAAAATTTCAAAGACAATCACTTAAAGCCAATTATTTGCTTTACAAGTAAAACAATGTTTTAGAAAAAAGAATGACTTTATCAATACTCCTAATTTTAAGAGATTTTGTAGTCTTTTATTCCCTTTTAAAAATTATCATTCATTCATTCATTCATTTATAGAGAGGGGAAGGGATGGAGAGAGGGAGAGAAACGTTGATGTGAGAGAGAAACATCTATTGGCTGACTGCCTGTCAGCACAGGCCCCACTGGGGACCTGGCTCACAACCCAGGCATGTTCCCCGACCCTGACCAGGAATTGAACCGGGGGCCTTTCAGTTTGCAGGATGACGCCCAACCCACTGAACCACACCAGTCAGGGCTAAGTATTTTTTTTTTTATATCACCCAAGGACATTTTCATTTGCTTTTTTTTTTCAGAGAGAGAGAAGCAGGGAGAGAAGAAGGGGGAGAGAGAAACACCGGTGCGAGAGAAGCATCAAGGGAGAATCATGAATCAGCTGCCTTCACATATACACCCAGGCCAGGGATCCTTCAAGTCCCAGCCATGGGTCACATGCGCCTGAAGCCAACTGGGATTCGAACCCAAAACCTTTTGGTCACTGGACGACGCTCCAACCAACTGAGCCACACCAGCAAGGACAGGGCTACATTTTGGTTTTGTTTTTTTTTTATTCTGAGGACTTTTAATAGGTAGTCTACTGACACTCTCAAGAATACTAAAAGCAGAAAATGTTTTTGAGTGTTGATATTTCATCTCTCAGATTTTTGAGTGTTTCATCTCTTAGATTTTTTCTTAGTTTTCTACAAACTGGTAAGCATCTAAGAGTCTTCATTTGTAATAAACATTTTAAACATCAAGTTAAATTCAGTATTTCATATTATACTCTGCCCTATATTCCTGATATCCCTTTCTCTGCTCCACTTTTAATTGTTTAAATAAAAAAGTGTGTGTATGTATAACATATACATACACTCACACATACATATAAATGACGTTGTGTTCACTCAGCGAACGGGCTACAATGCAGCCATTATATGATATGGATCTACATTTACTGGCCTGAAAAAAATGTTAACGTTACACTGTGCACGATACTGCTGTATAAGCCAGTTACAAAATAACTGTAAGCATGATCCCATTTTTGCATCAAAACAGATATTCAATTATTCAATTATATGTTTATATGAAAAACATCTTTAAACTTAGACGCCAATGTATTAATAACAGTACGGTGGTGCTGAGACTCTCAGGGGACCCCCTGGTCGCTGCCTCCCGGTGTTCATGCCATTGCACATTCCCCTCCTCCCCCCCCCCCCCGCCCCCGAGTGTGGGCAGGAGCTGTGACCTGCTTCTAGACGACAAACGTAGCCAAAGTGATGGGACGTCATCCCTGTGGTTCTATAATGTTATATAAGACTGTCAGGCTAACAGACTCACTCTTACTCTCCTTCTGGCCTTGAATAAGCTGGCTGCTATGCCGAGAACCATGTAGGTATTGGAGAGAGCCACGGAGCAGGTTACCCGCCTTTAGGAGCTGAGGGCAGACTCTGGCCTACAGCCAGAAAAAAACTAAAGCTGTCATTCTCACAGCTGCCGGGAAATGCATTCTGCCAGCAACGTGCATAAGCTTGGACACGGGCCCTTCCTCAGTCAGGTTTCCAGATGACAGCCCCGCCCTGGCCAGCACCTTCACGGCAGCTGTGAGACCCTATGCAGAGGACCCAGCTAACCTGTGTTCAGCCAACTTAACCACGGAAACTGTGAGGTACTAAGCATGTGCACTGTTTTAAGCCACTAAGTTTGTTATGCAGTAACAGAAAATGAACACGGTTATCTAGATCAGGGTTTAACAAACTTCTGTAAAGGACCAGACACACTACACAGGCTTTGTGGGCCATCAGATCTCTGTTGTTAACTGCTCAACTCTGTGCCCGTATCTCAAAAGCAGCCACAGATAAAACAAAAGAGTGTGTCTGTGTTGCAATATAACTACAGGGTGGGGCAAAAGTACATATGGAAAATAACATAATGATAAATAATAATAAGAAGAAACTCTGTGTTTCGCCTGCTCACAACTGCTATATCCCCAGGCTCTTGAAGAATGCTTGATACAAAGGGCAATCAATAAATTCTTGTTGAATAAATTATTTAGAATTCAAAAGACTATCAAGTTATGGCCCAATAACTAATCAGATAATGTCTTAATAAAAGAGATAGGGGATGCTACATTCTGACTGTTTGTCTCCCCCTCCAAAACTCATATTTAGGAATCCTAATGCCTGATGCTACCAGTAGGTAGGGCCTTTGGGTGGTCCTGAGGGCGGAGCTCTAGTGGAAGGGATTAGTACTTTGTGAAAGAGACTCCGAAGAGACCACTAGCCCCTTTCACCGTGTGAGCCCGCAGCAAGAGGGCGCCAGCTGTGAACCAGGAAGAGGGGCTCTCACCAAATATGACTTTGATCGTGATGTTGCAATTCCAGCCTCCAGAACTGTGAGAAATAAATTTCTGTTGTTTGTCAGCCACCCGGTCTGCAGGACATTTGTTATAGCAGCCCAAACGAAGACCCGGGTAAAATGTTAAATTATAGCATGCCCGTCTTATTAAATAACTAAAACAAGACTGAAAATAAAAAAAATTTTATTATATGTCTTACAACTCAGAAATAGTCTCTAAAGAGAATGAGATTCACTAGCCATTCCATCTTTGTCCCTAACAAAGTTTTCTCTTATTGCTAGAAAAAATGTGTGAAACCTTGAAAGTAAAAGAGTTTAAAAATCTAGAAAATCCAGTTCTCTTGTGGATACATAACATCAAAGAGCAGGCAGGGGGAAAAAAGCTAGCAAATTGAGATCGTCAGACTTGGTTTATCATTGGACTTGGTCCTAACACTGCAAGAAAGGACTCAGTTATTGAAAGGTGGCTTTAGGAAGTGAAGTCTGCTGTGGGAGCTGCTATTGTTGCTGATGTATTATCAGCATCTATTGAACTCTTGCTATACCAACCACTTCATGTACATAACTCATTTGATCATTATAATAACTCTATGAGGATCAGAGAGGTCAAATAACTTGCTCAAGATCACACAGCTGATTAGCAGCTGAGCTAAGTCTGAAAGCAGATTCCTGCAGCTAAAACTCACACTCCCAACTCTTATGTTCTATGGCTTCCTTGTATAAGAAGGATACAGACCCATTCAATAGCTCAGTTTTAACTGGGCCTTCACAGTTCATCAGCATCTGATGAATCCCAGATGTGTTCTCAGCTCCCCACATCCTCTTAAGGAAGTCTTAGACAAATCTAATGTGTTCAAGCAAAATTAATGTTTACTATACGAGTTGGGAAGGAAGCAATGATTTACTGAGCACTCCCTGAACTAAAGTGCTTTCCGCACCTTATCTCATTTAAGCCTCACAACAGCTCTATGAATAGAAATCATTCTTACCATTTTCTGGGTGAGACAATGGGATTCAGGGAAGACATACACCTAGTAAATGACAGAGTGGAGGTCCGAACCCAGGTTTGTGTGTCTCCAAAGGCTATGCTCTTTCTACTGTACTGTGGGGGTGGGAGACGCTAAGGCTTTCTATACCATGTTCCCCACAAAAGCGCAGGGTTGAAAACTCAAGTAAGTGCTGAGAGGGCAGAATAAAGGAATAAAAGAGTAAAGTGTCATGTCAGATTCACCAAAGTTGACTTCCTGGAGATATGCGAGTTGTCTCAGAGGACGGAGAGGAGCAGACTTCATGGAAAAGGTACTAAAAGGCACCTAGGCGGAAAAAAGATGATGGAAAGTGCACAAAATCTCAAGTACAATCATTACCAAACTCTTAGATTGTAAGCAAATGAAATACATTTCAGTAAATCTTACTTCGTTACAATTAAGTAAATCTCTCATCACCGTGCACATGCCAAAAGAACCAGCATTCTCTAAGATGCCAGTTCAAACTAGGACAGGTCATTAATGCTTTAACGTAGCTGATCCCTAACAAATGGTCATTTGTTGGCTGATGTAAAAGGAGCTGGCAATTTCCAGTGATGGCTTTTACTGGGTAAGCCCGTATTTCAGCGCCACTCCTGGCTGCCAACGCGTGTCAGTTTCAGCAGACATCACCCTGCCCCAGGGTAAAATCCGCTCAGGTCTGGGATGGGGCACCGAATAAGGGGAGAGCTCAGTGCCAGAGTCCACATGCAGGGAACGACAGCTTTCCATAAGCATATTATCTTTCATGACAAACAAGCACCAATAACAAAACAGAAAAAAACCTTAAAATCACCTTAACATCTGCCTGGGCATATCAGAATATAATCCTCAAGTATCTATAACCCTTCAGTAATTTTAAAAAATTGGCACTCTTTCCCAAAAGTTCTTTTTATTTCTAAAAGCTAGAACCTAGATGAAGCAGCTCACAGAAGTCAAACATACAGTTATTTTTCTGTCCACTCATTTTGAGAAAGAAAAAAAACCCCACTATATATAATTCAAGAGCTTTTCACAACAATGCCACCCTGTCTACACCACATGAAGGCCTTTGCTACTAACTGCTCAGCTTTTCCTTCGTTAATCTCTGGTTGATTTCTTACTTAACGTGGCTTATAACACTATTCACATTTCCTCCTAACTCTCAACTCTACTCCAGACACTCTGCCAGCCTCCTCTCTCCTTCGAAATACCCCTGAATATTTATCTACCTTCTCAGAGAAAGAAGTCTCTGTCCCTCCTTGCTAAGGCTAACCTTCTTTCTACCTGCACTCCTGATGTCAACTGCTCCTCCAGGGCACCCTCAAAAATGTATCAATAATCATCTCCACCATCTTCGATAAATCACCTTCTCCTACACAGCTTCCGGGTCCCATCAACTTACCCCCAAAATCCCTGGCAATGACCCTGGAACAACATCCCTTTTTTCTCACTGCCAATGCTCAGGCTGTCATTTCTGCTCATCTAGACAGTGGCAACATCCATCCTCCTCACTGCTCTCTCTGCCTCTGATTTCTCCCTTCCCAATTCAACTAGTCTATTGCACAAGCTTCATCCTCTACAACACAGCTCTGACTTTCACTTCTCTATTTCTAAAAAGCTTTAATGGCTTGATTATACATCAAGTCACTTTCAAAGTCCAAAGCATGGTATTTTAAACCCTCCAAAAAGCTGATTCTCATCCATTGTATTTCTTAGTTGCGCCAGGCTCTCTCCAACAAGAGAAGTGTAACATACAAAATAGCTACCACTTACTGAATGCTTACCAAGCATAACTCACTCATTCTGCTGTTCATTTTTAAATTATTTATTTCACTAAACACCTAGCGTTTGTCAGGTACTATTCTAGGCACTGGGACTGCAGCAGCGAACAGAGCGTGGAAAAAGCTCTACCTTCATGCAGCTTCCAGTTCAAGTGGGAGGATGGAAGGGCAGTAAGTAAGTAAATAAATAAATAAATAAATATATGGTATATATCAGGGGGTGATAAGTACCATAAATAAAAATAAGGACTGATAAAAGGAGTGTGATTTTAAAAGTATGGTTGGGAAAGAGCTTCCTGAGAAGGTGACATTTGGACAAAGATCCAAAGGAAATGAGGGAACAAGCCAGGAGGCTATTTAACGAAGACAATTCCAGGAGGAGGGAACAAAGTAGAAAGCCCCGGATCTGGGAACACCCGTGTTCAAGGAAACGCAAGGAGGTCAGTGTGACTAGAGCAGGGAGAGGGAGAGTGTGGTAAGACAGAGAAAACCGGGGCCAGATCATGTGGTGCCACTGGGACAACTCTGGCTTTTACTCAGAGTCAGCAGAGAGCCAGTGGACGGTTTTAAGTGGAGAAGGGTCACAATGTGACTTGAGTTTTAAAATGATCACTCCAGCTGGTGTGCGGTGAAGAAATCTGTAGGGACAAGATTAGAAACAGGGAGACTAGGCAAAAAAAAAGATGGAAGCTTAGACCAAAGGGGTAGTAGTAGGGGAGGACAGAATTTGCTGATGGAACAGACTGTGGAGCGTGAGAAAAACAGGAGCCAGTGATAATGACGTCAAGGTTTTTAGGCTGAGGAACTGGTAGGATAGATCAGCGACGACCAAGATGGGAAGACAGTGGAGGAGCACATGATCAAAGGGGAGTGGGAGGATGATCAGGAGTTCACTTTTATATGTTAGTTTTGGGGATACGTATTAAATATCCAAGTAAATTTGTCAATTAAGCAGCTGGATATACACCTGGGAGCTCAGTGGCTGGGTCCACGCTGATGATATCTGGGAGTCCTCAGTGTAGAGAAGGCTTTAAAAGCATGACACTAAATGAGATCCCCAGTAGACAGAACTGAGCCTTGGAGCACTCCAGTGTTTAGAAACTTGGAGGGGAAAACAGGAAGAGAGGCCAAGAAGGAAGCAGCAAGTAGGCAACATGATGGTCCCTGGTGACCTTGACAAGAATAATTGTGGGACAGTGAAGAAAACAAAGCTGACAAGAGTGGGTTCAAGAAAGACTGGGATGAAAGAGACGGAGAGCTGGGGAATAAATGGTTGACAGTAAAGGGGAAAAAAAAAGAAAGACAGACAGGGATGAGAGGAGATAGTCAGTACCGACAGGTCTTCCAAGCCATGTAACCATACACTAGACCATGTACTTTACAGATTAATTACAAGATAATTCTCTTATACCTCCCATCAAACTTGTAAAATAGGTAGCACTCATTATTCTCATGTACAGATCAGAAAACTGAGGCTCAGCAAAGTTAAATAATTTATTCAAGGTCAAAATCTGTGAATGGCAAGGCCAGGACCCTAAGCCAAGTTTGTCTAATTCCAAAGCCTAAGACTGGACACTCTGTGATAGAGTCTCCCAATCTTTGGGAGGAGGCAGCTGTGACCTAGTCCTATTCTCATGGATTCACTAGTTTAACAGGGTCCTAAAGCCAGCCCTTTTTGGGGAACACCAAAGCAGATTCCCATTTTCCTCTGGGAACTTGTCCGTGTTCCTATAAACGGAGTCTTCACTGCACTGACCTGAGTTGGGAAGCACTGATCCTTTGCCATTCTTCACATCCACCACCCAGGTGGCTTCTTTACCCTCAGGGCCATTCTTCACCTTGAAGGCAAATATACCACCGATTTTCTTCACAAACTGTTCCCCTTCCTGGAAAGAAGAATAACACTGGGAGTTATAATAAGCTCATGTCTCTGGCCTCTTCCCCAAATTAAATGTTTAATAGATACTTGACGCTAGCAGCTGAGCCAGCAGGGCAGTCCCCAAGCTCCCTTAGGATCTTTTACCCAGAAGTCTGAAAGGCAACCAGGCAACAACCCCCTCATCTGCCAAGTCTTTTGTTAAAAATGGCTTTCTGGACAGAACTGGTGGAAGGAAAAGGAGGGTTGGGGGAGGGTGGCACGCCAGCATTTTCTACTGAAATGGCCTTCATTTCTCTCAACCATTTCTGAAAGACTCACTCTGGTGTCTAAATGTGTGAACTCCTCTTTTTTTTTCAGGTAAATTCCTTTACATACACTTTTGGTTTCCCCCATTTTTGGTTCCCCACAATTAAAGATACGTGGCTCTGAGAGCAAAGTCTTTTTGGTCAACCCATGTTCTGGATCAGTATAGAGTTAGCCAAGTAAGGTACCATCTACAACTTACTTTTGGATCTTGAAGAATGAAGCTGGAAAAATAACCTCAGATACGTATCTCTGTAGGTTGGTTCCCATTCCCCTCCCTCTCCCCTCATTCCCACTCTGCTGCATCTGCCCTCCCCGCAGTGTTTACTGACTGAAACAACGACCGGCAGCAGACACTGTGCTGGGCACCAAGCACACAGAAGCAGGAGTCAGAGGGGTAAGTGATGATACACTCTGAGGACTACGACAATCCACCGCGATAAAGGGAAACACAGGAGACTACAGAGGGAAGCAGTAGCAACCTCACACAGCTTTTAAAAAAATAAATCAAAACAAAAATCATTTTATTGCAATTATTTTCTTTAGAGAGAAACACATTTCACTGTGGAAAAATTAGAAAATGTCAATAAGCAAAAAAAAAGAGGAAAATATAAATAATTCATAATTTAATCTCTCAAGAGAAAATATTTTAATATATGGGGTCATATTGTATATACTGTATTACAACCCACTTTTGTTTAATATTTATCCTCATTACTGTGTCATTAAATCCTCTTCTATGTAATTTAAAATGACCAATACAGTCTTTAATTGTATAAGAGTACTATATTTAACCAATACTCTGTTGTTCAATATTTAGATAATTTTAACAATGCTGCGAATAACATCTGTATATCTAAAGATTTTCACATAGCCTCATCGATTTAAGATTAAATCCCTAGAATTAAACTCTGCTTGTTAAGAACACTGAATCTGGAACCAGCACAGGCCGACACCATCCACACCCTCACCGCTCCTGTCTCTTCTTCCATTTAGTCGCCCAGCCGCCAGGTCGGTCTTTTTCTGGTGCACCTGAACCTACCCAGCATCCACCGGAGGCCTCGGGACTCCAAAGAAGCTATTCTAAAAATACTTAGTCTGGGCCTATTCATCTCAAAAATCATGCAGGAATTTCTTGCCTGTGGGTGTCCTGAAACCAACTACCAGTATTTCCTAGTTATATCAAGAAACCAAAATGACTGTCAGATGCTTTTAAGTCAAAGAGAAATTCTCTTATTTTGGCTTCTCTTAAAAGATCTCACTCAAATTATTTTAAGTTAACTTCAGGAAAAATTATTAACAACAACAATAATCTGTGGAGGGCTATGAAGTTTTCAAGTGCTGTTATGTACATTTTTTTCTTTAATCTTCATAAACCCTGTAAGGAGTTGGGCAGGTATCAATACTAGCATTGGGCAGGAAAAACAACTGAGGCCCATAAAGGCTGGGAAACCCTCAGACTTGTTCTCTGTGCTGCTGCCAAGGACTCCATCTAACACAACCCACCTAACGCTTACATGCCCCACCTGGCATGCTCTGGTTTGGAGTTCTTAAATGGCCCCCACAGGCTATAGCATGAAGTCTATCTTTAGATTTCATTCAAGATCCGTCATGATCTGAAGGATAGCTATCTGTTATCTTCAGAGAGTTTTTCACCTTTCTCAGGCCTTACGTTCTAACAATACTAACCGTTCTGAATTCCAGGAATATGCGTGTCTCCGTGCCCTGCAGTGGGTCACGCACCGCCTCCTGCTCTCCACTCGCACCCCAATCTCACCAAGTCTCAGCTCACTGCTAACTCTCTGGGAAGGCTTTTCTGTCTCTACTGCATGAAAGCCCTTTCTTTGCACATGCACCTGGGTTTCTTGTGAAAGCAGTTATTTTTTTCTGGGAAATTTTTTCCATGTCTCTTTTCCCACTAAATTCTATGTTCCCTCAGGGGCAGGGACCTACGACCAGTAAGTAGAGCAACCAAGAACTCAATCCTAGGTTGGTTTAACTTCAAATTCTGTGTTCTTTCCTTCGACCATACCCTACTGCAAAGCAGACTACATCAGTACTTCCAAACTTTAGACTTCAAGTGAAAGCAGTTTGTTACCATAAATGAATTTTTAAAAAGTTTAAAGTCTTCTCCACATTCCTTAAAATGCTTTATCCCTCAGGGTTCTGGGGAGACAGTCTAGAAGAGGGGGTTAGCGGCGCTGGTGCGTTGGGCCACCCAAGAGCCAGGCTTTCTGTGGGGCCAGCGGCTCTTCAATGACTATTTCTGGTGCATCCATGCCACGTGCTTGCACGATGCCTCAGGAAAAGAACCATGACAGACTCCAACAAGTCAGAGCAGGAAAACAGCAGCAAACATTTAGAAATTCTACCTACGTACTTGGAGAGAAATTCCTCCCTCCTCCTTAAGATACACGTAGATTAATTCCACACTTGCTGTTGATCTTAAGAACCATCTGATCATCTTACAGCATCACATCCTTTGGTCAATAAAACATTTTTAACTGAAGAGGGAGGGAGAGAGTTAAAAGGGGAAAGCAAATACACATTTATTGTGAAACCACAGATCATTAAAACTAAGTAAGTCCTAAGTGCCTCCTTGCCTGAAGAAAAGTACTCTTTCTGAGTAGGTAAAAGGTCAAGGAGTAGGTCCTGTCCTAAACATAACCAGAACAAAAAAATTAACAGAACTCAAAGAAGGGCAATGGGATATTGCTAACAAAGACAAAAGTAGAAATAAAATATCTCGCCAGGCTTCCTTTGCTAAGGTAGAAAATGCATGAATTGACAAAAGATTCCAAGACTTTCTTTCACTTTCCAGTCCTGCAAACATTCAGGAAACTGACAATCGTGGGAAGGAGGAAAAAAAACAAGGGGACAAGGTCCATGCAAGTGAGGTTATGGAAGGAGGAAAAAAGAATTAAAATGGGAGCAAGAGGCACACATTCACAAAGCCAGAAGTCTGTGCAATAAAAACAGCACTTCTTTGTTAACCCCAATAACGAGGTACTCAACGATTGACATCTAGCCACACCAGAGACTCTCTCATCTAATTATTTTTATTTGATTTTTTTAACAGAATAAAGTTCAAAGAATGGGGCAACTTGGCACTACACTACGGTTACTCTGTAGGCAAATACTGCTGGCATGAAAAGAAAAATTTTTAAATGAGATATTTTTTCCTACTAGATTGGCAAAGATGTTTTTTAAACCAGCCAACATAGCACTGAAGAAGGTCTGAAAAAAAAAAGCAATCATCTCATAAATTATTATTAAATTTGTAAATCAGTTCCCTTTTTTTGATGGATAATTTGGCAATATGCATCCAAAAGCAAAACACACACACCCAACTACTCCACAATTTCCCCCTTTAATTACTCATGCTAAGATAATCATGGCATTAAGTATTTAAAGATGAGCGCAAAAGGAAATTTATGAAACCATTGCTTTACTCACACAATTCAAATACAACCTGAGGTTCACCATGGAAGACTAGATTAGGTACAGACATGCGAACAAGAGCAATGTGGTCATTAAGACTAATGGGAATTATTTACATTTAAGGGCACGGAACATACTGTCAAAAGGAAAAAGCTGGTTATAAAACAACAAGTAGTCTCGCTCTCGCAGGGGCATTCCCACGAGATGGCGGCGGCACAGGTCTGTAGCAAGCGCACTGCGGCCGGCCCGCCCGAACGCCAGCCCTGGCCCTCCCCACTTCGGAAAGGCTGTTGATCATTATGAAAATCCTAGAAATGCAGGGTCCTTTGTCAAGACACATCTATCACACTGGCTGTCCCCTCACCCCCCAAACACATTCAATGCAATCACCTTAGATGTTAAGGAGTCCTTTCTGCTACAGTAAGGGAGTTCCAAGATAGTTACAATGTTTGCCATCCACACTGTGGCTCTAACACGAGGGAAATACATAGCTCAAGTGTCCCGAATCCTTTTCTTTATTTCAGCCCACTTTGATCAGCTTAGCAGCTATGCAATTGGAATTGTGTGACTCTGACTACAAGTGCCTTGTTAGTCTCAAAATTGAAACCAGTAATAAAATCCCAAGGTGCCTTTCAGTTTGAAACAATGAAGTAAATATCTCATTTTACCTGAAGAAAATAACTCTCTTCTTGGAGACGGTTACTGGTAGATTACCTAGTCTGATCTATCAAGAACTAATTATTGTACATAAAAATAGATCTGTATATATAGCATTATTTTAAAAACTCAACATGTATTATATGATCCTAGTTATGCGAACCTCTATGTTCACATACACGGAGAGACATGTGAAAGAAGGCCGACCATTGTTAACACTTTAGTGAACTCTAATGATTCAGGAGATTTTTTTAAAAATTTTTATAAGAGTTTATTTGAGGCAAATTGATGACATGTGACAGGGAGCAAGATTTCAAATGCTCCCAGAATTAAAATTTTTCTGCCTTATGTTTCTATAGAGTATAACTGTTTTAAAAATTAGCATCTTAAAAAATCTTTTTTTATCCTCACCCGAGGACATTTTTTCATTGCTTTTAGAGAAAGAGGAAAGGAAACAGAGAAACATTGGCATTAGAGAGAAACATCAATTAGTCGCCTGCCATATAAGTGCCCGGATTGGGGATCGAACCTGCAACCCAGGTATGTGCCCTGACTGGGAATTGAACCCACAACCTTTTGGGGATTAGACGATACTCCCACCAATTGAGCCATATCAGCCACAGCAAAATCAGCATCATTTTTACATCAAGAAAAAACAAATTAAAAACTACTTTGAAAAAAATCAAGCACAAAAGATTTCTTTTAAAAAAGAGTTTTGATACTAAGTAGCTTTAAAGGCTCACTTTAAATATTCCTTTTAAATATTCTTTTTAAAAGTTCTATGTAAGATCTTTTTAATTCAGAATAAAATTACACCAAAATAAATTACAACCCCTTTACATATAAACTCTGTCCATAATTATTATCTCCCTGACAAAGATAAGATGGGAAAGAGAGTGACAAGTGTTAGCCTTTCCTCTGAAGTTAAGATTTTAATAGCAATTTACCATAGTTTTTTATATAACTCAAACCTGGAGGTTTCTCTCTCTCTGAAAGGCACTCCTATCAGAATTACAAGGAAACTGTCATAGACACTCAGATATCTAAAACGCACTCAATAGTTGATAACATGATAGAAATTTTCAACTGGTACCACCTCATGGCAACATCTGAAATCTATCTGTGCTTTCTCTAGCCTCCAGGTCCTCTTGGTAGTATTTTATATAAATATTACTTACCTCTGCAAGCTTCTTCTCAATCTCTTTAAAGACAAGGCTTGCCTTAAACCCTTCGACTGCAGAGTTAGTTGGAACAGCCGCAATTTGAGGAGTTCTAAAAGAACAGGGGGAGGCTCAATTTCAATCATGGAATCACATAGGTACTAGGTTTTCCAACATTTAGACAGTAGTAATTTTCCAAACCCCTAAAAACAGAGATGTTATAACTCCTACCCAAATAAAATTGTTATTAAACCCATAAAACAAGTTTTACTTCCCATTTTTTTCCAACAAATATGAATGCTAGGCATTATCCTTGAAAATATGGTAATTCAAAGAACCTACCCGCTTGAAGTTTATATGCCAGTGGGGGAGAGAGCCAATGAACAAGCAAAAAAAATAATGGATATCGTTACTATGAAGAAAATAAGGCAGGTTAATGGGAGCTAGAGAAAGTGTATTTATTTGTGCTGGGTGTTCTACTTTAGACAGCCTGGGCAGACAGGCCTCTCTGAGGAGGTGGTACTTAAATTATGTCCATGAGCCAGCCATGTGCAGATTTAGGCAGGGAAGCCAGTTTCACAACGAACTTGAGGTAGAAACCAGCTGGGCAGTTAAAGGACCTATATACGAAGACCAGTATGCGTGGAGCGGAGCAGAGCAGAAGGATGTAAGGTCAGAGAAACGTGTGGGCAAGGTAATGAGGGGCTTTATAGGTCATGATTAGGAGTCTGGGTTTTATTTTAAGTAAAATGAGTATAAACTAGAAAGAAGCACAATCCAATTTACATGTTTTAAAAAATAAACCTGGCTGCCAGCTGGAACGCAGACTGTAAAGGGGCAAATGGGGAGGCAGGGGCCCTGGTTCAGAGGCTACTGCCGCGGCCCAGGCAGAAGGTGGCAGTCATGAGGAAGTGTGGACTAAGCACAGGTTGGACTTGAGATTCACGGTCCACCTGTGATACAAATATGAATTTGTGGACGAAAAAAGGGGTTCTATGAAAAGTAACCTCACAGGAAGATCTGACCATAAACTCTTAAATAGACAGGTCATGGTGGGTAGTCATGCAGCTTTTTATTCGTAATACAAGGTTTATCTTCGCCTTACCAAGCCCCGTCCACTGTTTCTGTAGACCTAGGTCAATAACCACCCTCAAGAAAACACATAATCTTGCCTTGCTTTCTCCCACCCTCATGTAATCTTCCCTACGGTCCCTCCTTAATTTCAGTACAGAAATGAGACTGCGAAACTGCATTCTCTGGAGCATTTGAGATCTTGCTCCCTGATATATGTCATCAGTGTTGGCTCAAATAAATTCTTTTTAAAAAGGTTTTATTTACCTTTTAGAGAGAGGAGAAGGAAGGGAGAAAGAAAGGAAGAGAGACCTCGGATGTGCAAGAGAAACATCGACCAGCTGCCTCTTGCACACCTCCAACTGGGGACCTGGCCCACAACCCAGGCATGTGCCCTGATTGGGAATCGAACTGGCAATGGCAACCCTTCAGTTCGCAGGCTGGGGCTCAGTCCACTGAGCCACACCAGCCAGGGAATCAAATAAACTTTTATAAAAATTCTCTATAGATTTGGACATTTCTTTTGTTGACAGATTAACAACCATCCGCCTACTGATAGTTTGATATTGAGGGAAACACTATAGACACCTCATGTGGCAGAAGGAACAGTCTTCACGGCACAAAGGCTTGGGTGGGAATCCTTAGGGCTTCCCGCACTCACTAGCTATATGATTATGAGCCAGATACCTCTGTGCACCTCTGGTGAGGAGGCAGGGAAGGAGGCGGACAGTGCCAATGACTCTCCAGAATTAAACGGAATCCAGTGTGTAAAGCACCAGCAGAGATCGGGCCCATGGTGAAAAGTGGCAGACATGACTGTTATGGGCTCCAGAGCCTCAAGTGTTAGACGAGACTGTTAGATACAGTCAGAAAGCTGAGGGGTCTGAGGAAGATGAGGCCACCTTAGGGTGTTAGGTAATTCCTCTGACATACTGTGCACGTGCTGGTGTTGGCTGGGGCGGAGACAGAACCACCACCACATGGACATAGGAGTCAAGAGTGTAGAAGCTGCTCAGTAAACACTCTTTCTCTCTTTTCCCTCCTCCCTCCCTCTCTTCCTCCCTCTCTCTCCAATTCTTTCTTTCCTTTTCTTCTCTCTCCCCCCACATTCTGCTTCCTTCTGTCTCTTTTTCCTCTCCCCACCCACCCCACCCATTTCTCTTTTCCCTTCCCTTTCCTTCTTTCTATCATTTCATAAATATTTAATGCGTGCTTGCTACGTGCCAAACACTGTTCCAGGTACTAGGAGTATAACAGTAAACAAGTCAGACCCAATCCCTCTCCTCACTGTTTACATTTTTTTGGTGGAAAAGAAAAGAAAGTAAACAGACAAAATAATTCCAAGTATTAGGAAGCAAAAAAAGAGGAAGAACCTACTTTAGGTAGGGCAGTCAAGGAATGACATCTTTGAGACCCAATTAAAGAACCAAAAGGAGTTGGCCTTTCAAAGAGGAAATGCCAAGTCCCTGAGAAAAGAGTTTGGTATGTAAAAGAAAGTAAAACACGACCAGTGTCACTAGAGCACAGTAAGCCGGGGGACAGTGACATGAAATAAAATGGGAGAACCAGGCAGGGACCAGATCATGCACACTGAAGTAGGAAATCTGGGAAGCCACTGAGATGGTTCGACAGGGAAGTGAAACACTTAGCTGTGTGATGAGCCCTACAGCAGTCTGCAGAACAAGCTGGGGAGGAGGGTGCAAGAACACAGGTGGGCAGACAGGAGGCTGCCAGAGCAGTCCGAGCACGAAGTGATGGTGGTATGAACTACAGTGGAGGCAGTCTGCCAGGGGAGATGGTGGAGAGAAGGAAAGGGATTCAAAATAAATTTCGGAGATAGAATCCAGATAGAGTGAGGGAGATTTAAGTGGGCGGGCAAAGGACACGGATGATTCAAGAATAGTAGTGCCATTTATTGATAAAAAGAATGTAGCAGGAGTAGAGGGGATCAAGTTCCATTTTAGGCACATTAAGTATGAGAAGTTGCTGAGACAAGCAAGCAGTTGGATGTGGGAATCTGGAGCTCAGAGGAGAGGTCTAGGCTGGAGATAAAATGGAGATAATCATCAGCATAATGAAGGTATTTAAATCCATGGGAACTGATAAGCTCTCCTTAAAAGAAAAATAGAGAAAGAGGGCCCAGGATAACACCCCATGGAACTCCATTATTTAGAGGTCTGGGAGAGAAGGGGAAGCAGCGGCCAGTGATGCAAGAGGAAACCAGAAGAGCGTGGGGTCACAAGCTGAGGGGGCAGAAAGAATCTGGAGGGAGGAGTGAACTGTGTCGAGTACCTGCTGGATTGAGCAACATGAAGAGGACAGATGACTGTGACAAAAGCAATTTTAAGGGAGTGGTGGAAGGTAGAAGTCAGACCATAGTGAATTATGTAGGGGAACAATGAAATGGAGTGGCCTTTGGAGAGGAGGGTGGTATCAAAAAAGTCTGTTTTTGTTTTAAGATCAACTGACCATGTTTGCCCAATGATGGCAATGAACCAGGGGAAAGGAGACACGAGGAGAGGAGTCTTGAGAAGGTCACAGGGGATGCGATCCAGTGGCCTGTGACAGGAAGAGGAGGACACTTAGGGAAGGAGGATCAGATGGCTGTGTTTCTAGGTGGGGTTGTAGGTCTTGGGATGGAGGATGAGGGAGTTTGGGTCTAATGGCTTCCAATTTTTCAACAAAGTAATGAGCTAAGAATGAGGATGAAAGGGTTAGTACAGGAAGTCTAAGCAGCTCAAAGCGAGCCTACCAGAGGAATCGTATTAGTATCATGAACAGCAGGCACGGAACCTAAGCGCCCGCCACGCTGAAATACACGTTCTCAGAGCACAGGAGGCCAGCACTGCTCCTCACGTGTGGAATGCTTCCATCTGAGCGAGCTCCGTTTCACCCTCAAGACCCAGGCCAAGCAACTCCTTTTCTGTGAAACCCTGCCAGATGTCAGCTTCTCAAAAGCAGATACCACATCGTTTTTGTTTTTTTTTTTAATTCTTTATATCCTCAGTTCTCGGCACACCGTAAGTATATTCAGTAAACAGTGAATAAATGGGACAGAAATTACACTGAATTCTCCCTTACCTATGTCCTAATTTTTTCCTGTTCCACTTCGAGCAGAATTATCTATGGTCACCATCTTCTCTGTCGCAAGCCTGAATGAATGACCTGAAATCAAGTCCTCCACCGGACAATTTCACTTCATTAATTCAGTTCCTCAGTTTTTCCTCATCGTTCTGCCCTTCTCCAAGCTTGTCATTTCCCAACTGCACGTGATAAATAATAACTGATAGTAGCAGTACTTTTCAGTGTACAAAATACCTTGATTCTTTGTGGGGTGGAATCCAGACAAGTTCCCACAGGCCACAGGTATGTCTTCATCTTGCTTGTTTTGAAAAGCTCATTAAGCTAATGATCAGTCAACTTTACATCCAGATTAGGAAAAAAGTTAATATATACCATATGATTTACTTGATATGCACCCTGTTCTAGGGAAACTGAATACAGTAACTCAAGCAAACTTAGAAAAAGAGATTACTCATATTACAGAAGGATGTTCCTCATGATTTCATTATTTACAAGGTTCTTTTAGCAAAAACTAAATTCTGACCTTTTTTTAACTTGGTTTACACACACGTCACCTGAAATAAATATAGTACATAAAATATTGGAAGGGACTTTGGAGATTAATTACTTGGTGTATGAATTCCCTCTATGCTTCCTGAAAATTTTCATTCTCAGGCCTAGAATACAGGCACTGTTTCAACAATGTCAAAGATCAGAAGCACAGAGTAGCCAAGCAAACAGGAACTTTCAACTCATATGAGGTTAGGATCTTGACTGCTACCACTTAAAACGCCCTCTAGATAAGCTGTTTTAACTCTGATCATGGATCTCCTCATCTGTAAACAAGGTGTAAGGCCTACCATTTGGGGCTTTTATGAGAATTAAATAAAGAAGTACATGTGAAGCACCTACCAAGGTCCTGGCACACACTAGGCCCTCAAAAAGTGACTGTTAAAAGAACCATTACAACTGAATGATAAAAAGACAAACAACCGAATTTTAAAATGGCCAAAAGATCTGAATAGGTATTTCTCCAAAGACAATACAAATGGCCAGTAAGCACATAAAAAAGATGCTCAACATCAGTAGCCATTAAGAGAATGCAAACTAGAACCACAATGATACCACTTTGTACCCATTAGAAGCAAAAATAAAAAAGGCAGATAACAGCAAGTGTTAGTGAGGATGTGCAGATATTAGAATCCTCATAGCAAAATAGTATTCAGCGTTGCCCTGGCGGGTGGCTCAGATGGTTAGAGTGGCATACCCACACGCCAAGGTTGTGGGTTCCATCCCTGGTGAGGGGACATATAAGAACCAACCAATGAATGCATAAATAAGTAGAACAACAAATCCCCCCCACCCCCGGTTCCTCTCTGTCTCTAAAACTGATAAATAAAAAAAATTTTTTTAATAAAATACTCAGCTTTAAGAAGGAGTGAAGCACAGGTGTACCACATTTCACTGACTTTTGCTTTACGGCACTCCACAGATAACTCATTTTTCACAAATTGAAGGTGCGGCAACCCTGTGCCGAGCAAGCCCACCAGCCCACTTTCCCAGCAGCACTTGCTCACTCTGTGCTTCTATGTCACATTTTAGTAATCCTTACAATATTCCAAACCTTTTCACTATTATTACATTTGTTATGGTGATCTGTTATCAGCGATCTTTGACGTCACTACTGTAATTGTTTTGGGGCTCCATAAACTGCACCCATATAAGACAGTGAACTTAACTGATAAATGTTGTGTGTGTTCATTTGTGTTCACAAATGCCACTGCCCAGCAGTTCCCCATCTCTCTCCCTCTCTGCGGACCTCCCTATTCCCTGAGATACAACAATACTGAAATTAGGCCAATTAATAACCCTGCAATGGCCTCTAAGTGTTCAAGTAAAAGGAAGAGATACACATCTCTCACTTTAAATCAAAAGCTAGAAATGATTAGGCTTAGTGAAGAAGGCACGTCAAAAGCCGAGACAGGCTGAAAGGCAGGCCTCTTGCACTGTACTGCCAAGTTGTAAATGCAAAGGAAAAGTTCTTGAGGGAAACTAAAAGAGCTACTCCAGTGAACACACAAATGATAAGAAAGCGAAATAGCCTTACTGCTGATACGGAGAAAGTTTTAATGGTCTGGCTAGAATATCACACCAGGTACAATATTCCCTTAAGCCAAAGCCTAATCCAGAGCAAGGCCTCAACTCTTCAATTCTATGAAAGCTGAGAGAGGTGAGGAAGCTGCAGAAGAAAAATTGGGGCCTTGTTAGCAGAAGTTGTTTCATGAGGTTTAAGATGAAGGCACGTCCATAGCGTAATTGTACAAGGTAAAGCAGCAAGTGCTGATATAGAAGCTACAGCAAGTGATCCAGAGGATCAAGTAAGATAATTAGTGAGGGTGGCTGCACAAAACAACAGATTTTCAATGTTGATAAAACAGCCTTCTTTTGGAAGAAGATGCCATTTAGGGCTTTCATAGCTAGAGAAGAAGTCAACGCCTGGCTTCAAAGGACAGGCTGACTCTCCGGTTAGGGTCCAGTGCAGCTGGTGACTTCCAGTTGGAGCCAATGCTCACTCACCATTCTGAACATCCTACGGCCCTGAGGATTACACTAAATCTACTCTGCCTGTGCTCTGCAGCTGGAACAACAAAGCCTGGATGGCAGCATGGTTTACTGAGTATTTTAAGCCCACTGTTCAGACCTACTGCTCAGAAATAATCCCTTCAGAATATTACTGCTCATTAACAATATACCCAGTCACCCATCTCCTGATGAAGATGCACAATGAGATTAATGTTTTCATGCCTTCTAACACAACATCCATTCTGTAGCCCATGGATAATGATTCAATTTTGACTTTCAAGCCTTATTATTTAAGACAGACAAGGTGTGTCCAGAAAAAGTCCAGCCATTATTAATATAACAAGAATGGTTTGTGCGACATTGATGTAACCTGGCAGCCAAGGAGAGTGGACTGGAATGCACATGTGTGAACAATGACGACTTCACTGTACTAGTCAGTGGGGGCGGTAGACGCCATTCAGTGAGCATGTGTGCTGTGTGGCTGTCACATTCAAAATGACTGAGCAAGTAGAGCAATGAATCTGCATCAAATTTTGCTTTAAGCTTGAACGTCCCTCCACAAAAACTATTCAGATGATTCAGAAGGCTTTTGGGGATGATGCAATGAATGCAATGCAAATAGAAGTGTGGCACAAACACTTCAAAGATGGTCAAGAATCTGTTGAAACTGATCCACATTCTGGAAGGCCTGCAACAAGCAGAACATCTGAGAACACTGAATCTGTATGGGCCACAATCAATAAAGATTGGCGGCTGACAGTGTGAGAGCTACAAGCTGATCTGGGGATTCCAAAAACTACTGTGTCTGAGAACAGAAGGAACATCCTGCCACAGTTGTTAATGATTTGATTTAAACTGCAAGCCCAACAAAGGATTTTGCAGAGTATTTTGAACTGTGCAAAAGACCCTGGGAGAACTGTGTGAGGTCCCAAGGCGCCTACTTTGAAGGGGACTGAGACGTCATTGCCCTATGTACAATGTTTCTTGTATCTTCTTCAGTAAATGTCGCTTTTTCATAGCACATGGCTGGATACTTTCTGGACCGACCTCATCTTCTGTAAGGTGACAGCTGGCATAGTTATTCCTCTAACGGACCTGGGCAAAGGAATTGAAAACCCTCTGGAAAGGATCCACCATTGTAGATACCATGAAGGACATTTGTGATTCAGGAAAGAGGTCAAAATATCTACATTAACAAGAGTTGGGAAGTTCATTCCAACCCTCATGGATGACTTTCAGGGGTTCAAGAGTCCAGTGGAGGAAGTAACTGCAGATGTGGCAGAAATAGCAAGAGACCTAGAATGAGAAGTGGAAGCTGAAGCTTATGACTGAATTACTGCAATCTCACGATAAAGCTTTAATAGATGAGGAGTTGCTTCTTACAGGTAAGTGGTTTCTGGACATGGAATCTACTCCTGGTGAAGAAGTCATGAAGACTATTGAAACGATAAGAAAGGATTTAGAGTATTTCACATACTTAGTTGACAAAGCAATTGCAGGGTTTGAGAGAACTGACTCCAATTTTGAAAGAAATTCGACTGTGGGTAAAATGCTATCAAACAGCATCACGAGCTACTGAGAAACCGTTGGTGAGAGGAAGAGTCCATTCTTGGGGTGAACTCCATCGCTGGCTTACCATCGCCACAGCCACCGGTCTTCAGCAACCACTCGCCTGACCAGTCAGCAACCATCAACACTGAGGCGACACTTTACTCTAGCAGAAGGATGACAACTCACTGAAGGCTCAAATGATAGCATTTTTTAGCGGAGAAGTATTTTTTAATTAAGATACGTATTTTAGATATAATGCTATTGCACACTTAGTAGACTACGGAATAGAGTATTTTTAATTAGGTATGTCCATTTTTTTTGGACATAATGCGATTGCACACTTATACTACAGTATAGTATAAACATAACTTTTATACGTACTGGGAAACCAAAAAATTCTGTGCTTGCTTTATTGTGATACTCACTGTACTGTGGAGGTCTACAACTGACCCCGCGACATCTCTGAGGTATGCCTGTACTACATTCGTTCCTGTAGCATGGGTGAACTTTAAATACATTACACCAAATGAAAGCAGCAGTCACAAAAGGCCACATCTTATATGATTTAGTTTATATGAAATGTCCAGAATAGGCAAATCCATAGACAGAAAGTAGACTAGTGGTTGCTAGAGTCTGCAAGGGCAGGGCCTGGGAAGTGACTGCTAGAGGGTACACGGGGTTCTTCTGGGGTGATGAGAATGTTCTAAAATTGATTGGTGATGACTGTGCAACTCTGTGATATACTAAAAACCACTGAATGTATAGTTAGAATGGATGAATTGTGTGGCATATGAACTATGTCTCAATAAAGATGTTTAAAGAAATTTTCAACTGGTTGCTATTATTCTTAGTCTTTAGGAAGAATACAGAATCCTACATTGTAATCACATCTTCATCTCTAAACCTCACATTTTACCAGTAATCAGTGTGTTCTAATTAGAGATGATTGTCTGATGCACACAGGGTCTAGGGAGTAAGGTTCATTTCCAATCAGCAACTGCCCTTGACCTCAGAGCAGGCACAAGGTCCAATCACAAACAGAAATCCTTTGCTGAAAGAGCCAAACAGTGGGCTTCAAGGGGTTAGGTGTGTTT
The DNA here is from genome assembly GCF_022682495.2 of Desmodus rotundus. Lineage (NCBI taxonomy): Eukaryota > Metazoa > Chordata > Mammalia > Chiroptera > Phyllostomidae > Desmodus > Desmodus rotundus. The sequence continues at coordinate 35,542,216 of NC_071389.1, read as the reverse complement.
CCTGTTCCGAACTAAAAATTAAAGGTCATTTTTCCCAACCCCCGAAGTGATACTTATAATTTAATAATAAAGCAATTTTCAACCATTTGATCAGTGACAAAAGCTAGAGAAATAGAAAAGAAAAAAGGAAAATGTATAGGGAGATCAGAAATCAACATTTAATTGAGCAATTACAACGTGTGGCAGGGGGTTTTTTAGTTGATTTTAGAGAGAGGAGAAGGGGGAGAGAGTGAAACATCGACCTGCTGTTCCACTTTTAGGCGTTCACTGGTTGATTCCTGCATGTGCCCTGACCAGGGACTGATCTCACAACCTCAGCGTAAAGGGATGACGCTCTATCCAACTGAGCTACCTGGTCGGGGGCCAGGCAGGTATTTTATGTGTTTTCTAATCCCTGAAGTAAATATTTGCACTCTTTTCTAATTGAGGAAAAGGTTAAGTTAACATGCCCAAAGAGGCTGTGTGAAGGAAAGTAGATAGGTTGCCCTTTTCACTGATCAACACTGCCTTTCTGATAATTCCAGCCTATAAAAAATTTATAAAGATACTGCAGACAGGTGACACTTAAGTAGTTTTATAATTTCTTCATTCTAACTGTTAACTAACTGGTGGCTACATTACTATGGAAACATATAAATCACATAAGATTTTTAGATGTAGTCCTTAAAGATCTCCTTAAAAATGAAATTAAATTGTATGTGTGTGTCCACTGTGGCCTCTGAGAAGGCCTACAAGTAATAAAGACAAGCACTCAGCTGGCAGCTACACTGTGGTTTCGAAATACCATCCTCCACTAAAAGGAACCCAGCATCCTTGGAGAAATGGTGATGCTAGGGCTGTGGCACAGAAAGTACGGGATGAGCTTGGAATATCTTCTTGAGCTAAAAAGTAAGTACTAAAAGGAATCATGAGACAATGTGAGTCAGCTAGAAGGAAATGCCACTGGCCAAAGCAGGGACATTCCAAGGATCAAATACAATAATAATAAATTATAATCTACAGAATGAAAAAAGAATCCATGAGTTCATACTGATATGTTTATTAATAGAAAAATATAGATAGAAATAATGTTAAAATGATGGAGAAGAGAAACTCCTCCTTACAGTAAAATGCCACTTAATAAATATAAGGAATGATGACATGAAGAAAAAAATCATCAATAGATGCTAAAATGAATAGGCAAGGGGTAAAAGTTTGAGGACGAATATGGATATTTATGTATCTCAAACATCTCAACAAATTTACCTAAAAACTAAAAAAGAATCAGTAACTTTTCAGAGAAAAACATGGTAGACACCACCTTAACCAAGTATCAAAGTTAAAAATCACCAATATGGCCCTGGCTGGTGTGGCTCAGTGGACTGAATGTCAGTCTGTGAACCAAAAGGTGGCTGGTTCAGTTCCCAGTCAGGGCACGTGCCTGGGTTGCAGGCCAGGTCCCTGGTTGGGAGCAGCCAGTTGGTGTGTCTCTCACACATCGATGTTTCTCTCCCTCTCTTTCTCCTCTCTCTAAAAATAAATAAATAAAATCTTTTTAAAAAATAAGTTTCATTTAACAGATTATAGAATGTAAATCTATCCTCTGTATCATAAAAGCTCCCCATTTACATAAAACAAATAGGATGTTATAATACAAAATCAATATGCATATTCAAGTCGGTGTAAATTAAAGAAGAGTTTAATTGTAAATTAAGTGCAACTGGTCATGGTTCTTAGACATGACCTCTCCACTTCATTTGCACACGTCCTGTCCCAGCACCAGACATTTTTTACCCAGAGTACAACTGCCTCCTAAGGACCTCTGGCCTCTGATCTCTCTACCATTCAACTCAAAATAATGCCAGACTGATCTACCTAAAGCAATATATAATCACACGATCTCTTGCTAAAACTTATATTCTGTAGGATAAGTTCCAAACTCCTAAGCATAGCATTTGAATCATTTCAAAATCATCATCCAATCTGTGGTTACCTACACACTACTGACCGACCCTCTACCCAAGTATACACAAAAGAATCTACTCTCTACCCACACAGCACAGACACTCACTAAACCTCCTTTTATTTTCATATCTCTATTTTCAGATCTCTGTACAGGTCTGAAATGCACTTCCTTTATCCTTCTGCTGGGCAATACCAGTCATCCAGGTTTAAATTTACATTCTTCAACATAACTTCTTCCTTTGGGCTTCTACAGCATTTTGAAAAAAAGTACGAGTATGTTTGCCTTCCCCAAATACTCAGAGGACCATACTTGGGGGCGCTAAGCATGTAGCAGTTGCTCCATCAAAATTAGCTAAATGAGTCCTGGCTGGTGTGGCTCAGTGGATTGAGCAACTTCCTGCGAACCAGAGGGTCACTGGTTCGATTCCCAGTGAGGGCACATGCCTGGGTTGTGGGCTAGGTCTCCAATAAGGGGTACATGAAAGGCAACCACACATTGACATTTCTCTCCCTCTCTTTCTTCCTCCCTTCTGCTCTATCTAAAAATAAATAAACAAAATCTTTACAAAACATTTTTTTAAAGTTAGCTAAATGAGGAACTAAGCAAATCAGACCATTGTAATGGGTACCTTAAAATTATTTTGTTTAAAACCAAGGCACAACCTCATCTTAAAACTATATTTGCACCATCAGAATTAGAACTGTTTTCCCAATTTTGGCCTCTGGAGTGAGTTTATATCACTAAAACTATCAATATCTTGGGTCCGGTCAGGATGGCGGCACAGGCAGACATGGCTCCCCTCTTCGCACAACCACATCAAAATTACAACTAAAATACAGAACCACCATCACTCAGAACCATCAGAAATTGAGCTGAATGGAAGTCTGACAACTACAGAATTAAAGAAACCACATCCATTCAGACTGGTAGATCCACCAGACTGCTGGAGGGTTGGAGACACAGAATGGGCTGGTCTCACACTGACGTGTGGCGGATAAAAACTCAGGAGGGATATCTCGGGAGTGCAGAGTCCCAGCCCCACACACCAGGCCCAGGGTTCCAGTGCCAGGAAGATAAATCCCCACAACTTCTGATTGCAAAAACCAGAACCCCCCCACACACAGACTCACCTACTCAGGCTCACTCTCCCTCTAAGCTCCAGCTCGGGGGTGGCACCTTAAAGGACACCAGTGGCATACTGGGAGAGATGGAAGTGCTGGCATCGAGGCAAGCAGAGACATTGTCCCTTCTCTGAGTGCGCTGCCCCCCTCCCCACACAGCCACACAGCTGGCAGGCTGGTGCCATATTTGAGGCTCATCAACCTGGCTACCCACCTGGGAGATCTCCCAGAGACTCCATCTCACCCAATTTATGGGGCCACCCAAGCTGCTTTCCATATGAATAGTGGGGTCTTGCCTCAGGCTTCACACCTTCCTAAATCCTATCAAACAAGCAACAGCTGGCCTCAGAGAGCCCCAGGACAGTCACTAGTGGCAGCCAGATTAGTTTCACAGCTTGGCTTTGCCTGGGAATCTCTAAGCCCAGCACAAATAGCAACCTTCTCAGATTGCTTTATAGCTCAGTAAGGGCAACCCCAGACAAAACACAGGTGGGGGCTGACCTTGACCTGCACCACCCAGGAAACCCCGGGGCCAGCACATCCAGTGGACAGCTACAGACCACTTCTGAGCACCACCACCCTGCCCCTGCACAGCTGATCCTCCATGGAGGGTAGAGGTTGGTGGTTAATTAGTCACCGCCAGTCCCTGCAGCTGACTAACCTTTGGTAAATTCCTCCCATTGATCTGCCAACAGCAACAAAGGCTCAACTACAAGAGGAGGGTGTACTCAGCCCACAAGAAGGGTGCACCTCGAATACCTGGCTTCAATGATAGGGGAGGTCGTGCTACTGTACCCTACAGGACACCTACCACATTAGGCCACACTACTAAGGCACAGAGTCAAAGCAGCTCTATCTAATACACAGAAACAAACACAGGGAGGCTGCCAAAATGAGAAGACAAAGCAACATGGCCCAAATGAAAGAACAGATCAAAACTCCAGAAAAAGAGCTAAATGAAATGGAGATAAGCAATCTACCAGAGGTAGAGTTCAAACCAATGTTTATAAGGATGTTCAAGGAACGTAGTGAGGACCTCAGCAGCATAAAAAAGACCCAGTTAGAAACGAAGGATTCACTAATTGAAATAAAGAACATTTTACAGGGAAACAACAGAATGGATGAAGCTGAGAATCAAATCAATGATTTGGAACATAAGGAAGCAAAAAACAACTAATCAGAACACCAAGAGAAAAGAGAATCCAAAAAAATAAGGATAGTATAAGCAGCCTCTGGGACAACTTCAAGAGGTCCAACATTCATAACATAGGAATGCCAGAAAGAAAAGAAAAAGAGAAAGAAATCAGAAATCTATTTGAAAAAATATTGAAAGAAAACTTCCCTAATTAGGCAAAGGAAATAGACATGCAAATCTAGGAAGCGCAGAGAGTCCCAATCAAGTTGGACCTAAAAAGGACCACACAAAGACACATTATATTTAAAATGCCAAGGATTAATGATAAAGAGAGAATCTTACAAGCAACAAGAGAAAAGCAGAGAGTTAGTTACATAGGAGTGCCCATAAGACTGTCAGCTGAGTTCTCAAAAGAACCTTACAGGCAAGAAGGGACTGGCAAGTATTCAAAGTGATGAAAAGTGAGGATCTAAACCTAGATGACTCTATCCAGCAAAGCTAGCATTCAGAATGGAAGGGCAGATAAAGTGCTTCCCAGACAAGGTAAACCTACAGGAATTCATCATCACCAGGCCATTATTACATGAAATGTTAAAGAGACTTATTTAAGAAAAAGAAGATCAAAACTATGAACAGTAAAATGACAACAAACTCACAACTATCAACAGCTGAATCTAAAAAAGAAAAAACAAAACAAACTAAGCAAACAACCATAATAGGAACAGAATGATAGGTATGGGGATCATTTGGAGGGTTATCAGCTGGGAAGGGGAAGGGGAAAAAGGGAGAAATGGTGCAGGGATTAAGAAGTGTAATTGGTAGGAACAAAATAGACAGGGGGATGTTAGGAACAGTATAGAAAATGTAGAAGCCAAAGAACTTACATGCACAACCCACAGACATGAACTAAGGGGGGATCGTTAGAGTAAAGGGGGAGTACCAGGCGGAGGAGGGCAAAGGGAAAAAAAATCGGGACAACTGTAACAGTATAATCAATAAAGTATACAAAAAAAATGTAGTACTTCTGCCTTTCCAGAAATATCAACCTTGGTTACTGTGAACAATTCTATATCTCAATTATTTTGTTTCCTGAAAAATAAAAGAACTATGTTTAAAATATAATTTATTGCCCAAAGTTCATTACCTTCTGTTTTGAGCTAATTCGATAGCTGCACTAATATTCTGACTGGTAGCTCTTTATACTTTGGCTTGCGCCGAGGGTTTGCAACTCCAAATATGAACTGGATGGAATTCCAAAGGCCAGTGCAGAACCAATGAATTAGATTTAGGGGGAAACTTAAAATTCAACCTCTGAACATCTTTTTATTTGATTTAATTCAATAAACATTTAGCCACTATGAGAAAGATCCTCAGAAGGGTGGGAGAAGTCAGTCACAGTCTTAAGCCTCAAAGATCTCATATAACACAAGGGATTAAAAACAAAAAGATATACTGCAACTGAACCAAACCTGGATAGGGACCCAAGAGGTAGAGTGCTGTGGATATTTAAAGGGAGATGCTACTTGTAATGGGCCTTAAAAGAAAGAATTTTCACAACAGAAATGGTATTCCAGGCAGAGAAAGAAGAGTGCAAGGACAGGGAGAATACACTCGAGAACTTGCAAAACATCAGAATAATAAAGTGTGTTGCATATCCTTGTGGAACCAAAGTATGAAGAAATAGTTACCAAGAATTTCAGGAAAATTAAAAGGAGTGGGTTAGTGTTAAAAGCTACAGTAGGATTAATAAGTATGAAAAATAAAAACAAGGACATGTCACCATTTCATTATCAGATCATTGGTGGCCTTACCTGACCTCAGTGATGAGATCGGAAACTATTGTAAGATATTTCAGCACGGAAAAACAAAGGTGGCACAGTAGAAAAGGCTCATCACGAGAAAGAATAATTAAGGCAAGGAGAAAAGCAGACTTTTTTAGAATATAAAAAACCTGAACCACTTTGCTCAAAGAGGGAAAAGGAATCAATGGAAAGGCAAAGATGGAAAGATTCAAAAGGGAGAGGGTATAGTTTTTGCAACAAAATTATAGAAAGTTGTTGAAAAGAAAAGCATGCAAAGAGGAAAGCTGGACCTTGGAAAGGAAGAGGGGCTTTTTCCTCTAGAAATGCGGAGTAGTTCTCAGAGAGAAGAGCAAGTTAGGAGGAAATCTTGAAAGGCTTGGGGGAAAAGGTGCTTAGAGGAACACAGGCATTTAACAAGGACAAGAAGAAAATCAGCAACAAAGATTCTAGCAGCAGTGAGAGCTCAATTAAGAAATAAACTTGGCAGAGGTCCAAACAACGTCCTAAGCCTGGGAAGCTATGGGGAGAAAGAAAAGTGTGGGACAGGAAACCAAAAAGTGACTCACCTAAACTGAAATCACTCAGGCTGGCGGGGCTGAGACAAGTACCCTGCCAGCTCTGGCTTCCTCCTTCAGCAGCACTCTCTTTTAACTGTGCTGCTCCTTTTTGAATGAAATTGTTGGGGGACCCCAATGTTGAAAAAAATTTTGTTTCAGGTAATAACTAACAAGCATAGTAATCAATGTATGTAAAAAGCTATTGTTTCAGGAACTGAAGGTAGGACCCACCCTGACTCCAGGAGACCACAATCAGTTCCACCTTTGTGCCTCGGGAGGACTGCAAACAATTCAAGACGCTATCTGAGCCCCTGTGCTCCAGGGAGAGATGACCACCGCCCAGGACACCGATGAAAGAATGCTGCAGCTTTGATCGGATTAACTTTTCCCCTGGATTCTGAACCCCTTACCTACACTTTTCTTCTTATAACAAGGGTCGGTTTAAAATGGAATTTAAGAGGGTCTGTTAGTGGACAAACCTGCCGTCTGCTCAGGCCACGGACTCTGAAAAAAGCTCCCAATCGGATTAACTTTTCCCCTGGATTCTGAACCCCTTACCTACACTTTTCTTCTTATAACAAGGGTCGGTTTAAAATGGAATTTAAGAGGGTCTGTTAGTGGACAAACCTGCCGTCTGCTCAGGCCACGGACTCTGAAAAAAGCTCCCAAAGATTCAATCCGTGTCTCTGCTTACCCGGTCTGGTGAGTGACAGCCAGCACTAATGCCGGCTTTTCCGGCTTCAGAATTTTCCTCAGGCTGGTTAAATTCAAAGATAATGGCCAGTTTTAAAGTTTTCAAGCTATGCTATTAAAGTAATGTGATGAGACACTTATTTTTTGAGTACTAAGACAATAAAATTAGGACTTTTTACATGTAAAGCGTCATCAGCTGTGAAAAGTCAGGATTCACTGTCAGACAAAACCCAGAATGACACTTACCTGGCAGCTTCGGGAAAACCCATCCTGTAGATTGTGACAACTGCAGCTCCTCCAAGGCCGAAATTGTGCTGCAGAGCAACCTTTGCACCAGGAACTTGTCTTTCCCCGGCTTCCCCTCTCAGCTGCCAGCAGAGCTCCGCGCACTGAGCCAGACCTAACAAATCGAACACAGAGCAGGCAGAGCCGGTGGCTGTAGAAAAGCTGCACCAACAGCTAGCTTTCTTAAGCCAGACAAGAGCTACCTAATGTTCAGTTGTGACTTTTAATTAAAGCATTTAATTAAGCTGAGACAACTTTTGCTTAAATAACTTCTCTTAAAAGCACTTATGGTTTTGCAGCTAGTTTTCTTCTCTTAAGTAATCTCTGTATTTAGACAATATGCAGGCTTAAGAAATTCTCTGCACTCTTTAAATTTATCCAACCTGTCGTTTTCTGGCCAGTTTGAAAGAGAAGACACTGAATATAAAGTTCCCTGATAAAGGAATAATGGCATAAAAATGATTTAACTAATGTTACCATTTTTTATGTTATCAAGAGAAAATCTAGGATTTGGGAGTTCATGTTCCCTAAAAAATATAGGTGGTGTGGGGAATTTTCCTATTATTTTCCCCAGATAGTTCACAAGAATGAATTGTTTTCCAAACCTATACATAGTTATTCACAAGAATAGCTCCGGATTCACAAGAATAGCTCTGGATTTACAAGAACAGTTTTTGTCCCCTGGATAATGAAAGCAAGGATTCTTAGAGCTGAGAACTTAATTATGCAAGCACTGAGAAACTGGAGGATTAAGTAATTTGTGAATGGGCACAAGGCAGGCTAATTGCAGAGATAAGATGAGAACCCAAGTCTCCTGATTTACATTTGTTTGTCTTTCTACCAGACCAGCTACCGGAGGACAGCTGAGCTAAGAGTGTTCTATCCTGATAGACCGGTCTCCACCTCCTGGAGGCTTCACTTGTCTACGGACAGTGTGGGTTCTTCCACCGACACCCCCACCACAACTTCTGACTCCTGAGTATCTGGGACAGTGGCCTAGAAGCCCCAACTTCAAGGAATTTAAATGCCACTTCTCATTTCCAAACAGTGTCTATATATTTACAGAATATATATCTTAAACACTTTCAAAATAGGAAACTCCACACCCTGTAACAATTTTTTGAATTGTGAACGTTTTGATATTAATTAGGAAGGTCAAAGTGAATGACTACTAATACATCCAAACTTTGGGGCAATCAGTTTTACTAGAAATCTGCCAAATAAAAAGCTTAAACAGTCAATAAATGTGTAAGACAAAAAAAGTATCCAAACTTGTCTTATGACACACCAATGGGGAAATACTGCCAGTTTTCTTCACAAAATATACATCGTTCACAAATATTTGAGAAAATATTCACCTGATCAAATCAAACAGAACAATACCATTTTAACCAATCAAATTGGTAAGGATGTTTAACGATGAGACTAATCATTCTGGTGAGCCTATGGCAAGATAGCCACCCCCATAAAGTATGGATGAAAGTTCAAATCAGTACGTTTTTGGAAATCGATGTACCAAATTATTAAGAGCCTTTAAAATGCCTTGAAAACCATTATATGGATATAATCAAGTGTAAGGGTTCAGAACAGGCCTCCCCAAAATGTGCTACTCTGGCATGTGAATTATTTTAGGTTGAAGGCAATCAAAACCCTATAGGCTCATGAAAAACTTTTACCTCTCCCTTAAAATTTTTTTAAAGATCTTATTTACTTATTTATTTTTAGAGAGAGAGGAAGGGAGGGAGGGAGAAAGAGAAGTAGAGAAACATCAGTGTGTGGTTGCCTCTTGCATGCCCCCTACTTGGGGACCTGGCCCACAACCCAGGAATATACCCTGACTGGGAATCGAACCAGCGACTTTTTGGATCTCAGGCCCGCGTTCAATCCACTGAGCTACACCAGCCAGGTCCCTTAAAGAATTTAAACTAGGGGCCTTGCCCATAATAAGAGTTATCACCAGAAATAACTTTTCTTGAGCTATTGGCAGGTCAAACTATTGTACTAATTACTGAACAGCTGCTCTTCTTATTGTCCTCAGTGACCTTCCTCCCCTTTGAAGCCCCAGGCACCTTACACCTCCTTCCTTATCTCAGAATGTCACATATACCTTATTTTCCCCTTCTGGCTTTGAACCTCTCATTTATGTGGGGTGTGGCTCTTTGGTGTATGTGGGATTCCCATGCATATGTATGTAAATAAGTTTGGTCATTTTCTCTTGTTAATCTGTCTCATGTAGATTTAATTATTAGACCAGCCAAAAGAATTGTGAGGGTAGAGGGAGTTTCTTCCTCCTCAACACAATCACAGGCAAAATTTAACAAAACTACCTGTTCATCACATTGTTATACCAGTGACAAATTAGATAATCTGGAAGTGAAATAACTAGGAAATAGTTATATAAATTATGCTGCATGACAAATTACTATGTTCCTATTTAAAATGATCTTTATAAAGTTTTTTTTAATAGTTTAGGAAAACGCTTATGATATCTTAGTAAAAAATGCAGTGAACCAATTAGATAGCCCTCCCTCCAAACAACCAACAACTGTTTATTAAATGTCTACTTTGTGCCAGACGCTGCACAAGGCTCAGAAGATCCAGCAGCAAACAAGATTGGCATGGTCTTTGCCCTTCTGAAACTGATAATCTTGAGATACAAAAATGCAGGCTTTTACAGTATGGTCTGATAACGCTACCGTAGGCATCCGCACAGGTGCTACAAGCACACAGAAGGAGAATATCTCGCACACCTCGATGGGTCAGGGAATGAGTACAACACGACTGGACATCTAAACTGAGAGCCTATGAATAAAGAGGAGCTAGCTAGGCAAAACAAAAGGAAGAATGCTTCGTGAAGAGATATGAGCGTGTGCAGAGAAGGCACATGGCCTGCTTAAGGAGTAGAAAGTCAAGGGAGACTAAGGAGTACTCACGACAGCCAGTATGAAGAGTGAGAGACACGCGAGGGAGAGAGAGGGAGACAGGGATGGGGGACAGGGGAGGGTGGCAGGCAGAGAAGGGGAGAGGGAGGGAGAGAGAGAGGGAGAAAGGAAGAGAATATGCATAAATACTAGAAACATTTACAGATTTTTGCAGTAATTTCAATCGCACCATACAACTGACATTGTAGAAAATGTGGAACACTGTGCTAAATCTCTATTTATGACCTGCCTAATTCATACAAGGCAAAAAAAAGAAGCGAGGGAGAAAATAAACATCCACATTATCAACTAATTTCTTATAAGTTATTTTCTGTTGACAAAAGATGACTGTCTGTGAGAAAGTATACAGACTGAGCTTTCTAGTTGTCTACCTTCAGAACAAACCGGTGATTCGTGTATTTCCACACTTGATCTTAGCCAACAGGCTGAGGAGTGAATGTGTATTTCTAAAAACTAGATCTGTGAAGGGTGCAGGTCAAAAGTTGGCCTCAGGAATCCACTTGCCAAGAAGGCACATTATAAGCATAAATTATTTGAGCATATTTTTTAAAAGTTTTCCTCCTTTGGATAACTTCTGTCACTAAACCACAATTTTCCTTTGCTTGGAAAACAAACTATCAAACATAAATGTTTATAAACATATTGTGGATGGGCATAGGAATAGGCATCCTGTCAAAGTAGTAGATTCAAACTACTTTGTAGTTTGCCCTTCTTACAGTCTCTTCTAAAGGGAAAAAAAAATTCTAACCTGATTATTCATTTTACTACCATCTTGCTACAAAAAATTTTCTAACAAGATAGTGAAACTTTTTATATAAAAAATTTAGCCTAGAATTCAGCTACATATAGTTTAGTTTCTACTGAAAATAAACCATTCAAACATGTATCAAGCACTCCACTACGTACTGAAGATATAAAGAATTCACAGTGTGATATAAAGTGTTAATAGAGATAAGTAATAAGCACTATGGAAAACCGCACAATGGAAACAGTTCTATTACCTGAAGTCTTTTCTTCCTCCTGCTTCCCTGAACCCCTCACTCTTCCTGTACTATTAAGACAGCCAAATGTAAGGAAGTAATAATTCAACTTCAGTTTTAAATTAGACATCTAAAGGCCTTAGCATAAACTATATTAAAAAGGATGGTGTTCTATTATTGAAAGCTGGCTTTATGAAAAAGGAAAGGTTTGTTGAGTTTCAAAGGGCAAACACTGCAATGGACTCAGCACACAATGAATGATGCGTATTTATATAACAGCAGTTTTTTCCTCCACTCTTTATAAAATTATCAGCCTAGAACACTACCAAGTGTAAAATACCATACAAAAACAAAAGCAATATAAAGACATTTTCAGACATTCAAAGCTGAAAGAATTTGTCACCACACTGTAACATCCACACTGAAAGAAATGCTAAAAGAAGTCCCTTATGCAGAAGAAAAATGACAGCAGGTAGAAATACGGATTCACACACAGGAATGGAGAGCCCTAGAAGGGGTACCTACATGGGTAAATACGCAGGCTTTTTTCCTTATTGTTTACATCTCTTTAAAAGATAATTTTTAAATAAGAATAAAAAATTTTTGCGGGGTTTATAACATACAGGCTGTGACAAAAATAGGCTTACAGTTGTTTGTACAGAAAATAAAAACAATAATTAATACATAATAATACAAGAATAAATTCTACTTTTCACATACTCGCAACTGTAAACCTACTTTTGCCCCACCCTGTATGTAAGAGAAAAATTCACAACTGTATCATAAGGCCTGGACAGGAGATGAAAGTATATTATTGTGTATATAGTGAAGTATATATTGTGTATATAGTATATGTATATTGTATATGTGTATATAGTAAAAGTAAGGTTCTTTCACTATTAGTGAAGTGGTATAATATCATTTGAAGATAGACTATACTAAAATATGGAAAAACAGAGTCATAAAATAAAAGTCTAAAAGGTGACTGGAAGTAGGAAATAAACAGCTGGGGCAAGAAAATACAAACAGCAAGACAGATTCAAACTTAACCATATTAATAATCCCATGAAATGTAAATGGTCTAATATCCCAATTAAAGGCAGACTGTCAGAGTGGAGAGAAAAAAAAAGCAAGACCCAAGTAAATGCTGCCAATGCACTTTTACATACAAATATAAAGTCACAAGTCATCAAAAAGTAAAAGGATGGAAAAGGACATACCGTGTTAACACTAGTCAACATTTGAAAGCTGGAGGGGCAATATTAAATCAGTCAAAGTGTATTTCAGAGCAAAGATCTGCCAGGGAAAAGAAGGCCATCTCCTAACAGTAAAGGGGAAAACATAAAACTGTCTTTATTACAGATGATTTGATTGCCTATATAGAAAGCCAGATGGAATTTTTTTAAAGCTACCAGAATTGAGTTTTAGCAAGGATATGAGATGAATACTTAAAATTTTACTGTATTCCTACATGGTAGCAATGAAAAATGGAAACTGAAAAAATACCATTTATAATAGCATCACCACTATGAGATACTTAAGGATAAATCGGACAAAAGAAGTGTGATATTTATTCTGTAAAAACTATAATATATTCCTAAGAAAAGTTAAAGACCACCGAAATAAATTAAGTTACATATTTTGTTCATGGGTCAGAAGCCTCACTATTGCTCATGCGTCAATTCTCCCCCATATGAATCTATCTATTCAAAGTAATCCCAATAAAAATCCCAGGAAGATTTTTAGTAGAAATCAACAAGCTGATTCTAAAATTTCTAAGGAAAGGCAAAGGATCTACAGTAGTCAAACAACTCTGAAAAAGAAAAATTGGAAGGAAAAGAGAAAGTTGGAGGGCAAAGGCCATCTAATTATAATAACTATTATAAAACTATAATAATCAGAATAGTACAGTTCTTATGGAAAGACACACAATTGTATTAACAGAAAAGAGAGTCTGGCAATGATGCCCACATATTTATGAACCATTGATTTTGGCAAAGGCAATGGGTGGAGAAAGTATAGCTTTTTAGCAAATAGTGCTAAAACAACTAGAAATCCATATAAAAATGCATATGGATTTGGATCTATACTTTGTGTAATATGCAAAAGTTAACTCAAAATAGATCACAGATCTAAATGTAACACTTCATATATAAACCATCAGAAGAAAACATAGGAAAAGATCTTTGTGACCCTGGGTTAGACCAAGTATTCTTAGACATAATACTGAAGTAAATCCATAAAAGAACAAACTGATAAACGGGACTTAACCAAAATAAAAAACTCTGTCCTTCAAAAGACACTACTAAGAGAATGATAAGTCACAGACCTGGAGAAAATCTCTGCAAAGCATATATGTGATAAAGAACTTGTATACTGAATGTATGAAGAACTCTCAAAACTCAACAACAAAAACCCCAATTTTGCCCCCCAAACAGGCAAAAATTTGAATAAGCACATGAGAATATGCTCAACATCATTAGTCATCAGGACACATTAAAGAATCATCCAATGAATGCATAAATAAGTGGAACAACAAATTCTCTCTCTCTCTCTCTCTCTCTCTCTCTCTCTCCTCTCCTGCCCCTTTCCTCTCTCCCCCTTCCTCTCTGTAAAATCAGTAAATTAAAAAAAAAAAATTTAAAGACTGGCCATACCAAGTGCTGATGAGGATGTGCAGGAACTAGAACTCTCACGCTGCTGATGGGGATGTGAAATGGTATGACTACTTTGGAAATGACTTGACAGTTTCTTAAACATACATCTAGCATATCATCCAGTCAGTCATTCCGCTCCTAGGTATATTCTCAAGAGAAAACATAATATATGTTCATACAAAGATTTGTATATGAATGTTCACAGTAGCTTCATTTGAAATAGCCAAAAGCTGGAAACAACCCAAATATCCATCAATAATTAATCATGGAATATCCATACAACGGAATGCTACCCAGCAATAACACAGAATGAACTTCTGATACATGCAATAAATAGCATGGATGAATCTTATGCAAACAAGCAAAAAAAAGAGTACACACTTTAAGATACCATTTACATAAAACTCTAGAAAACGCAAATTAATCTATGGTGACAGAAAAGCAGATCAGTGGCTGCTTCAGGATGAGGGGTAGGAGGGATTACAAAAAAGTGTATCTGAGGAAACTTTGGGGTCAATGAATACGTCCACTATCTTGACTATGGTGATGGTTTCACCTATGAAACCATCAAAACTTACTACATTGTACATTTTAAATATTGGAAATATGTTAATTTTACCTCAGTAAAGCTGTTAAAATAATAAAATAAAATATGGCATATAGGGGCACGATCATCCTTCTCTCTCTTCCTTTGATTTCACAAGAGCAATAAAAGCCAGGACCTGCTCCTAGCTAGCTCTACCTGGCAACAGGTATTCAGAGTAAACACTCTCTCAGGCTCCATTCCTCCTGGCTCTGGGGAATGAATGTTCATGATAAAACTTACCTCCCCTTACATCACAGTGGCAAAACTGTACATTCTGAGCAATAGGAATGAGAATGGGTGGCCTGTAGGATATAATGGTAGGTGAAATAGATGCTTTGGTAAAAAGCTATCAGGCCTTACAGACTTACTGACTTCTTTGAGTAAGTATTGGAATTAGGTCTCGCCGCCATCCACCGGCCTAAGAGATTGTTGTGGTGGTTGTTGCTGTTGCCTTGGTGACCTCCTGCAGAGCAGGAGAGAGCCAAGCCATGGTTTGAGTATGCTAGATCCCTGGCTAAAATTCCATTTACTTACATTCCATTTTCACCCAAATCCTTAAAACCTAAGTTTATAATACATTTAAAAACATTAAAACATGCAAGCAAACATCATATGATAGAATAGGGTGGAAACAGGGGAGGGAGGTGGGAAGGGCTGGGGTGTTGGGCTGGGTGGGGGGAAAAGGCAGAAAACTGCACTTGAACAACAATAAAAAACAATTTAAAAAAAAAAGAATCTCATAAAACTTTTTTCCCACCGCATGCTGGCCAAAATCGTTAAGAGCTGAATTCGAACCCTTTCATTTCTCATGGATATTTAAGGCATCATTTTCCCACACCTAAACAACTTTATAAGGTTTATTGCAAATAAATTACTTTGAAAAAAAATCACATGATAGAATAATAAATGTACCATTACAAACTATGTGAATTCATAGGAGAAATAATCACACCCCATTGGGGAATCAGAGCAACTTAGAACTAGAAAGGATCTAAGAGTTCATCAAATCTAAGGCTCCGACAGATGGGCAAATCCCCTTACAACATTCCCATCGAGCTGTTCCTCGTGTTTCCCACCCACAGCCTCTGAGGAAGGCACGCTCTCAGCAAACAATCTATTCCACTTTTGAGAAGCCACATCAGAACGTTCTTCCCAATGTCAGCCCCAAATATTCCTTCCCGTGATTTCTTCCCAATGATCCTAACTCTTCGCCCACTAAACAAGTTTATTCCTTCCACCCCATACAACCTTTCAGGCATTGAAGGAGCGCTAATTTACTCCACCATCCCCCTCACATGTGCAGTCTTGTACTGGGCGTTGTTCAGGATACAGAGACAAATGAAATTTGAATCCTGCCTTCACAAGCTCTTAGTCAAATAGGAGAGATCGTTTTAAAGCCATAAATAATTATAATATGTACTACAAATAAAAAAGTCAAAGAGAAAACTGAGAAAGTATAGCAAGAGTTCAGAAAAGGGAAAGATTAATTCAATCTATGGAAGGGATCAAGAAATCAGGAAAAGCTTCGTAAGTGGTCTCTAACACTGGAGAGGGGTCTCGAAAGTGGGCGTCTCCACTGAGGAAAGGGCGCTGAAGCAGAGTCTAGTGGTTAAGAGTCTGGACTCTAGAAATGCACTGCCTGGGCTTGAACCCTCGCTTTGCCACCGTCCAGCCTGGTGACTCTGGGCGAGTTACCCTGTGCCTCTATTTTCCCTTTTATAAACTATAGATATGAGGATTAAATACATTTATACATGAAAAATACTAGGGACAATATTTAGCACTTAGCATTTTATAAGTGTTTCTGTTGTTATTATTGAGAAAATAGCAAAGGCAGAGTTTGTAGAGGTGAGAAGGGATTAAACCTAAATTGGTAAAAGCAAACAGTCCAGTTCAGTGTAAAGAGGCTTCCTCTTTCTGCCCCTCCACCCCCACAACCCAACCAGGTATAAACGTTAGCACAGAACCTGGCATGCAGTGGGTGTTTAATAAGTCTTCACCCCTGCTATTCCCCTTCCCCTTTTTCTTCCCTTCACAGCTCTGGTTTGCACTTTGTCTAAAGCAGTTATATTCTGCCTTGCATTATAATTATTTGTGTTATTACATTATCTGCCTCTTGTATGCTTTCTGAAGGCAATGCTGGTCCCCAAATCTGGCTGTACACAAGAAGTTCTTGGCAGAACATTAAAAATATGTAAGTTGTTAGGATCAAAAAGACCTAGAAATCACAATTTCCAAGGGTATTCTCAAGGACAGGAATGTATATATTTAAAAGCTACAGGAAATTCTTAATCAGCTCATCAGTAAACCCATCTTTGAGAATCAGTTACCTACAGCACCTAATGATAAAGTGGACTTTCATGGACTAAACAATGGAAGGTTAGGACCTAAAACTAAGCTGAAGCTACGCTGGAAAGTACTACATGTCAGGCTGAATCGGTACAATACGACTTCAAACTTCGAGCAGTAATCCCTTATGAGGAGCTTCATCTCGAAGGCACTTTTCATGCCCTGTCAGTAGACAGTAGCATGCATTTTTACAAATTAGAGATAGTTAAGGACACACTAAAGTCAAACTTTACATATTCATTTTAAAGAAGTGTTCAGTAAGTGTTAAGCAATATGTATGAAAACCTGCAATAAAATATGATGACATTATTTGGGTACTAACTTGTTTTTTATCACAGGACCATTGCAAGGCAAAGCAAAAAACAAAAACAAACGTAGGCTTAATGTGATCTTTCTAGTTGCAAAATCTAAAAGGACTTCATATTTTTAAACTGACAGTGAACAAAAGAACGTTCAATTCAAATGCTTAAATCTATTTTCTATTATAGGTATTGCTATAGCAGCTAGAAACTTTTTTTCACGCAGAGCTGAACAACTTAAAATCAGAAACTAATATCATAGAGCTTTCATTTTAAAGCTAATTCTCCAATACTGAGTTCCCACCAAAGTAGCAATATGTTACACTTAAACTAATTTTATAGAAGAGAACTTTACAGCCTCACTACCCCATCTTAACTCAGTGTGTTTTAGAAGCACTAACTTGATTTTCTTAAGGTCCTATTGCTGTTTGTTGTCCAAGTAACCAGGGGAAAATATTTAAACTACTCAGAGCTGTCATTCTGAAATATTTTCCAGGAGTCTGAATTCTTTCTTGGGCTACAGCTAATGGCCATGAGTTGAATTTATTTGAAATATATCCAAATCATAACATGTAGTAAGTAAACATTCACTCTTTAATAATTCCTCATCCTTATTCAGACTACCAATCAAATCATCAAGATTTATAAGTTTTTCCCCTAAAATGCTATGCCAACACTAAATGCTATCACTAAAAGACTGATAATAAGAGGAAATTTTGACCAACAGTGTAGACTCATACAAATATTGCAAAGTGTTTTCAAAAGATATCTGAAGACAGTAAGAGTCTCTCTTTAAGTATTTAAAAATTGGATGACTGCTATTTTCCTGGGGTGTTTTAGGTTAGCTTTTTAGTGTCCCAGGGGAAAAAAAACTGGATAACCTGCCAAGATTGGCAAAATTACTTACATTTGATAAAAATAAAATCGAGTGTTGCCCTGGTCAATGTGGCTCAGTTGGTTGGGCGTCATCCTGCAAACCAAAAGGTCACCAGTTCACTTCCCGGTCAGGGCACATACTTGGGTTGCAGGTTCAGTCCCCAGTCAGGGCACGTATGGAAGGCAACCAATTGATGTTTCTCTCTCACATCAGTGTTTCTCTCCCTCTCTTTCTCCCTCCCTTTCTCTCTCTCTCTCAAAATAAATAAATAATAAATTAAATTAAATTAAATTAAATCTAATGTTGTCAAGATTGTAGAAAAAGCAGCACTCTTATACTCTGTTGTTGGGAATACACATTGGTATGGCCTCTTTTGAGGAAAATTTGGCAATAGCCACCAATTTTTAAATATATACTAACCTTTGACACAGTGTGTCCACTGTTTGGAATTTATCCTACGGGTATAATTGCAAAAGTATGCAATGACACAAAGATGCCAGCTGCAGCATTCTTTGTCATAACAGACTTCACAGAACTTATATGTCCACCAATAAATGAATGACTAGGTAAATTTCTTACAATGAGAATACTACACAGGCATTACAAACAATAAAGGATATCTATAAGTGATAATATAATAAGACTTTAAAGATGTAAGTTAAAAAACAATCCTAACCCTAACCCTAAAACAATACGTGATACATATACACATATACACACATAAATACAGAAAGATTGTATAAACACACATATACAGATGTATTTGTACAAGCATAACAATTTTGGAAAAATAAAAAATAAATATTAAAAGGGGCTGACTCTAGGGAATACACAAGTAAGGGTAAGAAAGAAGAGAAAGACTTGTTAAATGTTAAATTTTGCCATCCAGCTATAACATTAAAAAGCATGTGATAACACCTTGGAGAAATATTTGCCAGATTATTATAAAGTTAAACACACATCTGCCCTGTGACCCAGCAATTTCACTCTGAGTGATTAACCCAAGAGAAATGCAAAAGGTATGTCCGCAAACAGACTTGTACAAAAATGTTCATAGCAGCCTTATTATTACAGCCCCAAACAAGAAAACACTCAAATGTCCACCAACAGGAGAGAATGGATAAACAAACTCGTGAATTTAAACAATGGAGTATTACTTAGCAACAAAAAAAGGAATGAATTACTGACACAAGAAAAATTGGATGAATCTTATAGACATTCCACTGAGTGGAAGAAGCCAGACACAAAAGAGCACACATATACACTACATGATCCCATTTACATGAAGTTCTAGGAGCAGCCAAACTAATCTTACGATGACAGAAGTAAAAAGTCTTAGCCTGAGTGGGGGAGGAGTTTGGAGAGTGGAGGAGAGGCGTTTGAGGGAACCAAAGGATTTAGTGGAAATGGACACAATGGACATTTCTGGAGTGATGAAAATGTTCTATATCTTGTTTTAGCTGGTAATATCATGGATGTACACAATTGCCAAAACCAATCATCCATTTAAAACAATAAAATGGTTTTTAACCACAACCAATTTTAGAGCCTATTTGGTACCCCAAAAAGAAATCCCACTCTTGCCCTGGCTGGAGTGGCTCAATGGATTGAGCACTGGCCTGCAAATCAAAGGGTTGCCAGTTCAATTCCTAGTCAGGGCACATGCCTAGGTTGTGGGCCAGGTCCCCAATAGGGGGCATGTGAGAGGCAACCATACACTGATGTTTCTCTTCCTCTCTCTCTCTCCTTCCCTTCCCCTCTCTAAATATAAATAAAATCTTAAAAAAAAAAAGAAAGAAATCCCACTCTTTAGCTATCACTCTTTCACCTCCCTCCATCGCAACTTACTAATCCACTTTCTGTCTTTGTAGATTTGCCTATTCTGGACATTTCATATCAATGGAATCATATATGTGATCTTTTTTCACTTAGCAAAATATTTTTCAGATTCACCTATGTTGTACTATGTTGAGGACTTCATTTTTTTTATGGCCAAAGAATATTCTTGTCTGAAAATACCACATTTTGTTTACCCATTCATCAGCTGATGACAGGTATCTGGGTTTTTTCAGCCTTTTGGCTATTATGAATAATGCTGCCATAAACAATTGTGTTTTGGAAAGAACTGTGCATTTTATTATATGAAAATCATATACCTCAATTTTAAGAAAGAATATGGATGTGAAAAATCATACTGTTACTACAAAACATGGTTTCTGGGTATTTCAGTGGGTGGCAAGAGAAAAATATCTCAGAATGGCAAGCCAATTATAATAAAAACATGTTCTCTCAGAGGAGAAAAAAAGTTGTATGTCAATAAAAACAAGTAACTGAAATGTCACATTCACCTCCTGACGAAACAGAAGCTTCCTATATGAGAGTGAGGAAGCTGTCCGGAAGGAGAATGTAAATCACTGTTCTCAAATGCAAACTCTAACTCTCTGGGCTTCAATGACCGCACCACAGAAATATTTATTATCACCCTGACTTCTCTAGTCCCATTAGCAGCAAAAACAGCACTGCAGTATGACCTAATTCTTTTGATGGATAAAGGACAGTTTAGTCTCTTTACCAAAGGCAGAAAAAATAGTTCAAAAATAATGTCTGTGCGGCATTGGGCACAGTATTTACATAGAGATACTGGTGCCTTGTGGCTGCCATACCAGAAGGAAAATTATGTTCTCTGCAAACTAAAGAATGTCCTTTTCCCGAGAGGGTTATAAATTACTTTTCACACTCTGATACAAACAAGGGATTAATTACTAGCAGCAAACATTATGGTATCCCTTTATAGAAATGGTGGGAGGAGAGTACCAGTAATTACTGTTTCATTCCTGAAACGTGTATTACAATAACAGTACAAAGGATAAGGGGGGTAAATGGAAATATTCTGTTCTAAAAATCCCTAATATGTGAAGTAGTGTAACACTATTTGAAGGTAGACTGTGATAAAGATCATGTTGTAAATCCTAGAGCAACCGCTAAAGAATAAGAAAAAGAGCCCTGGCCAGGTGGCTCATTTGGTTAGAGCATGGTCCTGTACACCAAAATGTTGTAGGTTCGAACCCTGGTCAGAGCACATACATAGGTTGCGGGTCCAGTCTTCAGTTGGGTTGCATATGAGAGGCAACCAATTGATGTTTTCCTCTCTCTCCCTCTTTCTCACTTTCTCCCTCTTCCTCCCTCCTTCCCTCCCCCCCTTCCTCTCTCTTTAAAAATTAATAAACATATCCTCAGGTGAGGATTTAAAAATAAATAAATAATCCAATAGAAGAGAGAAAATAAAATACTAAAAATTATCCAATTAATAAAAAGAGCATGAAAGAGATATAGGAACCAAAGAACAGACAAGGCAGAAAACCAACAGCAAGGTGGCAACTTATATTGCAACTCCCTGTGTGTACACATCTTACCATCCTTCTCTCTCACTCCCCATCTATCTATGTGCATCCATTTTCTCCGCTAAATTTGAGTGATAAACAGAAATAAACCAAAATTAACTGCTATCAATGAATACAGTATTAATTCTAACACCTCTATTTTATAATCTGTGAAAATTTATAAAATTTTACTTAACTCATATATAAAACAATATAGAAAAATATAAAACTCACCTATCCATATAAAAATAAGTCCCAGAATTTTAGTGCTAAGTTATTTTAGAAGTTTTTTGTATAATTTCTTCATTTTATAATTAAGGAAACTAAGAATCAAAGTGAGTAATTGAGCAATTGGTAATTAATCAAAACAGTCACATGGCCAATCAGCAGTACAGCCATAATAAAATTTATATTTTATAACTTCTAATTCAGTTTTCTCAAAAGAAAAAAAATTTTCTTGCAACACCAACCACATACACAACTATATATAATTAGTGTGTTCATGTTACATGATTCATATCTAGCAGGTCGAGCCAGATCTCTATTGGGAAACATCTTGTTAGTTAAGTTGTACACCTATTTGAAAATAATCAAACTTTAAAAATATAAATTGTTGAATTTAGAATATCAACTAATTCAAACACTCATTAATCAATCAAGATCACTGAAGCACACTGTATAAAGGAAAATAAAAAATACTGTAGCTAAACAATCATTTATAGCACTGGCTACCAAGTTCAGAGAATATAATCTTTCATTCAAATCAATAACTAATCATTCACACTTATGCCAACTGATAATAAAAAGTATGTGAACTCTCTGTGCATTATTACCTGTAGCTCCCAGTGGGTGTCCCTTTGAAATCAGTCCACCACTAGGATTTACGACCCACTTTCCTCCGTAAGTATTATCTCCTCTGTCAACCAGGTTTCCGCCTTCCCCTATAGAAGACAAAATATATTTACAAATGTTAAAAAGAACATTGGAACAAATGATGTGTTTTTAAAACTTCCATATAGCCAAGGATTTTTTACAGCAGACATTTCTTAACAGCTCAAATTAGCATCAAATTGATATAAGCACATCTAAAAGTTAGGTAATAAATATTGAGTAATAAAGACTGGTGTTTTCAGAACATTTTCTACTTGAAACAAAGCACCTGTTGAATCCTCAGATCTCTTCAGCTTTCAAAACTGCTACAAATATAACTGACATTCAGAGAACCAAAAGAAAAGAATTGAAATGAATAAAATACTATAACTAAATTATATCAGCTTTAAAAATTCATGATTTTGCCAAAATGTATTCATTTCCCTACATTTTCAACTGTATTCATACACTACATAAATATTGTTAAGAAACAGGAAAGAAGGAGGGAGACAGAAAAAAATGAACACTTTATGAAATGAAGGGAAATGGCTGAAAATATTGTTAAGCCATAAATATAAGCTCAAAAGAAAAAGTTATATCCATGCTCAGCAACTTCAACATTCCTAGGAATTCCCATGACATTCTTCCAGGTGGCAAAGAAGTAAATACAAATGCATGCATTGTATAAAATATTCTTCCAAATGATATTTCTGATAAAGTAACAAGAGATAAAACCTTGAAATAATGATAATGGTTGTTGTAAGAGGCAGCTAATCACTTTTAAGCACTCACTCTGTGTCAGGCCTTGTTCTAATTATTTGACATATATCTACATAATTTAATTCTCAAACCTGTAAGATATAATTAACATGCAACATGAGTTTCAGATGTACAACATAATGATGCCATGATAAGTCTGGTTAAGATCCACTCCCAAATGTAGTTATAAAATTTATTTTTTAAGAGCTACACAATTAGCAACTTTCATATATACAATACAGTATTATTAACTACACTCACTATGTAACATAGTTGTACATTATACCTCATGACTTATTTATTTTGTAACTGGAAGTTCATATATTTTGACACTCTTCATCCATTTTACCCAACCCCCTACCCCGCTCCTCTGGCCACCACCGATGTGTTCTGTGTATACACGAGCTTGGGTTTTTGTTTCTTTTTGGTTTTTTTCAGATTCCACAAACTGAGATCTCATATAAGTGGGCTCACAGGGTATTTGTCTTTCTCTGACTTACTTCACTTAGCATAATGCCCTCAAGGTCCATCCATGTTGTTGCAAATGGCAAGATATTCATTCTTTTTTATGGCCGAATAATATTCCATTATATATATATATATATATATATATCAGTTTCTTTATCCATTCATGTGTCAATGGACATTTAGATTGTTTCCATATCTTAGCTATTATAAACTGCTGCAATGAACATGGGGGTGCACATGTCTTTTTGAGTTAGTGTTTCCATTTTCTTCAGTGTATAGAACACTAACCTCTAACAAAAAAAGGAAGCTCACATAGCCTCTAATGGGTTGAAAGATTCAACATTGTTAAGATGACAAATGCCCCTAAATGCATCTACAGATTCAATGAAATCCCAATGAAAATTCCAGTAAGGGGAGTTTTTGTTGTATTTTTGTAGAAATTGACAAACTAATTCTAATATGTACATGGAAATGTATATGGTCTAAAATAATTGAAACGATTTTTGAAAAGAACAAAGTTGGAGAACTTACCCTATTTGATTTCAAGACTTGTTATACACCATAGTACTGTACAGTGTTAGTACAGCGGCCAAAATAATTTGGTATTGGTGAAAAGATAAGAATGTAGATCACAAGATTCCAAAACTGGATCCTCATATATATATGGGCAATTGATTCTGGACAAAGGTTCAATGCAATCAATGGGAGGGGGAAAGTCTTTTCAGCAAATGGTACTGGATTTGTGTGTGAAATAAAAGAGATTAGTATCAACCTTTATCTTACACCATACACAAAAACTTACTGAAAATGGATTATATACTTGAATATAAAATCTAAATCTATATTCACCCAACCTCCTGCCCCACCCTGAACCCCCCTCTCCCTGCCCCACCCTGCTGGGCCTGCAGGTCTGTGGCAAGCCACGGACATGGGTCTCTCTTCCACAGGGTTTGCTGAAGTTGGCCTACTTCAAGAGATACCAAGTGAAATTTAGAAGACAACAAGAGGATAAAACTGATTATTATGCCCAGAAATGCTTGGTAACCCAGGGTAAAGATAAGTACAACACACCCAAATACAGAATGACAGTTCGCATAACCAAGAGGCATCACTTGTCAGATTGCTTATGCCCGTATAGACACAGAAGGGGTATGACAGTCTGCAGCGTATGCTCAGGAACTCCCCACGTGTGGGGTGAAGGCTGGCCTGACAAAATATGCTGCAGCGCACTGGACTGGCCTGCTGCTGGCCCGCAGGCTCCTCAGTAGGTTCAGCATGGACAAGCTCTGGGAAGGCCAAATGGAGACGACTAGAGATGGGAATACAATGTGGAAAGAAAGCACTGGTGGTCACCCTGGTGCCTTCACCTGCTATTTGGAGGCAGAGCTTGCCAGAAGTACTACTGGAAATAGGAAAGATTTCGGGGCCCTGAAGGGTACCAATTCCCTGGTTATGATGCAGAAAGCAAGGAGCTCAATGCAGAAGTACATCGGAAACACATCATGGGTTGGAACGCTGCAGATTATATGCGTTACCTAAGGGAAGAAGATGAAGATGCTTACAAGAAACAATTCTCTCAGTGCATTAAGAGCAATGTAACTCCAGACATGATGGAGGAGACGCATAAGAAAGCTCATGCTGCTACGCGCGAGAATCCAGTGTATGAGAAGCAGCCTAAGAAAGAACTTAAAAAGAAGCGGTAGAACTGTTACAAAATATCCCTTGCCCAGAAGAAATGTCAGGAAGCTCAGAAGAAGGTAAGCCTCCTCAGAGCTCAGGAACGGACTGCTAAGAGCTAATAAACCAACCGACAATTTTCTATGAAGATTTTTCAGGTAAAAACAATAATACATTTATTGACCAAGCTGCTAAAAAATATAATCTAAATCTATAGAATTAGAATAAAAATAGAAAAAATCTTTATGGCCTTTAGATAGGCAGAAGTTTTAGAATACAAAAAACATAAACGATTAAAAATACTGATACTTTATATTTCATCAAAATTTCTAAAATTTGTTCTTCAAGTGGCACTATTAATAAAACAAAAAGGCAAGCCACAGCCTGGGAGGAAATATTAACAATGTCACATACATGTATCAGACAAATGACTTGTATCCAGAATTCATATATTCTTACAACTCAATAAAGAAGGCAAATGACTCAACAATCAAAGGGCAAAAGCTCTGAACAGACAGTTCACAAAAGAAGATATATGAATGACCAATATGTACACGAAAAGATGCTGGCATCGTTAGTCATCATAGATATGCAAATCAAAATGAAAACAAGATACACCACATATTTTGGAATGACTCAAAGTTTTTAAACTGACCCTACCAAGTATTGGTGAGGATGTGAAGCAACTAAAACTCTCATACACTGCTCGTACAACCACTTTAGAAATGGGGGAAAAATCCTCCAGATGCCACAAACTAGTTTTTCCATTTCCCTTTCTGCAAGTCTTCATTCAAACACAATTATAAATACTTGGAATGACAAATGTAATTTTATGATAGTGTGGGTGGACCTGGAGAACATTATGCTAAGTGAAATAAGCCAGTCAGGGAAGACAAATACCACATGATTTCACTCATATGTGGAATCTAATGAACAGACTGAACTAACAAGGAAAATGGGGACAGACTCATAGATGGAAAGCAGGATGACAGCTAGTGGCAGGGGGAAGGTTAGGGGGTGGAGGGATAAGGACTCATGGACACGGACAGCAGTGCAGTGATTCCTGGGGGGAAGGGGGGTCTAGGAGGACTAAATGGTAATGGAAAAACATACAATAAAGATTAAATAAAAAAACAAATGTAATTTTAATCCACTGAGCCACACCAGCCACCAAAAAACAAATGTAATTTTATATCCTTTTGTCCCCACTAATAGAATCTTGTAAGTACCCCTGATTTGCATAATACAGGTTACCTGGACACTCTGTTATCTCACTGGTGGTATTGTCTAAGACTACAGGTTCTGAAAAGTCCAGTAGCAAGATAGCTCACATTCACTTTGCAAGTGTGGCAGAGCCAACGTGGAGGGGGAAGCAATGGATGAATTCCTTTGTTTAATGGTGAAAATGAAATTTTCTCAGAGGAATCTACGAGTTAATATGCATCCCCTGAAAGATACTACCTTCTGGACAGAGCCCCAACGCTTCGTAAGTGAGGAGTTCGTTGACGGAAAAGCAATCATGAAGCTCTATTACGTCGATATCACTTGGTCTCAGGCCCGATTTCTCATAGCACTTCCTGGCAGCTTCTTTAACCACATCAAAGCCAACCTTAAATCAAAATCATAAATAAGTAAATTAAGGGCATCAAAACTGGGACTTTTATATAAGGATTAGAAGGGATTAATATATATATAAACATAACAGCTGAGAAATGACCACATATATTGAAATATCTGTTGATTCTATATTATCCAGAAAGTTCAAATAAAAGGATATCCAGGAGGGAAAATATATATATTAAACCTGGTACTATAATAGGCAGAATTTTAAATGAGTTACAAAAACCCTATCAGTCCACAATGTACAGTTGTGGTGAACAGGAAGAAGAGATTTATCAACAGACCAATATGACACACTGAAAACAGGGGAATCTTTATATGAAAATAAACAACCATCTATCTTTTGGATCACATGGTATTTAAAACATTCTCCCAAAATCCATCTTTTTAACCTCTTCGGTCTCAGGTAATAGTAACATGCAAACTGACCTTTTCTCCAAAGAATAAAGCTGTGGCATAGTGGGAAATGTACTGTAATCAGAAAACCTAAATGTAAGTTGAACTTCTACCCGCCCCAGTACCCTAGCTTTGTGATACTGGGCAAGTTACAGGGACATTTTCAAATTCACAGCGTTGCTGTAAAATCATTTTTTAAACTGTGGTTTAGCATACGATTGTTTACGTAGGTATATATATGTATGTATGCCTATATTTTATATATGTATGTATGTATATATCTTCAAATATTCAACTAACTCTAGGTCTGAATTCTCATCTCTTTCTCTTCCTCCATTTTGTATTTAATCTTCAATCAGGATTTTTTGAAGCATCAAGAAAGTTCCCTAAAAACATCTGTTTTACCCTTAACTCTGTAGGATAGGAGTTCTGGGCACATTTAGCCAATTCAACATAAAAAGAGACAGCACGTCTAGTCAGTTAAAAGTTAACATATAATGACGCATGGCTCTGTCACAGGAAGCATATGTTCTCATCAGTTATTTGCCCCCAACAGATTCTTAAGGATGGGTTATAATATTAGACTTTCTAGACCATTTTTCAAGGAAATTATATACACAGCCAATAACAACATCATGTCACCTTACAATTTTTAAACAGAAATCCCTTAATTAATTAATAAAACAGAATTTTAGACAAACCATCTTAATAATGCTTTTTTCTTGAAATGTGCTTGGAAAATCAGTCACCATCTCCTGGGCCAGAATTTCCACAGCTTTGGAATGAAGGCCATGCTTCTGTACAAAATCTTCATCCGCCAAAATTGCTGCCGCAGCACCATCTGAAGAGGGACTAGGGGGAAGGAAAATTTGTTTACATCCAGTCCACCTCAGTCTGAAGATTAAGATTTCAGGCTAGAAGTTCTTTCTGGGAACTAAGGCTTAGTGTGCTGGATGGTCTCCTTTGTGATATCTACAGTTAGAACTTACACATGCTTCCCCGCTGTGGACTAACCTCCGTCAAGAACTTAAATGCTTTCAGTCACTACTTGGTCTCTAAGAATCTCTCCCAAAAAGTTCTTATGGCAAAGAACCCTGCATTCGCTTCTGTAGAAGTCATCTTCTGGTGACTTCTGAAAAGTACACAAGGTTATTCCTACCCTAATACAATGAACATTCTACTATAGGCCTAACTAGCTCCAACTCTGCTATCTCCCCAATAAGTCTTGGAATCCATTGGAAAACTGGAAAAGGATGGAATAGAGGATTCCAGAAAGTCCACGGTTTGGTTAAGACTCTTGATATCTCCTCAAAATAGATCTTTTCCTTAGAGTAGGCTGTGAAGGAAGGTAGCAAACACAGAAGCCTTCTGCGAGTTCAGCTGGACTTTGTAAATAGGCAGACCTTCACTCTGCAACAGATAGAAGCTGACCCCACTTGTTCCCAAGCATCCAGCCAGCAGTTCAAGGGCACAGCCAGGTGATGACCAGGCACAGGCAGGAGCTGTGCAGTACTAATGCATTATTCTAGGAGATAAATATTGTCAAGCAATTTTCAAGCTGCAACTATTATCACTATTAGAGCTGTGATTTTTTTTTTCTTGTTTTATGTTTACTCTTAGGCGGTACGACAGAGTAAAATCCCCTACAGTGGAAGCACACAGCAGAGAAAACAAAGTGCTCGGGATGAAAGTCATGGGGCCCCACTGGCTCCCTAACTCACATTTAAATGAATAAATACACTTAAAACAAAGTAGGCAGAAGTCATGAGAGAAGGAAATAAACTATATAATCTTCCAAGAGAAGGGAGCGTCGATGCCCAGGCAGGAGAGGGAAGTAAGGGTACTCACTCCAGAGTGAGGACTACACTGGTCGTTCTAGAGAAGCAGATACAGGTACAGTAGAGATGTACCCAGATACAGAGCCTAAGGTTTGCCCAAGGGGGAAGCAGGGGAGCAATTCCTTCCATTAAATATTAAAATGTTTTTCTTACCAACATTGTAAGACAGTCAGAAAATCAAAAACTTTTCGAGACGTCATCACTTCATCTAAACTGTATTCTTTTCGGAACTGGGAATACCTAAATGTAAAGTAAGTAGTTACAGATTGTTATTAGGTAGCAATTACAATTCTTTGTTGAAGATGTTCTGGTCTATAACTTAAGGAGAGAATATATAAGTATTCTTTTCACAACCAAAAGGCAAACTTTTAGAGTTTCAACCTTTAAAAAATAAATTGTTTGAATTGAATTCTTAAAAAAATCTTAACTTCAAAATGCCATATACTGTATAATAAAAAATCTGACTAATCTTTGTCCTGGGTTCCCATCAAGGAGCTTCTAAAACCCTTGAGATTTCCTGAGTGACAAGTCTCTTTGTTATGCTAATAATGTGGCTCTTTGTGGGCCTGCTCTTTGGGGGGAATGGAACAGGAGATTGCTCACCAGAAAGAGAAAGACTAATGGTGAGCTTGAAGGGCTGGGACTTCTCAGCTAGTGTGACCCCAGGCAGAAGAGGGGGGCTGGAGACTGAGTTCAATCACGTGGCCAATGATTTAACCAAGTGTGCCCGCATAATGAAGCGCCAATAAAAACTATGGACACTGAACTTGGTGGAGCTTCCTGGTTGCTGCACACCTTGACATGCTGGGATTGGTGACTGCCCTGACTGCCTGGAGAGGGCAAGGAAGCTCTGCATTAGGGACCCTCGCAGACCTCACCCTATGTGCCTCTTTACCTGGCTGTTCCTGAGTTGTATCCTGTATCCAATAATAATACAGATGCCCCTCAACTTACAATGGGGTTGCATCCCAATAAACCCACTGTGAGTTGAAAACATCATACATCAAAAATGCATTTACCCTACTGAACATAAGAGCTTAGCCTAGCCATTCTCTACTGAATATGTATCTCTAGTGCACCACAGTAAAGTCAAAAAATATCTAAGTCGAACAATCCTAAGTTGGGGACCATCTATACTATAATCGTAAATACAGCACTTTCCTGAGCTCTATGAGTCAGTCTAGTGAATTACCGAACCTGATAGGGTCATGGGAACCCCTGAATGTACAGTCAGTTGGTCAGAAGTACAGATGGCCCTCACACCCTACCCACAGCTGGCATGTGACCGGAGAGGGCAGTCTTGTACAGGACTGAGTCCTCAGTTCACGGTGTCTGCACTAACTCCAGGTGGTTAGTGCCACAACTGAACCACAGTGCACCCAGATGGTGTCAGACCAGTTGGAGGTTAAAAGAGAACACCATTTCTTTTTCCTGGATAATTATAAAATGCTAGTTTCTCAAAAGCAAAATTAAATGACTTGCAATTCAGCCAACTTTCGTGGTGATGATATTATGCAACTACATTCAATGAAGGCTAATAGAGTTCTTAAATAAACATACAAAACCTACACTACACCATATGCATTCTTTAAAACATTTCTTTCTGATCATTGCAAAGAGAAATTTACTTTTATCCCCTCTGGCTCCTCTAAGAACACAATCAGATGGTTTCAGATATTGCTCTGGTGAGAACAGCAACAGACTCCACAAGGGGGTTTCTAAAAGTAAATTTCAACTGGTGTGGAAATTAACAAGCAATTCAACTGTTTAGAAATAAAGCCCTTCTCACTCACATCTACACACCTGTCTGCACCTTTGACCATCACCAACTTTCAAAAAATACCTTATTTGTGCCAGATTCTGTGCTAGGCACTCAGGAACTCAGTCTCAATTCATGACAAATAAATATACCATTCTAATACAATACGATAAATGTCAGGATGGAAATGTTATACAGGGTGTGGTGGGAGCTCACAGGATGTGCATCAAACCCAGACACAAGAGGGAACTTCATCCCTAAGATTAGGCAAATAAGAAGAAGAGAAAATTCCTCGCAAAAGGATCAGCACATGCAAAGCCTCTTGAAGTGAAACAATTCACTGAAGTCGGTGCCTTAAGTTTGGGAGGGAATGTGGAGGCAAGGTGAAGAAGGGGGGGAAGGAGAAATGAATGAGGATCAGATCATCGGAGGACAGTATGTAGTGTGTACATTTTACACTGAAATAATGAGGAACTAATGAAGGATATCAAGCTGGGAAGTGACATGATCAGGTCTGGATCTCAGCAAGAAAACTGCCGTTTCGAAATGGGATGGTAAAAAAGCATTACTGAAAGCAAGAAAACCAACTGAAAAACTGGGGCATTATCTACAGCAAGAAATGATAAGAATCTAACGTATGGAACTGGAAGGGAAAGATGAGAAAAGGGATAAATTCAAAAGATAGTATGGAGGCAGGATTCTGTTTATCCCCAAATCATCTGCAACTCACATGGGACTCTGCGGAACAAGGTGGAGACATGGATGACTGCTGGTTTGCTACGTCTGCATTCACCACACTGAAGAATGCTGCAAGGAAAACCGGGTTGAAGGGAAATGATAAATTCTCTATGAACATGCTGACTCGGAGGCGCCTGTGGGATAGCTAAGTGACAACAAGCAGGAAAGTTACAGACACAGGTCTGGAGGCCCGAGTGGCATAGGCTATCTCTAATACTATATTACTTACCACAGATTCTCACTGCCTTTGATTATTCATATAATTTGTGAGGAAGCACTTGGAAATAGCTTCTTAATTCAACCTTCTTAGAAATATGAAACAGTATTTCTAATGACTGGTCAGCAAACACAGAATTCTCTTTACTAGCCAAGCAAAGCCTAATACGAGAATTTAGCACCTGAAATTTCTGAGTCAAACCTAGAAATTCCTGACTGTTTCAAAGAGTTTTAAATGATGAAACTGATGTCCAGAAATAACATTTGCCAACTCAACATAACTGAGAACTTATAAAATGTAATGGAAGATCCATGCAAACAAGGAGTTTCTCTCTTATTCATTGCTGCATCACCAGCAGCTAAAGCAATGTCATGCAGATAGTAGGCTACTGAACACACACTGCTGAGGGAATGACACTCCCTTAGAAGAATGCTGTAACGAGTGGGTGGGTGAGTGCCTGATTGGACACCAGGGTAAAGGAGAGAGAGACTTGGAAGCTCTGATGCTCTGGGGAAGGTCAAGAACTGCTCTTCGGAGCCTCAAAACCAGGAAACTGCACTGCTGCCAATTCCTCAGTATGTTGGTACAGTTCCTCACTAGTTTCAGAAAA
Source organism: Desmodus rotundus (assembly GCF_022682495.2). Lineage (NCBI taxonomy): Eukaryota > Metazoa > Chordata > Mammalia > Chiroptera > Phyllostomidae > Desmodus > Desmodus rotundus. The sequence continues at coordinate 35,509,656 of NC_071389.1, read as the reverse complement.
TCCCAAGGATTTTTAATGATTCTCCAAGTTCTAAAGACAAGGAAATCAGCTCTAGATCATCTTTTTGACTTAAGACTGCTCATCCTAACTCTACTATTCAGTAACAGCGAAATTTTACTGAGCATGTATTATGCTCCAATACCTTGCTAAATACTGAAAAGATGAAACAATCTCGATTTCCAGTCAAGACGGAGGCGTAGGCAGACATTCTTTGCCTCCTTGTACAACCATGAGAAGGATCCCAACCAATTTCAAAACAAAAAACACCTAGAACTGCCCGAAAACTGAACTGTAAGTCCAAAAACCAAGGATTTAAAGAAGCTATATTCATCCAGATGGACAGGAGGAGCGGAGCCAGAGAGCCAGGGCAGAGAAGACGCCGTGTGGTGGCGGTGGGCCGGTGGCAGCGAGGAGGCAGCTACAGTCAGTGAAATGGGCAGTCCCACATTTACGTGTGGTGGTTAAAAATCAGAGGGACAGCTTGTGAGCAAGTGATCTCAGCCCCAGGCCCGACAGCACAGCCCCGGTTCTCGCACAGGGAAATATAAAGCCTTGTAACTTCTGGCTGTAAACACCAATGGGGTTTCTCAGGAGAGCCCAGAACATATGCAAACCCACCCACTCTGGGAACCACAACCAGGGCAGCAGCTGTAGAGGTGCCAATCACTTATGGGAAGTGGGTGAAGTGACTGGAAAAGGGGCAGGTGTCAGGCAATTGCCCAGAAGTCAGCCAGCCTTAGCACTGACCCCTCTTTGACCCCTCCCCCACACATGGAACCACAAAGTGATGAAGCAGGCTGCCAGCCCTGGCAAATACCCAAGGCTCCGCCCCATACAACTTAACAGATATGTTAAGACAGGGAGTCAAAGTGGCTGTACCTGGTACACAGACACAAGAAGGCTGCCAAATTGAGAAGACAAAGAAATATGGCCCAAATGAAGGAACAGAACAGAACCCCAGAAAAAGAACTAAGTGATGCCAGGATAGCCAGATGCAGAGTGATCAGAATGCTCAGATATCTCACTGAATACGGCAAAAGCATAAGGGAAGAAGTGAAGGCTACACTAAGTGAAATAAAGAAAAATCCACAAGGAACCAACAGTGAAGGGAAGGAAGACAGGATTCAAATCAACGACCTGGAACATAAGGAAGAAATAAACATTCAACAGAACAAAATGAAGAAACAAGAACTCAAAAAAACAAGGAGGGTTTAAGAAGACTCTGGGACATCTCCAAAAGGGCTAACATCTGAATCGTGGGGATGTCAGAAGGAGAACAGGAAGAGCAAGAAACTGAAAACTTATTTGAAAAAATAATGAAAGAAAAATTCCCTAATTTGGTGAAGGAAATAGACATACAAGTCCAGGAAACACAGAGAGTCCCAAACAAGTTGGACCCAAAGAGGACCATACCAAGACACATATAATCAAAATGCCAAAGGTTAAAAATAAAGAGAGAATCTTAAAAGCAGCAAGAGAAAAGGAGACAGTTACCTACAAAGCAGTGCCCATAAGACTGTCAGCTGATTTCTCAAAAGAAACCTTATAGGCAAGAAGGGATTGGAAAGAAGTATTCAAAGTCATGAAAGGCAAGGACCTCCATCCACGATTACTCTATCCAGCAAAGCTACCATTTAGAATGGATGGAGAGATAAATTGCTTCCCAGATAAGGTCAAGTTAAAGGAGTTCATCATCACCAAGCCCTTATTATATGAAATGTTAAAGGGTCTTATATAAGAAAAAGAAGATGATCAAAAATATGAATAGTTAAATGACAACAAATCACAACTATCAACAACCAAACCTAAAAAAAATAAACAAAAACAAACTAAGCAAACAACTAGAACAGGAACAGAATCATAGACATGGATGTCATTTGGAGAGTTATCAACTGGCAGGGGGAAAGAGGAGAATGGGGGAAAAGGTAGAGATTTAGAAGCATAATTGTGTAGGAACAAAATAGACAGGGGAGGTTAAGAACAGTATAGGAAACAGAGAAGCCAAAGAACTTACATGCACAACCCATGCATATGAACTAAGGAGAGGGGATCACTGGAGGGGAGGGGATACCAGGCAGAGGGAAGCAAAGGGGGAAAATTGGAACAACTGTAATAGCACAATCAATAAAATACATTTTAAAAAAAAGGATGAGACAACCTCCGCTCAAGGATCATCATATCAGAGGAGAAAGACTCATCAATAACTAAGTATGTTACAGCGTAATACATTATGAGAGGTATACAGGCAGTGCAATGAAGCTCATGAGAAGAAATATTTACGCCCAGGAAGTTTTAATAAGGTGTTAAGAGAAGCAATGATATTTGGACTGGGACTTCACAGGGGAGTAAATTGTTTCACCAAACAAAAGAACGGCAGAAGGATATCCAGGGATTGCTAACAGCATAAGTGAAAAAAAAACATAGGCAAGTCCTATATGGTACATTTAGGGAAAGCCAAGTAATCTAGTAAGGTGAGGGATTGGGAATATCCAAGGAAGTAGTAAGAAATAAGAACAACAAAGTAGAATAGGGCCAAATTATAACATGCTTGTTATGTCGTATAGGAACTTGGATTTTATCATCTAAGAAATGGGAATTCACTAAAGCTCTCACAATACCCTTAGATATTTCACAAAACGCCCTTAGATCTAGAGCATGGAATTCGGTATTTGTTAATCAGGTATGCTCTAAATTCAAACACCAATATAAAATTGGGAAAATAAGAACTAGCAGCAGCACAAAGTACTAGGACTATGTGGTAATAATCTACTTGTGGTATAAAATGCTCCTTATCATGGTTTTATGTTTATTAAATATGACAAAATGTGTTTAATAATTCAGAAACAATTTACTGAACAGCTATTATGTTCCAAGCTCTGTGCTAAGCATTAAAGATAACAGATGACTCTTTCCCTCAAAGAGATTATAACCGAGGAGGAGGAAAAACATAAACATTATTTTGCCACTATTTAGAATGATCCTGATCAAGTCACCTAATTTCTGTAAGCCTCGTTTTCCTCATATATAAAATGAGAATAAAAATATCTACTTTTAGGGTCCTTGAGAAGAGTAAATGAATATGTACATAAAAGCACCAAGCATAGTGACTGAGTTAAATTTAATAAAGCTAGCTATTATCCCTTTATTGCCTGTTGACATTGCCTACTCATGTGGCACTAATTCAACTGTCCGGGAACCGATTTTATTTAGCAACCATTAAGTACGTGCTATGCACCAGACACTGTGCCAGACTCTAGGGAATGCAAAGATTAATGATCTGTAATACACATGATGCAATTTTACTTCAGGTTATTTTTTAGGATATAGATAGCCATATTATTTTATCAGAGTAAAAGTTAGTGACACTAGCATAATTAAAATGCATTACTAAAGTAATACACATAATTTCACATAAAATAACTTAAATGACTACTAATATGCATTTTACTAATATTTTAGTTTATTAAAATAAACTTAAGAAAAGTTTTAAGGAATGGCTTAAAATAGTGGCTGGTTATTTCCAACTAAAATTATTACAATAAATTTTATCCACTACAGTGGCAATGTATAACCAATTATAATGCCAGCCATTCACATTCTTTCTTAAAAAGAGTCATTAAGCTTAAATGGTTTTCTAAATATAAACAGACCAAAAACTAAAATAAAAACAAATCAGCCCTGGCTGGTGTGGCTCAGTCAGTGGATTGAGCACTGGCCTGTAAACCAAAAGGTCACCAGTTTGATTCCCAGTCAGGGCACATGCTGGGTTGCAGGCCAGATCCCCCGTTGAGGGGGTGGGGTGGCAGAGGCAACCAATATATGTATCATTCACATACTGATATTTCTCTCCCTCTGTTTCTTCCTCCCTTCCCCTCTCTCTAAAAGTAAATAAATAAAATCTTTTCAAAAATCAACAAAATGTGCCCTGGCTGGTGTGGCTCCGTGGTTGAGTGCAGGCCTGTGAACCAAAGAGTTACCAGTTTGATTCCCAGTCAGGGCACATGCCTGGGTTGCGGGCCAGGTCCCCAGTAGGGGGCACGTAAGAGGCAGCCACACACTGATGTTTCTCTCCCTCTCCCCCTTCCCTCTCTAAAAAAAAAATAAACAAAATATTTTTTAAAAATTTGTTTAAATCAACTAAATGTATGAAGGTAGAAAAATGCTAAATAAACACATTTTTTTTAAAAAGAAGTCAAAGGGGCACAAGCATTTAATATGAAAAAAAATACATAGGGAATACAGTCAATAATATATTAACTAAGTGTGATGCCAGGTGGGAACTTGACATATTGGAAATCACTTTATAAAGTATATGATTGTCTAACCACTATGCTGTACACCTGAAACTAATACAAAGTACTATCGAATGTAAACAGTAATTGAAAAATAAAATTAAAAAATAAAAAATTCTGCTTAATATCTTTGAGTTCTTGCATTAGCTTTTTTTAAAAGATTTTATTTATTTATTTTTAGGGAGGGGGACGGGAGGGAGGAAGAGAGGGAGAGAAACACCAATGTGTGGTTGCCTCTCGCAGGTCCCCAACTCGGGACCTGGCCTGCAACCCAGGTATGAGCCCAAACCAGGAGTCGAACTGGTGACCCTTTGGTTCACAGGCCCCACGCAATCCACTGAACCACACCGCCAGGGCAGTTTTTTTTTTTAACTATTGTTTATGCTGTTACAATTGTTCCCAATTTTTCTCCCTTTCCCCATATCCTCCCAACCCCTTCCTCTCCCCTCCCCAAGCCAGTCCGCATATTGTTGTCCGTGTCCATGGGTCGTGTATAAATGTTCTTTGGTTAAGCCCTCCACCATTTTTCATCCCATCTATCCTCTGACCTCGCCTCCTTTCCAGTAGCTGTCAATCTGTTTAATGTATCTAAGCTAAGCATCTGTTACTATTTTGTTCATTAGATTCCACTATTAAGTGAGATCATGTGGTATTTTTCTTTTACTAATTGGCTTAATTCACTTAGCATAATTTTCTCCAAGTCCATCCATGCTGCTGTAAAACGTTTCTTCTTCTTTTTTTTTCTGCTGCATAATATTTCATTGTGTAAACATACCACAGCCTTTTTATCCACTCATTACATTAGCTTTTCAAGTATTAAAGTTGCACATCAGGATAACCCAGATCTTCACCATTTTATAGATCTGAAATACTTACGGGTTGTTAACTGAATGTTTATGATTTTTCCATCCAATTTTTGCAAAGTGTTCAACGTTTGTTCCTGTAGAGAAAGCAAATATCTATTCGTGAGTTAATGTTCTTTGGCTGCTTGTTAACAAATGTTGCAATGGTAGTCAGCGTCCCGCTCAGCCGTACTTCCACATTTTCACTTGCACAGACATCGGTACTGAAGACGTCGACATTGATCCCTCCACAAATATTTCTTAATCATTAAACTTCGGCATATTTACTTAATTGAATCAACTAATAGGCATACAGGGTGGAGCAAAAGTAGGTTTACAGTTGTTCATATGGAAAATAATACGATAATTAATAAATAATACAAGAATAAACTCTGTGTTTTGTGTACTCAAAACTGTAAACCTACTTTTGCCCCAAGTTGTATAATATGAAAATAGTTCCAACTGGCCAACTCTACCTAACACAACTAGGGTCCAATTTCAAAAACTAGAAAATACAGGCTGGGACCACAGTGGTTTTCAGGCAAGAAAAAACTGCCGGCAACTCTTCAAGAAGTCTGCCGAAACACCCTCATGCCCCTGGAGCAAGGGAATAAGGTAGATTCCATCCACACTGGCGATCTCATACCAGTAAGAGTGGTGATCAGGAGGCAGCCAACATGGGTTCACAGAGAACAAGCCACACCACAGTAGTATTTTTTCATTGGATTGATTGGAAGATAAAATGGAATATAGTATCTGGATATCAGCAAGAAGATTAAATTTTCAGGACATCTTTTGGGCAAGATACGGAAATCGCGTACTGTGGATTTTGGTTTTTTCTTTTGTTTTTTCAGGAAGTTTTTTGGTATTGATGAAAATATAAGGGTTCTTCTGTCAAGTTTAGATAACACTGGATTAAACAAAATTAAACAGATTTCTTTACAGCAAGACACTTGGAGACTCTATGACTGCCTATGTTTTATGACTGTCCAATAGAGTTAAAGCACAATATGAAGCATTTCCCAACCTAACTGACTCACATTAGAGAGCATCTTAAAAGCTTAATGTTGCACGGAACGTATGTTAGGAAATAACAGATGTTGATTAATGCATTAACCTAGAGAAAAATCTCTAGTGCTAACTAACCTTCAACCTGACATAAGAGGATAAATGAATGCCTGTTCGACACCTGAGTGCCTTGGTTAGACACCAAGTTAAAGAAGAGAACGACTTGGAAGCTTTGATTCTTTGGGGAAAGCCAAGAGCTCCTCTGGTTAATACTTCTACCTAAAACTGGATTAGAGAACTAAAGGTACTCTCACCAAGCCTGAAGATGGGAGGGACTACTATAATGTTGGATGCAAAGCGTCTTCAGCAAAGTTTATCAATGGGATGAATCAGAATATAACTAATTAAACACTCAATTCTATTCTGCTCAGGACCTCTCCACCCCGCCCCCCAAAAATACCTGGAAAAAGGAGCAACAACTATGAGAAAGGCTCTGAAGTTCTGTTTGACTATAACTCAATGATTTAACAGAGTGATGTAACGACCAAAAAACCTTACATGCAATCACAGTACAGTAATCAGACTGCTGACGATGGGCTATGAAACAAGTCTAATAAGAAATATTTAAAGAGAAATTAAGCACAGGCTAACTTCACATATTTGAAGGGCCATAAGATGAAAGAGACCTGTTCTGTGAGTCTCAGGAGACAGAAACAAGACCATGGATGGAAACCATAGGGAGAGAGATTTGAACTCTATTAGAAGATTTACAAGTAGTTCACTCGTGGATTGGTAGGAAAGCAGGCCACTAAACTATTCAGGGTGTGGCAAAAGTGGGTTTATAGTTGTGAGTACAGAGTTTGTTGTAAAACACAGAGTTTATTCTTGTATTCTTATTTATTAGTGTATTATTTTCCATATGTATAAGTATAAACCTACTTTTCCCCACCCTTAGCATAGTGTCTGACATAAGAGATATTCAGTAAGTGTTGATGTCTTTTCTTCCTTTTCTTTTAATGTATTGATTTGAATGAGAGAGAAGGGAGAGAGAGAGGGAGAGAGGGAGGGGGAAGGAAGAGAGAGAGAGAGAAACATCAATATGTTGTTCCAACTTATTTATGCATTCATTGGTTGAATCTTGTATCGATATGTACCCTGACTGGGGATTGAATCTGCAATCTTGGCATACTCTTCTTTTTTTCTTATCATGGGATCCAATTAATCTATAAAAGATAACAGCCCTTTGAAAAATATTTTGGCACTCACTTATGTTTCTTAAACCTGGGCACTAATGAACAGCTTGTTAACTACTGATTCTGAACTGCCAATTCAAATTTTTGGCTTTTGAAAGGATATGATGGTGTAAAAGATTTCAATCTTTCTGAGTCAGAGTTTAAAGCCACAATAATCTGCTGATTCTATAGAAGCATGTAAGCTATACATTTTTATGTACTCCTTTCTAATGCACATTCACAAAGGGCAAATTCAAATGACAACTCAAAATTCTATGAAATTCTGCAACTCATTAAATATCTGTTGAATGAGCCCTGGCCGGGTTAACTCAGTTAGTTAGAGCACCATCTGGATACGCCAAGGTTGTGGGTTCACTATCTGTCTGGTCAGGGCACATACAAGAATCAATCAATGAATGTATAAATGGAACAACAAACTGATGTTTCCCTCCCCCCCCTCTCTCCTCCCCTTCCTCTTTCTAAAAAAAAAAACATGTATGCATAAATAAATGGAACAACAAATCAATGTTTCTCTCTCTCCCCCTTCTTCTCTCTCTTTAAAATCAATAAATAAATAATTAAAAGTGAATAAAGGCTTCCTATTTCTTTATCTGAAGCAAGTGTAAAATTAACACCTAACTTGATAAAAAACATAAGAAAAAAGAAAATCATTAACCATATAACTTATATTAATTTTTGACAGTACTAAAAAAAATGAGAAAATATAACCCCACATTAAAAAAGTCAATATATCATAACCAAGTGGGATGCATTTCAGGTATGTAAAGTTGGTTCAGTATCAAAAATTCATTAATAAAATGCTCTATTAATAGATCTAAATGGAGCCCTGTTTGGTGTGCCTCAGTGGACTGAGTGCTGGCCTGTGAACCAAAGGGTCACCGGTTCGAGTCCTCGTCGGGGCACATGCCTGGGTTGTGGGCCAGGTCCCCAGTACTGGATGTGTGAGAGGCAACCACACATTGATGTTTCTCTCCCTCTCTTTCTCCTTCCCTTCCCCTGTTTCTAAAAATAAATTAATTAAAATCTTTAAAAAAAATAGATCCACATGGAGAATATAACGCAATCAACTACATAACTGCTGGGAAAGTCTTTGACAAAATTTAATACCCATTCCTGAAAGTAATAAAAACTCAAGAAAGTAAAAGTTGATGGATACTCTCTCAACAGAATAAAGTAAATAAACACATGTGCACATGCGCGCACACACGAGGTCCTGAAGCCAGCATCTTAATGGAATAATAATACCTCCCATAACAGACTGAGATTTGAATGAAATGACGTAAGTATGGAAATTCATTCATTCATTTACTCATTCAACAAATGTTTACTGAGTATATAAATATGCTAGAAACTGTAGACAGAAAGAGAAGAAAATTCTCTTCTGGCCAGATTACCTGACAAGCACTGTGCTAGGCTAGGTATACGGAAGGTGAACAAAACAGCCATGGTTGTTGCTTTCACGGAGCTTGTAAGGAAGACAAAAACTAAACAAGTAAAACCACGTGCAATAAATATGTGACTATAAACAATGCTAAGTGCTATGGAGGAAAGCAATAGAAGGCAATCTATGAAAGCAAGTAAGAGGAGGGACCTACCTCAATGTGAATGGTCAAGGTAGGTCTTTCTTTGAAAACTTACTAATTAATTACGGAATATCTGCTTTGTGCCAGGCACTGTTCTAGGTAACAGTCAATGAGCAAGGAATAAAACAAATAAAAATCAGTGCTCTTATGGAACTTAGATTCTGCTTGGAGGAGATAGTAAGTAAAAAAAATTTGTATGCCAGATGTTTTAATGTTTATTGTATTTTTTTCCCATTAACATTAGTGCTATATAAAATAAAGCAGGAGACAGATGACAGGCAATTTTGGAAAGAAGGGTGAATTAAAAAAAAAAAGCAGAAGACAGCATTTAAGCAAAGGTGGAAGTAAGTTGAGCTAGCACTGATGACATCTTAGGGAGGAGCATTCCAGGAGTAGAAATAGCAAGGCTAAGGCCCTGCCTGAAGTAGGAATGTGCTTACTGTGTTTAATGAACAGAAAAACAGTGTAGCTGGAGTAGAGTGGTGAAAGAAAAAAATGATAAGAGATGAGACCCCAGAGAGCAAAAGAGGATGGGGGATCAGATCAAGAAGCTCATAGGCCACAATAAGACCTATGGGTTTCAATCTGAGTGTGAGAACACAGTGGAGAGTTCTGAGCAGAGAAGTGAAATGATCTGGCTTACACTTTAAAAGTGTTGGTCTGGCTATAAAGTAAAGAATTGACTATAGAGGTACAAAAGCAGAAACAGAAAAACAAGTTAAGATAATCCTAGAGTCAAGGTAAGAAATTATGGTGGGGCTTGCACTACTATAGAAGTGGTAGAAATGGTGAAAAATAGATATTCTAAGAAATAAGGGGAAAGGTTTGCTGATATAATGGATGTCAGATATGAGCAGAATTAAGAATGGCTCCAAACCCTGGCTGGTGTGGCTCAGTGGATCGAGTGCTGGCTTGCAAACTGAAGGGTTGCCGGTTCGATTCCCAGTCAGGGCATATGCCTGGGTTGCCGCCCAGGTCCCCAGTTAAGGGACATGTGAGAGACAACTGATGGACATTTCTCTCACACATCAATGTTTCTCTGCCTCAGTTTCTTCCCTCTCTCTAAAAATAAAAGAATGGCTCCAAGCTTTTTGGCCAAAGGTCCCAGAAAGATGGAGTGATTTATTGAATGGGGAAGACTTCAGGAAGACGGTAAGAGAGGGGGAAGTTCAAGTAAAGAATTAGGACTTCAGTTTTAGACCTGTTAAACTGGAGATGCCGGTAAGACATCCAAGCGGGGATTCTTTCGTAAAGTATAAGAGATGTGAGATAAGATTTAAGACCCAAAGGATGAGATGGAGCTCGCCTTGAACGAATGAAGTATTGAACCCTGCAGCCAAATGGAACATGAGGCTGAGGCAGAGAATAGTTTGGCTTCCTGAGCACAATGAAATGAGGCCAGTGAGCTTACACCCAGAGAGACTAGACCAGAGGAATGAAAACAAGAAATGATGTTTCAAAGTAGAGTCTCTTTATCACACAGTAATAGATAATAAACACATATTTTAGTACCTGAATGTTATGGACTGAATTGTATCCCCCCCCCAAAAAAAAATCTGTATGTTGAAGTCCTAATATCCAAGGTGATGGTATCTGAAGATGAGGTTTGGGGAGGTAATCAGGGTAGATGAGGTCATGAGAATGATGGAATTAGTGGAATGATGGAATTCCTTAAAAGAATAAGAAGATATCTGTCTACCTGTCTGTCTGTCTTCTCTCCCCCACCCCACCACCCACACAAAAGAAGAGGTCGTATGAGTACACAGTGAGATGGCAGCTGCATACAAAAGAAGAGACCTCAGAATAAAACCTACCCACACGTTGATCTTGAACTTCCCAGCCTCTGGAACTGTGAGAAATAAGTATCTGACGTTTGAGCCACCCAGTCTATGGTATTTGTTACGGCAGCCCAAGTAGACTAATTACTGGAAGTGGAGTTACACTGCACAAAAATGTAAAATATGTGAATGACCTTGGAACCAAGAGGTGGGTTTTAAGGAAACTGCTTATGAAAGCCTAAAATGCCTTCCAGAAACTATTACTAGAAGCCTCGAGGTCCTTTAAGGATGCTGGAGGTGAGGGATCACAAAAAGATAAAATCTTAGTGAGAACTGGAGGAAAAGGACAGTCTTGTTACACCAGTAGCAGAAATTTTAGTAACACTATTACCTGCAGTTATGCGGAAATCAGATAATAAGCAAAATATTGAAGTTTCCACGTGGCTTCTTCTTGCTGCTTATAGAAAAATTCCATATAGTTATACAGAGGGAAGGATTGTTAAACAAAAAGGATTCGGGACTTGATGGTTTTGAAAATTCTCAGCCTCTCAAAGTGGTAAAAGATGCTAAAATTAAGAAATGGCCTTTGAACCCTAGCCAGGCAGCTCACTTAGTTGGAGCATTGCCCCAACACACCAAGGTTGTGGGTTCAATCCCTGGTCAGGGCACATACAAGTATCAACCAATGAATGCATACATAGGTGGAACAACAAATCATTATTTCTCTCTCTCTCTCTCCCCCTCTCTCTCTATATATATATCTATCTCTTTTTCTCTCTCTAAAAAATGGGGGGAGGGATGGTCTTTGAGCAAAGAGCAAATCCAAGACACTGCCTGGAAAACATGGTCCAAAGATGAAGCCAAGGGTATGACAAATCTCTTGTTAGGAGCTCAGAAACAGCAAAGGTGATGCTTCGGAGTACAAATCAGACAGAAAAAAGCCCTCGAAAGAGAAAAAGGCTGTGCCTCAATAATCCTCTCAATCAAAAGGCTGCTAGGAAGCTTAAGAATGTTGTTCCTCAGCCATCTCAGCAGAAATCCAAGGTAGAGAAGGGCTTGCCTCAAAAAGATTTGCAGTTGCAGCTTTTGAACTAATGGAGTGACCCAACAGGATTCACAGGAGACGCACAACATTCTTTTTTTTTTTTTTAAGATTTTATTTATTTTTAGAGAGACGGGAAGGGAAAGAGAAATGGAGAGAAACATCAATGTGTGGTCACCTCTCACGTGCCCCCTACCGGGGTCCTAGCCCGCAACCCAGGCATGTGCTCTGACTAGGAATTGAACCAGCGACCCTTTGGTTTGCAGGCTGGCACCCAATCCACTGAGCCACACCAGCCAGGGCACAAAATTCTTAAAAATAAAAATAATCTACAGAGAGCATTCTTGTGTGTCAGCTTTGTATCTGTGACCTGGGAAGTGGCTGAGGTGACAGTTATGAGCTTTGTTAGAATTCACTAAGTTATGTTTTGTGTACTCTCTGTACTGAATTATAATACACAACAACAAAAATATTTTTTTTTACTTTTTATTGATTTTAGAGAGAGACAGAAAAAGGGAGAGAGAGAAACATCAATTTGTTGTTCCACGCATTTATGCATTCACTGGGTGATTCTTATACGTGCCCTGACCGGGGATTGAATTCGCAACCTTGGCTTATCGGGATGACACTCTAACCAACTGAGCTACTTGGCCAGGGCCAAAAATTTTAGATTAAAAAAACATGCTGGGTTCAACCCACTAACTTGGTTCCTTAATTCCTTAGCAGGTCACAACTCACAGTTCAAAAAATTCTGGTCTTGGGCAACAGCTGTGCTAATGAAAAGAATTGAAAGAAAGAAACCTACTTTGGAGGTAGAATTGATAGTACATAGGGCTGGAGTAGGGCGTTGGAATAGTGGAAAGAGGGAGAAGTGTCAATCATGTTTCTGCTTTGAACATTTGAACGGATGTGCAACTTTGAGAAAAATGGAGGAGGAGCAAGTTTAAGATAATGGGAGAACAGAATTAAGAGTCTGTATTTGAACATGTAAAATTGGAGGAACCTGTTCAATATTCAGAGATGCCAAGATACTAGCTGGATATACAAGCATAGAGGCTATTACTGACTATCCTAAGTTTGCTCCCCAGTACCCACAAGTATATCGTCTTGTTTTATTTTCTTCACAGGACTAACTCCTTCCCCCCCGAATGTCTGTCCTTTGCTGTCTGACCTCACAGTGTCCGACCACAAAAGTGAAGTACATTTCCCTATCCCTTGATTCCAAGTTTGCCATGTGACTTGCTTTAGCCAACAACTCTAGTCTGTCTCAAAAGGACTTGCATGCTGCAAATTGCTCCCTTGTGCTTCTGCTTTCACCATGAAAAGTATATTGTCAGGGCTGGCTCTCTGTCCCAGGAGTAGGATGAAAGACATATGACCCAGATAAGTAAGATTAGAACAGAGCCTCCAACCAGCCCACAGTCATACGATTAAGACAGACAAGAAGAGCTGAGCTCAGCTTAGATCAGCTGGTTCCCAGTCAATCGACAAACTTACAAACTATAAAAATAAATGTTGTTTAAAATCACTCTGTTTAGTAGTGGTTTACTATACAGCAACAGCTGTATTCCAGTGCCTAGAACAGTGCCTGGAATATAATGAGAGCTCGGTAATGTTGTTGTTGTTTTTTAAAGATTTTATTTATTTACTTTTAGAGAGAGGGGAAGGGAGGAAGAGAAACAATGATAGGTTGCCACTCACATGCCCCCAACCAGGGGATCTGGCCCACAACCCAGGCATGTGCCCCAACTGGGAATTGAATCAGCATCCTTTTAGTTTGCAGGATGGTTCCCAATCCACTGAGTCACACAAGCCAAGGCAATAATGTTTAAATGAATTATTTAATTGAAAAAGAAATGGACCCTGGCTGGTGTGGATCAGTGGATTGAGCCCCGGCCTGCAAGCCAGAGGGTCGCCGTTTATATTCCCAGTCAGGGCACATGCCTGGGTTGTGCACCAGGTTCCCTGGCTGGGGGCGTGCAAGAGGCAACGGAATGTATCTCTCACACATCAGTGTTTCTGTCCCTCTCTTTCTCCCTCTCTCTAATAAATAAGTAAAATCATTTTTTAAAAGACTTAAAAGCTTTAAAAAGAAAAAGAAATGGACAAGGAATAGTCAAAGAGGTAAGAAAAACCAGGAGAACGTGGTGTCACAGAGGCCAAGAGAAGAGAATGTTTCTAAAAAAAGTAATCAAAGCAGATTAATGCTGCTGAGGTCTATTAAATTAGGTTTGAAAAGTATTTACTCTATATGGCAACATGGCGATCAATGGTAGCCTTGAGAAAGGAGGAAAGCCAGATTGGACTAGACTGAGTAAAAAATGGTAAGAAATAGACACAAGGAAGAAAATTTCCATAGCCAAAGGCTGGTTCCTTTATACACTCCCACCATTCTACCTTGAAGAATTTTTTGCTTTCTGATTACTGGATTTTGGCTGTCAAACTTGGGGTACTTTTACTATGAAGAATAAGAATGCTGAGCTTTCAAGCATGACAATTTCCTTCCTCATCTCACAGCACCAACGAGGAGCTGGTTCAGGGTCATACAACGAGAACTGAAACTCCTGTCTGCTCTAGCCCATGCTTCAGCTGGCTAAGAAAGGCCAGTCACTGACCACCAGTATATTTACTACAGAATAAAAATCAGCCATGGAATTTAAATCTCATAAAACACTATGGAATGACAGATGATGATGTACTAAGTACTAGAAATAAAATTTGACAATGAAAACCTATTACCAAGAGACAACTTTAAGGCTCATTATAATATTCATAATGAATGAACCTCAATTTACAGTCCGTGATTAAAGGACACAAGATTTATGTTATTTTTCCTATTTCAATTTCTGGCTTTAGAGCATTCTAGGCACTTCCAATATAATGTCCTACATATAAATACATTCTCTACAACTAAATTCTTCAACTAAATGCAAAACCCATTTTATATCTTATATATCCTGGCATCTTCCATAGTTCCTTAATAAATACCTGCTGCTTCTCATCACATCTATATAATGTGTATATAACATGTATTAACCAATAAGCCTTAAAGTTTTTTAACATACCATATTTTTCCATGTGCTCTTTTCCAGCATTCCCAAATATCTGAGCAGTAAGTGGTTGGGGAGACAATCCATACTTATCAATCAGGACTTCAAGATGTTTATCAATTGGGGAAGTCCTGTTTAAAAACTAAGAGAGAGGAAAAAACTAAATTTAATAAGCACTTGACACAATAGTGTCTCTTTCCAGTATTACAGTGTTATTAAGATATTTGCTCATTCTAAGCACAATGTAAACCAAAACTGGACAATATGAATAATATCAGTCAGGAAATGCTTTGCACAAAAACATGGCAAGGAAAACAATCAAATGAACAAAAACGTACAATTATTTCAAGAAACTTTTATAAGGAATCCCACATGTGCCAAAAACTTCTCAAGGTGAATAAAACAGATAAAAATCTTTGCTCTTTTACATTTGAGGGGGGAAGGTTATAAGGACAAAACTAAATATAAATGTACATAATAATGCTATAAATAATAAATCCAAGATTCACAGAGAGAGGTAGGGGCTCAAATAAATAAAATCAAAAGTGAAAAAGAAGTGACAACTGATACAACAGAAATACAAAAGATTATAAGAGACTACTATGAACAATTTCATGCCAACAAATTAGACAATCTAGAAGAAATGGATAAATCCTTAGAAACATACAAGAAATAGTCTTCCAAGACTGAAACATAAAGAAATAGTAAATTTGAATAGATAAATTACTAGTAAAGAGACTGAACCAGGAATTAAAAAAAAAAAAACAAACCTCTCAGGAAACAAACCAGCTGGCTTCACAGGTAAATTCTACCAAATATTCAAAGAAGACTTAATACCTATCCTTCTCAAACCACTGAAGAAGAGAGAATACTTCCAAAGTCATCTTACAAGGCCAGCATTACCCTTATAGAAAAACAAAAGGAAATTACAGGCCGATACAAAAATCCTCAACAAAATATTAGCAAATGGAACTCAACAATTCATTAAAAGGTTCATATAACATGTTCAAGTGTGATTTATCCCAGGCATGCAAGAATGATTCAACATTTGCAAATCAATCTGTATGATATACCACATTAATAAAATGAAGAATAAAATCTTATGATCATCTCAATAGATGCAGAAAGAACATTTGGTATACATTTATGATACACACTCAACAAAGTGGATATAGAGGGAACACACCTCGACATAATACATGCTATGTAAGAGAAACCCAGAGCTAATACCATACTCAACAGTGAAAAGCTGAAAGCTTTCCTCTAAGAGCAGCAACAAGACTAGAAGGCCCACTCCATCACTTTCATTCAACATAGTATTGGACGGCTTCGCCACAGCAATCAAACAAGAAAAAGAAATAAAAATTATCCAAATTAGAAAGAAATAAAGCTGTCGCTATTTGCAAATGACATAATACTATACATAAAAAACCCTAAAGACTCCATATACACACACACAAAAAAAACTGTTTGAACTAATAAATGAATTCAGTAAAGGTGCAGGATAAAAAAATCAATATGCAAAAAACTGGCATTGCTGTATACAAATAACAAACTATCAGATGAATTAAGAAAAAAATCTCATTTACAATTGCATCAAAAATAATAAAATACCTAGGAATAAATTTGACCAAGGAAGTAAAAGACCTGTACACTGAAAACTATCAGACATTGTTGAAAGAAATTGAAGACACAAATAAATGGAAAGACATTCCACGTTTGTAGATTGAGAGAATTAAAATGATTAAAATGTTCATACCACCTAAAGCAATCTACAGATTCAATGTAATCCCATTCAAAATTCTAATAACACATTTCAGAGAACTAGAACAAATATTATTCTAAAATTTGTATGAAACCACAAAAGACTCTGAATAGTCAAAGCAATCTTGAGAAAGAAGAACAAATCTGGAGGTATCACTTTGCCTGATCAAACTATACTACAAAGCTATAGTAATCAAAACAGTATATCAGCATAGAAACAGACACATAGGACACATAGATCAGTGGAACAGACAAAAGAACCCAGAAATAAATCTGCAAATATACAGATAATTTACAACAAAGGAGCCAAGAACATAAAATGGGGAAAGAACAACCATCACTAAATGGTGTTGGGAAAACTGGATGGCCACATTCAAAATAATACTAGATCTCACTATCTTACACCACAAAAATTAACTCAAAATGGATTAATATCTTGAACATAAGACCTGAAACTATAAAAATTCTAGAAGAAATTACAGGTGATAAGCTCCTTTACATAGGTCTTAATGATGGTTTTTGTTTTGGACATGACTGCAAAGGCAAGGAAAACAAAAGCAAAAATAAAAAAAAAAAAAGAAAGAAAGGAAAAAGAAAAAAAGACAAAACAACAAAAGAGAAGAACGATAAAAGGGAGAAACAAAAGCAAAAATAAACAAATAGGACTACATCAGGTGCTTCTGCACAGAGAAGGAATCCATCAACAAAAAGAAAAGGCAACCTACTGGAGGAGAGAAGGTATTTACAAAACATGCATCAGTAAGGGATTACCCAAAATATATAAAGAGCTCACACAACTCAACAACATAAAAACAAACAACCAAATTTAGAAATGGACAGAGGATCTGTAGAGAAATTTTTCCAAATGTACAGATGGCCAATAAGCACATGAAAAGATGTTCACTAATTATCAGAGAAATGCAAATCAAAACCACATCAGATATCGCCTCACACCTAGAATGCCCATTACCAAAAGACAAGAAATAACAAGTGTTGGACAGAATGTATAGAAATGGAAACCCTTGTACATTGCTGGTGGGAATGTAAATTGGGGCTGCACTATAAAAAACAACTGCATGGCAGAAACACAAGAAAAGATAACTACAAACCAATATTGCTGATGAATACAAAAATCCTAAACAAAATACTAGCAAATCAAATACAATAATACATTAAAGAATAATACATCACACACCAATTAAAAGTGAAGGTATGGTAAAAGATATTTGATGCTAACAGAAACCAAAAGAAAGCTGAAGTAGCTGTATTTGTATCAGACAAAATAGACTTTAAAATAAAGACTGTAAAGGACAAAGAAGGTCACTATACAATGATAAAGGGGTCACTCCAAGAAGAGGATATAACAAATACCTATTTGTAAATATTTATGTACCCAATACAAACAAGGGAGAAAAATACAGCAATACAATAATAGTAGAGGACTTTAATACCCCATTGCCATCAATGGATAGATCATTCAGACAAAAAGAAATCAATAAGGAAACATTGGCATTAAACACCACATTAGCCTGGCTGGTGTGGCTCCGTGGATTGAGTGCAGGCCTGTGAGCCAAGGAGCCACAGGTTCGATTCCCAGTCGGGGCACGTGCCTGGGTTGCAGGCCAGGTCCCCAACTGGGGGCACATGAGAGGCAACCACACATTGCTGTTTCTCTCCCTCTCCTTCTCTTTCCCTTCCCCTCTCTCTAAAAATAAATAAATAAAATATTTTTTAAAAAAAACACCACATTATATCAGACAGACTTAACTGACATATACAGAACATTCCATCCAAAAGCAACGGATTATACATTCTTCTTAAGTGCACAGGAAACATTCTCCAGGATAAATCATACATTAGGCCACAAAACAAGTCTTAATAAATTCAAGAAGACTGAAGTCATATCAAGCAACTTTTCCAACCACAATGGTAGGAAGCTAGAAATCAACTACAAGAAAAAAACTGGAAAATTCACAAATACTGTATGTAGAGATTAATATGCTACATAACCAATGGGACAAAAAAGAAATCAAAAAATATCTTAAGACAAGTGATGCAGCAAAAGCAGTTCTAAGAGAAAAGTTCATAGGAATAAAAGCCTACATTAAGAAATAAGAATGATCTCAAATAAGCAACCTAACTTTACCAGGGGTTTCCAACCTTTGGTGTCTCTGGGTCACACTGGAAGAAGAAAAGTTGTCTTGGGCCACACATTAAATACGTTGCAACACATAATCACAAAAAAATCTCATAATGTTTTAAGTAAATTTACGATTTTGTGTTGGGCCACATTCATAGCTACCCTAGGCTGCATGCGGCCTGCAGGCCACAGGTTGGACAACCCTGCACTCCTCTAAGAACTAGAAAAAGAAGCCCAAAGTTAGTAGAAGGAAGGAATTAACAAAGATCAGACTAGAAATAAATGAAATAGGGACTGAAAACAATAGAAAAGATCGATTTTAAAATATCAATGAAACTAAGAGCTGTTTTTCTGAAAAGATAAGCAAAATGTCTATATTCTATTTTCTCTCTCACCACTTCTCAATTAATTCCAATTAAACATTTATTATACCTTAGCATCCTATCCTCAATGTCTTAACTTCCTGCCAATTCTCCATCTTTTTCCCCTCTACAGTATATTCTCAATAATTACTTTTACTCTAGTCCAGTTTCACTAATTCTTTTTTAAGTCATGCATATCACCTGCTATCAAACCTATCTTTTGAATTTTTAATTATTTCATTTTTCCTTTTCTATAAATTCTATTGCGTTTTTTTTTCAGGCCTGTTGTGTCTCTTTTTGCAGTTTCCTATGCCCTTAACATATTTCCAAGCTTGTCTTTTATTTCATTAAACATCGTTAGCACACTTAAATGTGTGTCCAGTAAAGCCAGTTTTTGAAGTCTTCACAGATCACTTTTTACTGTGCCTCCTTCTCCTGGTTCTCAATTATGGTGCCTTGTTTTCTTAATGCTTGATTTTCCTCGACTGCGTGTCCTTGAAAACTTACTTGAAGAGTTCTCAAAACCTAGAACAAAGATGTTTTCCTCCAAAAGAAAATTTACATTTGCTTCTGTTAAATTGATACCATTCTGGAATCAATTTAGATTCAATGACATGGTTTGAGGTTTCTTTGATCACCCAGGGAACAAGAATTTTTGCAGCAATCCTACATAAAGGACTATGGTTATCATTTATAATTCTTAATAAAAGATTCTTCTGGGGTATTTTCCCCTTTCTCTTTTTCCTCCCATTGTTCTGCTCAGTACCAAGCAATTTTTCCTGTGATCTCATGAAAGTGGGGAACAGAGGAAATAGGGAAGGGGAGCAGTTTTACTTTGGGTTCACCCTTACCCAAAGAGTTTAGCCCTACGGAGTCCCAGTTTAATGTGGACAGTGGATACTAAAATTCTGACATTGGGAGAACCTGAGCGAGCTTTGACTACTTTCGTCTTCATTCTAGGAGCCAGTGAGACTGAAGCTCACAGCTTCCTGATCAGCAAAGGCCTTCAAGGCAAAAGCACCTTCAAATGCTGATCTTTATTTTCTGGCATTCACCTGCAATTCCTCTCTTTTATTAACTCATTGATGCTTTAGGATATTTTATTTATATTCCATCCAAATATTCTCTGGTTATCATCAATAGAAGAACTGATAACCCAGTTCTGAACCAGGTTCAAAAGCTTCGGCTTGCCATTATCAGAAACAGAAGTCCCACATTATTAATTATCTTCAATTTGTTGGATGAAATTAATTTTTGAATGAGTGAATAAATGACTTTTAAATTAATTAGATAAGTCAACCTCAAATTCAACAATCTGACCTCTCTAAACATCAGTTTCATCATTCATGAAGTAAAGAGGTTGCACTAAATTATCTCTATCACTCTCTACTGTTCTAAAATACCAGAATCTATGTGTACATATACGATGTCACCTCTCAGTGTTTTGGGTTATATCAACTTCTTTAATAACTATGCCAAAGTACATTTTATGTTGCTTATTAACGGGCGCTACTGACGGCTGTCCAATGGGCAAAGCTTCCTTATAGCATCACGACAACCCCAAAACGACAGTAAACGGGACTCACTGCCATTCTGACGGATCCCTTCTCCATCTTCTCAAACCCAAGAGCCAAGACGCAATCAGCCATACCTTGAAAGAAAATGTAATTATTTTGAGAATTTTAATTTCCAGACATGCAAAAAATATATTGAATACTTCCACTTAAATATGTTGATTTATATAAAATGAAAAAACATACTATAATCCTATAAAACTTTTAACCACTGAATAATTAGAGAAAATTCTTATATGCAACTAGATAAGAGGAAAAAAATCAAGAAACTGTTTAATTCTTTCTTCGATCTTCAATGTTAATAAAACTTTTGATTAATATGGAAATGTTTCAGTGAAGAATATAAATAATTTTTGAAAATTTAAAACATTAAGTAAAATAAATTTATTTTTTAAAGGGTCTTGATCAAAATCTCAACAGAGTAATTTTTGGAGGGTGGGGACATCTCAAAAAAGATGTTAAAGTTCAACTGAACAGCAAAACAAGACAAAATTGACAAAAATCTGTCTTTAAAAAGGAAATGAAAATAACAAGGTCTGGGGGACAGGGGCACTAGCATCACCAAACAGTAAGACATTATAAAGCCCCAACTATTAAAACACTTTTTTTTTTGAGTAGTGGAGCAATAATCAACAATCTATCAGTAGAACAGAATAAAGAGCCTAATAAAAGACCCTAGAACATATGGCACTGAACCCATTGAGCTATACCAGCGAGGGCAATATTTGGAAATATAAAATATGATATAAAACCAAGAGAACTGAAAGCCACAAGGAAGATGTATACAAATGTGTATAGCAGTATTATTCACAATAGCCAAAAAATGAAAACAACCCAATGTCCCTCAACTGATAAATGGGTGAACAAAATGTGGTACATCCATAAAATGGAATCTTATTTGGCCATTAGAAGGAATGAAGTACTGGTAACATGCCACAGCAGAGATGAACTATGAAAACATAATGCTAAGTGAAAGCCACAAAAGTCCATATACTGTGTGATTCCATTCATGTAATATTCAGAATAGGTAAATCCATTGAGACAGAAAGTGGATGAGTGGTTGCAAGGAGCTAAGGGGAGCGGGCAACAGAGAATGACTGCTAATGAGTACAAGGTTTCTTTCCAGTGTAATGAAAATGTTCGAAAGTTTGGTAGTGGTGATGGGTGAATATATTTAAAAATACTGAATTGTGTAATTTAAAGGGGTGAATTTTATGATACGTAAATCACATCTCCACAAAGTTATTTTTTTTTAAAGAAATACATTATAAAGCCAGCCCTCTGATGACTGCGTGGGAAAACGGTGGAAGGGGCGATAACCCCACATGTATTTAAGTACACGAACTAAAGAGCACCACTCACCGCCCTGAATCAGCTGCCGGGCCATAAACAAAGCGGTAGAACCAGTGGCACAGTTATTGTTAACATTGACTATCGGGATTCCAGTCATTCCCAAACTGTGATAGATAGCCCTCTGCCCACAGGTAGAGTCACCTGCAGAGAAAAAGAAACTGGAACTGTAATAATGCAGCATGGGAAACGTGGGACTGCCGCACAACAGGGCACCACATCACGGGTTTTCAGTGTCATGCCTCTGCCTAGCATGCAACATGAGCAGAACAAAAAAACCACTATGAACACCTTACTCAGAAACAGTTTTTGCATTAAGCATCATTTACTCTACAAATATAAAAAAAATTCTCAAAACACAGGCCCTGGCGGGTAGCTCAGTTGGTTAGAGCATTGTCCCAATAACCAAGGTTGTGGGTTCAATCCCCAGTCGGGGAATATACAAGAAGCAACCAATGCATGCATAAATAAGTAAAACAACAAATTGATGTTTCTGTTTCTCTCTCTCTCTCCCCCCTCCTCTCTCTAAAATCAATAAAAAAAATTGTTTTAATTCTCAAAACACAGAATGTATGTGCACTTTCTTTACAAAATACAGAGGTAGGGAATTAGAGAAATGACCCAGTAATAGCAAACAATTCAATATGACTAGGGTTACATGATTAAGGAAGCAATATTTTATTTATACTGCTAGATATAAATCTTTAAAACTACACCAATTGATGAAAAAGCCATGATTTTCTCTTCATATAAAGGCTCCACAACTTCAAAAAGTTCAGAAGCTCCTGAGTGCCAGAGAAGTCCAGAAAAATAGCGATCCAAGTTGAATACATTGGACTCCCTCTCCCAAGCGGCATGGCCCCCAAGGCAGACAAGCTGCAGCAGTGTGATGGGAACATCTGAAGGTCCAGACTCTCCAGCAGTCTCCAGGGAAAGCAGCAACATACAGGGCCTCTTTTTCAGTAAGTACACTGCATCTACCTGAACTAGTAAATTCCCTTTAAGGAATTCCCTTGTTATCAGCCCTGGCTGGTGTGACTCAGTGGCTGAGTGCTGGCCTGTGAAGCAAAGGGTGGTCGGTTCAATTCCCAGCCAGGGCACATGCCTGGGTTGCAGGCCAGGTTACAAGTAGGGGGCACATGAAACGCAACCACACACTTGTGCTTTTCTCCCTCTCTTCCCCTCTCTAAAAAATAAATAAATAAAATATTTTTTAAAAGAGTTCTCTTAATATCTTAAAATCTAAGGAAATAAAAGATATGCACAAAGATTCATCTATAGTATTGCCTTTTTTAATAACCAGAAATTAGAAATAATTTTAAATGTCCGAGAACAGGATATGATTACTACTACTAAGTAAACTATAGTAAATCCCCAAGACTAGAATATCATGCAATCATTAAAAATACTGGAGACTGGAACATCCTAAATGTCCATTAAAAGGAGGTAGATTAAATAGATTATGATATATCTACTCTATGAAACACCATGCTACCATAAATAAAGGCCAAGGGAGCTCTTCATGATATAATTTGGAATAGTTATCAAGAACTACTAAACAAAAACAAGCAAGCTACCAAAGGGTGTATGCATTATGCTACCATGTGAGTAACAAAATAAAGGGGAAATGGGGGCTTTAACGTACTCACGCGTACTTGTTTGTATATACATAAATTACCTCTAGAAAGACACACTAGAAATTAGTGACCCCAGCTGTCTAAGGGAATAAGAGTGAGACTTTCCACTATATAACCATCCGCCTTTTCTATTTTGGAACCATGTAAATATTTAATCTATTCCCCCCCAAAAAAACTTAATTGCAAAATGTTAATAATGGTATAAAAGAAGACTTAATGACAAGGGAAATACTGAATATAGTAAAATGAAAAAAGCAGGTCACCAAGAAGTATATATACTAGGCCCTTATTTTCTTTAAGAAAAAACTGTATGTGCAGGTGTATTCACACACATTCATACTCACTGAAGGATATATACCAAAAATTATTGGTAATAATTTCTAGATAATGGGATGACAGGTGACTTTTCATTTTATTAAATTTATTGAGGTGACATCGGTTAATAAAATTACATAGGTTTCAAGCATACAGTTCTATAATACATCATCTGCATATTGTGCTGTGTTCACCACCCAAAGTCAAACTGATATATTGACATTGTATCCTGCAACTTTACTGTATTTGTTAATTGTTTCTAATAGTTTCTTTAAGTATATTTTATAAATTGTTTTTGCTTAAAGATTTTATTTACTTATTTTTAGAGACAGGGAAGGGAAGGAGAAAGAGAGGAAGAGAAACATCAATGTGTTTGCCTCTCATGCACCCCGCACTGGGGACCTGGCCCGCAACCCAGGTATTGAACCAGCGACCCTTTGGTTCACAGGCCAGTGCTCAATCCACTGAGCTACACCAGCCAGATGTCTCTAATATTTTTTTAGTGGGGTCTTTAGGATTTTCTATACAATCATGTCATCCACAAAAAGTGACAACTTTACTTCTTCATTCCCAATTTGAATGCCTTTTATTTCTTGCTCTTGCCTGATTACTCTGGCTAGGACTTCCAGTACTATGTTGAGTAACAGTGGAAGAGTGGGCATTCTTGTCTTTTTCCTGTATTGTCCCCTTTATCATCATAAAATGTCCATCTTTGCCTCTTGTTACCCTTTCACCTTGAATTCTATTTTGTCAGATATAAGAACGGCTACACCTGCTCTTCTCTGGATATGCCACTTGTTTGGAGTATCATTTTTCACCCTACCACTTTGAGTCTATATTTGTCGTCGTAGCATTTGGTTTCGCTTTTTGATCCAATTCACTATTCTGTGCCATTTTATTGGTGAGTTTAGTCCATTTACATTTAGGGTGATTACTGATGTGTGAGGATTTCCTACAACCATTTTATCTTTTGTTTTCTGACAGCTCTGTGTCTCCCTTACTTCCTTTCCCTGTGTTTCCAGCTGTTATTTTAGTTTGGTGATATTCTATGATTTTTTCCTGTTTTCATTTTTTATGTGGTCTCAGTTCTAGATTTTTCTGTGGTTACCGTTAGGTTTATGCAGAAGTTTCGTATATACAGGAATCCTTTTTCTTCTGAATACATCTTATCTCCATTCCCCCTTGCAAATTCAGACCTTTACCCTCTCCCCTTTTATGTTTTTATTGTCACAAGTTATGCTTTTTTATGCTATGAGATCATTTCCAAATCACAGTAGCTATTGTCTTCTTCTGTTTTTTAAGTGTTTTTTATCTCCTTTAAGTTTTATGTTATATTTAAGTATGTAATACCTTATTCTGAATAAGGGCTGCAATTTCCTGCTTCTGTCTGTCCATTAGTCATCTTACTCATAGTTATGTATCTTATTTTTAAACAGATTTTATTTATAAACTTTTAGAGAGAAGGGAAGGCACAGAAACATCAATGTGCGAGAGAAACATCAGCAGGTTGCCTCTTGCATGCCTCCAACTGGGGACCTGGCCCGAAACCCAAGTATGCGCCCTGACTGGGAATCGAACCAGCAACCTTTGGTTTGCAGTCCAGCACTCAATCCATTGACTGAGCCACACCAGCCAGGGCTCATAGTTATATATGTATTTGTCTGTTTCAGGTAGAATAACTTCATTCTGTATTTCCTGCAATGCAGGTCTTGAAGTAAATTCCCTCATCTTCTATGTCTGGAAAAGTCTTTATTTCTCCTTCATATCTAAAGGATAACTTTGCTGGATATATTATTGTTGGCTGGTAATTTGTCTCTATCAGTAGTTTGAACATTTGATTCCACTCTCTCCTAGCATGTAGGATTTCTGCTGAAAAATCTGATGACGATCTAATGAGATTTCCTTTAAAGGTTACCCTGGCTGTCTTGAAAATCTGTTTTACAGGTGGCCTGGCTAGCTCAGTCGGTAGAGCATGGGACTCTTAATCCCAGGAAAATTCATTTTGTCATTAATTTTTGACAGTTTTAATGTGCCTTGGAGAAAGCCTTTTTGGATTGAGATAATTATGTGTTCACTTTGCTTTTTGGATTCAAGGATCTAGCTCTTGCCATAGGCTTGAGTTCTCACCGACTGAATAGGATCTCTGAGCCCCTCTCCCCCTCTTCTCCTTCTGGTGTGCCCATTCTTATATTGCTCTTTCTGATGCAGTCAGGTAGTCCTCATAGAGTTCTTTCATTTATTTTCACTCCCGAGTCTCTACCTTAAATGCTACTAATTCTTTCCTCCATCTGGTCAGCTCTATTTCTAAGCTCACTAGTTCATTCTTCATCTCTTTTATTGAGCTCTTCAGCTCCAAAATTTCTATTGGTTACTTTCTGAAGTGTCACTCTCTTTGGTAAAGTGCTTCATTTATTCACTGATTTTATTTCTGTGTTCATTAAACTGCCTATATGAGCTTTCTTGTATCCTGTTGAGTTTTTTTCAGAATTGCAATCCTGAATTCCCTGTCATTTAAATCACATATTTCCATGTGTATAAATTTATTTTCTGGAGATTTTTCCTTTTCTTTCTGAGCTGCCTTGTTACCTTGGTTATTCATGGTATTTGATGGATTATTTCTCTGCCCAGGCATTTATGGCAACAAAATCTGCTTTTTTTTTTTTAAGAGGAACAATTTTCTATTTAGGTTGATACGAGATCTTTGTTTTTTAGTAGGTGGTGTGGAAGCACAAGTTTTTATTTTCTCTTGCACTGCTCTGGCTTCTAGAATACCTGCAGGTCTGGTGGAAAATCCCTGTATTCCCTGGGGAGGTGGGCATCTCCCCTTCAACCAGGTCACCTCAGTCTCAGAACACTACCTGTGTTAGGGGAATGTGGTAGATGATGGGGTCCCAAACCCATGATATCCCAGCGCTACCCCGTTACCAGGCACTGCCAGACAGTGTGCCCCAGGTGTCCCAGGTGCCCACACCTCCAAGTTCAGGTGTAATGGGTAGGGGGTGGGCTGCGCTGGCAGAATGTTCTCTTCTCAGCAAAGGCGACTGCCGGCTCTGAGCTGCGACACCTCTACATGTCCACCACCCCCAGCCTTCACAGGGACCAGCCACAGCATGAGCCCATTGCTCAGCGAGGAACTCATCTGCCTCTCCAGTTCTCAGGGTTGCAGATAATGTGCTCTGCCCACTACTCACTGCCACAGCTTCTACTCGGACCCAGATTCCAGAAGGGTGAGGAAAGGCGGCCAGACTCTGAGGTTTTCTTTCCTGCCTGGCAATGGTGTCTGCTAGATTACGGGTGCCACACCTCTGTGTTCCACCTCTGCTCCAGTCACCAGGTTCAGCCACAGCATGTGCTGACCACTCAGGCAGGAATGTTGATTCTACCTCCCTGTTCTTCAGGGCTGCAGAGTACACACTGCAGCCTGATTGTCCTCCTCTCCCAAGACTCACAGTGCACTCCAGGCGGCGTCTCTTGCACGCATCTAGGCTCTTCTCCTTTCCCTCCTCCCCTGCTCACTCCAAGTGGGCCACGTTCTGAGTTTCAAGGTATGGATCTCTCAGATGTGTTTGTGTGTTGAATTATAGCTATTCAACTTCTAACCTCAAGGGAAGAGACCAGGGGGTCTTCCATGCTTCCAAGGTCACTTCAACAGTTGACTTATTTTTTTCTTGTGCATTTCCTTTTTCTTTTTACAATACAAATAGTACATATCATTTTTTAAAAGATTTTATTTATTTATTTATTTTTAGAGAGAGAGGAAGGCTGAGAGAAAGAAACGAGGAGAAGCATCAATGTGTGGTTGCCTCTCACGCACCCCCAACTAGGGACCTGGCCCACAATCCAGGCATGTGCCCTGACTGGGAATCGAATTGATGACCTTTTGGTTCACAGACCGGCACTAAATCCACTGAGCCACATCAGCCAGGGCAGTACAATATCATTTTTTAATCAGAAAAAGTTTAATGAAAAAATTTTATTAAATATGAAAATGTCAATAAATGCAACTTTTAAGACAACAAGAAGCAAAAATTTATCTTCTTAACAGTAATTACCTTTACATGGTACAAGTATGGGTAATATTTTCTTTATTAAAGATAAAAAATATTTTTAAATTTATCTCCTGTTTTGACTATAAGAACTGCAAAAATATATGTTAAACTAGGCCAACACAAAAGAGAAATCCAGGAATGATGGGTAAAACCCTGAATTCTGAGTTTCAAAAGTTAAAATTCACAAATACTCCCATATTGTTTATGTGGTTGCTGTTAGATTTAGGTGAATAATTTTTAGAATATATAGTTTAATACATACCATAAACGTAGCCAACGCATGCCTGTTTCACTGCTGAATAAGGAATCTGGGCATCAGCTAAAGCCTTCATACCTATAAAAACAAAAGGGTTTTATCAAATGGTGCTTTAAATATTTGTTTTAGATGAGTAAAAAGTACATTTAGTTTTCCCAGAGTAGTAAATCTACTTCTGTGTAGCCTACATTCAATCCAAATGACAAATCCTTCATCAAATCATCTCAGATCTCTCCCTTCGGAAGTAATCATTTCTTCCTGTAAGCTACTGCCTCACTTCTTCACATCTCCATTTTGATACTTAACATTTTATGTCCTAACTGTATCCCTAACTATAAATATATCAAATCCCAAGAGTCTTAACAACCCTTAATGGCAAGGTCCTTGTCTGTGGCCCCACATCACCTCTGTGGCCCCGCTGCACACCTAGTGCGCAAAATTGGACAGAATGGCAGTACTGGGGGTAGAGAGGGACGGGAGCACTTGTGTGGTCATCTTACAAAGTCAGGATCAAGAGATGATCTTCTCCATGGGACAGTAAATGGAGCTGTAAGGATGCTATTTAAAATTATAAAAATGACCAATGGAGGAACTGAAAAATAATATAAAAATAAACTGGGAAGAAGAAAGTGAAGGTTGGAGAGAAGGTGTGAGCTAAACCTTATCTATCACAGTGAGAAGCAAACAGATCTAAAATTGGTGAACCAAAAGCTGGAATAAGTGTGGTAGAATAAACACTGAGGAATATGAAAATAACCACCAGAAGAACTAAAGCCAGAACAGTTAAAGAAATTGCCCTCTGAGGAACAGTCCTGGGAATTCTAAGCTATTTTGTGGTGCTTCGGGGGGTTTTTTCAACCATGTGAAGTGGGGGAGACACACATCAATTTTAGCGTTCCACTTACTTATGCACTCATCGGTCGATTCTTGTACAGTACGTGCCCTGACCGGGGATCAAACCCACAACCTTGGCACATCAGGACAACACTCTAACCAACTGAGCTACCCAGCCAGGGCCTACTTTGAAATTTTTTAACCAAGAAGACACATAATTAATTATGGGATTAGTTTAGTCAAACTACTCATCTTTTCCTACTTGACATGTGAACAAAAATATTTCATGTTTCAGTTATAATAATGCTGGCAAGACTACGTTAAGAATTCTCATATACTGCTAATGAAACTAAAATGTAGCCAGTCTGAAAAATGATTTGGCAAGAGTCTTAAAATGGCCATATATTCACTTTTCCAATGAATCTATTTCCAGGCTCTGTCCTCAAAAGTTACTAGAGATGAGATGAAATATTTATTTAGCAAGATGTTCACTGTAATTCTTCTAAAATATCAAAAAGTTGCAAACCTAAATGTCCAAAAAAAATCGTAGAATAAATATATCATTAAAATTTGAAAAAAATAATTTTTTTCAAGCCATTTAAGCAATAGGATAAATACTCATGATAAAGTAAGTTTAAAAATCTGGGATACAAATCTGCCTAGCACATTATCCCATATAACCATACAAAAAAATACTATCGTAAAATAGAATACGCTAAGATGTTAACAGTGATAGGCATGGGTCACAAAATTTCATTTTCATTATTATATAATTCTGTGTTCCAATAAAACACATGCATTGCTCTTATAATCAATGGGAAAGACTGAGTCACAAAAAGGTATACGGTTTAGCCTGTGCTCTGTACCTCCTCTAAATGCCAACGGCATGTTGTACTTAGTACAGGCTACTCACCACCTGTGTAAACTTGACTTTTGCTCCCTATCAAACAGGAAAAGCTTGGAGATCTGTATACTGCCCTACTGTGAATCCTTCCTGGTCCCCAGCATGCACTCACTAATATTTGTTGAACATTTCCTCCTAACATCAGGTTTTCTGTGTATACTTTCAGATTCAAATAATTGTTAAATAAAAATGTTTTAAAGGAATGAGAAGACAAAGAAAGCACAGAGGTTAACTGAGTTACGCGGTATTGCTATACCACTCAAACAAGTATCATTTGTATTTAGGTGCAAAGGAATCCTAACCTTTCACTCAGGGAAAGGAGGATGAGGAATGTGTGAAGAGCGAATAACGGGAGTTGATAGAACTCATCTCTGCTGGTTGCGCTCTCCTCCACTCTATGCATCTGGGAAATGATAGGAAACAAAATGGTAGCAGACCTCCCCGCCAAAACCAGTTTGGAGAAGTAGAGGGTAAGACGTCTGGATCTACTATTCCATGAAACCCATCCCCTGCCACATCACCAGTCTACACATAAGTCCAGAGGGAGCAGAATGTAGAATCAGTTACAGAATCTCAGGAGTTTTTTCCCCGAGCTGTGCCTGAGCACACGTTAAACCAAACAGGACCAGCGCAGTCTGAAGGCGCCCTTATCACACCTGAGACGCTATCAGCCAGGTGAGTGGAATCATCCCCTTGTGTTTCTCATTTCCCTAAATTCTTGGAACCAACGGGTATTTTTAAAAGCAAAGCTAAGTTTTAAAAGCTTATTCTACATTACACTTCCTTTATTAAGTGAAGCTTATTTTCCTAATTACACTTCTCAAAGAAGAGAATTTTAAGCAGTAAGTAAAGTCAATGAGGCCGAAATTCTTGTTAACAGTTGATCCCCACAGTTAGTTTCAAACTGCATAACTTCACCTCCACATTACCATCTTATAATCAAAATATTATATTCACATATTACTAAAGTAACCACAAAATCATTGACTAAATAAAAGAAATGGAACAAAAGCATATAAAAAGAACTGTGTAAAGCATGTCCCATTTCAGAGAAAGGCAGAAGCTATTTGGAGATATCAGTCAAGAGAATGTTCAACAACATAAAAGATAAACATTAAATAAAAAGTGTCCACCCAGAAGATCACAATCAATTAATTAAATCTCATGAACCTTCCTTTTGGGGAGCAGAGATGCTCTGACTTCATGTATACTAGTATCTAAATACTGAGTTAAATAAGGAGTTGAAACAAAATCCAGATATACAGGCACTAGGTACTAGGATGGAGACATGGAGGATTATTTAATGAATAACCCTAATAACTCTTTTTGGGTTGCTTGGCAACAAGCTAGCAGGAACAGCATGGGTCTAGGAGATTTCCCAGGAGGAGGACTGTACCTAACCTCATGGGGCCAAGAGCTTGCAAGGTCTCCAGGTGCTGGGAAGTTTGTATTTTCTAGCACTCCCAAACAACTGACACCTGAGTCTAAAACATTTGTTTCCACCATGCAGAGAAGCTACTGTGCTTATCCTCCTTTTTTTAAGAGAGAACAACACAATTCGGATCCACAGTTCAGCCAGCAGCAGCCTGGCCCAAGCATGTGTCTCCGAAGACTGCCTAGGGAACATGGACCACACACCGTGGACCCTTCTCTCTTGAGTTCCAGCTTGCTATTATTCACCCAAGTTCTCTGCTTAACACTCACAAGAGTACACATTAACACACTGCATCACCTCATTTAGTCACACACTCGCCTAGTGACAGAAAAAGAATTCTCTACATTGACTCAGTCAAGTGGAGAGAGGAAAACCACACATAGGTATTTAATACATTTTGAATGTGATTATCCCTTTTCTAGGAATGGAAGATACCAATTCTGTCCTATCTCGTAGAATCAAATCATCCTTTTTAATCAACCTACCTTTCTCTCCCATAGAGCCCTTTGCTGTCCCAACAAACAAGTGGGTAGCACATAAAATCACTGGCCACTGTCTGCTCTGGCTATCTAGCTAAGAATGCCCAAGCTCTTTTCCCTTTCTCCTGTCTAGTGAGCCACTAGGCAATTGCCTGTGTAAGTTCTCCTTTTTTTTTTTTTGGATCACAAGACTGCTGCAAAATCAAGACAGATCACACAATAAACTATAATGTTCAAAGATCTAAATATTCTATATTACCTGCTTCTTTTGCCAAGTCAGGGTAGTCTCTTGAATCCTTAACTTCAGGCTTCATGAACTAGAAATATAGAAGATAATAAATAGAAACAAGTTTAGTTACATTTCCTCACAACAGAGCATCACAGAAATTCATTCATTTAAATAAAAACATGTTGAACACCTAGCCCATTCCTGAATTCTGGTAACGGATACATGTTATCATTCATTTGTCCAAACACCACCACCAAGGTAAACTATGGACTTTGAGTGATAGCGATGTGCCCAGGTAGTTCAGTTGCAACAAAGGCACAGAGTGACTCTGGTGCAGATTACTGATGGGGGACAGGGAACATATGAAACTACTTTTTGCTCAATTCTGCTGTGAACATAAAACTGCTTTGAAAAATGGGCCTTGCAGACGCCACTGACGCCTCGGATCCTCCCCCATGGTCAACCCCATCGTACTCTTCAACCTCGGCTGCCCATGGCGAGCCCTCGGGCTGCGTCTCCTTGGAGGTGTTTGCAGACAAAGTTCCAAAGACAAAAGAAAACTTTCGTACTCTGAGCACTGGGGAGAAAGGATTTGGTTATAAAGGTTCCTGCTTTCACAGAATTTTCCCAGGATTTATGTGCCAAGGTGGTAACTTCACACACCACAATGGCACAGGTGACAAGCCCATCTACAGGGAGAAACGTGATGATGGTATTTTCATCCTGAAGCACACAGGTCCTGGCATCTTCTCCATGGCAAATGCTGGACCCAACACAAACGGTTCCCAGTTTGGAATCTGCACTGCCAAGACTGCGTGGCTGGATGGCAAGCAGGTGGTCTTTTGGCCAGGTGAAAGATGGCACAGACGCTGTGATGGCTATGGAGCGCTGTGGGTCCAGGAATGGCAAGACCACCAAGCACCATGTCTGACCGTGGACCACTCTAATACATTTGACTTGTGTTTTATCTTAACCACCAGACCATTCCTTCTGTAGCTCAGAAGAACACTTCTCGACCCTCATCTGCTTGTGATGTTCTACAATCTTCATGCTTTTGCAACAGTTCACTGGGTTCCATATTTTCCTTACCCCTTCCAAGTCTAGCCGGATTGCAGAGTTAAGTTTATGATTATGAAGTAAAAACTAACCAAAAAAAGAAAAATAAAGCCCTGCTTGAAAAAAGAGAGAGGGAGACTGGGATGAGAAGACTTGGATTTCTGATCACTGTGGACGCAATGTGGAGAAATGAATAAAGGGAGCAAGGCTGGAGGCAATGGGACCAAACGGCATGACTGACCAGTCCAAGTGAGAGCTAGCATGGCAGCACAGAGCAGGAAGAGGAGAGAGCCTTAAGAAGCATAAAGCAAAATCTACCAAACCTGGTGACTGATTAGATAAAGTGGAGCAGCTTGCTAGTCAGTGCTTGTGATAAAGAGAAATGACTTTCAAGAATTTCTGACTGCAAACCACAGTAAGACACATATTACAATATGACTAGGCATACACGATATGACTGTTCCTCCCTTAGTACCCACAATTGGTTCTAGGAACCCCCCTCCCCACAGATACCAAAATCCATGGATGCTCAAGTCCCTTACATAAGTGTTATGTTTGCATATAACCTATGCACATCCTCCTGTATACTTTTAATAATCTGTAGATTATTTATAATACTTAACATAAATGCTAGGTAACTAGTTGTTATGCTGTACTGTTTAGGGAATAATGACCAAAAAATCTGTGTATGTTCAGTACAGACACACCCACCATCATGGGCCTAACTACAGAGTACACATCGACTATAACATAACATTTTAGGGGGAATATTTTTGATCTGCAGAAACCACAGATGTGGAGGACCAACTGTATATTCATATATAATTAAAGCAAAAATTTCATGAAATACTTATCCTTGTTATATTAGTACAATATTTTCTACTTTTAATTTTTTTAATGCTAGAGGCAACCTTCTAAATTGATTTCATGACCTCCAATTTGAAACACTGTGTAGATACTTAGCTTAAATGCCATACTTCATTGTGGTGCCAAAATGCATTTGTTAAACTGAGCCAAACCAAAATATTCAACATTTATTCCTGTCTCTGACCCATTCCAATTCTTCATAATTCCCTAATTCAGCATCTAACAGTTGCTTATTTTCCTTCTATTTATTCTTCAGCTCACTAAGTCAGAATCACAGCATTTACAGAGAGCACTTATGATGAAGACTACTGTGCTGCCCTGGCTGGTGTGGCTCAGTGGATTGAGCACTGGCCTGCAAACCAAAGGGTCTCCAGTTTGATTCCCAGACAGGTCACAGGCCTGCGTTGTGGGTCAGGTCCCCAGTAGGGGGCGCATGAGAGGCAATCACACATTGCTGTTTCTCTCCCTCTCTTCCTCCCTCCCTTCCCTTCTCCCTACAAATAAATAAAATAAAACCTTAAAAAGAAAAAAAGAGTACTGGCTAGGCTCTAACAAGTATTATCCGTTAAAGATTATCAGCCATATAGTGAAATGTCACATCCCCATTTCTTACTGAAATCAGGGTAATTTTTTTAAAAATCTGGCAGAAGTCAAGAGATTCAAAATTCAGAGAGAAATATGACAGAAAATTAAGTTCTCTACTGCTGAACTGGAGGGGCCATGAGGCAAGGACATGACACAGGCTTCTAGGAGCTAAGAGTGACCCCAGCCCAACAGCCAGCAAGAAATGGACACTTTATCCTCCAGTGAAAAAAAAAAAGAGGGATCAGCCCTGGCTGGTGTGGCAGTGGACTGAGTGCTGAGTTTGATTTCCTGGGTTTCCTATGTTTCCAGAACATATGCCTGGGTTTCCGGCCAGGTCCCCAGTAGGGGGTGTGAGAGGTAACCACACAACCACATATTGATGTTTCTCTCTTTCTCCCTCCCTTCCCATCTCTCTAAAAATAAATAAATAAATTCTTTAAAAAAATGGATCATTTGCAAGGAAATTAATTTTGCCAATAAAAGGAATGAGCTTAGAAGAGAAGGCCAAGCTCCAGATGAAAACACAGCTGCGCTATAAACCTTGATTGCAAGCTAGGGAAACCCTGAGCAGACCTCCGTCACATCCCATCTTGCTAACCTATAAAACTGTGAGATATAAATGGATGTTGTTTTAAGCTGCTAAATTTGCAGTAATTTATTATAGAGCAACATAAAACTAGTGTGTTCACTGACTAAAAAAATTAGGCAAATAAATACATACATTACTCCTTCAAAATTAAAAGCATGTTTAGGTGGAAACTACCAAATGTCAATTAACAGAAGATTGGATAAATTGTTTTATGTTGATAACATGGACATTACATCCATGAGAATGAACAACCTATAACTACATGTAAAATTATGGATGAATCTCACAAACATAATGTTGAATAAAAAAGCCAGAACTAATCTAGGGAATTAAAGGTCAGAAGTTAGGATAATGGCAAGCCTTTTCTGGCAAGGAGTCGGTGACTGGATGAGGGCAGAAGAGGAATTTCTGAGGTGCTGATAACGTTCTATTTTCTTTTGTTTTTATTTTTTTTAAGCAAAGAAATGCCAAAACAAAAGTATCATAAAGCTTATAATAAAAACTGGTTTCATTACTCCCAATCCACTGGTCTTACTTGCTCCCAAAATATCCACTTTCAATTCTTTTAGCTATTTCTTCTTTTATAAAACGCCATATTTCTAAATATCCTTATGCTATTACTTCTTTACTAGTTTAAGAAATTATGTAATGATATCCAATAAGGAACCCACCCAATCAAGACCTACCAATGGAGCTTAAACTCTTATCTAGCAAATTCCTCCCTCTTCATCAAACCCTAGGCAAGGTTCCAAAAAAAAAAAAAATCAAGCCCAGAGGGAAGTACATTGGCCTAGTAAGAAAATCAATAAAGCTGCTCTCCGTATTCCCAATTTCTTCCCTCAGGAGTGTAACGAACACCTCCCCTATCTCCACCTCCCAACTGGAGGAAAAGACACACCCACTTCCCAAAAGGCTGGAAAGCTTTCTGTGTGCTTTTCTATACAACCAATATAATCAAACATGCAACAGCCAATAAAGGATCAGACTGCATTGATACCAAAATGTAGGTTTTACTGCTACCTTTATTGGAAGTCCCTTCTCCCATGAAACAATAATCTCCAAATATGTTTTATAATGCATTAGTCGATATATAGGTACACATGTTTTGATTGAATTGTGATTGTAGACTATTGGTAAGATGATAAAAGTTTTAAGGATGTTTTCTCAGAAAAAGAACTCCCCCTAGGAGCTCTCTTTCACAATGCATATCCATTTAGTATTGTTCAACTAACATTCATTGAGCCTCTTCAGGTACCAGGCACTTTAAGCAAGCTAGGGGTATAGCCATGAATTAAACATGGTACTCCCCCTGGAGGAGCTTCCGTGCTGAGGAAGACTATAGACATATAAACAGAATTTGAGCATAGCATAGTAAGACAGAGGTAAGTACAGGGGCTCTGTTAAAGTCAGGAGGATCAGAGGCTGCTTGGAGAAGATCTGAACTGATCTCTGAAAAATGCAATAAAGTTAACCAAATGAAGATAGTTTAAGTAGTGAGAACAACAGAAGCAAAGTAACAGAGGCACAGAACAGGGTGTACAGTGAAACTAACAGCAGTTTGGAATTACTAGAACCTAGGGGTGTGTGTCAAGAAATAAGACTGTAGGAGCCTCCCGCCTCCTAGTACCAAGCAGAGTAGCACCTAACGAACAGAAATGAGGTTGGAAGATCCAGAAAAATCTGTGCAAGACGCTGAGCATCACTAATGTTTCTCCTCATCCATCCTTTGTTGATCCATTCGAAGACCCCCTGTGGATCTCTGAAACCACAGATAGTACCTAGCCCTATATATTCTGGGTTTTTTTCCTATACATACACATCTGTGATAAAGTTTAATTTATAAATTAGGAACAATAAAATAGAAAAAGCATAACAATATACTGTAATAAAAATTATGCAATTTGATCTCTCTCTAATAACCTAGATGGCTGCTAAGTGAGTAAGGGCGGGTAATGCACACAGGACGTACACAGCACGGATACCTGGACAAAGGGGTGATTCCCGTCCCAGGGTGGATGGAGTGGGATGGTGAGAGACTTCATCACGCTACTCAGAACAGCGTGCAATTTAAAACGTATGAATTGTTTATTTTCCATTTACTATTTAATAATTTAATTGTAATTTTCCATTTAATATTTTCAAGTGGTTGACTGCAGGTATGTGAAACCGCAGAGAAGGGGAACTACTCCATTCCCAGGAATGCAGAGCTGGTGGCATCCACTGCCTGCTTCCCTTCTGGGAGTGAGGTGGCCCTTGCCAACTTCGAAGGTCCACTCAGAATCAAAGGAGATGTGGATTTCAGGTTATTTTGGGGTATCCTTCACAAACTCTGACCCTGGGAGGAAAAGGAGGAAGAGGCAATGGCCACAGGAAACACCCCCCTCCTCCAGACACTACAAGCCCTCAGAAACACTACATCACAACCCACCCCAGTTGCCACTCCGATGCCCCCAGGGCCAAAATCTGGGGGCGGTGGGACGTCCCCGGTGCCCTCAAGGTTGGAAGGACGGACCCACGGACAGGGTCAGGCCGCCCCCTGTTTGGGGGTAAGGTCTGCACTCCCCCGGTCTCACCCCGACGGTGCGGGGCCGGAAGCCCGCTACGGGGCGACCGCGGCCGCGTTTACCTTCGTCATCCCAACCCCCACCACGAACACCCGGCGCGCGGGCCGAGACTGTAGGGAGGTGAGAGGCATAGCAGGGTGGGCTCGGGGTCGTGCGGCAGACACCTGTGCGGCTAGACTAAAGCGGAAGCGGCTCGCAGGAGAACCCCAGCTCACGCAGCGTCGCGGGCGGACGGGGGTGGAGCCTGCCAGGGGCGGGGCGGGGCCGGGAGCCGGGGTGGCGGAGCCTGCGCAGAGGCTCTGGCGGCAGCCGGCGCTTTGGGGACAGGGAGTGCTACGTAGCTCTTTTTTTCTTTTTCTTTTTTTTTAGAGAGAGAGAGGGAGGGAGGGAGGGAGTGTGTGTGTTAAAGTTGGGGAGAGTGAAACACGGATGGACTTAGGATAGAAAGAGCAACAGGAGAGAACCTAGATGGGACTGCTTTGGCTTTCTACAGATGTTATAAGAAGTGAGCCTCGGTGGGGCTGCTGGGACTGGAAAGTCGGAGAAAATGGGGCCTTGGAGACATTCCCGAGAAGAGCTGCCACTGCCCTTGCTCCCCTGGTTGCAAGTCTCCGTGGGGCCCTTACAGTTTAGGAGACACGTGCGTGAGAGGGAAGAAAGGCATGGACATGCTCCCAGGAGGGAGAACGCTGTTATGTAGCTCTCTGTAGACAGATATGCTCAATGTTATCTCGTTTTTAAAATATCATTTCATTTCATTATGGCATTGTCTACATTCATGGACTTCACTTCCTCACCTCCCATATACACCTCAACACATCTCAATTTTATGCTCAATAACTGGATTGCAAAAGTATTTGTGAATGTGAATCCCTTGTGTGGACGAAAACGGGGCCACACACTAAAACTGACAAGATCAGGGAAGGCCTGTAGGATAAGGTTTACAAACTCTAGAGACAGAAAGTAACCACATGGGATGGACTGAACATAAAAGTTTCTGAGTAAAAATGGGTCCTGCTCTGGCTGGTGTGGCTGAGTGGATTGCGGGCCAGCCTGCCAACCAAAAGGTCACTGGTTAGATTCCAGTCAGGACACAGGCCTGGGTTGCAGCTCAGGTCCCCTGTTGGGAGCGCCCTAGAGGCAACTGATCAATGTATATCTCACACATAGATGTCACTCTCCCTTGCTCCCTCCCCATCTCTCAAATAAATAAATAAAATCTTTTAAAACATAAATAAATAAATGTGGGTCCTAGTGTGTAGTCATGTCCTAGGCCAGTATCTTCCTTGACAAAGGTCAATCTTTACCTTAACAGAGCCAGCCTATTATCTTCTTTTTAAATCTGTGATAACATACCTTTGGAATGTCAGAGTAATCCCCTTTTTTCCAGACCCCCAGGGCACAAACTCCCACCTGTGCGTGAGACCAGAGCCTGAACCTCTCATTGTTTTTTTTCATTGGTTTGTAGCACCATCTCTATGTGCTACAAAAGTTAATTGTTAACTATCCTCACCCACTGCAATGTCAGAAATGTCCAAACCTGCACAGGATGTTTATGAGTTTATTTTTTTATGATCCTCCTTTTATTTTTAAATATATTTTATTGATTATGCTATTACAGTTGTCCCATTCTCCCCCCTTCACTTCCCTTTGCCCTGCACACCCCCTCCCACCCACATTCCCCCCCTTTAGTTCATGACCATGGATCATACATATAAGTTCTTTGGCTTCTACATTTCTTATACTATTCTTACCCTCCCCTTTTCTATTTCCTACCTACCATTTATGCTACTTATTCTCTGTACTTTTTCCCCCTCTCCCCCCTCCCACTCCTCGCTGATAACCCTCCATGTGATCTCTATTTCTGTGAATCTGTTGCTGTTGTAGTTGTTTGCTTAGTTTGCTTTTGTTTTTATTTTAGGTGTGGTTGTTAATAGCTGTGAGTTTGCTGTCATTTTACTGTTCATATTTCTTACCTTCTTTTTCTTAGGTAAATCCCTTTAACATTTCATATGATAAGGGCTTGGTGATGATGAACTCCTTGAACTTGACCTTATCTGAGAAGCACTTTATCTGCCCTTCCATTCTAAATGAAAGCTTTGCTGGATAGAGTCATCTTGGATGTAGGTCCTTGCCTTTCATGACTTGTGATACTTCTTTCTAGCCCCTTCTTGCCTGTAAGGTCTCTTTGGAGAAATCAGCTGACAGTCTTATGGGAACTCCTTTGTAACTGTCTCCTTTTCTCTTGCTGCTTCTAAGATTCTCTCCTTCTGTTTCATCTTGGCTAATGTAATTATGATGTGCCTGGGTGTGTGCTTCCTTGGGTCCAACTTCTTTAGGATTCTCTGAACTTCCTGGACTTCCTGGAAGTCTATTTCCTTTGCCAGATTAGGGAAGTTCTCTTTCATTATTTTTTCAAATAAGATTTCAGTTTCTTGTTCTTCCTCTTCTTCTTCTGGTATCCCTATAATTCGGATGTTGGAACATTTAAAGATGTCTTGGAGGTTCCTAAGCCTCTCCTCATTTTTTTGAATTCTTGTTTCTTCATTCTTTTCTGGTTGGATGTTTCTTTCTTCCTTCTGGTCCACACTGTTGGTTTGAGTCCCAGTTTCCTTCGCATCACTATTGGTTCCCTGTACATTTTCCTTTGTTTCTCTTAGCATAGGCTTCATTTTTTCATCTGGTTTTTGAACAGATTCAACCAATTCTGTGAGCATCTTGATAACCAGTGTTTTGAACTGTGCATCCGATAGGTTGGCTATCTCTTCCTCGCTTAGCTGTATTTTTTCTGGAGCTTTGATCTGTTCTTTCATTTGGGCCATTTTTTTTTTTTTGTCTTGGTGCTCCTGTTACTTACAGGGCGGAGCCTTAGGTGTCACCAGGGCGGGGCAACCCACGTGGCTGTGCCATGACATTGTATGTGGAGAGGGGTCCAAGAGGGAACAATGGTGCTTGCTCTGCTCTCTGCTGGATTTCAGTCACTTCCCTGGCTACCCACAAGCAAAGTGGGCCCTTCTGGTGCTGATTCCCATGTGGGTGGATTTGTGTAAGTTCTGGGACCCTGTGGGTCTCTCCAATGAACTCTCCTATGAGGCTGGGAGTGTCTCCCGCTGCTGCCTCAACCCCCAAGGGGTTTTCAGTCAGTGGTTTGAGGCTTTATTTCCCCCATGCTGGAGCCCTAGGTTGTGCAGTCTGTTTTGCTCCACATTTGTTCCTCCGAGTTTATCTGCTTGAGAATGTGGGACTGCCAGGTCTGCCAGCCACCGCCTCGCTGGGTCCACCAGGTGCTGCCTTGCCGCAAGTCCTCTCTGTCTGGCTTCGAGTCTCCACCCTGCCTGCCGGTCTGGATGAGTGTTTCTTCTTTAACTCCTTGGTTGTCAGACTTCCATACAGTTCAATTTTCTATCAGTTGTGGTTGTTTTTTGCTTCTAAATTGTTGTTGTCCTTCTTTTGGTTGTTCGAGGAGGCACAGTGTGTCTACCTACGCTTCCATCTTGGCCAGAAGTCCTGTTTATGAATTTGTTTCAGCCAAACACAACAGTTACTGGGAAGCAAAATCTCAACAGATTGAGAAAATGCTCCAGAGAATGGAGGTTTTACTATTTATATTGTACATCAGAATCAAAGGAGAAGACATGAAATCTATCAGTGGTAGATTAGGGGGATGAGAGAAAGCAAAGTGATACTTGATGAAAAGTAAAATGGAGAGACATGGACTCCTTTGACATTGGTGGGTGTAGCATAGCTGACAACATTTACAGCACACAGAGAAGATTTTCGAGCAGTAAGATAACAATGAGGGGATTGTGGACTCCTGCTCTGGCAGGAGTTTGTGCGCTGAGGTTGTCTGGAGAAAGGAGGCTTACTCTGAAATTCCAAAGGTATGTTATTATAGGTTCAAAAATAAGACAGTAGACAGGCTGGCTCAGTTAAGATAAAAATGGACCTTTGTCAAGGAAGATACTGACCTAGGATATGACAATCCACCAGGACTTGCTTTTAATTTGGAATTTTTATGTTCAGCCCACCCATCATGGTTACTTTCTGTCTCTGGAGTTTGTAAGGCCTGTCTTGGAGGCCTCCCTGAGTTTGTCAGTTTTAGTGTGTGGCCCCATTTCTCATGCACACCGCCGGTGTAAAAGAAGTTTCTCCGTTTTACCTTTTATCCAATATCAGAGATTTCTCCACTCTGCTTATCCCCGCTCCCAAATCTACCACCAGTGGATTGTGTGTAACCCTTATGTCTTCTCCGTTGATTCTGACGTACAACATAAGCAGTAAAACTGCCCTTCGCCAGAGCATTTTCTCCACTGAGATTTTGCTTCCCAGCGACTATTGTCAGTTTGGCTCAAATAAACTCACAAACATTCTCTATAGGTTTGGACATTTCTTAGGTTGACACTAGCTTTTACCCCCCACTGTCCACCCAAACAGTTCTTGAAGAGGTCGTCAGTGGCCTTCTTTAGTTCATTCTGGGCAAATCAATAAAGAGTGTTCTGAACCCTAACCCCTCCCACACCTTCCACTTGTTGAAGACCGCAAAGCCATTAACACTCATGGCCTCCAACCAGTGTCTAAACTAAAATAAAACTTTCTCTTAAGTCACTGGTGCTTGATGGGGTCATCACTATGTCCTTTAAGGTTTAAACAAAGATGGCTCTAACTTGCTCTCTGAGACCATCATGACTAATTGGGGTTTACATCAGTCCTGCTCACTTCTGAACCCAGTCCTTCCTTCCAAGGAATTAATTCAGGTTATGGGGCATCTGGCCATTCCTCCATGTTCCTTTTCTATATACTACTGGGCACAACTGCAATTCCTTCACTCCTTAAATAATCACAAGCCCAAGACTACATGAGAAAGAATTTTACAGAGCGTCGAGGAGCTTCTGTGGGACTTCGCTGCTCATACTTAAAGACATAAGTGCTAACTATTTCGTACTGAATTGTGCCTCCCCTCATTTCATGTGTTGAAATCCTACCACATAGGACCTCACGAGGTGACTGCAGACTGCATTCAGAGACAGGGTCTCTAAAGAGGTGATTAAGTGATGATGAGGTCGTTAGAGTGGGCTCTAATCCACGTATGCCTGATGTCCTCATAAGACAAAATGTGGACAGAGATGAATATAGAGGATAGACCATGTGAAGATGGAAGGAGAAAATGGCCATCTACAAGCCAAGGAAAGAGGCCTCAGACAAAACTAACCCTGCCAATACCTTGATCTAGCCTGCAGAACTGCGAAAAATAAATTTCTGTTGTTTATGCCATCCAGTCTGTGGTACTTTGTTATGAGAGTTCTAGAAAACTAATACATCAAACCAAGGAAGTTCTTTTCCTAAAAGGAAATCTGGTGCCTGGTTGCCCTCACCCCATTATGATTGTTCCTGGGACTCCAAAGGAAACTTAGCAAAGGAACAAGGGAGGCAGAACAACAGTGGTAGTAACAATATGGTCTTAGGTAATAATATTTTTTCTCCTTTTTAATCCTGCTGCTTTTATTTATGTTTTTTAAAGATTTTATTCATTTAATTGATTTTAGAGAGACTGAAACATCACCTGTTGTTCCACTTATTTATGCACTAATTGGTTGACTCTTGCCTGTGCCCCAACCAGGGATTGAATCCACAACTGTGGTGTATCTGGATGATGCTCTAACCAACTGAGCTACCTGGCCAGGGCTAGATTTTAATTATTTATTTTCAGAGAGAAAGGAAGGGAGGGAGAAAGAGAGGGAGAAAAACATGTACATGCCCAACTGGGGACCTGGCCCACAACCCAGGCATGTGCCCTGGCAGAGATTTGAACCGACAACTTACCAGTTGACAGGCCAGCACTCAATCCACTGAGCCACACCAGTCAGGGCTTAACCCTGCTGGTTATAAACAGACATGATCCCTCAGTAATCCCCTCTGAACTATAACGTACATTTTTAAAATTAGTGTTTTAAAAAGCAATATATATGAAGCACTCTCACATTGCCAATGGGAATATCTTTAATGGAGAGCAATTAGCCATACATGTCAGAACATTAAATCATCTCCTCTTTGACCCAGAAATTCCAATTTTAGATTTACCCATAAAGGTGTGTAATGCCACTGTACAAGATTATTCATTGCAGCATTGCTTATAATAGCAAAAGACTGGAAATAGTCTTAATACCCATCAATAAGGGATCGGTCGAATCATGATACATCATAAATTGAATACTATGCAGCTATGAAGAAAACATAGAAAGCTATGCCCTGATGTGATCTTCACAATCTATTGTTATATGAAAAAATCAAGATGCAGAATAGTGTATAAAGAAAGCTAATTATTTGTTATAAAGCAAGATAGCACTCTTTAAGTATGCATGTATGTATTTGCTTAGATTTGCATAAAATATTTTTGGAAAAATAGGGGAGAAAACTGGGAAGCTGGGAGTAAGGGTGGCAGGGAGAATTTTTACAATTGACCTTTTGCATTTTTTGAATATTGATTCATGTGTTGAATATTATCTACTCGAAAAGATTAAAATGAAAACAAAACACAATGACAAAAATTAAAATAAAAGGAATACACACCCAAGGTCAAAACATTCAAACAGTACACATAGGTATAAAATTAAAAGAAAAAACTTCCTTCCTCCATATTTCATGCACATATAAGAATATTTGTTGTATTTTTATCTGGCATTTCTAAGTGTTTCATGGCAGGAGAATTTTGGGATTATCTAGTCTTCCTCTTTGAAAAGAGAAGTGTTTTTCCCAATTCTTTTCAGCATTAACAGCAACTTTTATTTTATTATTCTTTCTCCATCTCTATGAACTCCTATTTTGAAACCATATTTGGTGGACTGCCAGCATTTATTACATAATAAGCCTGTGATTTCTTGTTCTGTTAAATTGGTAACCTGGTGTCTTATCTACTGGTCACATTGCTGTCTTTATCAGCAATTCAGAGTTTTAAGAAACAACTCCGCGCTTAGTGAAAGCCTCTTCAGGGCCCTAAGGGCTAGGCCCTAAGGATGGGCAGGA
The DNA here is from genome assembly GCF_022682495.2 of Desmodus rotundus. NCBI lineage: Eukaryota > Metazoa > Chordata > Mammalia > Chiroptera > Phyllostomidae > Desmodus > Desmodus rotundus. The sequence goes on along the minus strand of NC_071389.1, from coordinate 35,464,799 downwards.
AAAGGGGAAATTCTTGGCCTCTTCCCTGATGCGCTAGAGATTATACCAAGTTACCTGGTCCTAGCCCAGTAGAGGCTCCTTAGAACAATAATTTCTAAATATTGATGTCTGGGCTCTACTCCCACAGGCTCTAATTCAGTAGAATGAGGTCTAGGATATAAATATTTTGAAACTATGGTGATTTCTTTTAGAAACATATTTTTTTAAGATTTTATTTATTTATTTTTAGAGAGGGGAAGGGAGGGAGAAAGAGAGGGAGAGAAACATCAGTGTGTGGTTGCCACTGCGCACACCCTACTGGGGACCTGGCAGGCAACCCAGGCGTGTGCCCTAGACTAGGAATTGAACTGGCGACCCTTCGGCTCACAGGCCAGCACTCAATCCACTGAGCCACACCAGCCAGGGCCTATGGGGATTTTTATTGGGTGTGGCATGGTGGCTATAAATGTACAATTTCTATAAGGTCTTTTGATATAATGAAAATCAGCTGTTAACTGTAGGTCCACTTGGTTCAATTTTCCTCCCAGCAGAAAGCTATCTCCTGCAGGGTTCCTCAGGCTAGTCAGCCTCAGAGACAGGAGACTCAGTCCCCACAGAAGCAGCATATTCAGTATCCAACAACTAGGTCACTCCCTCTGGGAAACCTGTCATTCACAAGCGGCAAACACAAGGCCCACAGGCCGAATCCAGCCCTCCACCTTGTTTTATCCGCCCGGCACCTCGTTTCTACCCGGCAGCAGCACCCAAGCTCTCGCTTAACTGTTAAGGACTAGTTACATTTATACAGTCCCAAAATTATATTCGGCCCTTTGAAGGCAACCACGAGGCTGATGTGGCCCCCGGTGAAAATGAGTTTGACACTCCTGCTAATTGTTCATAGGCTGCTAGGATTTAAGGCGAGATGTTCACTTAGCAGAAACCACTTGGCTGCCTGAGGATGCTTTATGCCATGGAGATGTATGAGAAGCTCTTGTCACAGAGTCTTAGGGCAGGAAGGGACCTCAGAAGTTTTATATGCACATATATAGTCAATTCTCTTTTTCTGTGGTAGTTATCTTTTCAATATCTCTGTAAGTACCAAATTAGTAAATACTGACCCATTGTTCCTATGGGAAAAACAGGCCTTAGGCTCTTATAAGCCTCTGATCACATTTGTCTACCCAGCAATACATAATCTTCTTTGTTTTATGTGTTTCTGTTTAAAGACACTTATTTAATATATTGTTTTTTACTTATTCACCCATGCCCTGAGCCTCATGCATCCAGTCCTGAATACTTTCTTTTTATTTTTAATATAGTTGACACATAATATTATATTAGCTTCAGGTGTATAGCATAGTGATAAGACATTTGTATACTTTACCAAGTGACCAACACCACAAATCTAGTAACCACCTGTCACCATTTATAGTTATTACAATATTATTGACTCTATTCTTACGCTGTTTCTTCACATCCCTGTGACTTATTTTATAACTGGAAATTTGTCCTTCCTAATCCCCTTCCCTTTTTTCACCCAACCCCCCACCCACTTCCCCTTTAATAACCATCAGTTTGTCTACTGTATGTATGAGTTGGTTTCTGTTTCATTTTGCTTATTCCTTTCTTTTTTTAGATTCCACATGTAAGTGAAATTATGTGGTGTTTTAGCTTTCTGTCAAACATTTCACTTAGCACAATAGCCTCTAGGTCTATCCACAATGTCATAAATAGCAAGATTTTACTCCTTTTTATGGCTGAGTAATATTTCATTGTATATATGTACCATATCTTCTTTATCCATTCATCTACTGATGAACACCTAAGTTGTTTCTATATCTTGGCTATTGTAAACAACGTTGCAATGAACATAGAGGTGCATATATACTTTCGAATTATTGCTTTAGTTTTCTTTGGATATATACCCTTAAATGATGGCTGGGTTGTATGGCAGCTCCACTTTTTAAAAAGATCTTATTATTAATTTATTTTTAGAGAGAGGGGAAGGAGGGAGAAAGAGAGGGAGAGAAACATTGATCAGTTGCCTCTTGCGCATGCCCGAACTGGAGACCAAACCCGCAACACAGGCATGTGCCCCAACCGTAAATCAAACTGATGACCTTTCACTTTGGGGGATGACGCCCAACCAACGGAGCCACACTGGTCAGGGAGTCCATTTTTAATTTTTAAAGGAACCTCCACTCTGTTTTCCATAGTGGCTGCACCAATTTACAGTCCCACTAACAGAGCAGGAGGGTTCCCTTTCCTCCACATCCTAACCAGCCCTTGTCCTTCGTTATCATTTTGATGATGGCCATTCTGACAGGTGTGAGCTGAGATCTCATTGTGGTTTTGATTTGCATCTCCCTGATGATCACTGATGTTGAGCATCTTTTCATGTGCATCGGCCATCTGTATGTTATCTTTGGAGAAATGTCTATGTAGGTCCTAAGCCCTTTTTTTTTAAAATTAGGGTTTGTTTTTTTTTATGTTGAGTTATATGAGTTCTTCATATGCAGGATGAGGCAAAAGTAGGTTTATGGTTGGGAACACATGAAAAACAGTTTATTATATTATTATTTATTTATTATTGTGTGATTTTCTACACAAATAACTATATACCTACTTCTGCCCCACCCTGTATTTTGGATATTACCCCCTAATTTATATATTATTTGCAAATATCTTCTCCCATTCAGTAGGTTGCCCTTTCTTTTGTTGATGGTATAAAAATATATGTGTGTGTATAAAAATGTATGTGCACATACATACACACACGTATATGTAACTGAGTCATTAACATCATCGCACTCAAGGCCCCTAGCACTGTAATCACGGCTGAACTGAGCTTATCCAACACACGTTTTCTTCGTAAGACACATCACAGCTTTCTTGCACTCAGGCATACTGGACAACATTTCAGGCTTGAGGACCATTTTTAAACAGCAAAATCACCAACAAAAAGGACAAAAATGCAAAGCCTGTGTCACGCAATAGATCGTGAGAGGGACACTTGTTTGCAGTGTTGAAAGAGGCGCTGCATGATTCTGTTTCACCTCAGCTCAGCTGGGAATAAGCGCAAAGGCACAGCTCAGAATCTTGCCGCCACAGGAGTTCTTCGAGTACTGATTCTGGGGTTACAAATAAATTTTTGTGAGTAGACAAATTTGCAATTTAAAATCAGTAAAAAAAGCATCAAATATATAGGATATATCTAGGTGCCAAAGCCTTTGCTTCTGTAACCTCCTTTAGTCCTCACAAAACACATGAGCATGAGTTTCAGAGAGATTAAAAAGGTCACAGAGCTAGTGACTGAATTTCGGTTTTTCCTTTGTTTTAGGCATACATATAGAGGAATCAACCCACCCCACCCCGGGGGCCCCTTTCAGTGTAACACAGGCGTTGTCTCTTCCAAACTACCGCCATTACAAGATACAGAACAATTCCAACAGTCCACAAATTTTCCTCAGGCTACCCTTTTGTGAAACCAGTTTCTGGCTAATCCCTGCTCTCAGCCTCAGACCCTGCTCCAGGCCACACTCCTATTGTAGAGAACCTAAACCCGCATGGCTGGTTCGAGGTTGAAAAGCTTTTTATCCAATGGCTGAGGTGGACTGGGTCTCCAACCAGGTGTGAACTCCGCCCCAGCCCACCTGCGTTCTGTTCAGCTGAACATTTCTTTTTTACATTAGCATATTACCAGTTTAAATCCGTGTTGGTACTTTAATTGGCTTCTGCCTTTATCTTTTCCAGTAGTCACTATCACAGTGACTTAAAACACTCATGCTTAACAAAAGTTGACACCCTTGCCCCAAACCACACAGCGGAGCTGGGCTTCCCCCAACCCCGAGGTCTCCGGGTCTCCCAGAAGTGAGCAGAGCGGTCAGGGCCTATCGGCCCATAGGTGGAGCAGTTTGCGAAGGCCTCGTCGCCCAGCAGCACGCTTTCAGTGGGAGAGGACGTAGTGGGGAAGCCGAGCGGCACCTCTCCAGCCTGCGCCCAGATGCTGCGCGTCCTGACCAGCGCCCTGAGCCTAACGCGGCCCTGGAGGCCCCTTCGGGCCCGCGGCTGCGCCTCGGATGGAACGGCCCGGGACCCGGAGATCCAAGTGCGCGCCCTGGAGGGTCCGGACAAAGGTGAGGGCGCTGTCGCCGGGAGCACGCAGGCGGCGGCTCGGGGTAGAGCGGAGGAGCGGCCGCCTGGCGCTGCCCCCCGGCCGGGACGAGGGCCAGCGGGTCCACTGCACGTAGAAAGAGTGACCAGAAGTGGGAAGGGGGGCCGCTCGGTGCCTTTCAGGATTTGGTCCCAAATCTCCTGCATCCCATTCTAGACTCCCCGAGAGTGGGTGACCATCCTAGTCGTCGCCCCGACCCGAACCGGAGTGGAACTATGTCAGTATCGGCCCTCAGTCCCGGGTTCGGTGGCTTGGGAGGTGAGAAACGGAAGAGGAGTCGCTCAGGGGTGGGACTAGGCACAAGCACCCCCGGAGCTTTAAAAGGTGTGATTGCCCTCCAAGGTCAAGGACTCGGGCAAGGGTCCAAGCGGGCAGAGGCCGCGGAGCCAATCCAGCTGGTCGTGCAGGGCCGCGACGGGAAGAGGAGGGTGAGGGCAGAGGAGGGCGTGTCTCCTCCCGGCGGATTGGCTGGCCCGCTGTCGGCTAAATTTTGCGTCTAACTGACCCAAAGGGGAAAGTTTTTTGGTCTGTGGCAGAAAACACCTTCTATTGCGCTTTGTATTTATTTATTTATTTTTGTTTTGCTGTTATCGTTACCCAAACTCCTCAGGCCTCTGTGCCCTACCATCAAGTCAAGGCTGTTCTCTTTCCTTTCTCCCCAGTCCTGTCCCCTCTTCCCTGTATTTCATGTAGCATTGCTGGTGCCAGGATTCTAATTTCGTTTCCTGGCCGCGTAGCTCAGTTCGGTTAGAAAGTCCTCTCAATACGCCAAGTCCGCGGGTTCCATCTCCTCCCAGGGCACACACAAGAATCAATCAATGAATACATTGGTGTTTCTCTCACTCTCTCTCTCTCTGCCTCCCTCCCCCGCCCGTCCTCCCTTGCTCCCTCTCCCCCTCAAATCAATAAATTTAAAAAAAAGGTTAAAGAGAATTTTACTTTATTTTTTAAAGATTTAAGTGTATGAAAGAGAACTTTAAAAAAAAATTCACTTATATATTTTAGACCGAGGGGGAGAAAGAGAGGGAGAGGAACATCCACGTGTGCTTGCCTATCATGCGCCCCCTACTGGGGACCTAGCGGGCAACCCAGGCACGTCCCCTAACTGGGAATTGGAAATGGCGACCCTGTGGTTCGCAGGCGCGAGCTCAATCCACTGAGCCACACCAGCCAAAGCAAGACCTCATATTTTAATTAGGTTAAATTATTATCAGGTTATAAGCACCTTGTGGGCAGGGACTGTTACATAACTATAACTCCTATAATTTCTTATATATTATACCTATTCAATAGATATGTAGGGTTTCTTTTTTACCACCAACACTTAGATTTTATTTTCCGATTTTTTAGTTTGAGCTCTTGTACTGGGGGTGTAGTCATATCCCATTATGCTTTTTAAAACTCTCACTTATTAGGTACTAATAAAATTAAACATCTTTTCATGTGCTTATTAGCCATTTGTATATCTTCTTTTGTGGAGTTACTTTTTGTAAGAGTTGGGCTTTTTAAAAATTGAGGTATAATTGACATATTACATTAGCTTCAGATATGCAACAAAATAACTCGATATTTGTTAAATTGTGAAGTAATCACCACACTAAGTGTAGTTAACATCCACCACCACACAGTTACACTTTTCTTCCTTATTCTGAGAACTTTTAAGATCTACTTTCTTAGCAACTTTCAAATAAATCATACTATTAACCACAGTCACCATTACATTCCCTGGACTTACTTGTTATAAGTATGTGTTTAGTAAATGAGTTAAGAATTTAAAAATTGGGTAGAAGAAAACCTAGAGAAGAAGTACAGAGTAGCATCTGAGAGGAAGGAGGGGGCCAGGAGAACGTGGGACCACAAGGCAGATACATGTTAGATATTAGTCAAAACCCCTTAACCACAGAACACTAAGAGTGAACCCTAAAGGAAACTATGGACGTTGGATGATAATGACACATCAATGTCAGTTTGTCTCCTGTGACAAATGTACCACTCCTGTGCAGGATGCTGATGGTGGGGGGTACTATGCGTGTACTGGGTGGGGGACGGGGGATATGTGGGAACTCTCTGTACTTTCTGCTCAATTTTGCTGTGAACCTAAAACTGCTATAAAAGAAAAAAAGAAAAAACCCCATCTAAGTTTATTTTTAAAAAGCCAAGGCAGAGAATGTTCAAGGAGGAACCTGTATGTATGGTCAACAGTGGCCTGTGCTACAGCTGGGACCAGGATAGAAACTTGTCCCTTAGTTAGTGATGGGGTCACTTGGGCAAGAGCTGTTTCTGCTGAGTGACAGGAGAGGGGGCTCGATTGGAGAAGGCTTAAATAAATGGAAGGCAAGAAAGTGATTAAAATAAATACCAAAAATTCCTTCAAGAAGCTTTGCTGTTACTGGTGAAAGATCACTACCCAGGTAGGGCAAGTGTTAGTTTCTTGCAAAAGGTGACAGAACGTGAGTGAACAGGTTTCTGGGTTTGGTTGGTAAGTTCCTGTGATGGAGGAACCTGCTGACTTGCCGTGTGAGCATGCAATCTGCAAAATCCAGGAAACCCTACCTGTCGTATGTCCCATGTTCCTTAATAAATAGCTCTTGAGGGAAAGGCAGCCGAGTCTGAAACTGAGGATTTTTAACAGGCTTTTAACAGACACATCAAATTTTTAAAGTTAGCGAGTCTGAACTGCAGTGTTTAGTGACATGCACTTGGGCGATGAAATTGTGAAGAAATGCATGGAAGTGATGACTAAAAGTCAAGGGCATAGTTACTTTCGAAGCTGAGGAGGGAGCTATGACTGAGTCAGAGCACGTGAGGGGGTTTGGGGTGATGATTATGAGGGTGTTGTCTTATTATAATTCATTAAACTCTAAAGGAGGAAGTCCAGCTGCAAAGGGAAGAATGACATGGAGGGAGCCGAGAAAGTGAAGAGAAAGTGAGTTGGTAACAATGGCAGAAGCAGGCAGGAACCACTGCAGTGGCCGTTCTTGTCCCTCTCCCCACGTTCTCCAGAGTTCACAAGCCCTTCACTTCTTCGGTGAGACAGAAAGGGCAAGGGTTAGTCCCTCTATTCTATAGGCAGGAAAACTGAGGCCTGGCAATGTGTGACTTTCACAAGTCACGCTGCTGCTCAGGGGCAGAGGCTGCCCAGGCCCCAGCCCAGGAGTGAGCAGGCCAGATGACTCATTCAAGGTTGCTCTGTCCGCTGCAGGAATCACTGAGATTATAATGAACAGACCGCATGCCCGCAATGCCCTGGGAAACGTCTTCGTCAGTGAGGTGAGAAAGGGCAGATACCAGGGTGGGTCGGGGCTGGGTTGGCCCGTATCTGACAGGGTCTCCTCTGCAGCTGCTGGAAGCTCTGGCCCAGCTGCGCGAAGACCGGCAAGTTCGTGTCCTGCTCTTCAGAAGTGGAGTGAAGGGTGTGTTCTGTGCAGGTGGGTTCCTCCCCTCTGCCCACCCCAGAGCTCATCAGGGCTCCCACCAGCCTGCAGAGGTTGGGGAGGGGGGCTTAGGTCAGCTCTAGCATAGGACTCATTACTCGCATTTTACAGATGCAAACTCAAGACTCAGGTAAAATTCCTGGCCTAAAGGTTAAATAGCTAGTAAGAGGTAGAATAGAATTCAGTTTGAACTTGGCCTCTCTGACCCCTAAATCCTTATTCTTCCCATGACACCATGCTGTGTTCTGGCCCTTTACTGAGGAAATGAAGAGACTGAATCAAAGACAGTCATAGGGTCACTGGCCAAGATGGAACTCTGTGCCCTTTGCCCTGTCTTGTCACCAAAGCTTTCCACTCTCCCTGCACCACTTGGTCCTCAGAATAGAGCAAGTACAAGGTAATTCTGTTTCAAAGAAATACCACATACCACACCCCAGGCCCACAAGAAGCGAGTCAGTGAGAGCTGAGCTGAGCTAAGAACCTATGCCAGGACGGTTGGGGAGAGGGTAATAAGGGTCACTGGGGAGGTGGAGAAGTGGTCATGGAGGGATAGGATGGGAGGAATATGATTTTCAGGAGTTTTCAAGGGGATGGGGCTCAGTCCCTAGATCTAACCTGTTGGAATCTTGGTGCCCTGGAGTCTGCCCTGCGGGACAAGGATGCAGACCAGTCTGCCCAACCCAGTTGCCCTGGCTAAGGTCCTCATCCTACCCTGACCTCTTCCTTTACCTCCATCTCTGTCTGACCTCCTCTATCAAGGTCACTTCTTGCCCCTGTTGGCGCCACTCCTCACTACCCCAGATTAGCAGGCTGCCTGAGGTCTGGGTCTGGCCCCAACTTGCTCTGCAACCCTGAATTAGTCCCTTGCCCCTCCCTGAGAACTCAGTTTCCCCATCTGTCACTGAGGGGCTGGAACTAATCAAAGATTTCCAAGGGCTCTCCCAGGTCTGACTTGGAATAGTCTAGGACTTGAAAGACTATATTCTCCTTCTACTCTCACCTCAGCCTCCTGCTATCTGACCTTTGATGAGCTCACGGGAGTCACTACTCTCACCAATGTCCCTGCCCACCTCTGGTCTCCTTTCTGTTTCTGTGAATTAGCCCATTCTAGGTACTCATACCAGTGGAGTCACACATTTGTCCTTTTACGTCTGGCTTATTTTACTTGGCATAGTGTCCTCAAGGTTCATCCATGTTCAGCATGAATCAGAACGTCATTCCTTTCTCTGGCTCAGTAATATTCCATTGTATATACACCCATTCTGTTAATCCATCCAGTGTTGGACACTGTATTGTCTATACATTTGGCTATTGTGAATAATGCTGCTATGACCATTAGTGTGCAAGTATCTGTTTGAGTCCTTACTTTCCATTGTTTTGGGTGTATCCTTAGGAGTAGATCATAGTAATTTTACATTTAACTTTTCTGAGACACCACCAAAAGGCTTTCCACAGCAGCTGCATCATTTTATAATCCCACCAGAGTTCTCCACATCCAACTTCTCTTCTGTTGTTGTTTGTAAGAGCCATCCTAATGGGTGTGGAATGTTAACTCATTGTGGTTTTGATTTGCATCTCCCTAATGACTGATGATGTAAGCATCTTTTCATGTGCTTACTGGTCATCTGCATATCTTTTTTGGAGAAGTCTATTCAGGTCTTTGTCCATTGTGGGTATTTTTGTGGTTGAGTTGTAGGTCTTTATGTGTCCTAGTTATTAATCCCTTATGAGATATGTGATTCACCAATATCTTGTTCCATTCTGTATTTTCACTCCTTGATAGTGTCCTTTGACGCACACAATTTCTGTATTTTGATGAAGACCAATTTTCCTTTCTGTTGTGGCACCCTCTCCTTTTTGATCCCCTCCCCTCTTCCCTCCCTGGCTTCCTTGACCAATGCTTCCAATGTTTCTCCTTCCTCTCTTGCTGCTCCTCCTCAGGTCTCCTTTGCAGGATCCTTTAACAGCCTGGGACTCGGTAACGGGCTATTCCCCAGGGACTGTCACCAACCCCTCACTTGCAGGTGCAGACCTGAAGGAGCGGGAGCAGATGAATGAGGCTGAGGTGGGGGCCTGTGTCCAGCGGCTCCGAGGCCTGATGAATGAGATTGGTGAGGGTCCTGGAATGGGGTGGAGGAGGGCACTGAGGGGCCCTGCTGATTGAAGTCCCACCCACCATCCTCTAAAGAGGACAGTGTCTGGTGAATTCTGTGGAGAGACTAATGACTCTCCCAGGGAGAATGGGCACAAGGGATTCTACGAGGAGGAGAGTGGCAAGGAGGTATAGAGGACATTTCCTTCACAGGAGGCTCTGGCTCCTCAGCCTTTGTACCCTGCTGGTTCTGACCCCTACCTCCCATGCGATGACCTCAGGGTTCAAGCCTGGCTATTCCAGAGGTGCCAAGTTTTATCAAGCATGCTTTCAAGCTTTGACAGTTGTTCCTTTTGCCTGGAATATCCCTTCTTGGCTACCTGAACTTTTTACTCATCATTTAAGGCCACCAGTGCCGCCTCCTCCAGGAAGCCTTCCCTGACCCATCCAAGCTTCCTTTAACGGAGCACTGATCACCCTGGGTCTGTTTTCCCCATGTCTGATTCAATTCTGTGTCCCAGCACCCAGCACAGAACAAGAGGGAGAGCAGAATGGCCAGTCCAGAGTAGCCAGTAAGAGAAGGAGCCAGAGAGGGGTCCTGAGCGGGTATCACCCAGCCCACCTCCCCACTCTGGTTCCTAAGCTGGTCCCACAGATTTCCCTGTTGGAAAAACCAACTTCTAAAATAACCTGGTTGAGGTACCAGGTGAGGCCCTCTGTCCCAACCGGCTAGCCCCTCTCCAATCTTGGGTCCCTGTGCTGGTCCTGCCACAGCCTCACAGGCTGAGCCCATCTTCATCTCCACAGCGGCCTTCCCTGCACCCACCATTGCAGCGATGGATGGGACTGCCTTGGGTGGAGGCCTGGAACTTGCCCTGGCCTGTGACCTCCGAGTGGCAGGTACTGGGTGGGGGAGAGGTGGGATAGGGTGGAAAGGAAAGGGTGAGTGAAACAGGGTGTCTGGAGATTCTGTGAAGTCAGCCACTGCTCTTGGCTTTCCAACCAACAGCAGATTTAAAGGCCAAGGTGGAGGACACAGAGGGCGTGAAGGGGGAGGCTGGTTCCCCTCTTGGCCAAGCCCCCGACTGCTCTGGTACCGATCACCTCTCAGCAGCAGCTTTCCCTCATCTCCAGAGTGCTCCTACCAACTTCAGAGCCACTGCTGACAGAACAGGAAAAAGAGCACAGAGAGGGAGGCTGAGGACAAGCTGAGTTATTTAACCTTCCAGTTCTATCCAGGCCAGCTTTGCTTGTCATGATTTGATCAAAGGTGAGCCACGGGGGCAGAGTCTCCCATCCCAGCTAAACACAAACATGCCTGGGTGGGAGCATTGCCCTCTGGTTCACTGTTTGGGGTAACTGAGCTTTGAAGAGTGGAGAGAGGGGATGAAGAAGGTACCTCATTATGTTTTTAACCTTACTGACGTGGTGGTTAGGTGGGTGCTCTTGAAGGCAGTTAGGAAAAAGTCCATCACAGTGCTGCCTCTTCCCCCAGTGTTTTCTCCTGCCACGCCAGGACGTTAAAAAATCTGTTACTCCAGCCAGATGTAGCTCATCTACACAATGCACGTCAAGAGAAGGCATCAAAATACCTGGTCAGGTCATAGCCCAACTCTGCTTCTCCCCCTCTCCATGTTGAAGATAACTAACTTGTAGGGTTTTGGCAATAGCAGAGAGTGAGTGTAAAACACCTCGTAGGCAGGAGCGGTGGCCATTCCCACACTGCGTGGTTCAGATGGCCAGAGGGAACTCAGGAGAAAAGACTGTGGGGTGGAACACCAAGGAGGGCTTCTCAGAGGAAGGAGAACTCTGAAGAAGGATGTGGACAGAACAAAGGGAAAGTTCAGGCTGATGGAAAGCTGGGAGGAAAAACTGCGGTGGGGGAGCAGAGCTAAGTTGCATGAGACAGAGAATGCATTAACCCACAAACAGGTATTGGGCATCTTCCAGGAACCCCCTCCTTGTTCCATCACCATTACCTCATTTGATCCTTAGCAGCTCTTTGAAGCAGGCCGAAAAGGGGCAGTCATCTTTTTTCCCCACCAATGAGGCTCAGAAAGGGTGAGAGACGCCTGGTGATGCACACCCCAACCCCCTACACTAGTGGGGGTGGCAGGATGAGAGCCTGGGCCTCCTGACCTCGAGGCCAGGGCTCTTCCAAAGGCAGTGGCCAGGCCATGATGGAAGTAGTTGGCTGAAGGGGTGAGCAGAGCCCAGAGGTGGGTGTCACTTCTCCCCAAGGACTGGCATTTGAGGAGTGGGGCTTCACTGTTTACGCAGCTTCCTCGGCTGTCATGGGGCTGATCGAGACCACCCGAGGGCTCCTCCCAGGAGCAGGTAACATCATCCGCAGCACCCAATCCTCCTCTACCTGCACAATTACTCTATCCAAAGTACTTCCCGGCTTTCCTCTTTTGCCCTGTTTTCTGGGCTCTGCCCTTCTATCCTAACTCAGAGTCTCCTTCTGAGAAGTCTTGGCTGACTCCCAGCCTGGGCCTTCTCTGGGCTCCCAGTTCCCATGCTGACTTACCACCCCTATTCCGTCCTGGCAGGAGGGACTCAGAGGCTACCTCGATGCCTGGGGGTGGCCCTGGCGAAGGAGCTCATCTTCACAGGCCGACGACTAAGTGGGGTGCAGGCCCAGGCCCTGGGTCTGGTGAATCATGCTGTGGCCCAGAATGAGGAGGGCAATGCAGCCTACCACCGGGCACAAGAACTGGCCCAGGAGATCCTGCCCCAGGTGTGGTGGCAGCCCAGCACAGGAGGGAGGGCCTGTGCCATGGGGGACACAGGTGTGGGGAGGCCGGGGCATGCCACAGGGCCACGCAAGACCCACTTACCACTTATAGAATCCACCCTCTTTGGAGTTTTGTATCCATTTAGCCATCCAGTAAACAAAATTAAATCAAATTTTAGGTTAAAATGAAAACTGAATTCTGAGGGACTGGAATCAAATCTTCAGAACAGTGCTGTCCATGAGAAATTTCTGAGACGTCAGAAATGTTCTACTATACTTGTGCTATCCCTAAGGCTGCCTCTAGCCACATGCAGTTATTTAAATGTAATTGAAAATTTTACTTTCTCACTGGCACTTCCCACATTTGAAATGCTAATAGCTACATGTGACTAGTGGCCACTATACTGGACAGAACCACAAGTCCCCAAAACTAAAAAAGCAAGATAAAGAACCATAAGCCCATCTTTCTGGCCACAATACATGGTGGAGAAATTCTTGAAGGATATCGTGTAGGACATTTGTTAAGACGTATTTTTTTTTAAGTCCTCAAAGACTCTGAGCAAAACCTCAGAAAAGGTTTAGAGAACAAGGGAGTGGGCGAAGGCCCTGCCTAGGTGTAGCACTAGCAGCTGCCGGGCCCAAAGCCTTCGGCAGGACACCTGGCTCCGAATGATGAGGGCTCCAAGGAAATGAGAGCCTCTACCAGCTTCTCATGACTCCAACAGGACCAAAGGTAGGTCCCAAGTCTGCTAAGGTAAGAAAGCAGCTGAAATGGAGGCAGGTTTTACTGATTTTTTATAAATACTGACCTAGCCCACATGGAGCACCTCCCATCCATCAGACACAATCCTAGTGTCTCCATGACCAGAACAGCCCAGCTAAGCTCACTGTATCCTCACTGTACTTGTGATATAAGAGACTAAGAAAAGTTAGGTGACTTGCTCATCAAGGTCACAAAAAAATGACTGCAATACCAGAGAGACAATACTGGTATTTTGGCATTTATTTTGCATAGTACAAAAACTACATACAATATAAAAACTAGTGTTTTATTCTAAAGAATACAGAATATGTACAAAATTTCTAAAACTGAAACTAATGCATTTCAAATATGAAATTTTACAAACATGTTACAAAAAAGTGTAAGTCTATAAAAATGCTGTCCACACATTTTAATAATAACAGATAAAACTATTTGAATTATTAATCACAAAAATAAGTATTTTATTTTGGAAAAAAGTTCTGTATCTGTTCAAATAATCCTACCTCTTTTTATAACTTTGAGGTCTTCCTTGAGGGTAGGGAATATAACTTTTAAAAAGTGACAGTGAGTTTTATTTAGAAGAAAGCATGTTTTGTCTTTTTCTTTTTAAGTTTCATCACATATAAATGGAGAGTCTGATGGTGTTACCAGTCCGGCTAACATCGACAGGCCTGCTCTAATGCTGTCAGATTTCTATTACACTGGGTCACAAATTATCTGAACTAACAAACCTGAGTGACTCAAGGTAGTGGCGGACTGCACTTTTGCAGAGGGCCCTGCCTACCAGGACTTGTAGACTGGAGGGTTTGTGTCTTTCTGCAAAAACTGTGTGACTGGGTCTTTGAACTTGATCCCAAGAGGATTCTGGTTTCAGATTTTTAATATACTGAAATAATGGTGTTCCACTAATGTACGTACTAGTATTTCAGTACCTGAAAATAGCTTTGCATTCCAGAACACCAGAATACCAAAAACTAGTATCACAATCACTAACCCACGCTGGACCATTTGACATAACCTAAAAACCAAATCTTCAACTTCTAGCAATTCCTGGATGGGTGAGTGCTAGGGATGGTGTGGTAGATGGCTTCCCTCTAGTGGACAAACCACCAAGATTGGGAAGTGAAATGGTTCCAGAGATTAGGGCCCAAAAAAGATTTTTAATAAATACAAGGCCTGCAACTTACCACTCACATTTTCCCTCTAGAGTAACTACATATTATGCTTTAAAATATGGATTTTTTTTTACTTGAACATAATGTGGCCACAGTGTGTGTGACTCACTGTTCACATTTACAAATAAGATGAAAATTATTAATTTCTTATAGATATGTCTATATACTCAGAAACATAAATATATATACTAACACACATACAGGGAGGGGGAAAGTAGGTTTACAGTTGTGAGTACACTAAACAGCTTATTCTGGCCTTATTTATCATTATTATTGCTATTTTGTATCCTGATGATTTATATTTTAGGTAATGATGGCTGGTAATTTAACCTACTTTTGCCCACCCCCATCAGGACCGATGCCCTCCTCAACCAAGCTTTTCCTTTTCCCCAGGCCCCCATTGCTGTGCGGCTGGGCAAAGTAGCCATTGACCGAGGAATGGAGGTGAGAGGGCCCTGGTCAATACTTGGGCCCACTAAAGTCAGTGGGGTGGCTGGGAGGCAGAGCCCTCACGACTCACCACTCTTGACGGCACATCTGGAAAGGACTCAGGAACTGGACTCTTATAACAGACTTCAAAGTTGACTCTCCTTTTTTGTGCCTTAGTTTACCCATCTACAAAATGTAAAGTTTGGCCAGGGGACAGACCAATTGCATCCTCATCTTTTTCCCTTGGAGAGAAGGAAACAGGCTCAGAAAGGGTAGATGACTCGTCCAGGGACACAGAGCAAGTAATTAAAAACCAGGTCTCTGTGGCTCCCAGTCCATGTGCTTGGGTTTGTGCTGATGGTCAGTAATGTGGCCTCAAGAACAGGAATCAGGGTGGAGCCTTGGGTGCAGCTAATCCATCCTTATACATTAACTTACTTAATCATACATCATACACTGAATCTAGAGCTGAGCCAGACACTGGCACACTGAGATAAGTCAAATATGGCCACTGCCCCAAGGTGGGGAGGGGGACAGACACAGACCCAGATCACTAAAAGGTTAGGGATACCGAGCAGATAGGCACCTCTCTATCTTAGAGCTGCACTGTCCCACTGGGTAGGGCTGAGTTAGAGAATATTTTCTAGAGTTGGGCCTTGGAAAGGATAAGAGAATTCCAGAAAAAAGGGAAAAGTATGAGCAAAAGCACAGAGGCGACTTGACTTGAAGGGAGGAAGTGGTGAGACAAAGCATGGAGGTCAGGGGCATGGGCTCTGGTGCTGGGCTGTCTGGGTTCAAAGACCTGCTTTTCCACATACTACTGAGACCTTAGACAAATTCCATCACCTTTCCATGCTTCAGATTTCTCAACTGCAGAGTAGGGACAGTAACTCTTGCTGAGCTTACATATATGCAGTACTTCTCTTAGAACAGTGCTTGTTAAGCAGTAGTAATAGTAAGCACTGGGCAGTCAGTAGAGGCTGGGAAGTTGCCAGGGGCCAGGTCATGAAGGTCCAGGGCCTTATTCCTAAGGGAAAGGGCAAGCCTGCAGAGTTCACTAATGGGGTGGTGACAGGAGGCATGGTGAGGCAGCTGTGGTGGGGGGGGGGGAGGAACACCAGCTGTGCAAGCACAGCTCATGCATACCCTCATCTTTAAGGGCTGTGTGCAACCCACCCCATTCTTATCACAGCCCCCACTTGACCCAGCACTGTTTTTATTGGTTACGATGTTCCCTCTCCGGGTAGGGAATTCCTTAGCATAATCATCTGTTCATGACTGGCATACAGGAAGCCTCAGTAATTCTTTGCTGGAGGAATCCATGAACCAGTTGGGAACAGTATAAACAGAAGGGCAGCTGGCTCCCAGTGCAGATAGAGGTGGACAAGATCAGGCTAATCCAGGTACCACATTTTTTCTCGCAGGTGGACATTGCGTCAGGGATGGCCATTGAAGGGATATGCTATGCCCAGGTATGTGGTTGCTGCCAATCAGTCCGTGCATGCTTGTAAGCAGAGGCTGGGCCAGGGTGGGAGGCCCTTGTGCAATACATGACCAATTTAGTAGGTTCCTCCCAACCCAAAGGTTCTCACTCTGTACCACTTGCTCTTCACAAGTAGCCTGGGGTGATCCCAGAGGAACCACACTGCTCCCGTCTGGGACTGTTTTCTCTGCCATCTAATGGTGGTACATCCTGTCCTCTCGTAGTGTCCAGACAATCACAGAACAGAGGTACTTGGGAGAGTTGGGATGTCAAGGCCTTAGTTGTTATAGCCTGCAGGCTGTGTGTTTGATTGTGGGGTAATCAACCTAGGGCTGACCTAGTTAGCCCTGTCTCCTGGGTGAGTCAAAAATACTAAACTCCAGGTCAACAAGTAACTAAAACACTATTAAAAAATGCAGGGGGGTAGGGGGAGTGGGGCACGGTCCTGGGACTTGCAGGGCCTGGTGTAAATGCAAAGCTGGATTTCTTACTGCAAAGCCTCATCAGACTGCTGCAGGAGACTGTCAGTTCTTTGGAGGCATGTAAACAGCATGCAAGTGGAGGCTGTAATGATAAGAGGTGGCCTTGCCTTCTCTGGGAGACTAAGGAGCCACTGAGGCCCAACACTGGAGCCTGCAGACAATGGCAAGACTGGTCAGGGGCTCAATGAACTTGAGCAAGTCTTCACTGTCCTCTGGCCCTGCTTCCCACCAAACTAATAATCTGCTGTTGTTTCAGAACATCCCCACCCGGGACCGGCTAGAGGGCATGGCAGCCTTCAGGGAGAAACGACCCCCAAGATTTGTGGGCGCGTGACTCCCATTTAACCTCTAGCATGGGAGATGCATACCCTGAAGTGCAGGATCCAGAAGGAAAATTTGCTGCGTAATTGCCCTCATTACTTCACCTCTCTGGGCTTCAGTTTCCTCACAAGGGCAATGACTGATATAAAGTGATTGATACAGTTCCTGGTACGAAGGTGCTGACCATGCCAAAGACTGCTACCTTCATCATTCTCCACCCTGGCTTGCTAATCACTGGGGTCGGGCTGGCTTGGAGAATAGCAGTCTCTCCCTACTCGAATGATAAACTAAGGATTAAAATGGACTTCTCTGGGCTTTTGTATCTTGGCTCTGAGGCCTGACCTCTGCCTTTAAGTTGCCATCACCAGAGATAACAAGAGGTTGTAAGACCACCCCACCCCACCCCACCAGTCCCCATTTCTAACTCTGTACAGTTGAGGTCATAGAGAAACCCTGGTAAGTGAGGAGGTGCCAGGAATCAGACTGCAGATTCCAGCTCTCTGCCAATTACTCACTGTGTGCCTCAGCTTCCTCATCTTCAAAATGAAAATTTTGTGAGGATATTTTAAAAAATAAATAAAATGCCTCATGTTCAATATATGAGTTATTGATGTGCAATGTTCTCGTGAGAACCAAATGAAAGCACTGCTATGAAACCTTCTGTAAACCACAGGGTGGCAGGCCAGTCTCCGCAGCTGCACAACACACTGAGAAACAAAGGGTCTGACATGCACACTACCGTCAGGCACCACCCCCCATACCAAGGCACAGGAGCAGAAGGCTACATCCCACACCAGGGCCTCTTGGTCATTCTTTAACAGATCTAAGCTCTGCCTGAGCTTCCTGAGGCCATGCCTGGCCTACAGTCACTCAGTCATGGGCATGGACACATACCAATGCTAATTTACTGTCAAATATAAAAGTGCTCCAAAGCTGTGCTCATTTCCTGGAAGCGAGAAGAACCTAGACCTTAGAATCAGCTGCAAACTACTAACAAGCTGCAAACTACTCAGGCAAGTAACAACCTTATTGAACTTCCTTTTTCTCATCTGTGAAGTAGGGGAGATTAACCCCCAGAGGACTGTTGTGAATGAGACAAAAGTTGGAGGGGTACCTAGTGTAGAACTGCACCTCAACAAGTACAACATCCCACAACATCCTTACGGTTGCAAAACCTAGTTAGTATCTGGTAACAGAATATTCTGAACTACTAGAACCCAGGTCAGGAAACTAAGACAGGCTTCTGAAATCACAGAGAGTGAATGAGAGAAAATACAGTGCAGTTTCAGGACTATAGGAAGAAGGTTACAAATTCACCTTATCCAGTGGGACAGCGGTGAGCAATAGTTTGGAATATGGTTTAGAGTAAGTCTCATTTGATTCCAAAAGATAGTATGTAGCATTCCAGTTAAGAATGTGGCCAGCCTAAGAGAGTAAAATTCTAGTCCTAAAATATGCTACTAATAAAATAAGACTTGATTTTTGTTCTTGGGAAAACTTAAAACACATGAATGGCAAAACACGTTTTGTTGGTTGTCAATAATACGTCAAGGAAGAGCCCATATTCTCTTCTACAGAGGGGATTTGCAGAGGGCACAAAAAAGAGCTTCTGATAGTTTATATTGTGATTAAGGCTGGTTCTCAGAAACGCCTGTATTTTTCCTATCTCCATGCTAGGTAATAGCCCCTCTTGAAATGTTCAGAAAAGGGCTCCTCCTGTCCCTCTCAGTTCTGATCACAGTCATACTCTACTTAAAAGTTTGAGGGATTGAGATATATAATTCCCAATCTTCTACTTACACAGTATTCTCAGTCTTAAGTCTCACCATGCCCCTCCAGCACACCCATATCCACAGAATGCTATGCCACTTAGTTTAATGCATAAAGTTGGAGAGGAAAAGGCCACAAGGAAAATACTGAAAATTGCAAAAAATGTATCTTTCCTCCACCCTACAAGTAGAAGGTACTTTGGTATCTATATACTTAAAAAGGTAGTTTTTTTCACCCTTCCAACAGAAGGTCTGTCTTCCAACAAACACATTTATATAAGTATGTGTTTCCCAGGCTACTTTTCATGTACTTCTTTTCCAGTGGCTGCATATAACCAGAAATAACAACTCAGGAGATTTCTTTCAAACATAAAATTTAACATAAATATCAGTCTCCCCATAGGTCTTTCTTTTCCCCTTCCAATGACAAACTTCCAGAGTTAAAGAATTGACCAGGGCTAGAGAAAAATGACTGGCATAGTTTCAACACAAGCTCACAGGTCTTCCCAGAACCCAGGGCTTGACTTTTCAAAACTGCTGGAGGAGTGTTCTCAGAATGACCCTGACTTGATTTAGGATTATGGCCTTCATGCAAATGCAACCATCTGGTAACTTACAGACACAGACAGGGTGGAAGACCTGCCTGCCACTGAGTAACAAAGAGTACCTCTGCAGCCCCTCGGCTTAAAAAGGGCATTTAACGCAAAGGGAGTCTCTGATAATTCATGAAGTGCATTCTGAAGTCGTCCAGAATGGAGGTTGCAATCTTCTGTGCTTGGGCGTCTGCCTCACTGTGCTCCTGGATGTCACACAAAAGCTGCAATCCTTTTTCTTCAACTAACATTTTGCAGTATTTGCTGGCTGAAAGAAAATCAAGCAAAAACCTTGATGGACAAATTGGTATTTTAAATATTCCCAAGTCACCACCTTCACCCTTTTGAAGAAAGGGTACAAAGATTTAAGCCTTTTGACATAAGAAGTAACCTAAAATGAGTCAATTCAAAAGAAATAGGTCAAAATTTATATACTGCTTGACTTATGCAGTGACAGAACAGGTGATAATTTTATTATGTTTACTTCCAGAAAATTCTATGCTTCATGTATCTCTAATCTTAGCAAAAAGGGATAAGGACAAGAACACCTTTTATTACAAAATTAATACACATTTCAGGTTCAGGCAATATGGTGAGCTAGATAACCTGAAAGCACCAGATGCCAGATAAAATATAACTGAAAAAATTTAAATGCAATAGTTGAATGTACAAAGTAAAAAAAAAAAAAAAGTCCAGAAGCCAGACACAAAGAGAAGCAAGCACCTATATAACCTAACCTGTAGCTCTTCTGAGGCAGAGAGGGATTGTCAGTTTCAGTAATCTAGGAATTTAGATTCTAATTTAGGAAGTTAGAAGCAAAATCAATTCATAAAGATGGTCCCTCAAAAAAGGCCAGACAAGAGAAGGGATAAGACAATGAAACATCTTTAGCTTGGCCTGGGCTCTAGGCTGGTATATGGGAGTAGAGAGAAGTCTTTCCTGAGAATCTATAACCTCAGTTCTAAGTGGGTGCAGGGTTTGAATTAATACCACCTAAATGTTCTGGAAACCCTTAAGCTGAAAAGTTAATATAAAAATTAGTCTAATCCCAGGGAAATCTCTAGGGCACTCGACAGAAGCAAATAAACTGTTGAAGACACATGTCAACAATTCAGTCTAAAAAGGATTCTCTTTAACAGTCCAAGAGGTGATTAGACAGAGAAAAATAATGATCCCAAAATACAACTAAGGCAATTACCAAAAATACTGCACACAAAAAACCAAAGATATAGAGTCCATTTTTTAACAAAAGGTTACAACGTACACAATCAGCATGTCCACAGCAGTCACAGCCACAGCTTGCAGCCAGCCGCACCAGGGGCCAGCCCCAAATACCAGTGGACCTGCATAAGTTATGCCCTCCCAAACCAGAAGGGGGCAGCAGCCCAGTCAGGGGACAACCCGGGGGCATCTGACCCTGGTGGTCTGATATAATTGGACTGCTGAACTCAACAGGACCTGTCCAACATAAAGCCACTTCTTTAAGAACAGGAAACAAAGGTAATCACAAAAACAAACCCAGAGATTTAGGCAAAATGAGGAAATGGAGGAATATGCTCCAAATAAAGGAGAAGACAAAAATCTCAGGAAAAGAACTAAATGAAACAAAGACAAGCAATCAACCAGATAAAGAGTTCAAAGTAATGATCATAAAGATCCTCACTGAACTTGCAGAGGAATGGACTAACACAGTTAAGAACTCCAAAAACAATATAGAAGATATAAGACAGTAACAATCAGAGCTGAAGAAAACAATAACTAAAATGAAAAAATACACTGGAGGGAATCAACAGCAAATCAGAACACACAAAAGACTGAATCACAACACAAGAGAGCTGCTGGCAAGACAGAGGTGTAGGTAGATATGCTTCCCTTCCTCACACAACCAAAAGAAGGGTAACAACCAATTTAAAAACAAAAACCAGACACTTCCGGCAAAGTGGAGGCGTAGGTAGACACACTGTGCCTCCTCGAACAACCAAAAGGACAACAACAATTTATAAACAAAAAACAACCACAACTGATAGAAAATCAAACTGTATGGAAGTCCGACAACCAAGTAGTTAAAGAAGAAACACTCATCCATAACGGGAGGCAGGGTGGAGACTCGAAGCCAGACAGAGAGGACTTGCGGCAAGGCAACACCTGGCGGACCCAGTGAGGCGGTGGTTGGCAGATCTGGCGGTCCCACATTCTCGAGCAGATAAACTGGGAGGAACAAATGCGGAGCAAAACAGACTGCACAACCTAGGGCTCCAGCATGGGGGAAATAAAGCCTCAAACCACTGACTGAAAAACCCCTTGGGGGTTGAGGCAGCAGCGGGAGACACTCCCAGCCTCATAGGAGAGTTCATTGGAGAGACCCACAGGGTCCCAGAACTTACACAAATCCACCCACACGGGAATCAGCACCAGAAGGGCCCACTTTGCTTGTGGGTAGCCAGGGAAGTGACTGAAATCCAGCAGAGAGCAGAGCAAGCACCATTGTTCCCTCTTGGACCCCTCTCCACATACAATGTCACGGCACAGCCACGTGGGTTGCCCCACCCTGGGGACACCTAAGGCTCTGCCCCTGTACATAACAGGAGCACCAAGACAAAAAAAAAAATGGCCCAAATGAAAGAACAGATCAAAGCTCCAGAAAAAATACAGCTAAGCGAGGAAGAGACAGCCAACCTATCGGATGCACAGTTCAAAACACTGGTAATCAGGATGCTCACAGAATTGGTTGAATTTGGTCGCAAATTAGATGAAAAAGTGAAGGCTAGCTATGCTAAGTGAAATAAAGGAAAATGTACAGGGAACCAACACTGATGGGAAGGAAACGAGGACTCAAATCAACAGTGTGGACCAGAAGGAAGAAAGAAACATCCAACCAGAAAAGAATGAAGAAACAAGAATTCAAAAAAATGAGGAGAGGCTTAGGAACCTCCAAGACATCTTTAAATGTTCCAACATCCGAATTATAGGGATACCAGAAGAAGAAGAGGAAGAACAAGAAACTGAAATCTTATTTGAAAAAATAATGAAAGAGAACTTCCCCAATCTGGCAAAGGAAATAGACTTCCAGGAAGTCCAGGAAGTTCAGAGAGTCCTAAAGAAGTTGGACCCAAGGAAGCACACACCAAGGCACATCATAATTACATTACCCAAGATGAAACAGAAGGAGAGAATCTTAGAAGCAGCAAGAGAAAAGGAGACAGTTAGTTACAAAGGACTTCCCATAAGACTGTCAGCTGATTTCTCCAAAGAGACCTTACAGGCAAGAAGGGGCTAGAAAGAAGTATTCCAAATCATGAAAGGCAAGGACCTACATCCAAGATTACTCTATCCAGCAAAGCTTTCATTTAGAATGGAAGGGCAGATAAAGTGCTTCTCAGATAAGGTCAAGTTCAAGGAGTTCATCATCACCAAGCCCTTATTATATGAAAGGTTAAAGGGACTTATCTAAGAAAAAGAAGGTAAGAAATATGAACAGTAAAATGACAGCAAACTCATAGCTATTAACGACCACACCTAAAATAAAAACAAAAGCAAACTAAGCAAACAACTACAACAGCAACAGAATCACAGAAATGGAGATCACATGGAGGGTTATCAGTGAGGAGTGGGAGGAGGAGAGTGGGGGGAAAGGTACAGAGAATAAGTAGCATAAATGGTAGGTAGAAAATAGACAGGGGGAGGGTAAGAATAGTATAGGAAATGTAGAAGCCAAAGAACTTATATGTATGACCCATGGACATGAACTAAAGGGGGGGAATGCTGGAGGGAAAAGGGGGTTCCAGGCAGAGGAGGATAAAGGGGAGAAAAAAGAATGGGTCAACTGTAATAGCATAATCAATAAAACACACACACACACACACAAAAAAAAGAAAAACAAGCTGCAGAAGACACAAATAAATGTAAAGATGCACTGTACTCATGGATTGAAAGAGTACTGTTAAAGTATCCATACTACCCAAACAATCTGTAGATTCAAAACAATCTCTATTAAAATTCCAATGACATTTTTTAAAGAACTAAAACTGGAAAAAATAATACTAAAATTTTTATGAGACCACAAAAGACCCCAAAGAGCCAAAACAACTTTGAGAAAGGAGAACAAAGCTGCAGGTAATTAGATTCCTGATTTCAAACAGTACTACAAAGCTATAGTAACCAAAACAATGTGTTACTGGCACACACACAAAAAAAAAGACATATAGATCAATGGAACAAAATAGAGAGCTGAGAAGTAAACCCATGTTTATACAGTCAATTAATCTATGATAAAGGAGGCACATAGAACATCAATAAATGCTGTTGGGAAAATCAGAGAGCTACATGCAAAAGAATGAAAATGAATTACTTTCTTACAACACATACAAAAATTAACTCAAAATGAATTAAAGACTTAAAATAGGTAGTAAACCCACTGATGTTGGTCTTAGCAATTTTTGGATCTGTCTCCTCAGCCAAGGAAAACAAGAACAAAAATAAACAGGACATCAAACTTCAAATCTTTTGCACAGCAAAGGAAACCATCAACAAAAAGGCAACCTATGGAATGGGAGAAGACATTGGCAAATGATATAGTCAATAAAAGGTTACTATCCAAAATGTATAACGATCTCATACAATTCAATAGCAAAAAAATACAAATGTGCGTAATATTTTGACTCAGGAATTTTAAGTATTCCACAAATGAACTCATGCACTTACTTATTAACAAATGCTATGTATACTTGTACTATGCTCGTACTATCAGCTAAGCAGTGTTTTAAATACTTAAATATTACACTTACTTTTCCTAACAGTCCTATGAAGTAGGTATTTTTTATCCCCATTTTATAGATGCGGAAAGTGGGGCACAGATAGTTTAAGTAACTTGCTCAAGTTCCCAGTTAGAAAATGGCAAAGAAAGTAGGAATAGAATACAGGCAGTCTGCTTCTGGTGTCTGTCTTCTTAATTATCGCACATGCATTTCCCCTACTTTTACTCTATACATACATGTGTCATTATTCATATATACACATATATACATATATTCATTGAACCAGTGTTTGCAATAGAAGAGACTGGAAAAAATGTCCATATAAAGGAGACTGGTTCAATCAATTACTACATCTGCATGGTGAAGAAAATACTAAGTGGTCTTACTAACAGTGGTGATCTGGAGTAAGGTCAGTAGGTTACAACCCTGGCTCTGCCAGCTGCCTACTGTTTTAACTTTGGCCAAGTTACTTAACTTCTTTGTGCCTTGTTTTGTTATCTGTAATAGATGGATAATAATAATGATCCCCTCTCCTAATTGTTAAGATTAAATGGGTTACTCATAAAGAGGTTACAACACTGTCTGCACATAGTAGGTATTCAACTAAATTCTAGCTGTAAGAGTTACTGCTGTTGTAACTGAATATAATGGTCTGTTTCTGGGCCATTCTTAGCAGATGGTCTGCCTCTATTCATATGCCAGCACCATTCACAGTATTTTGGTACAATTTAAAGAGAAGTGTTAGGTCAAGCTCTCAAAACCATTTTCCTTGTACAGTTCTTTCCTTTTTATTTTGTCATATTAACTCTAGATTAATATTCAGATCCCTCATCTCTTACTCATTCACTTTAGTTGCATTCTATCCATAAAGTAAAAAGAATTGACACCTGTACCTTAAGCCTTTTTATCTAGGAATAAAGTATGTCTCATAATTATGTCAGGCTTTTAAGTTTTTTCTCAGTTTTCTGCATATAGGTCTCATTACTTGTTCCGGGTATCTTGAGATAAGTTTTATGCTTTTGCTGCTAGCTAAATCCTTAATTTTAAAAGTTATCTCTTATTTTTTAGCATAAAATTATAGCCTATATTTCTTTTATAATAAAAGCCAAAAATTTTAAAATTATCTTTAGCAAAAGAGATGTCAAAAATTCTCAAAGCAGGATTTAAAACAGCAAAACATGGAAAACACTTAACATGTTAGCTGGGAAACAACGCCTGACCCGCCCAGCCTCCCACAAATCATTAATTACAAAGAGGCAGATCTATGTACAACTATTGGAAGAGTATCCATGATAAACTGTTGAGTGAAAAGAGCATGCTATACAACAGAATGCACAGAATGAGCCCATTTTGTTTAAAAACATTATCATATTCATGTATTATATACTACAGTTTGTACACAGAAAAGCATCTAGAAGAATAGTTATAGCTATCGACACTTTTAAAAAGTTGTTATAGGAATTTGAGTCAAATTGACAACATATGTCAGGGAAGAAGATCTCAAATGCTCCCTACAGCTATCGAATTATTGACCATGCGTGCCTGTGGGAGACAGGCACTTTCTACATTGCCTGACATTCACTTCCAAATATATTATAATTCTGTTGCATTTTTTAAACTAATAAAGTTTTTCAGTTTTCTTTTAAAAAGGAGTTGAATTCAGGACACAGATAAAGTTTTTTCAAATTCCATACTGAACTTTATCATTATATTAAATACATACGGTTTTTACTGCAGACATGATACATAGCCCATAGTGCCCAGAGCTGAACCTCTGGTTGAGAGAAGTTGCCAAGGAGCGGGAAGAATGCCTTGAAAGATCTAAAAAGGTACAAAGAAGATGTTCACTCAGAATTCAGGCAAACATCAGGGATATAAGAATAATTTTCAACATTTTCTCCATATGGTCAATTCCTCCCTGAGACAGATGTATTATAGAAAATACAGTGGGAGCTAGAGCTTGCACTCTGTGTCAGACGCTCTATATGTGTAGTATCTCATTTCATCCTTCATCTCGCACACTGTCAGCCTCATTTCACAAATGAGGAAAACTGAGTCTCAGATTTTCTAAACCTGATTTCCCAAATCACAAAGAAATAGGACTTGAACACAAGGCTATTTAATATTTAACTCTAATATTTTATCTTTGTGCCATGGCCTCTACGCAGTGAGTAGAGTGAAGACAAGCTTTAAGAAAAGCACTCCACCATCATGAAATTACCTGTAGGTCACCAATGCTGTCATCTTACAAGTTGAACTTGGCCAATTCTGGATGGTTGCATGCTATACAAAGAGAAATGAGGATGATAGTTATCCATCATTTTTAAAAGGTCATAATAGCTATTTCATTTATAACTACATATGAAACATAAAATTTCAAAATATAGGAATGATTATCCTAATTTAGGTACATCTTCTGGCCAAAATATTATTTAGGTTAACCATTATATATAGAGAATATGAACAAAGTCATGTGGAAAACAAAGAACTAAAAAGGGGCTTCTAGACAGCACGGCTGGAACTGGAGACTATTATGCTAAGTGAAATAAGCCAGTTGGTGAAAAACAAATACCACATGACCTCACTTATAAGAGGAATCTAATGAACAAAACAAAGTGAGCAAAATATAACCAGAAGCACAGACTCATGGAACAGACTGACAGCCGTTAAGTGGGGAGGGGGTACGAAGGCTGATTAAAAGAAGGTGAAAGGATAGAACCAACATGGTGGCGTAGGTAGACACACTGCACATCCTCGCACAACCAGAACTGACAGAAAAATCGAACGGTAAGAAGTCCGACACCAAGGAAATAAAAAATAAACATTCATCCAGACTGGTAGGAGGGGCAGAGACGGGCACCGGGGTGGAGAGGACTCGCGTGGCCATGGCAGGACCGAGACTGGCGGAGTGTGGGACGAACGGGGTAGGCAGTCCGACCACTAGCAGACCCCACGGCCCCACATTCGCCCCACATTCGCGCACAGATAAACCGGACAAACAGCGGGGATCGAAGCAGACCGCGCAACCCAGGGCTCCAGCTCGGGGAAATAAAGCCTCAACCCTCTGATTGAAAACGCCCGTGGGGGTTGGGGCGGCAGCAGGAGAGACTCACAGCCTCACAGGAGAGGTTGTTGGAGAGACCCACAGGGGCCTAGAGTGTGCACAAGCCCACCCACTCGGGAACCAGCACCAGAGTGGCCCAGTTTGATTGTGGGTAACGGAGTGAAAGATTGAAATCCGGAGGAGAGTGAAGCGGGTGCCATTGCTCCCTCTCGGCCACACCTCCACGGCCACACCTCCACGTACTGCGTCATTGCACAGCAACCAGCATTACCCAGCCCAGGTGAACACCTAAGGCTCCGCCCCTTAAAGTAACAGACGCACCAAGACAAAAAAAAAAAAAAAAAGGCCCAAATGACAGAACACTTCAAAGCTCCAGAAAAAATACAACTAAGCGAGGAAGAGATAGCCAACCTATCAGATGCACAGTTCAAAACACTGGTTATCAAGACGCTCACAGAATTGGTTGAATCTGTTCAAAAACAGATGAAAAAATGAAGTCTATGCTAAGAGAAACAAAGGAAAATGTACAGGGAACCAATAGTGATGCGAAGGAAACTGGGACTCAAATCAACGGTGTGGACCAGAAGGAAGAAAGAAACATCCAACCAGAAAAGAATGAAGAAACAAGAATTCGGAAAAATGAGGAGAGGCTTAGGAACCTCCAGGACATCTTGAAATGTTCCAACATCCGAATGATAGGGGTGCCAGAAGGAGAAGAGGAAGAACAAAAAATTGAAAACTTATTTGAACAAATAATGAAGGAGAACTTCCCTAATCTGGCAAAGGAAATAGACTTCCAGGAAGTCCAGGAAGCTCAGAGTCCCAAAGAAGCTGGACCCAAGGAGGAACACACCCAGGCACATCATAATTACATTACCCAAGATGAAACAGAAGGAGAGAATCTTAGAAACAGCAAGAGAAAAGGAGACAGTTACTTACAAAGGACTTCCCATAAGACTGTCAGCTGATTTCTCCAAAGAGACCTTACAGGCAAGAAGTATTTATTCCAAGTCATGAAAGGCAAGAGCCTACATCCAAGATTACTGTACAAAGCTTTCATTTAGAATGGAAGGGCAGATAAAGTGCTTCTCAGATAAGGTCAAGTTAAAGAAGTTCATCATCACCAAGCCCTTATTATATGAAATGTTAAAGAAGATCAAAAATAGGAACAGTAAAAATGACAGCAAACTCACAGTTATTAACGACCACACATAAAACAAAAACGAGAGCAAACCAGGCAAACAACTAGAACATGAGGGTTGTCAATAAGGGAGTGGGAGGGGGAGAGGGGGGTAAAGGTACAGAGAATAAGTAGCAGAGATGATAGGTGGAAAATAGACAGGGGGAGGGTAAGAATAGTGTAGGAAATGTAGAAGCCAAAGAACTTATAAGTATGACCCATGGACATGAACTATAGGGGGGGAATATGGGAGGGAGGGGGTGGGCAGGATGGAGTGAGGGGGGGGGAATGGGACAACTGTAACAGCATAATCAATGAATATATTTAAAAAAAAGAAGGTGAAAGGATTAGTCAAAGAATATACATGAAGGACCCATGGACATGGACAATGGTGAGGGGACTGATTATCCAAGTAGAGGCAGGGCTGGGGCAGGGCAAAAGGGGGGAAAGTGGGACAACTGTCATAGCCTAAACAATAAAAAAAAACCAGCAAATGAAGTAAACAAAAAGAGGAGGGGGCTTTGTTTAAAGATGGAGAACTGAGCATGCATTCACTATTAAACTATTAAAAACAGGAGGCTGGAGTGACAATCTACTAGGTTTGCCAAAAAGCTTGTTGGGTTTTTCCTGTAAGATGGTTCTAACAGCATTTAACTTTAACTTCACTTGAAGTAATTTTGTCAGATTGTATTGTGACAGCTATCATATCAGTTTGCATTTTAAAAAAACAATCAAAATTGGTGAATTTCTGTATAGCCATTTTCATATTGAATGTGGAGGAAAATAAACAACATTTTTGGCATAGTATGCTTTTACTATTTCAAGAAAGGTAAAAACACCCTGACTGATATGGCTCAGTGGGTTGGGTATCGTTTCACAAACCAAAATGTCACCAGTTTCTTTGTCAGGACACATGCCTGGATCGTGGGCCAAGTCCCCATCTGGGGTTTGGGGGAGGGGGTGTGTGAGTGGCAACTGATAGATGTTTCTCTCTCATATCAATGTTTCTTTCTCTCTCTTTCTCCCTCCCTTTAAAAATAAATAAAATCTTTTTTAAAAAGGCAAAAATGCAAAAAAAAGATTTTTACAGTATATGTTGAGCATGCTATGACTGATTGAATGCATCAAAGGCGGTTTACAAAGTTTCATCCTGGAGATTTCTCACTGGATGATGCTCCACGGTCAGGAAGGCTACTTGAGGTTGACAGCAATCAAATCGAGATATTAATTGAGAACAATCAATGTTATACCACATGGGAGACAGCTGACATACTCAAAATATCCAAATCAAGGGTTGAAATCAATTGCACCAGCTTGGTTATGTTAATTGCTTTGATGTCTGGGTTCCACGTAAGTTAAGTGAAAAAAACCTTGACCACATCTGTGCATGGGATTCTCTACTGAAATGTAATAAAAATGTTCCATTTTTAAAACAAATTGTGACAACAATGAAAAGTGGATACTTTACAATAATGTGGAACAGAAGAGATCATAGGGCAAGTGAAATGAACCACCACCAACCACACCTAAGGCCAGCTTTCATCCAAAGAAAGTGTTGTGTATGTGGTGGGATTGGAAGGGAGTCCTCTATTATGAGCTCCATCCAGAAAACCAAATGATTATTCCAACAAGTACTGCTCCCAATTAGACCAACCTTATGTAGCACTCGACAAAAGTGTTGGAATTAGTCAACAGAAAACACATAATCTTCTATCAGGATAATGCAAGACTACACATTATTCTGATGACCAGGCAAGAACTATTACAGCTTGACTTGGAAGTTCTGATTCATCCACCATATTTACCAGACATTGCACCTTAGGCTTTCCATTTGTTTCAGTCTTTACAAAATGCTCTTAATGGGAAAAATTTCAATTCCCTGAAAGACTGCAAAAGGCATCTCCAACAGTTCTTTGCTCAAAAAAGATTAAGTCTTGGGAAGACAGAATTAGGGAATTATGAAGTTGCCTGAAAGATGACAGAAGGCAGTGGAATGGTGAACACATCGTTCAATGAAGTTACTGGTGAAAAATGTCTTTTAGTTCTACTTTAATACCGAACAAACATTTTGGCCAACCCCATAAATACAAAATGCTGAGACCATCCTGCCCTCAGCTCTCTTCTTGTGGGCGTTCAGACTATTGGCAGTCAAGCTTACAGTTTTCAATCAGGACAGAAGATTCTTCCCAATCAGTTCAGGACAAAAGATCTTACGACACTGACACCTAGACACAACTAATCCAGGTCACTCTGCAGTGAAGCCCGCAGTTTCCAAGTTCCATCCATTGGCACACAGCCTCCGAACAGCTGAGGATCACCACACACTTTAAGAAACTCTATAACATAAAGGTACAAAAATGGGGGGGAAAGCACCCCGAAGGAAACAGAGACCTTGGAGGAAGAGAAAATCTAACCCCCCAAACTATCATTAATACCTTTAAAGAGCTAATAAGGGCTGCTCTTGAAAATCAAAAATAGCAAAAATGCCAAATGCAATAGAAGTTGAAAAAGATAAAAATAGACAGAGAGGAAAATAGGTAAGAAAAGATAAGTCTGGTAAGGCCAACATCCCCAAAAAAAGGAGTGGAAGAGAGGGATAGGGGAGGAAGGGAGGGAGGCAGAAATTTCCCAGAACTGAAGAAAATGAGCTTCCAGAGCCATATGTAGTCAAACATAACAGATGAAAATATACCCATACCAAGGTGTATCACTGTGACTTCCAAACACCAAGAACAAAGATCTTAAAGCTTCCAAAGAAAAATGGCAAGGGACTTCTCAACATTGATACTGAGAAGTAGAAGACAACACAGCAATGACTTACAAATGTAGAAGGGAACATATCTCAAAACTAAAATTCTATACTCCGCCATTTGATCAACTAAATGTGAAGATGTTTTTAAAAAGATAAGATCTCAAATTTTCTCTTTCACTCATCTCTTCATAGGAAGCTACTGAAGAATATGATCCAACAAAATGAGGGAATACACCAAAAACCAGAAAGGCATGCAATCTAGGAAACAGGAAATCCAGTAAAAGAGAGGCAAAAGGAATCCCCAGACCCTGGTGGGGTAATTCAATTAGAGCACTGTCCCACAAAGTTACAGGTTCAATTCCTGGTCAGGGCACATATAGGAAACCAAAAAATGCATAAATAAGTGGAACAACAAATCAATGTTTCTTTCTCTCTCTCTCTCTCTCTCTAAAACCAATCAATAATTTTTTTTTTAAATCCCCCAGGATGACAGTAAAGGAACATCCTGGGATGCCAGCAATATAGCAAATATACAGCCCTGGTTAGTGTGGCTCAGTGGACTGAGCACCTGCCTGCAAACTAAAAGGTCACTGGTTCAAATCCCAGTCAGGGCACATGCTTGGGCTACAGGCCAGGTCCCTGGATGGGGTGTGCAAGAGGTAACTGATTGGTATTTCTCTTACACATTGAATGCCTCTCCTCCTCCTCCTTCCTCCCTTCCCTTCTCTCTAAAAAATAAATTTAAAATTTTTTTAAAAGGAGGAACATATGTTAGAGATACGGAAGTAAGTACCAAAAGAAATAGCTTTTAAAAAGACCTGAATGTGGGAAAGAGAATTGGAATAAGCCATATACAATGCTCACATATATAATCTTTTTATAAATGAAAAATATATGGTAATAGAAAAAATACAATAAAAATTTTTTAAAAAGAAAAATATCAGAAGAAATGCAACAAAATATTAATAGAGGTTAGCTTTGAAGGGGAGGATATGGGTGATTTACAATGTTTTTTAATACTTTTCTGTATTTCCCACTTTCTACAATGAATGCATGTTTCTATCACTCTTGTTATCTAGAAGAACAGGTTTTCTACAGAGATTATGCTGGGTTCTATAAAGAAGAATAGCTCTTGTACCAGATCTTGGAGAAGAGCGCTCCTCTGAAGGTCACAGGACATCCAGGGCTGTTTGTCAGATGTCAGGTGGGCTATGATGCCTGCAGCAAGATAGCTGACTTCCATTTCTTTGCTATGGAGCAAGACACTAACATGCTTCACCACATCTTTGGTCACCAGCTTGGAAGAGAGCTCTCTGACTTCAGCTACGTTGTTCTACAGGTCAGAGGGAGCAGAGAACAGAAACAGGAAAGAAAGGGAGAATCAGGAACTGGCTCCTCTCCCTCTTCTCTGGCTCACCTCAGATACATTCACAACACTCAGTCCTACCTTGCCTCTCAATTTAACCTAATACCCATAATCCCACCCCATGAATAGGATGTTCAGCAACAACGAATCAGTCAGTAAGCACTTACTAAGTGCCAGGCACTGTACCAGACAGACAAAAATGTCTTTTTAATCTACCTTATTTCATCTTTAAAATAGTTGTAAAAAAAAATATGACACTCAGACTAATTTGTCCAGTTCACATTGAACTAGGATATAAATCCAGGACTGACTCAAATACTTAACACTCCTGGGGGCCTACTATATATTATATTAGCTTGAAGTTTAACAGTAACAATGAAAGACAGGTAGTATTTTCTTTATTTTATATATTGTATTCATTTTCTGTGCTGTGTAACACACTGCCACAAAACCAGTGGCTTAAAACATATGCACATTTTTGTCTCTCAGTTTCTGCGGGTCAAGAGCCCAGGCATGGCTTAGATGGGTCCTCTACCCTGAAGTGTCACAAGGCTGCAGTCGAAGTGCTAGCTGTGCCTCACTCACATCTCGCCATCACTGGGCCATCAAATGAATGTAGCTCCACGCATAACTCCACATGAGATCAGCACCACCACACCACTGAACTGAATTCAAGCTGTTGACCCACAGATTCATAACTAAATAAAATGGCTGTTGTTTTAAGCCACAGTCTGTTCATAGCAATAGATGACTGATATATAATGGTATTTACTTTAGAGTGATAACGTGAAGATTAAACAAGTTAATGCATGTCAATTGCTTACAAAAGTGCCTAGCATATAGTAGGTACTACATAAGTGTTAGTTTTCTGATTTTTAGTAATTACAATTAATTTTTAGTAGTTAGAATGAACTCAAAACAAAACCTTACCAAAAGACCAAGTACTTTGCTTTGTATTGCTGACTCTGAAAAAGTCTGTCAAAAGAATACGAAAGTTACTTTATCATGAAGAAAAGAAACTTCTACACATAAACTCAATCCTGAATTCCCACCTCCAAGACTTGGATGAAAATCGCCAATCCCTGATTTTCAATAAAGTGTTTGCAGGCAGCTGGAGACTCATCTGTAAGATTCCAAAGTGCTTTCAAAGTAAACAAGAAGGTGACATCATCTAAATTCTCCATAGTCTTTTGTTTTACTATTGCTAGAAGTTCCTACAAACAAAGAGACAGGGAGTTAGAGGTAATGACCCACTCAATTCCAGTATAAGAAAAGCAGCAGTTAAGAAAAGGTTTAGATCAAACCTGGGTTCTAAATTCAAGTTCTACTACTTAAAGCTTTGTGATCCATTTCTCTCTATAAAATAAGTTACATCTATCTCCTAGGGTTTTTATGAGGATGAAATGAAAAAATTAAAGTTTAATAAGCACTTAAGTCTGGTTCTTGGTGTTTGCTAATAAACCTCATAGTCAAGTACATATCAGCTTTCCATGTATTCATTTATTGGGAATGTCTAGTTATCACCTTCTGGAAGTCAGACACTTGTTCAGATAAGAGAGACATCAAAAAATAGTTGGTTTTTCTCAACTAAATAAAATAATTTTAAGTTTTGGTAAATGCTGTGAAGGAAATACATACAAGAACTTATTTTTGAAAACATGGGAGGGGCAGAGCCTCCACACCAAGGTAATACATTAACTGAGACAGAAGAAAAAGAGCATGCTAGCCAGGTAAGAAATGGGCACATAGAGAGAGGAGGTAGGGGGAGAAAATATGCCCGGCAAAGAAAAAGTCTGCTGCCCTAGGTCGCTTAGCAGGTCAGTAAGGCTAGAGGATAACACTAATATTATAGCCACTATGCCAGTTTGAAGAGACCACTGGCAACAGTTATTTCAACAACACACCATTTCAGATCAGAATATTTATGGATAGAGTTAAGATAGTATTTGTGCTTTCTTTCAAACATATTAAACTGTTAGCGAGAGGGGGGAAAAACCAGCGCTTTTCAAGCAACCCCCTAATGAAAAGATACAAAAAAATATAACAGCACTAAACAAATCAGAATGTCTGTTTTCAGAAGCAATGAGACATGTGAAATGTTTTACCCAACCAGAATGGAATGTATCAACAGAGTTCACTGCAAATATACAGCTGTGAGAGCCAAGAGAATGTAAGTGAGGCACACAACACTGGTCGTGTTCCCCCAGACAACAGGGTGAATAGCAGCAGACAAGGAAGGCAGCATGAGTGAGGTTGACCCTGAAAATAATGACTGTAGCCAAGCCCATGCCTAGACACTTTATGTATTTTATCTTAATAATACTCAAAATAACTGAAATACAGCATTACTCCAAGAAAGATGCCTATTTTTCAGATGATGCCAGTTCTCTGATGAAGAATGTGAGGCACAAAGGGGATAAGTAAATCATCTAAGGTCTTATGGCTCGCGGATGAAAATCTGGTTTGTTCTCATCTAAAGCTTGAACTACTTCAAACTGTTTCTCCAAAAACTACAGTGTTATTCTTCCCTCCATGTCACTTTCAGTTCTTGCTCTCTATCAATATCAGGATCTTTATCTCTCCATTTCTACCTCTATTCTTATTACCATTCCCAGCAATTTCAATGTTCTTCCATCACATCATCTTGGCAAAACTCCTATCTCAGTTAAATCCTACTTCATGCCCCACCCCCAAACATATATTAAAATGACTGTACTTGAGTCTCACTTTCATTATCACCCCCCAAATTTTAAAAGGCCATTTAACTGTACCTAGCAATCCTGCTGCATTTCTCAATGAGTTTGCCCTAAAGAATATACTATTTCATAATTCTCTCTCCTCAAACTTCAATCCCTATCTTTTTACCCCTCTCATTTGATCACTTCATCTAATTTTTCACTGAGAATTATAGCTATTCTTCCTAATATCTACCAAACTACCTGTACTTGCATCAACGTACTCTGCCTTCCTTTCTGCTCCAATCAAAAGACAACATCTTTTCTTCTGCTCTATATACAATTCCTGTACACACGTAAAGATTTGGCACCAAAATTATTTCCCTCTGTCTTGCCTATGCCATCAATTTTTTCCCTCTTTTCAAAATGAGTCCCACGATCATAAAACATGTCTTACTGTGTAACCCATCATGGAAAAAAACTACTGGCCCCTATACAGTATCTTTATTTCTTTGCTTTCTTTCTCATTAAATTATATCAAGCCCTGGCTGGTGTGGCTCAGTGGACTGAGTGCTGGCCTGCAAACTGAAAGGTTGCAGGTTTGACTCCAAGTCAGGGCACATGCCTGGGTTGTGGGTCTCCAGTTGGAGGCATGTGAGAGGCAACCAAATGACGTATCTTTCACACACTGATGTTTCTCTCTTTCTTTTTTTCCTCCCATAACTGGTAGGTACAAAACTATATGGGGAGGTTGA
Source organism: Desmodus rotundus (assembly GCF_022682495.2). NCBI lineage: Eukaryota > Metazoa > Chordata > Mammalia > Chiroptera > Phyllostomidae > Desmodus > Desmodus rotundus. Next base: position 35,428,822 of record NC_071389.1, on the reverse strand, counting down.
GAATAGTATAGGAAATAGAGAAGCCAAAGAACTTATATGTACGACCCATGGACATGAACTAAGGTGGGGGAATGCTGGAGGGAAGGGGGGTACAGGGCAGAGAGAGATAAAGGGGAGAAAAATGGGGCAACTGTAATAATCAATAAAATATACTTAAAAAAAACTATAGATAAAAAACATGAGGTCTTTTTAAAAATAAAGTATGCTATCAATCCCAGAGGCATAAAAGAATAATTTCAACCACATAAAAATTTTAAAATTATTGTATAGCAAAACATGCCATAAAAAGTAAAAACAAACAGCCAACTGAAGAAAAATGCATGCACCACATATCATAGTCAAAGGTTTACTTCCTTAATATATAAGGAAATATTCTATATATTAGAAAAAAGCCAACAACTCAAAAGGAAAACACAGAGACCATGAACAGATAGTTCCCAGGAACTACAATTCTTTTTTTTTTTTTTTTAAGATTTTATTTATTTTTTTAGGGAGAGGGAAGGGAGGGAGAAAGAGGGAGACAAAATCGATGTGTGAGAAAAACATTGATTGGTTGCCTCTCATATGCTCCCAACCAGGGATCTGGGATCTGGCCCACAACCCAGGCATGTACCCTGACTGGGAATCGAACCAGAGACCTTTCATTTCTCAGGCCAGCACTCAATCAACTGAGCCACATCAGTCAGGGTGGAACTACAATTCTTAAAATAAAATAAAATAAAATAAAAAGGCTCACACCTCATTTTAAAATAAGTGCAAAATAAAATGACATACATGTTTTAGTGAGCAACGTTAGCATAATCATAATGTAAACACTACTGATTGATTAATGTTGTGATATAAGTTTATTGTAGCTGGGAGAGGAGGTAATTTGTAGAGATATGTGCAGGAGAGCTAAGTCCTTTGCCATAGCAAAAGAATCACTAGATAACACCTAAAACCAATAAACCAAGAATTTGAGAAAATTTTAAGTTGCTGTTACTAAATAAACATGTATTTAGAGATGTGGAGATAAACACCACAAGCAACAGCTATTAACAGTAGAGAGTAATTTCTTTTGAGGAGCAGGTCTTATAGGTTTTTCATTTTTTAGGTCTAAAAGGCCTAAATGATTTGACTTTTAAACTATGTTCATAAATTACTTTCACTGACAAAAAAAGTTACAGAAGTGACAACCAACCTACCTTAACTGCCATGAAGAGCTCTTCTTTAAGTTGTGCTGCTTGCTCAGGTGAGAGCTATAAGCAAACAAAAAGCTGACAGTGAAATATCAGATCTTCGTCAAAGCTCAACTAAGGGAAGACAGATCTTGCCTTTAGCAATCAATCACGTACCTGCAAGGCTAGAATCGAGGTGATGCTCACTGCCATCGTTTGCATCTTGGGGTTTTCATTCTTACAGAGCCACCTCATAACAAATTTGGCAGCATCAAACCTGAAAAGCAGTATTTTTTTCTCACAATAAAGTTTGTAAAACTGTATATGAGGAATGGAGAAATCACTTGGCCAACCCCAACAAATTCTGTAACCAAAGTAGTCTCAACTTCTAAAACCTCACCTATGAAAACCAAAAGCAATTGGTAGAAAGAGATCAGAAGGGAAAGAGGAGATGTGCGGATGAGAGTGTGAGCAAAATGCACAGGATTCAAAGACAGACGGACAGATTTAAGAAAGATTTCTTTTTTAGCAATTAGCTTCTACTATGATTGGTCTGAAAAAGAAAAGAGGTTCCTGAGAGATAGTAAACTCTAATTTGAACTACAGCAAACAAATCAATTAGCTAGAGAGAATCCACGCCCTGTTATAGGGGCAGGTGTTACGCAGCTCTGATCCCTGCTATGTAGGAACAAATATGGGGTTGAGAAAGATGTTTTCAAGAGAAGGTGGAAATAGAGATGTTTTTTAAATGAGGAGGACCACCTTCCCTATCGTATTTTTAAGTCAACTCCCATTTTAAATACACATTTTCATTAGATTTGAGAATGGCTTAGCCTACACAATCACCCATAAATCACACTGTTCACGTCAGCCTGTGCTTAATTTTCCTGTTGTTGGCAGCAACTATTATAAGTGTTTTTGAACTCATGAATCTGGGAGATTACAAAGGCCTCAAGAGTAATCCCTCTGGAGTCTAGGGTGAGGATTTTTAAAAATTATTATCAACCCTGGCTGGTGTAGCTCAGTGGATTGAGCACGGGCCTGTGAACCAAAGTGTCGCTGGTTCGATTCCCAGCCAGCGCACATGCCTGGGTTGCAGGCCATGTCCCCAATTGGGGGCGTGCAAGGGGCAACCACACATTGATGTTTCTCTCCCTTTCTCCTTCCCTTCCCCTCTCTCTAAAAAACAAATAAATAAATTCTTTAAAAATATTATTATCAATAAAATAATGAAAATAATAACTCATGTTCAGAACAGCTTGTATTTCTTAGGCTGGGCACTGTTTTAAGTACTTTACAAACATCACTGTATCTAATCCTCATAAGAGTTACTATTTTACAAACAAGAATACTTACGCACCAAGATAATAAAAGGGCTAGAACTTGAATCCAAGTATTTTGACTCTCTGGAGACCCTGGTCTTACTACTCTGGAGCCCTGAATCGGAATCACATTTTGGAAACAACATTTACAGGCAGGTTACTTGTAATCACCTCTGTGGAAGACGCGAAACAGAGCATTCTCCCCAAACACTTTATCCCAGCCTTAATCAGACATTTGCTAAGCTAATAACCCAAAAGCCAACAATGCTCAGAGTAATACTAGGCAACACCCCAAAATAAAATGACCAAGTTTTCCACTTGCCTGTCAAATGGAACATCCACAAGAATCCTGGAATTGGTTAAGGAGAGAAGACAATTCTTCTGTAACTTTAAGGAAATAAAGAAAATTAATTCTGAGTAAATCTGTGTAACAGGCATTTCTTTCACACATCCATGTTTCTTTCACACATCCATGTTTCTCTCCCTTTTTCTCCCTCCTTCCCACTCTCTCTAAAAATAAATAAAATCTTTAAAGAACAAAACAAAATCAATTTCCAGTTTAAATACACACTTCAACTAGTTTAATACATTCATACAACTGTGTAACCACTAACCCCCACCCACAACCACCACAATCAAGAAAAAAACTGTATCACCCCAGAGAGTTCCACTTCTCCCCTTCTAATAGATCCAGACCTTGCAAACCTTTGCCCCCCAAAATTACACTGATATCGCGTTAGTCTGTTCTAAATTTCCACATAAATGGAATCATATAGTATCTACTCTTTGTGTCTGGCTTATTTTTGCTCAGCATATAATGTTTTTGATATTCATTCATATACTTCAATCAATACTTCATTCCTCTGTACTGCCAAACAGTATTTCTTTACATGAATATATCACAATCTACTTACCTATTCACCTGTTACTGAACATGTGGTAAATTTTTAGGTTTAGGTCATTATGAACAAAAATATTATGAACATTTGTGTACAAGTGTTTTTATGGATATATGTTTTCATTTCTCTATGAGTAGAATGACTGGGCAGTATGGAAAGGTATGTCTAACTTTTAAAGAAACTATAATACTGTTGAACTGGTAGTTTTATCATTTTACATTCTTAATATCATTATATGAGAATTTCAGATGCTCCACATCCTTGTCAACACTTGTATTGTCAGTCTTTTAATTTCAACCAGTCGAGGGATTGTGTAATAACAACTTATTGTGATTTTAATCTGCATTTCCCTAATGACTGAAGATAGTAAGAAACTTTTCATGTGCTAATTTGTCACCTGCATATCTCCTTTGCTGAAATGTCTTTTCAAATCTTTTGGCCTTTCTACAAATTGGCTTGTCTTTGTTATTGAATTAAAAGTTCTTTATATTCTGGGTATAAGACTTTATATTCTGGATAAAAGACTTTCGTCAAAAGACTTTTGAGGCGAAAACAGGTTACAGTTGTTTGTATGGAAAGTAATACAATAATTAATAAGTAACGATACAAGAATAAACTCTCCGTGTTTTGTGCGCTCACAACTATAAGCCTATTTTTCCCCTGCCCCATATAGTGAACATTTTTCCCAGCCTATGGCTTACCTTTTCATTTTTTTAATATTTTCATGTGTCTGAGGTAAATTTTTTGAATTCTAATTTATTTTTCTTTTATGATATATGTCTTTGTATCCTAAGAAAACTTTGCCTACTCCAAGGCCACAAATATTTTCTCCTATGTTTTCTTCTAGAAGTTTTATGGTTTTAACTTTATATTTAGATCTATGATTCAATTCAATTTAATTTTCACACATAATATAAAGCCTACAAGGATGTACCCAAAATGTTAATAGATACTTCTGAGTAACTGGTTTCTGAGAAATTTTAAAAATTTAAACCTTACTGCTTATCCTATTTCCTATTTTTTCCACAACAAGCATAAATGCCTATCTATTCTCTTTCTTGTTCTTTCACTCTCTCTTAGATAAGACGAAAGATCAGAACTAAATAATACGTAGTTTTCATATATCTGTCCGAAGTAAAAGTGGAGTCAAATATTCAATTTAAATTACCTGCTGGTAATGGGGAAAATTTTTCAGAGCCTTGAAAAGTAGACAGGTGACCTCTGACAACAGACGAACAGGCATTCCCCTGGCCAGACCCTGGCGTGTTAAGTTGAGGGCACAAGCACTGGCTGTGAATTGCACTGGCAAATCCAACGGATGGTTCCTCATTCCCATAGTCACAAGCTGGAAATGAACTTGTTTTTAGTGGTTTATGACAACATTAGCACTCTTTATACTGTCTTGTGTTAGTTAGCAGAAATATCTGCTCATTGGCAGAGACTAACAGATTATCCCTATCCTCAGCATTTATTTTTAGAGTATCAGCAATACCTTCTAATCCAAATGCAGCCATTAACTAGCTATGTGACTTCAGGCAAGTCACTTGCCTTCTCTGGACCACCATTTCCTCATCTGTGACTTTATAATCATTTACTTAGGCTCAGATCATATAGAGAATTACGATAAGCACTACATGGAACACAAACATGAGTCACTTATAACCCTAGTCCTTAGCCTAAAACTTTGTGAAATAAGGTATGTAAACAAATAACATCGTGAAAGATGTCAAAACATGGGGGAAAAAAAGAGAAAAAGCACCATAAAAAAGGCATAAATAAAGTGCTGCCTAAGATAGTTACAGGGGAAGAAATTATTTCTGGCATGAAATCAAAGAGCTTAGTTCCAAGAACAATTAGGCAAGGGTCTCAGATAGGAATGAACAAACATAGATGGAGGAGGAAGAAATCTGAATTTGAAAAGTGGTAAAACACAGCATCAGAATGCTAACTAGAAGACAGGCTATGGAAGACCTAGAACACAAGTGTAAAACGAAAAGTGTTGTGCCACCCTTAGACCACACCTGCTCTAACATTCAGGGACAATGTGCTCTGTTTTGTTTATCAAATAGGGATAATCATCCCTACCGGTCTCAGCGATAGGTTTGCTGACGCTCACAGAGCCATGATTTTAAGAGACCAGAAACACTCACCCTGACAGCTGCATGAACTCATGGAGCCTAGAGACAGACCTGGGATATACTTACTTTTACTGTGGAAAATGACTCTTTCTAGGTTGCTAAACTACTCTTAGGATTTCATTAGATTACCATTATCTGCAATTTAAGTATGTCGAAACCAAAAGAAACATGATTTTCAAAAATCACAGATTCTTAGATAGGAAAAGGACTTTTAGAACATCTAGTTCCATCTTATTACAGATGGGAAACAAAGGTCCAGTTTTTTTTCTTTATATAGTATTGCTTTTAAGTTATGAATTAAATCTAATCTCCCATGGTACAAAAATAGTCATATTTTTAAAGAACTGCAAAGAATTACAAATAACAAAGACAAAGTAACTCTTAAGACTTTATTTTCATATTTCATTTAATTTTAAATCACTGCAGTTTTCTTTCCCAAACCACCTAATACTTTCCATTATACTTAAAACAAATCCACCCTTCCATAAACCAAAGCAAGGGATGACCCTATCAATACTGGTAATTTTACTTCATTCACAAAATACTTTAAATGGAAGATTTGGCCACCTTGAATTACTGTTATTTTGTTCTGTTCTTATTGGGGATACTGTTATCGTTTTCTTTCAGAAAAACAAGATGTTAGATTTTTAAGAGTAAATAAATAAATAAGAAGCAACGTTTAGGGCAAAGTGAATTCCTGTTTATAGATAAGTAAGCCCTATTTAGCAAAATAGTGCAAAGGTCCTATCATCCCTTTCACAAACTGAATTTTAAAAACTGGGAATGGGCTGGGGGTAGAGAGTTCGAGCAAAAAAGGAAAATAACTGATGGACACAGACAACAGTATGATGATTGTGAAGGGGAGAGGGGTGGGTGGAGGTGGAAGAGGGTATGGGGGGATAAATGATAATGGATAAAAATTTAAAAAAATTAAAAAAAAACCCTGGATGATTCAAGTTGATTCAGATACTCAAAATGAGATGATCTGGCAGTTAAGTCTAACACTGCTTTCCTTTCTCTATGAGGGCATTTTGATTCACTATAGAATGAGGCATACTTACTATATTCAGTGTGTCTAGTGAACAACTTTAATGGAATCTAATAAGAATAATTAAAACTATCTTTCTGAGGTTTACTTACCTTTAAAATAGCAGGCATGGTTACTTGCGTTGAAAATGTCTCTGTAAAGAGCTTGTAGAGGGCTTCCTTCGTAAAACAAGACCTGTTTTTGTACTGGCTCAATGCTTCTGAAATCTGAATTATATTGGCTTCTCCAGCAACCTGAAAAGCAAAGACATTACCAATGGGTTTCACTGTTCATCTCTGAGCACAGGCTTTAGGGGCCTCAAGTGTTCAATTAAATTTTTCCAGGTACTACTATGCAAAGTTGCTCTCATTCAATCATAATTCTAAGTAAGTGTTCTCCTCAACCTCATTTTGACAGATGGGTCCAGGGAGGCGAAGTATGCTGCAAAATGTAACAAACCAATTAAATGGAGAAGCCATACTCAAACAAATACCACCTCTTATAGGGCCTACAACTATATTACAGTTAACACCTCAACTGAATAATGGGTAGCATATAAATATTTAAATAACCAGTAAGCATGAATGCACATGTCTTCTAAGTACTCAATAGGATACACAATAAAAGACAAAAAGGCCACATAAAGTAACAACAATGAAAAAGGAGCTGACCTTTTCCAGTAGTATTATTTTTACTTGTTATGTATTTCTTTTAAAGATTTATTTATTTATTTTTAAAGAGAGCAGATGGGAGGGAGAGGGAGACGGAGAGGTAGAGGGAAAAACATCTACGTGTGAAACATCAGTTGGTTCGCCCCTCACCGGGAACCTGGCCTGCAACCCAGGCATGAGCCCTGACTGGGAATCGCACCACAACCTTTTGGTTTGCAGGCTGGCACTCAATCCACTGAGCCACACTAGCTAGGGCTGTTTATTATTTATTTAATATTAATATAATTCTTCCTGGCTACCCCTGATGTAATAATTTCAAAAAGTCTAAGTTACCCTCCTGATCAAAACCATAAAATCAACAAGTAATGTAAATAAAACTAAATATGACAGGGAAAGGAAAGGAAGGGAAAGGAAAAGAAAAAGGAAAGAGGGAGAGAGGGATGAAGGAAATTTCAGGATCTGGAAAAATGAAAACAAAAATAAGCCCTTCTCCACTTCACCATGGCCAGTCACATCATCATCCACTGAAGAAAGCTCAAATCACTAAACTGACAGAAGAGTGCTTTTGAATTAGGAATCCAGTGAATGCCAATAAATAAAAAGCTTCAAACCAACTCCATATAAAGCTCCTATAAGAGAATTTTTTAAAAAGCCAATCTGCACATTTCAGCTGAAAAAGTTCTTCCTATGAACCAAAAAATCAGAAGGAAACTGTTAATACAGCGGTTTAAACTGAATTCTCAATTCGCATTGTGGGATATGAAAAAAAGTAAGCAAAAAGATGATGGGTTCATTAAATCAGGAAAGAAAATCATATTAAATGTAAAAATTAAGTTACAAGGAAGAATTTAAATTAAAATTTACTAACAAGAAGAAATGCAAGAAAACAAACAAAATTTCAAAAGTAAGTAAAAAGTATGTAAGATTTGAATGCTGATATGGAAAGAAGACAAAGATCCAACATATATGTACTTGGAAGTTCCTGGGCAAGAAATGAACTAATACCCTAAAAACTATTATCATGGGAAAGTTTTCAGTACACTGAAAGAACCCACCAAGTACCTGGCGCATAATGTGCAACCTATTCTCAAATTGTTCTAAAAAAATGTGTGTATAGAGAGCAGATATGATAAAACAAATGTGGCAAAATATTTCAGATTTGTAATCTGAAAGTTAAAAATTATTTCAAAAACAATCTTTAAAGTATTATACACTCATATGTGGAATTTAATGAATAAAATGAACTAACAAGCAAAAGAGACTCATAGAAAGAGAGCAGGCTGACAGCTGTCAGGTGAAGCTGAGGGATGGGAGGGTGGAAAGATTGAGCAAAAAGAGAAGGAGGGAGGGAGGGGGAGTAAGAGGGATGATGGGGGGGAGAGAGAGGAAAAAACACTCATTGACAGGAGAGCAGTGTGGGGATTGCAGGGGGAGGAGTGGGGGGATAAATGGTGATGGGAAAAAGTAAATGAACAGATATAAACAAACAGATAGACAGAGAGATAAATAAAAAGTATTATACACATACATCAATTGACCAAGGACTCACACATTATTAAGAATCTGAACAAAGTCATAGCAGCACAATTTATAATAGCCAAGTACTGGAAGCAACCTAAGTGCCCATCAGCAAATGAGTGGATCCAAAAACTATGGTATGTTTACACAATGGAATTCTATGCAGCAGAGAGAAAGGAGGAGCTTATACCCTTTGCAACAGCATGGATGGAACTGGAAAGCATTATGCTAAGTGAAATAAGCCAGACGGTGAGGGACAAATACCATATGATCTCACCTTTAACTGGAACATAATCAACAGAAGAAAAAAGCAAACAAAATATAACCAGAGACACTGAAGTTAAGAACAATCTAACAATAGTCAGGGGGGAATGGGGAGGGGACAGTGGGGAGAGGGGATTACAGGAACTACTATAAAGGACACGTGGACAAAATCAAGGGGGAGGGTGGGGGAGGGAGGTGGGTTCGGCTGGGGTGGGGTGGAGGGATGGGGAGAAAAGGCATACAACTGTAATTGAATAACAATAAAAATTTTAAAAATAATAAAAATAAAACCGTATACAATCATTTAAAAAAAAAAGAATCTGAACAAAGGATATATTCTAGGTGGACAACTGGGGAGTAGGGGTTAGGGGGTAGAAGAGTTGAGCAAAAAGGAAAAACAATTCATGGACATGGACAACAATGCGGTGAATTGCAGGGGTAGGAGGTATAAGGGGGGTAAATGGTAATGAAAAAATATAATTAAAAATACAATTTAAAAAAAAGGAAAAAAAGGTTTTGTGATCATCCAGATGTAAGAAGTGAAACAAAGGATAAGCCAGAGCAAGACCAAACCAAAAAGCCCTGCTGGTGTGGCTCAGCGGGTTGGGTGTTGTCCCACAAACCCAAAGGTTGCTGGCTCAATTCCTGGTTGTGGGCCAGTCCCTGAATGGGGGGTTGTGATCGATGTTTCTCTCCCTTTCTTTCTCCCTCCCTTCCCCTCACTCTAAAAATATATAAAACATTTCTTTTTTTTTTAAAGACCAAACAGGAGACCAGATAGCCATTGCATCATCCTCTCTCCTTGGCTTCCTAGAGATGCCATCACAGAACAATCCTCCTAAGGGATCTGTGCTGCATCCCACCAGTGGATCAGTAAGAATTTCCTAGCAAATGAAAATGTTGCGTGGCTTTTAATACTAACGGTGGGTGCCCTTTCTGCTCATTTAATTAAAAAATTTATTAAAATATAGTTAACATGCAATATTATATTAGTTTCAGGTGCACAAGTTATTCAACATTTATATACCCAATGAAGTGATCAAAACAGTAAGTCTAATAAACCATCTAACAGCATACAAAGTTATTAATATATTATTGATTGTATTCTCTATGCTGTGTATTATATCCCTTGACTTATTTATTTTGTAACTGGAAATTTGTATCTCTTATTTACTCATTTTATTTAATTAATTTATTTATTTATTTATTTTAGTGAGAGGGTAAGGGAAAGAGAAAGATAGGGAGAAAAACATCAATGTGTGGCTGCTTCTTGCATACACCCTAGAGGAGACCTGGCCTGCAACCCAGGCATGTGCCCTGACTGGGAATCGAACCATCAACCCTTTTCTTTGCAGGCCCTTGCTCAATCCACTGAGCTATACCAGCCAGGGCTTATTCACTCATTTTAAAAGAACTAAGTACGTACATGTTTCCCATTCTAATTTTGGGTGCAAGAATTAACATATTTGTTCTGTTTCAAGGTTTTCAGTAACACTTAATTTTATCCATTTTAATGTAAGCAAACTTTTGGTCAACCCAAACAACAAAAATATTTAGTGTATTTTGCATCTAACTTGAAAGATATGCATTTCTATTAAGTAAAAGGTTTTCTGAAATACACCTTTTAAACTTGCAGTACCTTACACTCCTTGTAAGGCTGAATTAAGTAAGATCTTTATGAATTGAGATCTTTATAGTTCCTTAGTAATGGGAAGATTGTGATCTCTCCATCCCCCAATATCCAATACTGTACATACTGCATAATTTAAAAATCTTAAAATAAACTATGCTGACATGTATTCCAGGTAAGTTTACTGAAACAAAACTTCCCATTTTCTGTTGCACCTGCTTTAGTAGTTGGTATATTAACTACATTACAGCACTTGTCCCATATTATTGTATATACCAAGTATTTATGTGCTAAAATCTATCTTTTTATGACTGTAGTCTCTGGATCACTGTGCTATTAAATGCTATTAATCTTAAACCGGCCTAGAGGTACACTTCTGATAAACAATCCTCTACTGTACATACTTAACTGAAAGTTCAAATTATATCTCTATTTCAAGTCTAATGATGTAACTGATGGCTTCCACCTTCATTAGAGGCCAGAAAATTAACAGGACTTTAAAATACAACAATTGCTGTTTTCATATTAAAGGAATAAAATGTAAAAACAACTAGTAACTACAAATTACTTTGTTCTCTCATCCTAAGAAGAATTACATAAGGTATAGTCATAAAAGGTTCTTTTTAAGCAGTGCTTCTGAACCTTGACTGCATATTAGAATTACTGGGACCTTTTAAAATCTTGACTGCCAAAAGGGCTCACGAACATGGACAACAGTGTGGTGACTGCAGAGAGTAAGGGGAGTATAAGGGGACTAAATGGTAATGGAAAAAAAATACAATAAAAAATAAAAATAAATAAAAATCTTGACGCTCAGGCCAAATCCCAAACATCTTAAATCAGAATCTTTGGGGGGTGGGACATAAGTATCAGTACATTTTAAAGCTTCCAAAGTGATTAAAATGTGTAATTGAGGAAAAGAACCACCGTTTTAAAAAAGAAATATTCTAGAACATAACTATTTAAATATATGCTGCTTTAAAAACAGAACCATGAGAGGCTACAAACTAATTCCAGCAACATTCAAAACTTTTCTTAAGGCTCTTTTAAAATTGCTTTGTATCGTATCTTCACCAAAAGTGGTGCTAACCATGTTGATCACCTGCCTTATTAATTATATTTAGCTGTTAATAGAGGTGAAGAACAAAAGTTTTAGAGTCACAAAGATTTGAGTACAAGTCCTAGCTATACCATTTAATAGTTCTATGGTTGTGAATAAGTAGCTTAACCTCCCTGAGCTCCCATTCCCTCAACTGTAAAGTGGGAGGATTAAAATAGAAAACAGTGTGTACAATACATCTGGCAGATAGGAGGTGATATATAAATGACTGCACCATATCATTGTGAAGCTAGACTAGAACACATGGAGGCCAGGATTGTATCTTGGTTAAGATTATATTCCTACCACCTACCACACAGCAGCGACACAGTAATTGCTATGTTCCTCAAGGACTTTTTATCTGTCTCTGTAACCATCATACCTGGATTCAGATATACAACAGAAGCTTAATAAGGTTCTGAACAAATGAAACAAACTTATTTCACATAAGAACAAACCCTCAAGCCTTGTTTTGTAGCAAAGAAGTCAGAATAACCAGCATCCGTAGCAAATAGTCCCACAAATTGCATCGTAGGCCGCTGACGTATAAACAGTTCTACAGCTCCATCGGTGATGCAACTGCCCCCTGAAATATCCAGTGACACAACATTAGGTAGAATATCCTTCTGCTGTAGCAAATGAAAAGCTAGATCTGATCGGAGTTCCCTGTGATCAGAAATATCAAGGTGAAGCAGACATTTAAGTTCTCTAATGACTGCAAGAATTTGTGGTTTGGTCATGGTCAAGCATTTCATACAGTGCATTGTGAGAGATTTGAGTCGATCCTTACAGGTAAGTAGTGCAGAGATGTCAGTGACCAGAGTACTAGAGATATCCAAGCTTTCCAGTTTTGGTAACTGACAAACATTAGCCAGGTCTTCATTATGAAAACAAACATTGAAAACACTTAAAACACGAAGACCAGTGAGCTGACGAAAGAACAGTAGTCTTGAATCTCGAGAGATGCTTGTCAAGTCCAACAGGAGACACCGGAGGTTTTGCCGGATCCAGCTGTTGCTGCAGAGTCCACGTATGATGTCTGAGGTTGGGAGGTCACCGTCCACTGCAGAAGCATCCAGTTCAATGAGTTTGTGATGGCAGAAAGCTTTTACGAATGTGGTTGTAGAGATTTTAGCTTTTTGAATATTGACCAGCTTCAGTTTCATTTGGTTGCCTCGGAAAATGCTCGCTGTTCTATCAGTCAGCTTGCCTACAAAAGAATCAGAGTGGGTTTGTAATGATAATTAAATCTCATGCCTTTTCCAGGAGGCATTATGGCTGATGAACTACAACGGATGCTAATAATAACAATGAGTACATTTGCTGCTTACTCTGTGCCAAGCATAGTCCTAAACCCTTTACTCAGATATCATTTACTCTTCACAACAACTCTATATAAAAAACTATTCCTATTACCAGCATGTAGCTGAGCAAACTGAAGCTTAAAAAAGTTAAGTAAATTGTTCAAGGCCCAAATATGTGTCAGAATCAAGAATCAAAGCCATTTGGACTCCAGAGCCCAGTTTTATCTTTATCAATCTTGTTCAAAGAAAAAACAACAAAATAAAGTAGGTTATTTTTAAGCAAATTAGTGGATAGCCTTTGACAAAGTCATTTCCCTCTCAGAGCCTCATTTTCCTCATCTATGAAATAGGTGGGCTGTACTAAATTTCATTTAGAAAAGATTTACTAAGCATCTTCTATATGTGAGATCCCATGTTAAACAATGGGCACACAAGGTAATTAGAAACTTGTGACCACAAGGAATTCAGTCTAGGGATGAATGTAAGGTAAATAAATTATTATAATAGTCTGTTTTTTGAAAATACTTTTAAATATTTTTAGGGAGGTGGAAGAGAGGAAGAGAAATATCGATGGGCTGCCTTGCTGGGCTGCCTCTTGCTGCCCCCAAGCAGGGACCTGGCCCACAACCCAGGCATGTGCCCTGATTAGGAATCAAACCACCAACCTTTCGGTCTATAGGCCAGTGCTCAATCCACTGAGCCACACTAGCCAGGGGAATGGTGTATTATATGTAATGGTGATCCATTCCAGGTATTGAATTAGTACAGATGAGATTAACTTTGAGTAAAGTTTTGAAGACTGAATATCACTTTGCCAAGGGGAAGGGGAGGGGTGGAAGAATATGTCAAAGACATGGAGGCATAAAACAGCAGATAATCCGGAACAACCCTAAAGTAAATTGGCATTACTGGAACCCAGTGTCCAAGGGACGGCAGAGCTGGAAATGAGAGTAGAGAGGAAGGGGGAAAGTAGATGAAGCCTATATACAAAGCTAGAAATTTCAGACTTTAGGAACAACTCAAAAATTTTAAGCAGAGGAATGGTCATAATTATATTTTTAGAAAGACCAATTATGTGACAATGTAAAGGAATTAGGATAGTGTTTGATGGGAGTGAGACTGAGCAAGAGATTACTAATAATTTTAATCATGAAATAAACATGTAAACTAACGCTGAAAGAACAAGGTGGCTAAATAGACTGGGGGAAAAGGTATGTAAGCTGATTCCCAGGTTCCAAGTTTGAATTGGGCTGAGCTACCAAGACAGGAGGAAGGAAGCTCTTATACTTCAAGCTTTGAGGAGAAACTTAGTGCCTTCATTCATATATTTATTCAACAAATATCAGAATGTTCACTGAATGTAAAGTGCTATGCTAGATGCCAAGAATGGTGAATCAGACAGGCATGGCTCCTGCCATCATGGAGTTTATTTACATCCTAGAGGGAGAATACAGCAGACACAAAAGAATACAGAACAAGCTCTTGCTGGTGTGGCTCAGTGGGTAGAGTGCCGGCCTGCGGTTTGATTCCGAGTGAGGGCATATGCATGGGTTGCCTACCAGGTCCCCAGTTGGGGGCCTGTGAGAGGCAACTCATTGATGTGTCTCTCACACATAGATGTTTCTCTCCCTCTCTTTATCTCTCTCTAAAAGTAAATAAATAAAATCTTTAAGAAAAAGAAAAGAATACAGAACAAGCAGAATACTACTAACAATGAAATTGTAGTGTTTTAAAGGAAACAAGAACTCAATATAGGGATGGGGAAATGGAGGACAAGAATCTTCTTCCCTGGCTGGTGTGGCTCAGTGGATTGAGCATGGGCCTGTGAACCAAAGGGTCACCAGTTCAAAACCAGTCAGGGCACATGCCTGGCTTGCGGGCCAGGTCCCCAGTATGGGGTGCGTGAGAGGCAATCACACATTGATATTTCTCTCCCTCTCTTTCTCCTTCCCTTCCTCTCTCTCTAAAAATAAACAAACAAAATCTTGAAAGAAAGAAAGAAAGAAAGAATCTTCTGTCACTTTGTATGGTGTGATGAGGTGATATTTAAGCTGAAACCTAAAAAATGTGAAAGGCAAAAGTAGCCATCAGTCCAAATAAAGGGAGGAACTAAAGTCCTGATAAAGGGAAACAGCTTGGCTTTCTTTGTGAAATGTTTTGGAAATGTACTGAAGTCCTTGCTAGTACAGTAAGACAAGAAAGGGAAGTAGAAGACACAGATTGGGGAAGATATGAAACGACCTTTGTTCACAGATGACAAAATCACATATAAAGAAAATGTGAAAAGAATCTCAAAAAAAACTCTTGGAACTACTAAGTGATTATACTTATCCAAAAGTCAATTATAGAGAGAACCAAGATGGTGGCGTAAGTAGACACACTGCGCCTCCTTGCACAACCAGAACTGACAGAAAAATCAAACAGCAAGGGGGACCGACACCAAGGAAATAGAAAATAAACATTCATCCAGACTGGTAGGAGGGGCGGAGACGGGCACCAGGGTGGAGAGGATTCGCGTGGCTGTGGCGGGACTGAGACTGGCGGAGTGTGGGACAAATGGCGCAGGCAGTCTGAGCACTAGCAGACCCTGCGGCCCCACATTTGCACAGATAAACCCAGAGGGCCGGACTCAGAGTGGCAGAGAACGGGGCAGGCAGAGCAGCGGGTAGCACCCTGCGGCACCATATTCGCCCACAGATAAACCCGACAAACGGCGGGGAGTGAAGCAGACTGCGCAACCCAGGGCTCCAGCTCAGGGAAATAAAGCCTCAAAACTCTGATTGAAAGCACCCCTGGGGGTTGGGGCAGCCGCAGGAGAGACTCCCAGCCTCGCAGGAGAGGTTGTTGGACAGACCCACAGGGGCCTAGAGTGTGCACAGGCCCACTTACCCGGGAACCAGCACCAGAGTGGCCCAGTTTGATTGTGGGTATCAGAGTGAAAGATTGAAATCCAGAGGACAGTGAGGCCGGCACCATTGCTCCCTCTCGGCCCCTCTCCCACGTACAGCATCACAGCCCAGCGACCAGCATTACTCCACCCCCGTGAACACCTAAGGCTCCGCCCCTTAAAGTAACAGACGCGCCAAGACAAACAAAAAAAAAAATGGCCCAAATGACAGAACACTTCAAAGCTCCAGAAAAAATACAACTAAGCGAGGAAGAGATAGCCAACCTATCAGATACACAGTTCAAAACACTGGTTATCAAGATGCTCACAGACTTGGTTGAATCTGTTCGAAAAACTAGATGAAAAAATGAAGCCTATGCTAAGAGAAACAAAGGAAAATGTACAGGGAACCAATAGTGATGAGAAGGAAACTGGGACTCAAATCAATGGTGTGGACCAGAAGGAAGAAAGAAACATCCAACCAGAACAGAATGAAGAAACAAGAATTCGGAAAAATGAGGAGAGGCTTAGGAACCTCCAGGACATCTTGAAATGTTCCAACATACGAATTATAGGGGTACCAGAAGGAGAAGAGGAAGAACAAAAAATTGAAAACTTATTTGAACAAATAATGAAGGAGAACTTCCCTAATCTGGCAAAGGAAACAGACTTCCAGGAAGTCCAGGAAGCTCAGAGAGTCCCAAAGAAGGTGGACCCAAGGAGGAACACACCAAGGCACATCATAATTACATTACCCAAGATTAAACGCAAGGACCTACATCCAAGATTACTGTATCCAGCAAAGCTATCATTTAGAATGGAAGGGCAGATAAAGTGCTTCTCAGATAAGGTCAAGTTAAAGAAGCTCATCATCACCAAGCCCTTATTATATGAAATGTTAAAGGGAGTTACCTAAGAAAAAGAAGATCAAAAATAGGAACAGTAAAAATGACAGCAAACTCACAGTTATTAACGACAACACATAAAACAAAAACGAGAGCAAACTAGGCAAACAACTAGAACATGAGGGTTGTCAATAAGGGAGTGGGAGGGGGAGGGGGGTAAAGGTACAGAGAATAAGTAGCATAGATGATAGGTGGAAAATAGACAGGGGGAGGGTAAAAATAGTATAGGAAATGTAGAAGCCAAAGAACTTATAAGTATGACCCATGGACATGAACTATGGGGGGGGGGGATGTGGGAGGGAGGGGGGTGGGCAGGATGGAGTGGAGTGGGGGGGAATGGGACAACTGTAATAGCATAATCAATAAATATATTTTAAAAAAAAAGTCAATTATATTCCCATACACCAACAGTGAAAAATGGAATTTTAAATTAAAACACAATACTATTTACATTAGCACTCAAAAACAACGAAATACTTAGGTGTCAATCTAACGAAATACGTAGAAGAGCTATATGACGAAAACTATAACACTCTGATAAATGAAACAAATTAGAACTAAATAAGTAGAGAGATATTTCATGCTCACAGATAGGAAGACTCAATATTTTCAGTATATCAGTTTTTCCCACTTGATCTACAGATTCAATGCAATCCCAATAAAAATTTTAGCAAGGTACTTTGTAGATATCAAGAAACTGATTCTATGTTTAAGGTGACAGAATAAACATTAAAACAAAAAAAAAAAGAAAAGAAAAAGAAAGAAACTGATTCTACAGTTCATATGGAGAGGCAAAACACCCAGAAATAGCCACATGATATTAAAAGAAAAGAAAGAAGTTTGAGGGCTGGCAATACCCTACTTCAATATTTATTATAAATCTACGGTAATCAAGACAATTGGTACTGGTAAAAATAAGAGACAAACAGATCAATGGAAAAGAACAGAAAGCCCAGAAATATAGCCACATAAATATAGTCAACTGATCTTTGAAAAAGGAGCAAAGGCAATTCCGTGTAGCAAAAACAGTTACTTCAACGAATGATGCTGGAACTGAACTTCCACATTAATAAAAAATAGATCTAGACACAGACGTTATATCCTTCACAAAAATTAACTCAACTGCAAAACTATAAAACTCCTAGAAGGTAATGTAAGAGGAAAACCTAGATGACCTTGAGTGTAGTGATGCCTTTTTAGATACACCACACACATAATCCATGAAAGTAATAACTGATAAGCCAGACTTCATTAAAATTAAAAACTTCTCTATAAAAGACAGCATCAACAGATTTAGAAGACAAGCCAGCCCAGGAGAAAATAATTGCAAAAGATCTATCTAATAAAGGACTTACCGAAAATATACAAAGAACTTCTATAACTCAACACCAAAATATCACAACTATAAAATGGACCAAAGACCCTAACAAACACCTCACCAAAGAAGATACACAGTTGGCAAATAGGCATATGGAAAAATGCTCCCTACCATGTCATCAGGGAAATGCAAATTACAACGATAAGATATCACTATATGCCTATTAGAACAAACAAATCCAGTACACTGACAGCACCAAAAGCTGGGGAAGGTATGGAGCAAAAGTAACTCTCAGATATTGCTGGTGGGAATGCAAAATGGTACATTTATTTTGGTAGACAGTTTGGCAGTTTCTCACAAAACTAAACATATTCTTACCATGTGATCTAGCGATTACATTCCTTATTGTTTACCCAAAGAAGCTGAAAACTTATGTCTACACAAAAACCTATACACAGATAAATATAGTAACTTTATTCATAATTGCCAAAAACTTGGAAATAACTAAGACATCCTTTAGTAGTTGAATGAATAAACTGGTATATCCAAACAAGGAACTTTTTTATTCAGCATTACAAAGAGTTATCAATCTACAAAATACCTGGAGAACCATAAATGTGCATTACTGAGCCAAAGAAGCTAATCCAAAAAGGCTACATACTGTACAATTCCAACTCCGCAAAACTATGGGGACTGTACAAAGATCAGTGGTTGCAGGAATGGGAGGGGGAGATGAACAGGCTGAGCACAGAGGATTTTTAGTGCAAATACTCTGTATGAATTAGAACGATGGCTACACGTCATTATAATTTTGTTCAAACCCAAAGAATGCACAAGACCAAGCATGAGCCCTAAGGTAAATTATAGACTTTGGGTGACTATGGTATGTCAATGTAAGGTCATCCTTGGTAAAAAATGTACCATTCCTATGAGTGATGTTGATACTGGGGGAGGATATGTGTATGTGGGGTAGGATTAATGAAATATCTGTGTACCTTACTCTCAACTTTGTTCTAAACCTGAAATTGCTCTAAAAAAGTCTTGAACACACACATATACATATAGGGGCCAGCAGAAGTAAGGCCTGCTTGAGTGTGGTTGGTAGGGTAATAATGTGGTTGTAATAATTTATAGTTTTAATTTGAACATTTCACCTAAAATGTCATATGGTGTCCTTGAGTGTGATATTGTTGTATTACAGAATTACATGCTTATGATTTTGTAATAAACAATCTTGTAATAAGAAAGGGGTGTTATTTGTGCCAACCTTTCTGTGTGTGTATGTGTGTGTATGTGTGTGTGTGTGTGTGTGTGTGTGTGTGTGGCAAAATAACACAAGGGATAGAGGGGAAGCCTGTAGATTAAAGGAGGCTTAAAAGTCTATTAACCAGTCACAATACACGGATACTAATTCAAACAAAGGTTTGTAAAAGTCTTAGGATAATCAGTCAAGATGAACACTGACTGGATAGCTGATGATGCAGGATGGGCAAAAGAAGGCTTACAGTTGGAGTACATGAAAACATAGTTTATTCTTGTATTATTACTTATTGCCCTGGTCGGGTAGCTCAGCTGGTAGGAGCGTCATCCCTACAGCAGAAGGCTGTGGGTTCAATCCCTGGTTGGGGCATGTGAGGGAGGCAGCCAATTGATGTTTCTCTCTCACACCAATGTTTCTTTCTCCCCGCCCCCTCCCCCTTTCTCATTAAAATCAATAAACATCTTCAGGAGAGGATAAAAAATTTTTTCAATGTAGCCCTTTGAACACCCCACTAGAACAGGAGGTAAAAAAAAAAATTAGTTAAAGGCTCACGTTCACAATCAAAAGAATGGGAGGCGAGACTACAGCCAACTGCATTTCAGCAGCTAGAGAGCAGATAGCTAAATGGGGCTTGACTTAATTCTCTACTCTCTTCAGTGAACAAGACAATAGCAGGACAAGCCTAGAAGCAAGACAATTTCCACCAAGGGATCCGAGAAAGACTGAGACTCAGTCTCCACACAAACAAAATAGGAATAATTTCTCTCTATCTCCCACCAGGTTGTTGTGAAGAACAAAATAGGAACTGCAGGTGAAAGTGCTTTTCAAATTGGAAAGAGTGCTCTAAGAGTATGCAATAAAGGAGCCTAATCATTACCTTGCCAAGTCATCACCCCGAGGAATCGATCAGCTAATTCCTGAGGGAAACTCCAATGCTGCGGAAGGCATAGTGTTCCATCAGGTCTTTCAGAACACAATTTCTCCAGGTTAGTAATCAGCACATTCAGGCAGATGTTGACCAAAGAGTAGGGAGATGCCTCCTCCTAGCAAACAAATCCCCAAACAAACTTTGTTAGAATACACATACAAAAAATCAACACAGAAGTGGTCATGCCATACATAAAAACTACTTGATCAGTACATCTGAAAACACATTCTCACCCTGGCTGGTGTGGCTCAGTGAATTGAGTGCCAGCCAGCAAACCAAAGGGTCTCTAGTTCGACCCAGTCAGGGCACATGTCTGGGTTTTGGGCCAGGTCCCCAGTTGCGGGCACCTCAGATGTAACCTATTGATGTTTCTCTTGCACATAATGTTTCTCTCCCTCCCTTCCTCTCTCTACAAAAATAAATAAAAATAAACAAAAACACATCCTCAATCTAATAATATTTTGTAAGTAATGAAAGTACCTTATTCCAACTGTTAACTAAATAGAAGATTTCACCTGTTTCACCTTGAAAAATAAATTCTTGCCCTGGCTAGTAAGGCTCAGTGGATTGAATGCAGCCTGTAAACCATAGGATCATGGTTCAATTCCCAGTCAGGGCACATGCCTAGGTTGCAGGCTGGGTCCCCAGTAGGGGGCATGGGACAGGCAACCACACACTGATGTTTCTCTCCCTCCCTTCCCCTCTCTCTAGAAATAAGTAAGATCTTTAAAAAAAGAAAAGTTCTCTCATTTCTTTACTTATCACCTGTTGTGTGCCATGCACTGAAAATTCAGGGATGAGTAAGATTTAGTTCTAATCCTTTGAAGCTAACAGTTTAATGGGGAATACAACCAAGAAATTTGACAATCTCAATAAACATAAGGGACTATTCAAGCTGAGATCATATGATCATCCATTCAACAAATACTAATTCAGGGAGCATTGAGATCTTGCTTCCCGGCACATTGTCAGTTTGGGTTAAATAAACTCTTACTTAAAAAAAAATTTTTTTTAAAAGAGTATCAGTCCTGACTGGTGTGGCTCATTGGATTGAGTGCCAGCCTGTGAACACAAGGGTTACCAGTTCAATTCCCAGTCAGGGCACAAGCCTGGGTTGCGGGCCAGGTCCCCAGTAGGGGGTGTGAAAGAGGCAACCACACATTGATGTTTCTCTCCCTCTTTCTCCTTCCCTTCCCCTCTCTCTAAAAATAAATAAATAAAATCTTTTAAAAAAGAGAATATTAATTCAGTGATCACTGTGTGCCAGAGGATAAGAAGGCCTACCTATTCTTATCCTCAAAAGTGTTCACAGTGTAAAAGTCTGCTACACCCAGGGCTCTGTAAAAGAGTAAGAACTGACAGAGAAGTGAGACTATCCAGGTACATGACCCCTTTTCCTCGAAGACAGAGACGGATTTGTTCATTCAACAAATATGTGAAAGCATGTATTAGACATGAAGAGACCATTATAAGCCAAGTAGAGATTGCCATCTTTGTCAAAGATTTCAATATGCAGTAATTAATTGATCTCCATACCACTTCCAAATGATTAAATTCCCTCCATGGTCCAATGTATAAATTACTCCTTTGCAAATACCCTCAACTCCTTGTTCCCTCCTCCATTACACTCTCTGGACAAAACACTGTCCTAGAAGAATTTCACTATATCTACCTTTTTATGGTGGCAACACCTAGCAGCTAATCATCTATGAAGAGAGGGGAGATTCACACAACACAGTGTGTCATGGCAAATGCATAATCATTAACATAAACAAACTCTAAGTAGCTGAAAATCCTACAAGGTCTCTTTAGAAAGAACACTCTCCCACCATTGGGCAAGAATTCTTTTCAGCCCTGGCTGGTGTGACTCAGTGGACTGAGCGCCTGATTGTGAACCAAAGGGTCGCCAGTTCGATTCCGAGTCAGGGCACATGTCTGGGTTGTGGGCCAGGTCTCCATTAGGGAGTGCTCAAGTGGCAACTACACACTGATATTTCTCTTCCTTTCTTTCTCCCTTCCTTCCCTTCTCTAAAAATAAATAAATAAAACCTTTAAGAAAAAAATAATTTTTTCATGCCTTCTACTTGTCCTTCAAACCCATTTTATGCCAAAATCAGTATGATTCACATCACTGAGAAAAATGAAGTCATCTCACTGTCAAACTTAGCTGGAAGCTGCATGCATCTTTTCTTTATTCTCCTCTTACACAGAAAACCTCCTTACAAAGACCAACACTGCCACACGTGCTGGCTGAATTTCATCCTCTTGCCTTGGCCCCCCCTGTTGTTTCTACATTCATACATACATCCTCAAACTTTCCTTCTCAAATGGATCATTTTAACATACAATTTTGCTCTATTTGCCTAAAAAAACAAGAAACCCTCTGTTGACCCCCACATCCTCTTCAGTTACTCCTCTTCGTAACCAAATTTCTCCAATAAGTTTACTCTACATGCCATAATCACATTCCTCCTCTTCATTTCCTTTTGTTTTAATTGAAATATAATTTCATTTTTTTACATGTAGCAAAAAATGTACTTTTTGATGTACAGCAGTCATGTACCATCACCAGAACAAAGACAGAATACCGTTTCATGACCCCAAAAATCTCCTAGTGTCCCTCTGTAGACAATCTCTCCCACCAATCCCAAGTAACCACTTATCTGTGTTCCGAGTTCCGCCTTTTGCAAAATGTCATATGAATGGAATCACACAGTAGGTAAGACATTCAAAGCTGACTTCTTTCACTTCACATAATACATTTGAAATTCATCAGTGTTGCAATTTTTTTCTAAATCATTCCTTTTTATTGCTGAGTATACCCTACATGCACCACAATTTGTAAATTTACCAACCAAAGAGCATTTGGATTGTTTGACATTTTGAACAATTTTGAATAAAGTTGCTATAAATATTCATGTAAAGATATGTGTGAACTGTTTTCATTTTTCTTTGGTAGCTACCTAGGAATGGGATTCCTGGTCATTGGAATTCCACACTTGCTACATGTAAGTGTGTATTTAAGGAAGTGCTAACCTGTTCTTTCAAAGAAGTTTTTACCGTTTTGTATTCCCAAAAGAACATATCAGAGTTTCAGTTGTTCCAAATCCTCACCAGGACAGAATTCATGTCAGAAAAAGAGCCAGGGACCCTGACTGAGCACCAGCCTGTGAACCAAAAGGCTGCTGGTTCGATTCCCGTTCAGAGCACATGCCTGGGTTGCAGGTCAGTTCCCCAGTTGGGGGCGATGTATCTCTCCCTTTCTCTCTTCCCCCTCTCTCTAAAAGAAAGAAATAAAATCTTTATAATTTTTTTTTTTAAAGAGCCAAGGAAGCCAAAAAAATATCCCCTCAGTCAACAGACTTCTAGTTGGGTCTCAAAAGCCAGAACTGGTTCGTATGCCCATGAGAAAGTGGAGACTATGTTTCCTATGGGCAATACCTATAGATCTATCTTCCCGGCCACTATTTCTCCACTCAGTGGTGTTCAGTTCTTCACAGTCTAATTGTATATTGCCCTCTTTAATTTTATTTCTTTAATTTAAATACACTTATTTGATAGTGTTTCAATAATTCTATTTTTGAAAGTCTCTGAGCATTTAATTCTGTTAGCTGTTGATCATTACTCATGGAGGTTTGTGTTTTATAATTTAAGATTGTGAGCTGTTCTTTAATGGGATTTTATTTGTAGGACTCCTGTGAGGCCTGAGTAAAAAGCATGTCACATCAGGAATCACTTTGAAAATTTCTCAGCTACTAATTTCCTGAACCAAGCGAGAAGTAAATGTCAACTAAAATTCTGACTTTGTATGAGAACAGGCCTATGATAACAAACTTTTATGAGACATTTTTCTCATTCAAAATCCATGCCAAAATTGTCAAGGTTCCTTGTTTCCTTTTCCCATAAATAGAGTTTTGTGTTTTTTTTTTTTAAGATTTTATTCATTTATTTTTAGACAGAGGGGAAAGGAGGGAGAAAGAGAGGGACAGATACATCAACGTGTGGTTGCCTCTCACACGCCCCCTACTGGGGACGTGGTCCACAACTCAGACATATGCCCTGACTGGGAAACAAACTGGCAACCCTTTGGTTTGCAGGCCAGCATTCAATCCACTGAGCCACACCAGTCAGGGCCAAACAGACTTTTTTAGATCTACCATTTCACTTAAGTATATCCAGCCTCTGTTAGCCCATGTTAGATAGGTGTGCACACACACACAGTGATGGGCAAAAGGAGGTTTACAGTTGTATGTGAAACACAGCATTTATTATTATTTACTAATTTTTGTATTACAACTGTAAACCTATTGCCCACCCTGTATTTGCAAAGACCCTATCTCCAAATAAGGACACACTTCAACCCGCTACAAATGACTTCCTCAGCTCTCTCCCTTTAAGGTTACCTTGGGCTTGCTGGGTCCCCCCAAACACTCCTTTAAAATTAGCCCTATCTCCTTGCTATAGACGAAATGTTTGTGTTCCTCCAAAATTCTTATGTTAAAATCTAACCCCAATTTGACGGTATTTGGAGGTAGGAACCTTTAGGGCATGAGTTAGGTCATGAAGGTGGAGCCCTCATGATTGAAATTAGTGTCCTCATAAAAGAAACCCTAGAGAGCTCTGTTGTCCCATCTGCCACATGAGAACACAGCAAAAAGATGTCTATGAACCACAAACCAAGCTCTCACCAAACACCAAATCTGCCCAGCATAAAATCTGTCAGCATCTTGATCTTGAATATCCGAGCCTCCAGAACTGTGATAAATCTCTGTTGTTTAAAAGTCACCCAGCCTACGGTATTTTTGTTACAGCAGCCCGAATGGACTAAGTCACTTCTGGTAGATCCTCTGCATATAGGGGTGGCAAGCAATAGCTGGTATTACTGGACATGGAATAGTGCATTATTGTGTTTTTACATACCCCATCCTTATTATCTTTGTAAGTAGTCCATAATTAAGCTATTACTGAGTCATCCCTATTCTGAATGTGGCATCTGTTTCCTGCTGCAAGTATGACTGTTAAACCTCCCAAATAAATTTCAAGTCCATGACCTTTTTTCTAGCTCTACTAGCAATTCCTAATCCAAATCACTACCCAGAATACCGAAAAACTGCAAATTAGTTTCTCTACTTTTGCTCCTAATCCTTTTCTAACGCATCTCTACCCAGAGTCTAGATTCATCATTTCTAAAATATGTGACTCCTGATTAACATGCTTTAATGGGTACAAGGTAAAAAAAAGCAAAACAAAAAACTATTCCTATATGCAACTAACAATTGGAAAATCAAATTTTAAAAAACTTACAACAGCATTATTAAAACATCAAATACAGGCCCTACTCAGGAAGACACAAAATCTAGCACTCAAAGTAGCACAGCTTACAATAAAATATCAGACATGGTAAGAGGCAGGAGGAAAAACAAATCAGTCAATAGAAACAGACCCAGAAATAACTGAAATGATGTAATTGGCAGATAAGAACATTAAAACAAATACTGTAATTCATGGATATAAAGGAGAATATAAACACAAGAAGGTTGATAAATACAGAATCTCTGAACAGAGAAATGGAAGGTCTGAAAAAGACTCAAAGAGAACTTCTAAAGCTGAAAAATATAGTCTAAAATAAATAATACATGAGATAACATTTTCAAAAATTAGACACCACAAAAAATTAACTTCACTTAGAAACCAGTGAAGTTAAAGGTAATGCAAACCCCCCCACCAAAAAAACTAAGCAGAAACAAAAAATGAAGAGAAGCATAGAGTCCCAAGAGGCAATCTCAAGCAATCTAATAAAAATGTGTAACTGAAACACCAAAGAGAGGAAGTATTAGGAAAGAAAAAATATTTTAAGAAGTAATGGTCAGAAAAGATAATATCCTATACATGGAATCTATAAAATTGTTTTATAGTTTAATATTTACTTAATTACAGTTAATTCACTGGATACAAAGAATAAAACAAATTTGATTGCTTCTTTAAAACAAGTCAAAAAATGGTCAAACTAGATTCAAAATACAAACCCACTAATCCCAGAAGAAAAATGGGCCCAAAGTGAAATTAAAAAAAAAAAAAAGCAACATGGCAAATGCCTAAAAACCAATGACAAAGAGAAAAATACTTAGATGAGTTTGTGTGGACACAGTTAAAAAAAAAGTATAATCACTGAATTTTCATCAGAAGCAATGCTAGCCAAAAGACAATAAAATAACATGTTTAAAGTGCAGTAGGGAGAAAAACTAAGTGCAATGAAAATATTTTTCAAGAATAAAGGTAAAATAAAGATATTTCCAAATAAAAGTATAGACAAATTTTCATCAGCAGATTTACACTAAAAGAAAATTCAGCCCTGGCTAGGTATGGGGCTTAGTGGATTGAGTGCCAGCCTGTGAACCAAAAGGTCACCAGTTGATTCCCAATCAGGGCATATGCCTGGGTTGCCGGCCAGCTCCCCAGCTGCGGACATGTGAGAGGAAACCAATCAATGCTTCCCTTGCACATCGATGTTTCTCTCCCTCTCTCCCTCATTTCCCTTTTCTCTAATAACAAATAAAATCTTTAAAAAAAAATCAAAAAAGGAAGAAACACAACAACAAATAGGACAAATAGAACACAAATAACAAAGAGACTTACACCCAACTATTGACAGTTACATTCATTCTAATTCAAAAGGCACAGCTTAGACCAGGCTATGGCTCCCACTCTTCTTGGTTCCTGCTCCCAATGTCCCTGAGGGTGCAAGGGCCAGGGGGACCCCGAGAGTAGGAGGTAAGGGGGAGCAGGTGTGAGGGTGCAGGTGTCCAGTGGAGTGCAGGGCAAGAATTGGGAGAAGGAAAGAGGAAGAATAGGCCCAGGAGCAATGGTGTCCAAAGAGGAAGAAGCGGTAAAAAATCTCAACATGGAAAATGCCAACTAGAAAAATGGGGGGGAACCCCAAAAGAATGAAAAGAAGCAAGATGCTAATAAAGGATAGCCCTTGGCTCTCCCTTTGGAAGCTGGTGAATATTGTGTGCCTAGAGGAAATCGTAGGCAGTTACATGTAGGCAGTCCATCCTGCAGCACAGACAGGACTCCAGTCAGAGGCTCGGAGAGCCACAGGCAAGGATGAGATAAAAGAATACAGAAAGAATGGAGGAGATGAGAGGGCTGACAGAAAAGCTGAGGGGAAAGCAGTTCAGTCATAGTCTACTCCCATTACCATCACAGTGAGTTTTGTCTTTTCTTTTTTTTTTTTTTTTTTAGATTTTACTTATTTATTTTTAGAGAAAGGGGAAGAGAGGGAGAAAGAGAGGGAGAGAAATATCAATGTGTGGTTGTCTCTCACGTGGCCCCCACTGGGGACCTGGCTCACAACCCAGGCACGTGCCCTGAGTGGGAATCAAACTGGCAACCCTTTGGTTCGCATCTCATGCTCAAATTCATTGAGCTACACCGACCATGGCTGAGTTTTGTCTTATGCCTGAGAAACATCATGTCTTATGCTTTGAAAATCCCTAAAGTTAACAGGAAGACACACCTGCTTCCTAAACCTACATATTTGTGACATACCTTCTTTGTAAATCTATTGCTGATACTTGTTTCCTGTGAGTCTTGTATTACCAGGTTCTAAATGAATGTTGTGTTTTGGCCCAATTTATAAGTTTATGTCAGTAGGAGAGTTTTACCTGCTGCATGGAAAAATGCTTATTACATGTTGTAAAGTTAACAAAGCAGTTTAAAAAGAAAAAAATAAGTAAAAGAAAAGAAAAGACACAAATTGTCAGAATGGATAAAAAAAGTAAGCCCTGGCTGGGTAGCTCAGTTGGTTAGAGGGTCCACCCAATAGGCCAAAGTTGCAGGCTCAATCCCTGAGTCAGAGCACATACAAGAATCAATCAATGAACACATAAATAAGTGGAATGACAAATCAGTATTCTGCTCTTTTCCCCTTCCTCTCTAAGATCAATAATTTTTTAAAACATGTTTAAAAAAATAAGACTACTTTTACAAGAGATACGCTTTAAACAAAAAGAATACTACAAAGTTATTAAACATTAATCCTAAGGAAGCTTGGGTGATTATGTTAATGCCAGAAAAAGAATGCAGCAGGGCAACATTACCAAAAATCAGGATAGGCGTCTGGCTGGTGGGGCTCTGTTGGTGGGAGCACGGTCCCTTTTCTCACGTCAATGTTTTTTTCTCTCTCCCTCCCTCCATTCCCCTCTCTCTAAAATCATTAAGTATGAAGCCCTGACCAGTATGGCTCATTTGTTTGGGCATCAGCCTGCAAACCAAGAGGCTGCTGGTTCTATTCCCAGTCAAGGCACTCACCTGGGTTGTGGATTCCATCCCCAATAGGGGCTCAGTATGAGAGGCAACCAATCAATGTTTCTCTCTCAAATGGCTGTTTCTCTCCCTCTCTTTCCCTCTCTCTAAAAAAAAATAATAAAATCTTTATAAAAAAATAAGCATGTCCTCGGAGGGTGAGAGTGAAAAAAAAAGATTGATGTCTTAATGATAAAAGGGTCAATTAAGATGTAATTCCTAAATGTATACACACTTACTAACAGCTTCAAAATTCATGAAGCAGCCCTGAAAGTTGTGGCTCAGCTGGTTGGGCATCATACTGCAGAGCAAAAGGTTACTGGTTTGATTCCCTGTCAGGGCACATGCCTGGATTGCAGGTTCGGTCCCTGGTCGGGGTGCGTACCAGAGGCAACAGATCAATGTCGCTCTCACATTGTCTCTCCCTCCCTTCCCCTGTCTCTAAAAAAATAAAATCTTTTCTAAAAATTCATGAAGCAGAGGCAAAAATACAATGAGAAAATAACAGCTTCTTAAAACATGGTAGTGGGAAAACTGGATACACACAAGAAAATGAATCTGGAACCATTTCAAACACCACATACAAAAATAAAGTCAAAATGCATCAAAATGTATGAAGCAGAAACTGAAAAGAGAAAAATCTGTAATTACAGTTGGAATACTCATCTTTAGTAATTGATACAAACAGGTAAGAACATAAACATTATCATCCAATTTGACCTGACATTCATAAAATACTATATGCAATTGTAGAATAGATGCCTCTCTTTTTTTTAAAGATTTTATTTATTTATTTTTAGAGAGAGGGGAAGGGAAGGATAAAGAGAGGAGGAGAAACATCTATGTGTGGTTGCCTCTCATGCACCCCCTACCGGGGACCTGGCCTGCAACCCAGGCATGTACCCTGACTGGGAATCCAACCAGCGACCTTTTGGTTTGCAGGCAGGCAATCAACCCACTGAGCCACACCAGCCAGGGCATATTCCTCTTAAGTATATATGAACATGCACCCAGATATCTGAGCCATAAAACCAATCCCAATAAATGTACGTAGATTAAAATCAGAGTATGTTCTGTGACAACACAATAACATTAAAAGTCAACTGGGGACAGGGGGGATATAAGGGAACTAAATTGTAATGGAAAAAAATATAATAAAGATTTTTTTAAAAAGTCAATTAACACATTTATGACAGCATGGGTGGACCTAAAGAGTATTATGCTAAGTGAAATAAGTCAGAGACACACAAATACCATATGTAGAATCTAAAGAGCAAAATAAATGAAACAACAAAATAGAAACAGACTCATAGATACAAAGAACAGAATGACGATTGCCAGAGGGAAGGGGGGATAGGTGGCTGGATGAAAAAGATGAAGGGTACTCACAAAATAGTCCCAGGGATGTAATCAAGTACAGCACAGGGAATATAGTCAATATTGTAATAACTATGTATGGTGACAGATGGGTACTTGAAATATTAGGAGGAACCACTTTGCAAAGGGTATTACTATCTAACCACTATGCTGTACACCTAAAACTGATACAAAATGAATGTAAACTGTAATTGAAAAATAAAAAATTTTAATACCCATATTAATAAAAAAAAATCAAAAAAGATCTGTAGAATACCTAACTATTGGTAAATTAAGCAATACTCTTCTAAATATCCCATGGGTCAAAGAAGAAACCATAATGAAACTTAGAAAATATT
This sequence comes from Desmodus rotundus, assembly GCF_022682495.2. NCBI lineage: Eukaryota > Metazoa > Chordata > Mammalia > Chiroptera > Phyllostomidae > Desmodus > Desmodus rotundus. The sequence goes on along the minus strand of NC_071389.1, from coordinate 35,398,472 downwards.
TTGAACAATATATCAAAATTTATGGGCGTTAATAACCAAAGTAGTGTGAAAGCAGTATGTAGAGGTCTGTTTGTATAGCTAAAAGTATAGCTCTAAATACTCAAAAAAAGATTTTAAAATGATCTAAGTATCCACCATTAAAAATGAGAAGTTAAACCCAAAGTAAGCATAAGAAAGGAATTATAAGGAAATTTAAAAAAAAAAAATGTGCAATGGATATAAAACAAAGCCAAAAGATCAATAGTATTACTAAATCCCTAGGTACAGTACACGACCGAGAAAAAGAAAAAAAGAGAAAATACAAATGATGGAAACCAGAACAGGGAATCATTACAGATCCTATAAGCATTAAAGAATAAAAGAATTGTATGAACAATTTTGCCAATAAATCGGATAATGTGGGTGAAATGGGCAAATTCCTTCAATGACAAACTACAAAAACTGACAATCTGTAAGTGCGTACACATTTAGGAATGTGGCACATGCTTCTTGATGAATTGACACTTCTATAATACATAATTAAATTCTTACCCAAGAAATATACATTCTTTCCTCCCCCTCAAAGAAATAAAAATTCTCAGTGGCATCCCTGGGGAGTTCTATTAACACTTAAGTAATAAATAACACCAATCCTCCACATACTCAAAAAAAAAAATTAATAGGAACTAAAACTTCCCAATTCATTTTTTGAGACCAGCATTATCCTGATACTGAAACCAAACAGAGTATTTCTAACAGAGCAATTCCCTCATAAACATGGACGTAAGTAAGAACATTTAACAAAATATTAGCAAATTGAGCGCTGAACCGGTATGGCTCAGTTGGTTGGGTGGTATCCCACAAAGTGAAAGGTTGCCAGTTCCACTGTGGGCCAGGGCACGTGGGACATGTTTATCTCACACGTAGATGTTTCTCTTCCTCCCTTCTCTCTCTAAAAACAAATAAACCTTTAAAACATTAACTAAATGTAAAACCTTACAAAGAAAGTCAACGTACATGGAACCTGACTTACAAAATAGATTGGTTTTATACTTCTTCAAAAGAATCTTGCGTTTAACCCTGGCTGGTGTGGCTCAGTGGATTGGGCGCCAGCCTGCGAACCCACAGATCACAGGTTCGATTCCTGACCAGGACAGATGCCTGGGTGGCCCACCTGGGCCCCAGTTGAGGCCGTGTGGGAGGCAACCATTCAGTGTATCTCTCACGCATTGATGTTTCTCTCCCTGTTTCTCTAAATACAAAAAAGGCATTAGTAAATCAAGTACACCCTCAACCAGAGTACTTCCTTCCCTCTGTACTATTGACCCGTCACTAGATATTTAGTTCTAAGAGTTTGTTTTGGGGTGTTCGTCGTAGAATGTGGAGTCTGACATAATACCTGATGTCAAGTTCAAATTCATAAGCAGATAATCGGATTTACTTTAGAAATGCTATACTACTTAAAACAATAGTAGGCGCCACATACTCTTTTAGTTTGCCTTTTGCTCCGAGTTTCGTTTAAAAGGTATTCTAGGTTTGTTTGTTTTTAAAGCCGTGAAATCGAGAGAATTTCAGTCTTTGGGGTTTCCAGTTCCCCCGGCCGGCCTCAGGAGGGTCTTCCGGTTGCGGTCCCCGGACCTGAGGACTCAGGGAGTAGGGCCCCGGGGGTCGCAGCCTCTGGGGAGTGCTGCGTCCGCAATGCGCGCGGGGAAACCGTCGAGGTTTGGGGCACTTGGGTTCATTACGACAGGAAGCACCACCGTCCCCTACGGGGCAGGCCTAACGCCATGCCGAGCACTCACGTCTAACCTACCGCACACGGTGAAGCAGCTACAGCCAAGATCTGAGGCGGGGCCTCGCCACGGTCGCGCGGGAAACGGGGCTCGCTCTCGCGGAGCCTCCCCTCACCTGCTCAAGATCCCCGCGATCCGCCCGGAGGCTTGGACGCCGCGGGCACGAAACTCCCCTCAAGTCTGCACTTCCCGACACGACGGGGGTCTAGCGGGAGCTCAGCCTGTTCACGCTTTACCCCGCGTCAGCCCAACGACCCAACAAGCGCCTCCGCACGGTCCCCGACGACCCGCCGCGCCCTCCCGGCGCCCGGCGGCCCGCCGCGGTTCGCGTCCCCGCCCCTGCCCCAGCGCTCACCTGCACCACGCAGCGGCCCCGGGCATCCTTTTGAGCGTCGGGAGGGACGAGGGTCACGGGAGAGAGGCTCGGGTGCAAGAAGTGAACCATGGCAACTACGGCCGGCGAAGCGTGAAGAGAGAGCGGGCGTCGAGCGGGAGCCCGAATTCCACAGGAGGGGCGGGGGCCGACGGGTTCCGGGAAGCTGCCGCACCAAGCCGGGTCCGAGGGCCGCGCACGCACCGTCTGCGCCGGTTCTGGCAGCCCGGCTTTTGAAACGCCCGGCGTAGCGACGCGCACGCGCCCGCGCCCGCGCCGGCCTCCCCCAGCGCCCTCCGCGGACCCGCCCCCAGGAGGAGCCCTCCCCACCTCCGCCCCGCCGACCACCCCTCCACCCTATCAGGGCCCGGCAGCCCCTCCCCACCTACGGAGCTCGGGGACCTCTCTCGATCCTGCCGCCCGACTCGCGCAGCTCCTGTGCAGCCTGGGTAGCCCGGCGTCCCTCTGTCCTACTCCTCACCCACGGATACCCCATTACTGTGGTCCCTCAGAGGCATGCGTGCCGGTGACCAGCTTATATGGTTGGGAAGTAGAACATGTATTTTTAATCCTCGAAAATATATTTTTGGCCCTGGCAGGTGTGGTTCAGTGGATTGAGCGCCAGCCTGTGAACTGAAAGGTCAGGGTTGGATTCCTGGCGGGGGGCACATGCGTGGGCTGTGGGCCGGGTCCCCAGGTGGGGAGGGTCCCCAGGTGGGGCGTGTGAGAAGCTACCAACTGATGTCTCTCACAGGTCGATGTTTCTCTCCCTCTTTTAATCCCTCCCTCCCCTTCTCTCTAAAATAAATAAATAAATAAATAAAATCCTTAAAGAAAAGAAACAGAACCTTGGCTAGCGTGGCACAGTGGATTGAGTGCCGGCCGGCGAACCGAAGGTTAGCTGGTTGATTCCCAGTCAGGGCACTTGCCTGGGGCCAGGTCCCGGTGAGGGACGCAAGAGGCAGCCACACAATGATGATCCTCCCCCTCTTCCCTTTCCTTCCCCTCTCTCTAAAAAAAATAAATAAAATCTTTTAAAAAAAGAATATAACTTTTAAAATATATAAAAATATATTTTTAAAGACTTTTCTCCTAAAAATCTGGCAACAGCACCTCTCATATCAGTCCTCTGTTTCAACTCCTGCTGACTTTAGATGGCTCAAATATCAGAAGCTCTTTTAGCCTAGTAACAAAATGAACTAAGCTTTCTTGTTTCCTAAAAAATACCAAGAAAACCCTTATAACTTGCTCCAATAGAACAATAAATGAGTACACTTTAACTAATCAAAATGAAAATCTGTCTTGGAAAAGGATAGTTCTGGACCTTGGATTTGAATCCTAGACTGGGTTGCCACTCCACCTCCTTACAAACTTCTGAGCCTTGGGCAAGATTCTTAATACCTCTGAAGCTCAACCTCCCAAAGTAAAATGGGATGAGAATTCCTCACCTCTGGAGGTCATTGTGAGGATTAAATAAGATAATGTATGTAAAACACATGACAATGCTTACAAAGCAAGTCCTTGATTAGTGGATTCAAATGTTAAAATTATTTTTCAAGTACAAATAACTCTACAAAATGCTTTTCTTTCACATTTATTATTTTATTTAGTCCTCATACAAAAAAAATTCTGGACTATAGGTATCTCCATTTTATCCATAGAGAAACTGAACACCTGAGAGGTTGTGTAGACAAATTGTTTTACCCTCCTGATGGGTGGAAAATCTGGGAGTCAAAATCGAGTTTTCTAGACTCCAAGTCCAAATCACTATTCTTTATTTTTTAAGTGGACTATTTCATAACCTCCCCTCTGTCCTCAAACTTGCAACACCTCCTCTCCCCACCAAACTCTCAACTTCCTCTTTCCCTGAAAAAAAGAAAAGCAATCGTGCTGGTTTGGGCAGCACGTATACTACTATTGGAATGATACAGAGATTATTAGCATGGCTCCTGCACAAGGATGATGTGCGAATTTGTGAAGCATTAAAAGGAAAGAAAGAAAAACAATCAAAAAGGAACATCTCAAACTTCCCTTGCATCTACCCACCAGTATAGGCTCTTTGTCTTTGCCTTCCCTCCCATTACTATGAACAATTTATGCTCTTATCTAAGGCCAACCCCTGGACTTGTGCACTAAGTCTCATCCCCTCCTGCTTGTTCGAAGACATCGTCCAGCAACATTCTTTTTTTTCTCCTGCATTATCATCTTTTCCCTCTTTTTTTGGATTATTGCCGCCGGCATATAAACAAGCTGATATTTTCCATAATTAAATAACAAAAGAATGCTTCTTTTTCTCTAATTTTCCTCTTCAGGTATTATCCCCATACCTCTACTACCTTGCTGTCTTCAATTTTTCTCCTACCAATTTCTTTCATCCCCACCATTCCACTAAACAATTCTTGCCAAGAACTGCCATTCCTCATCTTATTTCACTGATCTGCAGCATTTGACCCAAATGGTCACTTTTTTTCCCCCTAAAGTTCTCTATTTAGCTTCCAGGACACATCTTGACCTTCTCCTTCCCATCGCTTTCTCTTTCTTCTTTCTTTCCCTTCTCTTCCTACCTCATGGGCTGCTCCTTCTCACCCTCTTGACCCTCTACCACCCAGACTCTAAATCTTTGGGTACCCCAGGAATCTAACCATTCTCTTTTACTCATGGCAATTTTATCTAGTTTCATAACTTTAAAGTCAGTCTGTGTGCTCATATATTCTTATTTTATATGTCTAGCCTATAGCTCACTTTTAAACTTCAGAGTCATATATCCAGCTGTCTATTCAACATGTCCACCTTGTTATCTAAATGGCCTTAACATATCAAAAGTAGATTCCCGATGGTCTCCCCTCAACCTGCTTTTCCTACCAGTCTTTCCCAGTTTAGTGTATGGCAACTGGTATAAGGGTCCTTTCAGTGTCTTATGACAAAAACCTTGGAAATCATTTTTAACTCCTCTCTTATTCTTATATCCCATATCCTTTTAGGACATCTTGTTGGCTCTATCTTCATTTTTTAAAATTGATTTTAGAGAGAAAGAGGAAAGGGGAGAGAGAGAGAAACATCAATTTATTGTTCCACTTATTTATGCACTCAATGGTTGCTTCTTGTATGTGCACCGACTGGGGATGGAACCTACAACCTTGGCTTATTTGGATGATGCTCTAACCAACTGAGCTACCCAGCCCAGGCTTGTTGGCTCTGTCTTCAAAATATATTCAGAGACTGTCTATGTCTTATCTCTTCCATCATTGCTATTCAGGTCCAAGCTTCTGTCATTACCCACTTGGATTTTTACAGTATTCTCTTGTCTGGTTTCCCTGCTTCCGCTCTTGCCCCATTAATATGTACTCTCAACATAGGAACTAGAGTGATCAATTTAAAAGATCATGTCACTCTTCTGCCCAAAACTCTCTAATAGTTTCTCACACAGAAATCTCACACAGAATTTTTAAAAAATGACAATAATGCTCTACAAGATTCTATATAATCTGTCTTCTCCATGCCCTTCTCTCACCTCATCTTCTGTCACTCTTTCCTTTGCTTATTCTGCTCCACACTATTGGATTCCTTGCTATCCTTATGGACAGCTCTTATTTCCTTCAAGTTTTTTTTAAAAAAGATGTTATTTATTTTTCAGAGAGAGAATAAGGAAGGGAGAAAGAGAGGGAGAGAAACACTGATGTGTGAAAGAAACATCAATCAGTTGCCTCGTGCATGCCCCCAATTGGGGATCTGGCCCAAAACCCAGGCATGTGCCCTGATAGAGAATCAAACCAGCAACCTTTTGGTTCACAGGCTAGTGATCAATCCACTGAGCCACACCAGTCATGGGTTAGTTATTTCAAGTTTTGCTCAAATGTTGCCTAATCAATAAGGACTTCCCTCATTATGATGCATTAAATGGAAATCTTCGCTACCATCAACACGCCCTCCCCATATTTCTTATCCCTTTTATCCTGCCTGCATACTTAACACTATTTGTCATGCTATATATTTATTTTATTTCTGTTTATTTTCTTCCTCTTCCCACTACGAAAAAACTGTAAACCACAGGAAAGCAAGGACTTTGTTTTATTGTATCCCCAGGCCTAAAACAATGCCTAATTTATGCAAGGTGATCAATAATATTAGTGTAAAAAATACATAAAATTGTTAACTGGAACAAATGAATTGTAGCTGTTGGAGGAAGTTTCTCTCTGAAATCAGACACGGTTGCATCTATTTAGAGAGGGGCAAAAACCTGTTTTTTTGGGAAAACCTGTTCCTCTACCCTTTCCTTCCATTATCTCCATATCTATCTCATACCTATTCTCCAGTTTTCCCCTTCAATCTAACAAATAATTTCTGAGGATTTAGTTCATGCTCTTAATTGGCTTGTTACCAGACTCATTCCTTCCAATCTTCTACCTAAAACAAATCTGATCTGTTCTCCCCAGTTTAAAACACTTGCATGGCTCCCCATTATCTTTAAAAACGAGAAGTGAATGTCTTAGAATGGTTTCAGATGGGCCTTCATGATCTTGACTCCTGCATACCTCTCTAGCTTAAACCATCAACATTCTCGTTATAACCTTTCTTTTGGTCATTATGTACTGAAATTGTTTCAGTTCTAGAAATGTACTTTTGTATGTTCATTGTTGTCTGCTCTGCCTCCCCCTAATAAGTAATTCCTATTAATCCTTCAGATCTCACTTAGATGTCACTTCCTCTAGAAAGCCTTTACACACATACCCCACCCTCTTCCAGCCAACTCTCTAGAATAGGTAGATTAAGTATAGTGCAGATACAGATAAATTGGGAAGTTTAAGGAAATTAAACTTCTGAAATGAAGTTAGAACACAGTAGTTAAGATCTCTTTAAATCATGGTTAGAGTTCTTTAAGAACTTTGTATAAAATTTTTCTTTATTGATTTTACAGAGAAAGGAAGAGAGAGAGGGAAACATCAATTTGTTGTTCCACTTATTTATGTATTCATTGGATGGTTCTTATCTGTGCCTTGACCAGGAATTGAACCCACAACCTTGGTGTAGTAGGATGACACAATAAACAACTGAGCTAGCTACCTGGCCAAGAGATGAACTTCATAAAGTTTTTAAAGCTTTGTTGCCATGAAGTACAGGGAAAGATCATGAGCTTTGATGTCAAAAATCCTGAATTCAAATTTTATCTCTACCTCTCCTTTAGGTAGTTACTTAGCCTATGAGCTTCAGTTTCCTCTTCTGGAAAATGAGATAAATAATATCAAAGTTGCAGAATTTCAAAAACTAAGAGACTGTCTAACGCCTGATGTGTTATTTTTGTCTTCTCATATGGGATGCTTTCTAAGGGAGAGGGTTCTGTCTTTGTCTCTTTCTGGGCAACAAAAACACAAACACTAGCTGTGAAGATTTGTGATTTGTGTTAGCTTTGGTTTATTTCTCCCATTGTACTGATCAGCAGTAAAACCTTTATTGTAGAAAGGGCCTGCCCAGGAAATGAAGGAACTGGAACCTTACAGGGGTGTCAGCAGCCCTAAACAGGAAAGGGTTAAGAGGTCTTCCTGGAGGATTATTGGTAAAGGCAATACAATAAAGTAATGAACTTGAAGAAAGAGAAAGGGCTCCTGTGGAACCAAATTAACTAGGGAAATAGTTCCCTGAGGCTATTTCATAGATTCTTGCTGTCCTTAAGTTATCACAGGTAGGTAGAAATGAGTAAAATAAGGACAAATGATACATATAAAACTAAATGCATATACAGGTATTTAAAGGATTGTCCTGTTCCTGGCTGGTGTGGCTCCGTTGGTTGGAGAATGGTCCCCTACCCAGTCAGGTCCTGTACGGGGAGGCAACTTATTGATGTTTCTCTTTCTTCCTTCCTCTCTCTCTAAAATCAATAAATTAAAAAGAAAATTTAAATAAAATAACAGATTGTCCTTTATTCTGACATGATGTCTTCCTATCTATTGGTGTTAACAATTTTTTTTAAATGAACTTACTGTGAGCTCTGTTGGGAGGACACCCCCCCCCCTCCAATTTACCGTATTTTTTGGACTACATGACGCACCTAGGTTTTAGAGGAGGAAAATAGGGGCACAAAATTTGAAGCAAAAAATGTGGTCCTGCTCCTGCCTCCTGTGACCCTGCTCCACCCCGCCCCCCACCAAGCAAGCTAGGTAAGCTACATTCGGACTGTAAGAAGCACCCCCATTTTCCTCCCAAATTTGGGGGGAGTGCGTCTTGTAGTCCAAAAATACGGTAGGTCCAATTGGTGGATCTTAAATTAAGTGACAATAAATAAACAGGAGAAAAGTTTGTTTCTAGCAATGCCCTATAGAAACTAGCTCCAAGAATACATGGAGGTAAAGGTTTATATGCTGGTATGATAAAGTAGGAGAGTGGTTTAGAGTTTCAAAGGATTGCTAGTTCTAATGAGTGTTGTTGATACCATCATTTTGGAATGTCCCGGTGCCTGTGGTCAGTGCCTCCCTGACTGAAGATCTCCCTGAAGGTACCTGGGGTTTGTGGCAGCTGATTCACACAAAGATCGGTTCTAGTCAGGTAAGGTATGTCAGATAAGATTTCTCTCTGTAACTTCTATAACTTAGATGTTTTCACATTGAGGTGATCTCTATAAGGAGTTTCAGTTTACAGAGTTGTCGATCTCTTTGCCCAAGAAATTTTCTTCCCAAATATGTAAAATGGTATGTTTTATTGTAGAGCCAGTAGGGTCAAAAAATCGTAAATTTGGAAAGCTGTCAATGGGGTCAGTTCTTTGAGATAGGCCAATAAAGTGCATAGAAATAGCCTTAATAGTTAAATTGGGTTTTTCCCCTTTATAACACAGTGGTTTAAGAGCGTAGATTTCAGACTTGGCCCCTGGCCAGCTATCTTGGTTAGAGCGCCACGCCAATACGCCAAGGTTGCAGATTCAATCCCAGTCAGGGCACATACAAGAATCAACAAGCGCATGAATAAGTGGAACAACAGATTGATGTTTCTCTCTGTCAAATCAATAAATAAAAGGTTTTTTAAAAAAGAGCATAGACTTCAGAGTCTGACAGACATGAGTCTTCTGTGTGACTCTGACACCTCCTAGCTTGTGACTATGGCAAAGTTATTTAATAACTCACAATTTCCTTATCCACAAAAGAGAATAATTATCTTCTTTTCAAGGCTGTTGCAAAGCTTAGGTAAGAAAATATACACATTTGCACATTAAAAAGGCTTAGCATAATGCTTGCCTTGATATATTGTACTTTTTGGCTACATTGGAACTCCAAGTCAACTATTGGCATTGACTTAATATCTAGTGGTATTTGAAATTATGGACCCCTTGCAATAGTACCTGGTCCATAGTGCTAACTGATTGACCCTGTTAAAGAAAATTCAGAAGCACAAGATCACTTGTGTTAAAACTCATGATACCAAACAAGAGATTTAATATCTGACCTAATTGCTGTTTCAACCTCTCCCAGAAACATAATCCTAATCAACCAGTCTGGAGTTTTCTGGTCAACATCAATGAGGTAACCTGTCAGGTAGGCCCCCTCCATTTCCTGCCCCCTCCCCTCAAAGGAAGACCAGATAATATGCATGATAAAAAGCCAAAAGAATGTGTCCTGGTCTAAATATATATAATCCTTTCTTGGCTTTTGTTAATAACTCCCTTGCTTCACCCTTCTTCCTATAAAAACTTTACATTGTGCACAACCCTCGTGGAGTGCCCTTCTAATTGTCAGATGGGATGCAGCCTGATTCACAAATCATTTAATAAAGCCAATTAGATTTTCAAATTTACTGTTGAATTTTGTTCTTTAGCCACCCTTAATTTAAACTATAGTTGATCTATTCCCATAGGTTTTAAAAAATATATATTTTAAAAAAGATTTTGTTTATTTTTACAGAGAGGGAAAGGGAGGGAGGAAGAAAGGGAGAGAAACATATAGACTGATTTCCTCCTGCACACCCACAACCGGGCGGGGCTGCAACCCAGGTGTGTGCCCTAACCTGGAATCAAATCGGTGGCCTCTTGGTTTGGGGGAGGACGCCCAACCCACTGAACCACATCAGTCAGGGCCCCCATAGGTTTTTAAAGGGGAAGACTCTTTAAATCCACAAACAACAATGTGATTTATTTCATGAACCAGTTTCAGAGGGCTCTTGATTACACTTTTGTCTTCACATACAAAGACATCCTTACTGAGATTGAACAAAGCAGCGAAAGGTTTTACAAAGAGTGGAGATTCTGGTGTTAAAACAGGTTGTCTAGGTTGTAATCTACAAGTTCCTCTACTTATTATCTGTGTGAATTGATGCCAGTAATTTGACACTAGGCTTCCCCTTATCTGTAAAACAGGAGATAATTATCTCCCCTTATAAGATGTTGGAGGGTTAGACTGAACACAGTACTTGGTTCATTATTCATTCATATTTGTAGTTTTGAATTGATGAGAACACAAATTAGGTAGAAAATTCATTTGGTAACTCAACCTCCATATTCAAATATGATAATCACATTCTAAATATGTGTTTGAAATGGTTCCTTTTTCAAAAAATAAAAATAAAAAATTGCCCTGGCTGGTGTAGCTCAGTGGATTGAGTGTGGACCTGCAAACCAAAGGGTCACCAGTTCGATTCCCAGTCAGGGCACATGTCTGGGTTGCAGGCCAGGTCCCCAGTAGGGGGTGCACAAGAGGCAGCCACACATTAATGTTTCTCTCTCTCTCTTTCTCCTTCCCTTCCCCTCTCTCTAAAAATAAATAAATAAAACCTAAAAAAAATTTTTTTTTTAATTTCACCCTGGCCCGTGTGGCTCGATTTGGTGGAGCATCATCCCAAACCAAAAAGTTTGCCGCTTTGATTCTCAGTCAGGGCACATACCTAGGTTGCAGGTTCAGTCCTCGGTTGCGGTATGTACAGGAAGCCAACAGATGTTTCTTTTTCTAAAACAGTGATGAAAAAAATGTTCTGGCATAAGCATAACATTTTTTAAAAAATTACAGTTGACATACAATATAATATTAGTTTTAGGTATACAAGATAGTTATTAGACACTTATATAACTTACAAAGTGATCACTCCCATAAGTTTAGTACCTCATCTGACACCATACATAGTTATTACAATATAACTGACTATATTCCCTATCCTTTACTTAGATCCCTGTGACTATTTTATAACTGGCAATTTGTACTTCCTAATCCCTTTACCTTTTTCACTCAGTCTCCCAAATGCCCTCCTATCTGGCAACTGTAAGTTTGATTTCTGTGAAAAATGGTTCCTTTTATGTGTATTAATGTAAAGTGAAGGGAAAACAAAGTGTTTTTTTTGTTCTTAGTTCTTATATTTGCATCCCATTCTAGGAGAGACACTCATTGGAGATGGTCCTTGAGTGAGTCATTGCAAGATGATTAAAAAAAACCTGTCTTATTCAATGCATGGGAGAAAGCCATTCATCTGCAACTTCTAGTCGCTGGTGCCATTTCTCCAAACCTGCTCCGAAGGCTGGCTTCTGGAAGCCAAGAGCTCAATGTGGGTACTCCCACTCTATGACTTACTCTTTCATAGATTGTGTAAAGGCTGAATTTTGAGACTGCATTAGAATCAAATCAAATCATAGCCCTGGCCAGGTGGCTCAGTTAGTGGGACCATCTTCTGTACACCAAAAGGTTGCAGGTTTGACCCCCAGTCCAGACATATGCTTGGGTTGCAGTTTTGATCCCCAGGGGTGCATGTCTGAGGCAACCAATCCATGTTTCTATCTCCCTCTCTCTAAAAGTCAATGAACATATTCTTAGGTGAGGATTTAAAATATATATATATATGAGACAAAAATGACCAATATGAGTGCTCAAGATTACTGCCTTTTCACCTCCTCCTTTCAATTTGAGGAGCTATGCAGTTAGTCAGACTAGTTCATTGGAATATTATGATGCAGATTAAGAATGGGGAGTTGGAGGTGGCAGGATAATCAGAAGGAAAGAAAAAAAATAGCCAAGACAGAGTAGGTCATACAATAAAAACAGTGAGGAAGGGTAGGAGAGGGTGAAGAATGGAGGCAGGCTTTTAATTTTTAATTTTTGAAGTGTTGGCTATCAACAACACAGCTCAACAATTGGTTGGTTTAAATATTAACCAAAGATATTTGTTGTCTTCGTTGGTATGTATCACCCATAGCAACACTATGTAACTTTTGAGTGAATTATTGGTGAAATAATAAACAGTTAAGAAAAACCAACAAACTCCTTTTAAAACCACTATTACTCCAACACATCTAAGCTGATGTTTGTGTTGTGAAGTCATAGTATTTGTAGTGGCCATTCATTGACAATTCTATAGCATCTAAACACTGCCCAATCATACCATCCTTAAAGGACAGTTAATCTCCACTCTGACAATTTGGTGCACATTCTTTTCTGTACCAATGCTATCTATGTAAATAGTTGTTATACTCTATTGTTTAGGGAATAACAACAAGAAAAATAAGTCTGTACATGTTCAGTACAGATACAATCATCGTAGGCCTGATTACACAGTACACACATCAACAAAGTAATTTTTTTCCAAATATTTTCCACCCAGTGTTGGTTGAACCCGCAGATGCAGAACCTGCCATTACAGGGGTCAACTGTACTGCCTAAGTCTAAGAAATCTCATACTATTATGCAACAATATGGTGTGTGGGCGGGGGGAATCCATTGGATTGGGGGTTGGGATATAAGAATTGTGCTGGACTTTGTTACTAACTTGCTATGACACTTGGACAAGTTCATTTTACCTAAGACTTAGTTTCTTCAAATATAAAATGAAGTTTCTTAAAGTAAAATCACTAAGGATTCTTCCAGGTCATGGGGTTCTTCTATAATATTATACTTGGTTTTTTGGTAATCTGACTAAATGTACTTTAAAAATATACATACTATCAGTTAATTATCTCAATAGTTTTGTGAATGAATGTCAACCCGGACATTATGTTCCCTAGTAAGTCTTCTTGGGCAGTGTAATGGGTGCCCCATTTGGTTTAGGTGTAGTTTCTGTGCCTCTGTAACAAGCACTGTAGACTGGTCTGTAATATGACATTAAATAATATTTATTTATCTACTTATTTAATATTTCTTCTTCACAAATCTTTTAATTTCTGAGGGATTTATAAATGATACAAATTCCAACACTTACATAGTACCTAGCATACATATTTAATGAAATGAATAAATGGAGCAAGCCCTGACCAGTAGCTCAGTTGGTTAGAGGGTTTCCCTGATACATCAAGGTTGTGAGTTTGATTCCTGGTCAGGGCACATGCAAGAGTCAACCAGTGAGTGCATGGATAGGTGGAGCAACAAATTGATGTTTCTCTTCCCCGCCCCCCTCTCTCAAATCAACAAATAATATTTATTTTAAAAAAGGGAAAGAAATTATCTTTACAAACTGAAGCAGAATAAGCAGCAGCCAGGAAAATTCCTTGGCAAGTGGAATGGGGAAACTGAGACAGAGAGCTGATTCATCAGGCCTCATATCCAGCACCCTGACTGGCTTGCCTCCTTCCTTCTTGCATGACCACTTTCTTAAGCATTAACCCCTCGGGACAATGAGGTTCTGATCAGCATCAAACCATCTTTCGGAACAAAACCTGGGGTCTATTTACCATAGAGACAGAGTTTTGGTCAAACTAGAGATAACATCTAGGCTTCATTTGTGTTTCAGCTCCAGGCCCAGAAAAGCAGCAAAACCAGAGGAAGCAATGCCATGGCTGGCATTAGGACCAGAAGCAATGGCCAATAAACCTCTGTGACCAATCAGTAGAGACCACGACCCTGACCTATAGACTACCTGGAAAGTTAATGAATATTCTGTTGAGATCCTCCTCTGAGACCTCCCCTAAAACCCTGCCTTTGGAAAACAGATAAAAACCTTTAAGACAAAGGACCCAGCGTGTTCACATGTTCACTCAAGTTCTCTCTCCCCACCTCCCACCTCTCTCTCTCTCTCTCTCTCTCCCGGATGTCCAACCTGCAGCCCATGGGTCACATGTGGCATAGGATGGCTATGCATGCAGCCCAACACAAAATCATAAATTTACTTAAAACCTTTTTTTTCTTCATCAATTTTGTTAGTGTTTGTGTATTTAATGTGTGGCCCAGAGACATCAAAATGTTGGACACCCCTGTGTCTAGAGCAAGACATTTCCTTCTTTCTTCAGGCATGTATCTTTGCTTTTCTTTCTCCTAAACAATAAGGGTCCCCATAATACTTGCAACCAGGGGAGCAGGGGGCAGCAGCAACTTTCCTGGGCTAACCCCCTGAAAAGGTCTCCAAAGGTCCTTTTTTTTTGCCTCTGTCACTTGTTTCCTGAGTCCCTGCAGCACAGGTGCCTCGTTTCCTCTGCCTCTGTGACTTTCTTTCTAAAAGGCCAAGGCAGCTCTCTGAGCAGCCCGCTTGAGGCGTCTCTTCAAGTGTACTTTGGCTTTGCATGTTAAATAGACTTCCTCTTACATTAGAGTTCTTGGCTCTGAATTCTTTCTTTGCTGAACTCAAGAACCAAGAGCTGACAATGCCGGAAACAAAACCATTGGACTTTTTCAGAAAGTAATTGTTACAAGAGGATAACTCAGGAATCAGAATCTTTCATTAGTATTAAATTTTAAAGCAAATGTCTAGAATCAAAGTAGACAAGACACACTTTACATAAAATTTATAACATTTATTTAGGCAAAAAAAAATTCCGAAAACAAAAATCTGTACACACAACATTAAAACCTAAGTGATGTCCTGATTTAAAATATAGCATGATTCATGGACAGAACACTGCCATTCACCTGGCCAGTGTGAGAACGGTGCCAGCAGTCCAGAAAACTAAGAACCTTTGAAATGTATACACATTATACTTTCGAATAAATTTTTCAAATCCTTTGAAAGGAGTTCAACTAAACTCTTCCATTAGAATTCAAGCTAAAGATACTTTTATCATGCTCACAAGTCAGAATTTGACAGTAGGGTTTCTACAAAAGTCAGGGATTTTAAAATTTTATTCTTGCAGGTTATCTGAGAACACGAATCTTGATATAATATCTTCCCATTGTTAAAGGAAGAAACCACTCTGAACCCAATTTGAACAGTTTTTCCAAAAGTGAGTCCCAAACTGAGCACATACTATTAATGAACTAGATTTACAATTTCCCACAAAATAATTTTGATAAATTTGATTTTCTAAATATTCTTAATAGTCACTCTGTCTAGCTATAAAGTTAGGTTGTGCTGTCCAAAAGAGCACTGCTTCATCCAGAGAAATAAGAAACAGCATCAATTTTCTCATAGATTACCCAAAAAAACTGGGGGATGGAAGAAACAGGCAAAGAAAGCTCTTTCTTAGGCTACCTATCAGTTAACATAGAATGTCTTTCATTAAGATTTGGAAACTAAAGAATGCATAATTAGGACTGTACCATGTCATGCAAAGATTATGTAATACTAAAATAGATAAAGCAATTACTCGTTTAAAGCACATTCAGCAAATTTTCCTATCATACTGCTATTCTCATCACTGGATGAAGGCTGGATATGTGTTATTTCTAAAATAAACAGTTCATGGGTTAACACTAAAAATTAAAAATGTGTCAATACAAAGCAAACAGTCAAGATTAAACATCCAATATCCACACAATCATTTGAAACTGCTACAATGGATTTGAGAGGGAAACCATAAGTTTGCAAATCTCTCTGTAAGCTTAGAATACTGCTCTGAAGCCCTAGCCACAAAGTCCCTAAATAAGTATTCAATAACATACAGATAAAACTGCCCACAGCAGCTGACAATGTGATAGTGCCTTTAACTTACACCTTTAGTTTAATAATACTGCTTATCCCAAGATAAAAGTTGCACAATAACCAAACAATAAGTTTGTTTTCCCTGCTACTCAAGACCTCTTTTCAAACTTGGGTCCTGCTGCATATTGTTCCATGGCAGGGAAGGGGTGGAGGATGGTAGTGGGTATATGTCATCCATGCCTTTTGAAACATTAAGCCAAAACCACAATCCATTCATCTAATCTACTACCCCCATTTAGCACATAAAATATATTTTCATTAAAACATGGTTCAAAGGGCTAGAAGATGACCCAATGCTATCTTAACACGCAGCATAATAAAAAAGTCATCCAAATGAAAGTGACTGGGGAGAAAAAGGACCAACTCCAATGGTCCCACTAGTGAAAGCAACTTCCTAGGCTGGAGATATAAGATTAATGTTTTTAAATATGGGTCTCTCTTTGGATGTTCACCATCAAAAGATAAAATTACATTTTCACAGCGGCCTATAGTGATTCACCGCCACCTTGGGTAATTCACTTAAATTGACTGGAGCCACTAAATAGCATTTCTATCCAGGAGTGAGGAGCTGCAATATTAAAGTTAATTCCTGGAATTGTGGGTCTCATATGATTTTTTAAATACTCAATTAAGATCAGTAGCCACTGAGTCCTTGGCCAGAGAGTAAACTAACCTCTTATTACTACTTGATTTATATTTCTTTTCAACTGCAAAAGAAAAAAAATGATTTTTTAGAGTACAAAGATCACAGCAAAACTTACTTGATGGAAACAATGAAATGGCTTAAATATTTTTGCTTTAATTTCAGAATGTTCTTGTGTTAATGATACCAACATCCATCAATATACTCTAAAAAGCCTAATTCAATTTCCTTTAGCTCTAACTCTTGCTGTTGCTTGCGGACTGATGTAGTGATATTTTACAATATCTGAGCACACCTACAATTTGAGCAATGAGTGGTTCAACCCTAGTCTAAATTGTGCTTGAAACAGTACCTTTAAGCCATGGAAGAGGTAACCCTTGAAGGCACCAGTACTGTTAAATTCTATTACACAGATGTAAAAGGGAGGCCTAATAGATGCTAACTGTAGAGACAGGCCAGTTATGCCTTATAATTTTGATATACACATCTATCATATTTTAGCCAGATTCAAGACCTTAGAAACAATTCTGAGACTTAATTAGATATACAATTTAAAGAACCATCCCAACAATAAAGGCACTACAATTTTTATATATTTGGGATGTGATCGATTATTTTGCTTTTAAGAATCAGAGGTATCTGGCCATCACCAGTGTTCAAAGTAGTAAATTAAAATATTTTTGAGTCTTCATCTATCAACAAGTTATTCTGCATAATGAAGAGATTTATTATTTTCTGTACATTTATAGCCATTTCTAAAAACAATCTGTTAAGACAAAAATCTAGGATTAGCACGTAAAGACATGCACTTTTGTCTTGAACAGGATACAAGAAGAGCTTGAGGCCAAACTTTTCAAATAGGCTCTCCTTTAATCACACAAGCTAGGAGACCTGGAAATGGTCACTATAGCTACTAGCAACTTCCAAGCTCCTGTAGGCTGTCATTTTCTACATTTTGCCTTAAACATTAAAATTCAAAATAAAAGTGGGGGAGGGTTTTAAAGAACTTTCCATTTCCTCTGAAACAGACTTAATCTGTGAAAATTTATGCTGTACCTGTAACATTTTCTTAAACCAATTAAGTCAAAATTAACCCACAATTTAATTTGATTTTTAATGGTTCTAAAAAGCTATTCAATACTTTTTTAGTTTAAGTTTTCATCCCTGTGGAGGAGGAGCAAATAATTCAAGTGTGATTATTGTAATAGTGGTATAAAATGTATACATCAAAAATGTTATCAGCATACTAATAAACCAGCTCCTTTCTAAATTGTTTCTGAATTATCACAATAATTTAAACATACCATTTAAAATCTCTATTGAAAAAATTTTGGTCATCTATGAAAAGAAATGCAGTCATATGAGATTGTGATTAACCTTATTCACAAACTAGAATTTGAAATGGGAATTAGGTTTCTTGGTGATTTGCTGCCTCCCCACTGCCATTATTGATATAATGATAACTGATTCTTTACTATATTAAAGTTATATTACCTTTACTTTAATATACCTTTACTATATTAAAGTATATTAAAGGAAAGGCAACTGTCTAAAAAATAAAACCATCAAAAAGTATTTTCTTTCATGCACTGCACCTGCAATCACTACATTTAACAACAGTCTAATTCTTGTTATTCATTTTTGGCAGTGAGATGTGCACATTTTTTCCCAGCATGAAAACATTAAGATACACATAACTTCTTGTGGCAAAATTTACTGTTGTTAACTGTATTTTAACTGAGCAGGTAACATCTTGGGTAGTCTCCATTTCACTGAACAAAATGACTTTGAAATAGAGTTGGGACAAGAATGGTCAGTTCTAAGGAGACAGTTTAAAATTCACATTTTCACAACAATGTGACAGATTCGGACAGTCAATCTTTAACACAGAATGCTGTAATATTTTACACTGTGATGGTTAGGGAAATATTTCCAGAGAGTAACCAGCAGTCTGTGTAGGGAGCAGAAGCCCATGCTTCCAGGAATAAATATGAAGCAGCAACTACTGTTCACACCCTAGGACGACAGGTAAACTCCAGAAGGATAGCCTGCTCCAGTTTAAAAACGATACCATAAGACCAGACCTTTCCCCAATTCTTAAACTCTGTTTTCCCTTAATAGTTTTTCTTTTTAATATATTTTTCTTCCAGCCATCCAGACTCCAGCCAGTGAGTAGCTTTCCCAAGGAGAGGATTCAGATTTCCATTCTTTCACACTAAGAAGGGCATCTTAAAAAACGTACACAGATAGAGAATAAAGGCATTTTATACAGACGCAGTAAAAAATTTACAACTGAAGCAATGTCAGAAATCAGGTCAACAGCTTATCTGAAGCTGCAAACTGACTGGAAGGGTCTTTAAGATCAGAAGAGTCTGGCCTAAAGGTTCGTGCAAATTTTATCATAAAACTGTAGAATTTCAAGCACAGGTAAGTGCAAACACTGAAAGATGTGGAAAATTTCCTAAAAAGCAATGATGAAGGAAGAGACCCTTCTTACCTCATAAGTTAAAAATCACAAAACAAATTAAGAGACCATTCACATGGGCAGTACTGTACATCATCAGTCTCAAACTGATCTAAGATTCTTGTCATAGAAACCCCAAAACATCACAGAGGGTAAAGATATTCCAAATGAACCTATCACAAAAAGGATTGTGATTCAATTATCCAATTGCCTATGGCTATCAATTTAGTCTGGCCTGGGGCTGCTTTTTACAGGGAGGGGGTCTCCCATGGCGTACAATGTGTTTTTCTAAGCTGTCCAGAATGGCCACAGCAATCTGCTGGACATGGGGATCAGTCTGTTCATGTTCTTTGATGTTGTATAAATGCTGCAATCCTCCTTCCTCAATCAGCATGCTGCAATACCTTGAGGCTGAAAGAAATTAAGAGAAAAAGCTTTTCTTAAATTACTTAAAAATTATTCCACAAAAAAAGTTTTTTTCACTTAAATTTTAGCTGTTTTGTTATAGACTACTAACATATGCTACAGCTTGATAAATACCTTTGCAATGATGTTATGTCTACACTGCAAGGGTCCACAGGTCCAACTAATACACATACCATGCATACATTTACATGTATATTTTAATCATAACCTTAAGACATAGACAATCTGGAAAAAATGTTTTTAAAGACTTTATTTATTTTTAGAGAGAGGGGAAGGGACGGAGACAGAGAGGGAGAGAAATGTCAATGTGTGGTTGCCTCCCACGTGGCCCCCACTGGGGACCTGGCCAGAAACCCAGGCATGTGCCCTGACTGGGAATTGAACTGGCAACCCTTTGATTCACAGCCTGCGCTCAATCCACTGAGCTACACCAAGTTGTAAAAACTCTTTACATGAGTATATTCTAAAAACAAGTCCCTCATCAAATATATAATTTGCAAATATTTTCAATCATTTTGTGGGATATTTTTTACTTTCTTTTGTTTTAAAAAGGTTTTATTTATTTATTTTTTAGAAAGAGAAACAATGGTGTAAGAGACAAACATTGCCATGTTGCGTCTTGCATGTACCCCGACAGGGCACCAAACTAGTAACCCAGGGATGTGCCTGACCATGATGCCCAACCAACTGAGCCACACCAGTCAGGGCTTTTTGTTTGTTTGTTTGTTTTTTGTTTTTTCACTTTCTTGATGGCGTCCTTTGAAGTACAAAAGTTAAAAAATCTTTTATTACATCCAATTAAATTGCTTTTTTGGTCACTTACTCTTTTGGTTTCCTTCTAAGAAACAATTGCCTAATTCAAGGTCATAAAGATTTATGCCTGTTTACTTCTAAAAGTTTTATATGTTCATGTTTATATAAAAGTAGCTCTTACTTTTAGGCCTATAACCCATTTTAATTTTTATGTATGGTATGAGGTAAGGGTTCCAGTTACTTCTTTTACATGTGTCTATTCATTTTTTCCTGCACCATTTGGAAAAACACATTCTTTCCTCACTGAACTGTGTTGGCACCCTGTCAAAAATCCACTGACCACAGATATATGGATTTATCTCTGCATCCCAATTCTTTAAAAAGATTTTTTTATTGATTGATTTTTAGAAAGAGGAAGGGAGATAGACATTGATTTGTTGTTTTACTTACTTATGCATTCATTGGTTGCATCTTGAATGTGATTGACTGAGGATTGAACCTGCAACCTTGGCATATCAGGACAATGATCTAACCAACTGAGCTATCAGGCCGTGACTGTATTCTCAATTCTAATGCATTAATCTATATATTTATCCTAATGATGTTGAACACTTTTCATGTGCTTATTCACCATCCATGAAGGATCTGTTCAACTCTTTTACCCATTTTTATAAACTTCTATTGTTTTCTTATTACTAAGCTTTGAGAGTTGTCTATACATTTTGAATACAAGTGCTTAATCAGGCATGTAATTCACAAATATTTTGACCCAGTGAGTATATTGGCTTTTCATTCTCTTAACAATGTCTCTTAAAAAGTAGAAATCCCAAGCCTTGGACTTCCAGTCAAAGTGGAGGCATAAGTAGGCAGGCTTCGCCTCCTTGTGCAACCATAGAAAGAATTACAACTAGATCTCAGAACAAAAAACACCCAGAAAAGCGAGCTGTAAGGAAGTCTGACAACCAAGGATTTAAAAAAGCCACATTCATCCAGATGGGTAGGAAGGGTGGAGTCAGAGAGATGGGTGGAGAGGCGTAGAGACGCACTGTGGTGCAGAGAGCCAGTGGTGGCGGAACAGACAGTGCCAAATTCACGCATGGTGTATAAAAATTGGGAGGGATACCTTGGGAGAGAGGGATCCCAGCGCCAGGCCAGACTACACAGCCCAGGGTTCCAGCACAGGGAAGATAAATCCCTGTAACTTTTGGCTGTAAAAAACAGAGGCGGTTTGGGCAGCGGAAAAAACTGCTAGATTTTCAGGGGACTCCATTTAAAAGGTCTGCACAGACTTAGAACATACCCACCCACTCTGGGATTCACCACCAGGGCAACAGATGGAAGTGTGCCAGTCGCATATGGGAAGTAGGTGAAATGACTGGAAATGGTGAGTGCTGGGAAAACCTCTAGATGCTAGGCACTGGCACTGTCCCCTCTCCGAGCCCTCTTCCCACACAGAGCCACAAAGTGGTGAAGCAGGCCCTGCCCTGGTGGACCTAAGGCTCTACCTCACACAATTTACAGGTGCCTTTTCTACAACAGGCCGTGCTACTAAGACAGGAGTCAAAGAAGTTCTACCTAATACACAGAAACAAACAAAAGAAGACTGCCAAATTGAGGAAAAGACAAAGAAATATGGCCCAAATGAAAGAACAGAACAAAACCTCAGAAAAAGAATTAAACGAAAGGGAGATAGCCAACCTATCATACACAGAGTTCAAAACACTGGTGACCAGGATGCTGAAAGAACTCAGTGCGGCAACAACATAAAGGAAGAAATGAAGGCAACACTAATTAAAATAAAGAAAAATCTACAGGGAACCATCAGTGGAGGGGAGGAAGCCAGGATTGAAATAAATTATTTGGATCCTAAGGAAGAAATAAGCATTGAACCAGAATAGCAAGAAGAGAAAAGAATTAAAAAAACAAACAAAAACAAAAAACAAAGATAGAATAAGGAGCCTCTGGGACATCTCCAAACATACCAACATCCGAATCATAGGGATGCCAGGAGAAGAGGAAGAGAAAGAAATTGAAAACTTATTTGAAAAAACAATGAAAGCTTTTCACGAAGATGGCGCCCAAAGCAAAGAAGGAAGCCCCTGCCCCTCCCAAAGCCAAAGCCAAGGCAAAGGCTTTGAAGGCAAAGAAAGCAGTGCTAAAAAGCGTCCACAGCCACAAAAAAAAGAAGATCCGCACGTCACCCACCTTCAGGAGGCCTAAGACACTGCGGCTCCGGCTCTGTAGGCAGCCTAAATATCCTCAGAAGAGCGCCCCCAGGAGAAACAAGCTTGACCACTATGCCATCATCAAGTTTCCCCTGACTACTGAGTCAGCCATGAAGATAGAAGACAACAATACACTTGTGTTCATTGTGGATGTCAAGGCCAACAAGCACCAGATCAAACAGGCTGTGAAGAAGCTGTATGATATTGATGTGGCCAAGGTCAACACCCTGATCAGGCCTGATGGGGAGAAGAAGACATATGTTCGACTGGCTCCAGACTATGATGCTTTGGATGTTGCCAACAAAATTGGGATCATCTAAACTGAGTCCAGCTGGCTAATTCTAAACATAAAAATTTTATACTAAAAAAAAAAAAAAAAAGAAAGAAAAAATAATGAAAGAAAACTTCCCTAATTTGGTGAAGGAAATAAGACATACAAGTCCAGGAAGCACAGAGTCCCAAACAAGTTGGTCCCAAAGAGGACCACACCAAGACACAACATAATTAAAATGCCAAAGATTAAAGATAGAGAATCTTAAAAGCAGCAAGAGGAAAGAAGAGAGTTACCTACAAAGGAGTTCCCATAAGACTATAAGCTGATTTCTCAAAAGAAAACTTGCAGGCAAGAAGGGGCTGGAAAGAAGTATTCCAAGTCATGAAAAGCATGGACTTACAACCCAGATTACTCTATCCAGCAAAGCTATCATTTAGAATGGAAGGGCAGATAAAGTGCTTCCCAGGCAAGGTAAAGCTAAAGGAGTTCATCATCACCAAGCCATTAATACATGAAATGTTAAAGGGACTTATTTAAGGAAAAGAAGAAGGTCAAAACTATGAACATTAAAAGGGCAACAAATTCACAGCTATCAACAACTGAGTCTGAAAAAACAAACTAAGCAAACAACCAGAATAGGAACAGAATCATAGATATGGAGATCATTTGGAGGGTTTTCGGCTGGGTGGGGTAAGGGGGGAGAATAGAGGAAGGTTGCAGGGATTAAGAAGCATAATTGGTAGGTATAAAATAGACAGGGGGATGTTAAGAATAGTAAAGGAAATGGAGAAGCCAAAGAACTTACATGCATGACTCATGGACATGAACTATAGATGGGGGAATTATGGGAGGGAAAGGGTGTACTGGGTTGAGGAGGGCAAAGGGGAGGAAATTGGGTCAACTGTAATAGTATAATCAATAAAATATATTTTTAAAAAGTAAAAAAATAAAATAAAATAAAAAGTAGAAGTCCTTAAGTCTGATGAAGAACAATTCAGCAATTTTTTTCTTTTGTTCTTCACCATTTACTACCCCTGGCCACACTTTTGTCTCTTCAATTCTTCACGAGTTCAGTGTTTCTACATCTAAAAGGTATAAAAGATTCCTGCTTTGGTCACTTTTTCAGGTCTTCATTCTCTTGTGCAAGTTCCCATGGACTTGTAAAAATTCAATAAAATTTGTGTGATTTTTCTCTTATAAATCTGTGTTTGTTTGTTTAATTTTCAGACCTGTGTATTCACTTGAGGTAGCCACCTGGGTCCATGAAATAAGCGGATATGGGGTACTGCACCACTGGAGAGAGAGACTAAATCTGGACTTACTCCCCTTGCACCCGCTGAGGCACAAAGTGCTGGAGAGCCAAGAACTTTTTTCTGCCTTATAATGGGTAAGGTGATATTGTTGTAAGAGTAACAGTTTGATAAAGAATTAGAATTGGTAATTGAAATATTGGTTGTCTAAAAAGGGGAGTGGAAACCTAGCTGAGTAGCTTAGTTGCTTAGTGTGATGACCCGATTCTCCAAGATTGAGTTCGATCCCCAAACAGGGCACATACAAGAGTCAACCAATGAATGTATAAATGAGTGGAAGGGCAGGTTGATGTTTCTCTCTTTCTCTCTCTCTAAAAAAAAAAAAAAAAAGTCAGTAAATAAAAAGGGGAGGGAACGGGTAGGGGGAGATATACACCTGAGAGGCTGGCTTACACACCATCCCGAGTGTATGCTCACAACTCAATATGAGTGAGACCAAGGAGTGCCACCACTAAATATTTTTCTGTTTTTATGGTGGATCTGGGGAACAGGGAGTGGGAAAGGATGTGGGTATGACTATGTAATTCTTGCCATGGGAGAATATTGGTAATGACTTTTTTGTTTTCTTCTTCTTTATCACCCTATCACTTCAATTTTGGAAACGCCGCTACATGATGCAGTGGTCCCAGGACCAGAGCTGCAACTACAAATGCTGAAAACAGTGATGATACTGAAGAAGAGCAGAACAGGCCACTCCAAAATGTGCCGCTCTGGCATGTGGATTATTTTGAGCTGAAGGTAATCAAGACCCAATCAAGAAAAACTTTTACCTGTCCTATAACTACCAAAAGGAGTTTAGATAGGGGGTCTGGCCCAGAAAGAGAACTATTACCACAGACAACTTTTATCCAAACAACCTATCTGAAAAGGGCAAACATCTTAATAACAAACCTGAACAACCCTCCTCCCCTTTGAAGCCTCAGGCCCCTTCCCATTCCTTAGCTTAGGGTGGCACATAAGCCTCATGCAAAACTTGTCCTTGAGTCTCATGTTTTTATGGGGCTCCTGTACTTAAGAAATTACACATATTTTTCTCTTGTTAATCTGCATTATGTCAATTTGATTATTATACTAGTTAAAGGACCTGTAAGGATAGAATAAACATTTTTTCCCCTCCAACAGTTTTGGCAACTACAAAGGGACCTTCTCTAACCAGACACTGTTCACTCTAGGGCTACTGAAGCTGAGAGATCCTGGGAACTCTGACAAAAGACTGCATAAAGTAAGAATTCTGACCCTATCAGTCTCCCAGACCTCTGCTTGCAGGATCTGATGGAATCTAGGCTGGTGAGAGTTCTTTTCTTTTAAAAAATTTAGATTAGAAGAAAATATTTGTGTGAACTGTTCCTTGAGTACAATGACTTGGTAAAAACTAGTTATGAGTACTTTTGTTTTCTACTGATCCCTTTCTTCCCAGAGATGTTCATTCTTTAAAAAATTGATTTTTATTTTTTTAAAGAAGATTTTATTTATTTTTTGGAGAGAGGGGACAGGCGGGAGGGAGGGAGAGAAACATCAGTCGATTGGTTGGTTGCCTCTCACATGCCCACCAACCGGGGACCTGGACCACCACCTTGGCATGTCCCCCTGACAGGGAATCTAAATGGCAACCTTTCACCTCACAGGCCTGCACTCAATCCACTTATCTACTCAATCCACCAGGGCTGATTTTGGTTTTTTAGAGGGAGGGAGAGGGAGAGAGAGAGGAAAACATCAATTCGTTGTTGCACTTATTTATGCATTCATTGGGTGGTTCCTGTATATGTCCTGACCCTGACCGGGGATCAAGCCCGCAAGCTTGGCATATCAGGACGACACTCTAACCAACCGAGCTACTCAGCCAGGGCCTGGTCACTGTTTGCTTTTGTCTGTCTTGTTCTGTGTCATGAGAACTTGGCTTTATGACCAGTGAAAATGTTCTCTCTGGTCTCTGCCAACCAGCAGATGCAAATACCGGTATATATTTGATGGATAAATAACAGGCTGTGGCTCCAATAAGCCCTGTGACTGACTGTGCCAGCTCTCAGGGGAGTTTGTTGTACAGGGTCCTGGTCCATAAGGAGCCTTTGTTGTCTCAAGCTCCACTTGCTCGCTCTCTTTTTAAAAAAAATGTCACCAGAGGGCATGGTTATTAATTTTTTAATTTTTTTTTTAGAGAGAGGGCAAGGGAGAAAGGGAGAGAAAAACATCAATGTGAGAGAGAAACACCGATCATCTGCCTCCCATATACGCCCTGACTGGGGATCAAACCCACAACCTGGGCATGTGCCCTGATTGAGAATCGAATCCATGACCTTTTGGTATATGGGACAACGTTCCAACCAACCGAGCCACAGCAGCCAGGGCAACCCTTGCTACCTCACTGGTGCTGAAAAAAAAAAAAAGTCCCATTCCAACAGTACCTGTCTGGCATCAAAAATTAGCAGTTCTGTGACAAAGGAGTCTCATGTTCTTGTGGGAAACTAGAGATACTGTTTGTACTACACCATTCCTACCACCTGTGACAATGACATATAATTAATGTCTCTCAGTAGAGCTCTGTTGTTTTTTCCATGCACAGTCTCGCACAACTTGGTCAGATATATCCCTAAGTATTTCACAGTTTTTGACGTAGTTGTAAATGTCATTTTTTTCCATTTCTAATGGTAGTTGCTAATAAACAGAAATGTACCTGATTTATATATATTGATCTTGTATCCTGGAACCTTGCTAAACTCACTTATTAGATCTAGTTGCCCCTTTGCAGATTTCATGGGAATTCTCTACATAGATAACCATATCATCTGTTAATGGAAACAGTTTTACTTCACTCTTTGCATTCTGATGCCTTTTGTTTCTTTTTTGATCATACTGGACAGAACCTCCGTTGCAATGTTCAATAGGGGTAAGACTAGACATCCTTGTCTTGTTCCTGATCTTAGGGAGGACACATTCCCATTTAATTTTTCACTCAATTGAGCTGTAAGAATCCCTTACATGCCCTTTTTAGGACTGTATCTTGAATTTTGTCAAAATGCTTTTTACGCATCTATTGAGATGATCAGATTGCTTTTCTTTTTCTTTTTAAAGGTTTTATTTATTTATTTTTAGAGAGAGAGGAAGGGAAAAAGAAAGAGAGGGACAGAAACATCAATGTGTAGTTGCCTCTCACGCACCCCAAACTGGGGACCTGACCCGCAACCCAGGCATGTGCCCTGACTGGGAATCGAACTGGCGACTCTTTGGTTCGCAGCCCACACTCAATCCACTGAGCTACACTAGCCAGAGCCAGACTGCTTTTCTTTCCTGGTCTGGTAATAGAATGAAACACATTGATTTTCAAATGTTAAACCAACTTTGCATTCCTAGAACAACTTCCCTGGTCCATTGTGTTGTATTGTTGGGGTCCATTTGTTAAAAAGTTGCTAAGAATTTTCTCATCCATTTTCATGAGAGATATTATTCTATAATTTGCTTTTATAATGTTTTTGCCTGGTATTGATATCAGTGTAATTCTGATACCCTTTTTCTTTTTTGCCCCCCCAGCTTTCTTTCTCTGAGTTTCAGTTTGGGTAGTTTCTATTGCTATATTCAATTTCACTGACTTTTTCTTTTGTGTTATCTACTCTTAAGCTCATTCAGATATTTTAATGTCAAATATTTAAAATTTGGCTCTAGTATTTCTATTTTACTTATTTTTTATGTTTTCTTTTTTCTTCTATTAGTATTTATGGGGTTTTTTTATAGATTTTATTCATTTATTTATTTTAGAGAGAGGGGAAGGGAGGGAGAAAGAAAAGGAGAGAAACACTGATGTGCTAGAGATACATTCATTAATGGGTTGCTTCTCACATACCCCCAACTAGGTACTGGCCTGCAACCCAAGCATGTGCTGCGACTGGGAATCAAAGCAGCTACCCTTTGGTTCACAAGCTGGCACTCAATCCACTGAGCCACACCAGCCAGGGCAATATTCATTTTTTCTTTAAAATCTTGAAAATGTAGCTGTAAAAAAATGTTTTGAGGTTCTTTTTTGTTAATTCCATCATCATTATCATTTCTGGGTCTGTATTAATTGCCTGATTTTCCTCCTGGTTCTGATTTTCCTGCTGCTTCTTCTAGCAATTTTATCAGACACTTAACATGTCATTGAGTGTACAGATTTTGTTTTTTAAAAAAATGCCTAATTTTTCTCTGGCATACAGGTCATTTATTTGCAGAACAGTGTGACCATTTCAAGAATTGTTAAGTTTTGTTAAGGTTGCCCTAGAGAAGCCTTTATTTTAGGGCTAGTTTAATCTTTTCTGGCTCTTCTGACATCTGTAGTGAATGCCCTCGGTATCAGGTTTGTTGCACTTTTGGGAACTCAAATATTTCCCAACCTGTGTGAGCTCCAAGTGTTGTTCAGTTAGAAGCTCCTTGGTATGTATTCTTTCTCAGGCGTCAAGAAGTCTTACCCTAGGCATATATAACTTAGTATTCAGCCAAAGACTCAAGTAACCCTTATAAAGATTTCTACAGTTCTTTCTAGACATAGCTGGCACCTTTGCATCACTTTGCCCCCAAAATTCCAGACACCTCAGTCTCGTTGAACACTGATTTCTGTCTCCTCAGTTCAATAAAATTGTTGTGTTGTGCTTAGTTCCCCCACCCTATGCTGGGGTCTAATAAACGCCTCCGGGAAAAAAGCCAGTGAGACTGTAGAGCTCATCTCATTTGTTTCCCTCCTTTCAGGGATCGGAATCCTCGGTGCCTTTTGTATAATGTCTCAAAAGAATTGTTTCAAGTTTTCCCCCCTCTTCCCCCAGTTTTCCACTGTTTGTGGCTACAAAGATAGTCTGGTACCAGTTACTCATGACCCAGAATGTAAGCTTCTGCTTATATAATTTTCTATTAGGTCTTCTTAATGACATGTAAATATTCCATCGTCTACATTATTTCAACATTATTTACCCTTTCTATATTGCTGGGCCTCTAGGTTATTTAGAGTTATTTGCTATTACATATAATTATACAATGAGTATCTCTATAAAAAAAAGTGTTTGGGTATAGTTAAAATATTAAAAGGTAGATTACCTAAATGTGCATCCACAGGGAAGTAGCTACATATATTACCAACAAGTTCATTTAATAAGTGTACAGCCATATGTTTTGGGTTGAATTGTGTCCCCCAAAAAGACTGGTTAAAGTCCTAACCCCCAGTGCTCCAGAATGTGACCTTATTTATAAATAGGGTTGTTGTTGATGTAATTGCTTAAAATGAGATTATTAGGATGGGTCCTGATGCAACATGACTGGTGTTACCATGAAAAGGGGAGCCCTGGCTGGTGTGGCTCAGTTGGTTGGAGTGTTGTCCCATAACTGAAAGGTTATGCATTTGATTTGCAGTCAAGGCACATACCTAGGTTGTGGGTTCAATCCCTGGTCTGGGCGTGTACAATACTTGTTCTGGGTGTGTACAGGAGGCAACCAATCAATGTTTCTCTCATATCAATGTTTCTTTCTTTCCCTTCCTCTCTTTCTGAAAGCAATGAAAAAAATATCCTCAGGTGAGTGTTTAAAAAAAAAAAAAAAAAAGGTGAGATTTAGCCACAGAAACAGACACGCACAGAAGAAGATGATGTGAAGATACACATGGAGATGATGGCCATCTGACTAGAGTGATAATCTGCAAGCCAAGGAATGTCCAACAACCAGAAGCTAGAAGAGGAAAGGAAAGATTCTCCCTCAGAGCTGTCAGAAAAAGCAAGTCCCTAATCGATACCTTGATTTTTAGCTTCTAGCCTCCAGAGCTGAGAGGCAAATTAGTCCTGTTGTTTTGAACAACCCATTTGTGGTACTTTGTTATGGTAGCCCTAGGAAACTGATGTATCATATCAGAGAGATACTATGTGATTATTATAAATCACGTTGTCAAAAACTTTCTAAAATATGGAACAATGCAGCCCTGACCTGTGTGGCTCAGTCGTCCTGCAAAGTGAAAGGTTGCCCAAGCGAATGGATTCGTGGTCAGGGCACATGCCTGGGTTGCAGGTTTACATGTATGAGAGGCAACAGATCTGTTTTTCTCTCACATTGATGTTTCTGTCCCTCTCTTTCTCCCTCCCTTCCACTCTCTTTAAAAATAAATAAATAAGCCCTGGCTGGTGTGGCTCAGTGGCCAGCCTGAGAACCAAATGGTCACTGGTTTGATTCCCAGTCAGGGGACATGCCTGGGTTGTGGGCCAGGTCCCTGGCGAGGGGTGCACAAGAGTCAACCACACATTGATGCTTCTCTCCCTCTCTCTCCCTCCTTTCTCCTCTGTCTAAAAATAAATAAATAAAATCTTTAAAAAAATAATAAAATATTTTTTAAAATAGGAAAAATGTTCATTATAATGTATGAAATAGGTACTACTATTATTGCCATTTGACAAATCTGGAAACTGGGCCCACCACCTTAATAATTTAATTTGCTCAAGATGACATACAGAGAAAGTGGTGAAATATGATTTGATCTGGGTAGATTCCTGTGTGCTCATAACCACTATGCTATACTATCTCTTAACTGTTAAAAGCTATAAGCATTAAAACTTTTTATAAATTCTATTTAAATATAAACAAAATACACCAGGAAAGTAAGAAAGCGGGTGAGTTGGAGATAAAATATTCTAACATTCCCCAAATTACAGTACATTTTAGAATAAATTCTTCAGAGTGGTCATTCCATAGCATAAACTTTAAAAAAACACTGACATTTAAAAGTAGTCACAAAAACAAACACTTATATGAAAATGAACTATTATTTACTTATTAGGTTTTATTTGCTCCTATGGAACTGTGAAAAGTCCATTCCTTGAATAATAAGGAAGGAAGCCTAGAGATTAGAGGCTGAGTATAAGATGGGATAGAGTGTTCAGAAGCTAGGGAGTTCTCAGAACCTGTGTGTACAGTGAGAGAAGAAAATGTTTATAGCAGAGGCTGTTTAATATAGGCAATAAGACAGTCTTATGTTTATGAATGAACAAGTCTGCTTCTGGGGAATGTAGTAGGAGGGGTGAGAAAAGCTTCCACGTGGATGTTTGGGTGGGCACAGAGCAGTTTTTCTCTGTCCCATCCCATTCCCTAAACCATCCTCCTCTGTCCATCTAATACAGAAGAGCTTTCACTGAGCTGTCTTTCTGTGGTATGCCCTGAGTTTTCATTAAAGAATGCAAAGAGAAAGACTCTGACAAAATGTTACTGTTATTTGCTGTAAGATTATTGTTGAAAACAACTCCCACATTTCCTATATAAGGCTATTTATAATAAGGCCACTATTAAGGTCCTATGAAAGAAATTTAATTTGTAGTTAATTGCTTAGAAAAGTTTTACTTCTTTCTCAGGATATGGAATGTTTTTTTCCTCTAACACGAAAAAAGAACCATGTAGCTGATTATCTGAAGCTCAGCCATAAAAAGTATATGAAGCACTACGTACGGCCTGAGTATGCATCTATATTCTATTCCCCTCCACTCCATCCTTTATTTTCTTTTCCAAATTATTTTTCCTTGGTCCTAATTTTTAATTTAAAAACCTTTAATTTATACTTTATTATGAGCATTTCTATGTATTTCTTGTGCCATGTTTCAAATCATTTATGGATGGAGCTTATATTAATAAATAACTGACCAAGAGTTGCATCACAACCTTCAAAAAAGAGTAATATAAAACCTGATCTAAATGTTTCGCTTCCCCACAGACCATGGGTACAGACAGCAACACCTTGAACAAGAAAATTTTATGTAGATGAGGACTGGGCACTGGAATGTACCATAAACACTGGATCTCCTTAAGACCTTTTGCTCAACAAAGGAACTCACTGTAGGCCCCTAATCTTTATAGTCCCTGATGTGAGAAGAGTGTAAGTCTCATTCACCAGTGTCATTCAGTATCTACTATTATCAAGCTCATTCTGAAATAATAAATTTAGTTTATAACCTAAGATTCTCTTACATTGTATTTTTTAAAGTCTGTGTCCTTCAAAATCACTTTAATACACAATTTAGAAATGGCTTCCCTATGTAAGGAGAATATTCTGTGAAAAAGAAAACCAGTTTCTTTCTGGTACATACGATTCTTGCTGCAGACATGCTGCATGGCCCAAACTGCCCACAGCTGCACTCCTGGTGTTGTGAAACAGCCAAGTAATGGGAAAAACGGATTAAAGGACCTAAAAGTTCAAAAGAAAGCAATAAAAGTTACATCCTAGCCTTAGTGTCATTTTCTTTTTCTTTTTAAGATTTTATTTATTTATATTTAGAGAGAGGGAGAGAAACATCAATGTGTGGTTGCCTCTCACCCCCCTCCTGCACTGGGGACCTGGCCTACAACCCAGGCATGTGCCCTGACTGGGAATCGAACCAAGGACCCTTTGGTTTGCAGGCCCACATTCAGTCCGCTGAGCCACACCAGCCAGGGCTTTAGTGTCATTTTCTAAGCAATGATTCCTGAGCTTTTAATTTTAGAAATTTCATCCAACTATTTTTAAACTAGTATGAACGAGCTATAGTACATCTTTCCTTTGTCTTAGCCATTTGAAAAAGGACCATATTCTGACAAGTATTGGTAGAGAAGATGGAAGGTGACTAGAACAAGGTACTAACACAGAAATTTATTTTTTTCAAAAGTATTATTTTGGCCCTGGCAGGTGTGGCTCAGTAGATTGAGTGTAGGTCTATGAACGGAAAGGTCACTAGTTTGATTCTCACACATGCCTGGGTTGCAGGCCAGGTACCCAGCTGGGGGCCTACCAGAGGCAACCAGCTGATGTTTATCTCCCTCTCTTTCTCCTTCCCTCCCCTCTCTCTAAAAATAGATACACAAAACCTTAAAAAAAAATTTTTTTTTGTCTTGAAGATACACATTTAAAGAATAGCAGATCTTGATTAGAAAACTTAGAAAAGAAGTTAGTTGATAACTAATAGAACACCATGAAGGAAGTCTAGAATTAGCCTTTCCATTTCTACTGATCTTTTGCCCAAAAATGGCTAGAACATAATTTGGGGGAATCAAAAATGTTGGCAGCATCAGCATTTATGAAGCAGACAACAAAATTAAGTTGTAATAATATTATTTATGCAACAATATGAAATACTTCAGGTAATCAGTAGTTAGCTATCAAGTCACCTAATTTTCACAGAGTTAGGCATCCAGTATGCACTTAAAAAAATTATTACAAACTTTCCCTAAACTAATCTGGTGCTATTTGTAGTTCTCTTAATGTGTCATCTTGTTTTGGACCTCCTTGCATTAATATATTGTTTCCTGTTCCTAAGATCTTCCGTCACTACTAAATTATCTCTCAAAACTCAGCTCACTCAGTTCTTCCTCTGGAAGCTTTTAACCATTTTCCACTGCATATTTATGTACTGTCATCTTTAATTGTATAGCATTCTATGAACAAACTGGAATAATAGTGAATTATCTCTGATTCATATTTAGTCTCCCTCACTGGGCTGTAAGGTTCTTGTGTACAAGCACCACCTCTTATTCCTCTGTGTATTTCAACAGCATAGAACAAGTCCCTGGCACTCATCTTCAGTAAATGTGGAATGCAGGAAGGGCTGATGAATGAGGGGTAACAGAAAAGTATAAACACTTCGCTTCATCTAAAGCCAGTAGAAAGAGAGATGCCTGAGTGAAAAATTATAAATCTAGTAAGAATGACCTTTCTAAGCAAGCAAAATGAATACATTACCGTCTTAATATTAATTATCTTGCTAATTACCTGTATGCTACCATCTCACACTCTGGGGTTGGCCATTTCAAAATAGCTGAATGCTGTAAGACACAAGACACACAAGAAAGGATTACAGTATTTATTAGCACTGCATTATTGCATTCTAAGGCTTTGACAATTTAACCACTCTGAATATTATTTGTATGTTTCCAGAAAACTCCAAATGATCCTACCAGATCATCCAGAAGAGAATTCCTCTGGCTACGGCTCAATGTCCAAGCTTGTTCACCTCTAGATATTAAATGGGCAATAATTCCTGCTGCAAAGTAACTGACTTCCACTTCAACACTATGTAGGAGACTACTGATATGGTCTATAAAATCCTTCCACATTAATTCAGAATGCAATTCTTGTACTTCAGCTATGTTGTTCTGGAAAAAAAGATATAAAAAATTTAAAGTAACATGTATAGTAAATGCCTAATGATGCTTTATATCCTAAGAAAGAATAGAGACTGCAATGATTTAAACGTGCATCTGCATATGGACAGTAAGTGAAGACTGTTGCTCTCTTAGCATTGTGGGATTATAGGTGATTTTTTTTCCTCTCCTCTCCACACAAAATAATGAATAAACAGTAGTTAGTTCCTTTTCAGGCAAAATGGCAAAATAGATAACCTAAAATTTTCCTAACATAAAATACCTAGAAGTGCTGGGTAAAAAACAGCTGACGACCTTTGAATATGTAACTTCACTTGTTGGGATAAAAAGCACACAGAGAACAGGCCATCACTAACCTGCAGGAGCAGAGGACTGGGTTTTAATAGCCATGAAAGGGCAGAAGGTAAGGGCTAAAAATTAGAACTAAGACTTCACATACAAAGGAAGAACTTTCAAGGTGTTACACATCAGTAAAATATTAGACTGACATAGATATATGAAAAAAAAGACCCTATAAAGACAAATATAGGTTAAAAGTAAAATCTAGCCAGAAATGCTTATATCTCACCAAAAGTCCTAGGACTTTCTGTTGAATGGATGACTCAGTTGGAAAAGACTGTAAAAAGAAAGGGAAACCTATAAGCAAAGAACCAAATGAAATAAATAAATTCTTAAACCAAAAAATCAATCAATAAATGTCAAAACTGTAGGCTAAATTCCCATTCTAACCTCTAGAACCCTCATGAAGAGTTCTAACCCTTGGTTTTCAATAAAGTGTCTGCAAGTGGTTGGAGATTCATCTGTGAGGTTCCAAAGTGCACTCAAGGTAAATTTCAAAGTAGTGTCCACCGAGTTTTGATTGGTTTTCTGCTTCACTATTTGAAGAAGTTGCTGAAAGAAGAAAAATTGAATTAATTTATCATTAATGAATTATTATTGCTATTGCAATTATTAGTGGCAATAACCACAAGTCCATGAGGTTTCATCTCATGGCTTAAAACATTTCCTATTAAGGTTTTTATAAGTACAACGAACAACCTTTTGGATCAGACTTTTCCTTCAACAAGAAAAAAGCATAGGGACTTCATAAATACTTCTATATTATTTTGATGGTACCTATAGTCTAATCACCTGTAAATAAAATGAAAAGCAGAATGATTAAAGCTTAGAACCAACTATCTTACCAATTGGTCCAACATATACTCATTTCAAATTCTGGAATAAAACAGGTGAAGGAGGAAAAGGGGAGATTGAAGCAAACAGTTATTTAGCAGCAGCGAATTATATCCTACATTGTAGTAGTGCTACCCCCATTTTTAGAAGGACTTGAGTCTGAAAAGTATTAAGTAATTTGGTCATAATCAACTTACTAAGAGAACACAAGAATTGGAAATCTAATTCTAACTTCAAGTTTTCCTTAAGAAAAAAAGAATGAATGAAATATAACAATAAGAATTACAATTTATATTGGATTTAAATAAGATATCTTTGAAATTCTACTTGTAAATGATCTCTATATCAGAGCTTTAACCTAAGAAATTTAAAGTCTGAAAGATAAATATTTAAAAACCTACATAAGGCATCCATAATTCCATTTTTAGATTATATTTTGGGGGTAAGAGGGAGTTCTGCTAAAACAGATACTAGAAAACATTAATGAACATTTGAAGTTACATACAATTCAGGAAAAATTTTTTAAGAAATACAAACACTGCCCTGGCTGGTGTGCTCAGTGGACTGAATGCTGACCTGCAAACCAAAAGATTACCGATTTGATTCCCAGTCAGGGCACATGGCTGGGTTGCAGGCCAGGTCCTTGGTTGCGGGGGATGCAAGAGGTAACAGATCAATGTATCTCTCTCTTGCACATTGATGCTTCTCTCCCTTTCTCCCTCCCTTCTCCCTCTCTAAAAATAAGTAAATAAAATATTTTTAAAAAATAAAAAATAAACTAAATAAATATGAAAGTAATAGGTGATTAAAAAAAAGAAACACAAACACTTAGGCAAATTATTTAACTTAATAGCAAAGTGGCTAAGAGTGTGGCATTAGAATCAGGTTACCTGAACTTAAATATAATCTCTGCATCTGATTAATTATGTAACCTTGTTTGCCAATTCTTTGTTTCCTCATCTGTAAATTACAGGGGATAATTAAAAGCTAAAAAAAAAAAAAGCTAACTATCATCATGATTACTACTACTACTACTAATTTCTGCTAATTCCTGCTTAAACTAAGCTTAATTTTCCCCAAAGCATATGAGAGGGCTATTTCCTTAAAATCTTTGAATGTATCTCCAGCCAAAATTACTGAAATACATATACAGCAATAAAAAAATATAACTCAAATGTCATCCCTGAGAATAGTGAAAATAAATAAATCAATATTCTTTTCCACTCATCTAATATATATTGTATTTTATGCTAGGCACTTAGCATATATATTCCTTCAATTACTTTTTTCCTTTTAATTTTCTTTTTTTCAAATATTTTTTATTGACTATGCTACCACAGTTTTCCCAACATTCCCCCTTTTATGCCCATCCTCCCCGCCCTCTCAACCCTCCATCATTCCCCACCTTAGTTCACATCCATGGGTTGTAGATGTAAGTTCTTTGAGTCCTCTGTTTCCCATACCATTTTTTATCTCTCCCCATCTGCCTTATGCCTACTAACCATGCTTCTTCTTCCCTGTATCTTTCCCCCCCACTCCACCCTTCCCCTTCCCCACTGAAATCCCTCCCTGTGATGTCCATTTCTCTGATTCTGTTCCTATTCTGGTTGTTTGCTTAGTTTCTGTTTTCGTTGTTTTTCTTTTCTTTTAGGTTCATTTGTTTATAGTTGTGAGTTTGTTGTCTTTTTACTGTTCATATTTTTAATCTTCTTTTTCTTAGTAAGTCTCTTTAACATTTCATATAATAAGGGCTTGGTGAGGATGAACTCCTTTAACTTGACCTTATCTGAGAAGCACTTTATCTGCCCTTCCATTCTAAATGAAAGCTTTGCTGGATAGAGTAATCTTGATGGAGGTCCTTGCCTTTCATGACTTGGAATACTTCTTTCTAGCCCCTTCTCATTCAATTTTCATAATAACTATAAAAAGTATTTCTTATCACTCTTAAGAAAATTTATGTGACTTGTCCCAAATCACATCACTAGTAACACAATTAGTAATAAACTTAGATATGCCAACTTACAAATTCCAACCCTAGCCCTGGATGGATAGATAGCTCAGCTGGCGTCCTGATACACCAAGGTTGCAGGTTTGATTCCCAATCAGGATACAAGAATCAACTAATGAATATATAAATAAGTGGAACAACAAATCAATATTTCTCTCTCTCTTTAAAATCAATAAATTAAAAAAATTCAACTCTTTCCACTTACCACCACAGCCTTCTCTTTATATTATTTTTTTCATTCATATCTTTATTATTATACTTATTATATTATATTACAACTATGTCTACATAGCTGTTTACTATGTTATGAGTTTCTTATGGGAGGTTATTAGAGACATAATTCAGCGTGAATCCCTAACATTTTAAGATGGTAGGTGATGAGTATTATATAATTATCAAATGAATGACTTACTTTGTCATTACATACATAATTTGTAAGTCAGAGAAAAAGGGAGTCTCTCACTTGACTTTTTTTTACATATATTTTTATAAAGATTTCAGAAGTTTTGGTCTTTTTAAAGAATGTTATTTATTTTTAGAGAGAGGGGAATGGAGAGAGAGAGAAAGGGAGAGAAACATCGATGTGAGAGAGAAATATTGATCAGCTGCCTCTCACAGGGACCCTGACCAGGGACCCGGGCATGCGGCCTGACCAGGAATCAAACTGGCTACCTTTTGCTTTGCAGGACGATGCCCAGCCATCTGAGCCACATCAGTCAGGGCATCTCACTTGACTTTTCTATCTATTATAGTTGTTCAGACACCTCATGCCAGGATTATAACAGGAAGTCCCTATGTGGACTTTTTGCCTCCAATCCTCCCTCAGACACGATTGATGTTTATTCTCTTTAAAGCTTTTTGACTTTTCACTGTTCACTATGTCATTTCCTCAACTGTGTAGGCAAGCAAAATAATATATCAACCATTTAAATTATCTTCTTCCCCAAAGCATCTAGCATAATCTTATGCCTAACAATAATCTTTACATTTTTTCCATAAATTTAACAAAAAACACAGAAATTTAGAATTAGATAGGATCACCCCAGTAGTTTAGGTAATTTGTCTAAATTCACAAAATGATATACAAATTAAATCCTAGGTCATCTGTCTCCTAGTTTAGGGCTCTTTGCATCTCTATTAAGGAGTACACCTGCCTCTATGAAAAGAAACAAATACGCCCACTTAGAAGTAACAAAAAATTTTTTTTAAATATAAAACATCAGAAGATACATAACACTGCCTGAAAACAATGAAAACGAAAACTGTTAGTGGTCTGCATAGAGGAGATAACACTTACCCTGACAATGAAGAGCTCAGCACCGAGTTGTGCAGTTTGTTCTGTAGAAAGCTGCAAGCAAGCAGAGAGAGTAAATGTCCGAGAACCTACAAGTGTGACTTTACTATCATTCACTGTGTACTAAAATCTCTGATCAACCTGGAATTCTGCAATATTGAATGCAGCTTGAATAAGCAGGCTGGCAGAGAGACTTACTAATCTTTGTGGCTCACAGATTTTGGGAAAATAGTTACTATATGGTGACACCTGAATTCAGGTACCTTGGCAGCCAGGATGGAAATGATAGCAACTGCCATCCTTTGCATGTTTTGATCCTCATGGTTGCAGAGCCACTGCATGACAAGCTTGGCTGCTTCAAACCTGAAAATACACAAATGGGTTCATGAATTAATCCTGGAGGCCCAGGCACAGTTTCAGAGCCCAGGCTGGAAACTGACACTACAGTTTAAGTGGGTGAGAGGGAAAGGGAAAGTTACTGTTAAATAATAGAGAATAATAATTATACTTAGTGTTCTGGAGATGGTACCTCATTATTAACTGACAACACTTAGTAAAGAAACAGAGTCAAAACTATTTGGCATTCATCTTCTAAAATTATAACACATTTCTATTATATAGTGATTTCTATACTATAATGTTGGGGACCACTTTGTGTGGTATCGGGAATTGTAGCCCTGAGCAAGCCAGGCCTTGAATAAGGGCCTATAAGTCTTGACCAGAACACTGGGAATGCTGGGAGGCAGGCATGACTAGGATTCCTGTGGGAAATCAGGTCTAAAGAAGGCATTATACTCCTTGAGGTTTGCTTTTCTTTGCATAGTCCTGTTGCCAGTATCTGTTATCTAAATCCAAAGCAAAAGGAATGAACTCCTAATCTCATGATCCATGCATTAAGGACCCTCTGACATCAGCACGTATAACAGACCCTGACCTGAGGCAGATCCCCGTGTTTCCTCAATTGTTATCTATAGATAACATCTGTTTTATGTAAGTATGGTCTTTAGACATTGATTGATGAGCTTTGCATGCATGCTGCATACCCCTGCACATATCACTCTCAATAAGAGCCTCAGGAGAAAGGACTGTGGGGCTCTTCTCTGAGAGATTAGCCAGCCTTTTCTCCCCAAACAGATCTTGTGTTGGTAGCCTCATTTCATCCGTGACTCTGGGGGACACTGAGGGACTGGGTCCCCCACACTATAGTAATAAGTTAAGTATCTTTTGGGTTCCTCACAGTACCTAACACAATGGGAATTCATTCATACATAAACATTTATTGAGCTCCTGCTTTATGCCAGGCATTGTTCTTGGTGTTAGAGATAGAGTACTGAATAAATTAAAAATATCTCTACTCTCACAGGGCTTAAAATCTAGATGGGAAAACAGGTAATAAATCAGATAGTAAGTAAAGTATGTGGTATAATTAAGTTCTGACATATGATACAGAGGGAGAAAAGTAGGGAAAGGGAAGATATGAAATGTTGAAATTTTAAGTAGGGTGGCTAGGGATGGTTTCACTGAAACTTTTGACGAAGTAAGATCTAGACATGTAGAAATCTAGGGGAAAAGTATTCCAGGCACAGAAACCAAGAAACTCAACAAACTCAAAGTAAGAGTGTGCCTGGAGGTTTTGAGAAATAGCATGGAGGCCAGTGAGGCCAGGGCAAGTAGAACAAAGGAAAGAGCAGGACTAAGAAATGACGTCAGAGACTTCCAGTCAAGATGGCAGCGTAGGTAACCTGGCTCACCTCCTCACACAATCGCATCCAAATTACAACAAAAATATAGAAGAACCATCATTCAGAACTGTCAGAAATCAAGTTGAATGGAAGTCTGACAACCACGGAATTAAAGAAACCACTGCCCGAGGGAGTGGGGGATGCTGGGAAGAGGGTGGCAAAGGGGGAAAAATTGGGACAACTATAATAGAATAATCGATAAAATATACCATATTTTGCCAGGTATAACGCACCCCTGAGAACGGTGCATACTCATGCTTTTGGCCCAAACTTTCAGGAAAAAAGCCTTTCATTTTAATTTTTTAATTCAATTACTTGTTTATTTGTATTTAGATACTTGTTCTTTGTATTATAAAGGAATTTTAGCATTTCTTTTTTAACATATTATGGTACAAGGAATTTTATGTAACAATTACAGAACAGAAGAACAAATACAAGGTATTTGTATAATGTGCATCCTTATTTTTCCCTCAAAAATTTAGGCAAAAAAGTGCACATTACACACAGCAAAATATGGAAATTAAAAAAAAGAAAAATAAAGAAATGAAGTCAGAGATAATGGGAGAGCCATATCATACAGTAACTTTTTAAAAATCCTCACCTGAGGATATGTTTATTGACTTGAGAGAGAGAAAGAGAGAGAGAGACATTGATGTGAGAGAGAAACATTGATCCATTGTCTCCTATATGCACCTCAACCAGGGATTGAACCCGCAACTTTTTCAGTGCATGGAATGACGTTCCAACCAACTGAATCCCCAGCCAGGGCAGATCATATAGAACAAATTAACTTTTACTCTGAATGAGATGAAATGCCATGGCAGAATTCTGAGGAGAGATATGACATGAACTCACTTATGTTTTTAATTAGATTATTCTATCGGTAATATTTAGAAAACTTCACAAGGGCAAGGACAAAAACATGGATATCAGGTGACCACAGTAATTCAGTAGAAAAATCACTTTCAATCTAATTCAAGTGACAGAAATGGAAGTGAAGACAAATGGCAGGATTTTGGATATATTTTGAAGATAGAGCTGGTTTTGTCAAAGGACTGAATGTGGGGTGTGAAATAAGAGAAATCAAGGATGACAACAAGTAATATATCTGATTATCATACCCATAATTTTATCTTTCAAGACTCAGGTCAAATAGTGTCACATCCTTTGAGAAGCTTTCCTTGACAAGGCTTATCGCTGTCTTCTCACTACTCCCTAGCATTTGTTTAGAACTCTGTCAGACAGTTGTGATTATCTGCAGATTCACCTGAATCCCCCATTGGCATGTGAATTTCTTAAAAAAATTTTTTTTTAATACTCTACCTAAGGACTTTTAGAGAGAGAGA
This sequence comes from Desmodus rotundus, assembly GCF_022682495.2. Lineage (NCBI taxonomy): Eukaryota > Metazoa > Chordata > Mammalia > Chiroptera > Phyllostomidae > Desmodus > Desmodus rotundus. Next base: position 35,356,747 of record NC_071389.1, on the reverse strand, counting down.
AGAAAGGAGAGAGGAAGGTAGAGAAACATTGATGCGAGAGAAAAGCATCAGTTGGGTACCTCCCATACAAGCTGGGACCAGGGATTGAATTCGCAACCTAGGTATGTGACCTGACCGGGAATCAAACCCACAACCTTTTGGCCATGGGCTGACACTCCAACCAACTGAGCCAAATCGGCCAGGACTGGCACATGAGTTTGTTGACAAAAAGGACCATATCCTATTTAGCCCTTTATATCCAAGAACCCAATATAGTGCTTTACACACAAACATTGTTTAATACATTTTGGCTGAATGATTAGAGTGAGTAAATAACTCCTCTGCAACTTTTTCAAATTTCCTGTTACCTGTTTCTATTCTGAAGGCCATCTCTGATCAAGCCCATTACTGGCATTCTTCCCCTACCCTGCCCCAGCCCAACATTACAGTACATTGACACGTCCTTTAAATGCCTTTTAATCAACAGGTTTCTTTTACAACTCCCTCCTCTCCTCCATCTCTTTGCTAATTATTTGATAAAGAAATTGGATTATTTGCCCTGTAGAAATTCCCAGTCTGGATTTTACAGATTGTAGCCCTGTGGAGCTATTTTTTGTTTGTTTGTTTATTTTTTATTTTTAATGCCATTAAAAAAAATTGTTGTTCATGTAGTTTCTGTGGAGCTATTTAACGTGTCCTTTTACCATCAGTATTTCCTATAGATTGATAGATTTAGACATTTAATCAGATTTATGCTTGATTTTGGGGGGCAAAACTACTTCACAGATTGTGTTGTACTGTCAGAAGGCACATAATGTCTAAGTTATCTTTTTGTGGTTTTAGCAGCCATTGGTGTTTATTACTTATATCCATTAGTTAATTAGGAATTATAAAATACTGATGTTCTTATCCTATCATTCTTTCTTCATCTATTAGTTGAAATACAAATAATTGAATATATCTACTATTTGATTATCTACTAATAGAGTTCATACAGGAAAGACAGGATAAATGTTTGTTCTTTCCATTTATTTGCCAGTTTTCAAAATAATGAGTGGTTTACTATAATCTTCTAATGAAGACTAATTGTTGCGGGTGTTTTGGGTTTTTTTATAGCATATGCCAGGGAGTTTCATACTGAGGCATCCCAGAAAGCTGTTTTGGACTCCTTAAATATCTTGTACTTTACTACGATTAGGGTTGGTGATACGGAACATCACAGGGCTGAGCCTTCAGGACCCCAGCTATGGGGAAAGGCAGCTGCAGAGGTGGAAAATAAGGTAGACCTTGATAGAATCAGTCCATCAACATTTAAAAAACAGTTATTTTAATTCCTACTCCTTACTCCCTCTCCTTTGGCAACCATCAGCTTATTCTATGTGTCTGTTTCTGTATTTTTTTGTTTATTAATTTATTTTGTGTTTTTTAGATTTCACATATAAGTGAGATTATATGACATTGTCTTCCAATGTGTGATTTACTTCACTAAGCATAATATCCTCTAGGTCCATCCATGTTGTCACAATGGCAAGATCTCATTTATGGTTTATTTTTAAAGATTTTATTTATTTATTTTTAGAGAGAGGGGAAGGGAGGGAGAGAAACATCAATGTGTGGTTGCCTCTCGCACACCCCCAACTGGGGGCCTGGCCCGCAACCTAGGCATGTGCCTTAGACTGGGAATCAAAACAACACTTTGGTTCACAGGCCAGCACTCAATCCACTGAGCCATACCAGCCAGGGCTCATTCTTTTTTTAAAATAAAATTATTTTATTTTTAAAATTTTTTATTTTATTTTTCAATTACAGTTGATTCAATATTATTTTATGTTAGTTTCAGGTGTATAGCATAGTGATTAAATATTTACATAATTTACGAAGTGGTCCCTCTGATAATTCTAGTACCCACCTGGCACCATACATAGTTATTTACAGTATTATTGACTGTATTCCTTATGCCGTACTTTACATCCCCGTGTCTATTTTGTAACTACCAATTTCTACTTCTTAATCCCTTCACCTTTTTCACCCAGCCCCCCAACCACCCTCCCATCGGGCAACCCTCAGTTTGTTTTCTGTATCTAGAGTCACTTTCTGTTTTGTTTGTTCATTTATTTTGTTCTTTGATTCCACATATAAGTGAAATCATATGGTATTTGCCTTTTTCTGTCTCACTTATTTCACTTAGCATAATATCCCCTAGGTCCATCCATGTTGTCACAAATTGCAAGGTTTCATCCCTTTTATTTCTGAATAATATTCCATTATATAGATAGATAGATAGATAGACGGACCACATCTTCTTTATCTATTCATCTATGACAGATATGTAGGTTGCTTCCACATCTTCGCTTTACTAGTAATGTTGCAATAAACATAGGGGTGCATATATCTTTTTTGCATTAGTGTTTTTGTTTTCTTCATATAAACTGACATTCATTCTCCTACAGTAGATTCCTAATGGGTATCTGCCTCCATTGCTTTCCCTTCAATTTGTGCCTACACATTGGTAATAAATAAATCTGTCAGAGGATTTAGGAATGATGTCACTCCATATATTAACATTATTTTAGAACTCTAGCAATAGGCCGATACACTCAAATCTTTTTTTCCTGTGTACCCTATGCTTACTGCAAAGTGGACTGCTTATTAGTCCCCAAATATACCCGCAATTATGAGGTAATACAGCTGGTATTTAAGAACACAGATTCTGAAGTTCTCTGGATCTTGGGGTTTAAATTCTAGTTATTCCTAGCATCAATGGTAATAATAAATTATTTTATCATGTAAGGCAATATAGTCAAGTCATTAAAAACATCATAAACTTGCTCTGGCTGGTGTGGCTCAGTGGATTGAGCATGGGCCTGTGAACCAAGGGGTCACCAGTTCAATTCCCAGTCAGGGCACATGCCTGGGTTGTGGACCAGGTCCCCAGTAGGGGGTGTGTGAGAGGCAACCACACATTGATGTTTCTCTCCCTCTCTTTCTCCTTCCCTTCCCCTCTCTCTAAAAATAAATAAATAAAATCTTAATAAATAAATAAGTAAATAAATAAATGATATCTTAAAAAAAAATCATAAACTTGCCCTGACTAGTGTGGCTCAGTTGGTTGAGCATCATCCTGCAAAGCAAAAGGTTGCTGGTTCAATTCCCAGTCAGGGCATATGCCTGGGTTGTGGTTTTGGACCTCAGTCAAGGTGGTGCTGCATACAAGAGGCAACCGATTGATGTTTCTCTCTCATATCGATGTTTCTCTCCCTCTCTTTCTCCCTCCCTTCCCCTCTCTCTAAAAATAAATAAATAAAATCTTAAAAGAAAATCAAAACATCATAAACTTTGGAGTCAGCCTGGATTCAAATATCACCTTCTACTACTTACTAACTTTGGGACCCTGGACAAATTCCTTAGTCTCTCTGAACTTCAATATTCTCACCTGTAAAATAATAAAATCTCCATAGGATTGTTGTGAGGATTAAATAATATCACATATCATGATTAAGACTTAGTACAGAAGTTGGCACACCCAAAGCTTTCGATAAAGGTTACTTTTTACTAGTATTACTGTTGACTTCCTCTGTGCCTTTATTTGTGCAGTTCCCAAAATATAAAGCAATTAACTCAACCAGCTTCACCGTTAAAGCAGTATATAGCATGGTATAAAAAGTAGAGGCCCTCGGTCACTCTGGATTTAAATCTAAATTCTGCTACTTACTACTTTGTCATCTTGAGCAAGTTACTAAACCTCTCTGTGCTTCTGTTTGCTCATCTATAAAATGAAGATTACAAGAGGAACAATTTCACAAGACTGTTGTAAGGAATGAATAAGCATATGTAAAATACAGCACAATGCCTGGCGATATCAGTGTTTCATACATGTTAGTTCTCTTTATTATCTCAAAGGCCATCACCAATATGAAATCTTTAATCAGATGGAATCTCTCCTTCCTTATTTGGGGGCCCAATGTATTCTGTCATCCTCTTCTAGGAAAAATTCTGTCTTCTATTATAGTCATTCATTCATTCATTCATCCTTCCAACCATTAAACACCTACTTAATCACTAGAAACAAAGAGATTAAGCAATCACAATCTCTGACCACAAAGAGACTCAATTCTAATAGAGTGCATTGGCTATAAAATAAAATTAGTAATCTACATGAGATATATATAGTTATAGTTTATCCAAACTATTTATTTAAAATGGTAAATGGGACACCTCATTCCTCAGTCAGGCCAGATAACAGTGTAATGTTAACAAAATAAATGTAAATCACAGTAAAATTTCTGCTTGAGAAATATACTTTTCATTAAATAATAAAGTATAAATTTCTGTTTCAAAATAGCATCATTAAAAAATTACATTTTAAAATAGTAAAATAAAAAAATCACCTTTTCAGGTTCCAAATTATAACATCTTAGAAAACAAAAGAACCCTTTATACTTACTGAAATCCAGTATTCCTTTAACCTCTGTTTAAAAGTTTCTTCTTAAAAAATTTCTTCTATAATTCGGTATCAAATGGAGGTATGATACAAAGAAAAGAACACTGGACCAAGAACTACAAGTCTTCTAGCCTGGCAGTTACTAGTCACAAGACCATGGGCAAGACACTGACTCTCTGTATGCTTCAGTTTTTTCAGCCCACATTATTGTGTGGACATTTTAAAAACCATAATCAATAGAAATTCTTAAGCAAAAAGCTATGAAAACAGGAACCAATCTGCTATCATGCATGTGAAGGCACTAACCTAGAGTAAGTAAATTTGGCGTTCCATTAGGCAACACGTAATCCCATCCACTTTATTAATCATACACCAGGGATATCCTAACTGGTAAGAAATGAACCAAAACAAATTTCTATAAATTGTTTTGCCCCAGTTTAACTTATAGGACTATCACTTGCCTGTTAAATGGAACATCTTGAAGGATCCGGTCACTGCAAAGTGAAAGGAGGCAATTCTTCTGTAACTAAAAGAACCAAAGGGAGAAAAAAGTCCTGAATAAAATATTGCTTTGTTATTTTTCTAAACAGGGGTAGTCTTTATTTTTAAAAAATAAAAAAGGAGGAAGACTGATGAAACACCACTTATTTCTTTATTCTGGCCACCTTCTGTTGGAAGATTGACTTCCACCAAACCCATGTAAGTTTACCAGCACCTATTCTTATTTCTTTTCCATTAGGTGAGAAATAGGATAATAGAATAATTCCAGGTAATTTCCCTTTGTTCTGGTAGACTTTGGGTGGGTCCTGCTTTGTCTTCTGTCCACTTGGCTTCCAGAGGCCATAAAAAAGAAAGCCTAAAGTTCATCTAGTTTGAGGGAAGCTGGCTTTAATGATCCACTCACAAATCTGAGTTGACATTTTTACTTGGTTTTGGACCTTGCGAGTATTTTTAATTAACTTGCCAACTCACTGCCAAATTTTAAAAGTTAAAATATCATTTAAGCAGTATTTTGAGTTTTCATCTGGAGGATAGGCTAGGACCTAGGGGTGTCAAACTCATTTTCACCGGGGGCCACATCAGCCTAGCGGTTGTCTTCAAAGGGCCAAATGTAATTTTAGGACTGTATAAATGTGACTACTCCTTAACAGTTAAGCGAGAGCTCAGCACTGCCACTGGGTACAAACAAGATGCAGGAATGGATAAAACAAGGTGGAGGGCCGGAGTTGGCCCGCAGGCCTTGTTTTTGCCACCTGTGGGCTGGGTTATGTAGCCTACCATACTCTAGAAATAGAAAATCCATGTCTTCTTCATTTCTTTATCCTAGTACTTGATAGTGTCTGGTCTAGAACAGATTCTCAATGCCTGTTTATTGAAATTATCACAAACTCAAGATCTAGGTTGAAGATGAGTGTTATATGGCTTGCACTATTTCCCTCAAAATGTTCGGATTTAAATCCTGTTTCCTACTTCTCTGTTTACCTATACTCAGTCATGCCACAAACTTATTACTTTACAGCTTCCAAAGGCATGTGAATTTCCAGCCTTGGTCTACTAAATTGAATTATGTGGAGGCAGGAGATAGATAGAAGACACTAAAAGGACTATTTGAATGGAGATTCCCATATGCTTACCTGCTGATGATTAGGAAAATGTTCCATGGCTTTGAGCAGTAAATGGGTCACATCGGCCAGGAGTCGGACAGGCATTCCTGCAGCAAGATCCTGCTTGGTTAAGTTAAATACACAGGCGCTTGCAGCAAGTTGCACTGGCAAATTCATAGGGTGGTTTCTCATCCCAGTGACCACAAGCTGGAAAAAAATTAGTTTTCTTAATCTACCTTATAAAGCCAGGCCCTCTTCATGTAACAGCATTATTTTGTTGATGTATAATAATTTCTAATATGTCTTAAGTATCTTTTTTATCCACATGTGCCAAGAGCCTAGGATATAGCAGTTACTCACTAATACTTAGTTCCTGACCACCTGGTGGAAATAGGCATCAAGTTGTTCACATCCAGAGATTTTTCCGTAAGGCTAATGAATCTTTTCTATTCAGGTCATTTCCGAAACCTAGTACAGTACCTGTCATTTGCTTAACACTAAATAAATTCTTACTGACTTGAATAGAATAAAACAGATGCAAACTTCACTTTCAGACAAGATTAGGCACATTCATCTGATATGGCAGTAGACTAAACTTCACTTCACTTTCTTTTTTTTTTTTTCTACTTTTACTTTTATTAGCATTTATTTTATGCGAAATTTACTCCTGAGCCATAGTTTTTTGTTTCTTCACTTTCTCCTGGGACATATTTTTCTTTCGTGCAACTTCCTTTTTCAGCTTAGGAACAATCTGCTCTTTTGCAATAGGATCATCTCAAGGTGGCAGGGAGAGCTCATGCTGAGGTTAATCCACCCATGAGCTCCATAAGTTCTGCACCCCATCTTTGGAGCTTTGTTTCCCTGGATGTGCTCAATGACCAGAGAATCTACATCTAAACCCTAAAGTTCAGTGCTACTCTCTGCATTTTTAAGCACGTGCAGTAAAAATTCAGCACTCCTTTTGGGCCACTGACCCCGTGTCCTGTTTTCTCCACTGTTTGGCCTGAGCAAACTTGCCAACTCCATCATTCTAATGACAGAATGACTCACATTGCATCTGTAAAGTGACATCCTTCAGATACTTGGTGGCTTTTCAGATAAGCATACCCTTGATGGCCTGGGCAATTTCATGAGTCTCCTTAAAGTGAACACAAGGATTTGAATCTCTTGATTTGCATGATTTCCTGGGGTTCTCTGGGTCAAGTGAATAGCAAACCATTTTCGGAGGTCACTTCAGACCACTTAGGGGAAGAGTTAAACTTTACTTTCAAATTCCAATATTCAGTTCCTTGAGAACACTGCTACAGGTAGCGTACAATAAAATCCATTCACTTCGCTCTAGTCTAGATAATTATTTTTCACCTTTTCCTCTCTAATCTAACCCCCAAAAAATCTTCCCCATTCCTCACTGTCAGCTGAAAACCTTGCTTGCAACTACACTGAGAAAACTGAAGCAAGCAGAAAAGAACCAGATTCTCACTATCACATGTACCCTCTTACCAGCATATACACATGCTACCTTCCTGCCTGTTAACATAAATGATTTTTGTGAGCTCCTGCTGAAAGGTAATCCTTCTAGTATGTGATAGACCCTACCTTTCCTATCAATTCAATATTATTTTAGCAGTTCTCCCCTCTCACTTTTACATCACTTTAAAATTCTGTACTAGATCATTCATATCACCATATAAACTATTTTGAAATTTATTTTCGTGTGTATCTACGAGTATATTGTTCTTTACTTTTATTGTTGACACTATTGCAGATGTCCCCATCTTTTCCCAAAACAAGCTATTCTGTTTTCCATCCTAAAAACAAACAAACCCACTTCCTAGCCAACTACTACCTTTTTTCTTTGCTCCCTTTTGCAACAAATTTCCTTAAAATAATTGCATATGTTATTATACTTATCTGTGTATCATTCTCTGAATGAATGACTAAGTATTTCAGATCAGGACTAGAGGTCTAGTCCTTTGTTGCTCCAGAAAAAAACAAACAAACAGATAATGCATATACTTACTAAGTGCCGATATCCTCTGGTATGTATGGAGGGGGTGACAGGTGTTGGGGTTAACATCCTAGGGACTGAAATGTACTTGGTTCCTATCCAAGCACTCCATTCTCAAAATTTAAGATACCTGAAGGTTAAGTCACTTCTGGTTGTGCCACTAATTTATCATTATTTAATCTCACAGACTCTCAGTTACAAAATTTATAAAATAGAAGATACAACTTACCAATTGGGATTGTTGTGCCCACTAAATGAGGTACCAAATATGATATAGTCCTCTACTCACTGGCTTCAAATATAAATGTGCATAAAGATTATCTTGGTAGGTTATTAATGCAGATTCCTGTATATAATCTAGTCTTATTGAATCTACATTTCTTGGGGTGGGGTTCACAAATCTGCTTTTTAAAATAAGCAATATTCCAGACTTCTGGTGGACAAAGACCACATTCTGAAGAACACTACCCTAAGCAATCAACAAAATTAAGAATCTTCCTTTCTTACCCTTTAAAACTGTCTTGGTTAAAATAATATGGACTAGTTATGAAACCACAGGTAAATGGCATGGAAAAGTGCCTTACAGAATTCCAATACTATATTTCTTAAAAGAGCCTTTGTAGAAGCAATGCAGGGCTAATACAAATTGCAAAGTCCTGATTCCAGTCACATACTTCCATTTTTTACTACAACTGGTAAAAAAAAAATACTACACTGGCCACTGGTCTTAGGTAGTTAAATATAATCTGGAAGGCATTTATATTGCTTAATGAGACCACTATAAAATGTCAATAACATTACGCAACTATCTTCTCTCTGTCATTTACTGCTAATAACTGAAATCACACATCATCGATCCTATTACCAAAAAAAGTCAAAGACTAAATGCAAATTTTCATCAATTTTCTTTACAAAACCATCAGGCAGATAACGTCAAAATTTTCATATCCAGTTTCTTATTCTTACCTTTAAAATTTCTGGCTTTGTTTTTTCCATCACATGTGTCAGGCTAAAAAGGTGAAACAGAGCTTCTCGGACAAAGAATGCCCGTTCGCTGTACCGCTTCAGTGCTTCTGCAATCTGAGTTTCATTGGCTTCTCCAGACACCTTTGAACACACCCAGAAAATTAGCTTTCAGGATTCCTTGCAACCCTCTAACTTTCTCTATCTTAACATCATTTGTTTAGATGCTATCCAGGACAGCTATGTAAGGCTTAAAACAAATAAGAATGATAACTTTCCAACCTACCCAGAATAGTCATCCTACAGATGTGTACATATGCTAAAGAGATATATTTTAGATAGGCTCAGACCCTACTCTAAGCCTATGGGTAAAATTTTCTACACTCCACCTAAAATAAACCTCAAGTTACCTAACACTATCTCTAAGGTCTTGCTTTAAGATCAGGCCTTTACCTGCCTCTTAAGGTAACCCTTTCCCCCAAAATACAATGTTATAGCCACACTGGTTTTTTTCCTGATTTTTCAATAAGCCAAGCTGTTTCCCAGCAAAAGGCCATTATATGTAATATCCTCTGACTAAACTTTTCCTCTCTTTCTTTGACTAATTTCTACTGACTTTTTCCAATTCCAGTAAAATAATACCTCTTTAGAGAGGCTTTCTCTGCACTACCAATCTAAATCAGGTCCCTCTGAAACATCTCCTTCAAAGCCATTATCACAAACCCCACACTAGACTGATCTATTCACCCCATATCCCAACAACTAGCACTATGTGTGCCTCACAATAAGCATTCAGTAAGTATTCATCACATAAATGTATCAATTAATTTCCCCAGATTTATCAAGCTCCCATTTAGCATTGAAAGGTTCTGTTCAAAATTAAGTCCATCTAGGAATTCCCCATTTATACAAGGCAATACACTTAAACTATGGTTCATGTACCACTGGGTAATCAAATGCATATAACAAGAAGTAGCTCTTTATAAAAGTAATCCAGTAAATGAAAAAGAAATTATTAGACTAGCACCATGATCTAATTAATGGAACTAGATATTAAGTATCAACAACTATAACATCACCAAAAGAAAACACCCAGACATTATGTACTTCCTTAATGAAAGAGCACAACACTTTAAGGGTCCTGCCAAAGATATCAAACATGAGTGTGATTAAGCCTTCAAATCCAGCTACCAATTTGCAGAAAATTCAAAGACAGAAAAATATGCACCAAGAGAAAACAATCCAGAAAATCCAGATTGAGGGAAACTCTACAAGTCCAAAAGGCTAGCTTCTTTAATAGATAAAACATAAGGAAAAGGAAAAAATAGAGAGGGAACCTATAAAGATACTCAAAAGATATAATTTTGTAAAATGGGTAAGATTAATCACCTAGAGATAAACAGGTGGGTCATAAAACTATAGAGAAAAGCAAGGACATGATTATTATCAGAGCCAGGATCGAGGTTACTTTTGTGGGGAAGAGGAGAGCTGTAATCAGGAGTGGACACATGGAAGAGCTTCAGGGTAGCTGACAAAGTTCTACTGATTAACCTGAGTGATGGTCTCAAGTGTATTCACCTTATTTTCACTCACTAAACTACACATTTGTTATTTATTATCTTCTTTTAAAAGATTTTTTAAAAAGATATATTTATTTTTAGAGAGAGTGGGAGGGAGAAAGAGAGGTAGAGAAACATCAATATATGAGAGAAACATCAATGCGTTGCCTCTTGGCCTGCAACCCAGGAATGTGCCCTAACTGGAAATCGAACCAGTGGTTCAATTTCGGTTGCAGGCCAGCCAGCGCTCAATCCACTGAGCTACACCAGCCAGGGCCATTTGTTATTTATTTTATTAGAAGGTTTAAAAACATGTAAAAAACTGTCATTCAGAGAGATGTAATCTCATTAAGTTGGAAGACTGAGTCCTTTTTGGCAGAACCATTACACAGAGGGACACAAAAACAAATATTTAAAAAATACTACTCAGCAACTAGGTTTTATATGAACAGACAGTATTCAGGTAGGAATATGCAGCTTTGAGGAAATGAAGGCCTGCATCATGACTGACATTTCAACCACTGATATGATATGCTATCAGGTCACGTGCGAACTAGAGTACAGATGTGTGCCAAGTGACACGTGGGCACATACTGAGCATTTGTAAGAATGTATAAATAACAATGTTATTTGGGGTTTTTTTTTAAAGATTTTATTTATTTATTTTTAGAGAGGGGGAAGGGAAGAAGAAACAGAGGGAGAGAAACATGGATATGTGAAAGATACATCAAATGACTGCCTCTCACACACGCCCACGTGGGGACCTGGCCCAGAACCCAGGCATGTGCCCTGACTGGAAATCGAACCGGTGGCCTTTCAATGTGCAGGCCAGTGCTCAATCCACTGAGCCACACCAGTCAGGGCACAATGTTATTTCTTTACAAATGCTTTTAAAACTATTTATGCATACATACACATGGGTTGTGACTATGTATTCAGATATATAAGCAGTAATTGAATAATAAAAATTTCCTAAGTGTTCACTTCTTTTTTAATCACCCTGAACTTTTTCTTAGATTCTCTTAGATCTGGAAAGACAGTGAAATACTATGTGAAACAAAAAGGATTGTAAGATGGAAATTATTTAACAATGATTTGTCAAACTTCATTATCCACATTTGGTTCATTCTTAAAATTTTTATAATATCTTATATGAAATAGAGCCTCAAGCCCTGGCTGGTGTGGCTCAGTGCAATGAGCACCAGCCTGAATACCAAGGGGTTGCCGATTAGATTCCAAGTCAGGGCACAAGCCTGGGTTGTAGGCCAGGTCCCCACGTGGGGGCACGTGAGAGGCAACCACACATTGATGTTTCTCTCCCTCTCTTTCTCCCTCCCTTCCCCTCTCTAAAAATAAATAAAATATTTTTAAAAATTAAAAAAAAAGAAATATAGCCTCAAGTTACCTTTGAATATAAAATTAAAGCATTTTTGTTACTGGAATGTTAAATACTCTAAACCAATTTCACTGCCTGTATGTTTTATTCAACAATACTTCTCTAGCCAGTGGTAAATCCTCAAATTAAGTAATCTGGTTCCTCAGACTGCAGCACCTTCAATTCAATCAACTTCATATGCTAGATCAAAAAAAAAAAAAACCAAAAAACAAGTGTCTGTATATACTAGTTTCTGCAAACAGTTTAAAACAGAGAAAATGTCCTTAACCACCAAATTAAGCCTTGTTAAGATTTAATATATGGATTAAAACTGAAATTTATATTCTAAGGAAGAATCTTCTTATAGCACTCTGTATATAATTTTATTGTAGCATATACACTGGGTTAAAGGTATTTTTAAATCTGCCTGTATCCTCTCCACTAGACTAGAATTCCTCAAGAGCAGGGGCACTAATTCAGACGTCTTTTTTTTTTTTTTTTAAGATTTTATTTATTTTTAGAGAAAAGGAGGGAGAGAAACATCAATGTGTAGTTGCCCCTCACATATGCCCAACTGGGGATCTGTCCCACAACCCAGGCATATACCCTGACTGGGAATCGAACCCACAACCTCCTAGTTTGCAGGCTGATGCTCAATCCACTGAGCCACACCAGCCAGGGCTAATTAAGATGTCTTTCAAAAGTGCTTGGCAGATGTTGTCTTAGAATGGATCAACTTCACTTGATGTTAATTACTCCAACTTGATATAGGAGTCTTAGTTCAAGAGAGAAGTCTAGGTTAGAGATTACATTTGGGAGTCATTAGTAGATAGGTTAAGGACTAAGGCCTGGAACACTCCAATATTTAGAGGCCTGAGACATGAGGAGGAACCAGCAAAGAAAATTGAGACTGAGTAGTCAGAAAGGTAGGAAAAAAAATACAAGACAAGTGTGATATCCTGGAGGTTAACTCAAAAAAGTATTTCAAGAAGGAGGGAGAACAAGATCAACTGTGTCAAATACCATTTAAGGCAAAATAAGATGAAGACTGAGAATTGATACTGGGTTTAGCACACTTCCAGTGATTCTCATGGGAACCGTGGCTGGGTAGACAACCCGAGTCTGGGAATGAGGTGGTCCACAAACCTAAGAGTCCTAGTTGTGGAGAAGTAGAAGATTCAGGAACTGGATGGTCACAAAAGAGCAAACTGGGTGGGGAAACAGTGACAACAGAGTTGGAAATTCTATGGTAAGGAAGCCCTCTGTGTTGGGACTAGAAACTGAGAAAAAAGGCAAGAATGAAAATACTCAAGTAGAAGCGATGAAGTGTAGTAGAAAGGACACACACTCTGGAATCAAACAGTCCAAGGGTACAGGGCAGGCTCTAATGTCATCTGGTTGTGACCCTTAATAAACCCATTCCTTTTCATTGAGCTAACAAATCAAAATAAGTTATACACACACACACACACACACACGCAAAAAATTGTTATAACCACCTCACTCAGAGTACCATATATGCACACTAGGGAGTCACGCTGTGTCTATTTCTTGCATCTTTTAGTGTGGCCTAAAAAACTCAGCAATGTAAGGCCAATAAAGCCAATCTAAACTAATGTAAAGCATCACAATACTAAGATAATCATTTCAGACAAGTTTTTCAATTTTGCTAAGTTAGACAATTCTAAAAAAGGTGACATGGCAATCTCAACTCTCCTCTCTTAATAAGACCTTTCATTTTTCAGTTGTCAAATCAGCAGTCAAGTAATTTAAAAGGAACATCAATTTTTGTACATAGTTGAATAAAGGGCAAAGATCCAATGATCTTTATTTTTAAAAATATTTTAAAACAATGATTCTCACTTTCAGCTGCATATTACAAACACCTACGTAGCTTTAAACAATACTGAAGCCTAAGTTCCACCTCCCTGTGATTCTGGTTTAATTGTTCAAGCTTCCCGGGTTATTTCTTTTTAATTAAAAACTCTTTTCCAGCTTTAGTAGGAATGACTGAAATATAACACTGTGTAAGTTAAGGTGTACCACATGGTTTGATGCATGTACATACTACGAAATGATTACAGTGGTAAGGTTAGTTAACACAGCCATCACCTCACATAATTACACTCCCGCTGATTTTGATTGTCGTCAAGGTTGAGGATCACTGCTTCAACACGTCCAGAGGAGGATATTAGATAACGATAACAAAGTGTTTGCTAGGTTCAAGATTTCAACATAATTTCAGTTGCATTTGTGAAATCAAACTTATTTCACGTAGGCATCATGGAATATGGATGCCTTAATAGCCTCAATTTTAAAATTTAGGCTAATTCACTGCTCTTGGATAACATCTTTTTAGGATCTTTATCTTAATGTACCAGTGACACATTCCTTTCATCCTTCAGGATGGAGGTCTAGCTTAACTCTTCCAGGAAATCCTTCCTCAATTCCCAGCACAAAGGGCTTTCTTCCTCTTTAAATTTTTACAATTCTTTATTATCTGATCCAGGGCCTTCATCCCTTTAATTTGTACAATTCTTAACTATCTGGCCCGTTGTTAGGCAGTTAAGTATAATATTAAAGCAGTAATTTACATTTTTGTGCTTCTTTCATCAACAAGCCATACGCTAGAAATGTAGCTTGTTCCACAGCAAGTCGTTAAGTTCCTCCTACTTCTTGTTGCCCTGCACCTGGCTGATGTGATGCTTCCAAGCCTGGCCCTGGCACCTACTTCTCCAACTTCATTTCATCACTCTCTGTCTTTTTACTGTTGCGCTCTAGCCAGTCACCTTCCTTCAGTTCCTTGGACGTACTATATTCCTTCCTACCGCACATCTATTGCATATATTATTCTCTCTGTGAAGAGACAGTAAGTTTCTTACCAAGCTACTCACCCTTAAGATCTTCACTCATTTTATTAGTTCCTCAGAGAAGGCTTAAATTAAGTTGTCTCTCTCTTAAACATTCTCATATACAGTATTGTGTATCTGCTAGATTCTTAGCACTACTAAACAGTTTAAGGTATATATATGTGTGTGTATATATATATAACATATAAATATATTTGCATATAATGTACATATTTCAAGTGCACACACACACATATGATATTTGATTAGCTGACTCCCTTGCTAAATTACAAGCTCCATAAGGCAAGATCTTGTCTCTCCGGCCTCACCATCAAATCCCCATGTCCAGCATAGTAATAAGTGTACAGAGGCACCTGATAAAATTTTATTGAGTAAATGAATAAAAAAGAGTAACTCAAAACCATTTCCTACATTCTATTTTTAAAGTCTAAATTTACAAATAACCTAGGAATTGAATGTTTATAAGATATTTATAATTAACCTTTCCTTCTCCTGTATGGAGGTCAATGACAGTTGCTCAAAAAAGGTGTCTTGCCACCTTGCCATTTAGCCACAACATTCACTTCTAGGCCATCCCTGACTCTGCTCCAGGTAAGATCAAAGAATGCTTCTGCTTAAGTTGTGTAGGTATTAAGGGGGAGGGGTGGGAAATGGGGCTCTGGAACTAGACATGTAGATCCAAATGTTAGTTCTAACTAACAGTGAATCATATAATTTCTGAGCCTATCTTTGGCATCTATAATATGGGGTTAATACCTATGAATATAAAGCATCTAGAGGACAGAATATATGTTAGAAAATATTAGTATTCCTTAAATTCGTCACATTCTATCCTTCAAGGTCTAACTCCGATACCATCTTCTCTATTAAACTCCAAATTCTCCAGCTAGAAGAAATTGCTCCTACTCTCCTACAGCAACTGCACATATTCTTAGCTTTATGGTTTTTTGTTGTTGTTGTTTCTGTTTTTTGTTTTGGTGATCATATCATTACCATTCCTATTAGACTAAGCTCCTAGGAGGCAGATCCTATATCTCATATCTTCGAATGCCAAACTGTATCACAGCTCAATAGATGTTTGCTAAACTGAATTTAAACTATGAGGCACAGGAAACCTAACAAAAGCAAAAATTGACCATTTCTGCAATAGAAATTCCCTTAGAGAACTTGATCTCCCACTAGATATTCAAATCAACAAGGAGTATCCCTAGTTTCTTTGAAGTGATTCATTAGAAATGGTTATATTTAAGTGGTTCAAAATATCTAAACATATCATCATGAGAACTATCCTATATCCAGGGTTTACTATGTGACTTATACTTTACATGTATAAATCTTCAGAAGAATTCTGCAAGTAGGAATGATATCTACTTATAAATAAAGAAATGGAAACTCAAAAAGTTACATCATAGCTTGCTCTGTGTCATAAAGTAAACAAGTCCTTAGGACTTGTAATTAGGACTTTGACTCTAAAGCAAGATCTTTCCTCTATACAATGCCCTGTTTCATGAATAGGTTCCATATATCATTACACATTCACCTCAATGTAGTCTTATACAACAAAACATTGGCCAGCCTGACAAAATAATACATTTTTAAAGTCTAACCTTCAAATGTCCTTCGCCTGTGAGGAATTCAGAGTAACCAGCATCAGTGGCCAGCAAACCTACAAACTGCATGCTGGGCCGTTGTTGTATAAAAGCTTCGACAGCTTTATCTGTCACATGCTTTCTCCCAGAAACATCCAGGGAGACGAGGTTAGGTAGGATGTCCTTTTGTTCAAGTAAACGAAGAGCTATGTCTGATGTAAACTGTTTATCATCTGAAATATCAAGATGGTTCAAATGTTTTAGTTCTCGAACAACATCCAGTATCTGGGTAGTTGTCATTTTTAAACATTTCAAGTGGTGCATGGTAAGAGATTTGAGTCGGTCTTTGCAGGCCAGCAGAGCTGTGATGTCTGTGATCGAGGTGTTAGAAATATCCAGGCTCTCTAATCTTGGCAATGAGGCAACTTCAGCCAGGTCTTCATTGTAAAAGAGAACGTTAGTGATGCTTAATGCTCGAAGGCCAGAAAGCCGGCTGAAACACCGCTCATAAGGATCTTCAAGGGACAGAGTTAATGAGTTCAGCACCAGGCACTGCAGATTTTGCTGGATCCATTTATTACTGCCAAGCCCGCTGATGATGTCTGTAATGGTGATGTCGGCATTCACACCTGTTGCATCAAGTTCCACTAACTTGTGGTGGCAGAACGCTTTCCGAAAAGCAACAGCAGAGATTTTGGCTTTGCGAATGCAAGCTCTCTTTAAGCGCATCTGGTTGCCCCTAAAAATACCTACAGTTCCATCATTCAGTAGACCTGAAAAAAAACAAAACAAAACAAGCAGCACCTTAACTTAAAAAAAAATGGTTAAAGAAAAGCTAAAATTTCCAGCATACTTTACATTTCCAAGGCACTCCCATGTAACAATATCTCATTTAATATATATAACAGTTGACTTAGGTAAAAATATTATTATCAACAGTTTACAGATGAGTAAACTGGGGCTGGGAAAAGTGGCCTTCCAAGACCACAGAGCTAGCAAGTGGCAGAATTAGGACTGAGGCAGACATTACTGATACTCACATCTGGTTCTCCCTGTCTCCCTGAACACATGGACAACTACATTTCCCAGTCTACCCTAGGAGTTAAATGGGGTCATGTCCCTAGTTCTGGCCAATAGGCTGTAAGCTGAAGCACCTGGAGTGCATGATTTTCCATGCTATCTTTTCCTGCTATGGCAAATGAGGAGCCTTCAAGTTATGGACAGTGTAGCTCTATGAGTGGAGCTTTCATCAGCCCAGGTCCTATGGTGACCATGGAGAAGAACCCTCCATGGACTTGCAGCGTTTATGCACCATGAGTGAGGTATAAACTTTGTGTTATGCTACTAGATCTGGGAGTTAATTTATTACCAAGGCCTTTCTAGCCTATACTTTAAATTCACTGTAACACATTATTATACACACAAACACATATCTACATACAAATATAGTTAGCATAACTGTCTATAGTTTATTATGAAACCACTAGCTAATGGGATCTAAAATATTATTAAAAGGATCTAGAGATTATAGTGCCTCCCTGTCAGATGAATTCAAATAAAGTGAGCACAGTAATCTTTTAAAGTCCCTAAGAGATTAAAAAAAAAATCACTCATCATACCAAGAACCAGGAAGGTCTCAAACTGAATAAAAGACAATCTACAAATGTCAACATGAGATAACAAAAATGTTAAAATTACTTGACAGCCCTGACTGGTGTGGCTCACTTGGATGGGTGTCATCCCACAAAGCAAAAGGTCACCAGTTCGATTCCGGTCAGGGCATATGCCTGGGTTGTGGGTTCTGTCTCCAGTCAGGGTGCATATGAAAGGCAACCAATTGATGTTTCTCTCTCACACTGATGTTTCTCACCCTTTCTCCCTCCCTTCCGCTCTCTCTAAAAATAAATAAATAAAATCTTTAAAAAATTATTTTACAAATATTTTAAAGGAGCCATCATAAGAATGCTTAAGTGAACAATTACAAACATGCTTGAAACAAATGAAAAATAGAAAGACTCGGCAAAAAATAAAAGATATAAAGAAGAACCAAATGGAATTTTAGCACTGAAAAATACAATAATTGGGTTCAACTAGATGGGAAGGAACAGGGGAAAGAATTAGTAAACTAAAAGATAAAACAATAAAAATAACTCAAATCTAAACAACAGAAAAAAATAATACACTGGAAAAAATTGAACAGAGCTATTTGTGTCGTTGAAATCCCAGACAGGGAGGAGAGAGAGGGCAGAGTTGAAAAAGTACTTGAATAAATAATGGGTATATACCTATTAGAATGGCTCAAATAAAAAACGGTAACAACACCAAGGACTGGCAAGTGCATGTAGAAAATGGATCAGTCACATATTGCTGGCAGGAGTGTAAAATGGTACTACCACTCTGCAAACAGTTTGGCAGTCTTCTTAAAACCTAAACATGCAACTACCATGCAACCAGCAAGAGCACTGCGGGGTATTTATCCCAGCGATGACTGGTTACACAAACCGATGTACTTCATGACATGGACTACTACTCAGAAATAAGAAGGAATGAACTGAGACACAACAATCTGGAGGAATCTCCAGAATAAATTATACTGAGTCAAAAAAAGCCAATCCCAAAAGGTTATATACTGAATGATTACATTTATATAACACTCTTGAAATGACAAAATTACAGAAGTGGTTGCCAGGGTGTACAGAGGAGGAAGGGGTAGGAGAGAAGTGATTGTGGCTATAAAAGAGCAACATGAAGGATCCTTAAGGAGATGGAAATCTTGATTACATCAATCTCAATAACCTGGTTGTGATAATGGTTTTACAAGATACTATCACTGGAGAGAGAGGATATCAACATCTGTATTATTTATTACCACTCCATGTGAATCAACAATTGTCTTAAAAATATGAAGTTTAATTTTTTTTAAAAAGAGATCACTGTAGAAAATTTTTAAATGTGTTGACATGGAATTAAGGAAATTCCATCTGATGGCTTCAATTTTCTTGCTAAGAGTAAGTGATAGGAAGTCTGAGTAGAGCAAAGAACATCTGAAACAATTATTAGGAGCACTAATGATGATCAGGGAAATACTCAAGAATTCCTGGGCTGAGGGGCCTTATCGTTATATTATTCACTTGCCTCCTTCTCATCATTCAGGTCTCAGCCTAATTATCACCTCCTTGGAGAAGCTTTCTTTCACCATCCACGCTGAAGTAGATGCCTTCTTTTTTTACCTTCTCTGAGAACCATGCTCTTTTTCCCTCAGAGGATCTATCACAATTTGTAATTCTACGTTTGTTTGCTTCTTAATTATGCCTTCCACTGGACTATACACTTAATGAGAGCAACATTTATGTTGTAGTCAATGTTGTATACTCAACACCTAACATAGTGCCTGGCATGCAACAGGTGGTCAGTAATCTCCTCTGGAACTTCCTTCTTATACATGTTACTTATATTGAACCTCTTGTGCACTTACTAGTAATTCCTTTCACACATATGTTAAGGATCTTCTGTTAAGGATGCTTGTAAAAAAAAAAAATGGGAATAGACCTTGAGTTAAGATCACTGTCTTCCTTGTTTATGCCACAAAATAAATTTTCACGTTTTTAAATGTTAATTTTATTTTTTACAGCTAAAACTTCAGACTCTTCAGTTAATTAAGACTGATTTTAATCTTAGTGACTATCGCAGCGCCTTACAAATTTTGCTCTTAAATTTTGACACTGTATACGTATATTTAATAAAATGGGTTAGTCCTGGCCTATTTTAGTCAGTCCACATCAAGTGAATTTTTCTAATAACTAAGTTTAAGTGTCTATATTTGAAAGTAATGGAATTAAAAGAGCAAAGAAATTTAAATTAAAAAAAAGAAAAAAATAGACCTGTGTTTGAGTTTTGGTTCCAATAATAATTTGTTATTTGACACTAGACAAATTAGTCCACAAGGCTGATTCCATATCTGTAAAACGTGAATAGTTATATCTCCCTCACAGGGATTGCTATGAAGACATACATAAAAAGCATTTTGCAAATTGAAAGCACTACACAAATGTCATTAACTATATTTGAAAGAAATCTTTCTATATCTTTTCCTTCTTTCAAAAATAAACACACTGAAGAATCATCTATCTTTTTCTATGACCAATAGTTGTACTTGCTACAACGTATTTAAGTGAAATCTTCCTTTGCTGTCATACAATCTACTTGGGTTGCAGCTGGCAGCCTTCGGATTACCAATTCTTAATTTGCTGTGGTCAAAGAACAAAGGTAATTAGAACTGTGTGTATTTAAGGGTCAATATTCTAAATGAAGGTTGCTCAAGGGATTCATTCAAGGAGTAAAGTACAGAAGTCTTAATGTGAGGATTTTGCCCCAAAGCATTTTTTAAAATTTCTTCCTGGTTTAGTCTATAGAGAGCTGAGGTGACCAGTAATGTGACCTCCAGGTTAAGTGACCCCACTAGACCGGGGGCATAAGCCCTCAATCATTTAGAAAGTCTATGTGGCCATACAAGGATGTAATCCATGTTCCAATTTAATCTCAAACCCGAGTATGTAAAGGTGCATCAGTTTAGGGTAGACAGACACATTATCATTAGATGGCAACATCCTTATCCTGATTCCTAGCTCTTCCATGCACATTTCCTGGAAAATTTTGAGCACTGAGACACAAATCGATAGAATGAGCAAAGGTTAGAGTAAGAGAATTATAGATCCCAATAAGTAAAACTTTCACATCAGGTTTATTTCAATAAAAACTATTACTAATATCAGTAATCCTTTGAATTGAGTAAATAAGTAAAAATTTTAAGTGTAAATATTATTTTCTAAAATCATGACACTATTAGAAAAATACAATATCACCAATTTTAAAAGAATTCTTGGAACTTTTTCCCCGTTTTGCTGAGATAATTTTTAAACACAGAGAAAAAGTTATGAAACAACTTTTTAAAAATTGTGACAAGAATTGGCAATAAGTTCTTTTTAAAAAAAGTATGTTTATTGATTTGAGAGACAGAGAAATGGCAATGTGAGAGAGAAATATTGCCCCAACCAGGGATCAAATCTGCAACCTGGGTATGTGCCCCAACCAGGAATTAAACTCGCAACCTTTTGGTATACCAGATGATGCTCCAAACTACTGAGCCACACCTGCCAGGGTGGCAATATGTTCTTTTGCACAGAATCAGTAGTGCCCACTCTTGATTATTTGAAGGTGAATATGATTTTTTTAAATTTATTTTTTTATCTTCACCTGAGAACATTTTTTTATTGCTTTGAGAGAGAGAAACATCAATGTGAGAGAGAAGTATTGATTGGTAGCCTTCCATATACACCCAGACTGGGAATCGTATGTACCTTGACTAGAGAGATCACACCTACAAGGCATATGGGAATGATGTTCTAACCAACTGAGCTACCTGGCCAGGGCCTATATTTAAATTGAATATGTTCATATATATATTTGAATAGAATATGTTAAGCATAATCATTAAATTGAGACTAGAAACCTCAGTTTCCTTATCTGGATTATAAATGGGATAATAGCTTCCTTAAGAGTTTTTTGAGAAAATTCAAGGAAAACATATAAAATGCCTGGAATGTAACAGGCAATCAATAAATGGCATTATTATTGCCACATTTTTATTCTACTTTATGGTTGTGGACAAATTATTTTTCCTACTGTAAGAATTTATAAACTCTGCCCTAGCTAGTGTGGCTCAGTGGATTGAGTGCCAGTTTGCAAACCAAAGGGTTGAAGGTTTGATTCCTAGTCAGGGTACATGCCTGGGTTGTGGGACAGGTCCCTGGTGGGGCAGGTGGGGGGGTGTGATAGGCAACCACACATTGATGTTTCTCTCCCTCTCTTTCTCCCTCCCTTCCCTTCTTTAAAAATAAATGAATAAAATCTTTTAAAAAAAGATTTATAAATCCTATCTATAAAGGTATTATATCTCTTTCAACCTAAACAGAAGTAAAAAGAATCCTTAATGTACATAACCAGAATTTCACAGATGAGACACTCCCAACATATTTTTAGAATTTGTTTTTGAATAATGGAGGAACCAAGATGGCGGCGTAGGTAGACACACTGCGCCTCCTCGCACAACCAGAACTGACAGAGAATCGAACAGCAAGGGGGACCAAAACCAAGAGGGTGGAAAATAAACATTCATCCAGACTGGTGGGGGGGCGGAGACGGGCACCGGGGTGGAGAGGACTCGCGTGGCTGTGGTGGGACTGAGACTGGCGGAGTGTGGGACAAATGGCGCAGGCAGTCTGAGCACTAGCAGACCCTGCGGCCCCACATTTGCACAGATAAACCCAGAGGGCCGGACTCAGAGTGGCAGAGAACGGGGCAGGCAGAGCAGCGGGTAGCACCCTGCGGCACCACATTCATCCACAGATGAACCGGACGACGGCAGCGAAGCAGACCATGCAGCCCAGGGCTCCAGCTCCGGGAAATAAAGCCTCAAACCTCTGATTGAAAGCGCCCCTGGGGGTTGGGGCGGCAGCAGGAGAGACTCCCACCCTCACAGGAGAGGTTGTTGGAGAGACCCACAGGGGCCTAGAGTGTACACAGGCCACCCACTCGGGAACCAGCACCAGAGGGGCCCAGTTTGGTTGTGGGTATCGGAGTGAAAGATTGAAATCCGGAGGAGAGTGAGGCGGGCGCCATTGCTCCCACTCGGCCCCTCCCCCACGTACAGCATCACAGCGCACCAGCGTTACCCGCCCCCCGGGGAACACCTAAGGCTCCGCCCCTTAAAGTAACAGACGCGCCAAGACAAAAAAAAAAAAAAAAAAAGAAAAAATGGCCCAAATGACAGAACACTTCAAAGCTCCAGAAAAAATACAACTAAGCGAGGAAGAGATAGCCAACCTATCAGATGCACAGTTCAAAGCACTGGTTATCAATATGCTCACAGATTTGGTTGAATCTGTTCGAAAAACAGATGAAAAAATGAAGCCTATGCTAAGAGAAACAAAGGAAAATGTACAGGGAACCAATAGTGATGCAAAGGAAACTGGGACTCAAATCAATGGTACGGACCAGAAGGAAGAAACAAACATCCAACCAGAAAAGAATGAAGAAACAAGAACTTGGAAAAATGAGGCGAGGCTTAGGAACCTCCAGGACACCTTGAAACGTTCCAACATCCGAATGATAGGGGTGCCAGAAGGAGAAGAGGAAGAACAAAAAATTGAAAACTTATTTGAACAAATAATGGAGAACTTCCCCGATCTGGCAAAGGAAATAGACTTCCAGGAAGTCCAGGAAGCTCAGAGAGTCCCAAAGAAGCTGGACCCAAGGAGGAACACAACAAGGCACATCATAATTACATTACCCAAGATTAAATGCAAGGACCTACATCCAAGATTACTGTATCCAGCAAAGCTATCATTTAGAATGGAAGGGCAGATAAAGTGCTTCTCAGATAAGGTCAAGTTAAAGAAGCTCATCATCACCAAGCCCTTATTATATGAAATGTTAAAGGGAGTTACCTAAGAAAAAGAAGATCAAAAATAGGAACAGTAAAAATGACAGCAAACTCACAGTTATTAACGACCACACATAAAACAAAAACGAGAGCAAACTAGGCAAACACCTAGAACATGAGGGTTGTCAATAAGGGAGTGGGAGGGGGAGAGGGGGGTAAAGGTACAGAGAATAAGTAGCATAGATGATAGGTGGAAAATAGACAGGGGGAGGGTAAAAATAGTGTAGGAAATGTAGAAGCCAAAGAACTTATAAGTATGACCCATGGACATGAACTATGGGGGGGGAATGTAGGAGGGAGGGGGGTGGGCAGGATGGAGTGGAGTGGGGGGGAAATGGGACAACTATAATAGCATAATCAATAAATATATTTTTAAAAAATTTAAAAAAAGAATTTGTTTTTGAAAACAGAAGTACTAAATTAGCTATGATTTCCCATTTCAGAAATCAAAAACAGAAACTATTTTTGCTGTAATAGCATTTATTGATTTTCCTGCTGCCAAATAAAGATGTAAGGTAATTGTTTACACCAGCAGACTTCTAAACAGATATTTTGAAAGAGAAGTTCTTTTTGTCATGAGAATGGCTTCTCAAAGCAAAAAAAAAAAGAAGAAGAAGAATGAAAAAGTAATTTGCCCAGGCTTGGCCAGATAGCTCAGGTTAGTAGGAGCATTACCCTGTACACCAAAAGGTTGCAGGTTCCAATCCTCAGTCAGGGCACATACCTAGAGTGAAGGTTCAATCCCGGGTCAGGGCGTATATGGGAGGCAACCAATAGATATTTCTCTCTCACTCTCTCTGAAATCATTAAAAATATCGAGTGAGGGTTCAAAAAAAAAGTAATTTGCCCAGATTAGAAGAAAAAATGCTTATTTCAAAATACACGAAAGTGGCAGGGTAGGCAAAGATAAATACATTTCTTTTCCTGGAATCAGGCTCACTTGGCCTTTTCTGTTATTGCTAAGAAAATAATTAAATGACCACAGTAGCACTTCAAAATCCAATGTCAGTTAACAGCACAAACTTTGTTTCCTATGTTTATATTATTTTTTACCATGAAAGGCCATGGTCTGAAGTAGTCGGTCAGCCACTTCCTGTGGGAATACTCCAGGTTCTTGCAGACACAATGTTCCATCTTGTCTTGCTGAACAGAACTTCTCAAGGTGCGTAGTCAGGAAATTCAAGCAGATATCAAGTAAGGAATAGGGAGATGCCTCCTCCTTGCAGCCCAGAAAGAAACATAAAGGGAACACAAAAGCCAACAAGTTAGTTTCCAGAAAAGTAGAGAACAAAATATTCATTTCCACAATCAACAAGTATTTTTCTTAAGTGGGTACCATATGCTAGATACTGTGCTAGGTAATACATCATGTGATCCATGTTTTCAAGAAGAAGGCAAAGAGAAACATTTAAACAAATATTTACATAAAGCCTATTAAATACTATGATAGAGAGCATATTGGGTAGTATGTAAGCATATAGCAAGGTGCCCTAATAGGTCAAGGATGGTCAGGAAAGACCTCAGAGATCACAGCAGATTAATCTTCCTAAATTACCACCTATGACCTCTCCACTGCTCAAACCTTCAAAGGCCCTCCATGGGCCTGAAGACCAAAAAACAAAAAAAACAACCAAAAAGAAAAAAAAAAAACTTTTAGATTGTTAGATTGATGCTTGAGTTTGAAAATCTAGCTTCAATTTACTTTCCAACTTGATTTCCCACAAAATCCACATCTCAACCTATAGTTCAAATATGATAAATTTATTTGGGTAAAAGAAAATTCATGATAGGTGTTAATATTCTCAAAAAACAAAAAGTTAACCTGGCCCTGGCTGGGTAGCTCGGCTGGTTAGAATGTAGTCCCAATACGCCAAGGTTGTGTGCTCGTGCTCAATCCCTGGGCACATATAAGAATCAACCAATCAATTTATTAATCAACATAAATAAGTGGAACAACAAGTTGTTGTTTATTCCTCTCTTCCTCTCTCTCTCCAAAATCAATTTAAAAAAATAAAAAAGAAAGAGAAAAGTTAACCCAGTTATCCAGTTTCAGAAATACAGACCTAATCAAATAAGCACAAAAAAGTAAGTGTAAGACTTATTTATAAACACTCTAAAAGTCCCCGACAACAATAATTATAATATAATTATGGTAGCTACCATCCATTAAGTGCTTTCAATATGACTGTGTTGAGTGTTTTACATGAATTATTAATTATTTCACTTATTCCTCATCCCAAAGTAATTCCACTCCTAGGTATATGCCTAACAGAAATTAAAACATGTCACATAAAAACTTCTACATAAATGTTTATAGAAGCATTACTCATGATAGCTAAAAAGTTGAAACAACCCAAATGTCTATCGATTGATGATTGGATAAACAAATATAGTATGTCTATACAATGGAGTGTTATTCATCAAAAAAAAAAAAAAAAGGAATCCCAACACATCACATAATATGGATGGATCTTGAAAACATCATGCCGAGTGAAAGAAGCCAGTCACAGAAGACTACATATTATGTGATTTCATTTATATGAAATGTCCAGAATAGGCAAATCTATAGAAAGTATATTTGTGGGCTCTGGCTGGTGTGGCTCAGTGGACTGAGTGCTGGCCTGCAAACCAAAAGGTCACTAGTTTGATTCCCAGTCAGGGCACATGCCTGGGTTGCCGGCCAGGTCCCCAGCTGGGGTTCTGCAAGAACAACTGATCGATGTTTCTCTCCCTCTATTTCTCCCTCCCTTCCCCTCTCTCTAAAAATAAATATATACAATCTTAAAAAGAAAAGAAGAAAGTGTATTAGTGGATGCCTAGGGCTGGGGAAAGGAGGGTTCGAGGAAAATGGAAAGTGAATACTAATGAGTACAGGGGTTCTTTGGGGGGAATGTATGATATGCAAATTAGATTTCGATAAGAATGTCAAAAATAGTTTATAAAGCTGTAAATATAAGACAAATAAATACATCAAAATGTTAATAGTAGTTACCTCTGGGTAATGTGCTATTAGTTTCCTTCTCTGAATAAATTGAACTTTCTATACAGCATGTTATTTCTATAATCAAAAAGTTAGTAAAATATTTACGATATTTTAGTTTACAAAGTACTTTCATATTGAAATACTTAATATTGTAATGACTGAGTAAGGTGGGTAACAAAGACATTACAGATGAGGAAAGACTTCATAAAAGTTAAATGGTTGGCCTCAATGTGGTAAAGACTGTTAATTATTGACTCTAATTCTGTTCTTCTCTTCTTCCACATTAACGAAATCTTTTATTTTTACCCGAGCACAAAACCACCTGTAATAAAGACTATATATACCAGTCTCCTCTACAGCTAAATGTAGCTGAGACAAAAAGGAAAAGTTCAGAGGAAATGATCAAATTCAACTTCTGCCTCATAAAACTTTGCCTATCCTAATTTCCTAAATTGTAACAATTAATTCTTTTTGCTTTTTTTACTCTTCAATGTACCATGTTCCTAAATGTTTAAAATTTATCACTCAGATGAAACAAGCTACCCCATTACCTCAAATTTCACCTAAATTTCAAAGAAATCTATTTATTTTGTAGAAGAGAAAATAAAAGTTGGGTAACTGTCTGAAGAAGATGTATACCGGTAAGTCTTCTGAGTACACAATCTTTAAAAGTCATTTTAGTAGAATAAAACCAGGCAGTAATATACAAACACTTAGAATATTTAATTAATCATTCTAAAAACTTTTTTTCCAGTTGTTAGTTTGTTCAGCAAGCCCTGGCTGGTGTGGCTCAGTGGATTGACTGCCGACCTGCAAACCCAAAGGTCGCCAGTTAGACTCCTGGTCTGGGCACATACCCGGGTTGCAAGCCAGGTCCTTAGCTGGGGGTGTGGGAGAGGCAACCAATGGATGTTTCTCATACTTCTATGTTTCTATCCCTGTCTTTCTCCCTCCCTTCCCCTCTCTCTACAAATAAATAAACGAAATCTTAAAAACAATTTTGAAAATGAATGTTCAGCAATGAACAAAGGCAGGTTTTGGGACTGTACGAACTTTTCAAAGAAACTCTCCCTTATCTCTATGTTAATTTCTATTAGGAAGCATAAGACTTTTCTTCTGTTGGGAAGTGCATCTTCCTAATAGTTAATAACCTGGGCTTTGAAGCTAGAGTGGAAATCCAGACTTCGCTTGCTAACTGTGTGACAGTATACAAGTTACCTAACCTCAATTTTCTCATCTTATAATAAAGATAATAGTAATACCTACCTCATGAGGTTGTTTTGAGGATTAAATAAGATAAAACAGGAAGCACATGGCTTATACGGGACAGAGCCAGAATTCAAACCAGAAAATACGGCTCCAGAGCCTGTGTCCTCATCCACTGCAATATACTACCTTGCAACTTTACCACCTCCGAATGTATTATTATATCACCTGATACTCAAAGCAGGTTTGTGATGTGAACAATGATAATGATCCCCATTTAAGGATAAAAAATAGACAGGTATGTATTAAGCAAGTGACAGAACTTCACTAGAACTATACTCAGGTTATCTGAGATTTTTGCTGTCAGAAAGTGGAAAACCAGGAACCTGTAAGTGTAAACACTTTAGCAGGGTATTCAAAATGTTTTGTTAATTGGCCGCAACCTTCCTTTCTAGCCTCATTTTCCACTTTCTCGCTGCAAATGTGCCACCTACCAGATCCTCTAAATTGAGTGTTCCTTAATGCGGCCTCTTCCCTAAGCACTGTTAACAGGCATGTTCACAGCTCTAAGCCTTTTTTTCCAATTAGTTCTTCTACATGGCAAAATCACACACATCCTTCAAAATTCAGTCAAACCTCACTAGCTCTGCGATGACTTTCCTAATTCCCAAGGCAGAATTAATTTTACTCTCAGCACCTGAGAAATTAAACTGCCCATTAACAACAGCTATTATGTACTGAATGACAGCTGTGTGATGCCAGGCAGTAATTCAGCCACTTTATATGTGTGTAACTTCACTTACACATTTTTTTTCAATAAATACTGTAAAGGTATTTTCTTTACAATTTTCTTAATAACAAACTCTTTTCTCTCTTACTTTAAGAATACAGTATATAATACATATAACATATAAAATAAGTGTAATTGACTTGATTTTATTGGTAAGGCTTCCAGTCAACAGTAGGCAATTAGTTAAGTCTTTGGGGGATCAAAAGTTATACATGGATTTTCAACTGTATGAGGGGTTGGCACCCCTAACCTCCATGTTCTTCAGTGGTGAACTTGCAGTCTTCAAAACAACTTTGTTTTGAACAAAGTAGGTAAACTGAGGCTCAGAAGATTAATTTACACAGCAAAGATAAAAACAGCTAGCAGATAGCAGAGCAAGAATAAAAATGACAACTGCTATCTTTCATGAAACACTATGTTTCTGGTCTTGGTTCAGAGTTCTTTAGAAACATGAACTCTTTCAATTTCTACATCTTGTGAATTAAGAACTGTCCCAATGTGCATTTTATTTATTTATTTATATTTTTAGAGAGAAGGGAAGGAAGGGATAAAGAGAGGGAGAGAAACATCGATGTGGGAGAGATAAATCAATGATGTGCAATACATCGATCCGTTGCCTCTTGCACGCCAGAATGAGGACCTGGCTTGCAACCAGGAATGTGCCCTGACTGGGAATTGAACCAGCAACCTTTCGGGTTGCAGGTCGGCACTCAATCCACTGAACCACACCAGCCAGAGTCCAATATGCATTTTAAAGATGAGGAAACAGGTTTAGGTTAAATATATTCCCCATACTCACATAGCCAGCTTGTTGCTAAACTAGGACTCCAACTCAAAAATGAGGCCAAAATCTATATTTTTAATCTCTTAACCACTATACTATAACATCATAATCATTATTATTGATCTCATACTTTTTGTTAATATATGCTATGTTCTATATATATAAACTATGCTAAGTTATCAGTGTGTCTATTCTACAAAGATGAGGACACTGAGGCTTTGAGGGGCTGAGTTATTTGCCCAAAAATGATACAGTTAATAAATGGTAGAGTCAGGATTAGACCCCAGGCAATCTGATTCGAGTTAAATCTGTGCTTTTACCAATACTATATAAGTGGCCCTTTATGTCTGACTCTAAAGCCAGTTTTCTTTTACAATTCCATGCGATACCACCGTTATTTACGACTGTATCTATCTCCCCTACTAGATCATGATAGTTTTTCAAGTTCGAGGAAACTGTCCCATGTATATTTACCAAAACACAGGTAGATATAATCACATTACACTTTGTATATAGTCCTATTAGTTATCCACTGTATAACTTTTATTTGTTGATGACTGTCTCCTCCTCTAGACTGAGTTCAAAGAAAGTAGTTCTAAATGTTTTTTGTTTGTCCCACGTAGGTGGGGCAAGAAAACCTTTTAGCTTACCCCTCTTGGTTCCCAAGTTACAGTGGAAAACATTGTTAACAACAAAGTATCACTGCAAGGAAATCTTATAGATATCTGCTCTGACAAGAAAATGAATGTTTTCTATTTGAAAAACAACACATACATTGTCAAAATCTAAATTTGGAAATTTTTATGTCAAAAGTATTACTGAGGCAAATATACATCACCCACACTAGATAAACCAAATAAACCACAATAAATGATATCAAATAAAGTTAAATTAATGATAATTCATCATTAAGATACAAAACTAGCAACGATAAAAAACTACCAACTCAAAACAACACTGCTGATGTACTGATTACAAAGCTCTCTTCCGAGAAATTAAGAGACATTCCCACAAGTTACATTTGTACCTATGTAATAGGAGCTTTACAACATTTCCAAATGTCAGACTTTATAAAAGGCTAGAGTCCTCAGTAAACTCCAGTAATCTGCTAACTTTAGCTTTATGATTACTAAGTGATAGTAATTCTTAGTAACTCACTGAGTAGTTCTCTAGATGGAGCCCTTACTAGAAGATAAAAATTAGAAGTCTGGGGAACAGCATCATTAACCGGCCCACAGGAGTTAAGGCACAGGTGGCAAACACAAGGCCCAAATCTGGCCTTCCACCTTGTTTCTACCCGGTAGCAGCGCTGAGCTCTTGCTTAACTATTAAGGAGTAATTACATTTATACAGTCCTAAAATTACATTCAGCCCTTTGAAGGCAACTGCGAGGCTGATGTGGCCCCAGTGAAAATGAGTTTGACACCCCTGAGTTAAGGAAAGGATTTTCAGGACAGTTCATCATGCATCAGGAGGACCTCTGTGTCCCAGACATTGAAAACCACTAGGGTTAGGACCCATGCCTTACATACTTCCGTATTCCCTACTCCAAACACAGCAAATGCTCAGTATCTGTTGAGCAAGTAAATAAATGAACTACCTATAAGCAGATTCCCTGCTTTTGAACCACTGCCTATTACAGAAATAAAGCAGCACACCTGGGGGCATGGAGCAAAGAAGATAGGGCTCCCAGAAAGGAGTAGAAGAGCTCCCAAAACAGCTTTTCCACTTGACTTTTTGTGGCAGGTACCAATTTCTAGGCAAGAAAATGTCCAACTCAGAGATCTATCCCCCCCACATACACTACACACACTTACAACAGTACTGTATCTTTCCATTGGCCTTCCATTTCTTCAGAATCCAGCTCCTTACCTCCCTGACAACAAAGAGGATTACTTATCTATTGTTCATTATTAATCCAGGTCCAGTATTCCTCCATTTACTAAAAACAATGCCTCTGGCAAAGCCACTTTGTTTTGTGCCTCAGCTTCCTTATGTGTAAAGTGAAATTTGTTAATACTTTTCCTTTCACTTCTTAAGGTTATTGTATCACATGAAATACAGGACATGAAAATGTTTTTTTTTTTTAAGATTTTATTTATTTATTTTTAGACAGAGGGAAAGGGAGGGAAAAAGAGAGGGAGAAAAACATCAATGTATGGTTGCCTCTCATGTGCCCCCTACTGAGGACCTGGCCCTAAACCCAGGCATGTGCCCTGTCTGGGAATCGAACTGGCGACCCTTTGGTTTGTAGCCAGTGCTCAAACCACTAGGCCACACCAGCCAGTGGGAAAATGTTTTGTTTACTGTAAGATATTGCTACCAGCGTCATCCATAAAGTATTTTTCCTTATAATTAGCCAAGAGAGACTTCATTGCTCAAATTCTAAAGGCCACAGGGTCTGTCTTTGAGGATTATCATATCGACATTCATTAGCCCTATCTAAACCTTCTCATGGCTTTCTTTTAATCTCCTTTAAAGTTTTTTTTTGCTTTTATATACTCTCCTTCCTTGAAGTATTTAGTCATCTATGCAACACTCAGCTACAGGCATTCTCAGTTATTTCCCCATAATTTCGATATCTATTTTGTTGGTTGGTTTCTTTTACATGTTTAAAAACTTCATTCTGTTACTGTATTGCCAGGGTCATGACAAAGAAGCATTTTAACATTTGGGCTTGGCCCCTCCATTTCTACCAAGTAGGGAGGAGGGGAACACTGGGAATTGACTACATATTATAATTGTATTCTACTTTTAGAGGGGACAGGGAATTCTACTGCTGTTGATATGACAAAAATGAAAAGAATCCTCACAAATCAGGCATCGTTTATACCCAGAAGTAAAGCCCCATAAAATGCATCCAATAAATTCTTTGTTCAATGAATTTGTGAGTCACCAATTGGTAACCTGCCTCAAAACTCATTTTATTTCCTTTGTACTTTATAAGGACATACCATAGAGTTTTTTCTTTTGGTTTTTAGACTTCTTTGGCAAGTGGTATTATCTTGTGTAGGGAACAATCTATGACAGTAAATAAAAGTTCAAAACTACGAATTTTAATAAGGTTTTTAATGCATCTAGTTAATCATTCAAACTCTGGTGCTTACAATAGTCTGTTGTGCGAAATAATTTATTGCTTAAGCAACTGCTATTGAAGTCCTCAATTATTTGGAGCAAAAGCATTCTAAGTAATCCATAATTATATCATTGAAGTCATGAGGGAACATCACCTACTTTTCTAATATTCCATTCTAAGTACGCTCAAAATTGCATATTAAATATTTTTAGCAAAAATAGAAACTAGATAAAACTTTCTGATTATGATTTTTTAAATTTATGATTAAAAACTCATTTTTCTTCTCCTTGTAACACTATTACATCTGATATAAAAAGTATTAAAATTGTCTTAACTCCTCAAGACAGACCTTGACTTTGTGGACTTTACAATCACTGAGTAAGGAGGTCTCTCTTTTGGTTAGTTATAAGGAAAAACACACTTTATGGATGATGCTGGTAACAATGTTTTACAGTAAACAAAGCATATTCATATCTTTTATTTCATTTGAAACTCACAATAACCTTATGAAGTAAAAGGAAAAATATTACGACTTTAATTTTACGGATAAGGAAGCTGAGGCACAAAAATGAAGACACTTGGCCAGAGGCACTATGGTTAGTAGGAAGAATATTACACCTGGATTTGAATTCTAGTGGTGTTGCACTGCAGACATCTAGCTTTGCCGACCCTAAGCTCTGTCTTTGGTAGAATGGGGTAATATGGAACCAGTACTGATCTCATGATGTTATTGTAGGAGGAAGCTCGGACATATGTGTAAAGCCCTCAGCACAATGCCTGACAGAGTAATTACTCAATAAACGTTCCCTCCCCACCTACTAGACATGACATTGAACAAGTAATATAAATGTATGTTTCAGACACAGAGGACAGCAAGTTCATGGTTCTAAATCCTCAAGAGAGATTTTTCCCACCCAGAATCTATATCAAGACAAAAAAAAAGCCTCTTTGTCTCCCCACACCATCAGGCAGATATTTTTTAGGCTACCTTTTCACTAAGGGTGTAGGCATTTAAAGATCCTGATTTTATGTAGCTGTCACAGTTCCAACTCATGAATCAGGCTTAAAATCTCATCTCCTACCTGAAAGTTTCCTAAGACTGACAAATCCTCCAATAGAAAAAGATAATGGCTCTGATAGCGCTCCATTTTTCTGTATCTGTGGATGATTTTTTTCTAAAGATTGGGCCAGAAACCAGGTGACTACAAAGATTACAAACTTAACAATTTTATGATTATAAATACATTTTTTATTGACTTCTCTCTGCAGGGCTGTGTAAATACTGTGGGTGAAAAGTGTGAGGTTGGGATTCAGACCGCCTAGGTTAAAATGCCAACTCTACCACTTACAAAGCTACCTTGGACAAAGTACTTAATGTCCCCAAACCTCAGTTTCATGATCTGTAAAATGCAGACAATAACAGTAACTATATCGTTAAGATTATTATCAGGATTAAATAAACTCTAAGTGAAAGACACATAGAATAGTGACTGGCATATATTAACTGCGAAAGAAATGTTGGCTATTATTACAAAATATAAACTCCATAAAACAAACACTATGTTTTTTTATTGCTCGAACCTAAAACAATGCCTACTACATGGTGGACACTAAATGTTTATTGAATGAATAAATGAACAAGCAAGCACAAATTTATTGTTAGGTATGTTTAAATTATTTCCCCCTAGAGAAAGAGACTGTATGTCCAGAGAGAAATATAAGCCCCAAGTCCAGCCCTGAAATTGAAGAATGGAATTGATGTGCTTGCTTCAGAGCATGTATACTAAAGAATGGGACTGAATGGCAGACAAGTGTCATTTGAGTTCATGGGTATAAGAAACTTCAGCTATTGACAATTTTTCACTCTTCATTTCTATAGTACCCCATGGGAAATCTCTCCTTTGTTTATGGGTGTTTTCCCCTTATATTTTCTGCTACTAATTCAATCAACTCAGACTTCCAGGAATAAATACTAATATGACTTTAGATATACCTAACCTTTTCCTTCCCCAAACACAATCACTTCACAAATGAGGAGGAAGGTCAAGAAGATAGTACTAAAGGCACAGATATATTGTGCTCAAGGGTTCAGAGACAATGAACTATTTGGTATGGACAAGGGGACAGTATTCTTCCTTTTTAAAAACCACCAACTACTTTCAGAGATCCCTAGATGTCAAATAATGCAAGTAAGGCAACCTTCTTGCATATTTTACTACAAGGCCTGGCCAGTGTGGCAAACGACTCTATGTGCTAAGGCCTATGAGGCTAGAGTTCCATCTATGAGAGATCAAGGCCTAGAAGGGTAAATAAATCTCCTTGCCTTTCATCATACCCCACGTAACTAGTCCAAGAAACAAAACTAAAATTCAAGTCAGTAATCACTGAGCTGATGAGCAGATCATAGGAATCACTAATTCAAAGAGATACTTTAGAATCGTTCTCCTCTTAACTTACTAGCATGAGTTTTGAAATATAATATGGTAAACAGAGAAGACAGGTTAATAATGGAAAGAGCACTGGGCTTGCAGTCAGTCCTGGCTCTGTTACTTACTAGCTGTGTGACCTTAGGAAAATAAATTACCTTCCTAGTTTTCTTATCTGTAAAACTGATGCTAAACCTCTGTCTTGACAATCACACAAAATGGCAGTGAAGAATAAATGGGATGCCTATGAAAATGCCTTTAAAATACTAGAGTACTATACAAATATTAACGCAATTGAATGAATAGTTTCTGGTATGAAAAGTTGGGTAGTATATTCATGGAGGTAAGAGCTCAAAAAATTTAAAGCTATAAAAGCAGCCTGCCATAGTACAATAGCTAGTAGGACACACCTACTCTACTATAATGCTTATCTTTAACTTACCAAAATTTTACTACACTTTTTTTAAAAGATGTTATTTATTTTTAGAGAGAGGGAGAGAGAGGGAAAGAAACATCAATGTGTGGTTGCCTCTCATGTGCCCTCTAGTGGGGACCTGGCTGGCCTGCAACCCAGGCATGTACCCTGAGTGGGAATCGAACTGCTGACACTGGTTTGCAGGCCTGCACTCAATCCACGTCAGCCAGGGCAACTATTACACTTTTTTGAGAGGCAGAAGGGATCACACAGAGGATATAAAATAACCTTTTCACTTTATAGATTTAAAAATGGAAGCATAGAGAAGTTAAATTATTTGCCAAAGTTTGCAAGTCCCATGAAATGAAACTGATACTATTACATAACCAAGTACATTCAAACTTTTAATTTTTTTATTTATGGATTTTTTTGAGAGAAAGAAATCTATTTGCTGCTCCACTTATTCATGCATTCACTGCTTGATTCCTGTATGTGCCCCGACCTGGGATCGAACCTGCAATCTTGGCATATCGGGACAATGCTCTAATCAACTGAGCATCCCAGCCATGGGTGGTCTTTTATATATATCTTCCATGTTTCTACTAAACTTTTTGAACATATAAATATATTTGTAATAACTGCTTTTACTGTCCTCTGCTAATTTTAAGATCTGAGTCAGACCCTGGCTGGTGTGGCTCAGTAGATTGAGTGCTGGTCTGCATACCAAAGGGTCCCAGGTTCAATTCCCAGTCAGGGAACATGCCAGTAGGGGGCATGCAAGAGGCAACCACATGTTGATGCTTTTCTCCCTCTCTTTCTCCTTTCCTTCCCCTCTCCTTAAAAATCAATAAATAAAATCTTTAAAAAAAATCTTTATTAAAAGAAGAGATCTATGTCAGTTCTCAGTCAGTTTCAAATGACTAATCATTCTCCTTTTTCAGAGTTGTGTTTTTCTATCACTTTGCATACCTAGTTTTTTTTAATATATTATTGTTTTTACTGATTTTTACAGAGAGAAAAGGAAGGGAGAGGGATACACAGAGAGAGAAATATCAATTTGTTGTTCCACTTATTGATGTGCTCATTGGTTGATTATACTATGTGCCCTGACCAGAAATCAAACCCACAGCCTTGATGTATCAGGACGAGACTCCAACCAACTAAGCTACCAGGCCAGGTCCAAGAACATTCAAACTTTTAAAAGGCATTTTATTTTTTTTAATTAAAAATGTTATTTATTTATTTTTAGAGAGAGGGGAAAAGGAGGGAGAAACCAGGGACCTGGCCCGCAACCCAGGAATAAAACCAGCAACATTTTGGTTTGCAGGCCAGTCCTCAATCCACTGAACCATACCAGTCAGGGCTAAAGGCATTTTAAAAATGTGTTTAGGAAAGGAGACTATGATGTTGAACAGGCATTAAGATACTGGAGAGCTAAGAAAAATGTTTTTACAAAAGAAAAATGGAGATAGGAAAAAAATAAAAACAAAAGATCTTCACATAAAGTTAACAAAATGTTTAAATGATTAACCATCCCTCTAGATTTATCTGTAACTGATTCTTTACTATCTGTTTAAATATTCTATTCTCTGGAAGGACACCTCCACACATTATAAACAAGTAATTTGCAAGTATTTATACAAAGGGATATTGTTTTGCAATTCATCTTGAAATCACTTTGCTTCCTTCTTAACTCCTTCAGCTCAACTCTTCTGGACAGAAACATGTATCCTAGGTAAAAAGTACCATTTAAGGTAGTAAGAGAAACTATCTGATCCAACATTTCTTACCCATCAAACCTCTTTTTTCCCCCTCAGGGGACCTGTACAGAGTGTTCACCTTTTTTTTTTTTTAAGGTTTATTTTATTCTTATTCAAGAAAGGTCAAGGAAGAGGGAGAGAGAGAAACATGGATATGAGAGAGAAACACGGATCAGCCACCTTCTGCACGTGCCCCAACCAGGGATTGCGCCCACAACCATAGTATGTGTCCTGACTCGGAATCAAACCGGTGACCCTTTGGTTATGGGATGACCTTCCAACCAACTGAGTCACATAGGCCAGGGCAAGTGTTCACCTTTTTTGTCCTCTTTTATAACTCACATCCCAGTTAACACCACCTTATTCAATTCTCTACAAAATACACACATTCTTTCACTGAACAAATATCTTCTTACTATGCCTCAGGCATTATGCTAAGTGCTTAAGATGTGAAGTTGATAAAACACAGTACTGTCCTTGACCTCAGGAAGCTCACAAATTGGAGAGACAGCCTTGTTAACAAACAATACCACCACCACAGAATAACTGTTGTAACCAAGACATATGCAAAGTCCAGAAAAGCACATGTAAAAAAGTAACACAAGGCTACCTGGAGGTAATGAAGGCTTCAAAAAGCAGGTAACGTTTAAGGCAGTGATTTTCAAACTTTCTCATCTCATGGCACATATAAACTAATTACTATAATAAAATTTTGTGGCACACCAAAAAATTTATTTTTTTGCTGCTCTGACAAAAAAAATAGGTATAATTTTGATTAATTCACACTGGACAGCTATTGTTGTGTTGGCTGTTGTCATTTTTTAATCTGACAAGCTAAGGGAAAACAGGTCAGTGTCCCTGACTAAATAGGTATTCCATGTTTTAAAAATTCTTGGAGAACCAAGATGGCGGCGTAGGTAGACACACTGCGCCTCCTCGCACAACCAGAACTGACAGAGAATCGAACGGCAAGGGGGTCTGACACCAAGGAAATAAAAAATAAACATTCATCCAGACTGGTAGGAGGGGCGGAGACGGGCACCAGGGTGGAAGGACCCGCGTGGCCGTGGCAGGACCGAGACTGGCGGAGTGTGGGACGAACGGGGCAGGCAGTCTGACCACTAGCAGACCCTGCGGCCCCACATTCGCGCACAGATAAACCGGACAAACAGCGGGGAGCGAAGCAGACCTCGCAACCCGGGACTCCAGCTCGGGGAAATAAAGCCTCAGACCTCTGATTGAAAGTGCCCATGGGGGTTGGAGTGGCAGCAGGAGAGACTCACAGCCTCACAGGAGAGGTCGTTGGAGAGACCCACAGGGGCCTAGAGTGTGCACAAGCCCACCCACTCGGGAACCACCACTAGAGGGGACCAGTTTGATTGTGGGAAGCGGAGGGAGTGGCTGAAAACTGGCAGAGAGCAGAGCAAGCGCCATTGCTCCCTCTCGGCCCCTCCCCCACGTACAGCATCACAGCGCAGCGACCAGCGTTACCCCACCCCAGTGAACACCTAAGGCTCCGCCCCTAAAAGTAACAGATGCGCCAAGACAAAAAAAAAAAAAATGGCCCAAATGACAGAACACTTCAAAGCTCCAGAAAAAATACAACTAAGCGAGGAAGAGATAGCCAACCTATCAGATGCACAGTTCAAAACACTGGTTATTAAGACGCTCACAGAATTGGTTGAATTTGTTCGAAAAGTAGATGAAAAAATGAAGCCTATGCCAAGAGAAACAAAGGAAAATGTACAGGGAACCAATAGTGATGCAAAGGAAACTGGGACTCAAATCAATGGTGTGGACCAGAAGGAAGAAAGAAACATCCAACCAGAAAAGAATGAAGAAACAAGAATTCGGAAAAATGAGGAGAGGCTTAGGAACCTCCAGGACAGCTTGAAACGTTCCAACATCTGAATTATAGGGGTACCAGAAGGAGAAGAGGAAGAACAAAAAATTGAAAACTTATTTGAACAAATAATGAAGGAGAACTTCCCTAATCTGCCAAAGGAAATAGACTTCCAGGAAGTCCAGGAAGCTCAGAGAGTCCCAAAGAAGCTGGACCCAAGGAGGAACACAACAAGGCACATCATAATTACATTACCCAAGATTAAACGCAAGGACCTACATCCAAGATTACTGTATCCAGCAAAGCTATCATTTAGAATGGAAGGGAAGATAAAGTGCTTCTCAGATAAGGTCAAGTTAAAGAAGTTCACCATCACCAAGCCCTTATTATATGAAATGTTAAAGGGAGTTACCTAAGAAAAAGAAGATCAAAAATACGAACAGTAAAAATGACAGCAAACTCAGAGTTATTAATGACCACACCTAAAACAAAAACAAGAGCAAACTAGGCAAACAACTAGAACAGGAACAGAACCATAGAGATGGAGATCACATGGAGGGTTGTCAATAGGGGAGTGGGAGGGGGAGAGGGGGGAAAGGTACAGAGAATAAGTAGCATAGATGATAGGTGGAAAATAGACAGAGGGAGGGTAAGAACAGTGTAGGAAATGTAGAAGCCAAAGAACTTATAAGTATGACCCATGGACATGAACTATAGGGGGGGAATGTGGGAGGGAGCGGGTGGGCAGGATGGAGTGGAGTGAGCGGGGGGGGGGGGGGGAAATGGGACAACTGTAATAGCATAATCAATAAATATATTTTAAAAAAAAGAAAAAAAATCTTGCCAGTGTGCCTCTTGAGGCACACCAGTTGAAAATCACTGATTTAAAGTAACACATAAAGGTTAAACAGTCAGGAAGGAGAGAAGAATTCTAGGCAAAAACAAACAGTGTAATCAGGAAAAAGAGCATAATGTGTGCTATCACAGAGCATAAAATGCAAAGACTTTTCCTCATAAAATGATTAGATCATTAAGTGATTAGGTTGTTGAATGATTAGATCATAAGGGTCCTAATACACTATTCAAAACACCTGCATTCGACAACTATTTGTTGAGCCCCTACTATGTGCTAGACACTGACAAGTAAGTACACAAGACACAGGTCTTTGCAGACCCACTGCTGTCCATATGCATGATTGCCACTTCAGTTGTGCAGAACAGCCTGTGTGGCCACAGCCCCCCATAAGAACACTGTAAACTAGCTGGGTCTAACCTGCAGGCTCCTTAAGTCTCATAAAAAGTACACAAATTCACATTCATACCAAGTATGCTCTCTATATAATAATATCTTGAAATATACACTGTTTTCAATGCATGATAGATGCTGTTAGAATTAAGAACAGTATCATTTAAAAATAATACTTAATTCCTACCAGCCTTTTGCTTTTCCCCCTCATTAATGTATTCTGCAAGTGTATTCCCATCATACATCCCAAGCATTCAATGTTAAAAAAGTGTTTAAATACTAAAGACAGAATGGCATCAACATCTGATATTCAAGAGCTTTATAGAAGGCAATATGGATCAAGAACCATAAAACTGTACATACTCTTTGACCAATTTTCTTTCAATAAATAGAAATTAGTTTTATAATGGAAACAATGATACAAATATTCCTACAACCTCATAAAAACCCTGGGAAGGTGTTTGAAATAGCACCAGCTTTGGGGTCAGACAATCCTGTGCTTGAATCCTTCTCTGTCACTGATCAGCTATATAACCTCAGGAAAGTTACTTGATTTCTCAAAGCCTCACTATTCTTATGTGTGCAATGAGAAAATATCATCAACCTCAGGAGACTGTGAAGATTAATTAGGACATCATCTGATACATTGTGTGCTCACTAAATGAAAGCTATTGTATGAGATCATTCTCCTCTAAATAAATGTCCCAGTATTCAAGAATTATGTTTTAACATTATTTTTCTATTTTAATTACTACTAGCATTAAAAATGTTTCATTACATTGTAAATAATGAGTATTTCTTCCACTTATTGGTTAAATGTGTTTTTAAGGGCTAGCTTTAGAACCTATGAAAAAAGTAGTGTTTTAGCCAGCATTTCCCAATTGCTCAAGTCATTAAATTCAATACTGATGTCTATCTCAAATTTGTATATTTTTAACCATTTAATAAAATAATTATTAAAAATTTCCCCCTTTAAAAACAGAATAGTTTGAAAGTATCC
This sequence comes from Desmodus rotundus, assembly GCF_022682495.2. Classification (NCBI taxonomy): domain Eukaryota; kingdom Metazoa; phylum Chordata; class Mammalia; order Chiroptera; family Phyllostomidae; genus Desmodus; species Desmodus rotundus. The sequence goes on along the minus strand of NC_071389.1, from coordinate 35,315,329 downwards.
AAAATTTTATTTGCTGCACATAAGTTAATTAATGGAAACTAGGAGACTGGCTCATGATATAATCACTCAATTACTTTAATTTTTTAAAAAAGATTTTATTTATTTTTAGAGAGAGGGGAAGGGAAGGAGAAAGAGAGGGAAAGAAGCATCAACGTGTGGTTGCCTCTTGCATGCCCCCCACTGGGGGTACCAGGCCTGCAACCCAGGCATGTGCCTTGACTGGGAATCCAAGTGGCAACCCTTTGGTTCACAGGCCAACACTCAATCCACTGAACTACACCAGCCAGGGCTAGTCACTCAATTATTATAACTTCATCTGAACACTGAACATCGTCACTGTAGTTTAAAATTATTTTTACTCTTATTATGAACTGTTGGTTAAAAATAAGAAAACATAGGCTACACTGATGATGAAACAAATAAATGAATGCATTAGTTGATCAGGATTCTTTTTTTAAATTTTATTTATTTTTAGACAGAGGGGGAAAGAAGGAGAAAGAGAGGGAGAGAAACATGAGTGTGCGGTTGCCTCTCACGTGACCCCTACTGGGGACCTGGCATGCAACCCAGGCATGTGCCCTGACTGGGAATGGAACCGGCGACCTTTCAGTTTGCAGGCCAGTGCTCAATCCACTAAGCCACACCAGCCAGGGCCGATCAGGATTTTTAAATGGTACTATATCAAGACAGCTCAGTATTTTGAAGCATTAAAAAAAAGAAGATAGAAATGTGGTAATAATTATCTCCAATTAGGATTTTCATTTATTGGAAATAAACTACAGATACTTCCAATGTTTTATTTGTGGAGATAAGCTTTCAAGTAGCAGCCTGGAACTATTCCTTTAATTTTGTCATTGAGAAACGAAACAGAACTATTATAAAAACCTGTTGATTTTTCTAAGTACGAAAATGCAATAATTCCAAATTTAAGGTTAGAAAGTAATTTATTATCTATTTTGATACCATAAATGTAATTAATTTCAATCTACATTGTAATATATGTCCATTTCAAATATGACAAATAATGATTTAGCTCATGTTAATGTGTCATTTCTAAAACAGGAAAAAGAATTTTGTTTTAAAGTATTTTGTTCAAAGTATTATTAAATAAATTACATATGTAATTTAAAATAAAATATACTTTACTTAAAATCACTCCTTTATCATACCATACAATTTTTAAAATGTGCACTGTCTGGTGTGGCTCAGTGGACTGAGCACTGGCCTGCAAACTAAAAGGTCGCTGGTTCCATTCCCATCAGGGCACATGCCTGGGTTGCAGCCCAGGTTCCCAGTTGGGGCATGTAAGAGGCAACCAATCTATGTTTCTCTTGTACATGATGTTATCTCTCTTCTTCTCCCTTCCTTTCCCTTTCTCTAAAAATAAATAAATAAAATCTTTAATAATAAATATGTTTTTAAAATTAAACCAGATTGGGAAGTGCTGATTCTCTCTACGTGACCTCATACATGACCTTTGGGAGACCAACTATTTGTAAATAAAGGACTTTGGTATAGTAAATGTACTTGAACATTCTCATGCATCCCTAAAGGCAGTACATATGAAAACAGGCCCTAAGAGCAAAATTGCAAAGCTATTATCAATTCTTTGTTTCTTATACAATTCCATAGCAATGTCTCTATGGAGAATTCACCAAAAGTGGTGTGCCAGATCTTCATATTTCATTTCCCTATATTCTCCTTCCTCCAATTAAATCACCATCACCATAACAAGGCTAGGGAGAAAGTTCATGTACTTATTTTTTCACTAAGACTAGTGCAATAGCTCTTCCCACTCCTAATCATGCTTCATATTGATTTATAGTGATCATCCTCCAAATCTCTTAATTGTGACATCCCTTCACACACACAAAAACCTTTCAAGGTACTCGGGGTCTTTACAATGAGACCAAAACTCCAGAGCCTGTGATTCAAGTTCCTCCACAATCTGACTGTAGGCTCACCTCGTCTCATTTTCTACTGCATCCTCAGTGCTAGAGTCACATATTTCCCAGAATACATCATAACTGCTTCTGTCTCAACTTCAACACTCAGGCTGGTCTCTTTGCCAAAAATGGCTTTCCTTCCCAAATATCCAATAAAACCCCACCTTGTTAAGACCCCCAGTTCAAATGTTCCCTCCTCAACCAACCTTCCGTATCTTTCTGATCATACCTAAAGTCATTCATTCATTCAACAAATATTTACTGAGCATTTATACACAAGACACTAGGTGTTAAAGATTCAATGATGAGCCAAACAAATGTGGTCTCTAACATTCACAGAGCTAGTACTTATTTCATTAGGTTGCTATGAAGATTACATGAGAAAAGTACGTAAATCAATTAAAGCAAGGCCTATTCAGTCATATTAGCTATTAGTGTTGCTACCCAACCATCCTATCTAAAATATCTGCCACATATACACATACATCACTTTATATCTTACTCTGATTTATTATTTATTTATGATTTTTATGAGTTTACTTGAGCCAAACTGACAACATATAGTGAGAAGCAAGATCTCAAATTTTCCCTGATTTATTTCTTCTTAGCATTTATAATTACTTCTCATTACATATTTGTTTATTTATTGTCTACCTTCCTCCCTCCCTAGGGACCATGTCTTTTTTTTTCAATCATTGTAATCCCAGTATCTAGAATATCACATGGCCCTTACTTAGAGCTGGTAAAAACCCACCTCTACATCAATGATTTGTATGGTCTGGGGTTGGATACAGATATTAACCAAATAATCACATCAAGAAATATAAAATTACAGTTGATATGTATTCCATGAAAGAGGGTTATATGATAACAGGTATGTGACTAGTATTGTTTTGTTTTGTTTTTGAGGGGTAGGCAGGGCAGACGGGTTTCCTTGAATTCCTTTAGCTGAAACCTCTAGGATATGCAAAGTTAAAATGGCCAGAGAGAATAGCACCATTGGTCGTTCACATGTGCTATTGCTTCTATCTGGTTTTCCACAACGCAATTCCTATAATTTAATACTTGTTTTCTTCCTCAAAGGAAGATCCTCTAGGAAACCATCCCTGACTATCCCATACCTTGATCCTGCAATTTTTCCATTATAAGCACTCTTCATATTTAAAATACTCTTTCTACTTGATGTCTATATTGTCCACACATATAAGATACAAAAAGGCAGGGGCCATATCTGTTTTATTATTTATAATATCCCAATGACAGCAGTCAATGGCACTAAAGAAATTGTTAGATGAATAAAAAATAAGGATTACATATTAGACTAGTGGTTCTCAAAGTGTGGTTCACGGACTAGGAACGTCAGCATGATATGGGTTACTGGTTAGAAATCCAAACTCTCAGGCCCTACTTCAGACCTAATAACTCTGGATGAGGCAGCCTGAAAGCTCTCCAGGTGATTCTGGTTCACGGTGAAGTCTGAGAACCTCTGTCTTACACATGTCAACTGCAGTCATGCATTGCATAATGACATTTTGGTCCATAACGGACTGCATATACAATGGTGGTGTACCATAAAGCCTAGGTGTGTAGTAAGCTATACCTAGTTTAGAGTAAGCGCACTTACTCTATGATGTACAAACAATGGCAAAATCACGTACCGATGCATATATCCCCATTATATTTAACTGGGCACTGGGAATACCAGGAAAAAGTAAGGCACAGTTGCTGCCTAGAAGAACTTATGTCTCAGGGGGAGAAGAGGTTAACACAATTGACAGTGTGATGGGTTGTAAATGTGAGAGGTTGTTGTGGAGGCAGACACAGGAGAATGACAACCCAAAGATGCAGAATCAGTGAGTTACAGAAAGTTCACAAATAAAATTATTTCATTATAAACCACTTTCCTAAAAAACAGATGGGGAAAAATATAGAAATTAGCTGACCCTTAAGAGAACATGATTACCAGGACGTAGATTTGACTAGAATGTCTTATTTCTCCCAAAAGCCAAAATATAGATTGCTGCATATGATGGAGAAATGTGTTGCGTGACCCAACTCAATGAAAAACCACCTGAAGCCTCAACCTATTTCAAAACAGGAAGGAGAAAAATTGCAAACGTAAGGGCCACTCAACTAAATTAAAAAAGGTCAAAACCATGAAGGCATGGAAGGTATTAAAGAGTACTGTCACAATCTGACTACCAAGCTGACTTTCAGTCTTTAGAAGCCCTGGTCGCTGCCTCCAAACATACAACAAACGATTTGCTCTGAGTAATAGTCAAATCTATAAATAAATATTTTTAAATTTTCCAAATTGTACATCCACATTTAAAGTCCCGCAAGATAAAAATACATTCCAAAACATTTTAGTTATTTCTGTCAAAAGGCTACATATCTCATAAAGTCATAGTATGCATGCTGGCCTCATTCCATCACTCCAAAACATACTTTCACTCAGGTTTTGCAATGACACTAGGTGCTAAGGCTTCGAGACTCTCCTGCAGTAACGCCTTTCCCCTCCACAAAACAAGAGGGAGAAGAAAGCTAACGAATCCCCATCTGCGCCTCTCGGGAAGCAATCGCCCTCAAATTGCTCCTGCTTAGATCCCTGAAACCCGGGGAAGGCAATGGGGACGGCTGTGAGAGCCGGGGTGAGAGAGGATGGCGGATAAAGGGGAGACGAAATGTGGATGGTAGAGGTCGAAGGGGAGAAATGATACGGAAAGGAGGGGGCAGTGGAGATAAAATGATGAAAGGGGGTAAGAAGCGGGAGCATAGAGCAGGAACGAAAAATGGGGAGGAAAAGGGGTAAGTAGCAGAGATCCCAAATGAGAGATAAAGGCAAAACGGTAGAGAAGAAAGGAAGGTCGGGTTAAAGGACGAAGGGGGGCGGCAAAGGGGAACGCGAAAGACGCTGTCACTGGGGGTGATTTAAAAAAAGGGTGTCACCAGGAAGGAAAGAGAAAAGGGGGAAATGTCACCCCAGCAGGTGGCCGGTGAGCACCGGGAAAGGAGGACCGGCTGCCGAAGGGGCGGAAACAAGCGGGTGAGGGAAAGGCGGGGCGCAGAGGGGGCACCAGAGCTGGGGAAGGGCAGGCCTGCGGGAGCCGGGGTGGAAGGCGGCTGCGATTCGGGCAGGCCTTGCTCCCTCACCATGGCTGTGCCGGCCTGGTCCTCGGGCATGCAGCCTCTGTCCTGGGCTCGGCGGCGGGCCGGGCCTGAGCCCGCCCCCAGGATGAGCCGGCGCGGGGGCTCCAGGAGGCTCCGGCGAGCGGCGGCTCCGGGCTCGGCCCAGGCCTCAGCCTCCTTCCCTCAGAAGCTGGAAGTGCAGCACCCGCAGCCGCAGCCGGACCCGGAGCGCAGACTCCGCCCCCGGGAGGCCCCGCCCTCGCCCACGAGCCCAAGTTTGGCCCCGCCTCCTCTATCATTGCGCAGACTCGGCTTTGTAGCCCGAGCTCGGCTGCCTTTCTGGCTTCTCCCAATCCATTGCCCTTAAAGGACTCGCACCCCCTCAAATCCTATCCTACCTTTAAAAATAAGAACTTTAAGTATTACGTCATTACGGGAAACTAGAGCACTGTCTCATTTCAGTCACCTTTGGCCCCTAGTGCTTGTGGTTGTCATTCATTAGTAGTGTCATAATTCTTCGTGATTTCAGTTCTCTTAGATGATTCTTCTAATGCCCTGGCCTCTCAGGTTCCTTTCCTCTAGGGATTGCCCTTGCCTCAGCTTCTCATTTCCACGTTCATACCTTCGATCTCTTCATTACCAAATTGTAACCACTCTAAAATCTCAATTTGAATCATCCAACTCTCTCACCACAAACCCCTTCCTTTCTAGCTCTGTTCCTCTAATACCCAAGTCCAAAAATTCTTCAAGTCCAAAAACTCTACCAAGACTTGCAACCCACTGATCCTACCTACCACCTTTTCACTACTCCTCACACTACCCTACATCCTCACCTCATTTTGAGAACAGCTTAGATTCTACTGCCCCTCATGAAAATCATTCCTAGGTTAACCTTCCTTTCTCCAGTTCTGCTTTCCTTTCCTTGTACTCACCTGACAAAACTCTAAACCTGAACCTGCAGCAAAACGGGGTGGGAGTGGGAGTGTTTGAGGAGTGGAGAAAAATTCAAGACCATACTGACTGGACTGATTGGTCTCCCTTTAAATGTATCATTATCCTCAAATAGGCCCCTAATGCTTGGCTATACTACCACATTTTTCTAGTTCCATACACCCTTCCATCCTACTAGATAACTATTTTTTTTAATTTTTTATTGTTATTTAATTACAGTTGTGTGCCTTTTCTCCCCATCCCTCCACCCCACCCCAGCCGAACCCCCCTCCCTCCCCCACCTCCACCCTCTCTCTTGATTTGGTCCATGTGTCCTTTAAAGTAGTTCCTGTAATCCCCTCTCCTCACTGTCCCCTCCCCACTCCCCCCTGCCCATTGTTAGATTGTTCTTAACTTCAATGTCTCTGGTTATATTTTGTTTCCTTTTTTCTTCTATTTATTATGTTCCAGTTAAAGGTGAGATCATATGGTATTTGTCCCTCACCGTCTGGCTTATTTCACTTAACATAATGCTCTCCAGTTCCCTAGATAACTATTTCACACCCTCTCTTCAAACCTTCCTTCCTCCTTTATCCTCACTTAACTGATTATTTTACTACTAATTCACTGAGAAATTGAGGCAAAAAAAGAGAGAGAACATCTTCAATTTCTCACTTGCCACCATGACTTCCAACTACCTACAAGTCTGCTCTGCATGTAACTCTGCTCCTATACACTGTCTTCCTTTCTTTCCTACTAATGACTTGTCTTTTATCAGAGGTCTTCTCAAACTATGAGCTAAAAGACTTAGTTTTTTTTTTTAATTCACAATCAGTTACAAACCATATATATGTATATTTAGATTATTTATTTATTTAATTTTAGACAGAGAGGAAGGGAGGGAGAAAGAGAGGGAGAGAAACAGCAATGTGTGATTACCTCTCACCCGCCCCCTACTGGGGACCTGGCCCACAACCCAGACATATGTCCTGACTGGAAATCGAACCAGCGACACTTTTGTTCACAGGCTGGCACTCAATCAACTGAGCCACACCACACAGGGCATGAACCTATATTTTTTAAATGCAATAAAAGTTATTAGAAAATAATATTAAAAACCAATACACAAAATGTAAGCCCAGATTTTTTTTAAACCATCATAACCACTTTTCAATGTACAATTCGGTAGTATTAAGTACATTCACATTGTTGTACTACCATCACACCATGGAGCTTCAGAATTCTTTTCATTTTGCAAAAGTGAAACTTCGAACCCATTAAATAATAACTTCTTGTTGCCTCCTCTCCACAGCCCCTGACAACCACCATTCTACTTTCTGTCTCTATGAATTTGACCACTCTAGGTCAGATTTTTTTATTATTAAATCCAACAGACACAAAATTGCTATACAATATTTAAAATTTTTAAATTTAAATACTTACTCTCTATTTCTGCCATAAACTGGTGACAAATTGTTCATAGACCATCACTAGTCCATAGGTCCCACTTTGAGTAGCACAGTGCTTGGTCCGTACTGTTTCATTGTCTCAGAGACAACTATCCAGCAATTCTCCCTCTCTTCTACGTCATCATTTTTGTGTTTTTACTTCCCATTGACATACCAACGTGAATTTATTTCTACCATCTCAAAAATAAAAAAAATATACCTCTTTTGGCCCAGCTTGATCTTCCAGCTAGTGCCCCATTTCTCTGCTCTCCTTTACAGCAAAAAATCTCACAAACGTGACCTGTACTGTACAGGATGTGTTGACCTCCTGTTTCTCATTTTCTGTGAGACCCTGTCTAGTTAAGTTTTCATCTCCACCACTCCACTGAAATGCTCTTGTCAAGGCCACCAGTGATGTCCGTTTATTAACAATGGTCAATTCTCAGTGTTACTTGATCAACCAAGAGCACTAGACACACGTGATTATTTCCTCTTCCTTGGCTACATGATACTCCCCTCCCCTAGTTTTTCTGTCTCACTGGCCGATATTGGTTTCTCCACGATATCGCCCCAGTCAATACTTTCACCTTTTAACCTTTTCCATTTATAGTCACTCCTTGATAATCTTATCCCATCATATTACTTTAAATGACACCTCCATTCCAGACCTCTCTTCTGAATTTCAGATTTATATATTCAACTGCCAACTAAACATCTTCCTTTGTATGTCTAATAGATTTCTATTATTCCTGGTAGCCACCAATAAACTTCCCTTTAAGACCTGGTGGCCATGAATAAGCCAACAAACAGCAGATGGAATAAGACCACCAATATTCATTTAGACCACCCATGATTTACTCTCTGTCTGATCTGGGAGTCACCCTTCCTGAGGACCTGGTGGTAGTAAAAAAATATCACCAGAAAAAAACAAACAAACAAACAGGGTTTTGCCATCCAGAAAGAATGAAGGCACAGTTGCTCTGTAATCAGTGAGATAGAATAGAAAGTACAAAAGTACAATCAAATATACTTAGGAATTTAGTATGGTAAAGGTAAACTTTCAAGTCAGCATAAAAGAAGGTGGAATTATATTTGGTATTAGAAAAACTGGATACCTATCTAGAAAAATTTAACTTGGATCTACACCTCACATTATTCACCAAGATAAATTTCAATTACATCAAAGTCTCAAATGTAAAGAATATATACTTTAAGGAACCATAGAAGTTTTTTTGTGTGTGTGTGTGTTTTACTTTTTAAATTTTTATCTGCTTAAAGATTTATTTACTTATTTATTTTTAGAGAGAGGGGAAGGGAAGGAGAAAGTGAGGAAGAGAAACATTAGTGTGTGGTTGCCTCTCACTCGCTCCCTACTGGGGACCTGGCCTGCAATCCAGGAATGTGCCCTGACTAGTAATTGAACCGGCAACCCTTTGGTTCACAGGCTGGCGCTCAATCCACTAAGCCACACCAGCCAGGGCTATTTTTATTTTATTTTTAGAGAGAGGGGAAGGAAAGGAGAAGGGGACAGTGAGAAGCTTTGATGTGTGAGAGATACATCCATCAGTTGCCTCTCACATGCCCCCATCTGGGGACCTGGCCTGCAACCCAGGCATGTGCCCTGACCAGGAATCAAATCTGTGACCTTTCACTTCACAGGCCAGCACTCAATCCACTGAGCCACACCAGCCAGGATGGAGAAGTTTTTACGTTAAAATGAGGAATGTCTCTCAAAGTACAGGGTATAAGACAAAACCCAGGTGCTATAAAAGACTGGTAAATTCAACTATATAAAAACCAAAGAGGTCTATAAGGCATAAAATTATCTTAAGAAGAGTAAGATGGCCCCAGCTGGTGTGGCTCAGTGGATTGATTGAGCGCCGGCCTACAAACCAAATTGTCACCTATTCCATTCCCAGTCAGGGTACATGCCTGGGTTGTGGGCTGGGACCCCTTTGGGGGCATGCAAAGAGACAATCACACACTGATGTTTTTCTCCCTCTTTCTCCTTCTCTTCCCCTCTCTCTAAAAATAAATAAATGAAATCTTTAAAAAAAAAAAGGAGAGCAAGATGACAAATAACTATATGTATGCTTGCATTTTATGTCATAGGAAAGTGGATAATTTTTATATTTATATAGAGAGCTGAAAAAATAAGAACAAACACCCAAGGTGAAAAATGTATGAAAAATATGAACTGGTAGTTCACATAGAAAGAAGTAGAAATGGATCTTAAATGCTTGCTCTTACTCATAATAAAAAATGCAAATCACAATTTCTATGAAATAGTATTTTTCTCCTCTCAGATTGACAAAGATCTATAAGAATTAAGGGGTGGTGAACACACAATACCATATACAATTGGTGTATTTTAGAATTGTGTGCCTGAAACCCATATAATTTATTAACCAATGTCACCCCAATAAATTCAATTAAACAAAGACTGATAAGACACTGTGTGGTGAGGGGGACATTTGACAAGTACTCTCATATTTTGTTGGTGGGAGTGTAAATTGTAAAATGTTCCATGGAGGACAATTTATCAAGTGTTTAAACAGACATTCCCTTTGACTCAGAATTTTACTACTAAAAATTTAATCTATACATATGCTCAAGTATATGTACAAGCCTTGCAGTTGCACAAGATTGAAAACAAATGTTTATTAATAAACATTCATAACATTTTGCTAATAAACTTGTCAAATAATAGTGTAATTCTACCATGCATACTCCGCAGCCATAAAAAAAAAGGCGATAGTTCTTTGTATGCTGATATAGAATCTTCCAGGTCTGTTGTTAAGTAAAAAAACAAGGTCCTCAACAATGTATATTGCATGCTGTTGTTCTTGTAAGAAATTATGGTAGCAAAATATATTCATAATCACTTTATTTCTGCAAAAATATCCTTGGAAAAAATTAACAGAAACTAGTATCATTGGTTACCTGATTGCTGCTAAGAAGGACAACAGCATGGCAGGAAATAGTAGAAGGGAAACTTTTCATAGTATAACATTTTGTATCTTTTAATTTTTTAATCATGAAAATGTATTACCTAACCTAAAGGTAAATAAATAAAAATTTAAGAGGTAATCATTTAGAGCCACTTCTTTATTTTACAAGTAAAACAATGTTTTACAGTGAAGAATGATTTTATTGATGTTCCTAATTTTAAGAGATTCTGTACACTATTTTATTCTTGTTGAATTATTAGAACTAGATTGGTAGGTAGTTATCGTAACTTTGGTGAATATAATCAAACTCCTTTGGCAAACACAGTTTATAACTTCACGTGGACAAATACTGTTTTCTACAACAAACACTCTAACAATTCATAATTTCAGGTTACAAATTGAGATTCTTTGGAACTACTAAAATAAACCTTTACATATTATTGGGAAGCACTGCTCCTCTGGATAAACATAGAAACTGAACCTTATGATCAAAGATTCAGAGTAAGTATAGCTGTAACTTAAATTCAATGATAAATGGTACATAAGTATACACTAGTCTTTCATCTTATCTATGGAAACAGAAATTAATGGTTAATTCAGTGCTCCACCCTCTCAAAACCACTTGTATCCTTTAAAAATTCCTGCTATTAAAATTTTGGGCCTTTGTTCTCTAATTATAATCAAACTGAACCTGAGGTTTCAGGACTTATAATAATTTATTTCTCCAAAAATTCAATTGTTTACAGAAATTGAAAGATTTCTTCATAATTTTAATGATGGCTGATTATTATTATTATTATTATTATTAACAGAATATCAATTCCATTTTGCTCTAGAATGTAAAGCTAGAGGCAAAGAGGGGATGGGAAGCTATAGGAAGGTAGAATTCAGTTCAGCAAAGGGTAGAGCATTCTAAGAGCAAGAACTGTCCCACATAGGACGGGCTACTCACAGTAGTAAACGCCTGGTTACCAGAGAAGTTCAAAAAGGGGCCTATTTACAAAATGTTGTGGATACAATAGACAGGAGTTCTATAAGGAGTTAAAAAAATAGAATCAGTGATTGTTTCACATTCCTCCTAATTCTAAAAGTCAGTGGTTCAAGAAAGTTAACTGCAACAGCAAAGGAATAGGAATTTCAATACAATTCACTTATTTCCAAGGCAAGATTTTCTGTTACTTTTAATATCCAGTACCCGGAATCTTTACGGGAGGGAACCATTCTAAAGTTCCACTGTCTTTTGTACTTTGTTGAATAATGAAAAAGGCTACCAGTTAAAAATAAACAAGCTCCTCCTTAGCAATTTAATAAGGGGAAAACAAACACTGAGTATGGTGAAATTTCAGCGGGCTGCTCCTGAGCATGAGGTGCTGAGCTCCATTCCAGCTATTCTTCAGAACCCAAGACTCGGGGCAGACATTTCCAACAAGCACCATCTATGAAGAGTTTGCCCTGGTTGGTTGGCTGACTACTCTCCATATAGAGCTAGACAATATCAAAGAGATTTTTTTTCAGGGCTAAAAGTAGCAATCCAGATACAGACTCTAGCAATTCCTCACAAGGTCACAGCACACAGTTTTTTAGAAAGCAGTTCATCGGGCAACCTCACATTTCATCTTCAGGACAATCCCCTGGGACTGGTAGAAGGGATTATTATCCTATTTGATAGATGAGAAAATACAGGCTTAGCGATTGGAGACCTCACCAGTCAGCTATGGAAGGGCTAAATCTGACCCCAGAGCTCATCTCATTCCATGACCTCCCAGCCTTGGAGGAGACTGGAATTTCTAAGATAGGAAGAACCAGGTGAACAAGGGGTCTTTCTAATGCATCATTTTCTACTATAATTCACCATCAATTTCTGGTGTTTATCAGAATCAACTGGAGCACTTCTAGGTTCTTCCTCCAGGGTTTCTGATTCATTAGGTCAGGGTCGGGGCTCAAGATTTTGCATTACGAGCACATTCCTAGAAGATGCTGATGATGTTGGTCCAGGAAAGAACTGGGAGAACCACTCTCCTACTCTATCCTTCCTTCTTAGTGTCTTCTATCAGATGTCAGAAGGCAAATGAGGATGATTTGAGCAGAAAAACAGAAGGGTTTTATACCTCCCTGGACTGCTGCCGAAGGAGAAGTGTACTGTCTCAGGATGAGACTGAGGAGCGCTGTACCAGGAGCCAGAGGATTGCATTCTAGTTCCCTGGCTCTGACACAGGGGAGGAGGGATTTGTACCTTTAATTAAGGCCACTTGGACCCTTGAGATACGGAGGCCTTGGGCAAATCTTTCTCACTGCAGCAGTGGGTTTGATCATCTGTAAAATGTCTGAGGGGATGAGTGGTCAGGAGGGGTAAACTCCAAGGTCTCTACCAGTTCTAACATTCTGGCTCTGTGCTCATCTAACCAGAGTCTTTATTTCTCTAGGTACCTTTGCCTCCAAGGTATACAGAGAGTAACTAATATTAAACATGGGTCACAAGAACTCTGAGAAATCAAACTGTGTTTAGGAAATCCTCTTCCTACGAAGGCTCCAAGACCTCATGTCCTTTGGAGCTGGTGAAAACTCCTGACTGTGGAATCAGACATGATGTCTCCAGAGAGGAGAAATGTAGATTTAAAATCAATTAGCTATCTTCTCATCCTGTCTTAATTAAAAAGGAACCGTGGACAGAGGGATTTGTACAGAAAGGAAATAAACTCTTTGGACCTATAAGTACAGTGATATAAAATAAACCTTCTCACGTGACTAATCAGGCCGAGACAGAGGTCTCTAATAAGATTATATTCTACCATGCTCTGCTTTTTAATATAAGTTACAAGTTCTTCCTGTATTTTCCTTTTATTGTAAATAGACAAGGTTAACTTCTAAACCTTGTAAAATGTTTCAGAGAGTTGCATAGAGGCACAAAACATGTTTATTGTGAGAAATAGTATTAGTTTGAAAAATCTGCCTACTATTATTCACTTAATCTATAAATGACCTCTTTGGAGTTTTCTTTTCCATTTCTTTTCTTTTTTAAAAACTTTTTTTGTTGTTGTTCAAGTACAGTTATCTCCATTTCTCCTCACCACTCCCCCACACCCCAGCCATCCCCACCTTCCACCCCTGACCCCCCCCTTGGTTTTGTCCATGTGTCTTTTGTAGCTGTTCCTGAAAACCCTTCTCCCTTCCCCCCCATTACTCCCTCCCACCTCCGCTCTGATTACTGTCAGATTGTTCTTTATTTCCATGTCTCTGGTTATATTTTGCTTGCTTATTTGTTTGGTTGATTAGGTTCCACTTATAGATGAGATCATATGGTATTTGTCTTTTACCACCTGGCTTATTTCACTTAGCATAATGCTCTCCAGTTCCAGCCATGCTGTTGAAAAGTGTAAGAGCTCCTTCTTTCTCTCTGCAGCGTAGTATTCCATCGTGTAAATGTCCCATAGTTTTTGATCCATTCATTTACTGATGGGCACTTAGGTTGCTTCCAGCACTTGGCTATAGTAAATTGTACTGCTATGAACACATAGCACTTGGGTGCATAGGTTCTTTTGGATTGGTGTTTCAGGGTTCTTAGGGTATAATCCCAGCAGTGGAATTGCTGGGTCAAAAGGCAGTTCCACTTTTAGTTTTCTGAGGAAATTCCATACCATTTTCCACAGTGGCTGCACCAGTCTGCATTCCCACCAACAGTGCACAAGGGTTCTCTTCCATTTCTTTTCTTCATTCCCCAACACACAGTGAAGCCTCTGGGGGTAGAAAGCAGTTCGGCAGTTAAGTCTTGTTTTTCTCCCTGAGGTTCCTGGGTTTAGCATAAAGATGGCTTTAGCTATTTCTGATTCAAATATCAAGGTGAAGTGTATTCCACAGAACAAGAATCAAAGCAGAGCTTAAAACTTTAAACCAAGGAGGGGAGATGAAGGCTGTCCAAACTTCTAGTATTGAGGGCAGGGAGGAGTATGTGTCCAAGGTAGACAAAGACCTGACCATTAGGTGGGGTGTCCAAGTGGCAGGGCCACATTCTAGGTCAACTCTTGAGGGCTGGTATCCCTCCCTCTTCACTGCTCTCATCCACTAACCACATTCACGGAAGACCTTGGCACCTGACCCAGGCTTTACTCTGCGGCAGTAATCGTCCAAGTGTGGCCCTTTAGACCACTAGCACCAGCCTCACCTGGTAACTTGTTAGAAATGCAAATTCTTGAGCCACCAAGACCAACAAAATCAGAAATTTCTGGGGCCCAGAAATTTGTGTTGTAACAAGCCTTCCAACTGATCCTGATCCATAGTAAGGTTTGAGAACCACTAGGCTACTGCAATCAATCCTCCAACTTGGGTGACTTCAATATTCACCTCAGTGACCCATCTAGCACGCTGGCCTCTCTGCTCCTTGAGCTTCTCACTTCTAATGACTCTCCCTTCCACTTCAGCCACCCACTCCCATGTTCCAATCTTATCAAATTCAAAATGTATTATCTCTGACGTCTGAAAACATCCTTCACACACGTCACAGTCTCTTTATCTCTGTACTCTCTGTGCTTTCCTCGAATGGTGGCAAACCCTCTGATAACTTCATGTAGACAGGGAGAGACCAGCCCTATATTCTGATGAGTCCAAAACTTTTCTCCCAAATCTTTCCTCCAAGCTTCTGACCTGTGCATCCAATGCCAAATGCAAACTCTATCTGGATAGCCCACTGGTATCTCATAGCAAGAGGTTCAAAAATTAACTCTCTATCTTTCCCCAAAACTTTTCCTTTTGTCGCGCTCCCTATCTCAGGAGCACAGGGCCACAGATGAGTTTTTAAGGGTGACTTGGGTGTCATTTTTGACATCTTCCTCTCCTTTACCCCTTACAGCCAAGAAATCACTCAAATTCTACCAATTTTACCTCCTGCGGGTCATATGTAAGTTATTAACTTGTTCTTCAACAGATATTGAGGCCTGCAAAGCCCTCACCAGACCAGGAATTCTATAGGTGATTTATTTCTCAAATATTTTCCTCCTTGATATCCTATTACCAGTGCCTTTGTTTAAATGGTTCTCAATCCTGACTTCATATTAGAATCATCTACAGATTTTATTTATTTACCTTTAGAGAGAGAGGAATGGAGGGAGAAAGAGAGGGCGTGAGAGAAATACATCAATCAATTGTCTCTCACACACCCCTAACCAGGGACCTGGCCTGCAACCCAGGCCTGTGCCTAGATTGGGAACCGAACCAGCGACCTTTTGGTTTGCAGACTGGCACTCAATCCACTGAGCCACACCAGCCAGGGCAGAATCATCTAGGAAGCTTCCAAAATTACACAGCCTTGGCCCACTACCTAAATAAACTAATTTAACCAGACTGAGCCAGGGCTCCAGAACAGGAGTTTGTTTTCATTTTTTAAGACTTTTAACTTTTTTAAGGAAATTTTGGATTCACAGCAAAATTGAGAATTACAGAGATTTCCAAAATACCTCTTGCCTCCACACATGCATAGCCTCTTCCATTATCAAATCCCTCACCACATGGCCAAAGCGGTACATTTGTGACAATTGATGAACCTAAACTGACACATCATAATCAATCACCTAGAGTCCACAGTTTACATAACAGATAATTTTGGTAACAAAAAGGTCATTGAGTTAGAGGTTTAAAACTGGAGACAGCTTTCAAGTACTTGGAAAGTTGCTCAACATCATTAGTCATTAGGGAAATGTAAATTAAAACAAAAATTATCTTTTTAATCTATATTTCACTTTTGTTTGGAACTTTTCAGTGGCCCTAGATCTCCTATAGGATAAGGTCAAACCCTTTAATCTGACGACTGCAGCACTTTCCCATCGAGCCTGTGTCTATGCCTTGGGCAACCACACTTCCATTTCATGTTTCCTAGCTCTGCTATGGCCATACTGAACTGTTATAATTCTTGGCATATATAGTACTATTTGAAGCCCCTTTTTGTTTGCTCATAGCATTCCATCTGCCAAGAAACCCTTCTTGCTTTCTTCAATTGTGTCTTCCATTTGCCTTTAATACTCACGTGTCTTCTCCTTTGGATGGCCTTTACTGATCAATCCCTCGGTAAATAAGTTAGATGTCCCTTATGAGCTTCCCTCTATAGCAGCACTATACGGGGTTGTCTCCCAAATAGGCTGTCTTTAGGGCCCAGAACACGGCCTGACTGGAGGAATTAATTTTGTAGGATCCACATGTCCCTTAAATGTCCTCTGGCTGAAGTGCTAAGACCTCAGGAGAAGCCAAAGCCAGATCACCTTTAGGATATCTTAAAATAGCCCAGACTACTCAGACAAAAAACCTTCTTTCGTTTTCTTTTTAAAGATTTTATTTACTTATTTATTTTTAGACAGAGAGGAAAGGAGGAAGAAAGAGAGGGTAAAAAACATCGATGTGCGAGAGAGATGTGCAAGAGACACACCTATTCTATCAGTTGCTCTTGCAGAGCCCCAGCTGGGGACCTGGTCTGCAACCCAGGCATGTGCCCTGACTGGGAATCAAACCGGCAACCTTTCAGTTCCCAGGCCAGCACTCAATCCAGTGAGCCACACCAGCCAGGGTAGAAAATGTTCTTTCAATCACAGGAGTATGTAACAGTTGAAAGATAAAACATTTTTAAAAGGAGTAACGTAGTACTTGTTAAGAGCAGAGACTGGAGCAAGCCAATCTGTCTGGGTTTCACTCCCAGCTCATACTTACTAGCTGTATGATCTTGGAAAGGTTATGTGACATTTCTGTGTCTCAGTTTCTTTATTTATAATATTTCTATGAAAATTCTACTTATAGAGTTCTAGTGCAGATTAAGTTACTAATGTATTTAAAGCTCTTAGAATAGGACTTGGCAGGGTATAAGTATAATATAAGTATTAACTATTATTACAAAATCCTCCTGCCAATCCTGCAAGGTAGATATTATTATTCCTATTTTACAGATGAGGAAACTGAAATTTAGAGAGAGGAGTGACTTGCTCCAGGTTATAGAGTTAACTTGGCTCCCAGGTTTGGTAACTAATCCAGATCTCATACTTGATATGCACATTTTTTTTTCTTTGTCTTTAACTCTTCTGTTACTTTCTGTCAGGGTGGAATGGGAGAAAGAAAGATGTGGCAGCTAGTTTGGAACAGTCACCCCAATCAGACTATTGGGGCCTTGTCTCCAGGGTACCCTTCTGCAGAGGGTCATCTCTCCACAGGCTACAAATGTTGCATCTGTCATGGACAGTGTGTGTATATAAATTCCAGTTCTCCAGGCATCCTTACCTGTCATCTGCTATCCGCCAGTGTCATAGGCCTTTCCTAGGAAGTCATATGCATGTAAATAATTTATTCTTCAACAAATATTAAATGAGGTTTGGCTAAGTCCTCATTCTTTTTTTTTAATATTTTATTTATTTATATTTAGATAAAAATAAATAAAGGGACAGAGGGAGAAAAAGAGGGAAAGAAATTTTGATGTGTGAGAGATGCATCAATTGGTTGCCTCTCTCGCACCCCCAACCAGGGACCTGGCCCACAACTCAGGTATGTGCCCTGACTGGGAATAGAACCAGTGATCTTGTGGTTTGTAGGCCAGCACTCAATCCACCTAGCCACACCAGCCGGGACCAAAGACCTAATTCTTAATTTAAAAATTTTTCAATTATAGCTTATACTCAATATTATTTTGAGTTAGTTTCAGGTGTAACAAAGCCCTTCTTAAACCTGGAATTCTACGGGTGTCAAATTCCCTGGCTAATGATAACTCTTCTATTCAACAATCTCTCCACTGGACCAGGTGCCTCTTTTTTGTGTCATGCCATATGCTGGACACTGAGGGTACAGAAATAATTAAGACATAGCTTTTGCCCTCAAGGTGCCCAAGTCTTGTGGGGAGAAAAGACAGACAACAGCAAAACAATGTGATCAGTACTTTAAATTTTTTTTTGTTTATCTTTAGAGAAAGGGGAAGGGAGGGAGAAAGAGAGGGAGAGAGACATCGATGTGCAAGAGAAGCATTCCTCGGTTGCCTCTTGCACATGCCCCAGCTGGGGACCTGGCCCGCAAACTAGGCATCTGCTCCGACTGGGAATCGAACAAGCAACCTTTCCTTTTGCAGAACAACTCCCAGCCCATTGAGCCACACCAGTCAGGGCTGATCAGTACTTCTCTAAAAAGAAGCATAGTACCTACCAAAGCACAGAGGAGGCGTCCAGCCCAGTGGAGCCTTCAGAGAGGGCTTCCTGGCAGGGATACTACTTGACCTGGGCTTTGAAACACAAATAAGAATTACCTAAATTAAGAGGGAAGGAAAGAGTATTCTAGATATAGGGAACAGTATGTGTGAAGGCACGAAACCGGGCTCTACAGATAGTTTTGGATGATGCACGAAGAGTATGTAGAGGAGTGGAAGAGACAGCTGGAGAGGCAGGCTGGGGCAGTTTATAGCACAGCAAAGGTAAGGAACTTATACTTCATCTTTAACACTACATGACATTTGGTCACACTGTGTCCCTGAACCACTGCTTCTTACTGACAGTCATCATTTGGTCATGAAGAAGCGCAGATCAATTTACCCGTTCATTTAGTCACTCATCAACATGTACTGAGCACCTACTTGTATCAGTTCTTATGTAGGGACTGGAAGCCTCAGGCTCACGATTTGAAATCTTGTGAGCTTTTTAGAAGACACTAAATCTCAGCCCAGACTTGAGATGATTTTCCCCGAAATCGGATCCCTTCTTTACCCTTGGTGTTGCTACCTGCTGTGTCAGTTAGGCATCCCTGAGCATGCTGCAGTGAAGCAGTGAGGGGGCAGGTTATGGGAATGACTACAATCGCAACAACTAAGCCAGTCAGCCTGAGTGCTGCAGGAGTGCCTCCTATGTCCAAGCACAGGGAGAGAATATGAAGTCCCTGCTCTCTGGGAATTCACAGTCTCAAAATGCAGAAAGTTATACCTGGAAGACACCTTAGAAATCCTTAGTCACATGGGATAAATTGAGCTCTTGCAAAGTGCTTGACCATGTAGGGACCTGAGACATGATTTCCACCCTTAAGGCGCTCACAGTCTGGTAAAACAGGTATTGTAAAAACAGGTGATCACAGAGCTTCAAGAGGTGGAGGAAAATTCAGCTGGCTAACCACAGCCCACTGTCAACCAGTAAAAGTTAGGAAAGTATCCTAAACAAAGACTGGGGGTGTCATGTCTGAGCTGGTATCAAGGGTGTCACAGTCTGAGCTGAGGTTAGAGAGAAGTGGGAAGGACAGCCCACACAGAGAAAATAGCTTGAGGAGTTCAGAGAAGAGGAGAGCATCAGAGGGATCGGCTCATCTCATATAGGTGGAGAAAGCATTCAATATCAAGTGCAGTGGTAAGCAGGGGTCAATGCTGAGCTAAGGATGTGGCAATGTAGAGCCATTGGCTTCCAACATGGGGGTGACAGTTAGATCTTCATTTTAGAAAAGCAAGGCAGAGCTAAGCCCCTTTCATTGCTGAGCTCCAATGTACTCATCTGTAAAATGAGGCAAAGAGGATCTTCAAGAGGGTTTTCAATGGATGTGTCCTATGAGTCCTATTTAAAGCAGTACTTCTCAAACTTTGTTGTGCCTCTGAATCCCCCGAGGATCTTGTTAAAATGTAGGTTCTGCTTTAGTAGGTCTGGGCGGGGCCCTAGAGTCTGCATTTCTACCAAGATTTCAAATGATGCTGATGTTGCAGGCCACACTTTCAGTACAAAGGATTTAGAGTTGTTTCCAACCTGTAAATTCTGTAAGTTGTAGATTTTCTGCTTAGAAGCAGTATCTTAATTTTTACAGTGTTTGAAGATTTACGAAAAGGTCTACCTTCCTGATCCCCTTTTACTGCTTTCAGGAATTCTTCCTGAAAAGAATTATTTAGTGGTTGTGTGAAGCATCCTTAAAAGTTAGGTATTAAATTTGGTCTGTCTCCTCACAGACTCGTGGTGGGCTAGTGATTATGAGTTCAATGTTACAGATTAGGAGACTGAGGGTCTGAAAAGAAAATGGACTTAGCCAAGGCCAAATACTGTAGAAGCAGCAGAACAGGAATTAGAATGGAAGCTTTCTGACCCCTATTCCACCGCTGTTTCCAGCATACATCTGTGCTCCTTCAAGCATCCATTCACTGAACACAGATTTATTGTCTACCAGCTACATTTCGGACCCATCGCAACGCACGAATGTGGAGAAAGTTACCTTTCAGTGCTGGAAAGAGTGAAATGTACACACGCAGGGGGAGAGGAAGGCTTATTGGAGAGTGTGGCTTATTGCTGAGATGTCAGTTCTAAAGATGGATTATAAAGTAAACCCAGTCGGTATTAATTTCTGACTCTTGCACATACATTCATCGAATATTTACTGTACCCTAATCTGCACCAGGCCCTGTGTTAGATTCGGGTGACATAAGCATGAGTCAGACGAGTCTCAGAGAGCTCACGGCTTAATCAGATTTGGCATTTCACTGTTTACCAGTCCCTTCTCCACCATGAGTAACTGCTGCCAGTTGCTGAGTGCTCAATATATGCCAGTGTTGTACTAAGCCTTATACATCGTTATCATAATTATTTTAGTGAATCCTCAAAAATCTCATAAGAACAAATACTAACTGAGGGCAAAGGTTTTTGTTGTTTTGTTCATTGATGTGTCCCTAGAACCTAGAATAGTGCCTGTGATGTAATAGGCCCCTAAAAAAATTGTTGAATGAATAAATAAACAATTGTTGTGAAAATACAACTATCGCCCCCATTTCACAGATGAGTAAACTAAGGAGCAGGTAGGTAAAATGCTTTGCCTCAGGCTTCCCAAAGAGTAAAAGTCAGAACTAAGACACTTTTAGAAGCCAGAATTGTCTGACTCCAAACCCAGTGGGCTTCATGCATTGTATACCAGTGATTCGTAAACTTTAGCATGTGTCGCAGTCACCTAGAAGGTTCGCTTATACACAGATTGCTGATCCCCAGAGCTTCGGTTTGCTGATTTGTGGTGGGGTCAGAAAACATTCATTTCTAACTTCCAGGTATTCTGATTCTGCTGGCCGAGGGACCATACTTTGAAAACCACTGCTCTATGCCAAACTGCCTCCCAGTTTCTTATTTATTTCTATCAGGTAAATAGAGATTAATATCCCATGGAGAATGAGGACAATAAGGCCAGAAAAGTAACACAACTTGTTCAAGTTCCCACAGAAAGTATGAGATTCCAAGGTTAGTGTGATTCCAAAGTCCTTATTATTTTTGATGGACGTTGCTGCCTCAGATAATGATGTATGGGCAAGGGACACAGAGGTAACAAGAGACAAAAAAGAGGGAGGGTGTTTGTCAGGAGGAGGTGAAGATAAAGTTGGAAAGGTCACCATCCATCTTCTTGTCCTGAGGAAGGAGACCATGGCTTCCATGGCTCTGTCATTAACTTTCTGTGCCCTGGGCCAAGCCTCTTCCTCTGTCTGGACCTCAGTCTTCTTCTCTGTAAAGCAGGGGCCTTTCCAGCTTGAAGCACAGCCTGGGAGCCTCAAAGACAGGCAGGAATGTAGAGGTTGCATTGAATCCTGTTTCTGATAGCTTTGCACTGGTTGGAAGCCATGCAAGTCATGTGGGGATTGCGTGATGTGCAACCGTGCTGCTGAAATGCAAGTCTGAGCAGAGCTGGCACCTGTCATGGCCTTTCCCTGTTTTCATGGGAAGAAGGATGCAGGGAGGCAGGGCTGGAGGCTAAGCAGGCTCGAGCTAAGGGACTGGCCACAGCAGGAAGGGCAGGGCACCTCTATGACTGACAAACCCAATGCTGAGGGTTCCCAGGGTACCTGTAGAGGATGAAGAACTGGTGCCTCCAGGGCAACCCTAAGAAAGCCTAAGCATCCTGAGCCTTTGGCTGCCCACAGCTGCACCAGGCTGCACCACCCTGCACCAGCCACTGAGGACCCCTTGCTCAGTTTAGACACAAGTACAAATCCCAGGGCTTCAAAGTGACATCACAGCAAATGTGATTGGTCTTGTCGTTCCCCATTGGGTGAATCCTGTCTTCTCTCAGATATGTAACCTTTGGGAGAGGCTTGTTGGGCCATGTTTCCTTTAAGAAATCACTTTACTTCTCTGAACCTTATTTATAAAATGGAGATATTAATACCTGAAATGACCCATAAGACACTGAACATGTCTAGGGAAGACATCATGTCTTTAAAAAACACTTACAAAAGTAATATATGATTATTATAAAAATAAAGATAGCCCTGACTGGTGTGGCTCAGTGGACTGAGTGCTGGCCTGCGAACCAATCAAACAGGTGGGTTCCATTCCTAGTCAGGCAGGGCACATGCCTGTGTTGCAGGCCAGATCCCCACTAGTGGGCATGCGAGAGGCAACCACACATTGGTGTTTCTCTCCCTCTCTTCCTCCCTCCCTTGCCCTCTCTAAAAATAAATAAACAAAATTAGAAAAAAAAATAGAACACATACGCTGCAAGTCTCCTATACACTATTCTCTCTCTCTGTTCCCCAGCCCATAGCTCACTATTAAGAGTTCAGTGTATTTTCCCTGTTTTTTTTTCTACTATACCAAAGGTTATTTTTTAAACAAAAATTAAGTTATACTATGCAACTTTTTTCACTTAACAATACATTTGAATATCTTTCAATGTTGACATCAATAGACTTATTTCATTCTTTTAAATGTTTACGTTGTACCAAGTCCCCTGTTCTTTTTTTAAAAAGATTTTATTTATTTTTAGAGAGAGGGAAAGGGAGGGAGGAAGAGAGGGAGTGAAACAGCAATGTGTGGTTGCCTCTTACCTGGCCCCCACCTGGGACCCTGCCTGCAACCCAGGCATGTACCCTGACTGGGAATCAAACCGGCGACCCTTTGGTTCACAGCCCATACTCAATCCACTGAGCTATGCCAGCCAGGGTCAAGTCCTCTATTCTTGGATATTTGTTGCTTCTATTCTCATAACAACACCATCAACAAAAACAAAAACTGCAGCAAATATTTATTTGTATAAGAATTTCTAGAGGATACATTCATGAAAGTTTAATTTCTGGATCAAAAATATAAGCATATTTTAATGACATCAAAAGCATAGGCAAGAAAAACAAAAATAAACACATGGGATTATATCAAACTAAAAAGCCTCTGCATAGCAAAGGAAATGATTGACAGAATGAAGAGGCCACCAACCTAATAGAAGGAAGTGTTTGCAAATCAGATATTTGATTAGGGGTTAATCTCCAGGATATGTGGGGAACTCCTACAACTCAAAAGCAAAAAAAACTAATAACCTGTTTTAAAATAAGTTAGAAGCAAGTCCCTGGCCCTATACCTCAGCTGGTTAGAACACTGTCTTGATACACCACGGTTACAGGTTTGATCCCTGGTCAGGGCACATACCAGAAGCAACCAATGAATGCATAAATAAGTGGAACAGCAAATTGATGTCTCTCTCTCAAATTGATAAATTAAAACAAATGAACTAGGGACTTGAGTGGACACTTCTTCAAAGAAGATGTACAAAAGGCCAATGGGTATATGAAAAGATGCTCAAAGTCACTAATCATCAGGAAAATGTAAATCAGAACCACTATGAGACACCTGTCAGGATGGCTATTATTAAAAAAAAATCAAATACAAGTGTTGTTGAGGCTATGCAGAAATTGGAATCCTTGCACACTGTTGACAGGAATGCAAAATGGTACAGCTATAGAAAACAGTATGGGTGTTCCTCAAAAAATTAAAAACAGAGTCAACATATGATCCACCAATCCCACTTCTGGACATTTATCCAAAAGAACTGAAATCAGCATCATGAAGAGATATTTGGATAAATGGTCACTGCAGCACTATTCACAGGAATCAAGATGTGGAACAACCCAAATGTCCATTGACAGGTGAATGGATAAAGAAAATGTGGTATATGTGCATACATTGGAATACTATTCAGCCTCAAAAAAGAAGCAAATTCTGCAGTATGGTACAACTTGGATGAACCTTGATGAAATTATTCTAAGTGAAATGAGCTTATCACAGAATGACAAATACTGCATAATTCCATTTATACGAGGTGTCTAAAATAGTCAAATTCATAGACTTAGAGAATGGAATGGTGGTTGCTGGGCCTGGGCAGGGCAGAGGAAATGCAAAGTTACTAATCAAGGGCATAAGTTTCAGTTAAGCAAAATCAGTAAACTCTAAAAATCTGTCCAATAAACTCTAGAAGTGTATAACACTGTACATTGTACCAATATTCAACAATAACATATTGTACACTTAAAAATCTGTTATCAGGATAGACATGTTAAATGATCTCACTAAAATAAAATAAATCAAACAAACAAAACTGCGAAGTGGTGCCCTGGTTGGTGTAGCTCAGTGGATTGAGCGTGGGCTTGTGAACCAAAGGATCACCAGTTCAATTCCCCATCAGGGTGCATGCTTGGGTTGCTAGCCAGGTCCCCAGTAGGGGGTGCATGAGAGGCAATGACACACTGATGTTTCTCTCCCTCTCTTTTTCCCTTCCCCTCTCTAAAAAATAAATAAATAAATCTCTTAAAAAATGCAAAGTGGCTGCAGCATTTTGCATTCCAACCAGAAATATATAAGGGTTCCAGTTTTTTACATCCTCATCAATACTTGGTATTGTTTGTTGTTGATTATAACCATTCTAGTAGCTGTGTACTGGTATGTCATTGTGGAAACATATTTGTGTTTTACCATACTGGGTGAATTTTTTTGTGCTTGTTGCCCATTTATATGTCTTCTTTGGTAAAATGTCTACTCAAATGTTTTGCCCATTTTTTAAACGTTGTCTTTTTATTGTTGAGTTGTAGGAGTTCTCGTATACAAGCACACTGTGAGAGAGACGGTTTGCAAATATTTTCTCCCACCGCCCCCTAAATATATACGCACATTTTATTTTATTTTTAAAAATATTTTATTTATTTTATTTTTAGAGAGGGGGAAGGGAAAGAGAAAGAGAGGGTGAGAAACATCAACGTGTGATTGACTCTCACGCGCCCCCTACTGGGGACCTGGCGGGCAAACCAGGCATGTGCCCTGATTGGTAATTGAATGCGCAACCCTTTGCTTCCTACGCCCGTGCTCAATCCACGGAGCTACGCCAGCCAGGGTATATACTCACATTTTAAATGTTAATAAATATTACCAAATTGCTCTCCAAAGAGGAAGCATCAACATATATTCCTACCAACAGTGTATGGGAATGCTGGTTTCTGAGCATCTTCACAAACATGGCATGTCAATCCTTGTTAACCTATAAAATGAAAAATGATACCACACTGTTTCTAATTTGCCTTTCTTTTGTCATTAGGGGGAGCATCTCATCTTGTTTATTTACCAGTGCTTTTCCTCTTCTAAGGAAAAGCACGTTCTTGTTGAAACTTTGCATTTTTCAATTTTGCGTCCCTTAAGCCCTAATCATTATTTAGCATCCAGGAAGTGTTTGTTGAATGAATGAAGAGTAATACTGTGAAGAATAAATGAAATAAAGTACTAAACTAAAGTACTAATTAGAGATCAATTAATATTAGTTGAATCTATGTCTGGAGTCAGGATGTGAGGGCTATAATGCTCTTGACTTCTTCCCCTTCAGGATCTGGGGTGGTCTGCTGAACTCCAAGGTTCCAAGAGGCCTGGTTTCTCTGGAGCTTCTCATTGTGTGCTTTTTGGAAAATAACTCCTTTGACCCTCCACTTCCCTGCAACAGTCTGAAAAGTGTATGCAAGCTGCATCATGTTTATCAAAAAGGGTTATTAGACTGAAAACATTATATTAATTTACAATAAGTACATATTCATGTATTTCTTGAATAAAAAATAAGTTTAAAAAGTAAATGAGAAAATTTATAAGAATAGGGAAAATAAACATGCATAGATAAGCAGGACTAATAAAAGATGCTGGCTGTCTTTGTAATGACCTTAAATTTCCTTTTAAATATGTGATTTTTACTTGGCCCAGCTTCTCTTCCATTTTTTCCCCAACTCTCTGTCTCCCTCTACTGCTCAGGTATTCTCATTTCAGTGTATTTCAATTTAGCAAATAGGATTAATGTAAATTATATTTGTGGCCTGTCCCTGACCTTAATTACCTATATCACCCTCACTAAACCTTGCTCTATTCTTAGCTGTGACCAGCACAAGGGACATATTGCTCACAGGTGGGGGACACAGATTTTCAAGCATTATAACCATTCTGAGTATAACAAGGAATATTTTGAGCCAGGCACTCTGCTAAGCACATCGCATACATGAACTTTTAGTTCTACTGACAGCCATACAAGGGATCTCATTTACAGAAAAGGAATCAGGGTCACAAATGTGACTGGTTCAAGGTCACAATTTAGTAAACATGGAACATGGTTCTGATTACGATCTGCCTGCCCTCCAAAGCCAGTCCTTTCCTGCTGCAACAGAATAATCCCAGTGGTGTGAAACACGGAAGTGGGAGCATCTAAATCTGCTTTAGGGGTGTGTAGTTGTTGTGCCTGGGAAGATTTTACAGAGGAGAGAATCTCTGATTTGGGCACAGAAGGGTGATCCACACATCAAGAGCAGCAAACCTGCGACCTATTCAGTGAATAAAAGGTTGGGTGGGGTGTGGGGGAACAGAGGCAGGAAATGAGACTAGAATGAGATTGTACATGGCCTCAAAGGCTAGGCTAAGGAAGGTGGGCTCAAAATCCAAGGTCAGGGCTTCCCTACCTGGGGCATGTATACTGAATGACCTCCCATTGTGATCAGGGTATGAGAAACCACAGGTGAATGTGGCACATCACCTGGAATTTCAATTTTTACTCAAAGGCTTGGGGAAAAAGCAACCTTGTGTTTTTCTAGGAAAGATGTATTGTAGAGCCCTGGCCAGTGTGGTTCAGTCCGTTGGAGGGTCTCCCGTTAACTGAAAGGTAGTGAGTTTGATTCCCAGTCAGGGCACATGCCGAGGTTGCAGGTTCATTCTTAGTTGGGGTGCATGCCAGAGTCAACCAGTCAATGTTTCTCTCTCACACTGATGTTTCCCTCTCTCCCTTCCTCTCTCTCTGGAATTCAAAAAAAAAAAGTATTGTGAAATTGGATGTAATATCATGGATTTTAAAATTAAAACTGAGATTTCAAAGACATTTCCCAGTTGCAGTAAGCTGTTTCCCAATGAGGAAGTGTTTGGAAGCATACACTCTCTGATGCCCTTAGGGATAGATATTTGGGAAGCATTGGTGTAGGGGCTGGACTGGAAACTGTGCATTGAACTCCACTTGAGCGCTCTAGGCTGGGGCTGGTTGGGACTCAAAGATTAATGGGAACTGTCTTTGGAGAGCTTTTAGTCTAGGCTTTATGACGCTGATGATTCTGAGCAGGAGAACAAATTAAAAACCAGGTGAAGTTCCTTTCCTCTCCCCTATCTCCTTGACACATTGCTCTTCTAACTCAACCATTCTTTCATTAAAAAAATATTTACTGCACAACAACTCTCTTACTTCCTGTGTGATCTTGAACAAGTTACTTAACCTTTGTGTACCTGTTTCCTCATCTGCACAGTGGGAAATAATACCTATCCCATAACATCACCAGGAATGTCATAGTGAGAATTAAATGAGAATTTGTATAGTGCTCTTAGAATAGAGTGTGGAAAAAAGTTCAGCCCTGTTTAAACATTAGCTATTATACCAATATTATTTGTACAACCTCTACAGCTACCCTGTCCCAGTCATCACCTCGCACATTCCTTAGGTCATTCACGTTGGGAGCAGGGGTTGGGTCTGGCAGGAATATAGAAATGAATCAGACTTCTTGCAGTTGTACAGCCTTACAAGTATCTGGCACATAGGAAGTGCCCAAATTGCTTGTTGAATAAATATAAATAAATAAATGTCTTCCTACTAAACTGCAAGCTCTTTAAAGGCAGGGACCATTCTTCTAGCTGTGAATTACCAGAAGGAAGCACTTGGTGAGTTGAAGGGATAAAAGACTACAGGCAAAAAAATCATTTAAGGCCACAAAGCTGGCACAGATAAAGTGCTGCAGAAAAGCTGCCATCAGTTTTTAAAATGGGCAGAACAAAGGAAAACCTGTGACCGCCAAAGGCTTTCACAGCGTGAGAATTAGGGGAAAACCCAGGCTTGCGGAGACGACTCTAGGAGGCGCCCGCGAGTGCAGACCTCCCAGGCTCCTCCCGCCCAGGCTCCGCCCCTTCGCCGGCTAACGTAACTGTGGGCGGGACTCCGGCGGGGCGACTGGGTAACCCTATCTGGGAGAGCAAGAGCCATGGCTGGCCTGGTGGACTTCCAGGATGAGGAGCAGGTGAAGTCGTTTCTGGAGAACTTGAAGGTCGAGTGCAACTATCAGTGCTACCAAGAGAAGGACCCGGAGGGTGAGCGCCCCGGGCGCCCTGGGAGCACGTGGGAGATCAAGGAGGAGGGGGCGGGGGCCGGAGGGGTCAAGTGAGCGACCTCTGAGGGACTCTGGAAACGTTCACGGGCTGAGGACACGTCCGGACTGAGTCTGACCGAGATGACCTTGCGTGTTTAGGGAGAGTTGGGTTTCCACGAGGACTCTCCGGGCTCGCCGTAGGCGAATGCTCCGTGGGTTTCAGCCTGGAGGCCAGGCGGGAAGGAGAATTGTAGCAAGGTACATTCATCCAGGAAAGGACCGGAGACATAAATGTACCTTGTGTGCTCCTGGCACATTGAGTTGTCTTGAGAGTGGGGTGGATGTTGGTGTCCAGAAGGGGCCACCCAGAGCAGTCAGTTTTTCCTACTTTATAAAGGAAAAGAAAATGGCACTGGTCCTAGTAGCTTGCAGCCTAGTTTCCAGAGCATGATATACCTACATTTTGATGCTGACCAACTACAGAGTTGCTCTGCAGTATAATGGCTTAAAAATAACCCAGGGTTGCTCTTGGAGGGCTGGTCCATGTCCTGAGTGTAGAAAGAATTCAAAGGACTTGGAGTCACTGCGGAGCAGGACGGCTGGGAAAGATTTCTGGGGTTGGTCAGAAGGAACAGGACTTCCCTGATAACCCAGTCTGTTAACCATTTCCCCAGCATGCACAACAAAATGTTATAATCCGGTTTTATTTCAGTCATGACATTTATTACTTTCTGTTTTTTTATCAACAGTTACTTTATTTTTAAGTACATTTTATTGATTATGCTATTACAGTTTTTGTAGTTTTCCCCCCTTTATCCCCCCTCCATCCCCTAACCCTCCAGCATTATCCCCCCCACCCTTAGTTCAAGGGTGATAGTTGTGAGGTTGTACATCTAAGTTCTTTGAGTTCTCTTTTTCCTATACCATTTTTGACCTCTCCCCGTCTATTTTATGCCTACCAATTATGCTTGCTTCTTCCATGTACCTTTCCCCACTATTCCTCCCTTCCCCCTCCCCACTGAAATCCTTCCATGTGATGTCCATTTCTCTGATTCTGTTCCTGTTCTAGTTGCTTGCTTAGTTTTTGTTTTCATTGTTTTTCTTTTCTTTTAGGTTCATTTGTTGATAGTTGTGAGTTTGTTGTCATTTTACTGTTCATATTTTTTATCTTCTTTTTCTTAGGTAACTCCCTTTAACATTTCATATAATAAGGGCTTGGTGATGATGAACTCCTTTAACTTGACCTTATCTGGGAAGCACTTTATCTGCCCTTCCATTCTAAATGATAGCTTTGCTGGATAGAGTAATCTTGGATGTAGGTCCTTGCCTTTCATGACTTTGAATACTTCTTTCCAGCCCCTTCCTGCTTGCAAGGTTTCTTTTGAGAAATTAGCTGACAGTCTTATGGGAACTGCTTTGTAGGTAACTGTCTCCTTTTCTCTTGCTGCTTGTAAGAGTCTCTCTTTATTTTTAATCTTGGGTAACTTAATGATTATATGCCTTGGTGTGTTTCTCTTTGGGTCCAACTTCTTTGGGACTCTCTGGGCTTCTTGAACTTCCTGGAAGTCTGTTTCCTTTGCCAGATTGGAGTAGTTTTCCTTCATTATTTGTTCAAGTAAGTTTTCAATTTCTTGCTGTTCTTCTCCTTCTTCTCCAGCGGAGTTTCAAAGCCACTGCATCTTTGGGCTGGGCTGGCTGACAGGGAATAGAAGGGCTGCTGTGAGAAGGAGTCAGTGCAGGAGCCAAGGTCTCCCCAGGCCTTACATCGCTCAGTCCCTGCCTAAGAGCAGACAGTGCCATTTGTAGGAATGGCTGAACATCACCTGCATTCCTTGTCACACCTCAGGAGAACAGAGGCTGGTCCTAAATGAAAGATACATCTGGCCAATCATACCTGGACCCTCCCCACTGATGGGCAGTGGTCCCAGACATGAAGAACAGCTGTTGTCCTTTTTTCATAGGTTGTTACCGGCTGGTGGACTATTTGGAAGGGATCCAAAAGAATTTTGATGAGGTTGCCAAGGTCTTGAAGTTCAACTGTGAAGAAAATAAACACAGTAATAGCTGCTACAAACTGGGAACCTATTATGTGACTGGGAAAGGTAAGGAAGGCCTCCTTTCTTTGGTCTTTGTCATTGATAGTAGTGCTGAGCTCATACTGAGCCTTCTTTGCAGAAGGGCCCTCATGGGCTTTGGGGAGGCACATTGTAGGAAGATGTGGAAAGGAGTTCAGCAGAGTGGTGAGGGGAAGATCATCACAGCCTTTTGAGGTAGGGAGTCTTAGGGAATGCTGTTTGCACTTAATGCCCATCACTTGAACTCTGTGTCTGTAGGATGTAGAAACAAAATAGTACTTGCTGCTTTGGATGGTTGTGAGGATTAAATAGGACAATGTAGGCAAAGGCATCAGCACATGCCTGGCCCAGAGAAAGGGATCAATAATGACTCATTTCCTTCCATCTGTCTTTTTCTCCCCATGCCCTAATCGCAATTATCGCTGGAGTAGTGTTTAAGTTACCTATTGCTAAATAGCAAATTATCACAGCAAACTTATTTCACAAAGTTTCTGTGGGCCAGGAATTTGGATGTTGGCTTAACCGTGTGCCTCAGGGTCTCATGAATTTGCAGACATTAGCCAGGAAGCTAGGGCTGCAGTCATTCGAAGGCTTGACTAGAACTGGAGTTTCCAATTTAAAGATGACTTACCTCATGTGGCTGTTGGTAAAGGCTTCTTTCTGTTCCTGCCACCTGTTAGGAGGAGACCTCAGTTCTTTGTGACATGGATCCCTCTCTGTGTCCTCATGCTATGGCATCTGACGTCCTCCAGAGTGAGTGATCCAAGAGTAAGAAAGAATCCTCACTGACTTTTTTTAAAAAGTATATTTTATTGATTATGCTATTAGAGTTGTCCCAATTTTCTCCCCTTTTGCTGCCCTCTACCCAGTACCCCCATTCCCTCCAGCAGTCCTCTTCTTTAGTTCATGTCCATAGGTCATGAATATAAGTTCTTTGACTACTACATTACCTATCCTGTTTTAACATCCCTGTTTTGTACATACCATTTGTACTTTTTTAAAAAAGATTTTATTTATTTATTTTTAGAGGGGAAGGGAAGGAGAAAGGGAGAGAGAAATATCAATATGTGGTTGCCTCTTGTGTGCTCCTCACTGGGGACGTGGCCCACAACCCAGGCATGTGCCCTGACTGGGAATTGAACCAGCAATCCTTTGCTTCGCAGGCTGTCACTCAATCCACAGAGCCACACCAGCCAGGGCCAATTTGTACTTCTTAATCCCTGTACCTTTTCCCCCATTCTCCCCTTCCCCCCACCACCACCCCCAGCCAATAACCCTCTGAATGATCTCCATATCTATGATTCTGTTCCTGTTCTGCTGGTTTGTTTAGTTTGTTTTTTAGATTCTGTTGTTGATAATTGTATATTTGTTGCCATTTGAATGTTCATAGTTTGGATCTTTTCTTATATAGTTCCTTTTAATATTTCATATAATAATGGCTTGGTGATGATGAACTCTTTTAGTTTTACCTTATCTGGGAAGCCCTTTATCTGCCTTCCATTCTAAATGATAGCTTTGCTAGATAGAGTCATCTAGGTTGTAGGTCCTTGCTTTTCATCACTTTGAATACTTCTTGCCAGTCCCTTCTAGGCTGCAAAGTTTCTTTTGACAAATCAGCTGACAGACTTATGGGAAATCCTTTGTATGTAAGTATCTTCTTTTCTCTTGCTGCTTTTAAGAATCTTTATCTTTAACCAAACATTTTAATTATATGTCTTGTTGTGGTCCTCTTTGGGTCCAACTTGTTTGGGACACTCTGTATTTCCTAGACTTGTATGTCTATTTCCTTCACCAAATTAGGGAACTTTTCTTTCATTATTTTTTCATATATATTTTCAATTTCCTGCCCATCCCCTTCTGGCACCCTTATGATTTGGATGTTGTTAAGTTTGGAGATGTCCCAGAGGATCCTTATTCTATTCTCTCTCTCTCTTTTTAAATTCTTTTTTTCTTCTTGCAGTTCTGATTGAATGCTTTTCTCCTTTTTTCTTATGTTCAAATTGTTGATTTGAATTTCGGCTTCATCCCCTCCATTGTTGGTTCCCTGTAGGTTTTTCTTTATAACCTTCATTTCTGCCTGGACCTTTTTTATGCTGTTTCAGTACCCACTGAGTTCCTGGAGCATCCTGATAACCAGTGTTTTAAACTATGCATCTGATAGGTTGTTTATCTCCATTTCATTTAGTTCTTTTTCTGGAGTTTTGTTCTGTTGTTTTGTTTTTGTTTTTTAAGAGAGAAGAAGGGAGGAAGAAAGAGAGGGAGAGAAACATCAATGTGTGGTTGTCTCTTATGTGCCACTCACTGGGCACCTGGCCCACAATCCAGGCATGTGCCCTGACTGGGAATCAAACCAGCAACCCTTTGGTTTGCAGGCCAGCACTCAGTCCACTGAGCCACACCAGCTAGGGCTGTTCTTTTCTTTCATTTGGTCCATATTTCTTTGTCTCCTCAATTTGGCAGCCTCCCTATGTTTGTTTCTGTATATTAGGTACAGCTGCTTTGACTCCCTGTCTTAGTACCTTGGTCTATTGTAGAGAACGCATCTGTAAATTATGTGGGACAGAGCCTTAAGCAGTCACCAGGTCGGGGCAATTTGTTTCACTTCTTTGTGTCTCTGTGTTGGGGGAGGGCTCAGAGAGGGCACAGTGCCACTCCCTGGCCTGTGGAGATTGCCTGAAAGGAAGCTGTCCTGGCACTCACCCCCTTGCCAGTCACTTCACTTTCTCCCCTTTTCCTGATAAGACACTTATGCCCTTCCAGCTGTTGTTCTGGTGCTGAATCCCAGAGGGGTGGGCCTATGTGAGTCTTTAGTCCATTGCAGGCCCTTTAATAGAAATCTCTTGACAATCCTGCAGTTTCTTTTGCTGCCCCAATCCCCACTGGTTTTTGCAGCCAGAAATTATGGGTACTTACATTCCTGGAGCTGGAACCCTGGGCTGGGTAGTCTGGTCTGGGGCTGGGATTGCTTGCTCCCGAGGTGTCCCTCCCGATTTTTATCCACTACACATGAATGTGGGACCTTCTGTTCAAGCGCCTCTCTGCGCCTCTCCATGTCTCCACCCCTCCTACCCATCTGGATGAATGTGGCTTCTTTAAATCCTTTGTGGTTGGACTCCCATACAGCTCGATTTTCAGACAAATTTGGGTGGTATTTGTTTTGTAGTCTGGTTGTAATTTTAGCTGTAGTTGTGCATGGGGACAAAGCGTATTTACCTACACCTCTATCTTGGCTGAAGTCTCCTCAGTATCTTTTGATGAGTCCTCAATGACCTACCCTGGGATGTCATATATTTTTCATTCCCGTCACATTCTGTTTTTTTGAAGTGAGTCAGTAAGTCTAGTCCACACTAAAGGGAGTGAACTTAAAATTCCACCCCTTGAAGGCAAAAATATCAAAGAATTTATGGGCATATTTTAAAATCACTACAAATAGGGACTATAACCTTTGATGGGCAGCTGTCTTTTTTCTTTGCTCACTAGATTATGAGCTTCTAGAAGATGTTATGATTCATTCATCCCTTGTTCCCAGTGTCCAGCCAAGCCTGGTTAGAAAGATGTTCAGTGAAAGTTTAATGAAGAAGATGTCTTTTTAGCCCTGGCTGGTGTTGGTTGGAACATCATCATGTAACCAAAAGTTGTGGGTTTGATTCCCAGTCAGGGCACATACCTCAGTTGTGGGTTTGATCCCTGGTTGGGCATATGTGACCCTTGGTCCAGACACAGATGATCCCCAGTCCAGGCACGGATCCCTGCTTAAGGGAGGCAACCAATCAATGCTTCTCTCTTGCATTGATGTTTTTCTCTCTCCCTTCCTCTCTCTCTAAAACCAATGGAAAAAAATATATAACCTCCGGTGAGGATAAGAAAAAAAAAGATGTCTTTTTAAGTGTCTGGATTACTTCTGCTTTCACATGGGACTCGGGTCTGTGGTAGTCTCTGTTTTGATGAAAGTTTAGCATCAACAGGAGTATCAGTTTCCCTTCTGGTGCGGAGGGGCATTTCTTTAACCTAGCACGTCTCCTATCTAAAACCTAAGGAAATAACAAAATGCAAATAAAGTTCATGTGCAAAGATAACTCACCCCAGCATTGTTTATCTGGCAAATTTATCATTAATGTATAGTTTATAAGCAGTATATAACTGTATTATGTTAATTATTTTTATTTTTTAAGATTTTATTTATTTATTTGGGAGAGAAGGGAAGGGAGGGAGAAAGAGAGGGAGAGAAACACCGATGTGCAAGAGAAATATCAACCAGTTGCCTTTCACATGCTCCCACCTGGGGACCTGGCCCCCAACCCAGGCATGTCCCCTGACTGGAAATTGAACTGGTGACATTTCAGTTTGCAGGCTGGTGCCCAGCCCACTGAGCTGCACCATCCAGGGCACATTAATTACATTTTTAAAAACCTATGTGCCAAGAGTAGCAGCAAGAGTAGTTAAATAAATATTACTTCCATTGGATGGAATGTTATTTAGCCCATTAAAAAAGTGTTTCTAGCCTTGACTGGGTGGCTCAGTTCATTGAACATTGTCCTGTACTCCAAAAGATTTCAGGTTCGATTCCTGTTCAGAGCACATAACCTAGGCTGCATGTTCAGTCCCTGGTCAGGGCACATACAAGAGGCAACCAATTGATTTCTCT
Organism: Desmodus rotundus; assembly: GCF_022682495.2. Classification (NCBI taxonomy): domain Eukaryota; kingdom Metazoa; phylum Chordata; class Mammalia; order Chiroptera; family Phyllostomidae; genus Desmodus; species Desmodus rotundus. The sequence goes on along the minus strand of NC_071389.1, from coordinate 35,279,856 downwards.
CTCTCTCTCCCCCTTTCCCTCTAAAATCAATAAAAGCATATCCTCAGGTGAGGATTAAAAACAAAAACAAAAAAAACAGACAATGATATTGAGGGGAACCATGGTGAGAAAACAACCACTGACTCCTTATCGGGAGCCGCTGAAGCCAGAAGACTTATGAGAACATAATCCAAAAGAACAATAATGTTAAAATGCTGAAAGAAAAAACTGTCAAATTTGAATTTTACTTTAGCAAATATGTCTTTTAAAATGAAGATGAGCCCTGGCTGGTGTGGCTCAGTGGATTGAGTGCCAGCCTGCGAACCAAAGGGTCACCAGTTCAATTCTCAGTCAGGGCACATGCCTGGGCCAGGTCCCCAGTTGGGGCATGCAAAAGGCAACCACACACTGATGTTTCTCTCCCTCTCTTTCCTCCTCCCTTTCCCTCTCTAGAAATAAATAAATCTTTTAAAAATCTTTTTAAAAATCATATAATAAAGTGCGTATAAGATACCATGTTCTCGCTGTAACTCTATAAGATAGCTATTATCATTTCTATTTTTTGCCTTCTTTACCTGTGTTGTCAGCCTCATAAGGTCTCATTTGAAAAACAGTTTCCATGGCTAAAAAAGCTGGAAGGTCTGTGAACTATATTAGTCCACCTTCCCTTCATGCTGCCTTTAAATCAAGGTATGTGAACTGTATTCAGGAATTGTTCCCTATCTTTGGCCTGAGACATTCCAGGTTCTGCCCTGGCTTTGATTCTTTTTTTTTTGCTTTTCCTTTCCTTCCTCCCAGGCGGACTGATCCAGGACTTGAAAGCTGCTTCCAGATGCTTTCTGATGGCATGTGAGAAGCCTGGAAAGAAGTCTGCGGAGGCATGTCACAATGTTGGTCTCCTGGCACAAGATGGACAGGTCAACGATGGTGGCAAGCCCGATCTGGAGAAGGCCAGAGACTATTATACAAGGGCCTGTGATGGCAGCTACAGCCCTAGCTGCTTCAACCTCAGCACCCTGTTTCTGAAGGGCGCTCCTGGCATTCCCAAGGACATGGGCCTAGCATGCCAATACTCATTGAAAGCCTGTGACCTAGGTCATATCTGGGCCTGTGCCAATGCCAGCCGCATGTACAAGCTAGGGGACGGTGTGAAGAAGGATGAAGCCAAGGCCGAGATGCTTAAAAAGCGGGCCCTGCAGCTGCATAAAGAACAGCAGAAATACGTCCAGCCTTTAACGTTTGGGTAGTGTGGCCCACCCTGCTGTGCAACAGAGGCTGGCACCTCCTATTCCTGATGCAGCCCTGGGGGGTCAACCTGCTGGAGCAGAAAGACTTGGGACTTGGTATTAGTAGCCCAGGTATATGTAACCAGGTATATGTAACCAATGTCACCTACTGGGATATAGCCTGAAGTGTTTATTTCTTTAACTGGTGTGTTCTGGGAAGAGACCAATATTAATGGGGTCTTAGATCTCAAACTCTTAAAGTTCTGTGAAAAACAGCAAACTAGAGAGCTATAGAGATTAGGGGTGGGGGTGAGAAGGAGCGACAGAGAGCAGGATATTGGATAAATTAGCAGCTACAGAGCCTGAAGGAATCAGACATCATCATCATGATTATTATTTTAGTTGGGGTGGGGTGGGGGGACTTGAAAATCGGAAAGTATGTTGATTTACATAATAGAGGGCTTAAGGAACTAAGAATAGTCAGGACTGCCTCCCTCTGGTTTATGTAATCTTGGCGTAGGCTTTTGCCTTCAGAGTCACATTTTTCAATAAATTCAGAGATCTCAAAGGTTAAAGGTTGATGTACTTCAGGGTTGCTAAGGAGGATGAGACAGGCTCTCCTTCAGGGGAGACGTTCACAGCGGGCCAGCATCCCCAGCCCACTTAATGGGTGCTGCTCCTCACGTCAGGTAGGGATTTGTAAGTAAGGGCTTTGTGGCACATTTTGTCCCTCAGAACTGAACCTTTTTAACTGTCCCTGTGAATAAACTATTTTGATTGATTAGTATTTTTGTTATTAGTGTGTTCTCTCCAGATTCTGGATAGGGTAGAGATTATGTTCTTCAGTGGTTGTGCCTTTTCTTTAGAACATTTGCCTTTTCTGTTCTCCTCCTAATTTATCACTAGGGGGCGAGCTTGTCATTTTCTTGGTGATAACAGGACTTCGTTCTGGCACCACCTACAGATTTTTGGGCTTCCAGTTTTGCAGCTGTGTTAGGAGGAAGGCTTGCTATGTGGATGGTTTGTAAGCATAGTCCACCAGTTTCTCCAGTTGATAGAGGAGAGGGACTTTCCCAAGAGCAGACAAGTTCTAAAAATGTGAGTTCATTTAATAAATTCGGCATTTATTGTGTTTCAAAGAAACAGCAGGCCAACAAGCATATGAAAAGATGTTCAACATCACTAGTCATCAGGGAAATGCAAATCAAAACCACAATGAGATAATTATCTTACCCTTTTCAGGATGGCTATTTAAAAAAAAAAGATAATGTGTTTGCAAGGATATATAGAGATCCGAAACCTTATACATGGTTGGTGGGAGTATGCAATGGTGCATTTATTATGGAAAACAATATGATGGTTCCTAAAAAATGAAGTAACTAACATATGATCTGGAAATTCCACATCTGGAATTGAAAAATGTTTGAAAAAATTGGCAGCAGAGTCTCTGAGATATTTATACACCTGTGCTCATGGAGGCCATCAAAATAGCCAAAACATATAACAATGTTATTGGCCTTAAAAGGAAGGAAGTTCTGATATATGCTGTGATGTGGATGAACCTTGAAGACATTACGCTAAGTGAAAGAAGCCAGTCACAAAAAGATAAATGTTGTATGATTCCACTTAGATGAGGTATCTAAACTCATAGAAACAGAGTGGTAGTTGCCATGGTCTCGGGGGAGGGAGAAATGGGGAGTTGTTTAGTGGGAATAGCATGTCAGTTTTGCAAGGCGAAAAACTTCTATAGATTACTTGCACAAAAAGGATGAATATTCTTAACACTACTGAACTGTACACTACAGATGGGTAAGATGGTAAATTTTCTTTGTACTTAACCACAATGTTTTTAAAAACTGACATTTACATTTTTTAAAATGCAAGATCTGAAACTTTCGGCTATAAAAATGCCCTGGCTGGTGTGGCTCAGTGGATTGAGCACCGGCCTGCGAACCTAAGGGTCACCAGTTCAATTCCCAGTCTAGGTCACATGCCTGGGTTGTGGGCCAGGTCCCCAGTGGGAGGCCCGCAAGAGGCAACCACATATTGATGTTTCTCTTCCTCCTTCCCCCTCTCTAAGAATAAATAAATAAAACCTTTAAAAAACTACTACATTCTCTTGAAATGCAGTTTGGAACATAGCAAAAGAAATAACCTCTCACTACCCTTTACCACCTACCCTCATTCTTTGGCTCAATAATGTTGTTTAACCACCTTTTAAGAATCACATCTTTTCAAAGATTGACTTTATCAGATTTATTTTTGGTCTGCCTTGTTAGACATGTAGCAGTAGGCTGAAAACAACAGCAACAAACAATGAATGAAGGAATAGGTTTCTACCCCTAATAAATTACTTGATATTTGACAAATGGAAGCACAACATTTAGTTTAGGCAGTCTGTCAAACAGGACATGTACAAGGTCAGGGAGTGATGATTGACTTGTATAGAGTGAAAAGCCAATAGAAATCTACACCTGTTGGGGAATGAAAAATACAGTAACTCATTTCTTCCAGCATTTCCTGTTAAGAGCAGGGTTAACTTTGCAAATCCACCAAAGATAGAGCATCTGATTTGCTGAATGTTCTCATTTACCAAATTTAACAGCACACTTGAAATTATTATTGGCCTTCCATCTGTTGAGTAGAGAGAGAGGAGTGTAAATTTAAAGATTTCAATGGGAATTTTCCTTTTAATCACCAGGTAAATATTGAATTAAAGTATTTTGTTGCAACCACCATATATACTGGATATAATATCTTTAGAGCCACACTGAGATCCTGTCCTTCCTAAGTGCTTTAAAGGCTATTTATGTTGGACATGTCAAGTCATTTGGCTGAGGAATCCATGCTACAAAAATCTCTCTTGCATTATTGTAACTTTTCACATAATAACTTTTTTTGGTAAAGATTTTTATTTACTCATTTTTAGAGAGGAGAAGGGAGGAAGAAATAGAGGGAGAGAAACATCAATGTGTGGTTGCCTATTTCGTGCCCCACACTGGGGACCTGGCCCACAACCCAGGCATGTTCCCTGACTGGGAATCGAACCAGCGACCCTTTGGTTCACAGGCCAGCACTCAGTCCACTGAGCCACATCTGCCAGGGCCATGATAAATATTCTTACTCATTGGTTTATTTTAGCCTTAGGAACAAAGTTTATTAACATAAAGCCAAGTACTATAGGTTTAGAGTGTGGATTGCATGTGTAGACTAAATGTAAGATGGAAGGGGAAAGCATGGTGTAGCTGTTTTTCAGATGACTTTTAGATCTTTTGAAAGATCTGTTAAAAGGTAATTAATTATTCCATGATGGTTTTATTTGCTGTATCACTAAAAATGAAATAGTACAGTTTGATTTTTTTAAAAATTCACATCTTTTCAATTAAATAATGGGTTTTATAATTTTGAAAAACTAGGTTAACTTGATTTTTTGGGCTATGTTTTTATAGACCTGTGGTGCCTGCCTGCCTGCCTGCCTTGGATCACATACTGAGATAGGGCTGGGAACAATAGAATAAGTATTAACAGTGTCAAAATGTTATATTTTACAAAAGTTATTAAAATGAAAAGAGTAATAACTTACTGCCAGAAAGGTCTAAGGCCATTTCATATCCAGGTTGCTGTGGGTTGATAATGGCCAGCACGGCTGAGTTTCTCACTTCTGTTCAACCTTCGAGGCAAGGTTTAAGAGTGGGTTATCAGATTCTTGTCACAGCAAGCAGTATTACTGCTGTGTCTTCTGACCAGTGAGCCTTGGAATCATCATTACCAGCTATTTCCAATGTGTTCCCTCCCTGCCAGGCTTGGGGTGGGTGGTCTAATGAAAGAAGTTTGGTAATTGACTAGTGGTTTGTGCTCTCATTAGTGTTCTCACTAAAGTCCCACAGTGCAATGCTGTGTGCTGTGAGAAAAGAAAGGAAGGGTCCCAGAGAGGGATGGGAAGGATGGGGGCCTAGAGACTTGGGTTTTATCTTCTGAGTCCTGCAGCAACACTGAAGGGTTTTGAGCAGGAGAATGAAATAATCACATTTGGAAAGAGAGATCCTCCTAGTGGGAGAGCTGTGTCGGGGGAGGGGGAGGGTGGAGTCAAGCATGGGGTTAAAAAATAGGCAGATTCCAAGTGTTGTATTAGAGATCTTGCTCCCCAGCGTATGTTGTCAGTTTGGCGTAAACTCTTATAAAAATTTAATTTTGTTTTTTTTAAAAGAACATTTCTAGCCTGGACACCTGGGTGGACAGGGGGAGCCATTCATATTGATTTGGAGCCTATGAGTTCAAGATGGGGACAAAACAACTTTTGTGAGGTGTTTGGTAATTTTTTTTAAATTTAGAAGTACATTACATTTTAATTTGTTAATGTTTTATGTAATTGCTTGAAAAATTTTGTGAGAGGGCAGAAGGAAAATGCCTAGACTTTAGGTCCTACAGTGCCTGCAACTCTGGATGAGTCAGAGGCATATTAAGCCATATCAAGCGTGAGTGCTTAGGTCACCTAACAAAGAATGAGAGAAATTTTACATTTTTAAAGAGCCCAAGTAATCACTTTGGGGGGAAAAATGCAAACATTTTTGGCTTCCTAATGTTGTTTTGCAGTTTTGGTCTCTTTAATCTGAATTCTACATTAGACTTGGGGGACATTGGATTCTTGGCGGTTCTTAGGTCTAAAGGTCTTAACCGTGTTCTGACCTGGGGTTCGCCCCTTATTGGCTGTGTGACCTTAGGCAAGTTATGCAACCTTCTGGGTCTTGGTTTTGTCACCTTTTAGATGGGGATAACATCTAATTCCTTCCAGGGTTGTTAAGAGAATTAAATAGTAGCTCTTATAGAATGATAAATGTTTGTTTTAAAAGATTTTTATGGGTCCAGATTTTACAATTAGATAATTATTTTCTTCTAAGTGGCAATGTTGGCCTGTGAAGGAGCCTAGCTTTTAAAACAGGCTGCCTATGCTGGCATTCTTTTAAACCCAGGGAGCTGGTTGTGAGGCTCTCTAGGGGTATCCAGGGCATAAAACAGCTGCAGGAGGCAGGCCTGGTGAGGGGGTGGGGATGGGGCCTGCCCTCCTACCTCCTCCCTTCTCTGCTGCCCTAGGAGAGAGAGAGTCACTGAGAAGACTTGCACCTGCTGGGGGCCCAGAGTGGAAACTATTCTCAGCTGATGCCCCTCTCCAGGCTTGAGGAGTGGTGATTGTGTTACAGTTTATAGATCAGCCCTCCCCACTGTCTAAAGGGGAAAGGCCAAAATTTTTTGCCCAACATATAAGTCTCCCCACCCCCATGATGCAGTCCCTGCCTCCATTTTTAGCTCCATCTTGTTCCTAACTTGGGCTTCTACAACAGGGAACATACTACTTATAGTCTTTGTACCACTGCCACAAAAATAACAAAAACAACCAGGCTATTTCTTACTGCCATGTTTTTGTGATGTTGGTTTCTCTGTCTGGAATGTCCTTCTATCTTTTATGTACAATGACTTTCATCTTTTAAGACTCTGGAAGCATTCCCTTCACCCCCAGGCTGTTAGAGGCTGTGCCCACTAGTGCCCAGAGTTTCCATCCATCACAGCACTGATCACACTGTGTGATCACTGTGTGTTGATGGGCTCCACTTCCCACAAGACTGAGTTCCTGGAAAAGAAGGACGTGGTTGGCTTCATGTCCGTTCTCAGTGCCCAGGATGAGGCTGGGCCCAGGCTAGGCCACGAGGGGCTGCTTGCTGAGACGAACAGTACAGAGTGGCGCTTCAGTAGCCTCCCGACCACCCCAAGACAAATCAAGTCCAGGCTCCTCTTCACGTCCAAGAACCAGTGTAAGCCACCAGGCGGAATGGTTTTTGAAACTGCCTGTGAAGAAAACCTCCTGTCTAAGCCAGAGCTGGCACGTGATGAATCAGTACTATTTGGGGGGAGGGGGAGGCGGGGGCAGGGAGGGAGTTGTTTAGGAAGGTGTCTTAAAAAAACATTTTTGAAATAATGAAGGGGAATGACCCAACAGCGACACCTGGCACCCTAAAGTACGTGCTCAATAACTCAATGCCAAGAATCCAATTTTAATATCCTCATGGCTAAGGAATCACAAGTCCAAGTATGGTGCCTTTTTTTTTTCTTGGAATACTAAGAATATCTTTCTTGAAATACTAAGAAGTAATGGTCTTTACATATCATTATAATCACTTGTTTTCATTTTTGTCTCCCTGGTTAGTCTATGAGAGTCCAAAGACAGGAACCAAGAATTCAGTCCTCTTTGAAGTCTTTCAAAGATTTCTTGTCCCCTGCAGCAGTGATAGCCCACTAATACCCACTCTCTTGGGGGCACCTGCTTAAAAATATTTTTGGGTTCACCTAAAGGTACTATATAAATAAGCCAATCCCTGGGGATTTTAAATAAACAAATCCCAGGAGATTCTTAGGCATATCACAGTGTGTGGTGCACTCAAGTGGTACATAGCCCTAGCTCCTGAGCGTGGTACCGCTACCCCTCTGCAATCTGGGCCCCACAGCTTCAGCTTTCTGCATGTCAGTTTCACCAAAACATCTTGCTTTCTTCCCATTGCCTTCCCACCCATGCACAAGCCAGACAAGCTCCTAGTAAATTCTTCAAAACTCAACCTAGATCTCACCTCGTCAAGGAAGCCCTCCTAGACCCCCGAGGTCTATGATGCTTCGACATCATAGTGAGTCTCACTAAATCATCCTCGTGAGTCTCACTTTCAGTTCTTTTCACATGGTTTGGGAGAGGCTGTGGGTGCTTCAGGGGTATAAATTATGTCTGACTCATCTCTATTTCCAGTACCTACCTTAAGACCTGGTATAGATAGGATAAATAAATCTTTATCAAAGAGAAGAGAGTCTGGGAATAAATCCTATCTTCCTGTGGATCCATTGAGCATTGGAAAGGTAGTATTTTGGGGAAAGAGCTGGAATTAAATCATTTCTCTGCCATATAAAAAGTGTTATATTACCTCTGTGAGCCTCACTTTCCCCATCCATGAAGTAGAGGTAATGTTTACTTCTCAGGGCTAATGTGAGGGTTAAAGGGTTAAAGGAGATAGACTAAGAGGTACTTAGCTCAATGCCTGGCACATTTTAATTGTGTGAAAAATCACTGAAGGACTGTCTTCTGGAAGTGGAACTAGTTTTATTCTATGCAGCTCCAGAGAGCAGAACTAGGCCCAATGGATGGAAACTGCAAGGAGACAGACCTCAGTTCATAGAGGTCTGAGTAGAAGGAAGAACTTTCTACCTGACAGAATGGAAAGCCTTGGTAGGAGGGGAACTTCCTATTACAGGAGTGTGCAAGCTGAGGGTAGATGTTCACTGCCCAGGGATGGTGCAGAGGAGACTGAGGTTTGGAGGGTGAGGGTGAGTGTGGTGAAAGATGGGAGCCCTCTGAGGCATTTCTGTCCGGTGCATTCCATAATTCATTATTTATTTAACCAACACTGAGCGTTTCCCCTTAGCTGGGCCCTAGGTTGGTCACTGAAGACACAGAGCTGAATCTGACAGGTTTCCTGTCATTTAAGAGCTCACAGTCTAAATAGTGACCATGTACTGAGCATTTACCATGTGCTAGATGCACTAATCCTCTTAGTAACCTTCTAAGGAAGCTTTCGTTGTCACTATTTCTCAAAGAAACTGAAGCCCCGATAGACAAAGTGACTGCAAAGAGACACAGACCCAGTGAGTAGTGCCACTGGGATTAAAACTTAGTTCTGCCTGCCTCAGAGCCCCTCTTTCCACTACCCAAGGCTGCCTGTCATCCAAATGTTGAAACCTCTTTGCAGTCACAGGGAGATGCCGGTACAGCACTCAGGGCCCTTCAGGCACCATGGAGATGCTGATGAACATAATAAAAGGCTGAGGTCAGCTTCAGGAGGATGTGTCTCTGTAGCACACTCTGTGCCCCAGGGTTCCTTCCAGCCCGGACCATGTGGAGGGTCCAGGAGAACATCCTGAGTTCAGACCTCACTGTTCACATGACCAGCTGAACATGACCAGCCAGGGCTCCCTCAGGGAACCTGAAACTCGGCTGAGTTCCAGGATCTCCAAGAATAGCAACTAACCCTACCCTCCTCCAGCCAGTGACCTCCGATCAGGTTCCAGGAGGCCCCGGAAGACTCCAGACGTCGGTGGCAGCAAGCTTTGATCCTGAAGCTGCTCTGGTGTGAGGTAGTAACAGCTACATTTATTAAGGGCCCACTGTGTGCGGAACACCTAGAGGAAGGGACGTCCTTCAAGGGAGATCTAGGAAGTATGGAACCAAACATTTTACAGATGAGAAAAAAAATTGGGATTTAGAGATATTGAGAACTTGTCCAAGGTCAGTATGTAGCAAAACAGGATTCCAGCTTGGGCTGCCTTTGCCAGTGAGCCTGCTTCTGTGAAGAGAGAAGAGCGCTCTGGAGACAGAAGAGTCCTAGACAGAGGAGACAATTGTATCAGCTTTCAAAGTGATGTTGTTACTCCAGCAGAGTGAAACTGATGTGCTTAGAAATGCGGGCCGGGAGAGCCAGTAGAGACCCCGGAGTGCATCCCGTTTCCTCATCTGTAGAATGGGGATCACACCCACATGGCAGGTGACTAAGCATAAGCACAGACTTTGGAGCCAGTCCAGTCTGCATTTGAATCCTGGCTCTGGGGTTTTCTAACTGTATGATCTTGAACAAATCACATTGCTGCCTCCCTGAGCCTGTTTCTCCAATCATTTATTCCACAAATAGTGTTTGAGCACCTACTATGTGCCAGACAGTGTTCCAGCAGTTGGGGATACATCAGTGAAAAGAGCGAACAAAAATCACTACACCTACCGAATTTAAATTTTAGAGTTCTGGAAAATAGCTCATTGGACTGTCATGAGAATTAAACAGAGAAATATACAGTGGTGTCATATGTTTGGCAAATGATAAGTACTCAGTTGAATGATATGATTATTGTGACGTGGGCATGCCGGTTAGTACTCAATAAAAGAACACTTCATTTGATACTGAATTCAACCGTTTCATGTAGTAGACACGGAAATGGAGACCAAAGAGGCCATGATATGCCTCTGGTTGTCCAGCAAGGCAATGGTAGTTTCCAATTCCTAGTCTGATGTTTGTACCACATTCACTAAACCCAGTGGGCTGTCTCTGGCACAGGGAGCCAAGGAGGGAGGAGGATGGACCTAATCTTATAGCCAGTGAGGCTCGAGGTAGGCTTATAGCTAAGTGATGGACTCCAAGCCCAAACTGGCTTTTACTCTCTAGGTATCAAATGCTTTCTGTGTTTCTCAGGTGTGCCAGGAATTTTCCAGGCTCAGTTTCCATAGAGGCACATGGTAGGATGGGCTATGGGTGGGGTGGGTTGATGGAGAGACAAGGATACGGGTGCTAACTCAGGGCCAGCTTCATGGGTGAGCCGCCTGTGCCTTTGCAGAGTGCCCCATGCTTGGTTTAGTGCTCTGCTGTCACAGGCTTGAAATTCTTGATTTTTTTTTTTTTGCCACATCTGAATTCTTTTCTTTTCTTTTCTTTTCTTTTCTTTTCTTTTCTTTTCTTTTCTTTTCTTTTCTTTCTTTTCTTTTCTTTCTTTCTTTTGATGCTCCAATTGGGGTCTACAACATTATTTTATTTTAGTATTATTTTTGTTTCAAATCTCTTTTTAAATAGTTTAAACATTTCTTGCTCTGTGTGTGTGTGTGTTTGGTATTGTATTTATGTCACTCCCAGAGTTGCTCATATCTTTTTAAGATTTTATTTATTTACTTTTAGAGAGAGTGGAAGGGAGGGAGAAAGAGAGGGAGAGAAACATAAGTGTATGAGAGAGTATAGTGATTGGTTGCCTCTCACACACCCCCACTGGGGACCTGGCCTGCAACCCAGACATGTGCCCTGACTGGGAATCAAACCAGTGACCTTTCCATTCGCAGGCCAGTGGTCAATCCACTGAGCCCCACCAACCAGGGCAAAATTCTTAATTTTGAACAAGGGGCCCTCCATTTTAGTTCACTGAACTCCACACATTATGTAGTTTATTATTATTTTTTGTTTATGTTTTTATTCTTTTTCGGTGTAGTTTATTTCTGTAGGTGCTGTGGTCTGGGGTGGGAGGTGGTGTCCCCTGACTTGCAGTGGTCCTGGGAGTTGTCGGAGGCTTGTCAATCCTGTGGGTCAATGGCTGAGTCACCAACACACAGGAAGGAAGCCAGGTCAAAGCCCACAATATAGGTCTGGCCTGTGACTGCACATCTCTAAGAGACCTTAACCGAGCAAGGGAGAGGAAGGGTTCTATGGAGATTCTGGGGGTAAAATAGGAACCCACAGAGGAGGGACATGATCTGAGGGGCATTTCAGCTCGGTGAGAGAAAGAATTTCCTTAGTCAAAATGTAATTTAATTCAATAAAGCTGTTAAAAATGTAATCATAATGCTGGTAACTAACATCAGTTGGGTGCTTACTATGTATAAGGAGTTCCGCTAAGCACTTCACTGAAACTATGGAGAAGAGCAAAGTGGAGTGGTCAAGAACATGGACTCTGGAGCCATACTGCCCGGGTTCAACCCTGGTTCTACTACTTGTTAGCTGTGTGACCTGGGGCAAGTTACCTGACTTCTCTATGCCTTCTCTGTGTCTTTTTAGCTGGAAAATAGGAATAAGAATAGTATCCATCTCCCAGGCTTATTGTTATTAAATGAGGTTACATATAGAAAACTCTTAGAATTTGATGTATACTATGTTCTGTATATAAGGTTTGTTAGCTATTTTATTTAGTCCTCAGGACAATCCTATGGTGTGGGTATTATTCAGTACTACTCCCATTTAACAGATATGTAAACTGAGCCTTACAAGGCTGACCACAGAGTTGGTAAGTGGTGGAGCTGGGATATGGCTTACACTCAAGGAACTTTCGAGGAGATTCCACCTTAGGAGCTAGGTCAGACTTCAAGACCATTATGCCCAGTCCGTGCTTAGACCAGAGTAGGAATCTGGTGAGTTTTTGTTAAATTAATCAATTAGTTATTGTTTCGTTCATCTCTGAGATTCTAAGCCTCTAGGAAATGTGTGCTCTGGCTGGAGGAGGATCAAGGTACCCAGCTGTCTCGGTATTTCTTACCAATTATTGGCCTCAGTATAATTAAGTATCTAGTATGTCCACTCTAGGCCTTCTGAGTTAATTGCCTCTGTGCTCCCTCCTCTCATCCCTACAGGCACTGCCCAAGCTCCAGTCTCTTCTCTCTGGACTCTGAACTCAGCACCACTGTATACTAATCCTGGTCTCTCACATCTGCGCAGTACTTTACAGTGATTTCACATTCAGTGGTTCACTGGTCTGTGTAGTAGACAGCTCAGTACTCGAGCCAGGCCTCTGAACACATCCCAGCCAGCTAGGGCTACCTGCACCAGACCCAGGGCAGACTGCATGGGAGGGGTGTGCAGTCTGGACATGTTGGGGAGCTCAGTGAGTTTTTGCTCTCCAGGTTGTGTTTGGGGATTTTCTAAGCCAAGGAGTAAATGGAAAGGGGCAAGGCCCTCTCCAGGAAGTGTTCATGGCCACGCATGCTTAAGATCTCAGATTCAAAACCAGTGCCTGGGGAGAATTATCTGAAGGCAGGCAGTCTCTCAGTTCCTGTGAAATTACAGAAAGCATGAGACTACAACCACAGAGCACTGGGGTCCTAGACCTCGTCCCTCCACGGAGTATCTTCTTCCAAATTGCCATAAACTTATATCCAGGATTGCTGTAGGACGTACGGTGACATGTCAATATTTAACAACAATGAGAGCAGCCACCCTGTGTCAGGAATTGTTTTAAGTACTTTGTAAATATTAACTCTTTTAATTCTCACTCAGCCCTATGAGATAGGTATTATATTTATTCAATTTACAGAAAATCAATGTTATTGCTGTGACTAAAAAGAGAGAGACCAATAATAACACATTAAATATTTCCCTCACTCAGCATATGCCCCGGATGGTGTGTCATGGGAGAGGCAAATCTGTCCCTTCCATTTGTGTAAGTTCCTACATGCCTCATAAAAGCCTCAGTGCGTGTGCATTTCGCCACACCGAGTGCGATTCCAGTGCTTGAGGATATGTCTTGCTCCCAGGCAAGCCAATCCCTTCATCAGATTTCCCACCAAAGAAACAGCAATCTATTCCATTGCGAGAGGAAAAATTGGCTGTGCTCTTGAGAGATGGTTCTATACTTTATGGGTGATTAAAAGGATTTCCAAGGATTATTTTGATTTTACACGATTTTTTTAGAATGTTACCCTAGGTCAGCTTTGACTGAACTACGACAACAAATGAGGTGACCAACCATCTCAGTTTGTCTGGGTCTGAAGTGGCTCCTGTGAGGCACAGCTTCCAGTGCTAAGAATGAGAAAGTCCCAGGCAAGACGGAGAAGTGGGTTACATATCATGTAACGCATCTCTGGGTCTATTGTGAGAGCCCTGTGGAGGCCGTGGTCCATTATATCATTCTTCTTATTATTTTGTTTTTAATTGTTCAGTTACAGTTATCCCCAGTTTTCCCCGATTACTCTCCCCTGCCTTACCCACCCCCAGCTCCCACAATTCAATCCTCCCCCTTACCCCTTTGTCCATAGGCCTCTTATACGTGTTCCTGATATCATTCTTCATGAGGATCTCAGGGGAAAGTCTCCTCTGGCCTTCATACCAAGAATAGTTGTATGTGTCCTAAGGAGAAACTAGTTTGTTTTTATCTCATGAACACCGTCAGTTGTGCACGTAAACAAGGTTCTCTTTTTGCTGGAAGTCTTATTGCTAAATATGTGGAACGCAAATTTAGCTTTGTAGATCCCGATATTCTGCATTTTTTGCATCATTCCAGGCTCCGCTTTGTCTCTACCTTGTTTTTTTTCCTCAGTCTTATCTTGCTTATCCTATCTTTAAACTTACTGATCTCGTTTTACTGTAAATGCCTTTCTGGTTTAAGGCAGGGTAAAATTAAACCGTTCTTAATTTAGAATGCATGGACCTGCTGAGAGTCATTGACAGTCCGAAAGGATAGGCAAAGTTGATGTGTATTTATATTTTCCCCTGGCAAAGGAAAAAAAGATTTTAATAACTTCTTAAAGGAGTTATTATTACAAGGATATAGATTTTAGTAACTTCTTAAAGGAGTCTATGTTTTCCAACACATTAAGAGCCATTGGTATATGTGAACCAAGAAACAAATAATGCTTTCAGTAGAAGGAAGTTGGAAGGTTGAAAGTCTGAACTATAGTGCTGATGTTTTAAAAGGTTGGAGGGACACTATGGAGGAATGTTGGTGGGGCAGAACACTGGAGCGGCAGAGAGAGGAATGTTGGTGGGGTGGAGTACCCCCATGACAGAATGGCAAGGTGGCATAATGTGGCATGCTGAAACATTAGTGTGCTAGAATGTTAGCGTGTTTGGAACATTGGTGTCACTGGGTCCCTAGAACACCTCCTGCCAGATGTCCTGGCTTCCTTCTTGCTTAGTTTTACCTCAAGGTTGGACCTGTGTCTGATTCAGCCTCTAAATCTCCCATATTCCTAGCTCAGTGCCCTGTAAGGCCCAGTAAAGACCCAATTGGTTGCAAAAGCTCTTGCTAAGGGGCACTTGGCTCGCTCGTGGGCTTCTGTTGACTTCACATGGAGATGCCCATTCCTTTCTGACTTTGCCCACTCTCCTTTGAGATAGGTCTCAAATATCTTGCAGACTCAGGACCCCAGTAGATTACCTTGTCCACTTCCGATGTTCTTGGTGCCTGCCTCAGGACCTGCCCAGAGAGCATGCCAACATTTTTGCTACTCTAGGATAGCCTGGCTAATCTGCTAGTCAGAGGGCTTCTGCAGAGGGGTTCTGAGGGTTGGAGTTCAGCTTCTCTCTAGAAGACCAAAGGCAACTCAGGATCCTTGGTATTAGTGTGGAGCAGGGGAAGCCAGGTCAGAGTTAACTGGGGGAGAGTTGAAGCTTCATTATCAGAGGAACCTGATCCAAAGACCAAATCCAGAAGTTAGGATGGGATAGAGACTGCTGTTTTTCAGCCTGGAGTTTAGAATGGGGATAAAGGAGGAATCTGGATTCTTGGATGTTCTCTCCTCCTTCCCCTATTCATTTATTCATTTAATTAGCTCACATTTGCTGAGGCCTCTCTGTGGCAGACTGGTCCACATTCCGAAGTTAACCATCTAGAATAGAGGAGGCACATGGACAACAACCCAGTATAGTCAGGGCTGTGGCATAGGGAAGCTGTAGGAGCTGTGGGGGACCGGAGTAAGTCTCAAAACAGTGTAGGAGTAAAAACTATTTTTAGAGGAATACTCTTTGAGCTGACTCCTGAAGGAATTGTGTGTGTGTGTGGGGGGGGTGCATCTATGTGGTGGGAAGTCTCCCTCAAGGGCCAAGGCACATGGCAGTTCCCCAGTGTTCAGGTGTGGGCCTTAGATGAAGGTGCTAATGATTGCAGGGTCCATTTCTTTGGGGTGCACAAACTTGATCTTTCTAGATCTAATCTAATTGCCTGCAGGCCCCTCTCCCCAACTATTCCAGTAACACAGATTTAAGACTGTTGCCATTCTGGTCAGGATGGTGGCATAGGTAAGTATGGTACTTGCATCCTTCCACCACCATATCAAAGTTACAACTAAATTACAGAACAACCATCATTCAGAACCACCTGAAGTCTAGCTAAATGAAGTCCTACAACTAAGAATTTAAAGAAGAAGCCACATCGAGACTAGTAGGAGGCGCAGAGATTTGGAATGGGCTGGCCCCACACCCACCTGTGACAGGTAAAAATCTGAAGGATACCTTGGCTATGGAGGTCCTTCCTGAGGAACAAGGAGTCCCAGTCCTCCACCAGGCCCCCAGCCATGGTTCCAGTGCAAGGAAGAGAAGTCCCCATAACTGTTGGTTGTAAAAACCAGTGGGGAATGTGGCTAAGTGGGACCGAGGGCTTCTGGAGTCCCAGGCATTTCCTCTTAAGGGGCCTGTGAAGGGACTTACTGGGACTCACTCCCTCTGAGCTCCAGTACTTGAAAGATACCTGGGACATATTGGGAGGAATTAAATTGTCTGGTATCAGGGCAAGAGCTGGAGGGGCAGCTTTCCACCAGACAAGAGTGCTGGCATAGGCCATTGTTCCTTTTCTGAGACAACCCCCCCCCCCAACAGATCCAGCAAGTAAGTGCTGTATCTGAGTCTTCATCAACCTGGCTACCACTGTTCACCCACTCTGGTGATTCCCTGAGATCCCCACCCCACCCAATTTGCAGCCCTACCCAAGCTGTTTCCTTGCCTTTTCCATAAGAATGGCCTGTTTTGGTTCATGCTTCAGAGCTTCCTAAAATCTCTCAGACAAGCAGCATCTGCCCTCAGCATGCCCTGTACCTCTTGCTAATTGGCCCCAGACACAGCACTATCGGCAGCCATCATTGGTTCACAAATTGGCCTTACCTGAGCACCTCCAAGCCCAGCACACATGGCAGCCATCTGCAGATCACTTTGTAGCTCATGCCCTGGGCAGAAAATAGGTGGCAACTGACTTTGACCTGCACCTCCCAGGAGTCCCTAGAGCCAGCACACCTCATGGACAGCTTCAAACCACAGTGAAGCACCACCCAATTACCTCAATGAGCGACACACTCAAGGAGTGGACTCAGTGGGTACCTGGGCCCTACTAAAGTAAGTCCTGCCTTATGGGGCGGGCTCCTGCACAACTGATTCCAAGTGGTTCATGGTCAGAGGTCACAGTCACTCCTTGCAGCCAAAATGCCTGGGGATAAATCCCTCCCATTGACATTCCAACAACAATCAAGGCTCAACTACAACAGGAGAGTGTACAGCTCACACGAGGGTGGGGGGCACCATGAGTGCCCATCCTGGGTGATCAGTGAGGCTGTGCCACTGGACCCTACAGGACACTCTACCAAGCCCAGAAGATTTAGCAGTTCTACCTAATACACAGAAACAAACACAGGGGGCCTGCCAAAATGAGGAGACAAAGAAACATGTCCTAAATGAAAGAACAGAATAAAACTCCAGAAAAAGAGCTAAACAAAATGGAGACAAGCAAACTACTATAAGGATGTTTAATGAACTTAGTGAAAACTTCAACAGCATAAAAAAAGTACCTGAAAACCACAACAAAGACCCAGTCAGAAATAAAGGATTCACTAACTGAAATGAAGAATAATTTACATGGAATCAATAGTAGATTAAATGAAGCTGAGACTTAAATCAGCAATTTGGAATATAAGGAAGCAAAAAGCACCCAATCAGAACAAGAAAAATAAAAAAGAATTTAAAAAAATGAGGATAGTGTAAGGAGCCTCTGGGGCAACTTCAAGTGTATCAATATTGGCATCACGGGGGCACTGGAAGGAGATGACAAAGAGCAAGAAATTGAAAACCTATTTGAAAAAATAATGAAAGAAAACTTCCCTAACTTGGTGAAGGAAATAGACATGCAAGTCCAGGAAGCACAAAGAGTCCCAAACAAGATGAACCCAAAGAGGCCCACAGCAAGACACATCATAATTAAAATGCAAAAGATTAAAGACAGAGAGAGAATCTTAAAAGCAGCAAGAGAAAAATAGTTACCGACAAGAGAGCTCTCATAAGACTGTCAACTGATTTCTCAACAGAAATTTTGCAGGTCAGAAGGAATGGGCAAGAAATATTTACAGGGGTGAAAAGCAAGGACCTAGAATCAAGATTACTCTACCCAGCAAAGCTATCATTTAAAATTGAAGGACATACAAAGAGCCTCCCAGAAAGGAAAAAGCTAAAGGAACTCATCACCACCAAACCAGTATTACATGAAATGTAAAAGGGTCTTCTTTAAGAAGAAGAAAAAAAGATAAAAAATATAAACAATAAAATGGCAAAATACATATCTATCAACAACTAAATCTAAAAACTAAATAAACAAACAAGCAGAACAGAAACAGACTCATAGATACAGAGAACATTTTGATGGTTGCCAGATGGATGAAGGAATTAAGAAGTACACATTTGTTGCTACAGAATAGTCATAGGGATATAAAGTACAGCATAGGAAATATAGGCAATAATATTCTAATTACTCTGTATGTTGTCAGATGGGTATGAGATTTATTGGGATGACCACTTAGGAAGTTTATAATGTCTAATCACTGGGGTGTACACCTGAAGCTAATATAATAGTGTATGTCAAATGTAATTAAAAATAAAAAATTATTTAAACAAAAACAAAAAATGGGGTAGGGGGAAGACTGTGGCAATCAGTGCCAACCAGGGGAAGATAATTGGCTCTTAATGTGTGTCAACATTTTGTGGTTATGAGAGAACAGGATCTTCTGGAGGTATACAGTCTCCTACCTCCCAGCCATCCTGCTACTGAAGCAGGGTAGTAAAAAGCTAGGAAAATTCCTGGGCAAGTGGAATGGGGAAACTGAGACATGAAAATCAAACAAGGCCAAACAGTTTGAGCAACTTACAAACCAGCTGGTGAATCCCAAGACCTTATCTCCCCTGACCAAGGACACCTGAGAGTGAATGGCTTGTACTGCTCCTCCCTAACCAAAGAATACATAGCTTAAATCTCCTTGGCCTGGGAAATAAAGAACAAAGGCCCAATTAATGTCATTTGTGCCAGCTAAACTCAAGGACAAATAAAATCAGGGAAACAAATAACAAAAACACCATTAAAAGCTGGACAGATCCAAGATAAAAGTAAAACAGTATAACAGACCAAAGAATATTCCTCAAACTCCCTGTGTGCTCATTTTATTAAAATACAACTGGAAGACTGATGAATGTTCTGCCAAAACCCTCCCTTAAGATTCTCACCCACAGAAAGAAGATAAGCCCTCAGAACAAAGATGCAGTGTGGGCTCACGCTAGAGCGCACCCATGCCCCTTCTTAGGCAAAAACTTTTTATTTCCTCCTAAATTCTAAGGGTCCCAAAGAGACTTGCAGCCAGGGGAGCAGTGGGTAGTGGCTCTACCTGGGCTTACCGCTTGATCCTGTCTCCAGGGCCCCCCCTTTTTTTACTTCCCAGGTGAGCTAACAGCAGATTACCTCCCTGCCATTAACTCCTTTCCTATAACTTTTCTAAGGAGTCAGCAGAATACTGCCCAGGCTCTCTCCTGTTACTTCTTCTACCCTAAGTCCTCTCTGTCTCTGTAACCTTCACTTCCCAGGGGAGCTAACAGCAACCCTGCCTTGGCTTACTCCTTTCCCATAACTTTTCTAGGGAGCCAAAGCAGCCCCGCCTAGTGTCTCTCTTTCTACTTCTTCTACAAGAAGTCTTTCCTTTGTTTCACTGTACCCAGCCTTAATAAACATATTCTCAAAAGTCACCAGGACTCGTGCTGTGAAATAATCTAGAACTCACACTCTATAGGCTGGCCTGAGGCAGACCTGCTCCGGGCTGGCGCCTGTTTGGTAACACACTACCATGTCCTTTCTTTTTGGCACATGTGTTAGCCTGGCCCTCATTCCAATAGTCAGGTGGGCCATGTGGTTTCCTGCTGTCCATCTCAATGATAACAACTTTAAAATGAGCTCCATAAATGGTGTGGGGAATGCTTACTAAATTGGGAGGCAAGAGAACTGTATTCAAACCCTGCCTGTTAGACAGAGTATTTGCAGGTGGCACTGGGTGGGGTTGGGCAGAGCACTCACTTCCTCTTTTTTTTTTTTTTAAGATTTCATTATTTATTTATTTTTAGAGAGAAGGGAAGGGAGGGAGAAAGAGAGGCAGAGACATCAATATGGAGTTGTCTCTCATGTGCCCCCTACCAGAGACCTGGCCCACAACCCAGGCATGTGCCCTGACTAGGAATCGAACCAGTGACCCTTTGGTTTGCAGGCCGGTACTCAATCCACTGAGCCACAGCAGCCAGGGCTCACTTCCTCTTTTTGTACCTCATATTTCCCATCAGTGAAAAGAGAAAGAACATGCAAAGGTTGGTAAGGCCTCTTCCTGCCTTGAAATTCTGTATTAATGTGGAATCCTGGATGTCCTGTTTTTAGCTTGCTCCTTTAAAATAGAGGACATGTCCTGGCTGGTGTGGCTCAGTGGACTGAGCACCAGACTGTGAACCAAGGGTCACCGGTCAGATTCCTGGTCAGGGCACATGACTGGGCTGCAGGCCAGGTCTGCAGTAGGGGGTGCTCTAGAGGCAACCACACATCGATGTTTCTCTCCTTCTCTTTCTCCCTTTCCCTCTCTAAAAATAAATAAATAAAAGCCTTAAAAAATAAAATAAAATAGAGGATGTGTGGCTTGGGAGTCAGGGGCTCTAGATATGATTTGGGGTCTAACTTGCTTTGTGAACTTGAGACTGTCACTAAACCTTTCTGAGCCCTAATTTTCTCATTTGGTAAACTGAGGTAATACTTCACAGGACTTTGTGAAGCTCCAGTGAGCTAAAAGCAATATGATGATGATGGTGATGGTGAAAATGATGATTTATCTGCATATTAGTCAATCTCTTGGACTAAATTAAAGTTGTGGGTGTTACCAGGTAATTAGGGGTCAGCTCCAGAGTCACAGGGAATGTGAACAAGTCTTTGAAAGCCTTCCCCATGGCTAAGCAAACATTCCCAGCAAGAGCTATTACAGAGGGGGAGGGGGATTAATCTTTGCTGATTACCTACATCCATTTGTTTCTTCTATTTCTGCCAGGTGGCTGTTAGTATACCTACCTACTAGCTGGATGATCAGTAAATAAACCTTTTAGAGACTCCGTTTCTTCATCTTAAAATGTGATATTACCTGACTCAGTATTGCAGAAGTCTTTAGTGGACATTAAATGCTTTTGGCTGCTGAGCATCCAAACACTGCCTATCAGGAGGAGTTCTAAGCTATGTGGAAATTGAAGAGGGCAACAACTCTTTCCCGGACCCCTGTGGGCCTAGGCTTGATCAAGTTGGTCCCCCAGCTCAGCTGTGAGCATGGTGGGAGTTAGGCAGAGAGGTGAGGACCGTCGGAGATTACTTCAGGTGGCTGCAGCGGGGACGAGAGCCCAGCAGTGCAGTGGGGAGCAGCAAGTGGCTATGTGGCCTGAGGTGGAGTCTGTCCTAAACAGAGTTCCTGTAGCAGGACTTTGCGCCCAGCTGCCCCAGCTCCTGTCTAGCTCTCCAATCTCCCTGTCATTTCAGTGAGCCATCCAATAGCCTTCCAACAAAGCCCCTTCTGCTTGGTTTTGCCAGACATGGTTTCAATTGTTTGCAACTGAGAATCCTGACTGGTACAGAGTAAACCACGTAACATGCCAGACACAGTGCCCAGTATATAGTAAGCACCCAAAAAACAACACACACACACATACATGGAAAATAAGGTTCAGAGAAGTAAAATCACCTGCCCGAGGACACACAGCTAGGCAGTGGTGCTGGTCTGGACTGATCATCAACATCCTAGTGGTACATTGTTTTTAGACACCACTGTATACCACAACCCGTCATTGTTGAACAATTGTTGATTCACTGGTTCAAAAGCCTCAAAACAGCCCTGGCTGGTGTGGCTCAGTGGATTGGGTGCTAGCCTGTGAAACAAAAGGTTGCTCGATTCCCTTCCAGTCAGGGCACAGCCCTATGTTTCCGGCCAGGTCCCCAGTTTGGGGTGTACAAGAGACAGCCCATAGATGTTTCTCACGCACCCATGTTCTCTCCCTCTCTTTCTCTCTTCCTTCCCCTCGCTCTAAAAAATAAATAATGTTTAAAAAAAAAAGAAAAAAAACCCTGTGAGGCCCACCAAGCCAGAATACTCTCTTTGAAAAACGGAGAAGGCACTAGCTCGGGTAACCTGTAATGATTTGGAACCCAGGTCTCCAGTCTTCAGCCCAGGGCTGGTGCTCTAGCAGTGTCCACGCAGGTGAGCTCATGTGTGTGTGCTGCTGCTTTAGAGAAGCAGCCCCAACTGATTACTGGACACGTGGTGCATTAGCGACCTGCGGTGAGTCAGCAGCTGCCGTCAGGGAGAGAACACCTTGTACCAGAACCTTCAGAAAGAAATGCTCCTGCATCCACTGAGCTGATCTGGGGTGTGGAGGAATAGGGGGACTGTAATGGGGTACAAGGTGGGGGTGGGCATGGGGAGGGGACAAATGGAGTCACCCTAAGTAAGACCTCCTCTGCTGGACCTACTGATCAAGGGAGGTTTTGATTCCTTCATTGTTGACAAAGTAGCTTAATTGGACCTAATACGAGGAAAACGTGTGATGAATAAGAATAGAGGTGAGGAGGCCCCAAGGAAAGCTGGCTAGAGGAAGAGTGATGAGCTGAAGACAGGTCTGATGGAAATTAGTTTCTGCCTCTATGGGTGAGCCCAGATGGGGAGCTGGGACAGCTGCTCCTCCCTGGGGCCTAGGATCATCCTGCCGACCTGGGTCTCTATCCTGCCCCGGCCTTCAGACCTTGCCTTCACACTTGCATAGAATGAGCGAATGTCAGATTCACAGGGTTCTGAGATTAGAATCAGACCCAGGATTCTAGAATCAAAGACCTGTAGCATTACATAGGTTAATCATAGAAAATATCAGAATCGAACAATCTGACAATTGGAGGCCCTGGGGGGAAAATTTAGGCAATCTTCTCCAACTTTCATTTAATACCAATAAATAACATCTGCTGGGGATCTCACAACTTCCAAAAATCCTCTCACATCTGTACAGCCACCACATGGGAGTGGGTGTCACAGTGCCTTCAGGTTAAGTAATGTGCAGAAAATCAAAATGAGCTGGCTGAGACTAGAACCCAGGTTTGCAGGATAAATTCTGTTTTCCATATGCCAAGGTTTTGATACCCCCCTTGTCTTCTAGAGTTACAGAAACACTTTTAACTACTCGGCATAGTAGGTCCAAATTCTCAGATGTTCGTTGTGTAAATTCTGCATGGTCACGACCTGTTTTCTTGACGCGTTCTGGCATATTGCAACGCACCAAAACGTGGTTATCTTCGTTACATCAGCATAATCAGGGCTGGCGCGTTCTGCGGTTGCTTTTTGTCAGGTTTTAACACCCAGCACTATTTTCAGTTCACAAAGGACTTAAACATATCCAAGAATAGATTTAAAATCGCTAATGTAAAGAGCGAACTCCCAGTCACTCCAGGTTTAGTCAGACATGTTCTGATTTTCTTAGAATAAAAAGCTAAACTACGATAGGGAAATACTCCTGCGGGAAGACAAAAGAACAAAGAAAAAATAAGCATCCCTGAGTAAGAGCTGGAAACGCCGCAGGGGGGTGGTTGCGGTGAAGGCCGGAGGAGCCAAGTGCAGGAAATCTGTGTTCAGGATTCTGCCAGCGACAGGCTGCGGGTAGACTATTGCAAATCCGCGCCCTGCTCTGGGTCTCAGTTTGCCCAGTTTGAAATGGGGATAATAATTCTTGTAGATTCAAGAGTTAATCAGGCCTAGAAATCTACAGCCACAGGATAAACGGCTGAGAGATGGCGGAGGGGGAGGGGTGCGGAACAGCGGGGAGCTGAGAGGGGCTTGCGGTCTCCATGGTAACTCACAGCAGCCTGGAGAGGAGGCGGGGTTTGGGGACCCGAATCTGGAGGTTTTGAAAATGAAGGATTCACAAAGACAGCGAAAGCTCCCTCCTCCCTGGATAAAGGCCTTCTCGCAGATAGATTCCTGCGCCGGGACAGCCCTCGGTGCCCGGGGGAGGCGGGGGGGGGGGGGGGGGGGGGGCGGGGAGGCGAAGTGACTCTTGCTCCGTGTGGCAGACAGGGAGAACGAGGCCGAGAGACGGAGTTTGAGAGTTGCCTGCAAGTTACTGGCAGGGCCGGCGTTTGAAACTAGCTGTCCTGCCTTCTAGTCAGTTCTCTTCTCTGTACCAGAATGTTGTTCCTCTGAACCTTGGCTTCTCCATTTGTATAAGTGAGACAGTGAGGGCCCTTCAGCTCTGACAGCGTTCAGTGAAACTGTTAGCAGACTCACTCAGGATGGTGAATACTGGGATGAGGATTCTGTGGTCTGTGAGGCATGGGCATTGTCTGATTGTTCCCGGGTCCTCACCCCAACAAATGGGGAGGCACCGAGTAGACATTGGTATTTGTGGAATGAATGTTTATGCAAACAGACACATTCATTCTTTTGTTCCCCAAGCTTGAAAGAGCACCTACTATGTGCCAGGTACTGTGATAACTTAGAGAAGGGCTCGTCAGTGAGGGCTGCAGTGATCCAGAAGACTTGCTGGAGGAGGAGGCCTGGGACAAAGGGAAGGAGTGCCCAGGAGGGCACAGGTGAGGGAGAGAACTCTAAATGCCTTGAGCTGCCTTGCTAAATGCACTGTGTTCATTTCCCAGGGCTTGCTAGCCAAGCATGATTTCTCCCATCCCTCGTCTCCAGGAGGGTGATTTCATTCTCAAGGGTCCTGCTGGGCAGCAAGGCATGCAGGCAGGCCAAGACCTATTCTTAGAAAAATTCAAAAAGTTCTGTCGAAGAAGAGGGTGGGGCAGGCGGTCCCTGCCAGCTTCTCCTTTTTTTCTTTCCAGTTAGCTAATCAGAGAGAAGGTGTGTTTAGGTCATGCCTCTTCCTTGCCTGGCATGGCAAAAAGAACACTGAACCAGGAATCAGAAACCAGGATTCAGTTCTGACTACCTCCACTCAATGTGTGGCCTTGGGCAGGTTGTTTTCCTTCCCTGGTCTTAGGTTGCTAAAAGTGAAAATAAAAAATAACGGGGATAGTGATCTTCATAGTGAGAATCAAGTGGGAAAATGGTTATGAAACCCTCCCTACCTCCTCACCAGAGTCATAGTTATTTACTGTGAGCCAAACATTTTACAAACATCTATAATCTGAGCAAAAAATCCTGCAGGGTTGGTATTTGTTGTCCAAACTTAACATATGAGAAAACTCAGGCCATGTTGATGGGAAGCCACAAAGCCAGGATCCAGACAGACCCAAGTCTGTCTGACCAAAGTGCAGCTCTAACAGCAGATCCTCTGTGTCTTCATTTCTTCACCAAACCATATTCATTGAGCATGTACTATGAGCTAGCTGGCAGCTGGGATAGATTAAGGAATAAAACACTATCCATCAGGGTGTCCAAAGGAAATAGACGGCACTCTGAAATTGGGTAATTTTAAGAAAAGTTTAATAAAGGGCTTATTTAATACAGGGACTAGGGATAGGGTAATACTCCTGTACAAGTAATGTCAGGGCACTACCCTTATGCCTAAGGGAGCCGGGAGGGCACAATTATTAGACTCTGGAGACGAAGAGAGCTATGGTAAGGGCAGCCTGACATGAGTTGTATCCCTTGGTCGAGAGATCTAGCTAGCACATGGTGCAACTACAGGGAGGAAGCTAGGGGAATATATACCCTGCTGGGGCTCCACGTGGCCAAACCATACCAGAATCCAGAGGGCAAGGTAGCCCTCCATGTAACCCATACAAACATCCATAAGGTAGAAAGTAAAGTGGAGAAGAGAAGAGAGCAGATCTGGGGAGGCAAACGGAAAATGTTCAGCACAAAGCCTGTTTCTTTCCCCTAAGGGAGGAGCTCACAAAACAAAT
Source organism: Desmodus rotundus (assembly GCF_022682495.2). Lineage (NCBI taxonomy): Eukaryota > Metazoa > Chordata > Mammalia > Chiroptera > Phyllostomidae > Desmodus > Desmodus rotundus. The sequence continues at coordinate 35,254,165 of NC_071389.1, read as the reverse complement.
GGAGAAGGCAGGTACATTCACAATTGTAATAATAGCTATCAGTACTCTATTGCTGTGTAACAAACTACTCCAAAACATATGGTTTAAAATAGTAACCATGGATTTGCTTATGAGTCTATAAATTGGCACTTTGGGCTGGGCGTAGCTGGTAGTTCTTCTGTTGATCTCACCTGGGGTCACTCAAACGTCGCAGTCATCTGGTGGCTTACCCCGGAGCTGGTTGGTCTAGAGGGCCCCAGTGGAAGGTTCATGTGTGTTCTACATGGTCTCATCTTCCAGCTGGCCAGGCCAGGCTTCCTTACATTGTGACACCACATTCCAAGAGAGTGAGACAGGAAGCTGCAAGGTCTTTTAAAGCCTAGACTCAAAGGTAGCGCAATGTCACTTCTGCCACTTGTTATTTGTCAAAGCAAGTCACAAAGTCAGCACGGAAACAAAGGATAGCAAAGTACATTCTACTGCTTGACGAAAGGGGCGGCAACGTCACACTGCACTAATGTACTGCCACGTGTGAGATTAGTATAGACTATCTTAGTGGTGAGCCATCTTTCAGCTGATGAATAAAAAAAATATATAGTACTTCCCACACTATTGTAATTGTCTATTTAATCTTCCCCCAATAGCCTGAGAGCTCCCCAAGGGCAGGATTTATGAATGATTCATTTATTTGTTCCTATAGCTCAGAGCAAGGCCTGGCTTGCAAAAGATGTTAAGTGTGTATTTGTTGAATGACTATAGCTGGGAGTGGTGCTGTTGAATGGTCCGCTTGTCCAAAGTCCTTGAGCCACAAATGGAACTCTCTTTAAATATAAAATGGACATCATAGAACACTCCCTCTACCTCACTGAGACCCTTCAAACATTGCCATGGTCCATCAAGTTCAAATTCAACCCCCACTTCCTCCACAAAGGTTTCTAGACTATTTCTTTTCTCCTGTTTTAGAATTTCTGGAATCTAATGGCCTTTGCTTAACACCTTTGATGTGCTTTCAAACTTTTTCTAACTGCTCTCCAGGTTTCATGGGTCAAACCTACTCTTCATCCCTAGTGAGTAAGTCCCTGAGGGCAGGAGCGCATCTCTGCCCTAAAGTGCTGTTCACAGTGCGGGGCCCACAGTATGTTCTCAGTCAAAACTTCTTGAATGGACAACCCACTCTGGGTGGCCTTGAGCCTGTGAGGAATGGAAAATGAGCCATTCACACCCTCTTCACACATGACAACCCCCCAGGTCTGTGGGACAGGGCAAGGCACATCGTTCTCCTGGGCTCTGGCTGTGGCCTGGGCCTCGGTTGCCCCATGCTCTGGCCCCTGAGCTAACTGGACATAGGCCAGGAAGAACAATGTCATGAATGTCAGGGGAGAGCCTCCTCCTCCTCACAAGAGGAGACATGTCCAGGGCTTGAGCCATTTCTTGTGGGCACACAAGCCATCACTGTCTTTCAGGTTTCTGAGCTTTTGGGAAAGAAAGGGGCAGGTGTTCAATAGGCCCCCAAAACAGAGCTCCTGGGTGGTAAATGTCACTTCAGTGTCATAAAGAACATGAAAGCAAGCCATCAGATAGGGTGCTGAGTTCCTCTCCATGCTTAAAAAACCCTGCAGGATAAAGCCTAAGCCCCTTAATATGGCAAAGGGTTCAAGACTTGATCCCTATAACCTGCCTTGATTATAGTGTCCGCCAAACCGAACCACTTACTATGCTGTTCCCTCTGCCTTGAAAGCTATTCTCTGTCTGGTACCACAACCCCCTTTCAGCTGTCTGTGGATATTTCAAGACTTAATTTAGGCACCACTTACTCCAAGAAGCCTTTCCCGAAGCCCCTAGCTGGGTTAGGGATCTCCGGTAGACACCACAGGCATGAGCTCCTTGAGGACAGGGACTGGAACCTCATTTAGCTCGGATCCTGGCAGAGCATTATTGTCAGGAGTGCTAGAACAGCAAATGGAAAGTTCTAATATTTCCAAGTTTTAAGAGTCAGCAGTTCCCCAATTCTTGGTGAAGATTGAGACTTGGGCTCCCTCCATCTGGGGCCCAGTCCTGAGCTCTCCGCCTTCACCCAGTCCCCTCTGAGTGTTCGTTCTCAGGCAGGCACACACGCATGTTCTGAACATAACCGGGAAAGCAATTTACAAGAAATAATTGCCGGTCGATGTGTGCTTGGGAGCAGCAGTGAGCTCAGACTATTTCTGTCTGTGCGTCAGCCCACCCAGCTTCCTTCCTCCTTGGCTGCCCTGGGAGTGGGGGTGGGGTGGGGGGTGGGAGGGGGTTCCTGCTGCACAGGGTGGGCAGTTTGTTTTCCAAACCAAGCCTCAGACAAGCCAACCCCAGTGAGAGCCAGCTCTGAGGATTGATTGAATTCAAATGAGAGAAGCTGAATCTGGGGATGTATGGGGAGGAGCTGTCTGGGCCAGGGATGCGTAGGTCAGCAAAGACAGCACACACAGCCTATTTTCCACCTATCCTCACGCCATCCACACAGGTTTCTGCTGCGGAAATTCTACCAGGTCCTCAGGGCCCTGTTCAGTGTGAGGTCTCCTCCTAACTCCCCACCCCCACCCTGCTCTGAGTCCCCTTTGTTCTTTCTGGCCAGTCTTGCTGTAAGGATGGTCGCAGAGCAGCAGCAGCAGCCGCATCACCTGGAACTACTTAGAAATGCAAATTCTGGAGACTTACTCCAGACCTACTGAATCAGACACTCTCAGAGGGAAAGAGCAATCCAAGTTTTAACAAGCCCTCCAGCTGATTCCGATGCAGGCTCAAGTTCAGAAACCATTGCCTTAGGCCACTGACAACCACTGGAGTTTTTAGAATTTACCTTCCCCCATCAGACCTAAAGGCAAGGGCAGCTTTGGATCCTTCCTTGTAACCTCCCCCAAGGCCAAACACAGAAATTGTTCAGAGCAAAATTGGATTTCCCTGACGGGGATGCTAAGGAGAGAGACAGGCTCAGTCCTGCGAAAGGTCACACGGAACAACAGAGACTAAACTGCCCTGCAACGTGCTGTTTCTGAACAGGTTGTACTCTGCCCATAACGTCTTCTGACCTGTCTCACGTGGAACCTTTGACTCATCTTTGATGATTCAGCTCAAATATCACTTGGTCCTTCCTCGAGCTGCACGAAGGGCTGCCATTGGGCCAACTGCCCTTTGGTGTGCCTACCTTGCCCTCCATGTGAGTGCCAGAGGCCAGCAGCTGTGGCTGATTCCCTGTTGTCTCTGGTAACCTGCACAGGTCCTGGCACAGAAGATGCCACCGAACATACAAGAAGTAGAGAAAGGTGCTGGGTTTAGAGTGCTGAAAATAAGACACGCACACACACAGGCCCACAGACAACAAATAAAGCAAGACCAGAACCGAGGTCTCCTGGCTTTCAGCCTAGGGCACTTCTGTGTGTGACTCACTCCATCATGTGGCCTTGCCTGGCTCAGTTCCCATGAACTATCTAAGAGTGACCAATTCAGTGTCGTCAAATCCAGCAGCAGGTTATGTCACTGTCAGAAATGTGAAGAGCTGCTTTCAGTGGCTACTAAGTCTCTCCAATCCTTGCCTTGCACTCCCAAGGCAAAGCCTAGAGCCACTGCCAAAGATGATAACAGCTGTGCAGGTGGGGAGGGGGCATAAGATAGGGTGGGGGTGGGGGAGAGAGGGCTCCTTTGTACTTGCTATAGGGAATGCTGCTCTTTTCATGAATCACTTAATAAAGCCAATTAGATTTTCAAAATAAAAAAAAATGAGAGAGAGGGGTGGCAGACAGCACCCTGCTCTCAGATTTCTTTGCTATCAGTTTAATTAAAACACACACACACACACACATAAAACTTTCCATTGGCCAACTCTGTTCTGAGCACTTTGCATGGACTAAGTAACTTCATCCTCCAAAACCCTTTAAGGTAGGAACAACTATTATACTTGCTTGCATGGATGAGAGAACCAAGGCACAGATGTTACTTAGCAAGTAAGGGCAAGGACAAGATTTGAACCAATGATTTGACTCCAGAGTACCTGCTGTTACTGTTATATTGAATAACATCCATTTGTAATTTTCAAGTATTTGTAGTACTTTTATGTTTATCAAGGGGGCTCACATCCATTATCTCTGAACACTCACCATAACCCAGCAAAGGAACTGAGGCTCAGGGAGACTAAGGACTTTATCAAGGCTATGCAGGGTCAGGAAGTGGCTGAGTCCACATTACGGAGCCTGTGTTTGACCTGCTAACCATTCATTTCCTCACTCATTGATTCATTCTTTTATCTACCTAAGGAACTGAATGATATTAAACATGGTCGGGCCCTGTGTACTCTGCATCCCCCTTCATTCTGTCCCCTGGCAGATGGCTCACTCTAGGAGTGGAGCAGAGATTCATTTGCCTCTGGGTACCAGTCATCTTCCATGGTATCCTAAGTACACCTGCTCTGTATCAGGAAGAACAAGTCAGGGTTCTCTGACTCTCTAGGTTAGGTGAGTGGCTCCTCAGAGCCTCCACTAACCCTGGGCTTCTCCTTGATTTCATGGAGTTATTACTGATTATTTTACTTGGGATCCATGTCTGAACTCCCTTTGGCTCACAGTGGGCTAGGCAGAGCAAAATAGCTGGGCCCACAGCAGGCTCTGGGTGGGCTTGCTGGGAAAAGCCCTCATTTATCCCACTAAGCACTAAAGTGCCTTTGATCATGCCCACCCCCACATTTCCATTGAATAGACTCCAGAAGAGGATGGTGTAGAGACATTTATTGTATGTCTATGGGGCTGGTCCATATGAGATTAGATTGGGGACAGGGGCCTCTTCAGGGATGCCTGGAATGTCACTGGTGGTCACTGTGGCCATGAAGCAGTGCTGGAGGAGGCATCTGGGGTCCACAGCCTGCTCCTCCTTCCAGTCCAGCTGTGGTTTCAGGAAGGGGTAACTTTGCTGTAGAGGATTCACTCCTGGCACCTCCACCGACTTGCCTGAATTCCCATCTTGTTGGTCAGGGGGCACCTCCTCAGGATCTGGAAAACAGCAAGCTGAAGGCATGGGGTTTCCTCCTGCATCCCATTCCTCCCACTGGGCTCAACACCTCGGCTAACTTCTCTGAGTTCTTACCTTGGGCAGGCAGGACTGTGTTCAGAGTCTTGAATGCACTATTCATTTAACAAATATTCATTAGCAATATACCACGCCATGCACTAGGAGCTGTCAATGTTTCTAATAAACTTAAGTTTAATGGGGGAGACAGACAATAAACAATTGTTAAGAGATAAGAAGGCCCTGGCTGGTGTAGATCAGCGGATTGAGTGCGGGCTGTGAACCAAAGGGTTGCCGGTTCAATTCCCAGTGAGGGCACATGCCTGGGTTGCGGGCCAGGTCTCCAGTGGGAGCCACGTGAGAGGCAACCACACACTGATGTTTCTCTCCCTCTCTTTCTCCTTCTCCTTCCCTTCCCCTCTCTCTAAAAATAAATAAAATCTTAAAAAAGAGAGAGAGATGTGAAGACTTAACCTTTACCACAAACCCATGAGGTAGGTACTATTAAAAAATGAATTTTATAGATGGTACAGGCTACTACACAACCAGTATGCAGAGAGGTGCTGGGAATTTTAAAAATATACATTATTTTAAGAATAGATTTCATGACTTTCTCCACTGCTTTATCCTCTCCTCTTATACCTGAATTTCAAAGGAGGCTCATTTGGCTCTTTATTCTCCCAGTTCCCATTCCTGACTTACTCTGATGCAATTTTCTTGGTTTCTGCTCCCACCATAGTTTAAAATATTTTGCCACTAAACCCCATGATCACTTATAAATCCTTGACTCACCAGCATTTGACACAATTAGGCATTCCCACCTAAAAAATGTACCAAGCGTTCAAGCCAGAAATGTGAGTCATCTCTCACCATCCTTCACACTTTTCTCCTCTAACCCCTTCACAAAGTCAAGCAGTTCACCAGGTCCTGCCGATTCCACCAAATCACTACCTGCCATGTTCATCCATTTCTCTCCATCCTCAAGGCCACTGCCCTTGGTGAGGCTTTCATCTCCTTCTGTCCTGAGCACTGGAACAGCCTCCAGTCGTGCCCCTCCAGTCTACTCTTCAGGCTGTGGCCAGAGAGATCTGTCTAAGGTCAAGTGAGTCCATATACCATTCTTTCTCAAAAGCCTTCGATATCTTCCCATTGCCTGGGACACTTGACATGGCATTCAAGGCTTTTTACCACTGGTCCATCTCTCCTATTCAGCTTCATTACTAAGCATTCTTCCCTGATAAACTCTATACTATGCCACACCAAAACTTTCATTATTCCCTAAATGGGTCCATCCCTTCCCATCTCTGCGTCTTGGCTTGTGCTGTTTCTTCTAGAATGACACTTTATACCTTCTCTGTCTAGAAAACTCATGCTTGAAGACCCATTGATGGATGATATCTAGGAAAAAATGGTGCCCCTGAAACCAAGGGAAGAGTAAATTTCAAGACAGAAGTTTTACTGGATATTGGAGTTGCCTACCCAACATCCATTCTTCCCCTTTCCCACCTGGTAATAGTAATCATATTTGGGTGGGATATTTAATCCCATATAAATAGTAATTATATTTGGCCCCACCCTATCTACAGGAGTGGGTCCTGGTTTATCTGAGTCAGTCAAGTGATCCCATTCCTTTGTCATATGGATGGGCAATCAGTGCCTAACATTTCCCTGGGCACAGTGATTGGTTTAGGGGTGGGCACATGACCTAAGGTGGTCAATTCAGAGTAGAGCTCAGGCCTTTATTACTTTCCCCCTGGTTGAAGGAAGAGATAGCTCGCTTTCTCCTCCTGGCATGCAGAAGGGAACAAAAAACACATAGTCCCAGGGACTGCTGGTAGCCAACTTTGGACAACAAGCAGTCAGTCTGAGGACAAAGCCAACACAGATAGAGGGCAGAGTTGAGCGACTCTTGGAGGATGTGGTCATAAGCCTGAGAATACTGTAAACTTCTATTCAAACTGCGCCTGAAGCCCACCCCTACTTTTGGACTTCTCACCTATAGAGTCAATAATTTCCTTTATTGTTTGTTTTGTTTTTAAATTTTTATTTCTAAGCAATTTCAGACTCACCAGAAGTTACAGAAATAATACAGAGTTCCAGTATGTCCTCCACCTAGCTGTCCCCATTGATAACATATTATATAAGCATAAAACAATTTCAAAACCAGGAGACTGACATTGATACTAAGCTACTATTGATCCTATTCAATTTTATCAGTTTTTATATGTACTTTTTTGATGTTTAGTACCATTCAAGCTTATCCCATATGTAGCTTTTTATAACCTCTGCCACACTCAGGATACAGAACTGTTCTATCACCACGGAGATAGAACAGTTCTTTAGCCCAAGTGTGAAGTCCTCATGCTAGCCCTTTAGAGTCAGGCCTTCCTCTGAAACCTAATTCCCGGTAACCACCATCCACTCTCTGTTACTATAATTTTGTCATTTCAGAAGTGTTATATAAATGGACTTATATAGTATATAGCTTTTTGAGATTGGCTTTTTTCACTCTGCATAATATCTTTGAGCTCCATTCAAGCTGTTGTGTGTATGGATAGTTCATTCCTTTTTATAGCTGCATATATTCCATCGTATGGCTGTACTGTTTGCCCACTGAAGGACATTCGGGTTGTTTCCGGTTTTTACCTATTACAAATAAAGCTGCTATGAACACTCATGCACAGGTTTTGTACAGACATACATTTTCATTTCTACAGGATAATTACCTAGGAGTGTGATTGCTGATTTGCACAGTATAGTGAGCTGAAGGGTGGCCCCCAAAGACATCAGGTCCTAATGTCTAGGTTCTGTAAGTGTTATCTCATATGGTAAAATTTTTGCAGATGTAATTAAATGGGAAATTCTGAGATGAGGAGATTATCCTGAAGTATTTAGGTGGGTCATAGGTGCCTTCGCAAGTGCCCTTATAAGGGAAAGGCAGGGGGAGACAGACACACACAGTGATGTGAAGACGGAGGTAGAGATGGGAGTGATACGGCCACAAGCAGAGGAATGCTGGCAGTCACCAGAAAAAGGGCCGGGGAACAGATTTCCCCCTAGAGACTTCAATTTAGACTCAGAAAACTGACTTTGAATTTCTTGCTCCTGGAACTGTGAGAGAATAAAGTTCTATGATGTTTAGCCACCACATTTGTGGTCATTTGTTTCAGTGGCCATAGGAAATTAATAAATATGGTAAGTGTGTGTTTAACTTTATGAAAACACCAAACCATCTTCCAAAGTGGCTCTACCATTTTACATTCCCACCAGCAATACAGGGGAGGGCAAAAGTAGGTTTAGATTTATTCATACAGAAAATAATACAATAATTAATAAATAATAACACAAGAATAAACTCTGTTTCGTGTACTCACAACTATAAACCTACTTTTCCCTCACCTTGTGTATAAGAAATCCAGTTGCTCCATTCCTCAATTGGTATTATCAGTTTTTACCTCAGTATTCTGATAGGTGTGAAGTGGTATCTCACTGTAGTTTTAATACTCATTTTTTTAATGGCTAATGAAGGTGAAACATTTTTTCATGTGCTAACTTGCTATCTGTGAAGTATCTGTTTAAGCCTTTTGCTCATTCCCTAATGGGATTGTTTGGTTTGTTAATGTTAAGTTTTGGGAATTCTTTATGTATTCTGGATAAAAGTCCTGTGTCAGAATATTATTCACCAGTAAGGGGACTGTCTTTTCATTATCTTCATTAATATCTTAATTATCTTAATTTTTGTCTTTTCACAAAAATTTTGGACTTTGGTCATTGGTCACAATGACCAATATTTTAAAAAGTGGGTTGTCTTTCATTGCCTGACTTATTTCACTTAGCATAACAGTCTCCAGTTCCACCCATGCTGTTGCAAAAGAATGCATCCTTTTTTACTGCCGCATAGTATTCCATTGTGTAAATGTACCACAGCTTTTGTATCCACTCTTCTACTGATGGGCACTTAGGCTGTTTCCAAATCTTGGCTATTGTAAATAATGCTGCAATGAACATAGGGGTGCATATATTCTTTCGAATTGGCGTTTCAGGATTCTTTGGATATAGTCCCGGTGGTGGAATAACTGGATCAAAAGGCAGTTCCATTTTTAATTTTGTGAGGAAACTCCATACTGTTTCATACAGTGGCTGCACCAGTCTGCATTCCCACCAACAGTGCACTAGGGTTCCCTTTTCTCCACATCCTCACTAGCACTTGTTTGTTGATTTATTAATGGTAGCCATTTTGGCAGGTGTGAGGTGCTATCTCACTGAGGTTTTAATTTGCATCTCTCTGATGGCTAGTGATGCTGAGCATTGCTTCATATGTCTATGTGCCATCTGTATGTCCTCCTTGGAGAACTGTCTACTCAGGTCCTTTGCTCATTTTTTAATTGGATTGTTTGTCTTCCGGGTGTTGAGTCATGTGAGTTATGAGTTTTTAATATATTTTGGAGATTAAACCCTTGTCCAATGTATCATTGGCAAATATGTCTTCCCATACAGTGGGTTCCCTTTTCATTTTGCAATGAAAGAGAAATACTATATGATCTCACTTATATCTGGAATCTAAGGAACAAAATAAACTAACGAACAAAATAGAATCAGAGGCACAGATACAAGAAACAGACTGAACAGACAGCTGTAAGGGGAGAGTGGAGGGTGGGACTGCCTGAAAGAAGGTGAAGGGATTAGACAAAGAACATATATGCATCACCCATGGACATGAACATTGGTGTGGGGACTGACTGTGGGAAGGGGTGTCTGGGGGTTAGGGGAAAAAGGGGGGAAATTGGGACAACTGTAATAGCATGAACAGTAAATAAATACAAAAATAAAAAATAAACAACCCCCCCAAAAAAGAGTTGTACCTTTTATGCCTTGTCTAAGAAATCTTGGCCAAACCCCAGCTAATGAACATTTTCTCCTGTTTTCTTTTAAAAGTTTTATAGTAAAAGTTTTATAAATTATATGATTACATATAGATCTATGATTTATTTTGAGTTAATTTTTATATAAGGTGTGAGGTTTAGGTGAAAGGTTTACTTTTTTTACCTATGGAAGTCTAGTTCTTCCAACACCATTTATTGAAAAAACTATTCTTCCTCCATTGAATTGCTTTTGTATGTTTGTCAAAAGTCTTTTGGACATACTTATCATATGGGGTCCATTTCTGGACTCTTCACTCGAACTATGTGTCTGTCCTTCCTCTAATACCACACTGTCCTAATTACTGTTGATTATTATCGCTAAATAGTCTTAAGATCTTACTAAATAGTGTGATTTCCTCCAACTTTCATACTCCTTTTCAATATTATTTTAGCTGTTCTAGTTCCTTTGTCTTTCCATGTAAATCTTCGAGTCAATTTGTCTATATGTACAAATAAACTGCTGCAATGTTTATCTTTACTATGTTGAGCCTTCCAATTCTTGAACATGGTATATCTCTCCATTTACTTGTCTTCTTTGATTTCCTTCATCAGTATTTTGTGTTTATTCTATAGATCCTGTTTTATTAGTTTTACACCTAAGTATTTCATTTCAGGGGAGTGACTATAAATGGTATTATTGTGTTTTTAATCGTAGTCCCTAATTCTTTGTTGTTAATTTATCTCATATATAAATATAATTAATGTTTGGTTCTCACCTTACATACAATGATCTTGCTAAATGCACTTATTAGTTCTAGGACGTTGTTTTGGGTGTGTGTCTGTGTGTGTGTGTGTTTTGTAGATTCCTTAGGATCCTTTGCTATTTAAGCTTGCATTTTAAGGCATTCCATTTGGTATAGGGGTTTAGCAACCTTCTATTCAATGCAAAAATCCCCTTAACTCTTAATAAGTCCCTATTATTATTATTAACTATTATTCCCTATTATTAACTACTATTAAACAATAATAAATTTATTATTACTAATTAATAAATCAGGTGTGAGTACCTGATTACCTTCCAGTTTTGGGGGTGTTTTTTCTCTAAAACTAAGAGTTACAAATTGATGAACCAAATAGCCCAGAGCAGTAAGGGTGTTCTTTACAAGAGTATTTCAGTTCTCTTAGAAAGGTCTGTCTTTCCTGAGTCAGTATCTGCTTCCCTATGGCTCCCTACACTGATCCCAGTTCTGTTCTCTGGCTTCTCACTGAATGTCTCCTCCTTGTGCCCCAGGACAGCCTTGCAGAGATCTGAGGCCCTACCCTGCGAGCTCCGAGCCTCCTTTGTTCAAGGCCCAAAGTCCCCAGCTCCTCAGCTGATACTGACAGGACTTGGGTCCTAGACTGAGATGCCTCTGATCACCTTTTGATTGGCCAAAGTCCCTCTTAAATTGTGTGGCTCTGAGCAGCAGAGCAGTTACAGTAAGATTCATGTTTGGCTGAAATGCACTGGTGCAACAATCTTATCTGCTTCTCCTAACACTCTGAGATGGGTATTGTTATTCCATGTTATAGAAAAATAACCAAGGCCCAGGTAAAAAAAAAGTCAATATTGAAACAGCCCTTAAATATTGCATCCAGGATTCACTTCCCATTCTGCCTGATTCCAAAGCTTGGACTGTTTCCACAGAGCAAGCATACCCTTACTATAGATTAGGAACTACCCTAGGTTCTGGGGATACAAAGGCATTTAAGATACAGTTCGTATCTCTGAGATATCAGCAGGCTGTTTAAGGAGACTAATGTAAAATCTAAGTACTTAGTAATAATAAAAAACATGACAGCTAATTGTTAAAAGTCTACCATGTGCAAGAGACTAATTTAGCTCCTATGTAAGCATCGCCTTTAGTTTTCATAACTTTCTTAGTAGGTATTACTGTATACATTTTGCAGAGTAAACTGAAGCCCAGAGAGAAGTGACTTGCCTAAGGCCACACAATGAGAACCACAAAGCCAGGATTAGAGTCAGGCTCTTGGATGTCCCAGACCAGGGCTGTGCCTTCCCACCATTCTCCAAGGACCTCTGTGGCCTGTCCTTCCATTGTCTGGGGCCCTCAGCATTGCACTTGGGACTATCCTGTGATGACCTGCTAGGAGAGGAGTTCTTAGATTCTCTCCCTTAAGACTGACAGCCCTACAAGTGGTTGTGATTGTGACCAAGAGAAGGAGGACTTAAATTCCTTAAATCCCAGCAGAGAACAGTCCCTTCCCCTCCCTTTTCAGTTCTGTCTGCAGGTGCTCCAAGGGTCTAGGCTCACAGATATCTCAAGGCAAGAAAAAGAGAAGGAAACTATCCGGAAATGTCACAGGAGACAATTACATTATGCAAAAAACCCTGCGAAGAAAATGAAGGGAAGCCCAAGTGCAGTGTGACAAAGAGAGGAAGAACCCCCCTATGGAAAATTTGAATGTCAGCAAACTGATGGGAATTTTAGGCAAAGGCTGCTTAAGTCCCTTGAGGAATTTAAAGAAGACATAGATTATGGGCATTTTAATATGAAGAAATGACAAGAGAGGGAGATGAGATGGAACGGTCTTTGGAAGAGATAAGGGGTCTCTGAAAGAAGTTTAGGGCTCTGCATTCTAACAATAGGCATTCCGTCCTTATCCCATTCATACCTGGCAACTGAATAATCCAGCTGGTGGCTGAGCAGTAAAAATGAGGAGGGTGGTTTTCACTCACAGGGCCAAGGGATGAACTGTATTCTTTGACAGGAAGGCTCAGGGTGAGGGAGGAGAAAGGGTGGGGAGAGATGAGAGGACCAGGACACATGCAGGGGCACCCCATGGACCCAGCCTGGTGAGGTAGAAAGAGTAGGAATTGGAAGGCAGAAAAGCACACGTATTTGAATTCCAGATCCACAATTTACAAACTCTGATCCCTTGGGTAAGTGGTCTCACCTCTTTGAGACCTGTTTTTCACACCTGTAAAATGGATGATAATAATTCATACCTCACTCAGATAGTTGGGAAATTAGACGAGATAATGCATGTAAAGTTTAAGAGTGTCTGGCATATAGTTGGGACTTCTGTTTCGCAGAAATAAGGAGAGCAAGGAGAGTGGAGGTAGAGTTGGCTCTGTCATGCACTCACTAGGTAACTTGGGCTTCAGTTTCTTCATCTGTAAAATGGATAGTAATAAGATCTATACTCTGCCCAGTTATTGTGAAGAATGAATGAGACGATCTGTTTAGAGCCAGTTCATTCCTTCTAACTGTGGTATCATATCTCATTATTCCTCTACTGGTACATAGACACTCTTTGTTTCCAATATGACAAAATATCGTGTTATCCATCTTTACAAACCCTCTTCTAGTTTTAACTATTTCTTCTAAGATAATTAGAAGTGGAATTGCTGAGTTATAGGGTATATTCATTTTTGTTAAAGATTTTATTTATTTTTAGACAGAGGGGAATGGAGGAAGAAAGAGAGGGAGAGAAACATCAATGTGTGGTTGCCTCTTGTGCGCCCCCTACTGGGGACCTTGCCCACAACCCAGGCATGTGCCCTGACTGGGAATTGAACCAGCGATCCCCTGGTTCACAGGCTGGCACTCAATCCACTGAGCCACACCAGCCAGGGCTATATTCATTTTTAATATAAATAGATATTGACAACGTACTCTACCAAGTGGTGGTACCATTTTATACTCTTATTGGCCATATATGACAGTATCCATTCCCCCTACCCAAACTTCTCAATATTAATGTGACCCGTTTTTTTACTTTTGCCAATGTAGTTAATAAAAGTTAGGTCCCTGTGAGCCCCTGGTCAAAACATTTTTGTCAACCAATCAATACATATCTTTGTTTTGTGTATTTCTGTTTAAACACACCTTATTTAATACATACTATTAATTGATTAACATTTAACCAATGGCCAAGAGCACTATAACTCCTGCCTGAACAAAGTTTACCTAATATATGTATTTTCTCCGCAAAGCACATGACAGTCCTATTTGTGCTTAGGAACACTAGACAGCACTTCAGCACTACATTTGGGGGCCGTTTTCAACAGTTAAACCATCAAAAGTCATAAAAATGCAAAAACATGGCACTCAATATGGCATGAAAAGAACACTTGTTTACAGCATGAGACCTGAAACGAGAAGGCAGAACACGGCCTGGTTTGACCTCAGCTGGGAACGTGTGATGGGGCAACTCAAATTTTTTGCTGCTCGCCGCATGTCCACTTTCACAAAATGACCTTGAAAATGCTGTAAGTATTGATTTTGAGGTTACAAATAAGTTTTAGCAAATAGGAAAATTCACAGTATTGATTCTGCAAATAATGATTGCCTGTGTGTGGAGAGCTCCATTTATAACATCTTTGTAGTCTATCACTTGCTTCTTAACTTTATGTATGATGTCTTTTGTATTATTTGTACTTGATGTCTATTTGCATTTTACGCAGGCAAATTTGCCAATTTTTCCCTATTTTAATTAGTCTGTTTCTGGACTTTCTGTCCTAGGGTTTCTCAACATCAGCACTATTGACATGTAGGGTTGGATAATTCTTTGTTGTGGGGCCTGTTCTGTGTTGTAGGCTGTGGAATAGCATCCCTGGCCTCTACTCAAAGATACCAGGAGCACCCTTCACCCAGTTGTGACAACCAAAAATGTTTCCACACATTGCCAAATGTCCTTGAGCAGCAAATTTACAACTAGTTCAGGACATTGCATTGCCCAATTCTGTCAGTCAGTTTCTGTGCCAATATCAAATTGACAAATTTTTTTCTTTAAAAAATATCTTATTATCTGATAGGGCAAGTCCCTTCTTTCTCTTCTGAAATTGTTTTGTTCATTCTTACACCTTTACTCTTCTAGATTAATTTTAGAATTTTGACAAATTCCATGAAACCTTTTGTTGGGATTTTAAATTATAGATGAACTTGGAGAGAACTAAATTGTCTGTGACAATGAGCTTTCCCATATCTCACTGGATAGTCAGGTTCTTCTATGCCTTTCATTAACTTTTATGCTTTTTCTCTATAAAAGTTGAAGCCTGGGCTATCCCTGGTCTCCCCAAGGCTGGGTCTGTGCTCAGGCTTTCTTTCTATTCTGCCACTGCCTCCCAGGTCTTCCCGACTCCAAGGGAAGCCGGCCAAACCCTCCCATCCTCGAAGGCCATCTGTCCTGCTTTTCACTGCTCAGCCACAGTGGGATCATTCATAATCGTCAGGATCTGAGAAGGGTTCATGTGCTGTTGTTTGTTGCACAAAGTTGCTGTTAAATTGGAAAAATAATCTTGTATGAAGGAAAAAGCTCTGTCTGTCTTTCTCTGAAACTTAGCTTTTACACACCCTGCCCCCTGTCCCTCCCTGATGTTTGCCATCCTTACTTCTGAGATTAAATTTCTCCCCTGTCCAGCCTGGCCTTACTCCCTATGGTGCCCCAGGGTGAATGACCTTGCCACTGCACAGGTCTCCTTCAGTCCTGCCCACAGCTTTACCCATTATTTGTCCTCTCCTGGAAGGCCTTTCCCTCTCTATTTTGCCTAACCAACTCCTTCACTAACTCACACTAATTCAAGGCTCCTTTCCTTTTTGAAACCCTCCTTAACATTTGGTATCAAACAATTTTGTGCTTAATTATATGCTGCACAGACCCAGTGTGGTGGGCTGAAGAAAGAGCATGACTGAGGCAGAAAGACATGGGCTAGATTTCAGCCTTTCCACTTATTAGCTGTGATACTTCGAGCAAGTCACCTAATCTCTCTCGGCCTTGATTTTCTCATTTGTAAATTGGAGAAAATAACAACCATTTTGAGCGGTGTCTATAACCAAACTATACTGAAAGATCTTTTGCCAACAGCTACTGGTTTCTTTCACAGGACCTTGCAGAGGTGGTAACAACATGTGATGTAAAGACTTGTGAAAAAGCAACATTCTCCTGGGGGGCCCAGTAGGGAGGCTCTAGGGGGCTTGTGCTAATAAAGAAGTGGGTAGTTCAGCACATCAGATTATCAAAAGTAACTGTATTTAGTTTCTGAGGAAATTGAGTTTGGGGAACAGCAAATTTTTCGTATTGTCTTTTGTTTGGGGTAGTATTAAAATCAGTTTGTATTTCATAAGGCTAGAATTAAAACATTGTTTTAGAAGATCCATGAGATGAATTCATATTTGTGTAACCAATAGAATGCTGACTATATCAAATTATTTTGACAAACACAGAGCACATGAAAAGTTTAGATGGGAATTGTTCACATCATAAGCTGCTGCTTCTGAATATTCCAGGAACACTCATGAGGCAAATGTTCCAAACATCATTTCTAAATCTGTCCCCTCTGTAAAACTGCTCGCCTGCTGAGTACAAGGAAATCACGTGGCCTCTTTCTTACCTGTAGTCTGTAAGCTTAAACCTAGGTCCGACTTTGCGTGAGGCTTTGAGCTGAGGAACAGGTAACAAAGCACACAGGCGGTGACAATGAAGGCCAGGAGGACCGCCGCCGCTATGGACAGGCCCACAAGAGCACCAATACTGGGGAGAGAAGACCATAGAGGAACTGATTGTCAGGAAGGGGCTTGGGAGGCAGCATGTTATAGGAGAAGTGTCCCACCACGTAGGTGGGACTCAGTACATGTTCCCTTTCTTCTTCTCTCCTTCCCTTCCAACTTTCTTCAATTTACTCCCACCCCAGGGAACTGGAGATGACCTTAAAGAGCTGTCCCCACACTGCTGTTTCTTTAAAAAAAATCAAGACACATGGTAGCCCTTAGTTAAAAACCAGTTGTCCTTCCAGCCTCAAGGAAATTTCTGACCCACCCTCCAGTAGGTCACACGAGTGTGGATTCCACATCTAAAACCCTCCCTGCACTGGTCCCTCACTCACTGTGTCTGCCCTGAAGAGACTAAGTCACTTAGTCTTTAGACAGCTCCCTCCAAGCTCATTTGGGGACCACTGTCTTTTCTTTTTCACATGATTCCCCCCCCCCATTATCTCCCTATGTTGGAATTTTACCTGTCTTCGAAGGCCCATCTCAAATGTCTCCTCAATAATGCTTTCCTTGGTGATCTGTCTCTCCCCTTTTTCTTCCCTACTCCCTTTCCCTGCATGCCAGGCTGATTTACCCAGGATGCTTTACTGAGGACCTTTAGCACTTCCCACTGGGTCAGGCAGTCCAATGTGGTGGGAAAAGAGCAAAGAGCTTCAGAACCAGACCTACCTGGGTTAGGAACCAGTTCTGTAACTAACTATGAGGTCCTTATGAAGTCATTTAACCTTTGAGCCTAAGCTTCTTTGTCTGAAAAGTGAGAATAATCAAAACACGGCATCCCACGGGTGGCCATGAGGATGAATGATATATGTCATATTCTTGGCACATAGTAGGTGTTCTACATATTTCTCATGTGTTCCTTGAAGGCAGACTCAGACCATATTTAATCGGCTTTGTCCTCCCCTTATACAAGCCCTGGCGCAGAGTAGGCAGTTAGTAAACATTACTGAATACCAACTATGTGTCAGGCACTGTGAGATGTTCTTCTAATGCTAGGACGTCGGTAGGCACTGGGCTTTGTTTTTGTGCCCTTCTTGCCTATGACTGAAAAGGGTTGCCAGACCCAATGTCAACAATGTGTTTGGAGACTTCTGCACACCAACAAATGTTTCTCTGACCCCGGCAGGGTGTCTGAGAATTCAACTCAATTGTGATAGGACCTACCCAAGATAGAATCAGATTCCACAGGTTAAGGGTTCAGCTGTACAAGACTGCCCCCTCCCCAGCACATACACACACTTCAGACACCAGCTGCAAGTCCAGGCTCTTACCTGTGCTGCTGACCAACCAGGTAAGATTGGAGGTCCCATAACCCCCTCCTTGGGTTCCATTATGTTGCTCGCATGGCTCACACAACTCAAGAAAAATCGTTCGCTCCCTAGGTTTATTATAAAGGATATTGGACTTCTGGCCAAGATGGAGGTGTAGATAGATACACTTTGCCTCCTCACACAACCAAAAGAAGGACAACAACAAATTTAAAAACAAAAAATAACCAGAACTGCCAGAAAATCTAACTGTATGGGAGTCTGACAACCAAGGAGGTAAAGGAGAAACATTCATTCAGACTGGTAGGAGGGGCAGAGACTGGCAGCGGGGCAGAAAGGACACGTGGTAAGGCGGCAGCTGGTGGACTGGGTGGTCCCACATTTGCCTGCAGATAAACTGGGAGGAACAACTGGGGAGTGAGACCACCCCCACAACCCAGGGTCCCAGCACTGGGAAATAAAACCTCAAAAGCTCTGGCTCTAAAAACCTGTCGGAGTTGTGGCAGAGGGAGAAACTCCCAGACTCACAGGAGAGTCCACTGGAGAGACCTACAGGGTCCTAGAACATACACAAACCCACCCACCCAGGAATCAGCACCAGAAGGCCCAATTGCCTTGTGGGTAGTGGGGGAAATGACTGAAAGCCGGCAGAGACCCAAGCAAGAAGCATTGTTCCCTCTCTGGTCCCTCCCCCACATACAGCACCAAAACGCAGCAACATGGGTGGCCCAGCCCTGGTGAATACCTAACACTCTGCCCCTTACAACATAACAGCTGTGCGAAGACAAAAAAAAATATGGCCCTAATGAAAGAACAGATCAAAGCTCCAAAAATAGAACTAAGCAATGAAAAGATAGCCAACCTATCAGATGCAGAGTTCAAAACAGTGATAGTCAGGATGCTCACAGAAATGGTTGAGTATGATCACAAAATAGAGGAAAAAGTGAAGACTATGCAAAATGAAATGAAGAAAAATATACAGGGAACCAACAGGAAAGGGAAGGAAACCAGGACTCAAATAAATGATTTGGAGCAGAAGGAAGAAATAAACATTTAACCAGAACAGAATGAAGAAACAAGAATTTCATAACAATAAGGAGAGGCTTAAGAACCTCAGGGACAACTTTAAATGTTCCAACATCCAAATCATAGGGATGACAGAAGGAGAAGAGGAAGAGCAATAAATTAAAAACTTATTTGGAAAAATAATGAAGGAGAAGTTCCCCAGTCTGGCAAAGGAAGTAGACTTGCAGGAAGTCCAGAAAGCTCAGAGATTCCCATAGAAGTTAGACCCAAGGAAGCACACACCGAGGTACATCATAATTATATTACCCACGATTAAGGAGAAGGAGAGAATCTTAAAAGCAGCAAGAGAAAAGGAGACAGTTACCCACAAAGGAGTTCCCCTAAGACTAGCAGCTGATTTCTCAAAGGAAACCTTGCAGGCAAGAAGGGGCTGGGAAGAAGTATTCAAAGTCATGAAAGGCAAGGACCTACATCCAAGATTACTCTGTCCAGTAAAGCTATCATTTAGAATGGAAGGGCAGATAAAGTGCTTCCCAGATAAGGTCAAGTTAAAGGAGTTCATCATCACCAAGCCCTTATTATATGAAATGTTAAAGGGACTTATCTAAGAAAAAGAAGATGATTCAAAATATGAACTGTAAACTGACAACAAACTCACAACTATCAATAAATGAGCCTTAAAAAAAACCCCAAAACACAAGCAAACCAAGCAAACAACTAGAACAGGATCAGAATCACAGAAATGGAGATCACATGGAGGGTTATCAGCAGGGAGGGAGAGGGAGGAGAATGGAGGAGAAGGTACAGGGAATAAGAAGCATACTTGGTAGGTACAAAATAGGGGGAAGTTAAGAATAGTACAGGAAATGAAGAAGCCAAAGGACTTATATGTATGACCCATGGGCATGAACTAAGCAGTGGGAATGCTAGTGGGAAGGGTGGTGCTGGGCGGAGGGGAATAAAGGGATGAAAAAATGGAACAACTGTAATAGCATAATCAATAAAATATATTTTAAAAATAAAGGATACTAAAGGATTTGAATCAACAGCCAGATGCAGAGATACATAGGGCAAGGTCATGGACAAACGAGCTTACTAGCTTTTGTGGCGCTTAGCGCCTGGTGGCACAGGAAAGCATCCTGGTTCCCCAACATGGAAGCTCTCCAAAAAAAATAATAATAAAAGGACCAACTGCTGTCCTTTTAGGTTTTTATGAAGGCTTCATTATCTAGTCACGATTGAGTAAGTCATTGGCCATTGACAATTGAACTCAATCTCCAGCCCCTCTCCCTGAGGTCAGGAAGGGATGGGGCGACTGTAAGTTCCAAGCCTCTAATCATGAGGTTGGTTTTCCTGGCAACCAGATCCCACCTTTGATTGGGGCCCAAAAGACACCTTTATTATTCTTAACACTTAAGAAATTCCAAGGGTTTGGGGAGTTGTGAGCCAGGAACTGTGGATGAAGACCAAATATCTTATAAATCACTATATTGCATACTACTTCTTCAGCTTTTCTGCCCACCCCTCTCCCTGACCCCCGCCCCAGACTCCTGCCCTTGCCATTTCTGCCACATTTCACGCCCAGCTAGCTCATGGCTAATTTCCACTAAACAGAAACACCTTGGAGCTTTGGAGAGTCTGTATTACCATGGCTAAATAAATTACTGGACATCCCTGCAATGGATGCAATTGAATAGCATAGAGCCCTTAAAAACATTTTTTTTCAAATAATATTTAAGACCAAGGCTAAATTTAGATGAGAGAATGTTAAGTGAAAAGAGCAGGACATACTACTAAATATATTGCATAACTGCAACTCAAATAAACACAAATAGATGCATAACCATATAAGGTTTGAATGGAAATGTCCAAAAATGCTAACAGGCTGTTGCTGGGTATAGCCCAGGATGTGAATGTCCTGTCCGTGTCCAATTAGGATTATAATTGTAAAATATTCTGGCCAGAGTTTCAAATGCCAGCACTTGCATCTTTTTGCCTGAGGTTTTTCTTGGGCCCAGAACAGACTCAAACGGTACAGTGAGCAGGTCAGAAGGGCAAGAAAATGCCTGCCTTCTCACACCAGCACACAACCAATGACTAACAGAAACTGGTATGTAAATACCCAGCTTCCTGGCCCTTAGGTGGAATGACTTTGAGGTGTAGGTTCTACACTGGCTGGCAGAAGTCAGCAGGTTTAAGCTCTGGTCACCCTTGGTGGTGACTTGCTTGGTAACGCCATCGTTAGTTCCTTCCCTTCCCCACCCTCCACCAGTGTTTTCTTTTTTTAATATTTTATTTGTTTATTTTTAGAGAGAGGGGAAGGGAAGGAGAAAGAGAGGGAGAGAAACGTCAATGTGTGGTTGCCTCTCACGTGGCCCCCACTGGGGACCTGGCCCGAAATCCAGGCATGTGCCCTGACTGGGAATTGAACTGGCAACCCTTTGGTTCACAGCCCATGCTCAATCCACTGAGCTATACCAGCCAGGGCCCCACCAGTGTTTTCTAGGATTGATTTCCATATAAACTATCTTTCCTCAAATCCTTGTCTCCAAGTTTTTTGGGGAACCCAAGCTCAGACACTGGGTCTCTCGTGGTTTCTTTCCTTTTTAATTTCTCCTGTCCTTTGTACATTTTCCACATAAAGCATGTAGTACCTGGTAGTTCTTGAAATGTTATTTCCTCTTTTGAGATACACTCACTGTTTATAAGGCTCTTAGCTGGGAGACTCCTGCTCAAGTTAGGACTCCACCCTTACAAGGGACATCTATGGCCACCTGGATAGAAAGGACCCTTTAAAAGTAGGGTCCTTTGAAGAGTGGGTGAGAGAGCTGTGGGGATATATCTCAGATGAGTGGTCGTAAGGAAGTGGGAGCTGTTTCAGATGATCTGTCTGGGAACAGAGGAACTAGCCTGCCTTGGGGCCATAGGATGGGACCACACTGACATGTGATGCGACCTCAGAGCTCACCCTATCCAATCACTACCTCACTGTCTAAGCCACTAAAGTACTCCATGCATCAAGAAGGTCCCAGGCAACTGGAGAGACAACAGGGGTGTATAGGGAAGAGGGTGGCAGTAGAGGGTTGGGGTTCTGGCTGGGTGCTGAGGGGGTTACTCATCTCTGTGTTTCCAAGGGCTAGAGCAGTATCCAGAAGGTCATTAAGTATTTCTTTTTTCAAATGATCTGAATAGAGCAGGGTATAAGAAAGCCAGGCTTAGATTTAGACAGTTGTGCAGCAGGACAAGCCTGGCTTGGGGCACTCCCTGATAGCAACTTAATGGCTTTCAAGTTTTCTAATCTGTAAAATGGAGAGAAAACGTGCCAGGGCTGCAATGTATGAATGCATCTGGCCCTTGGATGGTCCTAAATCTCAGTCTGCTGTGACATTCCTAGAAAATCTTGGACAACTCACTTTCCCCACCTATGAACTGGGGAAGGGGAACTCCCTTTTAGCGAACATCAACAATATGTACAAGTCACTTTCACATGCATACTTCACCGAATCCTGCAACAATTCCATAACACAGGTATTACGATTGCCATTTTAAAGATGAAAAGAGAGAGTTGGACATAATTTGCCTGAATCCACATAGCTATTAAGTGACAGAGCCAAGGTCTGGATGGGGCTCTAATCAGTCCCAAAGCTCCACACTATCTCTATACCTCAAAGGGAAGTAAGTGCTATCATACTCAGCATCCATCTCAGTGCTAAGTACAGAGTGGGTCTTAAAGAAAAGCTCCATTGTTGTCCTTTAGGTGCATGTCATCTCTTTTTGAGTGGACTGTGAGCTCCCGAGGGGCAGGGAATAATTGATTTCTGTGTCCCCCAGTGCCTAGTATAGCACCTGGCACAAGGCAAAGGCTATATAATAAATGAATGAAAATATGGATGAACAGAGAATAAATTAATGTATTTCTCTGGATTACAGATAGCAGCTGAATGTGCAGGCTCTGAAAACCTGGCCATCCAAAAATCCTTTAGAATTATGGGTTGAGCTGTTTAGAAAAAGAAATATCTATAATTGTCAGTGGCATATGCCAAGCTGATTTCACCTCTGTATCTCATGTGGTCCTTGCCCTAGTCGGAAATCAAGGCCATGACTTACCATCCTCCCCATTCGATAGATAAAAAGATAAAGACTCAGAGAAGTTTTAGTGGCAGGCTGTTTTCTCCCACTCAGAGGGCATGCAGCCTCTGGTCGAGTACCTCCAGGGACAGGCAAATTACTGTCTACTGAGATGGCCCACTCCATTTTTGCCAATTCCTTTTTCTCAGAGCAGGTTCAGGGATGAAGTCCTACTTACTGGGGGAGGCCTTTGGAGATGAAGAGAGACTGCAATCAATTTCCCTCTCATCCCCACACTGAGGTTCCAGGAATGTCAGCAATGGCCTATCCACCCTCTTCCCTGAACAAGTGAGGAAAGTGAGGACTTGTGGGTAGATATTCACCCAAATCACTCGATTAATACAGTCTGAGCTGGCTTCTGCTGTGGCATTATGCCATAGTCTCATGATGAACTTGGAGGTAGCTCTGATCTCTTGGTCTTCTGTCTGAGCTCAGGAGTGTAGTACCTCCCTAGCACTCACCATAGGGCCTAGAAAAGCTAAGTGCTCAGTAAGAGGTGGCTGAGAGAATGACTGAATATCAGGGGGAAGGAGTTGAGGCTGGGCTGAGGATGGGGTTGAGTTGGAGTGTAGTATCAGGTGAGAATTAAAGCTCGAAGCAGAGGTTTGGATGCAGGTCTATATAATGTTTGCAGTCAGAGTGGGGAAGGAGAGCAGAGGTGGAATTGCAGGGATTACTGAGGGGGAGGTTGGGCTGGTGATGGAGTAAGGGCTGGGATCCTACTGGGGAGTGATTAAGTCAGGAGTGAGGTTGATGTTGATATTAGGAAGGGGATCTTGGTGGGCACTTGGAAGAGGTGGAGTTTGGGTTTCCTGTGAACACAGGGAGATGGGAGTTTGCTGTTAGGCAGAGTGTTGGTGTGTATTTGGGGGTTGGGTTGAGGGTGCTGGAGGATGACGCTTGGACTGGGGATGGATTGAAGGTTTTTCAGGATGGAGTTGGGGTGAGAGGTTCAAGACTGGATCTGAACAGTGGTTGGAACCAGATTCAGGATGTGGGAATGGAGCTGAGAAGGGCTTGCAGAGGGAGTTGGGTTGGTGATGGGGTGAGAGCAAATGTCTGTGTTGGGCCCCGAGAGGTTAAAAACTGGGTAGGGTGGGCACTTGGATGAGAACTGAGGGTTTAGCACGCGGCCTGGCCGAGGTGGGGCAAGAGGGCTAAGACTGGATTGGGGTTCTAGGTGGGATTAGGGCCAGGGCCGGTACCTGAGCCACCACATGTAGCTGTGCTCGTAGGGGAAGAAGCTGTGCGGGTCGTCGCAGCAGTACTTGTGGTCTCGGAAGCCGCAGCAGAAGACCTCGGCCGCCTCGCCCCCTGGGCGCGGGCAGCTGAAGCCGCCCACCACCTCCAGCTCAGCGCTCACGTAGCTCGTGCAGGCGCCGCTCATCGCGCCCGGAGCTGGCCCGCCGCCACCTCCGGCACTGGCCAGGCGGCGATGGGAGGACACGGGCGGAGACAGAACTGAGTTCTGGAAACACAGAGACAGAAATAGGCAGAGATGGGCAGAGAGACATACAGGGACCAAAGAGAGAGACAGACGAGACGAGAGGCGTGGAGACGCAGCGGTTAGAAACCTAGAGTCCCCAAGGGCCAAGAGAGGTGAACAGATAGGGGACAGGGGCGGCCGGAGAAAGGTGGAGGAGGGAGAGGAGAAGGAGGAGGATCGCGGAGTGATGGGAGTGGAGAGCTGCGGGAAGGAGGAGGGAGCGGCCGTCCAAGCACGGGCGCGGGGTGGGGGGCGACTCACAGAGCTGTGAGGAGGAAGCTGCCCCCGGAGAGCTGTAGGGGGCGGGGGCGGTCCTTGTAGGCGCTTCCCCCACCGGCCGTACTGCGTTCCCAGGGTGTGCACGACGGTGCTGGACGCTCAGAGGGACAACACATGTCCATGGTGGCAGGACGGGAATCAAAGCGTGGATTCCACGTCTTGCCTGAGCACTGCCTGGTGCGAGTAACTGTGCTGGACACTGGGAATCTCGGGTCAGTGTCAGGCTAGTGCAGGACTCCGGCAGGCGACCACACAGCAGGGCCAGTATGGGATGATTAACCTTACCAACAACCCAGGGGAGGAGGGGTTTTCAAAACCATTTTATAAATGAGTGAGGGTCAGAAAGAAGTCGTTTTCCCCTGGCCCTCAGGCCCATGGGATTTTAACCAGGGTTTGCCTCGTTTTCAAGGCCTTGCTCTCACAGTGAACTTTTCATCAGTGAACTTTTATTTTTAATTATATTTTATTGATTATGCTATTACAGTTGTCCTGATTTTTTCCCCCTTTGCCCCACCTCCACCCAGCATCCCCCACTCCCTCAGGCAATCCCCACACCATTGTTCATGTCCATGGGTCATGTGTATAAGTTCTTTGGCTACTCCTTTACTATACTGTACTTTACATCCCCACGGTTACTCTGTACCTATCTATTTGTACTTCTTAATCCCCTCACCTCCGCACCCATCCCCCCACACTCCCTTCCCATCTCGTTACCATCAAAACGCTCTCTGTATCCATGATTCTGTCTCTGTTCTTGTTTGCTTAGTTTGTTTTTTAGATTCAATTGTTGATAGATTTGTGAATTTTGCCATTTTATTGTTCATAGTTTTGATCTTCTTCTTTTTCTTAAATAAGTCCCTTTAACATTTCATATAATAATGGTTTAGTGAAGATGAACTCCTTTAGTTTTTTCTTGTCTGGGAAGCTCTTTATCTGCCCTTTGATTCTAAATGATAGCTTTGCTGGGTAGAGCAATCTTGGCTGTAGGTCCCTACTTTTCATCACTTTCAATAGTTCTTCTAGCCTGCAAAGTTTCTTTTGAGTAATCAGCTGACAGTCTTATGGGAACTCCCCACTAGGTAAGTATCTTCTTTTCTCTTGCTGCTTTTAAGACTCTCTCTTTAACCTTTGGCATTTTAATTATGATGTGTCCTGGAGTGGACCTCTTTGCATCCTCTCGTTTGGGACACTCTGTGCTTCCTGGACTTGCATGTCTATTTCCTTCACCAAATTAGGGAAGTTTTCTTTAATTTTTTCAAGTAAATTTCCAATTCCTTGCTCTTTCTCTTCTCCTTCTGGCATCCCTATGGTGCAAATGTTGGACATCTTGAAGCTGTCCCAGAGGCTGCTTATACTATCCTCATTTTTTTTGGACTCTTTTTTCTTCTTCTTGTTCTGATTGGTTGTTTTTTTCTTCCTTATGTTCCAAATCATTGACTTGATTCTGGACTTCATCTACTGTACTGTTGTTTCCCTGTAAATTGTTCTTTATTTCAATTAATGTATTCTTTGTTTCTGACTGGATCTTTTTTATACTGCTGAGGTCCTCACTACGTTCCTTGAGCATCTTTATAACCAGTGTTTTGAACTCTGCCTCTGATAGATTGCTTATCTCCATTTCACTCAGTTCTTTTTCTGGAGTTTTGATCTGTTCTTTCATTTGGGCCGTGATTCTTTGTCTCCTCATTTTGGCAGCCTCCCTGTGTTTGTTTCTATGTATTAGGTAGAGCTGCTTTGACTCCCTGCCTTGGTAGTGTGGCTTAATGTAGTAGGTGTCCTGTAGGGCCAGTGACACAGCCTTCCCTATCTCCCAAGCTGAATAGTTGAAGTGTGCCCTTTGTGTGGTCCGAGTACACCCTCCTCTTGTAGTTGAGCCTTGGTTGCTATTGGCAGGTCAATGGGAGGGATTTACCCAGGCCAGCCAGCTGCAAGGATTGGCTATGACCACTGACCACCAACCTCCACCCTCTGTGAAGGATCAGCTGTGCAGGGGCAGGGTGGTGATGCTCCTATGTGGTCTGTAGCTGTCCGCTGGGTGTGCTGGCCCTGGAGTTTCCCAGATGGTGCAGGCCAAGGTCATCCCCCATCTGTGTTTTGCCATGGGCCACCCTGCTTGAGCTATAAAGCAATCTGAGAAGGCTGCTACTTTTGCTGACCCAGGTGAAGCCAAGCTGTAAAATTAGTTTGGCTGCTGCTAGTTTTGGGCTTGGTACTCACTGAAACCAGCTGTTGCTTGTTTAATAGGATTTAGGAAGTTGTGAAGCATGAACCAAGACCAGCCATCCATATGGAAAAGCAGTTTGGGTGTCCCCGTAAGTTGGAGAGTGGTGGAGATTCTGGGGATCTCCTAGGCAGGTCAAACAGTGTTAGCCAGGTTGATGGAGTCTCAGATATGGCGCCAGCTTGCTGGCTCTGTGGGGGGAGGTTTAGAAAAGGGACAATGGCCTCTGCTCACATTGATGCCAGACATTTCCATTTCTCCCTGTATACCACTGGTGGAGCTGCTACCCCGGTGCTGGAGCTCAGAGGGAGTGAGTCTGAGTAGGTGAGTCTGTGTATGGGTTCTTCAAGAGAAACTTCTTGGGGCTCCAGAAGTTTGTTCCATCAACTCAATCCCCACTGGTTTTTGTTGCCAGAAGTTTTTGGGACTTATCTACCTGGCACTGGAGCCCTGGGCTGGGGGGTCTGGTGTGGGGTCTGGGATTCCTTGCTCCCAAGATATCCCTCCTGAATTTTTATCCACCACATGTGGGTGTGGGACCAACCCATTCTGGGTCTGCACCACTCCTATCAGTCTGGATGGATGTGGTTTCTTTAATTCTGTAGTTGTCTGACTTCTATTCATCTCAGTTTCTAATGGTTCTGAGTGATGGTTGTTCTATATTTTAGTTGTAATCGTGATGTGGTTGTGTGAAGAGGTGAACCATGCCTACCTACATCGCCATCTTGACTGGAAGTCCACCAGTGGACTTTTAATTACCTCATCCTCTGGCTTCTGCTATCTTTTCCTTCCCTGAGCAGCTAGCTCATCAGTTATTGAGTCACAGCTAGCATTACAAATAACAATAATTAAATGAAATAGAAAAAGTACATGACAGATAGTAAAGCTGTGTAAAATGCATTTCTTCCTCTGAGTCAGGTCAAAAGGTTTAAAAGCCACTGAATCTGACACTGCTCATTGTACAGATGGGCTTACCTCATTTTTAGCTCTCCCCATTTTTCACAGTAGTGGGTAGGGTAGGAAATCATGTGAGGCCTTGGGACTCCTTAGAGTGGTGGATAAATCATGGGCATCCGGGGATCTGGGCTCAGGCCCTATCTCAATCCCTTCTTCGCCTTTAGTCTTTGTGCTTCAGGTTCCCTTTCTTCATCCAGACCAGCTCCTCAGATGCTAGTGTGTGCCATGACTTTCAACTAGGCGCTGGAGCCCCTGCGAGGGGTCAGGTCTGGTCTGCCCTTGAGAAACATATAGTGTGTATGGAGGGGTCAGACAGACATCACGGGACAGGACAGTGAAAGAGGAAATGGAGGGATTGTGGCCACAGAGGGGTCACCATGTGAAGGACCAGAGAAGAGTTTTGATGGGGTAGTGTCCTCAAGAGTCACTCTAAGGTCAAATATGAAAACTGGAGAGAATTGTTATTATTCCTCAGAAAATCTTTCCCCAGCTAGGGATCTCTACAGACTGGGAACTGGGTAGTGCATTCTAATGGAGGTGCATTTTGGCCTCTGTATTTATCAGACAGAGAGTAAAGAGGAGTGGTAGAATCTGTGGAAAGGAGAGAGCGCTCCTGGAGACATGGGGTTCAACTGGGAAGTAGGAAGCTCTGTACTCTGGCTTTTTAGTAAAATCGAGAAGCTGCCAACAGTTTCCGAAGTCCTTTACCAGCCAAGAATTAATTTGTTCCTCCCAACAACCCTGCGGGTGAGCCAAGCTAGGATGATTATGACCCTGAGAGACCTACCAAGCTCAATGTCAGACAATAATCTATGGTCCAGGCAAGACTAGTACCCACATCTGTCTAGCCAAGGATCCCCTTTGGCAGTCTGATGAAGACTACGGACCACTATTCAGAAGAATATTTTTTAACTACAAAGAGTAAATTACTTTGGAATACAAAGGAAATCAATTATATAGAATCATTATCAAAATGTTTATTTTGTGATTTGGTCCTTTTTTAAAAACCTTAAATAACAAGATCTAGAATAGGGTAACTGGTCTGTTAATCTATTATAATTTCGAGGTGGTAAACAAGCATTTAAAGACATCACTATGTAATGCAATGTGGAAATATCTATGATTTCTATTGGTCCAAAGTCACTGCTGTGATTTGTTGCTTATATGCACGATAGAAGGAAATGCTAAATTTCAGTCAGAGGTTAGTGAAAATCCCAGTTCATGCTTCCCCTCCTCTCACCGTGATCTCTCTCCAAGGACCCCTTTGGGCTCTGTGGAATCTATGCTAAAATCTTCTACCTCTTCTGGTCTAGCTACTATTCCAATGCTTGTTCTTTCATCACATGCATCACATTTCTCCCTGCAGATGCTTGTTGCAGACCTGTTATGTGCCACACAGTTTCCCCTCTTGTATGTCATATAGTCCTTGAACACTTTCTTTGAGGTAGGTGTTATTCTTCCCATTTTGCAGACAATGTAACTGAGACTGGTGAAGGTTAAATGATTTACCCAAAGCCACATAGCCAGTAACTGAAATCAGAGTCCTGTACCACCTCCTCCTCCCTCCCCAGCTGAGGTTGGGGGCCAGAGTCTCTAACACCAGAAGGAAAGAAAAGTATAAGAGAAGGGTAAGCAGGGAGAATTCATGTTCATGCAGGATACACTGCGAAGCAGAAATTGTGCTGTGCTTTTCATTATCTCTTTTAGTCCTCACCACCCTATGCAGTATAACTCTCTCTATTAAACAAAATAAGTAAATAATACGCATTCATTAGAAAACAACAAATCAGAGAATACAGATAAATCAAAAGAAAAAATTAAAAAATCATTCATAATCTCTCCACACAGAAATATCTTACCACTTTGATATGGAGTCTTTGAGATGCACACACACACACACACACACACACTTTTACACCCACTTTACTGGTAGGAAAGCTGGACCCAGAGGTTAAGTAACTTGCCCAAGGATGTGCCAGTAATAAGTGCTAGTCACCTGTGGTTTGACCTTAGGCAGGTCCTTTTCCCTCTCTGAATCAGGGCAGTAGGAAGAGCCAAAGCCTGGCACTGGGAAAGCCAAAACTGAAATTCCACTGAGCAGCTCTCAAAACACTGCCCTCTAGACCAAGGCAGCCTGTCCTCTCAGAGAGGTCAGGAAAGAAACATCCGCTCCCTCTGGCTTTTGCTTATCTGCATCCTTTCCACCCTTCAAGACCCATCTTAAAGGAACCCTTCCAGCAGGAAGCCTTTCTGTGACCAATTCTCAGGGCATTATTCTTTCTTGAAGCATCTGCTGCCTTGGCTGTACCTGTACCATTCACTGAGCACCTCCGTGTGCCATCATCTCACAGATGTCACACAAATCACATTGCAGGTCAGAGGCTGTATGTGCTTCAGCCCTGGTTTTATGGCACCGAGCCAAGGGCCTGGTTCTCAGGGCAGGGCTGCTGCTTTGTGACGCTTTGTTCCTTTGTACAAATTAGAAAAAAAGTGCGCTTTCCTCTGACCTGGTGTGGCTTTATGCTGAAGACAAGGCTTGGTAATCAGAATTCAAGCCAGATTTCAACTCTCACCTGTCCTTTCTGCTGGAGACCTTCAAAACCTACATGACCACATAGATCAACCCTGCCTCAAGGAAGGAATTAATGAATAAATAATTCTGAAAATTGGATATTTTAATATATGATATTGAGACTCAGAAAAGTTAACTTATTGACCCAAGGACTCATCCAGGAATGGCAGCCGGTCTCCAAAGCTCTAGGAAACACTTCCTTTGCCTGTCTCCTGCTCTGGTCTCAACATGAGTCCATCACTTACATGTTATTAAAGCATTTTTCATGTTCACATTTCTTTTTCAGCATGAGATCATCCACTGGAGGAATTTATTCCAAGGCTTCTGCACCCTGGAGTGAATGGCCCTCTCCTAGGATTAGTGTCTCCAACCCTACACCTTCCCTTTCCCTGCGGAGTGTTACAGGAGCGCAGGAAGCAGAGAATAGAGGGAAGGGCAAGGACTTGGCACCAGATTAGCCTAGACTCTATCTAATCTCTGCTTGGCAACTGATTGCTGGGACACTGTACTTCTCACTTAGCCTCATCTGTAAAATAGAGGTTGTAGTACCTATCTCATAGGGGTGAGATATAGGGATGTGAGCACTCAGTAAAGGTTACTCCTCTTCTCCCTTTCACTTTGCTGAGAGCAAGGATTGTGTCTCATGCTAGGTTTACACATAAGAAAAGTGCAGCCTTTGTCTACAGAAGACTTTTTTTAAAATTGAATTTATTGGGGTGACATTGGTTAATAAAATTATTTAGGCTTCAAATGCCGAGTTCTATAATACAAAGTCTATATGTTGTATTGCGTGTTCACCACCCCAAGCCAAGCCTCCTTCCATCACCATTTATTCCCTCTTTACTCTCTTCTACCTCCCTCCACCCCCCTTTCCCTCTGCTAATCACCACACTGTTGTCTGTGTCTATCAGGGGGTTTTTTTTTTTGCTTAATCCCTTCACCTTTTTCACCCAGCCCCCCAACCTCTACCCTCTTTAGTCCAAGGTATCTATGAATTTGTTTCTGTTTTGTTTATTTTGTTAATTAGATTTCACATATAAGTGAAATCATAATCATATGGTATTTGTCTTTCTCTGACTGGCTTATTTCACTTAGCCCTCCAGGTTCCTCCATGCTGTCACAAAAGGTAAGATTTCCTTCTTTTTTATAGCTGCGTAGTATTTCATTGTGCAAATGTACCACAGCTTTTTTGTCCACTCATCTACTGATAGGCACTTGGGCTGCTTCCAAATCTTGGCTATTGTAAATAATGCTGTAATGAACATAGGGGTGCATATATTCTTTTGAATCAGTGTTTTGGGTTTCTTTAGATATAGTCCCAGAAGTGGAATTGCTTGGTCATAAGGCAGTTCCATTTTTAATTTTTTGAAGTATTAACTCCAAACCACTTTCCACAGTGGCTGCACCAATCTGCATTCCCACCAACAGTGCACAAGGATTCCCTTTTCATCACATGCTTGCCAACACTTGTTGTTGGTTGATTTATTGATAGCCTTTCTGACAGGTGTGAAGTGGTATCTCATTGTGTTCTTTTTTAATCCTTGCATGAGGATACATTTATTGATTTTAGAGAGAGTAGGGAGGGAGAGAGACATCAATGTGAGAGAGAAACATCTATTGGTTGCCTCCTATACTTGCCCTGACCAGGGATTGAATCTGTAACTCAGGTATGTGTTCTGACTGGGAATTGAACCCGTGACTTTCTGGTGCATGGGATGACACTCCAACCAACTGAGCCACGCTAGCCAGGGTTCATTGTAGTTTTAATTTGCATTTCTCTGATGACTAGTGACGTGAGCATCTTTTCGTATGTGTATTGGCCATCTGTGTGTCCTCTTTGAAGCAGTGTCTATTTGGGTCCTTTGCCCGTTTTTAAATTGGATTGTTTGTTTTTTGGTGTTGAATTTTATGAGCTCTTTATTAACCTCTTAGGAGATGTATCATTGGTGAATATGTTCTTCCATTGTGAATTGGCTTTTCATTTTGTTGATGGCTTCCTTTGCTGTGCAAAAGCTTTTCAGTTTTGGTGTAGTCTCGTTTGTTTTTTCTTTTGTTTCCCTTGCCCTAGAAGATACATCTGAAAAAATATTGCTATAAGAAATGTCTGAGATTTTACTGCCTATGTTTTATGGTTTCAAGTCTGACATAAGTTTTTAATCCATTTTGACTTATTCTTGTGTATGGTGTGAGAAGATGATATAGTTTCTTCTTCTTTTTTTTTTTGCACATATCTGTCCAATTTTCCTAACACCACTTATTGAATAGACTATCTTTATCCCATTGTACAGTATGTTTTTTGCCTCCTTTGTCAAATAGTAATTGACCATAAGGCATGGGATTTATTTCTGGACTCTATGTTCTGTTCCGTTGATCTATATGTCTGTTTTTATGCGAGTACCATGCTGTTTTGATTACTATGATGTGGTATAGTTTGATACCAGGTAGTGTGGGTCTGTAACTGAACGCCGATCTGGCTGCCTGCAGCTATGAAAGCCAGTACTCAAGAGGCAGGTGCTGATTTAAGGAAACTGGTTTCTTCAGACGCCAGCCATCCGGAAGATGGGGTACTCCTGTCTCAAAGCCTATCCTGAGAAGTGGGGGAACTCTTGTCTCATCTCAAAGCCCTTCTGCCTGGGAAGATGGGGGAATCATATCTCGAAGCCCATCTCCGCCTCTCAGTGGAAACAGAGGTTTTCATGAGGAGGGAGAGGGGGACAGAGCACAGAGATCAAGGCAGAGGGTTGTAAAGGTTTCCACATGCAAACTAGCACACTCAATTCTGATAAGGCAAGTGAGGGTCTGGTGTGCACTATCTTGGTTTAGTCAACCTGGCTTTAAGAAAAAGAGGAAGACCAAAACTATGAACAATAAAATGGCAAAAAAGTACAAATCTATCAACAATTGAATCTAAAAAAACAAACTAAGCAAACAAGAACAGGGACAGAATCATGGATACAGAGAGCGTTCTGATGGTTGCCAGATGGGAAGGGGATGTGGGGAATAAGTGAAGAGGTAAGGGGATTAAGAAGTACAAATAGATAGGTACAGGATAACCATAGGGATGTAAAGTACGGTATAGGAAATGGTGTAGCCAAAGAATAAATATGCATGACCCATGGACATGAACAATGGTGTGGGGATTGCCTGAGGGAGTGGGGGATGCTGGGTGGAGGTGGGGCAAAGGGAGAAAATCAGGACAACTGTAATAGAATCATCAATAAAATATAATTAAAATAAATAAAAATGATTGCTGTGGCTATTTGAGGTCTTTTTGGTTCCATATAAAATTTTGGAATATTTGTTCTAGTTCTGTGAAACACACCATTGGTATCTTGACAGGAATTGCATTGAATCTATAGGTTGCTCTGCATAGTATGGACCTTTTAATGATGTTAATTCTTCCTGTCCATGTTATGGCACATGCTTCCACTTATTTATGTCTTCTTCAGTTTCTTTCTTCAGTGTCTTATAATTTTCTGAATACAGGTCCTTACATCCTTGGTTAAATTTTTTCCTAGGTATTTTATTTTTTATTTTTTGACGCAATTGTAAATGGGATTATTTCCTTAGTTCCCCTTTCTGATAGTTCATTATTGGTGTATAAAAATGCAACTGACTTCTGGGTATTTATTTTGTATCCTCTACTCTACTGAACTTATTTATCATTTCTAGTAGGCTTCTTTTGGTGGAATCTTTAGGATTCTCTATATACAGTACCATGTCATCTAGTACAGAAGACTCTTAATGAACTTTGTCAACCCGTGACTAGAACTGCTTTTTCTCTAGATCTTAGGCAAGCCTGTTCCCCTTTGGGCCTCAATTTTCTGTCTTTTAAATGGTGACAGTAATACCTACATGACCACAAGAACTAGTATTATTTACTGATATTTACTGTTATTAGGCCCTGCAGTGCTTCATGGGTGTACTGTCATGCAGTCATCACAATAGGACTATGGGGTAAGTACTATTGATATTTTAGATGCCCCAGCGGAAGGTGAGGAGCCCCAGAGAGGTAAAGTACTTTGCTCATGAGTCACTCAGCTGCTAAGTGGCAGCGCTGGGAGGTGAATCCTGTTGCAATACTCTAGACCAGGATTTCTCAACCTTTGATGTTTTGAGGCAGTCATTCTTTGCTTTAGGAGACAGTCCTGTGCACTGCAGGATGTTTATCAGCCTCCCTGGCCTTGACCCATTCAATGCCATCTCTCACTGTGACAGCCAAAAATGTTTTAAGACATTGCCAAATGTCCCCTCATGAACCAAATCTCTCTTAGTTAAGAACCACTGCTCTACTGTCTAGAGTCCTACACGGTGTTTTTCCTCTACAATATGAACAAGCTAGGGAAGCTTCTGTCCCCTTAAGGGTCAGGAAATTAACTGCAGACAGCATTACTCTAATACTAATAATATTTCATATTTGTTACAGCCCATTTGCACTTACAAAGTGCCTTCTTATACATTAGTTTGTCTGAATATTCCAGGTGAGAGAACACATAGGTGGATGTGGCTAGCACAGTGCCCAGCACATATTAAGTAAAATCTTGATTTCTTTTTATTGGTTAGATGAAGGGGTGAAGGTTCAGGGAGGTTAGTGTCTGAAGGGGTGAAGGTTCAGGGAGGTTAGTGTCTCAGCTAGGTTACACAGCTAGTAAAGTAGCCTTGTTATTTGTTATGTTGATTAGGCTGTTAACTGTTAGCTGTTAAAGCTCTTCCACTTGAATTCTTAGAAGAGTTTCTGCTTTCATTGAGAGGAACAAGGCAAATCAGACAAGTTAAAACCTGTTTCTTAGAGTTGGAAAGATCCTAGACTCAGGCTATCTAGTTCAACTCCTTATGGAACGGCGGTAGGCTTGACAGATAAAATACAGGATGGCTAGTTAAATTTGAATTTCAGATAAGCAATGAATAATTTTTTAATATGTTCCAAAATGTCACAAATACCAGGGACAATTGTGGCCCTGGGACTCCCTCTGGCAAATGATGAATGGGCCCAACTGCTCATGTGATCGGAAGGGAGCATGCCTATTCCAAGGGATTAGAGGAAGGAGCCTTTTGACGGGGCTCTCCCATCTTACTTGGAGTGGTCACCCCTTCCTTGGGAGGATTTGAGCCTTTCTGGAGGAACCTAACTGATGCAGGGGGCTCCAACAGTCCCTGGAACATTCAGACACAGACAGAGATAAATGCCTTTTGAACACCTATTATGGGTCAGGCATTTATTGTGCTCAAAGAATATAACAGAGGTAAGGTGCACAGCACTGCAGTGTTATGGAAAGGAGGAGAATTTCTACCTGTGCAACAGAAGGAAGGAGTGAAAGAGAATATGGCAAGCAAAAGGAGGATGAGACACAAGGACTTCGAATGACATTAAGGAACCAAGCCTTTATTCCAAAGACAAGGTTGGGGAGCACATTGGAGCAGAGAGATAATATGCTCGGATTGCTGTTTTGAACATCTTTCAACTTGTTATGTTGAGGATGGATTAGAGGAGGAGGTGGGGGCCAAAGAGATGAGCTAGAAGGATGATAAGTCCTGATTTAGAATAATGGTAGCAGGAAGAAGGAAAAGGGAGAGCTTTGAAAGATGTTAAAATGTGGGTTGGAGATGGCTATTTGTCCCTGCTCCCCCAACATCTTTCTCCTCTTCTTCTATGTTAACGGAATCCCCAGTTTTCACCTGGGCTCATGGCCGTACAGAATTAAAGATTTTATTTCTCAGTGATCCTTGTGTCTGGGTATGGATGGCTATATGACTAAGTCTTCTTACCGGTATAAGGTGATGTAGTGCCCTTAAAGGAATAGGAACGAGGTAGTCAGCTATCTTGGATCATGCAGATGTTGGCAATATTCTAGGGATGGCAGAGCTGTAAGCCTGGACCCCTGACTGATTCATGGGGCAGATAAAAGGTCCAACTTTTATATAGGATATAAAGAAATTTCTACTTTATTTGAGACTGTGTTTACTTTGGGTCTTCGTTGTTGCTGCCCAGTCTCTATCCTGACACAAAGTGGTAAAAATCAGGTGAGGGATAAGATGTAGGGATACATGGACATGTAGGGAGGAGAGGAAGCTGCAGAGGTTTTGTTATGCCCAAGGCAGCATTTCTTGAATGCCTTTGACCACCTGCAATATAATCATTCTGGGTGGGGACCAGGAATTAAGTCAGCAGCTCCTTTGGCAATCCCCTCTAGCAATCCCTAGGCTAGCCCTGCTGGAGCCAGGGCGCTGTCTGCTTTCCACAGGTGTCTCCACTGTGACTAGCCCTCCAGGTAGACTCTACAGCAGCATACTTCTCTTATCAGTAGGTCAGGGCTGCTTCTGCCCTAGGGTTTCTTTTGCCCTTAAGATTTGGGACTGAAAACAAGCTCTGTCATTCGAGGTCAGGTCACTGTCCTTTCTTTTTTTAAATATAAATTTTATTAAATTTATTGCTGCAATATTGGCTAATAAAGTTATATAGGTTTCAAGTGTACAGTTCTATAATACATCATCTGTACTGTTGTGCTGTTTGTTCACCAGCATTTCTTCTGTGCATTTCACAAGGTCCTGAATGATCTTGTCCTTGCATATCTCTCTCACCAGGCAGCACTGGCTCCATGCAGTCCAGCGTCTTCTTGCCTTAGGGCCTTTGCAGGAGGCACTACAAGTGCTTAGGACCTCCCCACTTCTTTCCCCCACTCACTCTTATTAAAATTTCAGCTCTCAGCTTAAATGTCATTCCCCAGGGAAGACTTCTCTGAACTCCAGAATAGGTCCACCGCCACTTTTATACATGCCCATAGCTCCTTGTGTTTCTTCCTGGTGCTTATCATAATTGTAATTATATAATATTACAACTTATTGTATAATTATTTGGTTAATGTTTGCCTTCCCACGATTCTCTAAGCACCATGACAGCTGAGAACATGTGTTGTTTACTGATGTGTCCCTAGAACCTAGTACAGAACCTGACACATAATCAGTGCTCAAGAAACACTTGTTGATGAATGAATGCCTCTTCCAACAACAATAATTTTCCAGGAAGTCCCCTCATAGTCACACTCTCCTCCCTCCACTCTCCAGACCAACTCAGAGAAGTAAATAAGCAGTTTGGAGGGGACCTCCCTTTTTCTGAGGTCCAGTTGATGTTGAAGGAGAATGCATCATGGGGCAGGGAGTGCGGAAGGAGAGCTCAGCAAAAGACAAAGGCCTTTATCATATCTCCATAGCCAGAAGTGACCCCCTCCCCAAACTCCTAACTGGTGGTCTCTGACTTGCTAATTTACCCTAAACTAATGTAACTGAATGCAGGTCCAGCTGCTGATAAGGAAAGAGGTTTATTCAGATGCCAGCAATCTGGGAAGATGGGAACTCTTATCTCAAAGCCCATCTTAACATGTCAGTGCAGGCAGAGGTTTTTATGGGAAGGGAGAAGGAAAGCAGAACAAAGAGATAAAGGGGAGGGGATTGAAAAGTTCTCCACATGCAGACCAGCACAGTCTACTCCCCTAAGGCCCTCAAAACTGGTCAAGTGATGGTCAGGCGTATGTCATCATGGTTTTTGTCATCCTGGTTTTACTGTTGAAGGTCAGCAAATCTCCCAGAGTTGGGATGACTAAAGGTCAGAGTCCTTATCTTTTGTAGTTCCTAGGATTCTTACTCAAACATGCTACTGTGAAGTCAGAGTCAGCATTTACAGAAACAAGGTTAAAAGAATGGTGGGGTGGGTTACAACTCCCCCCTGTTAGACTAATAGCAGATAGCTAAGGAATCAGTAATAAGACTTAAGGAGACAATTAAAATATAGATTAGTAATTAAAATGGTTTGGAAAATAGCTCAACGACTGTTGATGTAAGAAAAGTCCAAACCTGTAGAGAATTTTTATGAGTTTATTTGAACCAAACTGACAACATATGTGGGGGACCAAGATCTCAGATGCTCTAGAGAGGAACAGTTTGCATTTGTTTTCCCATTTGGAATAATGAGGTATTTAAGGAAGATTACATGAAGGTGGGAGAAGCAAGGCAGGACTGGGTCACTAGATTGTGTGCTTTCTGAAGGGTGATTACACCTTTGAGGAGTACTACTCCCAAGTTTCAAAGGTGTGTTAACCTCCTGCACAAGAACGATGGGCAGAGCTTGCTTAGAAACCTTTCACTAAAGAAGTTACAGGCCTGGGGCATGACTACCCAGAATGACCTGCCCTTTTTCTTCCACATTACTGAGTGCTAATATATAGCCCAATAAATAAAGTATTTAGCTTACAAGAAAAGTGTTAGGAGATAACTAAAATGTTGGTAGAAAATGAAATGTTAACTACTCGAGTGCTGTCTGGTAACTGAGGGATTAATTTAAAACTGAGTTGTTAGCATTTACTGGTTAACCAATGACTAAGATAATCGTTGATAAGGATTTAAAGTGAGATTTTTCCCAGGGCACTCTTGCACGTTAGAAGGGACAGCAGAACACTGATAATGCCAAAAGGAATGAAGGTCTAATTGAGACGGTAAAATTCTCAGCTGGACTCTAAACTTCTGGGGGAAACTGTTTGCTTGTCTTTGGTTTTCAGATAGAATTTAGCCAGGGACAGCATGGAGCTATTGCTCCAAATGTTTGCCCTCTAATTACCTGTACTCTGATAAGGGTCAGGCACTGTGCTGAAGAGAGAGGAGAGAGGGTAGTTGCTTAAACACTGAGAACAGAGTGTGGTGAGTGAGCGAGTGGTGTGTGACAGGTAAGGCCTAGGGGGTTTGCAAAGGCTGGGTGGGAGCGAGAGCACGTGAGTTCTGGGTATGTTGAACTGAGATGTCCTTAGACATGTCAGTAGGCAGGTTGATATGAGTCCAAGGTAGAGATCTGAGTCCAAGGCACAGATGGTGGTCAAAACCATGAGAAAAAAAATGAGACAGTGGCAGAAGAGTGTATGGAGTGACAAGAGGGACCAGCCTAAAACCTCAAGGAAGAACAATAGGGAAGGTGTGGGCAGAGGAAGAAACATCAACCAGCAGTGAGAAGGAAAGAGCACTCAGAGAAAGGGAGAAAACCAAGAGAAGAAAGTGACCTGAAAGCTAAGGGAAGAGAATGTGTCAGGGAGAAGGGTGTAGTCAGCAATGGCAGATGTGGCTGAGAGGTTGAGAAGGATAAAGTCAGAGATGCGTCCGCTGAGAATGTGGTTCAGGATTAGCATCCCAGGACCATTAAGGGAGACTTTGGGAACTGTATGCAGAGTTCAACCCTTTTGTGGTCCAGTGGGAAAACTGAGGACAGAAGACAGGAAATACCCATATTTTGCCATGTATAATGTGCACTTTTTTGCCTGGATTTTTGAGGGAAAAATAAGGATGCGCATTATATGTGGGTATAATGATTACATATCACGGGTATTATAATCCTGTGTATAATGCACACAGAAACGTAAGTGTGCATGATACACAGCAAAATACGGTAGTTTTGCTCAGTCTGTGAGTCAGGGGCACAGTCAGGACTTGAATCTGAGTCTGCTTCTTCTAGAAGAGTGACCTTGGGAGAAGCAGACAAGAAATTCTTATTGGCCAAGGAATTATCAATCGGTGACTTTGCCCATTACCTCAGTTTTTAGCTTCCTTTAAAAAAATACTTATATAAAAGTGAAATATACATTTTACATACAAAATTCAAACATCATAGTAATACTTAACAAAGAAAGTGGGTGACTCCTGTTATCCCACCTCACCTACAACCACCATTAACATTTTGGTCTATATTCCTTCCCCCTTCTCTCCTTCTCACTTACCATTGTAAATTTCTTTTTTATCCTCAACCAAGGACATGCTTATTGATTTTAGAGAGACAGGGGAAGGGAGGGAGAGAGAGAGGGAGAGAAACATTGATATCAGACAGAAATATCGATCAGCTGCCTTGTACGCACTTCAACTGGGGGCTGAACCTGCAAGCCAGGCATGTGCTCTGACCAGGATTTGAGGCCTTTCGGTTCATGTGACAATGTCCAACCACCTGAGCCACAACAACCAGGGCACATTGTAAATTTTTAATAAAAATATTATTCTTCATACTGGATTTTTTTTGTACGCGCATGGGTTCATTCTGTTGTACAGCTTGCCCTTTTTTCACTTTCAGACAACTTTCTATGATAGCGTATAGAAATCTAATTCATTAATTTAAATAACTATAATAGTGTATCATTTGGATTTGTACCATAATTTATTACCAGACCACGAGCTGGTAATAAATTATGTTTATGGACACAGGAACTACATCCAGTTTTCACTATTATGAACAGTATATACATACATTATTGTAAATATATATTTGCACAGTTTGGGAGTCTTCTAATAGAAATAATGGATCAAAGGGTATGAACACTTTGTTTTAAAAGATATTGCCAAATCACCCTCCAAAAACGTGTGCCTGTTTATTGTCCCAACAATAGTTTATGCAAATGAGTATCTCCCCACATCCTTACCAACAATAGATATTATCATTTAAAAAACCTTTCCAACTTGATGCTCTGGCCAGTGTGGCTCAGTTGGTTGGAGCACTGTCCCATAACTGAAGGGTTGAAGGTTCAATTCCAGGTCAAGGCATGTACCTGGGTTGCAGGTTCAGTCCCCAGTCCCCGCACATCAGAGCCCCAGTCCAGTGCCTCCCAGAGGCAATCTATTAGTGCTTCTCTCTTCTGTTGATGTTTCTCTCTCTAGCTTCCTCTCTCTAAAAGCAATGAAACAATGTCCTCAGGTGAAGATAAAAAAAATTAAAAATCTTTCCAACTTGAATGAAGCTAACTATATTTTCATGTCCTTATTATTCATCTATATTCTGTGAATTATCTATTCGTATCTTTTTCCTCTTTGTTATTGTAGTGTACTTTTGGTCAATCAATTTTCATTGAGTCATAATGATTGGCCTGATACAAAAAGGCTTGAGGGGTACAT
The DNA here is from genome assembly GCF_022682495.2 of Desmodus rotundus. Classification (NCBI taxonomy): domain Eukaryota; kingdom Metazoa; phylum Chordata; class Mammalia; order Chiroptera; family Phyllostomidae; genus Desmodus; species Desmodus rotundus. The sequence continues at coordinate 35,212,894 of NC_071389.1, read as the reverse complement.
TTTCATTTTATCATGTCATCCTGCATTATCTTACAATGAATTTACATTCCTTTGGTGATTAAAAAAAACAATACAGAGGAAAACAACAACAAATAAATGTTTGACCTGGATTCTCATTGGCTGAGAATTCATGTTGGGTGCAAGTTTTCATTGATCACATTATTTTTTTGGTTTATACGCAGAAAACATTTATTGAATGTCTCCTATTGAGCTGGCACCGTCCTAGGCACGTTCATAGGTCTTTCATTAATCCTCACAACAGCCCTGTGAGGTAGGAATTGGCCCTGTTTCATAGAGTTCTTAATAGGTAGGAGATTATTGCTTGATATACTTCTATTTGCCACATGTTTTCATGGGCTAGAAGTTCTTATTGGCTGGTGATTTATTGGCCAAGAGCTCTCATTGGCCAGGAGTTCCTATAGGTTGCTCTAAGATTCAAATCATCAAAATGCTAGAATTTCCCTTTTACAGGAGTGATGGCATAGATGACATAAGTATGGATGAAGAGCCATTGTCTCTTCCTTTGAAGCACCATTTGAGTTTGCTTTGGTCACCAAAAAGCAAGGTAGCGGGGAAGGGGACAGTGGGAGAGGAGGGAGAGTGGTTATAAGTCTTCTCGCTTCTTCAGGATGAGCTTCCTCACAAGTGCTGTGATCTGGGGTCTGACCTCCTCCACTGACACGGTTGGGTCCCAAGCCCCCACCACCTTTCCATCTGGGGCCACGAGGTACTTCCAGAAATTCCAAGTGGGCTCCTTTCCTGAAGTTTCTAGACAAAAAGGAAGGAGAGCAAAGTGTACTTCCCTGAGTACCCTCCCCTGAAATTCCATTGTTAGTGTCCATTCTTCCCTTGAGGCGAACCATTTAAATCAGAGTCTCTGGGGGTAGGACTCAGGCATCAGCATTTTTCAAAAGCTCTCGGGGAGATTCTAATGTGGTGCCACGGTTAAGAACTACTGCTCTCGGATTTTGTGGAGTGCTTGCTAAAGCAGTATCAGATCGTCCTTTACTGATGACCGCAAACGACTGAATAGTCCACGCTCTATTCTCTAATGTAATCTACATGGTTTTCAAATGTTAGTTCATGGACTGGTTGCGTCTAAATCATGGTGGCGGTGGTGAGAGGTGCTGAAAATAAACAGATTCTTGGGCTCTGCTTCAGTAGGTTTCAGGCTAATGCATTTTTAAAAAAAGATTGTATTTATTTATTTTTAGAGAGCGGGGAAGGGAAGGGAGAAAGAGAGGGAGAGAAACATCAACGTGTGGTTGCCTCTTGTGTGCCCCACACTGGGGAGCTGGCCTGCAACCCAGGCATGTGCCCTAAAGGGGAATCAAGCCTAGGACCCTTTGCCTCATAGGCGGGCACTCAATCCACTGAACTACACCAGCCAGGGCAAGCTACTACATTAAGAGCTCCCCAGGTACTTCCAAAGCAGGGTCAGCTTTGATCTATAACTATGGTAACTAGGAAGAAACCAATAAAAATATTAAGATTGACCCACAGAGCAAAATTCCAATCTGCCTTTGTAAGGGACATCTTGTTTGCTACACTGTTGTGTCTCATTTACTTCTCTGGGTAAATGCGTGGATGGGGGTGGCAAGGGATTTGAAAGCAACCAGAAGCAGGGAGTAGGAGAAGGCAAAGAAGGAGTCCCCAAAGGAGGAGAGAGGCCGCAGAGAAGAAACAGGGCCATAATGACAAGTGTGGCCCATGACCCCATTTTGTGGCTCTGAGGCTTCTGGGGCTGGAGAAGGGATCTACTTCTAAATATTGAGGTTATTGAGATCTGCTTTTTAGCCCAGGTTTCTCTCCTGTGGCCTATAGACTTCAACTCTGACTCAGGATAGGAGATGACTATGAGCTTCTCTGGGCACGTGGCATCCCTTCCCTGTCTGCACCACAGTTTCTCCATCCTGAGTCCAACTCTTCACAATTGACTAAAATCTGAGGGCCCCATCTCCTTCCAGGGGTCCCTACCTATGCAAAGGATCTTAGAGATGTCTGCAAGAGTAACTCTGGGGAAGAACTTAAAGGCAGCAGGGTGAAGATATTCTTAGGCAGGGATCTCATCCTCAAAGATGAGTGCTGGAATAGACCATCAACACATCTTGGCAGGGGGCTGATTGGGAAAGGGCCCCAGGTTACCCAGGCAGCCAGTGGCTTCTCCTGTCCGGGAAGCCATGGCCTCAGCCAGCTGAGGGAAGGTAAGGGGAAAGATCTGGACTCACCGGTCAGGTACTTGAAAGCAGGGTGGGCACCAGTGCCAGTCACTGCGACCTTGCTAAACATGGGGAAAGAGACACTGTAGGTGCGGCGGGCAAAATTCTCGATCTCCTTGTTGCTGTCGGGCTCCTGTTGGCCAAACTGGTTGCAGGGGAAGGCGAGCACATTGAAGTGGTGAGGCCCCAGGTCCCGCTGCAGCTGCTGCAGGGCCCGGTAGTGCTGGTCTGTGAAGCCACACTCGCTGGCCACGTTCACCACCAGGGACACCTGTGTGACAAAAAAAAGAACCCAGAGCTGCACCACCCAGTCAACAGGCATGTACTTGTACATGCCTTGATATATGTGCCCACACTTGTGACTGCCCCCAGCAATTAATACTCTCTCCTACATACAAGAACACAATGTACACATGTAAATGTGAGTACAATGTTCTCAAATATACACAAACACATGCACACAGGCACAAATGAAATCAAGCATGCAGGGCTTACAGATATGTATGCATACACATACATGAACATTCATGAGAATAAGCATACAACAATCACAAATGGGTATGCATATGCCCCATGATACAAAGATACATTAGCACACATCACACATACCCACAAACACACAGGACAATCATTGAGAGGCATACACAGGGCGGAGTCACATCAAAAAGTGATGTGGGGGAGTAGAAAGGTAGACCTGGCTCAATTTCTGGCTCATCACTGTAGTTGCCTCTGTATGTGTCAGTCTTCCTTCTAGAATTGAGCTATTCTAGCATTGAGGACAGGAGCTATGGCCACTTCACTCCAGGGCCTGACGTATGGAAAAGTCTCAGAAAGTGCCTGGTGAACGAAAAAGTAAGTGTGCACACATACACAGCCACCTGCGTGGGTGCACAGACATGGGCTTTCCTGATAAAAGGACCCCAAGGTCCGCAGGGCAATCCTGTTTTGCCCTGCTCCCTCCTGCAAACAATACTACTTTCTTCTATCACTAGACCCGCCCTTAAATTTATTATTGCCTTATAATAACTTTATTTATTTAGGCAAGTTTATTTATAAATTTATTTAGTACCTTTAGGTGATAAATATGAAGATGGGTGATGGAACTTTGATTATAATAATGCAATTAGAATTCTGGCACCAATGCTACGTTTTTGGCTTCTAGTTATATATTATTAAGAATTTTAAATCCTACCTTATGTCTGGGCTGCTCAGCCCTATCTCTCTGGTCACCTTTTTAGAAGAGCCAGGATTATACTGTGACTGGCTCCAGAAACAGGGCCATTGCCCAGGGGCAGCCTGGGACTCTGGACATGCACAGGCACAAACCGCTCAGCTTAGACACTTTGGGCTGGCTGTTCTTTGTTGTGAGGGGGCTATTCTGTTCATTGTAGGATGTTTAGCAGCATCCCTGGCCTTTACCCACTAGATGCCTAGTCTTGACAATCAAAAATGTCTCCACACATTGCTAAATGTCCCCTGAGGAACAAAATTACCCCCAGCTGAGAACCACTGGGCTACATCATGAGAACCACTGAGCTGTAGCTCCTTCGCCCTGCCTCCATCAGATGAGAAACAGCCCACACTCCCTGGGGCCACAGGCTGTTAGAACAACCTCCCGCATTTTCATCAGCAAATCATATGCCATGTTTGCCTGTGGTAGTAAGAAACTGGGGTCCTTTTTAAAAAATATATTTTATTGATTATGCTATTACAGTTGTCCCAATTTTTCCCCCTTTAGCTCCCTCCACCTGGTACCCTCATTCCCTCCAGCAATCCTCCCCCTTAGTTCATGTCCATGGGTCGTGCATATAAGTTCTTTGGCTACTCCTTTTCCTATATTGTTCTTAACATCCCCTGTCTATTTTGTACCTACCAATTTGTACTTCTTAATCCCTGCACATTTTCCCCCACTCTACCTCTTCCCCCTCCCAGCTGATAACCCTCCAAATGATCTTCATATCTATGATGCTGTTCCTGTTCTGGTTGTTTGTTTAGTTTGTTTATTAGACTCAATTGTTGATAGTTGTGAATTTGTTGTTAATGTTCATAGATTCAATCTTCTTTTCCTTGTACAGTTCCCTTTCACATTTCAAATAATAATGGCTTGGTGATAATGAACTCCTTTAGTTTTGCCTTGTCTGGGAAGCACTTTATCTGCCCTTCAATTTAAACACTTCTTGTTAGTCCCTTCTAGACTGCCAAGTTTCTTTTGAGAAATCAGCTGACAGTCTTATGGGAACTCCTTTGTAGGTAACTATCTGCTTTTTTCTTCTTCTTTTTAAGATTCTCTCTTTAGGTCTGGCTGGTGTGGCTCAGTGGATTGAATATGAGCCTGTGAACCAAAAGGTTGCTGGTTTGATTCCCGGTCAGAGCACATGCCTGGGTCATGGGCTACATGTGAGAGGCAACCAGTTGATGTATCTCGCACATTGATGTTTCTCTTCCTCTCTTTCTCTCTCCTTGATACTCTCTAAAAATAAATAAATAAAATTTATTGACCTACTCTCTAACAATAAATAAGTAAATAAATAAATAATAAATAAAAGGTTCTCTCTTTATCTTTAAACTTTGGCATTTTAATTATGATATGTCTTGGTGTGATCCTCTTTGGTTCCAACCTGTCTGGGACTCCCTGTGCTTCCTGGACTTATATGTCTATTTCCTTCACCAAATTAGGGAAGCTTTCCGTCATTATTTTTTTCAATTAAGTTTTCAATTTCTTTCTCTTCCTCTTCTCCTGGCACCCCTATGATTTGGATGTTGGTACGTTTGAAGATGTCCCAGAGGTTCCTTAGCCTATCCTTGTTTGTTTGGGTTTTTTAAATTATTTTTTCTTCTTGTTGTTCTGATTGGATGCTTTCTTCCTTATGTTCCAAATCGTTGATTTATTCTCAGCCTCATCCCCTCCATTGTTGGTTCCCCATAGATTTTTTTTTAATTTCACTTACTGTAACCTTCATTTTTGCCTGGATCTTTTTTATGCTGTTGAAGTACCCAGTGAGTTCCTGGAGCATCCTGATAACTAGTGTTTTGAACTGTGCACTTGATAGGTTGCTTGTCTCCATTTCATTTAGTTCTTGTTTTGGAGTTTTGTTCTGTTCTTTCATTTAGGCCATATTTCTTTGTCTCCTCAGTTTGGCAGCTTCCCTGTGTTTGTTTCTGTGTATTAGGCGCAGCTGCTTTGACTGTTAGCAGCGTGGCCTGTCTGGATGAATGTGGCTTCTTGAAACCCTTGGTTGTTAGACTTCCATAAAGCTTGACTTTCTGTCGAATCTGGCTGATATTTGTTTTGTAGTCTAGTTGTAACTTTTGCTGTAATTGTGTGAGGAGATGAAGCATATTTACCTATGCTTCCCTCTTAACTGAAAGTCCTGAAACTGGTATCCTTACCTTCCTTCCCTAGTCAGGGGTCTTCCTCTTTCTTTTCTGCTGGATCCCTGGGCATTGACTGCATTGAAAATTATTTATTTTTATCCTGCATCTTGTGCATCTGCCCACTCTTTTGGAAGGAAGGAAATCCTACTTCTAGTTCCATGCCTGAAACAAAAAGCTTATCCTTCAAGTGACCCAAATAGACAGACACATACAAATACACTACTTAATTTGTATAGCAAGAAAACAAACATATCATTCACACATACACACACATGCACACACGCTATACTCAGGGCTACATGTACATGATCTCATGCTGCAGGCAAGCACTTTCCCAAATGGTCACCGATTCACTCAAACTAATAGTCTAAATGACTGTCTTCCCAGTTAGCCTGAGGGCGTAAATCATAGTCTTTTTCACGACTATATCTCTAGGACTGGACCCAGTGCCAAGTATGCAGTGGGAACTAGAACCAGTAAATATTTTTTCAAAAAAATAATTGCCATGAAATATACATAATGAATCAGTAACTATTTGCAGGCGAATAAATGACCATATTGCCCAAGGGGCAGACCTAGATTGGGGTTAACTCAGCATCATTTACACGCAGGGGTGTCCAACCTTTTGGCATCTTTGGGCCACACTGGAAGAAGAGTTGTCTTGGGCCACACATTAAATACATTATGACACATAATCACACAAAAAAAATCTCATAATGTTTTAAGTAAATTTATGACTTTGTGCTGAGCCACATACGTAGCCATCCTGGGACACATGCAGCCCGCAGGCTGCAGGTTGGACACCCCAGTTTTGCACCTTTCCTGGACTGACTATTGCTGGTTTCCCTCTAAACGTGGTGTTCAAGGGAATGGGCTCTGGAGCTGGACTTGGACTGCCTGGATTCAAATTCTAACTCTAACACTTCGCAGCTGTGGGACATTTTTTCTTCCAATTTCTTTCTGACTGATTTCTTGGCCTCTTGCTCCTATGCATTTACCAATGATCTAGAGTTTTAAAACACTCAGAATTCTGGAATTATTCTCTGGGTCATTTTTCTCCAGGATCTCTATTCCTCACATCCTGGATGCCTTATCACTTCTGAAAACAAACAGACTTTGTTCTATTCTTGTCATAGCACTTATTACTACTAGGAAATACCTTATTTATTTTTCTGTTCCTTTTTATTTTCTCTGTCCTCTTCATTTTATATAAGCTCTATTAAAGTGGAAACTTATCTACCGTCATACCTTGGTACTCGTTGGCTTCAGAACTCGTCAAAACCAGTACTCATTGTGTTTTGAATGAGAAGAAAATGTTTCAGCACTCGATGCTTGCTCAGGACTTGTCGCACTTGCTAGAACACGTATGAGTCACAATGCCACCCTCAAGAGAAAATGCTTCATCACTCCTCACTTGTTCCGCACTCGTTGGTTTTGGCACGTGTTGGCACTCATCACAAAGAGGACTGAAGTACCACTGTATTTTGTTCACCACTGAATCCCCAGGACTGGCCTAGTACTTGGTATACACAAGGTGCTCCATACGAAATAATGAATTAATAAGCAGCAGAACTGGTCAAGTGGTAAACCTGGGGCTCTGTGGCCCACTGTACTAAAAGGAAGGAGAGGCCTGATGGGAATGGGACCTGCTCTTATTGGCTCTTTGCTCTGAGTTCTGGATGCAGCTCCTGCTGGGCCCCTCCAAACACAGGTACAGAGCACTCTATCAAGTGCTGCCACACCATCATCTCATTTGAAACTCACAATACCTTGGGGGGAAATGAGGACAAGGATTACTTTCCCCAGAATGTGGAGGTTTAGAGAGCACTTTCTTCACTAAAATGGCCTTGCTCCCTGGAGAAGAATGCTGACATCCATTTTTATGGGGTCCATCCAAATCTGAACAGCGGGCCCACCTGTCCAGTAGAGACCAATTCCTCACCCTTCCCACACCACAGCCTCACTTGAGAAGAGAACTTGGAGGGCTCTTCATTCCACACAGTGCAACATCTAGGTGCCTCTGGATGTAGTGTTCAAGGCCCCTCTTAGTGTCTCTCTATCCTCTTCAGCCTCAACTTCCACCACTCTCAGACTCATGCTTTATACTCCTTCAAGCACAACTGCTTGAAGTCACGGCCGCCGCCACCACCATGGTTTCTCCATCACGTTTCTTGCTGTTTGCTATGGAGCCTTGACATGGATAGTTTTCTGCCCCAAATGTTCTTGGTCTTCCTAAAACTCACTCTTGTTTCAGAGATTTGCCACACACTTCCCCTCTGAACACCTCTAGGAGCTGAGCTGCCCTCTTTGTAAGGAGGCAGCAGTTAGCCTGGATGACTCATACCTCCTTCTGAGCTGTCATCTTAGGAGTTTGCCTAGAGCAGATCCAGGGTGGATGATGGTTTTCCTCCCCGCTCTGTGCTTTCTAGCGTTGTGTGACCTTGCACAAATATCTCCCCTCTCTGGGCCTCAGTGTCCTCCCTGGAGGATGATCTGTGTAAGGAACCCACGCACTCCCTCTGCACTGCACATTTATTTCCACAATGTTCTCATTGAACTTACTATCATCAGCTCCCCGAGTTGCAGACAGGGAAAGTGGGGATAGGAGAGACAAAGGCCGCAGGAGGCTAGGGTTACTTTTTCCACCTTTGTGTGACACAGGCTCAGTAGGGGCATCCAGCCTCTGAGAGAGGCCCAGACCCACTGCCCAAAGTCTCCCGCAGGGAAATCAGAGCTGGCTGCGAGAGTTTCAGGTTTCACTGTGCCCCAGGGCCGCGCCACGTACTCCCGGGGCAAACTGGAGCAGGATCTGGGGGAGCGGCGCTCTCCAGGGAATGCCCACGTGGCGGTGGGGGGGCCATCGCTATGCTGTTTGGCGGCAGGAGACCCCTCGGAACACCCTGCAGTTCCCGGCAGCGGGGCGCCCCCATCAGGCCCCGCCCAGGCGGCACCGAGGCCGCGGGGTGTACACTCACCGAGCCACGGTACTTCTCTAGCGACACCAACTTGCCCCGGATGTTAACAGCCTTGAAGTCGTAGAAGTCCTGCTCTCTGTGTGAGCAGGCCACAGCCGCTAGAAGCAGCCACGGTGCCACCAGTGCAGCCACCATGACTCGCTTCCGAGGTGGCTGTGTTGGGAGGGCAAAGACAAGGGTGGGAGAGGGGGGGTAACCCGGCGTGGGGGGCGGGAAGAGGCGGCTCAGGCGCCACCCGGCTGGCTAGGCAGGACGCGCCCCCTTCTTCTCCTCCGAGAGCTAGCCGTGGAGAGTCAGACTCTGGACCTCAGTTTCTTCATCATTACTATGCGAGTGCTGGGCCCAGCGCTGCGCCTTCCTGGACTGCAAAGCCGTGATTCCAGGATTCTGACCATTAAGACCACGGAGAGTTTAGTTCAACGAAGCTCTCTCACTGTCTTGTTCTGGGATGCAGCGACTTGGTAAGGAAAGGAGGCAAAAATCTGGATCTGAGATCTAGCTTGTAAATTAGAGCATTGGCCTTAGGCTTGTCATGCCACCTTTCTCGGCCTCAGTTTCTCCATCTGTTCAGTGGGGCTTGCCTGCCTTTTTGCCGCAGGTAGGTAATACAGAATGGGACCAATAGAAATACGGATGTGAAACACTTTGTCAGCTGAATGGTGCCTGCAGACTTGAGGTGATTGAATGAATGGTTCCTGAAAGGTATGGCATGGAGAAGGGGAAGAAACGGTGGAGGGCCTGTTGCACATTGGGTTCCTAGGAAGCAGAATCTGCGATGGGATTGCAGTGCAGGATGTTCATGAGGAAACACCCTGGGGATCAACATCCATGGAAGGGGGTGGCAGGAACAGGACTGGGAAGAAATCCAGAGAACCATGCAGACCCAAGGACAGTGTGGCAGCTCCACCGGTACTCGAGCTAGAATGGCTCATCAGAGTTGTCCGTAGATAAACTATATTGGCCAGTCTCTTACATCCCTGACTTCATCAGTCATTGGATGAGGGTCCATCTGGGAAGAGGTGTCACAGAAGCTAAGGTGGCCCTGTCCTTGGGTGGGCTGACAATTAAAGGCTCTCCACAGACAGCACTGGTGTCCTAAATTTTCACTGATGGAGGATCTGGGCAGCACATCATATGACTCCCACACTCAGAAAATCCTTACTGAGCACCACTAAATGCCAAGCCTGACGCTGGGCGCTGACACCATGCTAGCTGACACAGTACTAGATCTCCAGGACTGGAGCTCACAGGCTGCCATGAGAAAAGCCAGAGAGACTACAGTCATTCCACAAATATTCCTCGAGCACCTGTTCTAGGCCAGGTTCTGCTGTACGTGCCTCTTATGCAGTAATGAACAAGACAGTGTGGTTCCTACCCAGGGGACAATGGTATTTAAATAATTCATAAATAGCTCTAAAATTACTGTTGTGGTAAGTACCACCTAAACTAGCCTTGGGGATGGGGGGGGTAGGGCAGGGCACAAGGAGGCTGCTCAGAAGAAGGAAGGTTTAAGCGGAGCTCTGAAGTGTAGAAATTAGCCAGGTTGAAACAAGGAAGCACGTGCAAAGGTCCTGAGAAAGGGAAGCATGGTGCGTTGAGAAACAAGGTTGGAATTTGGTTCAAGCAGAGACAGTAGAGGCTGAGAAGAGAAGGTGTAGAGCAGGCAGGGGGCGAGGTCACACAGAATCTGGTAGGCCACATTAAAGATTATGGTCTTTAAGCGAAGAAATGAAGATTCTTTTTTTTTTTTTAAGTGGGGAGTGGCAGTGAGCTCTGTGTTATAGAAAGATCCCTCTGGCTGTTCTGTAGCAAGTAGATAGGAAGGGGCAAGAGCAGATGTGCTCCAGATGCGGGATAGAGGAAGATCTGGGGAATCTGAAGCCCAGAGGCAGTTGCTAAGCTAACAGTCAGGAAAAGCCGCCTGGAGGTGAAAACCCAGAGTTATGTCTTAAAAGAGGAATGAGAATTTTCCAGTTTGGGACTGGGAGTGGGGTGGGGCAAAGCTGTCAGCCTGAGGGAGCAGTGTCTGTGAAGCACAGAGTTCCAGAGAAGTGCTTGGCTGTTTGGGGTGAGACGGTATATGGGACAGATGTGGTTGGCGGGCTCATCAGGAGCCAGATGGAGAAGGGTCTTGAGTGACAAGCCAAGGAGCTTGAATTTTACTCTCTAGTCTGTGGTGAGCAAAGGTTTTGAAACTGAGCCTAAGATCATACAGTTAATAAGACTCAAACCCAGGCCTTTAGAGTAAGAACATGGTAACGTTTTGCACTATCAAGGTGGGCTCTTTCCTCAGGAGCAGACATCATCAAGAGAGATGGAAAACAGGAGAGAGCGTGCTCCAGGCAACAGCCAAGGCAGGAATAAAGTGTTTTTGCCCTTTCTACCCCTTCTCACTTCTCTGTTGGAGTCTTGAGCCTTTGATGGGTCCTATGGTATTAAATGGTTCCATCTTCTCTGCTTTGCCCCCTGTGAAGCTATGGGTCTCCCTTCCTGCCATCTGTCCCCTTCATTCAGCCTTGCCTTTCATGTCCCAATAACAAGGAGTTCTCAAATTCTGCTCCACACAACTCTGAGTTTTGCAGGCTTGGCTGAGCTATTCTCTGTTAAAATCCAGATAGGCAGGCATTTCTACTAAGCCGAGGGGGAAAAGTTAGTGGTGAAATGTTTCTCACTTGTAAATTTCCCTCTTGGGCCCTTCCCCCCTCCTCCTCCATTCATGCTTCAGGAACCATCTCAGATATCACCCACCTCTGCTGCTGTGTTTAATCACTCCCTCCTCTCTGTTGTCTTTGTACCTAGTACATTTTCCTGTTAGTGGGCTAATAACAATATGTTGTAGTATGGCCACCAGACTGCAAGCTCCTTGGAGCCAGGCAGAGCTGTATCTGAATCATCTTTGTGTCCCCCTGGTGCACACTAACTCAGTCAATAGTCATTTTTCTTAAACTTTCTGGTGACTTTTATTACTTGTCTATGCTAGAGTCTAATATAAGATGCTGTTGATTTTGGCCAACAGTAGTATATTTTGTCATTTTATTTTCAGTCCATTATGAAATTTTGGTGTTTCTGAAGGAGCACAGCTGTTCCCAGGAGGTCCAGCTACACAACTGGGAGACCCACAGGCACAGACAAATGCACACACAGTTGTCAGCTGAGCACCCAGAGGGTAGAGGACTCGCTTCTGGATGCCCCATAATTCCCTTTCTCGTAATAAGCTCAAAGCAACTTTTTATGAGCATTTAGAATAGTCATTAATGTTTTGTTCATTCAACAAATTGTTGAGAACCTGCTATGTACAAGACATTATTTTAAGGTCTTGGAATACATAGTTAATAACACAGACAAAAAAGACAGAAAAAAAATCTTGAACTTACATTCTAGTGGGGGGATAATAACTAAAATTTATTGTATGAAACATATACATATAGTCCAGTAGGTGATAAGTAAGGGTAGAGAATGTGTTGGTGGGGTGAGGAGGGATTACAACTTTAATTCAAGTGATCAGGAAGCCTCACTGAGAAAGTGTCATTTGAGTAAAGACCAGAAGAAAGAGAGCCAGCAATGGGGAAAACTGGAAGACGGGCAACATTCCAGGTAGAGGAAATAGCAAGTACACAGGCTCTGCAGCAAGAGCATGCACGATGTGTTTGGAGAACAGCAAAGAGGTCAGTGTAGATGGAGTGGAGTCAGTGAGGGGAAGACTAGCAAGAAATGACCTCAGAGAGGTTAACAGATGGGGAGCAGATACTGTGGGATCTTATAAGCCATTGTAAAGACATTTGCTTGGACTCTGAGTGAGATGGGGAACCACTGAAGAGTTTTAAGCAGGGGAATGATATTTCTAATTTTATTTTAACTGCAGTATTGACATGTGGAAACAGTCGGGAGGCTATTATAGTAATCCACACGAGAGAACATGTAGGCTTAGACCAGAGTGATAGCAGTAGAGGTGGTGGGAAGTGTCAGACAGAGCCTGAATATATTTTGAAAGTAGAGGCAAAAGGATTTCTTCATCGGCTGAATGAGGATAGGAGAGAAAGGGAAGAGTCACAGATGATTTTAAGATATTTGGCCAGAGTAACTGGAAGAATGAAGGCACCATTAATTGAGTTGAAGACATGTACAGGGGCAACTGGTTTGGGATGGGATGGGAAATCAAAAGCACAGTTTTGGACATGATAAGTTTGAGTGTGAAATAGCACTGGTATGCTGATAAACGTTTAACAACTGGCTCTCCAGGGAAAAGGTGTGTGCGTGTGTGCAGGTGTACCCATATATGTTTATTATAAAGGGTACTGATATAAATGATGTATAACACACAATTCACAAATAATAATAAAATATGCAATATTCCTTATTGTAAATTCCACATGGCTAATTTATTCTCACACAAAGCTTTAATTGATTTTTGCGAAACTTGTGTCTGTAGCCAACTAATGGTTGCAAGTGCTGAATGAACGAGTATAGTTCCAAGATGAATGTTGGTTGATGTTTTTTTATTTACATTAATAGTCAGATGAAAGCAAAACAATAAAGACATATTTTGGAACTTCACTAGTCAAGTGACTTTTCTGAATTGGATACTAGTATTCCAATACTAGAAGAATATTTCCTCAAATTTTTTACTTTATTTACAATGCAATAGCTACAGACCCAATACAGTCCAGATTTAATCTGCATTTCTAGTACTTTTTTCACCGCTTTCTTAAGTGTAGGCAATTAACAAAATAATAAATCAAATTCTGATTGGTAGTGTTTACCAATTTCCGTGGTATAATACTCTCGCCACAGTTGGTCTCAGAGTTACCAACATGATGGCATTGAACATGGACTTAGGAAGAGATGTGCAAGTAGCACACCATTATGTAGTAATTCCAAAGTACAGCTAGAATAGATATAAATGACCCCAAGAGCAAAGAAAATAAAATATAATAAAATAATCAGGAAGTGACAAGTTTTGAATATTACCTTTATTTTCATTTTAAAAATACTTGATTTATTTATTTTTTAGAGAGAGGGGAAGGCAGGGAGAAAGAGAGAAATAACAATGTGTGAGAGAATCATCGATTGGTTGCTTCTCTCATGCACTCCAGGGCACCTTTGATTTTAATATAATTTGTTGAATTTTAAGTTTCCATAATTTAATATTTAGCAATGGCTGCTTTTAGCAAGAGACTCAAAAATTCCTGAATATGTTACAGTTTTCTCTGCAGCTGGCTCTAGACACGGCTCCTGTCTCTAGTTAGGTTGGGTATTTGAGTCTGGACTTGGAGAAGTCTAGGTCAGAGAGAGAACTCTGGGAATGGACAGCATACCTAGTATTTCAAGCCGTGATGATGGAGAGTTGATGTAGATAGACAGGAGGACAAACGACAACTCTTGGGACTCCAACATTCAGCAATGGGGAAATGAGGAGGAGCGAGAAGAGGAGCCTGAAAAAGAGTAGCCGAGGAAGAACAAGAACCAGAAGAGTATCTTGTTATGGAGGCCAAGTGACAAATTTGTCCCAAGAAGGTCAAATGCTGCTGATAAATCTAGTAAGATTAGGACTTAGAACTGAACATTAGGTTCAGCAATTTGTCCTTCACCAATAAAAGGAATAAAACTCTTTGCTATTGGTCATGCTGTTGCCTCTGCCTGGGACTTTTTTTTTTTTTTTTTTTTTTGCTGTTATCCTGATAGCTCCCATCCTGCTTCCAGGCTTTATGGAATCTCAATAGAAAACTGAAGACACACTCAGATTAGGATAATTAGACAAAGGTTTATTTACAAAGGGATGAATTTCAACTGTGGGCAGGGTATAGAGGAAGACAAGGTATAGTTTAGGAACTAAACTCCCTTTACCTGAAGGGTTTGGGAAGAGGGAGTAGAGATAACAGGAATTGTGAAAAAGAGTTGTACTCATCAATCCATCTTGAAAGGGGAAGTTACCTTCAAAGGAGGTGTGTAGCCATACTTGCAGGGAAATACCTAGGGAATTAATTACCCAGCCCTTGCTCTCCTCCCTCTCACTGACCTCCTGCTAGGGTGTTGCCCATACCTAAGTGGAAGTAAGGAAGCCAAAGAGCCCGTGGTCTGTACAGCTTCAGTGTACAGGGCAGACAGTGGATGGGTGGACAGTGGATCTAAATTGTAAAATAGAAAGTGTCCAGCACAAAAACCCAGCTCAAAACCAACTTCTCTTTGAGGCTTTTCTGAACAGCTTCAGGTAGTTAGGGTGGAGGTTGGTGGTCAGTGGTCATAGCCAATCCTTGCAGCTGGCTGGCCTGGGTAAATCCCTCCCATTGACCTGCCAATAGCAACCAAGGCTCAACTACAAGAGGAGGGTGTACTCGGACCACACAAAGGGCACACCTCAAGTACCTAGCTTGGGTGATAGTGGAGGCTGTGCCACCAGACCCTACAGGACACCTACTGTATTAGGCCACATTACCAAGACAGGGAGTCATAGCAGCTCTACCTAATACATAGAAACAAACACAGGGAGGCTACCAAATGAGAAGACAAAGAAACATGGCCCAAATGAAAGAACAGATCAAAACTCCGGAAAAAGAACTAAATGAAATGGAGATAAACAATCTATCAGAGGCAGAGTTCAAAACACTGGTTATAAGGATGCTCAAGGAACATAGTGAGAACCTCAGCAGCATGAAAAAGATCCAGTCAGAAATAAAAGATTCACTAATTGAAATAAAGAACAATTTACAGGGAAATAACAGTAGAGTGGATGAAGCCAAGAATCAAATCAATGATTGGAACATAAGGAAGAAAAAAACAACCAGTCAGAACAACAAGAAAAAAAAAAAGAACCCAAAAACCAAGGATGGTGTAAACAGCCTCTGGGACAACTTTAAACACTCCAACATTCACATCATAGGGGTGCCAGGATGAGAACAGGAAGGGCAAGAAATAGGAAATCTATTTGAAAAAATAATGAAAGAAACCTTTCCTAATTTGATGAAGGAAATAGACATGCAGGTCCAGGAAGCACAGAGTCCCAAACAAAATTATGAAAAGAGGCCCACTCCAAGACACATTATAATTAAAATGCCCAAGGTTAAAGATAGAGTCTTAAAAGCAGCAAGAGAAAAGAAGTTAGTTACCTAGTGGGCAGTTCCCATAAGACTGTCAGCTGATTACTCAAAAGAAACTTTGCAGGCTGGAAGGGATTGGCAAGAAATATTGAAAGTGATGGAAAGCAGGGACCTACAGCCAAGATTGTTCTACCCAGCAAAGCTATCATTTAGAATCAAAGGGCAGATAAAGAGCTTCCCAGACAAGAAAAAACTAAAGGAGTTCATCTTCACCAAACCATTATTACATGAAATGTTAAAGGGACTTATTTAAGAAAAAGAAGAAGATCAAAACTATGAACAATAAAATGGCAAAAGTTACAAATCTATCAACAATTGAATCTAAAAACCAAACTAAGCAAGTAAGAAAAACAGAATCATGGATACAGAGAGCATTTCGATGGTAACGAGATGGGAAGGGAGTGTGGGGGAATGGATGAGGAGGTGAGGGGATTGAGAACTACAAATAGGTAGTTACAGAACAGCCATGGGGCTGTAAAGTACTGTATAGGAAATGGAGTAGCCAAAGAACTTATACACATGACCCATATACATGAACAATGGTGTGGGAGTCACCTGAGGGAGTGGGCAATGCTGAGTGGAGGGGGGTAGAGGGGGAAATATTGGGACAACTGTAATAGCATAATCAATAGAATATAATTTAAAAAAGAAAGAAAAAAGAAAATATCAGAGTGAGTCCCAGAGGGATAGTAAGCGTATACTTCAATCAGAGCATAGTAAGGAGATAGTATTGTGCAACAGGTGTGTGTGATCTACATGTCAAAATAAACTATTTTCTGCTGTGGATTGCATCTAACATGCTTGAAATCCACTGACCTAGAATAAGTAATAAATGTGTCTGCTTCGGTTTACTTACCTTTAAAATGGGAATACTATAATAGTACCTCCTACTTAGTGGGATTGTAATGAAGATGAAATGAAATAACATATAAAGTGGTATCTAGCACAAAGTAAATAGTCAACAGTAGCTATAAACAAAAGTTTCTTTAAAAATATATAAAATATTATCTTGTAAAATTTTATAAGATATAAAATTTATATCTTATAAATTACTACTGGATAATATTAACATTACAGATAGATAAGGACTTTTTGTCTTATTATATCTGAAGTTATTATTGTGAATGCTATGGCCTCTTTCTTTCTTTCTTTCTTTCTTTCTTTCTTTCTTTCTTTCTTTCTTTCTTTTTAAAGGTTTCATTTATTTATTTTTAGAGAAAAGGGAAGGAGAAAGGCAGGGAAACAGGATTGGTGCTGCCTGACTAGGGATCAAACCAGTGAACTTTTTGTTCACAGGCCAGTGCTCAAAACACTCAGCCACAGCAGCCAGGGCTCTACGGCCTCTTTCTTTTTCATGAGGTGCTGCTTAACACAACTCTCTGTTTAAAGGTCTGGGAGGAGGGACTCTGCAGCGCTTACTTATTTAAGTGTTCAAAGCACTTAGCCTGCACTCAATAAATATGGGCTAAAAACTTTCAATAACTGTTGTGTGACCTTGATCAAGTTGCTCCCGCTCCCACTGCTCTCTGGACTGGAGTTTCCTGTGTGTAAAGTGAAGGAGATTCTATGGAAGGCACCTCTGATTTTACAAAAATGGAGAAGTTAAGGAACTAGGGGAATGGACTTGCCCAAGTTCACATCACAAGTTAGTAGAGGCAGAGGTTACAGCTGAAGTCTCCACCCCATGGTAGAGCACTTGTTAAAAAATATATTTTGCTGATTATGCTATTACAGTTGTCCCACTTGTTCCCTCTTTGCCCCCCTCCACCTGGTTCCTTCCAGCAATCACCCCTTTAGTTCATGTCCATGGGTCATGCATATAAGTTCTTTGGCTACCCCATTTCCTATATTGTTCTTAACATCCCCCTGTCTATTTTGTACCTACCAATTTGTACCTTTTAATCCCTGCACTTTTTCCCCCATTCTTCCCCTTCTTCCTCCCAACTGATAATCCTCCAAAATGATCTCCATTATCTATGATTCTGTTCCTGTCCTGCTGGTTTGCTTAGTTTGTTTCTTATATTCAATTGTTGATAGTTGTGAATTTATTGCCATTTTAATGTTTATAGTTTTGACTTTATTTTTCTTATATAATTGCCTTTAACATTTTGTATAATAATGGCTCAGTGATGATGAACTCCTTTAGTTTTACTTTGTCTGGGGAGCACTTTATCTGCCCTCTCATTCTAAATGATAGCTTTGCTGGATAGAGTAATATAGGTTGTAAATCCTTGCTTTTCATGACTTTGAATATTTCTTGCCAATCCCTTCTAGCCTGCAAGGTTTCTTTTGAGAAATCAGCTGACAGTCTTTTGGGAACTCCTTTGTAGGTAAGTATCTTCTTTTCTCTTGCTGCTTTTAAGACTCTCTCTTTATCTTTAACCTTGGGCATTTTAATTATGATGTGTCTTGGTGTGGTCCTCTTTGGGTCCAACTTGTTTGGGACTCTCTGTGCTTCCTGGACTTATATGTCTGTTTCCTTTGCCAAATTAGGGAAGTTTTCTTTTATTATTTTTTTTTCAAATAAGTTTTCAATTTCTTGCTCTTCCTCTTCTCCTGGCACCCCTATGATTTGGATGTTGGTACGTTTGAAGATGAACCAGAGGCTCCTTAGCCTATTCTTGTTTTTTTTTATTTTTTAATTATTTTTTCTTCTTGTTGTTCTGATTGAGTGCTTTTTTCTTCCTTATGTTCCAAATCATCAATTTGATTCTCAGCCTCATCCCCTCCATTGTTGGTTCCCTGTAGATTTTTCTTTTTTTCACTTAATGTTACGTTCATTTCTGCCTGGGTCTTTTTTATGCTGTTGAAGTACCCAATGAGTTTCTGGAACATCCTTACAACTAGTGTTTTGAACTGTGCATTTGACAGGTTGATTATCTCCATTTTGTTTAGTTCTTTTTCAGGAGTTTTGATCTGTTCTTTCATTTGGGACATGTTTCTTTGTCTCCTCAATTTGGCAGCCTCTCTGTGTTTGTTTCTGTGTATAAGGTGGACCTGCTTTGATCCCTGTTTTAGTAACATGGCCTATTGTAGAAAAGGACCCTTGTAAAATGTGTAGGGTGGAGCCTTGGGTAATTGCCAGGGTGGGGCAACCCATGTCATCGTTCTGTGGCTGTATGTGGGGGACGGCTTGGAGAGTGGACAATGTTACTGCATACCCATTGGAGTTTTCCCTGGGAGGAAGCTGTGTTCCAGCACTCACCCTGTTGCCAGTCACTTCAAGTTCTCCCCTTATGCCACTGGTGTCCTTCCAGCTGTCGCCCTGGTGCACATTCCCAAAGGATGTGAGTCTGGGTGAGTGCTAAGTCCATTGCAGGCCCTTTAAGATGAGTCTCCTGAGAATCCTGCAGTTTCTTCCACCTCCCCAGCCCCCATAGAGTCTTTACAGCAAGAAGTTATGGGTACTTATCTTCCTGGCACTGGAACCCTGGGCTGGGTAGTCTCGTCTGGGGTGGAGATCGCTCCCTCCCAAGGTATCCCTCCCAATATTTACCTACCACACGTGGGTATGGGACCACCTGTTCCACATCTCCACACCTCTCTGTGCCTCTCCACCCTCTGTGCCTCTTCATGTCTGCCCCTTGGCACTTTCTATGGCCTTGTATTGTCAACTCAATTCTATAACCCTAGGGAGCAGTTAAAACAGCAAATTAGAGTGACACAGAGCAGCAGGGATAGATCTTGAAAAATATAGTGTGTTGTACAAAAGTAAATACAGGATGAGATATGTAAAATCCGGCACCATTTACATAAATGTATATAATACATACATACAATATGAAAATGCATGTTTCCCAAGAACAATATAAACAGTTACACAGTAAAGAGTTGTTCATAGGGGTAGGGAGAGTAAAGCTGAAAGGGTATAAATAAGTAAATAAAACAAGAGATGGGACTTCAAGGCTGAAGAAGACAACTGAATACTAGGTTTAACTCAACTCTCTGCACATGAGGTGAAAAAATAAAATGAAATACTATAACCTCTGCTTTCTCATGGATTTAACAGTACATATAAAATACAAAGCAAATAGGTTCTGCCATTGATTTCTAAAACTCTGCTTATCTCCTTACCTTCTCTCCTTATTTAGGTCTCAGCTTCTCTCACCTGGACTCCTGGAGTGCCTTTCTCCTCCAGTCTCCCTGCCTCCACTTTTGCTGCATCCAGTTCAGTGCCATTTTCCACAGAGCAACCAAAATAACCTTTGTCACACAAAAATCTGATCATGGCTCTCCTTTGTTTAAATGCCCTTCAGTGACTTAGTTTGTGACCAGATGATCTAGGCAGCATGGGGCAGTGGTCAAGCACACTGGATTTGGCTGCATGGGTGTGTTTCCTAGTTCTGCCACTTTCACTTTCTGTGAGATTTTAAGGAAGTTCATTAACCCGAAGTGCCTCCATTTGCTTATCTGTAGAATAGGAATAATAGCACCTACTCATTATACAGTTGGCCAATTAAATAAATGTAAACATCTGAAGTATTTCAAACAATGCATGTCACACCACAGACATTTAGCTATTATTATTTTTTTATTCCCAGGATCTCGACAGTTTAGGTCTTATGTAACCTTTCAGCCTCATTTCCTGCCTCTTCCTTCTTGTTTCCGGTGCCTGAAAGGCCCTGCCTCCTATCTCCTGTGTGGTTGATTCCCACTTGATTCAAAATCCCTTCCTCCAGGAAGCCAGGCTTCAGTCCCCTTGCCACAGATGGGGTGCAGTCTATGCAGAGTCCTTTCTCAGTACTCCTCAGACCCGTGTTGTAAATTTCTCTTCAGTTTCTGTTCTCTGTTTGCCTAACACACAGTGCCTTGTATATGATAGGTATTCAGTAAATATTTTTGTCAAAAAACTTTCTATTGGTGAATAATACACACACAGAAAAATGAACATATCATAAGCATACAGTCTTGATAAATTTTGGCACTGTGAACACACCAGGTTACTTGCACCCAGATCTATAAACAGAACATTTCCAGGACTGGAAACCGTCCTCATGACTACCTTCCAAACCTCCAGTCCTGACTTCTGACAGCATAGATTACTTTTGCCTGTTTTTGTGCTTTATCTAAATGGAATCAAATAGAATATACTCTTTTATATCTGGCTTTTTTCATTCATCATATGTTTTACTCATCAGTATTCCAAATTTTTGTGTATAGTTGTGGATTGTTCGTGCTCATGCTGTGTGTATGCTATTCAAGTGTGTGAATATGCTGTAACTCATCTATCCATTCTATTGTTAATGGGCACTCAATAAATATTTCTTGAATGAATGAAGAAGTCTGTCCATTCTGCTATATCATGAGTTTCTTGATGAAAGAGGCAGGATTTTATTCATCTCTAAATCCCCAGTATCTAGCACAGGGCCTGGCACTTGGTGGGAGCTCAGTGAGTATTTGAGGAATGACTTGATGCATGATTCCCCTGAGATTTTTGTAATTAAACTGGTCATTTCCCCTCTGTGGGGCCCCAGCTTCAGATCCCTGGGTGATGCAGGTGAGTTGCTAGGCAACAGCATGAGGTTGGCTCTGGGGTCACAGTGGAGAGTGTGCTGCGGGGGCGGAGGTAATTGGAAACACTTCTATTCAGCAGCCTCTGAACTGCCTCTGGTTTCTTCCCTCCGGCCCATCCCCCACACAGCTGCAGGAGGGATATTTCTAAAACAGGCACCAGACCACCACACTCCCCTATTTTCCAAAACCTTTGGGCTCTCAGTTGAAGAAACAAAGGTTTAGAGATTTTAAATAACTTGCCCAATGTCAGTGTAACAAGTAAAGTGCAGAGCTAAACGCAAGTTTGTCTGATTCCAAAAACCAAGCCATCTTTAGTATTTTTATTTCGGACAAGTTGAATTTGGGGTGCCCACAGGTCATCAGGTGGAGAGGTCCAGGCGCCCACGGGTTGGTTACATTGCTGCCCTCCCGATCAGAGCCTTCCATGGAGTAGGTGCTTCAGCAACAAACAAGAACCGAAGGCTAGGAGACTAATTCACTGTGCGAGAAGGGGTGACTGAAGGTTCCCTCCAGTTCGATATGTGGGGTTCCGATTGGTGGACTTTGACCCAGAGGGCAGCTTCTCTGCCTGACCTCCCTGGACCCACCAGTGTACACCAGACCTAACCCAGACTGGAAAAACTAAGGATGGCTATCAGGAAAGGGTTTCAAGGCAAAGGAACGTTTGTGAACAATGAGCAGATCGGGGGGAGGCGAGGAATGTGATGGAGGCAGTTAAAATGCCTGGAAGTGTAAGTTTAGGAGAGATTTAATAATCTGGCTGAGGCCTGCTTTCCTGGGTGAAATTACAGTTCTTTCAAGCATTCATTCATTTATTTATTCCACAAATATTTCTTGGTCGAGCTGTGTCCTCTATGTTTCAACCACAGTGCACTTCTCACTGCTCTCTCCCTCCAACCTTTAAATATAGGCACAGGGCTCTGGGAGACCATGGTAGTAAGTCTTAGTCTAGATGTGGGATGGAGAAAGGGCCTGTGAGGGAATGCTCCCAGGAGAGAGTGTCATCCAAACTGATACCAGAAGGCTGTGTGGTGTTAGGCCAGGGAGGGGCAGTAGGAACTGGTCTTTGTGGAGGAACCACATGTATAAAGGCTCAGAGGCAAGACAGCATAGTGCATTTGGATAACTGGAAGGAGCTTCTCATGGCAAATTTGTACACACACTTCAAGTTTCCATTCAAACACGTCCCCTGTCCTTATCCCAGGGAGACTCCCATCCTCCCCTGTTCCTTGAAGGCTCACAATGTCTTAGAGGATTCATCGCATTATATGGCCATTTACCTGGTTTGTAGTAGTATGTGTGCATTTGTCTGTTCTTCTAAAGACAGAAGTTCCATGAGGGCAGGAAACTATGTCTGATTTTGCTTTGTGACAGCAACTATTAATTAGTGGCTCTTGATAAATATTGTGAATGACTGAATTAATTATTTGCCTGTCTTTCTACTCCACTGAATTATGAGTTGCTCAAAGGCAGGGATCCTATCTAATTCATTTCTAAGAAATCTCTTAGCTTTTGAGTATAGTGGGGAGTGCGTAGGCTCTGAGAGCCGGATGGTCAAATGTCAGCTGAACCATGTACTAGCTGTGTGACTTTAATTTTCCTTGCCTTCAGTTTCCCAGTCCTCAGTGCAGCAATAGTTCCATCCTCGCAGGGTTTCTATGAGGGTTGAATGCAAAAACGTATATAAAGTACTTGGCACACAGTAAATGCTTGTTGAATGAATGGGCAGATAGGTGGTATAGCAGTGGCTAAAGAGAAGATACAGGAGAAGAAAAACAAGGAAAAAACAATACCCTTAGTCCCGATGAAGAAGGAGATGTAGAAGGATTCTCCTCCCCCTCCCCTCATTGGAAAATAGCATAGAGCTGTCCCTTCCACTCAGGGACCCCAAATTCCAATCTAGAACCCACTAATTCAGTGTTGGATGCTCAGCCTCCCTTAGCCCTTCCTACTTTCCCCCCATCCTTTTGTTCCCTTCCTTGTATCATTTGTGAGTACCTGTCCATCTCCTCCACAGGCTAGAAGTCCTTGGGGAGTGAGGATCAGGATGGATTAATACCCTTGGCTTCTCAGTGCTTCCTACAATGGGCACATGGGGAGTGGTTCTCATTAATCACATGTGAAGTAGAAATACAAAGAATAATGAGTCTGAATAATACATTCAGAATAATTACAGACTCTAATTTAACTCAAAGACAACCCATTAAATTTTTTTTTCTTTCCTGGTAGCAATTTTCTATTTGGGGCCAGTGACTTGATTTATTGAAAGACCTTAAAGTGCTGTCAATCTGAGCCAAAGGAGGTTCAAAAAGCCTTTTCTTGGCAGGAACTCAATCCTTTCTATTATGTCACTTTCTTTAAACAAAAAAGGATTTTTAAAAAATCTTTTTTAATTGATTCTCTGTAAACACTCAAGGAAAGAATGTCCGTCCTGTGGCTGGGCTGTGATTGATTCTAAGAATAAAGTGGAGGTCTCTTAATTGTAAAGACATGAAATGCCTGAACCTTTCTTCCTATGTATTTAGTGTAATTGGCAATAATTTTCCCCTCCCCCACTCCCTGATTGAGAGACAGCTCACTTCCGATTAGAAGAAAACCAGATCGCTAACCTGGGAACCTGAGTCTTGGAAAGAGTTTATTTCACCAGTGTGTGCTTCCAGAGGGAGCGGAAGGCAGGAAGCCTGTGTTTTCTCTCTGCTTCAGTCCACCTGTACCTGGACTTATCACCCTGTTTGTGATTGGCTTCAGCTCTCTGCCCTCTCTACTGGGACACTTTGCAGTCTTTGAAATATTGGGACAGATGTTTCCTGTGGAAAATATCCCCCAGGGCTGCCCTTTTGTTATATTGGTTTCTGGAAGCAGTACCAAAGGTTTGAAGCTGGGCCCCAGATCGAGATACTAGGAGGTATATTGAGGTTGAGGGATCTGTTGTGACATTAGAAAATTTCTTCTTTGATGTTTCTTTGCATTGCCAACAATTAAAAACTCTTCTTTTCTTCAGCAAGTAAGCTTTTAAATTTGTCAAACTCTTGGCTGTACCATTTATTAACTGTATAGGTTTGGGCAAGTTGCCTACTATCTCTGAAACTCAATTCCCTTTTCTAAAAAAGAAATTAATTTTTTTTGGAAATAACAGTTCCCATCTCCAAGGGCTATTATGTAACAGAGAGAAAAGGTATGTGAGAATCCTGGCACATAGTAACCATGAATAAATTTTAACTCCTGTAGAGCCAAAGGCTCAGTTCTGCCCAGTTTCTGAGCTAATCCTGACCAATGTAGGGTCAGGCTGTCTCACCTCTAGTGGCAAGTGGGCCCGAGAATTAGACCTGGTTTGGCCAAATGTGAACCCTGGTTCAGTTTGTATGACTGATATTCAGCTGCAATTCTCTCACTTAATATACCTGTCCCATGGTTGGCAGCCCACATAAATCCTACTAATCCTAATCCAGGAAGTGAGTAGGGGAGGGATCCTGCTCCTTATTTTAGATACTGGCTGGTGCACAGATGTGTATAGAATGACAACCCAGAACCACAATGTTCCTCCCATCAGACTCTTATCAGTGTCACTTGCTGCCTAGACTCTGGCTGCCATGTCTACCTGCTAAACGGGAGCTTCTTGCCACCATACCACCTATCCACAGCATAGCTGAGCTCTCACGCTCTGAACATTGTGCATTGGCCCAAGAAGATCTTCAGCCTTCTCCTCACTAGATGTCTACTTCTCTCTTCCCCTAGTCCCCCATCCCCTCCAAAAGAAGAAAGGGATTAACATTTATTGGATGCTAGGCAGCTTTATATATGCATTCTTAATTTAATCCTAAATATATGAGATAGGTATTGTTTTTCATTTTTATTCCAAAGATGAGAAAACTGAGGCTCAGAATGGTTGTATAATTTGCTCAGAAACATATGTCAAGAAAGGGATGGGGTAAGGCTTTGAACCTAGATCTCTGCACCAAAGTCCATCTTCTCTCATTAGAAACTTAGAGTCCCTTCTGAGACCTTCAGTCTTGGGGCCCATGTAAACACTTTCACTGGAGCTAGGGAATTCCTCTAGCTTCCCTTCCTACCAGCTGCTTCTCACCTCCTAGTTCATTCTTTTCTAGGGTCCTGCTTGGCTTTACATCTCAACTCTTCCTTCTTGTCTTACTCATTTGCATATAGCAATCCCGTTCCAATGCCTGCTTTGTGACTGACTAGGAAGTGTTTGATCAATCACTTAATGCACAGGATTTATATTAATTTGCTAGGGGTGCCACAACAAAATACTACAGACTGGGTAGCTTAAACAACAGTAATTAATTTTCTCACAGTTCTGGAGGCTAGAATTCAAGATCAAGGTGTCCAGGTTTGCTTTCTCCTGAGGCCTTTCTCCTTGGCTTACAGTGGCTGCCTTCTCTCTGTGTCCTCACCTGGTTGTTCCTCTATGCATAGGTGTCTCTGATGTGTCGGTGTGCCTAAATTTCCTCTCATAAGTTATGCCAGTTAGATTAGATTAGGCTCATCTTAACGGCCTCATTTTAATTTACCTCTTCAAAGGCCCTGTTTCCAAATACAGTCATTCTGAGGTACTGGGGGTCAGGGTTTCAACATATGAATTTTGTTGGGGGTTGGGAAGAGGGAGACATGATTCAGCCCGTACCAGGAAGTTCTAAGGAGTAAACAACAGAAACGGACTCTTAATGATTTCAGCAGAAGAAAATTATTAAAAGGGCACTGAGGATTTTACAAAATCATAAGGCAGCCTTGGAACCAGTAAGGCATGTGAGAGGTGAGTGAGGCAGTGAGTAATTAGCCCTCAACTCAAATCATACCACCAAACAGTCTGGTGAGGACATTGCTGCCATGACCAGTGACTCTACCCTCCCTGCATCCTGCAGGCTGCCACTGCCCCTGGTGAACTTGGCGTGCCCGCTGCTGCTACCTCTCTGCCACTAGAATGGATTCTCTAAGGCCCCTGTTCATCTGAGTCAACAGCTGTGTGGAGGAGAGAATGTTCCATGAAATGACTGCTGCCAGACCCTTGAGCTAGATCCAGCTACATCCAAGCCAGAACAGGTTGCTTCTCCTAAATTATCCCCTCAGAGTCTGTTTGACGAACCCCTCCCCTAAGCCCCAGGCATGCTGGTTCCTGGAATCTGTCCTTGCCTGCCCCAGGCAAGCACTGTCCCCTTATCTGGAGCAGGTCTCGTCCCATACACCCTGCCCTGTTCTGTGCAATTCTTTAGTGACTGTGATGTGACATGGAGGATATCCAAGGTGCTCCTTGCATATAAGTTCCCTTAATAAGCTTTTTTCCTTCCTGAATAAGCTCCTGACATAAAGCTGGAGCTGTTAGCCTCTTTCTTTGGTCTCGTGGCCCTGGGAAGTTTTCCTAGCAAAATCCTGATTCTAAGTTTAAGGTGGGTATATCTGGTTGGAGGACACATGTTCTTGCTTACCTGCAAGGGAGGCTGGAAAAACAAGCATCATATGTTTTCTGCTTCTGTATTAGCCTCTGCTTTACACCAGAACTCAAATAAGGAGGAGGTTTAGATGTGGGACACTGAGAATGACAAGTGTTCACTACACTCAGCAAATAGTTATTGAACTTTTAATATCATGCCTCGGAAATACAAAGATGACCAGCATCTGCCTTCAAGAATTCCAAGTCTGGTGTGGTGGGAGACAGACAATTTGAACAAACTGTAATGATGATCACTATAGAGGAAAGCAGAGGGGGCTATGGGATTCCAGAGAAGAGAAACTATTGTCAGAAAAGATCAGGGAAGATATTCTGGGAAAGATGACATCTGAGACCTGAAGGACAAAAGGCATTAGCTAACTAAGAATTACACCCTCCCCACTAAGTCCCAGGTGCCTGTTTTCAAAGCCTCAGATATGAAGCACTTTGCTTGGCACCTGGCATTCAGTTTAGAGTTGTAGATACCATTGGCCAGGGACCACAGCCTCCTGATTTGAGGGCAGAAAAAACATATCCCCATATACACAGAGTACATTCATTCCTTCATTAATATTACCAGTCTCTTTTGGAAGTTTCTAGAACTGCCCAGCTCTGTGCTAGGTAGAGATAGGAGATGAAAAGAGAGAAGCCGTGGTCTGTGCCCTTCAGGAATTTACAATCTGGGGATGAGGGAAAAAGGCCTGCAGTAGGGCTAAGGATGTGGCCTGAGCAAGGTCCACTGGCCACTCAGACTCATTCCCATGGACTGGCATTTCCATGGTCCAGCATCCTGACAGGCTCAGAGCCCTGATTTTGTGCCACATGAGGAGTGGATGCATTTCTCAGATTAGAGACATATCCAGATTAGAGATATAACCTCAGACTCACATTAACAAGGCTCACTGTGAATAATGCATAAACCAGTTCATTTATTAATTTGCAAAAAGAAAGTATTACTTGTAAAGCCAATTTAATTTGAGGAGCAGACCAGAACACTCACATCAGAAGATCAGCGCATTTGCTCTCTCCCTCTGAGCACATCACATGGGAACCAAGTATTGAAGGTGGGAGGGTAGGCTTGGAATCAGAGCAAGGGATGTGAGTCAATCTCAGAAGAGACCTCTCTGTCAGTGAGTTTCGACATCCCGTTCACTTCAGCTGTGTTTCTTAACACTGACTGCAGGTTAGATTCATTTGGAGGAGACTTCTTCTTTTTTAAAAATATTTTATTTATTTATTTTTAGAGAGAGGGGAGGGAGAGAGAAAGAGAGGGAGAGAAACATCCATGTGTAAGAGAATCATTGACTGGTTGCCTCTTGCATGCCCCCAGCTAGGGACCTGGCCCTCAACCCAAGCATGTGCCCTGATTGGGAATCAAATCAGCAACCTCGGTTCATAGGCTGATGCTCCATCCACTGAATCACTCCAGCAAGGGCAGGGGAGACTTCTTAAGTACTCATGGCCCATTCTCTGAGATTCTGATCCAGTCGATCTGTGGTAAAGCTGAAATAGGAATCTTCTGTTTACAGAGGCTGTGGCAAGTCTAACATGGCGCAAAGGGCTGTCCTCTGGGTGTTGTCAAGAAAACTATGATGTTTATGTCTCTTAGCTTCTCCCCGCAGGACAGCTCCTGGAGAGACACTTGGCACTTTCCCTTTTTAAGGTCCCATGGTTGACCATCCTCTCCTATTCTCTAAACAGGATGTATTTTAATTGATATGGTTTCCACTTATTAAATTACTGTTATTAAAGCAGAGAGGGAGGGGAGAGAGAGAGATTTGTGGTTCTGCTTATGTATGCATTCATGGGTGGATTCTTGTGTGCGCCCTGATCGGGGACCACACACACAACTTTGGTGTGTCAGGACAACACTCTAACTAACTGAGCCACCTGAGCAGGGCCTACGTGATGTTTCTGTTTGAATAAAGAATTCTTTCTTCATCTTTGAAATTTAGTAATTTGACCAGGATTAATCTCTTTTATTATTATTTATTATTTGCTATAATTTGATGAACAACCTCAGGTTAAGGCCCTGTCACTTTCAGGGTGTAATTTTTCTCACAATGAGGGAGATAAAGAGTCCTTTTAGCTTTGTCAGTTTATGTTTCTCTGACTGGATTCATGAATGAACAAGCACCAGTAGATTCCATTTTATATGGGCTGTTAAGCAAGAAGATGTATAAAAACTGAGTTTGAAGAATTGCTTATAGAGATTGTAGCAGGACTTCAAGTTCTTGCGGGAAGATGGACTAGAGCAACCATGTTCAAGGTCCTTTTAAGTCCTATAAGTAAATTTAGGATAATGATGCCTTGTTATGTTTCTGTAACCGTGGGCCCAGCTGGCTAAAGTTTGATGTTTCGAAGAAGTTTAGAGTAAGGATGTATCTGTAAGCCCTTCTAACCCAGTGCTATCATTGTGCACATTGGCAACTGGGTGCTCAGAGAGGGGGCATGACTTCTACAAGGTCATACAGTGAGTTAGTGGTGCAGCAACGACTGGAATCAGACTTTCGAATTTGTAATTTACACTTTCTTCTCCACAGTATATTAGAATAGGTCTACTACCAGGGTGTCCAACCCACGGCCCATGGGCTGCAGGCAGCCCAGGGTGGCCATGAATGCGGCCCATCACAAAAGTGTAAATTTATTTAAAACAATGAGTTTTTTTTTTGTGTGTGTGATTACATGTTGTACTGTATTTACTGTGTGGCCCAGAGATGCCAAAAGGTTGGACCCTGTAACTAGACCTGCGGTAGGCCCACTAGATTGATACTGCCTTTCCATGATGAACTGACAACAATAGGTCATCTGTCTTTTTAGTGGGAGTCTCTGGATACTTCAAGTGGGGGCAAGGAGAAAGAATGAAAGTGCTCAGATGCCCTCCTCTTGCATCAACAAAACATCTTGCATAAGATGCAAAACATCTTGCATAAGTAAGATGTTTTCAAATCTTACTTATCCTTAAAATGACAGTCCAAGTTCCTTGTCCTCTATGAAGCACTTTGATGCCGGAGTTTGAGAAGAGGTTGCCCTCTACTCTATCCATCCGTACATCCATTTATTTAACAACTACTCAGTGAACATCTTCTTTGAGCAAGGCTGTCAGCTGGTGATTCATCAATGAAACAGTCATGTCTACATTTTCATGGAGCTACCAGGGCAGGAATAAAGGCAATTATGATGCAGTGTGATAAACAGCCCCCCAAGGCCCTCACAGAAACCTTGTCAGACTTCTATTTGGAAGTTTCTCCTAGCTATACTCATCAACTCTGTTGGTGATGGATTTCAGTTAGAGTCAAATGGTAAGTTTTTCAGTAAATAATAAAGTGACACGTTATAAAACTTATACTATTAATAGAAAAATCATAAAACTGTAAGAACTTAAATTTCAACTGTGTATACTAGACTTACTGTTTTCCCTAAGTTATTTCCTGAATAAGGTCTAAACTTAGAAAATGCAAAGTGAATTTGAAAACTAGCACATTGCAAATAAAACTGTAGGAATATGAAGAGATTACAAAATGATCCCAGAGGTAAGTTACTAACTACAAGCACAGCTATTATGAAGCAGATTAGAAATAAAATATAAAACTAGAACAAAGAAAGAAACTAAAAGAAGACAACTTACCACGCTGATGCACCTACACAATGTGCAAGTGTCATTCACAAAGAACAGTTGATAGAGAAAGAGAGTGGCTGGCCATTCATTAAAACTCTGCCCCTGTGTTTGTCAAAAGAGAGCACCGTATGAACGTGACAGTTATAATGTCCCTAAGGTGTGCACTGGGCAAACAACTTTGCTTTTTCCTTAGGCAACTGCCTACCACCTATTAAGAACTATGAATGGCTAACAATAATCTTTATAGTTCTATGGCTCTTAGAAAAAAAATACAAAGAATTTGTCACACAAAAAGCTACTATTAAGACAATTGTTAAAATGAACAAACCATAACTCTATATATCAACATGATTACAACTCAAAAATAAATGTCAAAATAACCTCAAGTTACAGAAATACATTTACAGTATGAATTATTTCTATAATGTTAAAAAAGCATGCAAAGTATTAGGAACAACTCTTGTTTTTTAAAAAATATGTATGCAAATAGATAAATAAATATGGATATGTATGTATGTGTGGGTTAATATACATACAAATATTTCCTTGCTTTAGAAGGGTCTAGAAGCAGTGATACTCCAATAGCATTGATTGCATCGAGTATCCAAATCTTGGATTCTAAATACCAATCTTCAATACAAAGAATCCTCATCCTTGGAGAAATGATTGATTCTAAGGCTGTGGCAAGGAAAATGCAAGATGAGCCTGGAACATCTTGTGGTGCCAGGGTAGAGACATACGAAAAAATATTCCCTGGCTGGTGTGGCTCAGTGGATTGAGTGCTGGCCTGCGAAGCAAAGTGTTGATGGTTCAATTCCCAGTCAGGTTACATGCCTGGGTTGCAGGCCAGGTCCCCAGTTGGGGACACGCAAGAGGCAACCATTGATGTCTCTTTCCCTCTCTTTCTCCCTCCCTTCCCCTCTCTTGGGGGAAAAAAAGAGAAAAAAGACACAGAAGCCAATCAAAGATCTCCCAATGGCCAAAGCTGCAACAATTTGAGTAACAAAATAACCACAGTACTGGATTATAAGCCAAAGAATGAAATACATATCAGTAAGTCCTTACTGATATAAATAAATGATTGTATAAACAAACAAATGAGGGAGAAGAAACAAACTTTACTTACGGAAGAATTTCAATTAATAAAAATGGAAGGAATTAGGGAAATGAAAAATCGCCATTAGAGCATCATAGTATTAATTGCAACAGTCAAGATCCAATAATGAATACTATAATTAGTGAATGAAAGTTCAAGGTAAAACAAGATATTTTCATAGCTTCAACTTGTATCCCCCCAAATATTATTTTCACAAAAGGAAAAATAGAAGGTTTACCATGGAGAAACCTGTCAGCCTGTCCTTGATCAAGTGACCCAGGTCACTATCACAAGTAATAAGATGTACTGATAATGTGTACCCACCGACTCGATGCACTGACTAGGGCACGTAGCTTTTGTGATATTCTTCCCCCAAAGTTACAGCCTTAATCTAATCATGAGACAAACCCAAACTGAGGAACATTCTACCAAATACCTGACCAGCACTCTTCAAAAGTGTCAAGGTCATTGTAGAAGAGGAAAAACTAAGGAGTTGCCTCAGGTTGAAGGGGACTAAGGAGACATGACAACTAATTGCAATGTAGAGTCCCAGCTCGGATTCTAGAATAGAAAAAGAATATTAGTGAAAAAACTGGTGAATTCTGAATAAAGATTTTAGTTTAATGAATAGTACTGCATACAAGTTACAATACTTCCTTAGTTGTGATATCTGTACCATGATTGTCCAATATGTTAACCTTCAGAAGAGTTGGGTACGTGGAATGATCTGTGCTATTTTTAAAACTCTGCCATTAATTGTAAGTTATTTCAAATTAAAGAGTTAAAAATAAGAACTGATACTATATATTACTCAGATGTACAAATATTCATTGAAAGTCTAGAAGCTTACTTAGGAGTGAAAAACACCAAATTCATGATAGTGAATATGTCTGGTTGCTGAGGGAGGGGAAGAAAGGGTCAGACAACTGTGGAGGAGTATAGAATGGCTTCAATTTTATTGGACATGTTTTATTTCTTCACTGTACCATGGGAGTACAAGACTTCATTTTATTATTTTCTATTTTTTATATGAACTGTTACATTAAAATGGAATGTATAATTTAATGTCAAAATGATCATTTGTGATAAAGTCTTACCTTATTCCTTTGCACAGATTTACCCCTGAACAATAGCCAAAACTTAAGTCACCCTCCGCTTACTCCTGCCCTTGACTTCAGGCCAGGAAGGTGAGTTAGGGAAGATTGTAAAGGACATTGGATGCTTGCACTTCATACTGAGAGTAATGAGAAGCTGTTAAAAGGTTTTAAGCAGGGGAGGGATGTGGTCATATTTGTGTTTTAAGAATATGATTCTGTCTACAATACAGGAGAAATTGAATGGGGGTTGAGGGTAGAAGGAAAGAGATAAAATGGGAAGCTGTTGCAGTAGCCCAAAGATGAGTGTACAGGGTCTAAACCAAGGCTGTGTTGGTGGGAATAGTGAGAAGAAAAAGATTTAGAAAACAAAAAGAAGAACTGAGAGGGAAACAGAAGCAACAAGACTAGGAGAGTGATTGGATGTGCGATGAGAAGGAAGACCCCAAGGATGCCTCCTCTGAACCTCCTCAGAAATGCTCTGTGTACATTTAATTATTTGGCATTTAGCTATGGTTGTTTTGCTTTTTGTGTTTATCATTTGTCTCCTCAATATACTGGGAGTTCATTGAGGATAGGAACTGTCTTTTTTTTTGGCTCTTCCACACCACCCAGCCGCTTACCTTGTGCCAGAGCTTACTGGAGAGGTAAGCTGGTAGGAGCTGGAGAGGTGCTGAGGAGATGATCTGGGCCAGGAGCAATAACACTCTCATGTTCTGGGCAGCGCTGTTGAAGAAAGGCAAATCCTGGGGCTGGCAGTTTAAGGTGAGCCTTTGGCCAACCAGGAAGGGGGGCCTGGAAGAAGAGTTGAGTTGAAAGCTGGTATAGGAATAAGTTCATGAGGAGATTTTGATAACAAAAAGAGGGTCACTAGAAATAGTTCAAGAACAGAGGGAAAAAAGTATTGTGCGCAGAGGTCCATGTACATTTTCTTGGATAAGATATTGTTCTTCAACTGTTGGCTCTGCTGAGCAACAACCCTGATTTTTAACGGTGCATAGGAAATGTTTCTAATACTAAATGGTGATTCACTGGTTTGATTTAATTAGTCCCAATCTTACATAGCACCACACAGAGACTTCTGAAAGCTGGGATGCTAAAATTATACCAAAACCAAATATTAACACTTTATTAATTTATTTAGTAACTCATTCAAAATAATTTTTACCAAGCATCTGTTATCTTGCAGGCTCTATTCCAAGAGTTGAATTATGTAACTTATGATCCACTGAAGAGACAATGATAAAGTATTGCAAGTGTGATAAATGACCCAAATGAGAAATATGGAGTACTATAGGACCATGTAATAGGGAGGTGTGAACTTGTCTTCTGGTTGAGGAAGGCTTCCTTCAGCAGTAATGTTGAAGTGAAATCTGCAGGATGAGCAGGAGCTAATTAGATGAAGAGCTGGGGAAACGAGTGGGAAGAGATAGAGTGGTGCTGGCATGTGGGAAGGTCCAGTGGATTTAAGGAGCCAAATTTTGTTCAGGGAACTGAAAGGTATGTATTGGCCGGAGTACAGAGTATAGGACATGAGACAAAGCTGAGAGGCTGCTGGAGGTCAGCTCATTTAAAACTTTATGGTCATGTTGGAGTATTCATATATCTTCGCTCTGGGACTGGCTTTGTTCTAGGTACTAGGGAGACATAGACTTGAATCAGGCTTTAAAGTACTTTAATCCCAGGATTGATCAGGTGGGGTAGAGACACTTGGACAATGGCAGTGCAGCATGATAAACATGATGGTGGAGGTGAGAAGAGATTTTCATGGAAATTCACAGGAGAGGTACTTAAGGAATGAAAGTATTTCATCATATTGCCTTTTATGTTATTTCATACTGATTCCAAACTCAGATCAGTCAATTGCAGGACTAAGTTTAGATTAACGTTATTTTTAGGCACACATAAAAATGGTTTAGCCACTTAGGCAATCAAGCAATTCTAGTATAGTTTTTGCTCATGACCTATGTACTACATCTTCCTTTCCTTTTCATAAACTCTCATTCATCCTTTAAGATGTGATTGAATTGCCCCCCTCCCAATTTACTCCAGATAGAGTTAGAAATCTTTCCCTCTGTGCCCCTGGAGGACCCTGGGCTTTCTGGGATAAAAGTGCATAAACTCTACAGCATGTGTAGCCTGCACAAGACTGAGCATAAAATGCTTAAAAATAACTCTTTCCCTTCTCTGACCTTGCAGTTGCTGTAGCCAGCAAATGTAGGAGTGGGGGTCGGGGGATATTTATTAGATTACACAGAATGTCTCAGGCCACTCATGTTTCTCTGGATATTCATTTTAACCTTGGATCTTCCCACCAGCTTATTGCTTTCTCTGAAAACAACAACAGAAAGTTCAAAATACTCCCTTCACTGTAGCGAAGGATACAAGTGAGTAGAAAATGCAACACAGACAAGACACGTGACAAAAAGAGTGAGGATTTTCTAGAGTCAGACAGAGTCATATTCATAAGAGAAACATCATTTCAGGGGTCAATAAGGAATAAGAGGACAGAGTTTTGCAGGCTCATTGAAGGAAGCAAACATCCTCAGAAATATGAGTAAGTCTGTACTTAAAGTAAACCATGGGGATTTAGATTAAGGGCCCCAGACAGAAGAGAATCAACAGATCTTGGATAGTGCAAGAAGGAAAGCTGAAATTGAACTTGAGGCATTCACATTGGTTAAGAGCTTTCACTATTTTGTTTTCTCTTTTTAGGAGGGAGGAACTGAAAGTTTAAACCAGAACCTGCTATACTGTCTTTGAATATTTTCATATAGATTGATGTGTAAGTCAACAGGCAGTAAACTGTATATTCCCATTTCAGTCTCTCTCAGTGAACCCTTTTGTGACCTTCATAAAATCTTGAATTAAAGACTCCCTCTGTGTATGATCTATAGATAGCAATCTGGGTGGCTAGACCCTACCTAATGTGCAGTCAAAATTCTGACTCCCAGAGTGGGCAAAAAAGGGAGAAAACCTTTTTTATTCTGAGTGTAATATGTAGAACACAAACTTTCTGACAATTCTGAGGATGTTCAGAGTTCTTGTTTGTGAAACTGATTAAGAGCTGGATTCTGGATAGGAGGAATTTATAGCAACATTATGTCCCAGATTTATGAGTACAGCCCAGATTTCAAAAACCCTATCTTGTCATGACTATAAGTATGCTTATATACTTGTGCTTTCATCTATCTTAATTTGAATAGAAAGGAAACTATGAGCACAATATAACTGATCCTTTCTTGGACTTTATGATAAGGGTAAATACCAGGAGAAAGTCATACTTGGATTTAGAGGGATATCAGTGCTCTATTAAGAGTATTCCTTGGTAAAAGCTATCTTCAGTATGAAAGAGGCTGGGAGGAACTCCTGCAAAATTGAGGATGTTTGTTTGTGCCATTTGGAGTGAGTAAAAAAGCCCAGGGGAGAGAAGTTCGGGGACAAAATAGAGAGAGGCTGCTCCCAGTGAAGGTCAGCTATGTCCCCTTTGAAGAAGAGGAAAGGGCTGAAAGTTCGAGAGAACCAGAAGATAAATAGAGATAGGTAGAGGTAGAGGTAGAGAGGTAGGGGTAGAGAGTTTGGGGTAGAGAGGTAGGGGTAGAGAGTTTGGGGTAGAGAGGTAGGGGTAGAGAGAGAGGGGTAGAGAGAGGGGTAGAGAGAAAGAGAGAACGAGAATGGGAGAAATAGAGAATAGCATTAAAAGAAGCTTAGAAAAAAACTTACAGGACAGACTCAGGAGGGTGAGAGGAACAGGTGGGTGAGAATAAGAGCAGAAAAGAAAGTGAGACTGAGAATGGGGTGAGGAAAGCTAGAGCAAGCAAGCAAGTATGTTTGAATGAAAGAGACAAAGGAAAAACTGGAAGTTTCTTTTAAGGTTGTGGAAGTCTGGAGAACCTCAGAGGAGTGTTGGGGGAGATCTAAGGCCAGGAAAGGAAAGGATTCTGGAACTGAACCAAGGGCAGTCCAAACACGAAAAGGTCAGAGCTGCATATACCATCTGCTAGAATTGGTAATCCCTCTGGGAATCCCTTAGACAGCCTCCCCTCCAAACCTGTAAGTAATCCTGAGTTACATTATCTGGGGAACTTTGGAGACCCAGCAAGATGTTTTACTGATGTTGCCTAACATTAAGGAAATAGCTCCCTAAAATATTGTTGGCTTGCAAGGTGGGGGTAGTTAGCTGCTGAAAAGGTTCTTAGGGGACATAAAAGTAAATAAAGTGTGGTAAGTTCCCCCTTCCAAAATCTGGGACTTCTGTGCTACCAGCCAGTATTTTTTTTTTTTTTTTGAAGGAAACTACATTTGTAGATATCGTGGCCTTTGCTCCGAGATTCTGAGAAGCCTATCATTTTTGAAGCTTGAAAATGTTTAGCTGGTTTTCTTTCCCACAAAATAGTGGAAATGGAATTTAGGAAAAACCTTTTAAAAATCAATTTGGCAGTACATTTTAGGAACCTTTTAAATTTTCACAGTGTTTGATGTAGAAATCCCACATCTCAGAGACAATTTTCTCTAAGGAAGTAACCTTATAGTGCTTCATACAGTTAAGCATAAAGGCATTATTTATAATAGTAAAAAATTAAATGCCTAACAATAAGGGACTGGTTAAGCAAACTCTGGCACCTTCTCTTATGTAATATTTTGCAGCTGTTAAAACTACATTTACAAATAATTCTCGATGATATGAAGAAATACCTATAAAACATGAGTAAAAAATTATACATGAAGTGTGATCACAACTATGTTAAAGTGCATTAAAAAAATACTAGAAGGAAATATGCCAAAAAGTTGTTTCAATTGATAGATCTTAAGATAGTGAGGTTGTGGTCTATTGCTATTGTTATTTTCTTCTTTATGTTTTCTTATATTTTCCAGATTTTCTACAAACTGCATGTAGTAGTATTATAATCAGGAAAAAAGTTTACTTTTAAATGTCTGAAACATCAGGGAACTAAGTGTTTATAAACATAAAAGTAATTTAGTCAAAAATAACTTTACAAAAGACTTATAAGTTGTAAAAAAACATGCTAAAGGAAATAAAATTGTTAAGGGAATAAAATAAAACTTATTTTAAAAAGTATTTATTTTTAGCCCTGGCTGTGTGACTCAGTTGATTGAGCACTGGCCTGCAAACCAAAGGGTTGCTGATTCGATTCCCAGTCAGGGCACATGCCTGGGTTATGGGCCAGGCCCCTGGTTGGGGGTGTGTGAGAGGCAACCAGTTGATGTATCTCTCACACATCGATGTTTCTCTCCCTCTCATTTTCCCTTCCTTCCCAACTCCCTAAAAATAAATAACTAAAATCTTTTTGAAAATGTTTATTTTTATTTTATTAAAATAAAACTCAACTTCTGAATACACAAGTGGTTATGAAAACTATCTAACAATATGAGCAATGCTTATGATTTAAGGTTAAATGAAAACAGACCAAAATTAATCTAAATTCTTGCTGAATTAAGATTACAACTATTCAACTCAGTACTTTAAGCAACCACACTCAGCCTCACAATATACAGTAGGTACCTAAGAAAGAAACTTCCCTACCTGTGCTGTCCTTCTGCAGGGCTGGCTCTTGAACCTCCCCACCGTCTGTACTCTTGCCCTTTGCCTGCTCATTTTACACATGTATTTGTGACTTGGCTTTCTTTTAGATTCTGCCTTGCTGCTGCCAGAATATGCCCAGAGACTACTTTTGGTTTTGCCTCTCTGTATCTGACTCCAGTTACTCTCCTATTAGGCAGTTGCCTTATCTTGAATAGCTAACTTTAAAAAGAAAAAGAAAAAGATTGGTAGGAAATCCAGAATACCAAAATGCTAATAGTCCTGTGGTAGTATTACAGATATTTTTTGCCACTTTTCCTCAGGCTTGAAATTTTGCAATGTGGTTGTATTTGGTTTATAACAAGAAATATTTAAAGTTTGTATTATAGTCATTTGCCAAGTACTTTCATAGGTAACTATTGAATTTTCCTTCCTTTCATGATTTCTAAGGAGGGATATAAAATTGATATCCCTTTAGCCAAGAAGATACTAGGTCTGTAAGCCTATCTGGGTCAGAGAAACTCTTTTCCATCTTTCTCTCTCCAAGAAGACTCTGTACAGGGAAAACAGAGAAATGAGCATGTACTTCTCCTACTTTAAAACTTGAGATGCTTTCCAGTGTCTGCAGGATCAAGTCCCAGCTTTTTAATATGGCTCCCAAGACTGTTCGTAATCTGTCGCCATTCTGCCTCTCTGACTTTATCTCCCCACAATCTGCTAACCTTTTTCTTCCTTACTCCGTGTTACATCAGACTACTTGCCATTCTTTAACATGTTAATGTTTTTCACTTTTTAAAATTGGTGTATAACATTTATACAGTAAGGAACACAAAACTTATGTGTTCAACTCAGTGGTTGTTCACATACGTATTAACCCAGATCAAGATCTAGAACATTTCTAGAACTCTAGAAGGTTTTCCTTACTAGAGTCCGTGTCTACATTCCCACCTAGAAATAATCACTATTTCTATCAACAAAGATTAGTTCTGCCTGTTTTTAAATTTTTTAAATGGAAATACATTGTATGTATTCTTTAACACATACAGTACATTTTTGTGTTTCCTCTGCCTGAGA
Source organism: Desmodus rotundus (assembly GCF_022682495.2). NCBI lineage: Eukaryota > Metazoa > Chordata > Mammalia > Chiroptera > Phyllostomidae > Desmodus > Desmodus rotundus. The sequence goes on along the minus strand of NC_071389.1, from coordinate 35,173,849 downwards.
ATAGGAATGTTAATTATCTGTCGTGTTCTAGTGCTCTCCCATTCCACATCCATGGCAGACGTTACTAATTCATCATTCTTTCTTATGGTGTCTAGCTTTAGCTTTAGGCTCTTTTTCTAAACTGCACACCAGCCATTACTAGTTGTTCAGAGTTGGCCCTAGTGAAAGCTTCCTGGACAAGAAAGACCTACGTGAGAGCCTTCATTCTACCATGTACGATACATTTGATAAGTCATTTAAGTCTTGCTGAATTGTCATTGTAACGTCTCTCCAATCTGTCCCACTGTGTCTACCTATTTCAAGCTATCATAATCTCTCACCTGATTTTCTACAACAATCCCTTACTGTGTTCCTTGCCTTTAGTTTTGGCTCCTCTATTCTTTTCTACATACTGCTGATTAATCTTTTTAAATATCTAAATATACTACATCAGTCTTTAAAACCCTTTCAGATTAAGCCCCAAGCACTCAGCACTGTACAGAGGCCTCATCTCTCCACTATCATCTCCTATACCCTCCCTCCAGGATGCCAGCTACTTGCAGCTTCCTGAGACACGCCTTGCCCCTTTTCTCCTCTACATTGTAAGTGCTCTTCCTCTCCTCTGGTTACCCTTCAAGGATATCTCAAGGATATTTATAACACAAACTTTTGTTGATCATTCTTTGCCTAATAAATGATTATTCTCTCCCAGGCAAAAGTAATTAACCCTTATTTGTGTCCACATCATACTTTATACATACCCTTATTTTGGCAATTGTCATGTGTTATTATCATCTATTTACCTTTCTGAGAGCTCTTTGAGGGAAGAGAGCTTTGTAGCTCCAGAACTCACCAGAGTGTATGACATTTTTTCTCATTTAAAAAAGTTGTGGTAAAATACACATAACAAATTTATTAACTTCATCATTTTAAGTGTATAGTTTATTAGTATTAAGGACATTCATATTGTGCAGTCATCCATCTCCGGAACTCTTTTTATTTGGCAAAACTAAAACTCTATACTTACTAAGCTAACACCTCACTTTTTCCTCCCCTCAGCCCCTGGCAACCACCATTCTACTTTCTGTCCTTGAATCTGACTACCCAAAGTACCTTGTATAACTGGAATGATAAAGTCTTGTATTTTGGTGACTAGTTTATTTCATTTACGACAATGTTTTCAAGGTTCATCCATGTTGTAGCCTGTGTCAGAATTTTCTTTCTTTTTAAAGCTGAATAATATTCTATTGTATGTACATATCACATTTTGCTTATCCGTCTGTCAATGGACACTTGAACTGCTTTTGCTTTTTAGTTATTGTGAATAATACTGTTATGAATATGGATGAACAAATATCTCTTGAAACCTGCTTTCTTCTTTTGAGTAAATGCCCAGAAGTGTAATTGCTGGATCACATGGTAATTCTATGTTTAATTTTTTGAGGAACCACTACACTGTTTTCCATAGTAGCTGAATCATTTTATATTCACATCAACAGTGCACAAAGGTTCCAATTTCTGCACATCCTTACCAATGCTTGTTATTTTCTAGGTTAAATTTTTTTTTTTGATAATAGTCATCTTAACAGGTGTAAGGTGGTATCTCATTGTAGTTTTGATTTGCATATTCCTGCTGATTGGTGATGTTGAACATCTCTTGATACGCTTATTGGCCATTTGCATATCTTCTTTGGAGAAATGTATATTCAAGCCCTTTGCCCAATTTTGTCAGGTTTTTTGTTATTGACTTTTAGTTCTCTATGTATTCTGGATATTAATCCCTTTTCAGCTGTATGATTTGCAAATATTTTCTGCCATTCTGTGGGTTGCCTTTTTACTCTGTTGATACTGTTGTTTGATGCACAAAAATATAATTTTCATAAAGTCCAGTTTGTCTATATATTCTTTTGTTGCCTGTGCCTTTGACATCATATCCAAGAAATCATTGCAGAATCCAATGTTGTGAAGTTTTTGCCCTACATTTTCTTCTATGTTTTTTATTATTTTAGGTTTTACATTTTAGGTCAAAGAATCCATTTTGAATTAATTTTTGTATTTGGTGTTTCGTAAGGGTCCAGCTTCATTTTTTGCATGTGATTATTCAGTTTTCCCAGTATCACTTGTTGAAAGGACTGTCTTTTCCCCATTGAATGGCCTTTGCATCTTTGTCAAAAATCACTTAACCTTATATACAAGAGTGTATCTGGAAGAGTACATGGCATTTTATAGGATACAAAGATGAATAAGACCGTGCTAACCCACTAGAGTTGGTCATAGGGAGGCTGTTAGAATGGAATTGGATCTCATTTTTGTTTTAGAGAAAAAGAGGAGAGGAAATTTAATTTAAAGGAAAGTAGAATAGGTGACTTAAAAGGAGTTCATGTCAGAATTATAGACCTTTAGAACTGTTTCCTTTCCTAATTCACCTAGTTCACATCTTATTTTTATATGTGAAGAAAAAGAGGCCTGATATTACTTTTGAGGTCAGAATTACAAAAAACTATAGACATAGAGAAGGAAGATTTCACCTCAGAGAAGAAAGAATTTCTAGCATCTAGGACAAAGCTGGGGAGGAATGAGCTATCTATCACTACAAATATTCAAACAGAAATTGGATGACCACTTCTAAGTTTTGCTGTAGAAGGCAGGTTTGATAATCTATCTCTCTGTCTTGCTTGCAAATGTTTTGTGACTGCCCATTAACTTTTGAATAAAGGCCAGCTTTTAAGAATGGCATATGTGGCTCTGATGATGTGGTCCTTGGCTACCTTTATAGTATCAGACCCTGCCATGTATCTATGATCTTGACCTGTATGTCTGTGTGAACTCTAATGTCCTTTCTACTCTCAGATTTTATTCACATTTACACAAACCACCTTAAAAAAAGACTCTAATGTTTCAAGGAACCAAGCTAAAGGGTATGGCTATAATTTAAAATTACACACATAGAATCCTCAGGACAAATTAAATAGAATCAACGGGTAGCAAGTACACATGTGCTAAGGTGAGTCTAAGGGCACACAAAATCCAAACTGGGGCAGATGAGAAAAAACTCACTTTCCAGGAGAAAAGGAATTAATTTTTGTTGAATGTTTATTATGTAATAGGCATTAACATATTTTAGCTTATTTAAGAATGCAAAATTTCAGAAAGAAAGAGATCCTTTACATTATCCTTGAGGTGAGCACATACCTTAGGTGCTTTGGTATTGTGTACTATTTGTAAGAATCACAAAAATTTTAAACTTTGAACATGTCTGCTTATAGACAACATAGAGTATCAACAAGCATTTTCTAGGTGCTTTCTATGTGTCAGGATTATGCTGGGAATACAAAGGTGAAGAAAACATGGTAAGGACCATATCATGGGGGTAGATGCACTCTTTTTGACTTGAGTTTATCATCAGCTAGTGTCTATGGGTTACCAACCATTGAAGTCTCTCCTCTTGAATAAATCAGGTATTTGGGGGGGGAAAGAAGGCTAAGAAAAAAAATCTTTAGCAGATCTGTTCATAGCTCTCTCTTATTTACAAATGTTCAGTGACTCCCCATTAACTACAGGATAAAGCCTGCTTTTTTTTTTGACTGGCATACATGGCCCTTTATGATTTGTTCTCTTTATAATCTACCAGTATATCTACTTGGTTTGAATACACCATAAGATAAGGGTATTTTATCTCAGATACCTTTCTTGTTCTGATTTAATTTATGCATCACATCATCTTTTTATCCAATATGATTATTTTTTGACTAGGTTTTCCTATCATCTAGGAAAATAATAGAATAGGGATATTGATCCACTGTGAAATTTTATTTCCCATTATATATGATGAGATAAGATTTTTGCTGCAAGTAATTTTCACCTGAGTTTGGGTGAAATTGAGTTCTCAGAACTTCGGACTGAAAGGCTAAGTTTGGAGACTCAAACACAATCATGAGGTCTTTCTTGCAAGTATCAGATATAAGTCCTCAGTGTATTTTTACAAAGCAGTCAGACACTTACCATTTTCTCAGTAAGCTGTTTGGGATTCAATGGAAAGAACTGAGTCACACAGTACTGGTATTCTAATCCTGACTGTGACTTACTGTGTGATTCTGGCCACTACTTAAGCTTCGCATGCCCCAAGTTTCCTCATTCTTTGTGTAGAAATAATTCTTTATCTATGTATACTTTGTTGTGATGATAACATTGTAGTTGCTAAAATTTTCAGCTCAACATGTAGGTGGTATAAGAAATACAAATATAAGTATTTGCGCTCAAGTTTATAATCTAATTGGGTCAGACTTATAAAAGTAACATGTAGAGATTCAGAAAATGGAGTTTTCACATTCAATGGAGGGGGTGATCAGGAAGATTTAATACAGGCAAGTGTTGAGCTGGGTCTTGAGGAATAGGAAGGTTGGTAGAAGAAAGTTAGCTGGAAGGGATAACAGCAGAGAGGCACTGGGATCCTCAGTCTGGTCCCGGCTTTTGCTTCCAGATGCATGATCTTCTGCGCACTCCAGACTAAATTATGTTTCTGAAGCACATACATGTGTCTGGCATATAGCAGGCATGCCTCCAAGGCCCAGCTTCTACCACTTTCATTAAAGCCTCACCCAAGTGGAATTTATCACACTCCTCTGTATTAGCCCAGCCTTTGTTCATATGACCTATTGCTTTTATTGTAGCTCAAAAGAACCATTTTCCTTGCTCAATGGTGAATTTTTTAGACAAGACTCTGGTTTGCCTTTGTATCCCTACACACCTAACTCAATGGTTTGCTCTGAGTGATTAGGAAATTTTATTCAATTGAACTTGCGCCAAGACATTGATATCACAGGTTGGTATCATCTTAATGTCTCCAGGCTTTAACTTTTGTGCACTGTTGGTTTCCTTCATCCTTGTAGATTTTTTTTACTTTAAAAACTTATAGATGAGGAAACTCAGCGGGTGAATTTGCCCAAAGGCATGCAGCTAAATGTAGAAACCAGGCAAGGCTCTTTTCACTTGAAATCCACTACTCCATGCGCTATACTGGGTCCCTATGGCATCAGACAGGTAGGAGTAAAATGCACTTATGCTTGAGCTCTAGTTTTCTCATTTGTAAATGGGAAAAGTTCTGATTTTATGGGGTTGTGAGGATCTTTAAATGATGAAATATGTGAAGTCCCTGTGAAAATGCTTAGCACTAAGCCGGCAATGCTTGGTTCCTTCTTATCAAGCTTCTGATTCACATGGACATAAACAAGTGAGGTATCCAGTTCTGGGGTGTAGTGGGAAGTATAGGGACTATGCAGACAGGAATGCCCTTCTCTAACCTCTTATAGGTTGGCTCTGAGTCATATTATAAGAAAGTGTATAAGGCAGTACCTTGTAAATACTTAAGATTTAGCATGCCTCCTCCCCACCCTGCATCCTTGTCATATCTTTTTCCTGCCTAGAACTGGTCAAATGCAAAGACCCCTAGTTGTGTGAATTGTCCAGCTTTGAGGCCAGAGATTGGCTGAATAAAATCTCCGAGGCTGGGGTCTTAAAAAAAACTAACCAAACCACAAATTCTCTCGGATTGTGACTTAAAATAACCATGTGGAGGGACCTGACACATTAAAATCAAGGGGTGTGGGGAATGGGGGCCCGTGGATGGTAGTTGATCCAATCACGGGTAATTTAGTGATTTCTAAAACCTTTTTTCCAGGGAAATACTCTTGGGATTTCTCTGCTCAACTCCTTAACTCCTAAGTTAGCTGCCTTTTAAAATGTAAACGATTTCAGCTTCGGTCTGCTTGTGGAAAAGGTGAATAGGGGGAGGGATCAAATTCGAGTCTTCCCTGCCTAGGTGCGCCGTGCTCAGCAGCCCACGCTAGCTAGCCGTGGAGGATACGCGAAGGCCCGGGATGGGCCAGTGGGTGAGCCACGGGGGACGGTGCATGTCCAAGGCCGGGGGTTTCCTTCCCCAGGAGGGAACACTCTCTGAGAGAGACGCAGAGTTGGCTTTTGGGCCTTTCTTCCCCCTCGGGGCCTCGGTGGGGCGGCGCGCAGCCCAGAAGCTAGACCCGCGCGGAGATGCGCGCCAGTGCCGGAGACCCCCGCCTCTTTGCGTGCTGGCTTCCCCGCGCCCCTCCCCAGCGGGGCCCCGGCGGGGCGCCAGACCTACAGACCCTCGCTCATCGGCTCCGCCCCCACCCTCCCCCTCCCCTCGACGCCTGGGTGACTGCGCCTCTCCCCCCACTTTAGAGTGCCCTGCCCCCTCCTCGCTAAAGACTGCTCTCCCGTGCCCACCCTTTCCCTCAGCGTTGAGAGTGAGTGCACAGCCTTCTCTCTTCGCCCCCTGCCCCATTGTTTCCGGACGCTCTACGAGCCCCGCACGTAGCCCCTCCCCCCACTGGCGTTTACTACCGCCGTCCGGATTTAACTGGTGCACAGGGGCCCCCAGAACTATGGGAGGGGGCTCCCCTGAACCCTTTCCCCAAAGTCTCTTTCCCAGGGTGTCCCCAGCTTCGTTCTCCTATCCCACCCCGGGGTAGGACTCCATTCGGGGTTCGTTGTCTCCCTGTCTCTCTTCGTCTTCCCTCCCCCATTCCCTCAGCTCTCCATCTATAGCCCCCTCCCTACAGCGGGTCCACCTCTTTCTGTCCCTTTCCCTCCTCCCCCTCCCCTCCCCCCTTACTCCCCTCCCCCCCCACAATGCAGTTCGCGGCGCGGCGGACATGGCGGTGGAGTCCTGAGCTCGTCGTGTCCTGGCCTCCAGTGGTGGTGGCGGCGGCGGCGACAGCGGCAGCGACGGCAGCCGCAGCGGGAGGTGGAGGCGGAGCGGGAGCCATTGAGATGAGGAGGCGCCGCGCGCGCCTGTAGCTCGCAGGTATGGAGGTTCCGGCTGCGGCGAAGCACCAGCGCCAAGGGGGTGTGCTCGGCGAAGGCCGGGCCGCCCCCTGTTCGCCCTCAGGTGCCGCGCCTCGCAGGTGTCCGCGGACCAGCCGGAGTGCGTCTCAGTGGCTCCCATTGGGCCTGACACTTCTTTTCTTTGCGGGAATGGGCTTTGGGTATCCAGCGGAAGGTAGGGATAAGGGAGGTAGGGGCGGCGGCCTGGGCGGCCTGAGCAGGACATTGGGGCGCTTTGGGGCCAAACCCCGTTGAGAGGCTGGGGCTCTCCGAAACCCGTAGACCTGGAAGGCGGATTTTGAATTAATGGAATTGGCGTGAGCTTTCTCTTGGATCCAGTACGATTCCCTGTCTTGTGTGCCTTTTCTTTCACTCCCTGCTTAGTTATAGATGTACATATATAACAAATACACACGCGCATATAATACATCACAAATATTTTCTCTGGGCTCGTCCCTGTTGGAGGAGGCAGAAGTGTATGTGGATTTCATTTCTTGCTCGCCCGCCTTCTCTCTTCCCGCCCCCCTGTGGAATGGTGGTAATGAACGCTTTTGACGTGGGAAACTCCGAGATTCTTATTTGTAAACAGTCCTCACCGAGTGTGTTGCACGCCTACACGAGAGGTTTCAGGTCCTTTGGGTATCCGGATTGCAAAAGAATGAGATATTTAGACCTGAAAGAAGCACATTAACGGGACTTCAGGTCGTGCCTGAATGGGATGAATTACTGTTATTTTAACAACGTTGATTAAACATTTTCTTTTCAGATTTTTATCGAATCTTTAATCAGATGAATTTTGTACCTTGCACAAGATCATAGTTTCGGTATATCATGTTTCTTCATTGTCATTCATATATTTTGATGTTCCACTCCTTTTGTAATCTTCTTAGTGTCCAGAAATGGAATTCGAATTGTGTATTGTTGGCATCCAGTAATTAATTAGCTGAAATGGATCAGATTACCTTTTGTTTCCGAAGATTACCCTCCCCCCCCACCGCTCAAGTCTTGTGATAGTGAAATGTGTAATACTTGGTGTGGAACAGAACATATCCTGCTTGTTTTTAAAGTAATGAGAGGTATTAGGTAATAAAATTGGATAATACCGATTGGATGTGATAATTTAGAGAGAATGCCATACCAATGTGGCGAATTGTGGGATGGTTTTTTTAAAAAGTTGACTTTTTTTTTTGGTTGGTATCAGTGTGTTCTGCATTAAAGTCAGTTGTATGCCGAAATTTTCTTCAGGCTCAGAGAACCCTTGTATGTCTCCTTAGATATTGCTGCACTACACTCATCCCAGTGCTGATTAGTCACAACTTGTAAAATTGTGAAATATTGATTCATTTAGGAAGCTGTGCTTAAGATAATGATTTCACTAGTGTGTAGTGTGCTATAATGCTTGATAAATGAAATTTAACAATGCTTCTTAAAAACCATATAACTTGAGGAAAATAAGAATTTCAAATCATTTACGCTTTAAAAATATTTAATATAAACAAAAGTTGTTTTTTAAAAAAGCCCATTTAGATAAATTTCCCTGCTGCTAGAGATTTTTCATTTGACTAGTGTGGCAAAGGAAAAAAGCTTCCTTGAAATAATACAATAGCGGAAGTGAAAGTTATTGACATTTAATATTTTAAGTCTAGCAAATACCTAAATACAAAAAAAGTGAAAATCTTCATTGTCCTAGGTCAAGTTGTTAGTATACAGATAAATTAAGATGTTCAATTTTGTAAATCCTACATCACACCTAGAATTGCACTTATCTTTAGATAATTTAGCTAGAAGAGTACAGTGTTCACATTTAAATTTTTAAAATAAAAATTTGTAATTGTAACTAAATATTTCTGATTAATAATATGTTGTTTAAAGAGAATTTTTATTCTCAGAACAGATCTATTTTAGTAAGAAAATCAGAGAATTTTTTTTGACCTCAAAGTCAACCTTGACATGCATAATAAACACCATTAATTATGTTGTGTTCTTTATAGAATGTCAAATCGGGATCTGTGGGTAGAGAAAGGTGTTTGAATTTATTTTCTACAGTGTTTCTGGTTTCGGAGGAACATTAAGCAAGACTTACCATTAAGTTTTGTTTATTCTTGAAAAAAACCAGATCAGTTCGATATAACAATTCAGTGAGTTGTATTACTTTCTAAAGTGCTTGAATTCACAATATAATGTTATGAAATTCAAATAAAGTCATCACTGTAGATAGAATTATGTTCTAAAAAAAGAACAGTTCTAGAAGGACCTAAAACGGGCAAAGGAAAAGGACACCGTAATGTAAAGCTGGAATGTAGACATTTTCTTAATTTTAGACAAATTAGCATTGTTTACACTAAACTAAGTTTTAATTTTAGAATCGTAGATAATTGCATAATTTGGGGAAATGTTTAAAAATCAGCATGTCTTCAAGTCTTTCTAAAAGACCTAAAAAGAAGAAAATGTATATAAATGCAAAAATGAACAGCTTAGATTTTTTCCCTCTTGAGCGAGAGATTTAATTTGTGTGATGTTACAGTTTCCAAATTATTTTCATATCAAATTATCTCATTGGGTGTCCATAATTATCCTGTGAGTTAAAGAGGGAGAGAAAAGGGAACTGAGAAAAGGGAATTTCTTGGAATGTCTGTTTTGTTCTAGGTATTGTGTATTTTTTTTCACTTGTTCAACCGTAACAGTCCTTTGAAACCTGTTTTGTAAATGATGTATGTCTGACTCAGAAGTTAAGTAATTTGCTGAAGATCCTAGAGTTAGAAAGATTCAAAGCAGCTCTGTGTGTTCCTGCTATTATATAGGCCATGTTGCTTCTCTGATGTATTAAGTATTCTCTTAATTTTGTAGGAGAAACTGCTTAAGGTGGCTCATTTATTCATCATTTAGTCATTCATTTCATCAAACATTTGCATTTCCTTTGTACTCCATGTTAGGTGCAGCTAGGTTTTAGAGATAAAGAATTGAAGACAATCTCTCAGGGAACTCAATCTCTATATAATAAATGTAAATTACAACACTCTAGATCAGCGATAATCAACATTTTTCATCTTATGGCACACATAAACTAATTACTAAAATTCTGTGGCACACCAAGAAATATATTTTTTGCCAGTCTGACCAAAAAAAAAATAGGTATAATTTTGATTTCATACCAGATGGCTATTGTGTTGTCATTTTTTTTATTTGATAATCTAAGGGAAAAGAGGTCAGTGCCCCTGACTAAATTGTGAGGTAGTGCATATTTTTTGTTTTTGAAGATTTTATTTATTTATTTTAGAGAGAAGGGAAGGGAGGGGAAATGGGAGGGAGAGAAACATTGATGTGAGAGAAGCATCCATGGATTGCCTCTCACATGCACCCCAACCCCCAACCAGGCCTGCAACCCAGGCATGTGCCCTGACCAGGAATCAAACTGGTGACCTTTCCCTTTGTGGGAGATGCCCAACAAACTAAGCCACACTGGCCAGGGAAGTATTGCATGTTTTAAAAATTCTTGAGGCACACAAATGTGCCTGCCGTCCCTCACGGGTTGATGTTCTAGATTATGGGAATTCAGGACTTTTGAAGGATGGATAGGAGTTTGCTAGGTAGAGAAGGGGAATAGATAGACTGTAGGTTGTTCCAGAAGTAAGGAATAAAACGCAGAGATAAGTTGTTTTGGGGCTTGGTGTGTAGGAAAGAGGGAGAACATTCATTGTGTCAAGAATTGAAGATTTATGGATAGAGCGGTGAGAGAAATGGTTGGCAGTAACAGATTGTGAAAGTTACTGTGTAAAATTAAGGCATTTGGATTATTATCTTGTAAATTGAAATCACTAAGTGAGATAGATAGTGGTTGAGCTGTGATCAGAGGTCTGTATTCTGACTCGTACTTTAGTATTTCTTTGTCCTTGTTTTCCTTACCAACGTGGAGGGTCAGGCCATTTTTTCCATGCCACTGTCCTCTCTTCTCTGTATTCCAGACTAGTTTTCTTTGAGAATTCTGCCATCCAAATCTCTTTGTGTAAGAATTTTTAGTATGTTAGAAGGTTCTTTTCAGATGAAAACACCTTTGGGAGAAATCACCTTGTTGTCGTTACTCAGGAAGTTTTTTCACTCCTTGACCTGGGTTAGTTGACTACTTTATAGTATAGCACTAGAAAGCAATAGAATAAGGCACTGGGGAGTGTGGGCTGGAAAGGAGAAACATTCATGCAAGCTCAATGTTCTTCAGGAAACTTGAGGGAAGTCCTGATCTTTACACAAAGTAACCTGTACTTTCAGAAAGAAATAGGTATGTTTGTAAGCACACAGTAATCTGGTAATTTTAAATGGGTATTTGATTTACAATGCCAATAGAGAATTTTCTGCATAGTTACTCTGTGATCATTTCTTCCTGAAGATCTTGGAAGCATTAGGTCAGTCCTCACAACAACTCTCTTTATGTTATCATTTATAGGTGAGGAAAGTAGGTGCAGAAGAGTTAATTAAGTACCTTGGACAAGATCTCACAGCTGGTTTGCTGCAGAGTTAGGATTTGAACTCCGGGTGTCTGAGTCTACAATCAGAGCTCTTAACCACTATACTGTGTTGCATCGCAATTTGAGGTTGTCAAACCTTAGTGTACAGAGGGTGTTAAATTCAGTATAATCACATAGATTGTCAAAAAATATTTTGTAAGAACCTAAAGGATGACTTGTGAATAATAATTAAATCTGATTGCACTTTGTGGGTCTGAGCTATACACTGCACTTTAAATAATTGTCATTAAAATTGATCAGTCATTAAGTATTTAAGCTCCAGTCTTGTGCTGCATATTAGTTTAGGCCAGTAGTATTCAAACTATGTTTGGAGATTTTTTGAGGGGGTCTCTGAGTCACAAATGTTTTCATAGTAATAATAAGACAGTATGTGACTTTTCCCCTCTCTTCTCATTTGTAATGTAGAATAATGCCTACACAATATACAAAAATACTGCTTTGGTGGCTCATGGAAAGTGTAATAGTATATTCTTTCTGTCTCTTTTTCTTTGAGATATAATTTACAATACCATAAAACTCTTCAAAGTATGCAGTTCAATATATATTTGTAAGTCTGTGTAATCATCACTATCTAATTCCAGAACATTTTCTTTTTTATCCTTGAATTTATTGGGTGACATTGGTTAATAAAATTATATAGACTGCCAATATATGATTCTATGATACATTACCCGTATGTTGTATTGTGTGTTTGTCTCCCCATACCACCCCAAGTCAAGTCTCCTTCCATCACCATTTATTACTCCCATACCCTTTTCTACCTCCCCCCCCTTTTCCCTCTGGTAATTACCATACTGTTTTCTGTATCTTTGAATTTTTTTCTTAACCCCTTCACTCTTTTCACCATCCCCTGAACTCCTCTTCCCACTGACAGCTGCCAGTCTGATAATTCTAGGATGTTTTCATCTCCCCGCCCCCCCCCCCCCCCCCCCCCCCCCCCGCCAAAAAAACCTGTGTCCATTAGCAGTCACTCCCCCATCCCCCCTACAGCCTTTGGCAGTCACTAAACTACTTTATGGATTTGCCTATTTTGGACATTTCATATAAATGGAATTATACAGCATGTGACTTTTTTGTTCTTGGCTTCTTTCACTAAACATAATGTTTTGAAGGTTTGTCCATATTGTATCACGTATTAGCACTTCATTTCTTTTGAATAGTACTATATCCTATGGGATGTATTTGAACGAGATACCACATTTTATTTATCCATTTGATAGGCATTTGGGTTGTTTCCACTCTGGCTATTATGAATAATGTTGCTATGAATATTCATGTAAAAGATTTTATGTAGATGTATGCTTTCATTTCTCTTGAATATATACCCTGGAGTAGAATTGATATATTTATGTTTTCCCTTGTGAGGACCTGCCAAACTATTTTTCAGGAGGCTGCACCAATTTCTATTCCCACTAGTAAGGTATGAAGGTCTTAATTTTTCTACATCCTTACCAACACTTGTTATTATCCATCTTTTAAATTATAGCCTTCCTAGCAGGTGAAGTGGTATGTCATTGTGGTTTTGATTTACATTTCCCTAATGACTAATGATATTGAAGACCTCTTCATATGCCTGTTGGCTATTTGTGTATCTTATTTGGAGACATGTTAATTCACTATCCTTTGCCCACTTAAAAATTTGGGTTTTCTTGTAAGAGTTCTTTATATATTTTGGATACTAGATCCTTATTATGTATATGATTTGCAAAATTGTCTTGTTATGGGGGCTATTTTAACTTTTTAATTAAGAATGTAAAATATTACCATTTTAACCAATTTAAGTGTACATTCAGTGACATTAGGTGGATTCATATTGTGCAACCATCACCACATCCATCTTCAGAACTTTTATCGTTTTCCCAACCAGAACTCTGTACCCATCAAGTAGTATCTCCCCATTTCCTTTTCGCTGCAACTCCTAGAAACCAATGTCTATTTTCTATCTTCATGAATTTGACTATATATAATTAGAGTCATACGATACTTGTCCTTTTCTGGCTTATTCCATTTCAGTGTCTTCAAGGTTCTTCTATATTGTAGCATGTGCCAGAATCTAATTTCTCTTTAAGGCTAATAATATTCTTGTTATAGTTATACATCACACTTTTTTATCCATTCATCTGTTGATAAACACTTGGGTTGTTTCCACTTGCTGGCTGTTGTGAGTAAGACTGCTATAGATACGGGCATATAAATACCTGTTTAAGTCCCTGCTTTCAGTTCTTTGGGTATATCCCCAGAAGTGGAATTGCTGGATCACATGGGTAGATCTACATTTAATTTTTTTAGGAACTGCTATATTGTTCTTTTCATTTTCGTTAGTATGTTTTTGAAGTGCCTAAGTTTTCAATTTTGATAAAGTCCAATTTAGCTATTTTATGTTTGGTTGCCAGTGTTTCGGAGTCATAACTAAGAAATCATTGCCTAATCCAAGATTACAAAGACTTACACCTATGTTTCCTTGTAACAATTTTATAGTTGTAGCTTTTAATTTAGTTCTTTGATCCATTTTGAGTTTATTTTTGTATGTGGTATGAGGGAGAAGTCCACCTTCATTCTGTTGCATGAGGCTGTCCATTTGTCCCAGCACCATTTCTTGACAAGACTATTCTTTCCCTTGTTGAATGGTTTTGGCATCCTTGTTGAAAATCAATTGACCGTAAATGCCTGTGTTTATTTCTGGATTCTCAATTGATTTCTGGATTTTCCATTGATCTCTTTGTCTAGCCTTAGGTAAGTACCACCCACTCATGTTTACGGAGCTTTGTAGTAAGTTTTGAATCCTGAATCTTCAATTTTGAATCTTCAATTTTGTTTTTTCAAGATTGTTTTGGCTACAGTCCCTTCCAATTTGATAAAAGTTTTAGGATGAGTTTGTCAGTTTCTGTACAAAAAAAAAAAGGGGATGGGGGAGCTGGAGCTTTTGAAAGAAATTGTGATCAGTTTGGGGAGTATCATCATCTTAATATCAAGTTTCTCAGTTCATGAATATGAAATATTTTTCTATTTACTTTCATTTTCTTTAAATTGTGAGGGAAACCCCATCCCGCGGAGTCCTCCCGGCCACAGATGAAATGAGTTGGCCTGGACACAATCTGTCTGGGGGAAAAGGGACTGGCAATTCCCTCTAGTGGAGAATGCCCCAGCCCTTCCTTGAAATGGTATGTGCAGGGCTATACAGCATTCATGCATAGCTTATCAATCAATGTCAAAAGGCTATAGTTACAGAAAACAGATATTATCTATAGATAACAATTGAGGAACACAGAGATCTGCCTCAGGTCAGAGTCTGTTAGACATACTGACGCCAGATGGTCATTAAGGCATGGATCATGAGTTCAGGAATTTACTCCCCTATGTTTTGAACTTAAACATCTAGTTTATACCAACAGAGCTATACAAAGAAAAGCAAACTTCAAAGGGTACAATGAATTCTTCAGGCCTGATTTCCCCTTGGGACCCTCGGTGCTAGCATTGGGTCATGCCTGCCTCCTGTGTTCCTGGTTTTCTGGTCAAGTCTTACAAGCCTCTTTCAAGGCCTTGTTTGTGTGGGGCTGCAGTCTCTGATACCATACAAAGTGATCCCCAACAAAATTGGCCTTCACCTATTTATTACAAAAATGTTTTGTAATTTTCAGTGTATAAGTCTTATACTTTTGTTAAATTCATTGCTAAGTATTTTATCTTTAGATGCTATTATAAATGGAATTGTTTTATTTTTTGGTATTTCTAGTGTATAGAAATACAACTATTTTTATTTACTGATCTAGGATAGTAACTTTGTTGGACTCATTTATTAGCTCTGCTATTTTTTTGTGGATTCCTTAGGATTTTCTATGTAAGATAACATTATCTGCAAAAGTTTTATTTCTTCCTTCCCAGTCTGGATGCCTTGTATTTCTTTTTCTTGTCTAATTTCCCTGGTTAGTACTACGTTGATTAGAAGTGAAAACAGCAGACATCTTTGTCTTGTTTCTGCTCTTAGAGGAGAAAACATTTAGTCTTTCACCATTAAGTATGAGGTCACCTGTAGATTTTTCTTAGATGTCTTTTGTCAGATTGAGAAAGTTTTTTTCTATTTCTAGTTTGTTGAGTTTTTTTTTTTTTTAATCATAAAGGGGTATTAGATTTTATCAAATGCTTTTTTTTGCCTATTGGGGTGGTTATATGATTTTTGTCCTTTTTCCTATTGATATGGTGTGTTACATCAACTGATTTTCACGTATTGAACCAACTTTGCATTCCTGGAATACATACCCCTTGTTCCTGGTTTATAATCCTTTTGTTGCTGGATTTGATTTGTTTGTATTATTTTGTTGAGGATTTTTTACATCTGTTTTCACAAGAGATGTTGGTCTATAGTTGTTTGTGATGTCTTTGTCTGGTTTTGGTGGCAAGGTAATACCTCATAGAATGAGTTAATATATTCTGGTGTCTGAAAAATTTCTGTTTTAAAAATCTAATGATATAAATATCAATATTTATAAACCACAAAAAAACCTTTTTTTTCAATTTTTGGTAATTTTTTAATGGAATAAATAGATCCTGAGATCAGAAAGTTTGAGAACCATTGGTTTAGACTAACAGAGCAAAAATTGGGAGTCTTGTTTCTTGTTAGGCATAAACCACTCTCATTTGTGTCATTTTAGGCAAGTCATAAACTCAGTGCCTCATTAATGTGTAAAATGGAACATGACAAGACTATTAACTTTGCAGATGCATGAAGATAATGAATGCACACACCAGACATATATTAGCTGATGCTATATCATCAAAATTTTTATTTAATATACCTGTAGTTGTATTGAAAATACCTTTCGTGTACAACTTTTAATTTTTATCATTTCTACACATTTTTTTCATTGCAAAAAATTTTTTAAACAACATTTGTAAAAGCTTTGGGACTTTTTGCAGGAGCTTGTGGTATTGTTACGTGACTGTCTTGAATTGTGTCATACAGATAAAAATTTATTAGTTTGTTTTTAGAACTTGTACTTAAGCTTTCTGTGATAGTACCAGTTTTAAACCAGTGATTTTTTCATTATATGAGAGTTTTATATTTCCTTAGGAAGGCATTTCATAATCACTTTGGAAAGCTTTATAAACCACTCACAGTTATCATGCGTCCCCCCCCCCCCCCGCCCCTTTCTTGTGGTCCTATTTTTGTTCGGAATGTATTCTATTTTTCAGATTCGTTAAAACAGAAAAAAGATTGAGAACCATTATTCTAAATCCTTTCAGGGATGTAGCTTATTTTTCTTTCCTCCTCTAAAATTCTTCCTTTGAGACTGATACATGCTGGCTATGTTTCTTTTATCATATTTTGTCATTTCAATCTAGGAATCTCCAGGTCACTCCCCTGTATTCACGGATACCTTGGTGTAATTCTTGACAGCATATTGGGTGATTAAAAGCATAACATTTGAAGGTCATCTAGCACCTTAACTTAATTTTTCCTTACTTCCTTGTGTTCCAGTGGTATTCACCTTTACTTTTCTTGATACACCTACTCATATGGTTCTCAACCAGTTTTACTTCTGACCAATATCTCCCAAATATCTATATGTGCATTTTTCTTATTTCTTTAGTTTTCTGATCTATTCCTAATTTCTCTGTGTGTAGTCTCTTTTTGGCTTTATCCTTCCCCCAACTGGTACCATTACTGTTGTGCTTCCTTACCCTATTGGAATATTCATTGTCATTCCCCTACCCAGTATGAACTTAAATATTTGCAAATAGTATAAACTAGTAGACTGGAATTTTATATGTTTAGTTAGTTCCTTATCACAGCTTGACAGTGTTACAGATTTCTTTCCTGTTCTTCACATGTGCTATTTTACCTCTGTCTTAAGCCCTCTGCTGCCCTCTGCTTTTCTCAATGTGTGCTGGCCTTCTGTTTCATAGAACACTATTACAAAATTTCTGTTTCTTGCAGTTTTTTGAGATACGTACTGATAGGTGGCCCTGGCAAAAGAGGCTTCTTTAGTCAGATAGACTATAGTTGTAAATTATATCTCTTAGGTTTACCATGCTTACTAGCATATTGAAGACTATGAAAGGTCCTTCTGGAAAGAAACCCGTTTAACTTTAAAACAGCCTCACCACCTCCCCAGCCTCACTAAATGTCTTGTGATAAGGCCCCAAATAACCTTCTAATGCTTTTTACTATTATTGATAATTACTATTATTTACTTTACTGACTCATGTCCTTTTCCTCACCACTCTGTCTTCCTGCTCTGCTGAAGTTAACCTAAAACAGAAATTGTGCCACAGTTCTGCTTATAAATAAGTGTATGGCGTTTCTTTCCTAAAGTCATAAATTCTACTTAGTATACAAATGTGAACACCATTTCACATTCCCATTTCATCTGCTGTATTCATCATTATGCATGCTATTTTATGGTCCTGAAAACTTGTCAGTTTTATAAATACATTTTGTTTAATATGTACAAGTCTTATCTACTAGAACTATTCCTTCTCTTCCAAGTGGGACATTCTTTCTTAGCTCAACTATTATTTTCATGATGAGCTTTTCTTAGTTTCTTTCTTCAGGGTTTCCTTAGAACGTGTCACATAATACTGTCATTATTTGTTTAAATGATTATCTCCCCTTTTAAACATGAGCCCATATTTATTTTCATATCCCCAGTTTTTAACCCAGCACCTTATATGTGAATGTTGACAAATAATTTTTGTTAAAATTTTAAAATAGCAGGAAAAGTGCCACTATTATTATTAAAATAGAAAGCTGCCAAAATATATAAAGTTATAAGTTAACTAAAATCTGTCATACTTATTTATTTTTTAATATCATCCTAAACAATTAAAATTTTAAAATTATATTAAGCATGAATTTGACTGCTCATCTTTATATTGTGTAATGCCAGTTTTAAATGTAAATGTAAGAGTATATAAATAACTTATGTGGAATTGCTGGTATTTTATACTTGTACATAGATATTTCATTCTTATCAGAATAGGGGTGACACTGCACAATTTGCAACTGTTTCTATTTCACGTCTTTTTTTTAAAAGAATTAATTAATTAATTGATTAATTTAGAGAAAGAGGGAAAGGGAGGGAGAAAGGGAGAGTTACAGCAATGGGTGTGGTTGCCCCTCCCGTGGTCCCTACTGGGGACCTGGCGTGTGCTCTGACTGGTAATCAAGCTGTGACCCTTTGGTTCACAGGCCAGCACTCAATCCACTGAGCAGCACCTTCCAGGGCTATCTCACCTCTTTTATTTGCACATTTTATCAACACTTTCTATCTTTGACTTTGGCAGGACTGAAAGGAAAAGGAACTGTGGCTTGCTCTATCTTTCCCTTTCCTTCTCTCTCATCACTTTGAGCATAAGGGGTTGGTTAAAACCAAGGAATTAACATGAGAAAGGAAAGATATGATACTTTTTTTCATTATTCATGTTTCTTAGGATAGCATTGCCTTTCTTCTATGTTTGAAACAAGTTCTGATTCAAACAGAAAATATGGCTTCTTGAACTTTCTGTTTCCCTGCTTACTTAGTTGTAGGCAACATGCTTACCTTATACTCATTTTGAGTCTGGCTTAATTCCCACACAGCATGGATCCACTAGAAATCTGTACTTAATGTGTCATCACCAAAGCTACGTGAGAATGAAGCGGAAAGGAATGGCCAACATGCAGTTTAAATGTATCCTCTCTGTTCATGTGCATGTTGCATTGCCCCATGAGACTTCACTCCAAAACACAGATTTAAAGGTAAAATTAAGAATTTCAAGATGGTGACAGCAGAGCTTTAAATCAGGCACAGGGTCTTTCTGAATATGGAGCCCTATGTGACTGCACAGATCATGTGTCTATGAAATCAGTCCTGAACAAAAGGATTAGAGGGAGATAGTAATATGCATTGAGACAGGCTACCATAGTTCATCTTGTAGTAATGTGATAAGCATTGATAGGACTACCTTATTTTGAAGCATTCTGAGGGTTGTATTTCCTACTGCCTTGAAGTTAGGTGCAGCGAAGTGACTTGTTTTGGTAAAAAACGGGAGCACAGGTGAACAGCGCTGTTCCCTCTTCCTGTTTTGTTACTAGTGGGTGGTAACACAAGATTAAAGCAGTTTGGAATGCTGAGCCAGTGCAGGAAAGACAGCCTTGGACAGTCACAGAGGATTTTGCAGGAGTTGATAAATCAATTTATGTTGTGATCAGCATTTGTTATTATAGCATAATGTGGCCCACAATGAGTAATAGAGTTTGTGAAATTTCAAAATGAGTGTGGTATAGAAGTACAAGCCTTATAGGACCAGCACAGTTCTATATCACCTATGAGGCCTAGTAGCTATCCTCAACAAACAAGTAAATCCACCAGAAACCCATTCGGTATATTATTATAAGTAAATACCCAGGAGCTGCTTGATAATGAATGAATTAAGAGCTTTCTAGTATATCTTGCATTACAGAAATCTTTATGTAGAGAGCTATTTCTTGATCATTTGTTTACAAGGAAGAGGAGGAAAATGTGGCTTCAGTACTTTGGGAATCCAGATTAATTTCTGTATCTCATTAGGAAAAAAACCCCCAAACAACTGGCAATCTCAGGCTGTTTAACAAATTGCTTGTGAGTAAAGCTAATTTATACTTCTTTGACCATTGGTGTTCAGGATTCTAATGTATATTGGAATGGCCAAAGCGGCGATTCTTTATAAAGAGGTTTACCAAATGAACAAAGAATGAAAAGGCTTCAATAACCAAAGACACCTAGATAACCAGGTTGTTTGTTAGCATCTAGGTAATTCAGTTTAGAAACCCAATTTATTCACAAAACTGGCTTTAAGTGGGGGCCATTCCACTTGCCTTTGATCATAGAAAATTCTGTCAGTTGATTTACCCATATAAAAATTTAGGTTTTTTTAAACCTTTAGCTGTTTTAGAGAGTGATTAACATTTACAATATGAGCTCCATGATACTTTATATAAGCTTAATGCACATTATTTTGATTAAAATGTTTTTGAGTTAAAAATTTTTTGAGTTAAAATATACCTATCAAAATTTACTTTTTAAATCATTTTTCTGTACAACTCAGTGGCATTAGTACATTCACGATGTTGTGTAATCATCATCACTGTCTTATCTACAGAATGTTTTTTATCATCCCAAACAGAAACTTTGTACCTATTAAGCAATACTCCCCATTTCCCTCCCCCTACAGCCCCTTATAATTTTTGTTCTATTTTCTGTTTCCATGAATTTGCTTATTCCAAATATCTTATATAATTGAATCATAAAATATTTGCCCTTTTGTGACTGCTTATTTCATTTAGCACAGTGTCTTCACAGTTCATTCATGTTGTAGTATATATCAGAATTTCCTTTTAATGGCTGAGTATATGTATTTGTATGCCACATTTTATTTATCTGTTGATAGATAGTTGGCTTGCTTCTACCTTCTGGCTATTATGAATAATACTGCAGTGAACATGGGAATACAGATATCTGAAGTCCCTGCTTTTAATTCTTTTGGATATATGCCTAAGAGTAGAATTGGTGGATCATGTGGTAATGCTATGTTTAACTTTTTTAGGAACTGCAGAACTGCTTTTTACATTGGCTGCATCATTTTATTTCCACCAACAAGTTCATGAGGATTTCAGTCTTGCCACATCTTTACCAATATTTGTTATATTCTTCTTTTTTTCTGCTAATCCTAGTGGGTATGAAATAATATCATATTGTAGTTTTGATTTACATTTTCCTAATGACTAATATTGGTGAGTATCTTTTCATGTATTTATTGACCATTTCTTTATCTTTGGAGAAATGTCTATTTAAGTCTTTTGCCTATTTGTAAAGTGGGTTTTCTGGCTTTTTGTTATTGAGTTGTAGGGGTTCTTTATATATTCCGGATACTAGACCCTCATCAGATATATGATTTTCAAATATTTTCTTCCATTCTGTTGATCATCTATATTTGCTATTTTGGTAGTGTCCTTGATAAACAGAATTTTTAGTTTTAAAAAATTGAGACATGATTGAATATACTATTAGTTTCAGGTATATAGCATAACGATTTAATATTTGTATATATTGCAAAATGATCACAATAAGTCATGCTAAGATCCATTACCACACATAGTCGCAAACTCTTGTAATGAGAAATTTTACTATTTACTCTTAGCAACTTTTAAATACATAGTACAGTATTTAGTCATCACCCTGTACATTACATCCTTAGGACTTATTTATTTAATGACTGAAAGTTTATACCTTTTGACCATTCCCCCCCAACCATGTCTAGCAACCACCAGTTTGTTCTCTGTGAGTTCAGTTTTTGTTTTAGATTCCACATATAAGGGAGATCGTGTGGTATTTGTCTTTCTCTGTCTGACATATTTCACTTAGCATAATGCCCTCAGAGCCTATCCATATTGTTGCACATGGCAAGGATTTATTTATTTATTTATGGGTTTATTTATTTTTTATTTTATTTTACTTTTTTAAGATTCTATTTTACTTTTTAAAGGTTCTGTTTTATTTTTAAAGTATATTTTATTGATTATGCTATTACATTTGTCCCATTGTTTTCTCCCCTTTATCCCCCTCTGCCTTGTACTCTCCCTTTCTCAAGTATTCCCTCCTACCTCCTTAGTTCATATCCATGGGTTGTAATACATATAACTTCTTTGGCTTCTCCATTTCCTATACCATTCTTAACTTCCTCCTGTCTATTTTGTGCCTGCCAATTATGCTTCTTATTCCCTGTACCTTTTCCCCCATTCTCCCCTCTCCACTGATAACCTTTCATGTGATCTCCATTTCTGCCATTCTATTCCTGTTCTAGTTGTTTGCTTTTATATATATATATATATTTTAGGTTCAGTTGTTGATAATTGTGAGTTTGAGTTTGTTGTCATTTTACCATCAATATTTTTGATCATCTTCTTTTTCTTAGATAAGTCCCTTTAACATTTCATATAAGGGCTTGGTGATGATGAACTCCTTTAACTTTAACTTATCTGGGAAGCACTTTATCTGCCCTTCCATTCTGAATTATAGCTTTGCCAGATAGAGTATTCTTGGATGTAGGTTCTTGCCTTTCATGACTTTGATTATTTCTTTCCAGCCCCTTCTTGCCTGTAAGATTTCCTTTGAGAAATCAGCTGCTAGTCTTAAGGGAATTCCTTTGTGGGTAACTGTCTCCTTTTCTCTTGCTGCTTTTAAGATTCTATATCTTTAATCTTGGGTAACTTAATGATGATGTGCCTTGGTGTGTTCCTCTTTGGGATTCTCTGGGCTTCCTAGACTTCCTGGAAATCTATTTCCTTCCCCATATTGGGGAAGTTTTCCTTCATTATTTGTTCAAATAAGTTTTCAACTTCTTGTTCCTTTCTGTTCTTCTGCCTCTGGTGCATCTATGATTCAGATATTGGAAAGTTTATACTTGCCCCAGAGGTTCCTAAGCCTCTCCTCATTTTTTTTGAATTGTTTCTTCATTTTGTTCCAGTTGGATGTTTATTTCTTCCTTTTGTTCCAGATTGTTGATTTGAGTCCTGGTTTCCTTCCCTTCACTGTTGGTTCCCTGTATATTTTGCTTTATTTCATTTGTTCTTTCATTTTTCCACCAAGCTCAATCAGTTCTGTGAGCATCCTGATTACCAACCAGTGTTTTGAACTCTGCATCAGATAGGTTGGCTATCTCCCCTTCACTTTAGCTCTTTTTCTGGAGTTTTGATCTCCTCTTTGATTTGCGCCATAGTTCTTTGTCTCGGTGCACCTAACGTGTTGTAGGGGGGCGGGGCCTTAGGTAATCACACAGGTGAGGCAACCCTCTTTGCCGGGGGTGGCGCTGTCTTTGGGGGAGGGGTCAGAGAGGGAAGAATGCAACTGGTTTGCTTGGCTGTAGCCGCACCTTCCATCAAACTCTGTCCTGTGAGACTGGGAGTTTCTCCGGCCTTGGCAACACCCCTTGGTAGTTTATAGCTAGCTTGAAGCTTTAGTTTCCCTTTCAGCCAGCTCCACTCGCTGAGCGCGGTCTGCTGCTGTTGCCTCCGCAATCCTCTCCTTGCCTGCGCGATCCTCGCCTTGCTGGGCTGCTGGTCTCCGTCCCTCTTACCAGTCTGGTGAATGTTTCTTTAATTCCTTGGTTGTCGGGATTCCATGCAGTTTGATTTTCTAGCACTTCTGGTTGCTTATTGCTTTTAGATTGCTTATTATCTGCCTTTTGGTTGTGCGAGGAAGTGAAGGATTTCTACCTAGCCTCCATCTTGGCGGGACCCGTGTTTTTATAGTGTCCATACCAACGTATGAATATAGCTCACAACAGCGCACAAAAGTTCCACTTTCTCCACATCCTTGATGGCACTTACTGTCTTTTTTTAAATAACAGCCATTCTAACAGATGTGAGGTGGTATTTCATTGTGGTTTTGATTTACATTTCCCTGATTATTAGTGATATGGAGCACCTTTCCACGCACTTGTTGGCCATCTGTATGTTGTCTTTGGAGAACTGTCTCTTCAGATTCTCTGCCCATATTTTAATCTGATTTTTTTTTTTTTTTTTTTTGCTGTTGAGTTCTTCATATATTTTGGATACATCCGCTTAGCTGATACATGATTTGCAAATATTTCCTGTTATTCTGTAGGTTGCCTTTTCATTTTGTTAATGGTTTCCTTTTCTCTGAGCAAACTTTTTAGTTTGATGTAGTCCCACTTGTCTATTTTTGCATTCGTTGCAATCTTAATGAAGTTGATGAAATCCAATTTATTTTTTTTTTATTGTCTGCTTTTGATGTCATACTTAAGTAACTTGCCAAACCCAAGGTCACAAAAATTTATAGTTTTCATATTTTGAGTGTTTGTGTGTAGAGTATAAGGTGTAGTTTTTCTTATTTTATGGTTGTTCAGTTACAGTTGTCTGCATTTTCTCCCCATTCCTAAGGTATAGTTTTTTTTTTAAAAATTTTATTTATTTTTAGGGAGAGGGGAAGGGAAGGAGAAAGAGAGGGAAACATCAATGTGTGGTTGCCTCTCCCATGCCCCCTAGTGGGGGCCGACCTGGCCTGCAACCCAGGCATGTGCCCTGACTGGGAAATCGAACCAGCAACCCTTTGGTTTGCAGGCTGGCACTCAATCCACTGAGCCACACCAGCCAGGGCAGGTATAGTTTTTGTATAGTCCTTAAATTTAGGTCTTTGATCCTTGTGTTTTTATCTTTCCATTTTTGAAAATATAAGTATACATACTCTCTTCTTTCTTATTCAAAATTAACATACAATATCCTGCTATGTACCATATTTTGTTGTGTATAATGTGTACACTTTTACCCAAATTTTTGAGGGAAAACTAAGTACATTATACATGGGTATAACGATCACATACGATGGGTATAATAATCCTGTGTATAATGCGCACAAAAACATGGGTGTGCACTACACACAGGAGTGCATTATACGTGACAAAATATGGTATATTACTATTTTTCACTTAACACTATATCTTTACCTTCACTCTATAGCAAAATAGAGGTTTTCTCTATTTTACAGCTGCATAGTAATATATTTCATGGTTTTGTGATAGTTTTTGCTACCAGTTCCCTATTGGTGGTCATTTGAGTTTTTCCAGTTGTTTGCTTTTACAATAAGTGCTTTACTAAGTGTAAACCTTGTCTTATTTGATCCATTTTGAGTTAATTTTTGTAGTTCTTGTAAGGTCATTTCAACGTCATTTTTTGAAGTGGATATCCCATTTCCCAAGCACTATTTGATGAAAAATACTGTTTTTTCCATTGAATACTTTTAGCACTTTTGTCAAATCAATTGACTGAGTATATGAGAGTTCATTTCTGGGCTCTCTATTCTATTGATCTACGGTCCTGTTTTTATGCTAGTACCATACTGTTTTGATTACTGTAGCTTTGTAGTAAATTTTGAAGTCAAGAAGTATGAAACTTCCAACTTTTGTTTTCTTTTTCTGGATTGTGTTGGCTATTCAGACTGCCTTGAAATTCCTTATTAATTTTAGTGTGGGCTTTTCTATTTCTGGAAAAGATGCCATTGTTATTTTGATAGTGGATCTGTAGATCACTGGTACTATTGGCATCTTAACAATATTATAAACAATATAAGTTATTGTTTACAATAATAATTATAATTTACATGGAGGGAATAAGTGGGAGAGTACACAGTGGGCTGCAGTTCCAGCTTTCCACAGCTTTGGGAAAGCAGCCTGAACAGTTTTTGGGACTCTTGAGCTCAATAACAATAGTCAGTGGGTTGAGTGATTATTAATGCTTTTAAGTGAATGATAAATACTATAAAAGACATGTCTCCCAGCCTCCATTCCCTTGTGACTATAGGATACATGAGCTTAAAATACTTCCTCCTTCCCAGCATCTCATTGGCAGTGATCAGAATTTGAAAGGGGAACAGCAAGGAAGAGATAGGCAGGGAAAGTAGGCTGGAAGGAATCCATAAATATGGAATGTTCCATTTACTTAAGTTTTTTTTAAGATTTCATTTATTTTTAGAGAGGGGAAGGGAGGGAGAGAAACATCAATGTGTAGTTTCCCCTTGAGTGCCCCCTACTGGGGACCTAGTGGCAACCCAGTCATGTGCCCTGATTGGGAATTGAACCAACTCTTTGATTCATAGGCTGGCACTCAGTCCACTGAGCCACACCAGCCAGGGCCCGTTCATTTAAATCTTTTAATTTCTTTCAGTAAGTCTTGTAGTTTTCAGTGTACAAATTATTGTCTCCTTGGTTAAATTTATTCTTCAGCATTTAATTCCTTATTTCTTCCTTTCCAATTTTGGATGCCTGTTACTTCTTTTATTTTCCTAATTGCTTTGGCTAGAAGTTCCAGTACTATATTAAATAGAACTAGCAGAAGCAAATATCTTTTTCTTATTCCTGATTTGAAGGGAAAACTTTTCAATCTTTTAATAGTGAGTCTAGTTTTATTGATAGCTGTGGTGCCACCCTCCCTTTTTTCTCCCCCCTCTCCTCCTCTCTATTACTAGTACTAGTTTATTGAATTTTTCTATTACTAGTTAATTGAAATTTTTTTTAATCATGAAAACGTGCTGGATTTTGTCAAATGCCTTTTTCTGCATCAGTTGAGATGACCATGTGTTTTTCTGTTCAATTTATTGATGTGGTATATATGACATTGATTTATTTCATATACTGAACCATCCTTATATTCTGAAGATAAATCTCTTGGTGATGGTGTATAATCCTTTCATATGCTGTTGAATTTGGTTTGTGTGTATTTTGATGATTTTTGTTTTGCGTGAATATTTATAGTATCTAGGTAATTCTGGTCTCATAGAATGGATTAGGGTGTTCCCTCCTTTTCAGTTTTTTTTTGGGAAGAATTTGAGAAGGATGGATGTTAATTCTTTAGATATTGAGTAGACTTCACTTCACCATTATAGACTTCTGGTTTTTGGCTTTGGGGGGGGGGGTTGATTAATTCAGTATTTACTGGTTATAAGTGTGTTTGTAGTTCGTGTATTTGTAGGGATTTACCCATTGTATCAAGGTTATTCAATTAGTGTACAGTTGTTCTCAGTGTTCATTTATTATTCTTATTTTAAAAATCATGTGAAGCTTGCTTTTATAATTAAAAAAAAGTGGGTAAAATGTAAGTTGTTTTCATTTGTCTCAAAGTATTTTCTAATTTCTCCAGTGATTTCTTGGACCCATTGGTTGGTTGTGCATTGTTTAATTTTCACGTATTTGTGAATTCTCCAGGTTTTTTTTTGTTACTGGTTTGATTTTTAATTTTCTATTGTAATGTGAAAAGAGACTTTGTATGTCTTCAGTCTTTTTAAATTTATGAAGAGTTTTTTTGTGCCCCAACATAACAGTTCTGGAGAATGTTCCATGTGCGTTTGAGAAGAATATGTATTGTGCTTATGATGGCTATACTCTTCCTGAATATATGTCAGTTTTATAGTGTTATTCAAACCTGTATTTCCTTAATGATTTTCTATCTGATTCCTCTGTCAATTGTTACTTTTTTTTTTTTTTTTGGAAGATGTTATTTATTTATTTTTAGAGAGGGGAAGGGAGGAAGAAAGAGGGAGAGAAACATCAATGTGTGGTTGCCTCTTGTGTGCCCCCTACTGGGGACGTGGCCTGCGACCCAGGCATGTGCCCTGACTGAGCATCGAACTGGTGACCCTTTGGTTCGCAGGATGGCACTCAATCCACTGAGCCACACCAGCCAGGGCTTATGATTATTTTTAATCCTCACTTGTGGATATGTTTTTTTTGATTTTTAGAGAGAGAGGAAGGGCTGGGGGGTATGGAGAGAAGGAACATCAGTGTGAGAAATACATCAGTTGGTTGCCTCCTGTGTGCATCCCCGTGGAGATTGAATCTACAACCTAGGTATGTGCCCTGACCAGGAATTGAACCTACAACCTTTTGGCGTATGGGACAATGCTCCAAGTAGCTGAGCCATGTGGCAGGAGTACTTTTTTTTAAAAAAAAAGAATTTATTTTACTTTATTGCATTCTGATTCTTTTGAAATAGATATCCTGAACATGATGTACATAGTACTTCCCAGTTACTCCTAAACAGTGTAAATTGCCTGAAAGTGAGGGACATTTGTTCACTTTTATAAACATTATTATGTGAAGGGAGCACATGGGAGGGAAAATCAGACATTAGATAATGACAAGTTAATCAGTTTATATCTTTGCATGTTATCCATTGTGTAAAATCCTAAGATATGATGATTCTTTCATCATAGTACCTCACAAGCAAGTGTGTGGGCGGGCCTTGTGCCCTGTACCAAAGCACATTTTCATCATGGAAAAATTCCCTAGCTGAATCTTCCTCTTCCAGTTTATTCACATCACTTAATCACATCACAGAAAGGATCATGAGGTTTATCCTTGGTTAATAAATTATTTTCTGCTCTCGCTAGTGTGGCTCAGTGGATTGAACTCTAGCCTACAAACCAAAGGGTCACTGGTTCGATTCCCAGTAAGGGCACATGACTGGGT
Organism: Desmodus rotundus; assembly: GCF_022682495.2. NCBI lineage: Eukaryota > Metazoa > Chordata > Mammalia > Chiroptera > Phyllostomidae > Desmodus > Desmodus rotundus. The sequence goes on along the minus strand of NC_071389.1, from coordinate 35,145,491 downwards.
TGCAGGCCAGGTCCCCAGAAGGGGGCGTGCGAGAGGCAACCACACATTGATGTTTCTCTCCCTCTCTTTCTTCCCCTTTCTAAAAATAAATAAAGTCTAAAAATTATTTTCTTAGTGGTTGCCTTGGAGACAGTGTAACTAATAAATTTTATAACAGCTAAATTTGAGCAATACCAACTTAGTTTCAATAGTATACAAACACTCTGATCCTATATATCTCTGTTTATATTGTTATTGTCACAGATTACATCTTTATACACTTGTGCTCATTAACATTGTCTTTTTGTACATTAGCCTTTTAAATCATGTAGGAAAAGTTACAAACCAAAAGTACAGTAATACTGGCTCTTTTATATACCTATGTAGTTACCTTTACCAGTGTCCTTTATTTCTTCTTACGACTTTGAGTTACTGTCTGGTGTCCTTTCATTTCAGCCTTAATAACTTCCTTTAGCATTTCTTGTAGATCATGTCTGCTGGTAATGAACTTTTTGAGCTTCTGTTTAGAAGTGCCATAATTTCTCCTTTATAAAGGATAGTTTTGCCGCAAGGCTATTGAGTACTTGGTTGACAATTTTGTTTACTCAGGACTTCAACTATATCATCCACTGTCTTCTGGTCTCCATGACTTCTGGGGAAATCAGCTGTTAATCTTATGGTGGATCCTTTGTGCATGAGAAGTTGCTTCTCTTTTGCTGCTTTCAGAATTTTCTCTGTGTCTTTGGTTTTCAACGATTTAACAATAATGTACTTAGTGTGGATTTCTTTGAGTTTATTTTGCTTGGAGTTTTTGAGCTTCTTGGATATGTATAATTGTGTCTTGCATCACATTCGGGAAGTTTTCAGCTGTTATTTTTAAAGTATTTTTTTGTTTTCTTCCTTCTGAAACCTCTCTTATGCATATTAGTGTGCTTGATAGAGAAGAAAACAAATAAATAGGAATTCAAGAAGCAATACAGTGAGCAGGAAAAAATTTCAGGAAAATGTTTAGTATTTTCAGAAGCCAGATGATTTCTTATGATTTCTTGTCTCATCAACTTACGAGACAAGATCAGAATGCTATGCAAAGGAATAATCAGAGATTTAGATAATTCTCAGAAATGAAAACATGATAGTTCAGTTTTTTTTCATAACATATTCCTACTAAAAATTTAAATGTGCCTTTATTTATATGAAACAAATATCGCCTTAAAGTGAAACCTGGCAATTTTTTGAGTCTTGAACTCTTCATTAGCATTTATTTATGTTAACTATTGATTTTTAGAAATCTTTGTAGCTTATATACAAATTTGATACACAGAATTTTTTATTTATGGCCTTTGTCACTAAGATGACATCTACAAAGTTATTCAGGAGTCCTTATCATAGAATAGTATTAGAAAATTTAAAATACTTCAATTACTGGATTAGGTAAAACTAAACTTTTAGAAATAGAACCCATTTTATTTTTAACATTAGGAACTTGGTAGCAGTTTCTACAAGAATTTAGGCATAGTCAAATATTTGACAACTGTTTACAGTAAAATACCTTATCAAAAGCAATGAAAACAAAATGTATTAATTAAATAAATTCAAATGTCCAAAACCAGGATATTTACTGGATGAAAGTGCTGTAGCTTTTTACTGGAAAATAATGTTAGTTCAAAAAGAAATTAACGGTGAAAATCTAGTATGGGTTTGGCTTAAATATTAATTATCATAATTTCTTAAAATACTGCTTTATAAAATAATTTAGGAAGACTGGTAAGTTTTTTTTTTTTTTTAAATAAAAGACAACCTGGGCAGAGATCAAGACACAGAATATAGAGGACTCTATTACCAATAAGAATTATAAAAGCTGAGTTCAAGTTGAATAAGATGTTTCAGTGAAGATATAACTAGGTGAGTTCAGATTTCTTTGCATATGTTTTGGCATAAATACAGGTAGTTGGCAGTAAATGATTTGTGTCCTGATCTTTTTATTTTTGGTAATATTTTTGTGTTTGTATAATGTTGTTATATTAGAAGTGTTCTACTGCCTAAATATGTAGTTTAATAAATTAACCAAGTAAAATTAAAGGTGCTACACATGCAGCTTGCTTTTGCTGACTCTAATTTTTACTAATTTTGTTAAACTTTGTTTAGAGGCATAGGTCTGAATTTAAGGCCTGCAGGGTAATGTGAACAACAACAACAACAACACAACAACAACAAAAATTCCCTGCTTTCCATAAGTATTATATACAAGGTATTTCTAATATTGGACTGATTAAAATGCAGTACTTTAATTTGCTTATAGTTTATATTGTCTGGTAAATGCAAAATTGTTCCTATTACATTTAGAACAAAATGAGTTCCGATTTTAATGTGTTGTTACTATCATCTTTCTAAAAATATTTTTTAGAGCAGTTTTAGTTTCACAGTAAAATTGAACAGAAGTTCAGAAAGACCAGAGTGCCCATATACTACCTTCCCCACCAGAGTATAGCCTCCCCCACTATCAACATCCCTGCAGCACCGAAGTACATTTATCACAGCTGGAACTTACATTGACACATCATTATTGCCCAAAGTCTATAATTTACATTGGTTTCATTCTTAGTGGAATACATTCTATGTAGTATGACAAAGGTATATTGACACATATCCATCATTATAATATCATACAAAATTTTAGTATCATTTTTTAACTCTGGGTTTGTCTTGTTTAAAATTTTTTTTAACCTCAGAAAAATTTGTTAAAGTGCTTTATACTTCAGAGGTGAAAAAAATATATTGAATTATGTCCCTATATTTAGAGAACCAAGTTTGAAAGTTAGTGACATAAATATGTAGTGTTTTAATAGGAAAGTCATGTGAGCAAGATCCTACCAGTTAGACTTTATGAACTGATTTCTTATGTTGCAAATAGATTGAAATTCTTGTGTTTTCTTTGTTCTATTTCCTTTTATGTTATTTGTGGCACATCATAATTATTTTCTTTTTAGTTGAAATTTTTGTTGAGTAATATAAAACATTTTAGTTACAATATTCCCTTGTTTTGGTGACATATTGCCATAATTGCATTAGAGCCGCCTTTATGAGCATTTGTCTATTATTTAAGTGGGCTTTAATTCTTTCTCATATAGTTTTCAGAGTTTAAACTCTTTTTCCATTTTTTTTAGTTTTGAGAACAAATTTTAAGTTTTTTTGTCTCACGAATTTTTGAAAAATGACTTTTGCATTTTAAATAACTTTTTTTTTTTAATTCCATAGCTCTTGCACAAACTGGATTTGAAGCAATTCAAACTACTGGAGATCTGCTATATTACAATATCACAATTGGGAAGAAGCAGGTTTTCAAATAATGGAAGAGTCTAAGACCTCTAAAAATGAAAATCATGAACCAAAGAAGAATGCTTGGGCTCTTTCTGAAGAAAGCAGAACAGTTAGAATTGTAACTAATCAAACTTTGAAAGCCAGAAATGACAAATCCATAAAAGAAATTGGGACCAGCTCTCCAAATAGGAATAGTAGCAAAAAAAATAAGCAAAATGATATTTGTATAGAAAAAACAGAAGTTAAATCATGTAAAGTAAATGCTGCCAGTGTTCCAGGCCCTAAAGATTTGGGGTCAGTCCTTCGAGATCAAAGTCATTGCAAAGCAAAAAAGTTACCTAATTCACCTGTCAGAGCAGAAAAGGTGCCTGTTTCACTGGCCAAAGTAGAAAAGGCATCCAATTTACAGGCAAAAGCAGAAAAATCACCAAAGTCACATAATTCACCAGTGAAAGCAGAAAAGGCACCCAGTTCACAGTCAGTGATAGCAGAAAAGGCACTTAGTTCACAGAAGAAAGCAGAAAAAGCACCCAGTTCTCAGATGAAATCAGAAAAGGTTCCTAGTTCACCAGCAGAAGCAGAGAAGGTGCCCAGTTTACTGTTGAAAGAAAACACGAGACAGACAGAATTACAACAGACTGGGAAAAGAATTCCAAGCTCCTTGACTTCTCTGGACAAAGTGAATATTGATGTTGTAGAGGGAGAAAGATCTGCTCTGGAAAACTCACCACAATCTCAGAAGCAACAAACATCTACAGATAATACTGGTGAATCTGATGATAGTGCCTCAGGAATTGAAGACATATCAGATGATTTGAGTAAGTACAAATTAGATTATCCTGTAAGTCACCTTTTTGGAGGGATTTGCCTACGTTAATACTAAATCCCTAGTTTTATTTTAACCACTTTGTAATTCAGAAGGCATAAATAACGTGATTCTTTAAGCTAAAAAAGAACTTTTACGTTTATTATGGTATGTAAAAAGACTGTGCAAATATGAATTTAGTGACTCCTATAGTCAGTATAGTCAGGATGTTTCCTTCTCTCACCTCCCCTTCCACCTTCCTTCTCCCTTCTCCCTTTTCTTTTCCCTCTTCTCATACTCTTTCTGAATGGTCCTGGTAGTATATTGCTCATTCATTCACCAAACGTGTGTATTGAGTTTTTATTATATGTCAAGCATGTGTTTACAATGGAAAACCCTACCATACCAAACGAAAACCAAACCCCAAAGCCCCGGACCTCAAGAAAGCTTAGTTAGATGGGAGTGATACAGATAAGGTGGTGATTTAGTTATCAAAAACTTGAGTTGAGAATGCACATGGTTTAATTGAGAAATTTAGACTTTGGGTTGGAAAAAAATGCATGATATAAATGTGAGACTGCAGGTATGACTGAGATTCAGTATGACTAGAAGAGGGAATTGAGGAGGAAAGTGGCAAAAAATGCTACTGAAAAGTACCCAAGAATTGGATAATAAAGGCTCTTTCAAGACATTATAAACAGTTCAGACTTTTTTGTGTTTTGAGAAGCCATTGAAGAGTTTTAGGTAGTGCTATGTATAGTGCTATATATATTTGTACACACACACATTATATATCTATATACACACACACACACACTATATATATAGTGCTACATACAGTGCTGTATGTATACACACACAATGAGAAGTGATTGAAGAGTTAGGTAGTGCTATATATAGTGCTATATATATATATATCGCTATAAATATATACCATATATTATTTGGATTGGCTACAGTGCAGCAGATTCTTCGATGGAAACAAGACTGGAACCACAGATTGGTTAGGACACTGTTGAAGTTTACTTGAAAGTTATTGGTATAAAATTCATTTTCTTCTGGGATTTTTCTCTGAGGTTAATTAATTGTTTATAAATATTATCCTTGTCTTTTAAGTACTTTAATTCTGATTTTAATGATTTTTTTTTGTGGTCTTTTTTCTTAATGTTTCTGTGGTTCAAAGAATAAAACCTTTTCTTGATGTATAGACAAAAAACATAAAAGCTACTTTTAAATCCTTATTTACCATGCTTTGAGAAACACTGGTAAAGAGTTCAGAAATAGCTTTTTATTTATGGTGGTACAGAGATATATTAACAGGCCATTAAAAAAAAAACTTTAGTAGTATCTTTAGGTATATAAGATAAAATAACTTCATAATTTTATAGGTAAGGCTTAGGACAAGGCCAACAAAAGTAATTTGAAGACAGTATCAAGTAAATAATAGTACTTATAGAGTTTAAATATGACAAATTTAAACATGATAATAAGTGAATGATTGAAGTTGGCAAGAAAACTGGTGCATAACGTCACTTATGAGGTTCTCATTACTTAAATTAGTGAAAAATCTGGTTTAAAGATTATATTTTTAACATAAATGAGGCGATAGTGTGATAGCTAAGAGTGTGGGCCCTGGAGTAAAATCCCATAGGTTTTGAAGCCCATTTTCCCCACATAATAACTTTGCAATGTTGTGTAAGTTGTTTTCTCTTAAAATGTTTCTCAATTTCCTCATTTTATAAAAAGTAGAGATGCTGCTGCCTATGTTAGGCAGGTTAAGTGAAATAATCTGGTAGAGTGTACTTTTGTTATTAACATGGAGAACAGCTGAGCTGGCTTAAGGAAACTAGTAGACCAAGTAGAAGTCTTTTTTGGAGACTTGGTTTGGCATGTTAATAAAAATGATTTACAGTTCTGCATAGCAATCATTTTTATTAAATAAGTGCTTCTTCTGTTTTAAAGGGTTCTCTTTAATGTATATAATAATCTGCCTTGAAGTCACTTTAGCACTTTATCATATGAAAAATCTAAATTAATAATATTTGAAGTATTTCTTATTAGATTACCATTTTATAAATAAAATAAAACCTTTATATCTGGATCATTGTCTATTGGGACTTACTAGGCTTTATGGAAATTTGATTGCTCCTATGCCCACCTGAGATTAGTGGGCTAATCTCCATTAGGCCTAACTTTAGCTCCCACCTAGCACTTCCACCATTTTTTCTTTAGTCATTTATTCACTCAGCGAATATTTTTGGGAGAGTCTGCTGTGTGTCAGGCTCTGATCTAGTAGCTCGGAATATGGCAGTGAACAAAACACACCACACTGCTCTTGTGGAATTAATATTCTAAGTGGGAGGAGACAAACAGCAAATGCAGTAAATAACAAAAGTACATAATAAGTTAGATGATGATAAAGGTTATAGGGAATGATGCTACCCTGTCTGGTGATGGTGTTTCAAATTTAAATTGTCATTGAGAAGGTAACATTAGAGCAAATACTTGAAAGAAGCAAGAGAGAGAGCCTAGTAAATATTTGAGGGAGAGTATTTTAGATCTGGGCTTCTCGAACATTAATAAGCATATGAATCATCTGGGAGTCATATTAAAATGCAGATTCTCAGGCTTCATTCCCAGAGATTTTTTGACTTAGAATGTTTACAGAGTGGGGCCTGGGATACTAGATTTCTATCTAACAAGCTCTCTAGTGAAGTTGATGCTGTCGGTCAGGATCTTGCTTTTGAGCAGCAGAACCAAACTCATCTCCTACTTTCATTTTCACATAATGAGGATAAACCATCCTTCACTGTGTTTTCAATATAGCAGCCAGAATGATCCTGTTAAATTACTCAGATCATGTAACTACTGTTCATGTATGTTACAGTGGTTTCTCATACATGAGAATAAGCCAGTGTCCTTGCAGTGACTCAAGGCCCTACATGGTCTGAGGCCCTCCCACATTTTCTGCCCTCATTCATCTATTTTTTACCTTTTCTCTCTCTCTGCCCCAATTGCATAGTTTCCTTTTCAGTTCCTTAAATGTGAAGGCAATTGTCCACCTAATGCCTTCACATTTTCCCTTTTCATTTGCCTGGAACACTCTTCCCACAGGTACCATATAGCTAGCTCTCTTACCTCCTTCATTTTTTCAGTAAGACTTTTGCTGGATCACTTATCTAAAATTTACAGCCTTCACCTCCACCTCTTCATACTCTTACTCCTTTTACCCGTTTAATTTTTCTCCATGGTCCTTGTCACCATCTGTCTAATTTTTGAATGTATCTTCTTACAGAATAGTTTTGTTGAGACATAATTCATATGCTATAAAACTTGCCATTTAAAAATATACAATTTAGTGCTTTTTGGTATATTCAGATGTTGTGTAGACATCACCATTGTCTAATTCCTGACATTTTCATTACCCTGAAAAGAAACTCTATATTTATTAGAAGCTACTCATTACCCCCTTCTCTTAACTATTGCCAACCACTAATCTGCCTTCTCTATTTGCCTATTTTATGTAAATGGAATCATACAGCATGTACCTTTTGTGCCTGGCTTTTTTATTTAGCATAATGTTTTCAAGATTCAACCATGTTGCCCTGGCTTGGTGGCTCAATTAATTGGAGCATTCATTGTCTTGTATACCAAAAGGTTGCGGGTTTGATTCCTGGTCAGGGCACATACTTAGGTTGTGGGTTTGGTCCCTGGTTGGGCTGCATATGGGAGACAGATCAGTGTTTCTCCCTCTCTTTCTCTATCTCCTTCCCTCCTTCCTTCCCTCCCTCCCTCTCCCTCTGAAATCAATCAGCATATCCTTGGGTGAGGATTAAAAAAAAAGATTCATGTCTGTGATAATATACATATGTCAATACATCATTCCTTTTTATTGCTGAATAATATTTCATTTTGCTGAATAATATTTCATTATATGGCTGTATCACATTTTGTTTATCCTTTCATCAGTTGATAGATATTTGAATTGTTTCCATCATTTGGCTATTATCAGTAATGCTGCTATGAACATTGGTTTAAAAGTTTTTGTGCGGATGTATTTGTATGTTTTCATTTGTCCTTGATATGTATGTTGGAATTGAATTACTGAATCATATGATAACTCCATATTTAACAATTTTTTTGTGGTATAATACATATAAGATTTACCATTTTAACCATTTTAAAGGTACAGTTCAGTGCCATTAAGAACACTTACGGTGTTATACAACCATCATTACTGTCTTAATTGCAGAACTTTTTCATCACCCCTAAAGGAAACCCATTTCTCACTTACCCCAGCCTCAGACAACCAGTAATTGGCTCTCTGCTTCTTTGTATTTTCCTATTCTAGATACTTTATAGAAATGGAATCTCAAAATAGGTGTTTTTTGTGTCTGGCTTCCTTCATTAACCATCTTCTTTTTAAGGTTCAGTTATGTAGTATATACCAGTACTTCTTTTCCTTTTTAATGCTGATGCTATAGACTGAATTGTGTCTCCTCAAAATTCCTGTGTGAATCCCTAACACCCAATGTGATTGTATTTGGAGATAAGAGCTTTTAGGAGATAGTTAAGATTAAATGAGGTCATAAGGGTGGGGTCTTAAACCCAAAGGATTGGAGGCCTTATAAGAAGAGGAAGAGGAAGATCTTTCTCAGTGCAGACACCAAGGAAAGGCCATGTCAGGTGGTTGTCTACAATCCAAGCAGAGAGAACTCTCATCCGACACCAACCCTGCTGGCACCTTATTCTTGACTGTCCTGTCTCCAGAACTGTGAGAAAACAAATTTCTGTTGTTTAAGCCACCCACTCTGTCGTATTTTGTTATGGCAGCCTGACCTAAGGCGGCTGAATGATAATATCCCATTGTGTAGATATGTCACATTTTGTTTCTTCATTTATTTAGGGATGGACACTTGGGTTGTTTCCACCTTTGACTTGTGAATGGTGTTGCTGTAATCATTCATGTACAGGTTTTTGTATGAATACCTGTTTTCAACTCTTGTTTTGTGAGAGTATTAACATTTTAGGGAACTAGTGTTCTGTGAAACAAAGTTTGGGAAATTCTGCTTGACATTATTTCATTTTAATGTTGATTTCAGGAAATTTAATAATCTGACTTTAATAATCTGATTTTAATCTGATTAATATTTAAAATTCTACTTTTAAAGAAAGGTAATTTTCTCTAATTCTTTATATTGGTAGAAATTATAATATTGCAGGATTTGCTAATGTGCCTCTGGAGGTGATGTCTCTCCTGCCGCAAAAGCAGAGAATAGGAAGGCAAACTCTTTCATAAAGATGCTGCAAAAAGGATTCAAACATTAGAAGTGTGACTAGGTTAGTTAAGTGGTTCTTAAATTATTGTCATACAGGGCAAGTTGTATATATAGAAAAGGATAGAAAATTATATTATTGTCTTGCTGCTGTCCTTTTTCATGAACTGTTGAAATAAGAGGAGGATTTCACCTTTTCTTTTTCATTTCTGTCAAAAAATTATTACTAAAAAACTAAATTATTTTTCCAAATATTAGAACACAGTTGCAAATTGCTCATGGTGCATCATTGTCCTCCTGACAATAATTTAAAATCCTTTGTATAACATCTTTATATAAGAGTTCGCCTTCCTATTCTTTGCTTTTGTGGTATGAGAGACATCATGCCCATAGACATACTATTTCTGTTTTGTTCAGAAAAATAGTGCTATCAAAAGGTAGAATTGACCATCAGAGTTCTTGTAGATGGCATGTAGCTGACTTTTAAGAGAAGAGTAGAGAGATTTGTTGATTATCTATGAGCATTTACTTTTAGATGTGCTTTTGGATATATCCAAATTAATTTCTTCAACACACTTTTATTGTCATCTCTAGTCTAGGCATTGTATTAAAATCTGAAGGTACAAAGTTAAGTAAGACCTAGTCATTGACATCATGGAATTTATCTCATCTACTGTAGGAGATAGATAAATGAATATAAATTATGTTAACTGTATAAATGTGAGATAATAGAGATAATAGAGAGATAATAGATATGCAGAACAGGTAAACATTACTAATTTCAGTGGAGAGGGCTTTGATGGTGGAGTGAACAGTTCATGTAAAGGCATTGAGACTTGAAGTAGCAGTGATCCATTCTAGCACATTTGGTGTGAATAAAGTAACCGGTGCTAGAACAGGATGTGCATTTAGAAATATAGACAGCATAGCTCTCTTTCTTGAGGTCTTAGCTTAAACTTTTAAATACACCTTTCCTGACTCCCATATCTAAAGTTGGTTTCCCTCTCAGTTACTTGCTTTTTTCCTTTATAGAACTTACTGTAACTTGGAATTACTGTATTCTGTTTACTGCCTTTATGAAGGTAAGGATTTGTGTAATATGCTAGAGAGTTTAAACTCTATTCTGAATCTTTGAGAAGGACTGTTAACTATTTTAAGCAAGAGAATAACATTCGATTTGTATTTAAAAAATCATACTGATGGTAGAACCTACTGTATGCCAGGTATGTATTGCTGGGTGCTGCAAATGCGAAGATGAAAGCACATAGTCTATGTTTTAAAGAGATTACAATCTAGGTAGGAGGCTAAGAAAAAATATTGATGTGGTGGAGATACCCATGAGTTCAGTGAAAGTGAAGAAGCAGGAGCCAGGTGTGGGTTTGTGGTCTGGAGTATATATGTTCTTTTAGCTGCTAGTGTGTAGTGATAAAGTTACTCAAGTGACTTTAGTTCAATGACTAATCTTCAGGACTTAAAAGAGCTTTTTATCATACTTACTTCAGAGATTCCACAAGGTGGTTATGTTGTATTAGCCTTACTATATAGTAAGTCTCAGTCATATTTGTCTCTTTTGTTAGGTATGTTGTAAAAACAAGATAGTCATTTGACCTGTGCAGTAGATTTTTCTTTGTGAATTTTGATACCATGTATATCTCTTACTTACATTTTATGTAGGTGTGCCAACTTATACAACCAAGGAAAGAATATTTTCTCGTGTGTGTGTGTGTGTGTGTGTGTGTATAAATTGAATGTCTGTTTTTAGTAACATTTTAAAAAAATGTACCAGTTCTGATGATGGTAACTAAGTGATTGCTTCCTTTTCTAGGTAAAATGAAGAATGATCAATCTAATAAAGAAAATTCTTCAGAGATGGACTATTTAGAAAATGCCACTGTGATAGATGAATCTACATTGACACCTGAGCAGAGGCTAGGCTTAAAACAAGCAGAAGAACGCTTAGAAAGAGATCACATCTTTCGACTTGAAAAAGTATACTGTGTTGCTTTAGTTATTTGGGAGAAAATGCATGTTCCATAACCTTTCTTTCCCAAGTACAGCTTTTTAAATTTTTCTTCTATTCCTAAGGCAGAGATAGCATTCATCTATTTGTACTTCCCGCTTCCCTTCTTTCTCTCTTTTCTCCCTTCCCTCCCTTTTTTTTAGCAAAGCCTTACATCTGTGACTCTGACTTAATTTATTTATCCCAGAGTTTGATGAACTATGGCCTATCCTCTTATTTTTGTTTTTTTGGGTTTTCTGTGTTTTAAAGTGTGTTAAATACACCTAGCCTCTTGTTTTTGTAAACAAATTTTTGTTGGAACATAGCCATCCCCATTTATTTACATATTGTCTGTCTATGGCTGTTTTTGTGCTGCCATGGCAAAATTGAGTTGAGTAGTTTCTATAAGGAATATATGGCCCACAAAGCATAAAGTATCTTTTTACCAGAGCATAAAATATTTACCAAAACATTACTTTGTTCTTAATGGAAGAAGTTTGCTGACCCTTGATTTATTTAATCATCAAATAGATACTGAGTTCTTGTTATGTTCTAGGTAAATGAGCTAGGCATGGGGAATTTATTCATGAATATGGCACAGTTTCTGCCCATTAGAAGTTAACAGTTCATTTGGACTGACAGAAATGAATTAGGAAATACTACATGATGTTCTAGACTTCCTCCCTTCTGCTGCCTTTATCTCTTCCCTTTACCTCTTTTTTTTTTTAACACCTCCTTTTTTTCACATATTTGCTGAACATCTACGTATTAGGAACTATTCTAGCCATTGGTATCTGGTTTCTGAGTACTAATTAATTTCTTAACTTAGAAGTATACATTCCTAGCCTTAATAAAAATACTGCTAGATATTGAAGGAATGAATAATAAATTAATCTGTTCACAAATAGATACTTGAGATATTTGTGAGTATGCAATCAAGGAAGTAGGTCATCATTTTTGGTAAATAATAAAGGAAAGAAATGGTCTGATTTTGTATAGTTTAGAAAAAGGAGGTCATAGCTAAATTGAAGAAGGCAATCCTGGGTTATTAATAGAACTTATGACAGAGTAGTCACCCTATGGAAATAGAAAGGAATATCAAAGAGTAGAGGCCCATAATGTAGGAGAGAGTTTGGGTTGTGTGGCGAGTCTAACAAGGTCCTAGTTAGAATCCTTTTGTTTGCAGTTTGCTGTTATACTTAGTTCTATCTTTCCTCTCACTTTCCCTTTCCTGAGCTTGGAATTAGTAGCTATTCTGGGTCTTCATTGTCAAGATAAACATCGAATCCCTTTGTGTGCCATGATATGGTGATAAAAAGTTGAAATGGGGTATGCATGGCATTTTCAAAAACATGATATTGCTCTTCTAGGAGTTGACTAATTAGAGAAAGACATGTAAGCAAACCATAATGGTAGTAAAAAAAGAAATAGTATTGTTTGAAAATGGAATTTTGGACAAAGGAATGACCAACTTGATTGGGGTGGAGAAGCATCAGTTGGGGAATGCTTTATGTGGAGGTGATGCTGTAGTCAAAAGGAGTGACTAGGAGTGGACCAGGTGGGTGGGGAAGGGAGGTGTAGATAAATTATGTGGGATATGTAAAGGAAATGTGAAAAATGTGTTTCAAGAAAAATAAGTGGGGGACTGGAGGGGAAGATAGGATATGAAGTGGGAAAGATCAGATCTTGAAGAAGAAAGAAGTTAGGGTGGAATGGATATTTGATGGTAGTAAGAAAGAATTGTGTAGGCTGAGGGAAAAGCTTAGAAGCATGGTAACATTTTATTTGTTGTCTAATTTAAACAGTTATGATATAAAATCAGTGTGCCAATACCAGCAGAGATGTCTGTAGTCCCATTTCTTTCTGACATCTTTTTGTTTCTCAAGCCCTCCAAAAACCTTTTGTTTTCAATACAGTATACTCTTTATTTTTCAATTGATTTTTAGAGAGAGAGCAAAACATCAATTTTGTTGTTCTACTTACATTAGTTGCTGCTTGTATGTGCCCTGACCAGGGATTGAACCTGCAATGTTGATGTATCAGGATGATGTTCTAACCAACTGAGCTTCAGTGTATAGCCATGGGGATGTGTAGTACAGTAGACGAAGTGGAGAAGCCAAAGAACTTATATGCATGACCCATGGGTGTGAACAGAGGTGTAGGGATTGCCTGAGGTGGTGGGGGTTGCCGGATGTAGGGGGCAAAGTGGGAAAAACCGGGACAACAGTAACAGCATAATTAATAAAATTTTTTAAAAAGGGTGAAATTACCAGTAGTGATTGTTAAATATTGACTTGGAAATACTGAGTCTCTCCATGCCCAGAAATTATTATTTTAGCTGTTCTGCAGAAACTTTAAGGTTTATTAGTGTGTTTGTTTACTGGTTAAATAAACTAGGTAGTAATTATTTTGTAATATGTAAGTGTACCAAACCAACATGTTTTATACCTTAAACTTAAAAAATGTTATGTCAATTATATCTAAATAGGTAAAGAAAAATAAAAAAATGAAACTATAATAAAGGAGTTTTTAAAAATTTTCATGGTCTCTGTGAAACAGAAGCTTCATGATACGAGAACATTTTTCTGTTAATTTCTATTGTGCCTAACACAGTACATTGCATAGTCAGTAATAGAGGTAGTTTTTCTAGTGTTTAAGTGGTTTTGGAATCACTGGGTCTAGCTCCTTTACTTACTGATCAAATACTTTTGGGTAAGTTATTTAAACCACTTTAAACCTCAGTTTCATCATTAAAATGGAGTTTCATCATCATTAAAATGATGAAAATAATGGGCTCTTATGATGATTAAATAAGATAATACAAGTGAAGTTCTTGGTGCAGTACCTGGTATTAGTAAGCACTAAATAAAGATTGGCTACTGTGGAATTGAATTATTTTACCTGGTTGGGCAATTTTTATTACTACATTTTAAGGACCTATAAAGAAGTAGGCTCCAGTGTTAGAATTTTACCCAAGGTCAATTGAGATGTCATCCTAGGCCTGCTGACTCACCATTCAGTTTCTACTAAACTTTTCTTACTAAAGGAATCTAGTTATGTTCTTGTTTGAACATTTTATAATTGAAAGATTCATATGGTGAGTGACACATGACTCACTTAGTGACCTTGTCAGTATTCATGGGTTTAGGTATTCTGTGTTGATGGTTTCAACTCTTGAATTCAACCCTTCCATTCAACCCTTCCTGCCACTTCTACCTTCTTAATCCTTGAATCGAGCTGATATCATCTGCCTTCTGGATTATTGCTGTATGCTCATATGGTAAATTAGCTCTTTCTGCTTATATTCTTAATATAGAAGACAAGTGATTCTTTTAAAGTATTATTTAGATTTTACAATTCTCTATTCAAAAACCTTCAGTGCCTTCCCCTTACTCTTACTTAAAAGCAAGGCTCCTTACAAGGGGCCTGTGGTCTGGCCTCCCGTTATATCTTGTCATGCTAGCCTTTTTGCAATTCCTCAAACATATTAGGCAGATTCTTTCTTCAGGGCCTTATCATAGTTTCTGCTTAACGCAAAATTTGTTGCAGATTCATTGCCCTACTCAGTCATTTTGAATGCGACAGCCACTCAGTACACATGCTCACTCAATGACATCTATAGCCCCCACCGACTAGTACAGTGAGGTTGTCATTGTTCACACATGCACATTCCAGTCCACTCTCCTTGGCTGCCAGGTTACATTGATATTGCACAAACCGTTCTCATTATATTAACAGTGGTTGAAGTTTTTGTGGATGGACCTTGTATGTAATACTCTGAAGTGAGAGAATCTTTTTGTCAAGAGTTGAAGCCTTTTGAAGATAAATCTGAGATAAAAATTAAGCATTGTTGCAATTCCAGTATAAGATACTAGAAACAATGTTTTAAAATTCAACTATTTAATATGTTTTGTATCTTTATAGTGTAATCTTATGGGTAAAGAGTTGGCTTTGGATTCAGTCATACATGAATTTAAATTGAACATCTCCCACTTAATGTTATATCCTTGTGAAAGTGCAAGCTCTTTGAATTTTTGTTTTTACAACTATAAAATGAAGATAATGCCCATCTAATTATATTATTAGGGGAATTAGAATGTCACATAGTAGCCCTGACTGGGTGGCTCAATTGGTTGGAGTGTCATCTGGTACAGCAAAAGTTTGTGGGTTTGATCCCCAGTCAGGGTACATACCAAGGTTGTGGATTCAATCCCTTGTCAGGGCGTGTGGAGGAGGCAACTCATAGATATTTCTCTCTCACGTCGATATTTCTCCCTCTTTCTAAAGTCAATAAACGCATACTCAGTTAAGAGTTAAAAAAAAAAAGTCTCATTGTATGTGAAGCACCCAGGAAGGTACCTGGCACATAAGAGGCACTTTGGAATTACTAAGATTTTTATTATTTAAAGAATACACTCATATGTGAAGTATGACTAAAGTATTATGACTGATACTTTTCATGTGTCAAAATTGTTTCTTTCAGAGTAATATCATCCAGAGGTTATCCATTCCCATGAGATTGTGATTAGAGTGTTTTTGGAACTCAGCTTTTGGAATCATCTCCCATATTTGCAATTCATTCTTTTGTATCCCCTAGTTGAGTTGAGGGTAGATTCTGTTTTTTATATACGAAATCCAAAACCAGTTTTTGGGGCAGCATTGGAATAAGACTTAGTAATAAGACTGCCTTTCTTATTTTACATTGGGTTCTAAAGAGTATATTAGATAAGTATCAAACATTTAGCATTTTCATGGTATTTGAAATTAGTATATGATATTCTATGATGACTGTTTTGAAAAGGAAAACTGACTTTCTCTTGGGTATATAAGTACTGGTTTGTTTATTAAAAACTTGTTCCTTAAATGCTTATTTTTTTCTCTTGTATTTACATAATATAGTAGACAATACATAGTAAAAAATATACAGTAAAAAGTTTTACTTCTCTGTTTTCTGAAAAAATTGCATTTTTTAACTTTTCAGCGCTCACCAGAATATACCAATTGTCGGTATCTATGCAAACTTTGCTTAATTCACATTGAAAATATCCAGGGAGCTCATAAACATATAAAGGAAAAACGACATAAGAAAAACATTTTGGTAAGTTTTTATTATAAAATGTTTTATTTTTGAATGGTAAAACTGTACTAAATATATTTTTATTTATGATAGTAAAAATGTAATGTTTACCCAGCTGTATATTATTAAATGAAGTGACAGAGTTGAAGGTTGTCATTACCCTCCTTATTTTAGGTAGTCAGGAGGGGAGCTTTCTCAGACAACAGTTTTCTCATCCTAAAGTATCTTGATGTCTGTATGTAAAACTGTCACATGTAGTTAGTCCAACTGATAAGATTTCTTGAGTTTTTACGTGCTTAGGTCTAGGCAGTCGTGAAGAAGATAGTCATGATTCCTGCCCTCAGGGTTTGTAAAGTATTGGTGAAGGCATCCATTCTCTAAGGATTTAAGTATCATAAGTTTTGTTAAAGGGGGAAATGTGGTGCTAAAGAAGTGTACGAGAATATTTTTCTTAGTCTAGAACAGGGACAGTTGCTCTGAGAATGTGAACATTTGAGATGAACTTTGAACTAAGAGTTTAAAAGGCAAGAAAGAGAGTGAGTGATGTAAAGGGGTAAGCTGAGAGCATTTTACAAAAAAGCAGCATGAATAAAGATCTCTTAAGTCAGGAAAGGACATGGTGTAAGAGGAACTGAAAGAGTCTAGTTCTAGTATGAGTGGAACAAAGAAAGCTAGGAGGAAAATGGTGTGAGATGAAGTTGAGAAGTCTAGACCATGCGGGGCCTTATAAAATTTAGACTTTAAGAATTCTTAATTCTTCAGTTATTTTTATTATAGCATTTCATTGACATAGGTATGAGCAGGGTATTTTTTCTTTTTAAAATTTATTAGTGTTCTAGCTATTTAATTTTTTCTTTTTAAAGTTGTAGTATATAGCCTCTTATCTTTAAGTCTGCATTTGTATATTGTCTCTGAGAAACACTTTTTTACCTGACCTTCCCAACAAGTCTGGGTTAGGTATCCCTTCTCTGCTCCCATAGCACTTGACCAGAGAACCTTACACAGAGTACTATAGATATAAATGTCTTCTGTCCTCTTTTAGACTTCAGGGCAAATTTAGTTTCTTATATATTTTTGTTTCTGCATTGCATAGGACAGTATTTGACACTATAGTAGATGCTCACTATATTTTTCTTAAAAAGATGTGAATTCGTTGAAGAAAATCAGGAACTTAGAAGGAAAATAAATCATTCAAATTTTACTAGCCTACAATTTTGATTTAATTTGAATTTCAGAAAACTTAATAGAAGAGAGACAAAATGGTGGTTAAGGAGAGTTAGTATCTCTGAGAAATTTGAAGAAATGTTGAAAGATGCTGATTATTTCAGGAAGCTCAGGAAATTCTAAAGAAGAAACTTAAAGTCAATGCACATTACATATATGAAATCTGTCCAGAATGTGTCTAGCCATGTAACATGAAAAATAGAGACGTTTATTGAAGCAGATACAAGAAACATTGTACATAGGACAATGACACCTCAGTCCCCTTCCAAGCGGGCACCTTGGACCCTCACACGGTTCTCCCAATGGCCAGGGCTACCCTATTGTATTTTCTTGAATCTCATAGATGGTTTGAAATCTCTTCCGTTTCAAAGGTGATTTTAGTTTTGGGAAAAGCCAGAAGTTGCAGGTTGCCAAATCTGGGCTGTTAGCGGGGCTGTCACCTGGGTGATTTGATATTTCGCCAAAAAATTCTGCCCAAGACTGATGCATGAGCAGGCATGTTGTCATGATGAAGCTACCAATCACCAGTTGCCCATTGCTGTGGCCTTCTGAACCATCTGAATAGTTTCCACGAAGGAATGATCCAGCTTAATGCAAAGTTTGATGCAAATTTGTTACTCTCCCTGCTCAGCCATTTTAAATTGGATGGCCACATGGTACACACACACACTCAGTGGTGTCTACTACCTCCAACAACTAGTAGAGTGAAGTCATTGTTCACACATGCACATTCCAGTCCACTCTCCTTGGCTTCCAGATTACATAGATGTTGCACAAACTGTTCTCATTATATTAACAATAGTTGGACTTTTCTGGACAGACCTCGTAATATAAAATAGTTTAGAACGTTACAAAAAACAAATAGAAAAGCCTTAAAAGCAGCCATACTGGACTACTTTTGATGAAGTTATGTAACAGAGACTGGTTTACCTCCTTGAAATAGTAACAACAACAAAATAAGGCAGAAATAGCTAACAATGTTTTTTAAGCAATGAAGGACAGGCAATGAATGGAAAACAAATGAGATGGGCCCAGTGATAATCCAGTTTGAAAGAGTTCCCAGAATGCACTACAGGGAGGAAAACCCCATGGACTTCCAGAGTTGACAAGAGGGCTAGAGTTTGCAGGATAGAGTAACAAAAACAAGGAAGCTATACAGAGAAATCCAGAGATCTGTGAAAGTCCTCTCGAGGACTTTCTCGAGAACTATTCAGCATAAGACTGATTGGTGCATGCATTTAGAAAGCTTCCTAAAGCCACGGAAAGAACCATCTGAGGGAATTAGAATAGTGCTTTGTGCTCACACAGGACTGGGAGTAGTATTTTCCCACTATTAAGACTGGAAAACCTCATATTTTATGGGGCATTGGGTAGAATACTTAGAAGGTTCTTGTTTCAGAAGTCCTCACTTCTGAATGTTTAACCCTAAACTAAATACGGTCTGGCCCCAACTAAACTACTTAGAAGGCAGCACCCAAAAGGATAAACTGTTTAGAAGTATTTAATGTCATTACAGAACAAAGCTTGAGAATATTCATAGAAATACAAAATATTTGTCATCCCCCCAAAAAAGTTTACATTGTTTGGCATTCAGTCAAAGATTCTCAGGCATACAAGGGAGCAGGAAAGTACAAAGCATGATGAGAAGAAAAATTAGCTAATTAATTCTGACTTTGAACTTATACCATAAAATTAGCAGAGAAGAACATTAAGGCAGCTAACTATATTTCCGATGTTCAAAAAATCAAATAGAAACATGGGAGATATAAAAAGGATTCAGTTGAACTTACAGAAATGAAAACAGTGTCTAGGATGAAAAACATACTGGGTAGGACTAATGGCAGGTTAAACATTGTAAAAGTAAAGGTTAGTAAACTTGAAGGTATAGCAACGGAAACTATCTAAAATGAAACAAAGAGGAAAAAAAACCTTGCAAAGAAAGAAAATAGCATCATTGAGCTCTGGGATAATTGATATATACGCCCCAGTTCTATACAAACTCTTTCAGAATATTGAACTTAGTTTATAAGGTTCGCATTATTCTGATGCCAAAATCAGAAAAAGATATTACAATAAAAGAAAAGTTTAGACTAATATTCCTCATAAACCTAAAGGCAAAACTTCTAACCATTTTAGCACACTGAATCCAACAGAATATTTAAGGAAGAAATGTATCATGGTCAAGCAGGACTTTATTCCAGGAATATAATGTTGGATTAACATAGATAACTAGGCAGTGTAATTCATGATATTAACAAATAAAAAAAGAACACAATATGATCATCTCAGAAGATGTTGAAAAAGTATTTGTAAAAATCCTGATAAAAAAATCTCTGCAAACTAGGAATAGAAGGGAACTTCCTCAACATGATAAAGAACATCTAAGAACTTAAAACTGATATCAGACTTAATGGTGAAAGACTGGATTTTCAGCTCTCCCTAAGATGAGGAAAAAAGGTACAGAAATGGGATAGCTGCTCTGGCAAACAGTGTTGAGGTTCCTCAAAAAATTAAAAATGGAATTACCATATGATCCAGTGATTTTACTTCTGAATATATCTGCAAATGAATTGAAAGTAGGGTTTTGAATAGATAATTTGTACATTGAACTTCATTGTAGCATTATTCACAATAGCTAAAACGTGGAAGTTATTCAACTCTTCCTCAACAGATGAATGGATAAACAAAATTTCATGTATACATACAAGAATATTAGCTTTAAAAAGGAAGGTAATTCTGATATGCTACAACATGGATGAGCCTTGAGGACATTATATTAAGCAAAATAAGCCAGTCATAAAAAAAGCAAATGCAATGTGATTCTACTTATATGAATTACTTAGAGTAGTGAAAATTACGGAGCAAGAAAGTGGGATGGTGGTTGCCACAGCCTGTGGGAATGGGAGAATGGAAGTTACCGTTAATGGGTATAGTGTCAGTTTTGCAAGATGAATTCTGTGGATGGATGATGGTGATGGTCGCAGAACAATATGAATATACTTAATGCCACTGAATAGTACACTTAAAAATGGTTAGGATGGTAAATTTTAGGTTATGTATATTTTTTCACCATAAAAACATTGGGGGAAAAAAAGATATGTCTATTCATAGCACTTTTACTCAAAGTTGTATTAACTGTTCTAGCCAGTGCAGTCAGGCAAGGAAAAGAAATAAAAGCCATCCAGATTGTAAAAGAGAAATAAATCGATATTGGTAGACAATGTGATTGTTGATGTAGAATATTCAGTGAAATCTAGAACTTATTAGAACTAATGAATGAGTTTAGCAAGGTTGCAGAATACCAGATCAATATGTAAAAATTAATTGTATTCTGTTATAATTTATAACTTTCATTTATAGATATTGCTTATAGTAACATCAAAAATGTGTAAAACTTGTGTACAGAAAACACAAAGTTAAGGAGAAATTAAGTGGAGAAATAAACCTTAGTCATATATTGGAAGAATTGATATTGTTGAATGTCAGTTGTTTCCAAACTGATCTGTAGATTCAACACAATCCCAACCAAAATCCTGACTTAAAAAAACTGGTTCTAAAACTAATATGGAAATGCAAAGGCCCCAAAAGATCCAGAACAACTTTGAAAAAGAGCAAAGTTGGAGGACTAATACCACCTGATTTCCAGTCTCACAAAGCTACAGGAATCAAGACAGTGTGGTAATTGGCATCAAGTAGACAAGTAGATCAGTGGAGCAGAATAATGAGTCTAGAAGTAGGTTCATGTGTGAACAACTGATTCAAAAGCAATTCAGTGATGAAAGAATAGTCTTTTAAACTTATGGTTCTAGACTAATTAGATATTTATTAGATATACAAAGATACTGACTAGATATGCAAAGAACTTTGTTCCATACCTTGTACTATATAAAAAAGAAGAAAACTAAAAATGAATCACAGACCTAAATGTAAAACCAAAAGGTACAAAATTTCCGGAAGAAGACAGGAGAAAATCTCTTATGACCTGAATTAGGCAAAATTTCTCAGATATGACATTGATGTGAGAGAGAATCATTGATGTTTTTCTCCCTTTCTCTCTCTCAAAATCAATTATGTCCCCCAATAAGGGTGAGGATTAAAAAAATATGGGCAAAGATTTGAGGTGATACTTTATTAAAGAAGACATACATGTGTCAAACACATAAAAAGATGCTTAACATTATTTGTTAATAGGAAAATCACTAAACTTAGAACAGCTAAAATTAAAAAGACTGGCTATAACAATGATGTGAAGGAATGCCAAGCCTCAAACAGTACTGGTGGAGATGTAAAATTCTATATCCACTTTTTAAAGGTTTTTTAAAATGTTATTTTTAAATTGAAGTATAATAGACATAAACATTATATTAGTTCCAGGTGTACAACATAATGATTCAATACATGTATATCTTGTGAAATAATCACCGCAATAAGTCTAGTTAACATCTAGCACCATACATAGTTACAAGTGTTTTTTCTTTAGAAGAGAACCTTTAAGATTTACTCTCTTAGCAACTTTCAAATTTATTTGTATAATACAATATTATTAAGTATAATCACCATGCTGTACATTATATGCCCAGGACTTATTTTGTAACTGAAAGTTTCTTTGTATCTTTTGATTAATTTTACCTATTTCACCCTGCCCCTTCACTCAGTCCCTTACTTCTGGCAGCCAACAGTTTGTTTTCTGTATCTGTGAGTTCAGTCTTGTTTATTTTAGATTCCACATATAAATGGGATCATACGGTATTTGTCTCTGTCTGACCTATTTCACTTAGCATAAAACCCTCAGTCTGCATTGTTGCACACGGCAGGATTTCCTTTCTTTATGACTGAATAATCCACTGTACCGTCATGGGCTGCATAACAACGTGATAAAACACATTACTTCGTACGTTTGTGGTGATGCTGGTATAAAGAAACCCGTACTGCAAGTTATATAAAAATATAGCACATATAATCATGTACAGTACATGATACTTGGTAATGATGATAAAAGACTGTTACTTTTTTATGTATTAAGCTATTGATTTTTATTTTAGAATGGGCTCTTTCTATTTATTAAAAAAGCCTGCTGTAAAACAGTATGCCGTGTCATACCAGCAACAGCCTCATACGTTTTGTGTTTACTGTGCTTTTTTTAATCCTCACGTGAAAACATGCTTATTGATTTTAGAGAGAGGGGAAGGGAAAGAACATTGATGAGAGAGAGAAACACCAATTGGTTGCCTCTTGCACATGCCCCGACTGGGCCTGAACCTACAACCTAGGTATGTGCCCTGACTGCATATCGAATCAGCCACCTTTGAAGGTTTATGGACAGTGCTCCAACCAACTGAACCCCATTGGCCAGGACTACTGTGTCTCTTGATTATATCATTTTCTCTTGTGCCTAATTTAATCTCATTTTGTTTTTTACAATAACATTCTATACTGACTTGTAGTCTAGGAACAGTAGGCTATACCATATAGCCTAAGTGTATAGTGGGCTAGGTTTATGTAAATACTTTTATAATGTTCACACAACAATGAAATCACCTACCAAGGCACCTCTCAGAACATATCTCTGTCGTAAGTGGCTCATGATTGTGTATAAATATCACATTTTCTTTACCCATTCATCCATTGATGGACACGTAGGCTGTTGTAAATAATGCTGCAGTGAATAAGGGGGTAAAGATATCTTTTTGAGTTAGTGTTTTCTTTTTTTTTAAAAAGATTTTATTTATTTATTTTTAGAGAGGGGAAGGGAGAGAGAAAGAGAAGGAAAGAAACATAAATGTGTTTGCCTCTCATGTACCCTACACTGGGGATCGGGCCCGCAACCCATGCATGTACCCTACGCTGGGAATCGAACCGACAAGTGACCCTTTGTTTTGCTGGCAGCGCTCAATCCACTGAACTACCCCAGCTAGGTTTTTTCATTTTCTTATATGGGATTTGCAAATATTTTCTCCTAGCTTTGGCTAATATTGTCATTCTTAAACAGTGTGTTTCAGTGATCAGAAGTTTATAATTTTGAGGAGGTTCCAGTAATCATTGTCTTCAGATAAATATCCAGAAGTGGAATTACTGGATTACATGGTAGTACATCCACTTTTGAAAACATTTTGGTAGTTTTTAAAAAGTTAAACTATTTCCAGTCAAGATGGCAGCGTAGGTAAATGGGGTACTGGCTTCCTTCCACAACCACATCAGAATTACAACTAAACTACAGAACAATCATCATTCAGACTTGCCTGAATGAAGTCCTAAAGCTGGGGAAAAAAGAAATCACATCAAGACTGGTAGGAGGGGTGGAGACTTGGAATGGGCTGGTTCTACACCCACAAGTGGCAGATGAAGTCGGGAGGGATTGAAGAGCCAGGGGTCTCAGCCCACACCAGGCCCCCAGGCTCAGGGTTCCCGTGCTAGGAAGAGAAGTCCCCATAATCTCTGGCTGTAAAAAACAGTGGAGATTGTAGCTGAGTGAGACTGAAGGCTTCTGGAGCCCAGGCAGTCTCTTAAAGGGCCTGCACTTAGACTTATTCAGACTGACTTTCTATGAGCTCCAGTGCTGGGGCAGCAGCTCCAAAGGCGCCAGGGACATACTGGGAAAAACTGAATTATCTGGTATCAGGGCAAGAGCTGGAGGGGCAGCTTTCTGCCAGACAAAAGTGCTGGCCGAGGCCATTATTCCTTTTCTGAGCCTCCTGTCCTCCCTGCCCCCCCCCCCCAAAGGTGGCAGGCAGATGGGTGCCATATCTGAGTCTCCATCAACATGGTTTGCACTCCTTTTCACATCCCCCATGAGTCCCTGAGACCCTGCCTGACTCAACTGAGTCCACATAAGCTGTTTCCAGTGGCTTTTGCATAAGAATGGCCTGTCTTGGTTCATGTTTCAGAGTTTCCTAAAATCTCTCCAACAAGAAGCATCTGGCCTCAGATGATCATGCCATTTTTTCCCTTTTTCTTTGTAATAAGGTGGTGTGTTACATTGATTGGGCATTGTATGTTGAATCATTCTTGGGATTCAGAAATAAATTATACTTGTTCATGGTGTATAATCCTTTTAATATTCTTTTGAATTTGGTTTGCTAGTATCTTGTTGATGATTTATTGAAAGTTTTTAATTAGGAGAGTAACCGGTAAAGATACGGGGAATGGGATGAAGGTCCAAAGACCAGAAATGGAAGACTAATTAGCCGGCTCTTGCCTCTTGGGCAAGTATTCCTAGACTAAACCAATTCTTTGTGGAATTTACCTCATTTCAGTAGAAGGTACCACCATTTACCCAGCTTAGGATAAGTTCTTTTGAGTTATCTTTGATTCATTGCTTTCTTTTATACCCCGCATTCAAACCATTAACAAATTTTATGGAATTTACCTTCAAAAGATTACGTATTCCAAATTTTATCATTTTCCACATACCTCTACAGTTTCTGCTTTAGTCTAAATTACCACCATCTCTCACCTGGACTATTTCCAATTTACACCTCTTCCTGTCCCCACAATCTATTCTTTATTCAGAAACTAGGGTTGTTCTTTTAAAGTGTCACCTCATGTTACTTCCTGCTCATAGCCCTTCAGTGACTTCCCAGCTTAGAATAAAATTACAAGCCCTTACCAAGTTTCATCAGGGATACAATATTTGGCTTCTGGTTTACTGTTCAACCTCATCATCTTGCTTAGTTACCCCTTTGTTACTCAGCTCCAGACACGATCTCTTCAAATAACATTAGGCATCCTCTTGGCTCCATGTCTTTGCGTTTACTGTTCTCTGAAATGCTCTTCCCCCAGAAATTGTCTTTTTCATTTCTTTCAGGTCTCTACTTAAACTTATCTGTTTGGAGTGGCCTTCTTTGTCCACTCTGTTCTAAAAAAAAAAAAACAACCACCCTTTCCCACTGGTGTGTAGCCTCTTACCCTGTTTTATTTTTCTTCATAGTACTACCTGACATCATAGTATTTATGCATTTATTTATCTGTTGTCTGTTTCCTCTAACTAGAATATAAGTTACATAAGGGCAGGGACTTCATTGATTGTATTTATGACAGAGGATATATGAGGATATCAGGAGGATATGAGATTAATCAATGTTAAGAGTATACCAGTGAGAATGATGGAAGTGTCCTAAACAAAGTAGGGTAGGCTTATTAATAGCATAGGTAGAGGAGTTTGTTCATTGATTATCTTTTATCTTATTACTATGACAAATCTAGCACTATAACTCAAAGTAATTTCTCTCTATATGAAGATGATTTTGTTACATGTTAATTTTGTATCTTTTTTTATTACACTGCTATTAACACCTCGATGAATCCTAAAAAAAAAACCAGTCCTGCCAATTTAGATGCTTATCTAAAACTTAGATTATAATTAAGGTTGCAGAAACTGTCACAGAAACTTATAAAATGAAATTGTCTTACCTCCTATGTTTGATTAGTTTGTGCCTTTGGTAAACTTATGTTAAGACTGAATATGGTAACAATGAATAAAATTAGGAATAGATCAAAGTATTTGTTTCATATATTGGGGGGAGTAGGGAGAGAACAAACTACTTTTCGTTATTAGATCTTTTGGGAGTTCATATATCAAAATATAAATTGTTTCTTCAGTGAAATGGGGTAATAGAAAATGCCTTTGTTATAATAATAAATAAAAGAAATGGTATGGTCTCAGTCATGTTAAAAAAATAAGGGAAATAGAAGATGAGCTTGTGGGACAATTTTCTTCTTATGTTGTTTTTGCAGTTAGCATGTATTTTTTAAACTATAGTAGTAAATTAATTTTAAAAAGTCATTGTATATATGTAAATGTAGTTCTTTAGCTCCTTGGTTTAAAATGTCTTACAGACTTTCAGCAGAATACAGGTTTTTTTTCTTTTTTTTAACATTTTGCCTAGTGTTGGATAAAATAGAGAGAAATCAATTGTAATAGTGTATTAAAGTAATAACAGTGTTTAGGACAAAGGTGTCTGACCTTTTGGTGTCTGGGCCACACTGGAAGAGGAAGAGTTGTCCTGGGCCACACATTAAATACACAAACACTAATGAAAGCGGATGAGCATAAAAAAGGTCCGTGCATAATTTTTGTGATATCCGCCACCACAGATAAGCAAAAAAATCCTCACATAATAACCCTAATTATGCAGCAGCCCTTTTGATAATCTTAAAATTATTGAACAGGTCCCAAGTTTGTGATCACTAGTATATAAAATATACATATCTAAGTAATAAAACTTAGTATAAAACTTAGTAATAAAACTAAGTGATGTTTTAAGTAAATTTACGATTTTGTGTTGGGCTGCATTCATAAGCCATCCTGGGCGACAGTTTGGATACCCCTGGTGTAGGATGTTTTTCTGACCATTTAATCTGATACTGTATATGCTGATGAGAGACAATTCAAGACCTTCTCCTGCATCTCAGATAGTCTCTCTTTGCTGCAACAAAATTATCAGCTAAGTGTTATGGTATCTTGGCTTTGCAGCATTTCAAAATTTATGCAGACAGTAAAGTAGAACCAGTTTTATTTTTTATTGTTTAATAGCAACCTCCTTCACGGTACCTCTCATTCTTCCAAATCAGCTTCACAAAGGCAGGGATCCTTGCGTCTTTTGTTCACTTCTGTATTCTACGGTCCTTAAGTCTGGCACATAGAAGTTGAATATATTTGTGTTTTTCCCCTAACTATAAGGACATTAAAACAGAAATCTTTTTTCTTTTCACGTTGTTGTTAAATGTTACATTAACAGGAAAAACAGGAAGAAAGTGAACTTCGTTCTCTGCCACCTCCTTCCCCTGCCCACTTGGCAGCTTTAAGTGTTGCAGTTACTGAATTAGCAAAAGAACAAGGAATAACAGATGATGACCTCAGAGTCCGTCAGGGAATTGTGGAGGAAATGTCAAAGGTTATAACAACATTTTTACCAGGTACAAATACATTGTATATTTAATTTTAAAAGTCACACAACTCATCCTCTTGCTTCCTCTTGAACTTAGGGTAAATTTTTTAATGTTTTCCTTTCCCCTTACCTCTATCTTAAAAGTAGATGAATTTAATTGTTTATAAATGACTTTTTGAGTCATTGCACAAAAGCAAAATGGAGAATTTTGGCCCAGCATACTTTCTGTACTTAAAAAAGAGTTTTTAAGTGCCAGAAGCAGGATAATTTCTTAGTAGTTGACCATTATATTTTACATTATTTTTTCAGTATCATTGACTTATAAATGGGTATTTCATTTATATTATTTTCAGTATATACATTACAAGTAGTCAGTAAATAAAATTTCTCTTGCCTGATGGTGGGGGAAAAATTAGGAAGGGGCATTAGAGATAAAATTAGCACTTTCATTTTTTTTGACTCTGCTGTTCTCTTTACAAAAACCTTAGATGTTTGGTGCGAGGGGAAGTTGGGCCAGGTTGATTATAGACATTTATGTATAGATCATTTGCTTTGCCCTTACTATTTTTTTGCATTGGTATTGAATTTAAGTAAATGTAATTTAAATAAAATTTATTGCTTACCACCAAAAGAATTTTGGTGAATTATATTTCATAAAGAGCTGTTGGGAGATGTATAAGAATATAAAATTGAAATTTAAAAATGGAAAACATTTTTATTTATCTTTATGATTTCTGTAATGTCTTTCTAAAATACACTGGATGCTAATTTAAGTTAGATATATAGAATAATTCACTATTACAAGAGTAGAAATGAAATTTTTATGATTTTCATGACTTGGATAATTCTCAGACATTTTGTAAAGTTGAAAAGTGTGCTTCTATATATATAACTTGAGTATGAACTTACACTTTCTAAGAAACAAAACCTGCCTGATGATCAATTCCAACCATGTTATTTTTTTCAATTTGCCCTCTGATGAGATCCTTTTAAAAGTTGCCTTATTATAATTTTTAGAAATGATATGTTTGACAGCCTAAGAAAGTATGTTGTAGGTAGTATGTCATTGTTTTTATTAATTTACTGTATGAACTCTGGAAAGCCACAGAGCTTTTTGGTTTTAGGTTTGTAATATTAATTGACTTGGCTTCATTTTGTATTTTTAAGGAGCATTGTCATTGAGTGTCTGTAATTCCTTTCCTAGTTGAAGTGCTATCTCTTACATAAATGTAAATATCTAAAAATAAATAAATGCAGTTAGTGACAGTAGCTATAGCTAGGTTGTACATTCTTTTCTGTTAATGTGTTAAATGTTCAACATACTTGTAGTCATTCCTAAATGAACTACTACTAAAATTTTGTTTAAACACTGAACAAATACTTTTATGAGTAATTTCTCTCTTTCTTCTTTGTTTTTGAACACCATAACTGAGACCCATTTTTATTTTGTAGACCAGTTAGAAAGGATATCAGTCCTCTATAATTAGAAGACATAGAATTGAGATTATTCAGTTTTTTTACCCCTGTTTTTTAAAGTTTCCATATTTGAATGGTGTTTCATGCTTTGATATTTTTCCTTATTTTCCAGAGTGTTCACTTAGGTTGTATGGCTCATCTCTGACTAAGTTTGCTCTGAAAAGTAGTGATGTTAATATAGATATAAAATTTCCTCCCAAGGTAAGTAATTAGAAAAGAACTTTAATTGTGTGGTTCTTAACTAGGACTTAATATTTTTTATTATCTTTTTAGAGGAGGTGAAAGGAACTATAAAATTCTGCCGCATAGAAGTTACATCATGATTAAACAGTGCTTTTGGGAACTACTCTAAGTGTCAGACATAGGTGGAATAAGGGACAGAAAAAAAAAAGGAAGCATAGGAAGGCAGTTTTTCAAAAAGAAAAACCAGGAAGATTAAAGATGGCAGCAGAGTAGGTAGAAGTTATACCCACCTCCTCTCAAAATCAAACTGGAATTACAACTAAAATATGGAACAGTCAGCCTGAATAACCAACTGAAGGCTAGCTGAAGAGAAATCTTAAAACCAAGGATTTACAGGAGAAGCCACATTGAAGCTAGACTTGATAGCCATGAAGGTCCTCATCTTTGCCTGTCTGGTGGCCCTTGCCCTTGCAAGGGAGCAGGAATATCTCAGCATATCCAGTGAGACTGTAGAAAGCCTTTTATGCAGTGAGGAATCTGTTATACACATCAGCAAGAAACCTGAGAAGTTTAAACATGAGAAACAGTGGTGAAGAAAGGATGAATGCTAGGACAAAATCCACCCCTTTTTCCAGCCACAGCCTCTAACCTGTCCTTACACTGAGCTCCGCCCTTACTCTGTCCTAACACAAAATGCCCTGCTTCTTCCTCAGCTTGCTCTGGTGCTGCCTGTCCTTCAGCCTGGAGTAATAGAATTCCCCAATATGAAGGAGACCATCTTTCCTAAGTGCATGATGCCGTTTCTAAACTCTCCAGTAGTGCCATTTTTTGAGCACCAAATCCCAAATCTCTCTGATTGCAGAAATCCACACCTTCTGCCTTTGCTCCAGCCCTTGATGCATCAAGTCCCCAAGCCTCTTCTTCAGACTTTCATGCTTCCTATGCAGCCCCTTGTCTCCCTCCTTAACTCAGAGCCCTGCCTCTTCCCCAGCAAGTGATGACCTACCCTCCGCTTGACCCTATCCAGCAGTTCTACACTGTGATTCAACCTATTGCCCCAGTTTACAACTTACAAGTCTAAAGGGATTTCATAGTTAATGTGTTCCCCGCCCCCAACTTCTGACTCAACTGAGACTGGACATGTGACATTTTTTCTATCTTTGTGTTATCAAAAATGAAAATGCATTTATTTCTTTTATGTATTATATAGTATGCATTTTAATTTGAATGTGACTCATAACCTTATTTT
Organism: Desmodus rotundus; assembly: GCF_022682495.2. NCBI lineage: Eukaryota > Metazoa > Chordata > Mammalia > Chiroptera > Phyllostomidae > Desmodus > Desmodus rotundus. The sequence goes on along the minus strand of NC_071389.1, from coordinate 35,115,018 downwards.
CTAAATTTTAATTGAAAAAGTATTACAAAATTTCAGTTAAATTTTTTTAATCCTCACTTGAAGATATGTTTATTGATTTTAGGGTGGTGGGGGGAGAGAGAGAAAAACACTGATGTGAGAGAGAAACATTGATTGGTTGCTTCCTGTATGTGCCCCAACTGGGGATTGATCCCGCAACCTTTTGGTGTATTGGATGGTGCTCCAACTAGATGAGCAAACCAGCCAGGGTGCCACATAATTTCAGTTTTGGGTTGGAAGTACCATAACCATGTCAAAATATGTATAAAAGTAGTTTCTGGACTTGTGCTTATTATTATTTTCTAACCAGTCATTTCAGTAAATTGATCCTTTATGCATAAAAAAAGGAAAAGTGATTGAATTTGAGCATGTTGAACAGTTATTGCTTATGGAGGTAGTATAGAAAGTGGGAAAAAATCTTTGAAGTTATACATCAGTGTTCAAATCTTGGCTGTACTGATCAAGTTACTTACTTAATCTTTCTGAACTTCAGTTTCCAAAACAGGGATAATTTCCAAGACAGGGATAATGACTTTTATATTAAATAAGATTATATATACCAGATATTTTTATATAATGCCTGGTACATTATGGGTACTTTTAATATGTAGCATCTAGTACCATTAGCAAAAGTATGAATATTATTTAGTACCTCCAACATTGCTTATCTATTGACATATCAAACATAAAATAATCAATTGATGTTTTACATGTTTTTAATTTTTTGAATAAATTTATGCTAAAGGAGGTTTGATTTTGGTGAAAATTTGATGTTTAATTTCTAGTCTGATATAATTATTTACGTTAATGTATGATTACTAAATACTTTTAAATAGCAAACTACACATTAAACATTTGACAAACTTATTATTTAAAATAGTATTTTAATCTAAGCCTTTTGGCCATACTGCCAATTATCAGTATAACAACTTCTCTTTAACAGTTTTTGGGTAAACTAATTTTTTTCTATTTGTTTTGCTATGAAATGCCACAATCTTTCCTCACCTAAGAATTCATTATTTCAAAGGGTGTTGCTGGAATCATAGCACTACATGATTTATTAAATTCTACTTCCATGAACAAGATGTATTACCATAAAAATAAAACATTGTTCTGTTTCTATTATTTTAAAAAGAGAGTATGATTTTATTTGTGTTTAATGAAATTGAATTCCCTCTAATGTTCTGCAACTTGAACTTTGAAATGACTATATTGATTTAACTTGAAACTTTTTTAGATGAATCATCCAGATCTTCTGATACAAGTACTTGGTATTTTAAAAAAAAGTGGTGAGTTTCTTTTTTTAATTTATCTTTCTAAAGAAAATCCTCTTTAAAGGTACATGCATAGTGTTGTTTAGAAATGACATGTTTGATAGCCTCAATATGGCTAACCAATTTAAACTAAAACTCCCAGCTTATTTGAGTCATTGTATTATATGTGGACATATACATATATGTATTTGTATTGTTATGTATTTGATTAATGCGTGTACTAGAAAATTCACATGTCAGTAAGATCAAAAGTATATTTAAAATTAATATGTAAAATGTAAAATCTACTGCCTTTGGGGTAGTTTTAAAAATGTTAGCTTTGAATATTATGAGCATTTCTTGTGTAAAAGAAGACAGAAAACCTATAGTCATTGGAAAGTCATTGATGAAGGAAGACTTAGGGAGAGACTTGGGGGGAAAATGTGTGACTTCATTGAGTCAATACGGTTTTTTCCCCACCTAAAGCAGCATCAATCTAATTTAATCATTTATATCATACCAACCAAATACATAGTAAGTTTTCCTATGTCCCTCATATGTCTGGATTTTTTTTAATGTAAAAAGGACATTTACATAGGTCAAAATACTTTTAAAATAAAACTTTTTGAAATTACAAGTGTCCCAAACCAGGCCTCAGGTTATGTAATACAATCTATAATATTATTTTCTTGGTTTTTTTTTACTGCTTTTCTTGTTAGGAAGTAAATGCTTAAGAGATAAAGATCTGGAGACAGGTTTTTGTTTTGTTTTTTAAAATTTTTCTTGTTAATTGCAGTCATCTGCCTTTTCTCCCCATCCCTCTACCCGACCCCAGCAGAACCTGCCTCCTGCCTCCCTCCCCCGCCTCCTGCCTCCCCATTGATTTTGTCCATGTGTCCTTTATAGTAGTTTCTGTAATCCCCTCTCCCCACTGTCCCCTCCCCACTCCCCTCTGGTTATTGTTAGATTGTTCTTAACTTCAGTGTTGGAGACAGATTTTCTAAGCACAATTTTTAGTTCTGCCACTTGCTGATTGTATGTTTTTGATGAGTTATTTATTAATGTTCATAGTTCAGTTTTCTCAACTGTAAAATGGCAATAACATGCTGTCTTTTTTATGAGGAAGTCGTAAGGGTGAAATGGGTTAGAAAATAGTTTAGAAAAGTGCCTAGTATACAGTAACTTCTTAGTAAATTTCTGCTGCTTTGATCTTTATTATTACTATTGTCATTTTAGATTTTAATTTAAAGTAACTGGCAAAAATGTTTGCAGTTTGACTTAGAAGGGATAGCTTATTGACCTTAGCCTTACACTCCCATTGGCTCTAATATCAATTCTAAACTTCCTTTCTCTTTCTGTCTGCCCTCTTAGATCTCCATTATCAGTTTCTTGTTGGTCACTTTTCTGGGAAGTCATTTTTAGGGGCCCATTTATCTTGTAAAGCAGCGTTTTTCAACCAGTGTGCCACAAGAGTTTTTAAAACATACAGTACCTGACTATTAGGAGCGCTGACCTCTTTTCTTTTAGATTGTCATAACAAAAGATGAAAACAGCCAACACAACAACAACACCCTGGTGTGAGTGCCCTGTTTTGAACCATAAATATAGGTCATATAATAGAGTTGCATCTTATCAGTCATGTTGCATAATAAGTTTGCATGTGATTGGTTAATTCTTGATACTAAAAACCCTTGTATAGAGGCGTAGGCACCTGATGTTTTAAAAAGTCACTTGGGAGCAAAAAGGGTAGATAATTACTATTACTTCTTTTTCTTTGGTAAATCAATCAAAATTATACTTTTTTTTTGTCAGATTGGCAAAAACTTAATATATTTTTTGGTGTGCCACAGAATTTTAGTAATTCGTTTATGTGTGCCATGAGATAAAATATATTGAAAGTCACTGTTGTAAAGGGATTTTAATATTGTTTTATTTCTTAATAAATATTTGTCTCTAAAGCGTATTAGTGATAAGAGGTAAATACAGAGCTTTTACCTCCTCAGACTCACTGGAAAGTATCAACCTAGCAAAAATATTTTAAATATGTCTTTTCCATTAAAATACATGAATAGGTTACCTTAAGTCACATACTAACATAGGTATACAAAATGCAGTCTGATTATAAAATTGTTTCCTCTTTATGCCCTCATTGTACTCTTTTAAGACCTTTATCTTGTCACCTATAGGATTTGTTTACATATTTGTTTATATTGTTTTTCAAACCCTTGATCTGAGTTCTTTGTGTCTTATTCACAATATATTAAGCATAATTCAACTCCTGACACATAGGTCTTCAGCGCATTTTTAAAAAATAAATTAGTAATTCCAACAAGTACTACTAAGATACTTTCTTTAAACTTCAAAAAGAAATAATGTTAATGCATCTATTTGTATTCAGATTAGACATTTATGGCATGGGGCCCACCTTGGAGATGAGAGATGGACTTAAGAGTGGAAGTGTGTTTTACCTTATTAGTCCTTCCTTAGGAGCTCTAATTGGGCAGACTCTTCATATGTTTATGGGGAATGGAGCCAGCAGAGTTAGCCTTTTACTTGCATGGATATTTGAAAGAACTAAGTTTTCACAGCATTGTAGGTTCTTATTTTATGTCTCATGGAAATAGCCATTGAAGTATGTGGTGCCTTCTGTTTGCTATATCTATGAAAAACCTATTTAACAACTTTGACTAGATTATATACTTACTTGGATATATTCAAACTTTTAGGGATGTTAAAACCTTTCCTCTTAAGATGATTATAATTTTCAAACAGTATTTGGGACTGTGCGAGTAAGAGATTCTGTTGGGTTGATGCTCGTAACAGGAAGAGTGGATGGCCCCACAGAAGCAATGAGAGTGATACTTAGAAGGAAACTATTCCTTAATTTTTACTATAGAGTAAACATTTTAGAGATGTTGACATTAGCTTACTTGTTTTATTTTATTTCTTAGTGTCATATTTAGATGTGGAATCTGATTTTCACGCTAAAGTTCCTGTTGTGGTGTGCAAAGATCGGAAAAGGTTGGTAACAATGAAGAAGAAATAAAAGTATTTTTAAAAATAATGACAGCATCCAAATATGCAGTGAGCATCTCTAAGAGAGAAAATTTTTGTTTTAGGTTTCTCCTTGGATTAATATGACCAAGCGAGTGTCTACTTATTAAAAGTAGCGGCCTTACTAAAAGCATGTGAACAACAAACAGAACAAGACAGTTAAAAAAATAGAACACTGTGAGGGAAAACTTCATTCATCCAACTGTGTTGAACATTTATTATATGTTAGGTAATGCTTTTCTGTAGGGATACAACCATAAATGAGAAATAGCCTCTCTTCTCAAGGAGCTCACAGTCTATCAAACTCTAGGTTTTTTTCACTGAAATTGAATGAGTCACTGAAGACTAATGTTGTTTTTCTAGTCGGATATCTATAGTATTAAGAGAGGAAAGTACCTTGGAAAAAGGAAACTAAAATAATTTTATTTTAGATGAATGTGGGAGACCTGGAAACATTACAGAAATAATAAAGTGTTCTTTAATCAATTATTAACCTCTATATCTTATATTTTAAGGTTACCATATTTTCTCATTCAAAAATAGAAGCATCTATGGGAGGTCTAGTTCAACTTCCCTTTTTTCTAAATTAGAAAATTGAGACCTGGAGGACAATAAGTGATTTGTCCAAATTTACATCATTTAGGGGAAAATCAGAATTGAAATGGAGGTATTCTGACTGCTAATGTTTTTTTCATCACATTGTATCTAATTGCCTCTGTATGGCAACCTTAGATACGGTATTTTGCCATGTATAATGTGCACCCATGTTTTTGGCCAAAACTTTCAGGAAAAAAAATCTTTCATTTTACCTTTCTAATTCAATTTTTTATTCATTTATATTTAGATACTTGTTTTTATATTATAAAGGAATTTTAGCATTTATTTTTAAATATACTATGGTACAAGAAATTTTTAATAGTTTTTTAAGAAGATCTTTATTTATTTTCAGAGAAAGGGAAAGGAAGGGAAAAAGAGAGGAAGGGAGAAAAACATTGATGTGCAAGAGATACATTAATTGGTTGTCTCTCCCATGCTCCCAATTGTGACCTGGCCCGCAACCCAGACATGTGCCCTAACTGGCAATTGAACAAGCAACCTTTTGGTTCACAGGCCAGCACTCAATCCATTGAGCCACACCAGCCAGGGAGATAGAAGAAATTTTATGTAACAAATAAGTATAAAACACAAGGACAGATATGAGGTATTTCAGGTACTACCCATGTATAATGCATATCCTTATTTTTCCCTCAAAAATTTGGGCAACCCTGGCTGGTGTGACTCAGTGGATTGAATGCCAGCCTGCAAACCAGAATGTCACTGGTTTGATTCCCAGTCGGGGCACATTCCTGGGTTGTGGGCCAGGTCCTCAATAGGGGGCATGCAAGAGGCAACCACACACATGTTGATGTTTTACTCCCTCTCCTTTTCCTTCCATTCCCTTCTCTCTAAAAATAAATAAATACAATCTAAAAAAAAATTGGGTGAAAAAGTGTATGTTATACATGGCAAAATATAGCACATTCTTCTCCATTACTAAAATATCTCTACTGTAATTCTATTACCTCAATTAAGGTAGCTCCTATTTTCACTTGCATATAAACATTACTTGTGGGCCAATAGGATAAATCCTTTCTACTCTCTTAGCTAAAAATAGCGTATCAGTAATCATGGAAACTTAGGAAAAAGAGTCAAGAAGTACAGCCAGTCCCGAATTTCATTTTTTGCTTTATCATGTACAAAGCAAAAAGAATGTGCTAGGAAGCTATGTTGTACTACTTGACATCGACAACATCAGTGTCTTTTCTCATAAATCAAATTTTGGTGAATTATAATGCTTTTGAAAATAATTTCTTAAGAACTGAAATACTAAACTAAGTAGAAATTTATTTGTGAAGTACAAATGAACGTTTAAAACATCTTTATATGGAATGCTAGATGGAACTGATACATAGTTTTCAGTTGGCTCTAAGTTTATTAAAACATTTGTTTTTATTTTGGCTTCTTAGGTGTTAAAATATGGTAACTGGAAAGGATAGCTATAGGATTTGAAGTAGTCTCGTTTTTTAAAGTACTAATACAGTGAAATTTGTTTTTTTCTCATTCACAGTGATTTACTTTGTAGAGTGAGTGCAGGAAATGATATGGCATGCCTCACTACTGATTTGCTTGCTGCTCTTGGCAAGACAGAACCTGTCTTTATTCCCTTGGTGTTAGCCTTTCGCTATTGGGCTAAGGTGAGTGAAACAGAAGAAAAAAGTACCTAGGCAATAACATAAATCACAGTATGTGGGTACAAAATATTTATGAATAACTGTAGTAAGGTTAGAGTGGATTAAAGCAAAGTAGACAGATTTGGGATAAATTTTGGAGGCAGGACTGGCAGAGGTGTTAGATATGAGAGTTGAGGGGAAGTGAGTAATTGATGACAACTCCTGAATTTTTGGAAAATGCAAAGATGCCAAATTCTTGGAGAGGGAGATGGTATCCTTAAAATGTAAAATCACCTTAAATTAATTTTCAAATGTACAGTAGTTTTAACTGGAATTACCAACAGTTTTTAAAAAGTTGATGAAATTATCTTAAAATTAGTATGGAAGAATAAATGTTTGAGAATAGTCAAAAGAACTCAGAAAGAGAAGACTAGTAACGGGGGTCCTACTTTACCACTATAAAACTGATTTATTTGAGTGTATACCATTGGTATAGGAATAGACAAATAGATCTGTGAAATAGAATAGGAAGCTGCAAAATTGACCCTAGTGTAAATGAGATTTTAATTTATTTTTATTTTTTCAATTTTTAAATTATTTTATTGTTGTTCAGTTACAGTTGTCTGCATTTTCTCCCCACCCCTCTACCCCACCCCAGCCAAACCCACCTCCCTCCCCTGCTTCCACCCTCCCCCTTGGTTTTGTCCATGTGTCCTTTATTGTAGTTCCTGAAAACCCTTCTCCCCACTATCCCTTCCCCCCTCCCCTCTGGCTATTATTAGATTGTTCTTAACTTCAATGTCTCTGGTTATATTTTGTTTGCTTTTTTTCTTCTGTTGATTGTGTTCCAGTTAAAGGTGAGATAATATGGTATTTGTCCCTCACTGCCTGGCTTATTTCACTTAGCATAATGCTCTCCAGTTCCATCCATGTTGTTGCAAAGGGTATAAGCTCCTCCTTTCTCTCAGCTGTGTAGAATTCCATTGTGTAAATGTACCATAGTTTTTTGATCCACTCATTTGCTGATAGGTTGCTTCCAGTACTTGGCTATTGTAAATTGTGCTGCTATGAACATTGGGGTGCATAGGTTCTTTTGGATTGGTGTTTCAGGGCTCTTAGGGTATAAATGAGATTTTAATATATGGAAAAATAAAAGAGCCCTGGCTGGTGTGTTTCAGTGAGGGGTAGCCGGTTTGATTCCCAGTCAGGGCACATGCCTGGGTTGTAGGCCAGGTCCCTGGTAGGGATATGTGAGATGCAACCTATTGATGTTTCTCTCACACATCAATGTTTCTTTGCCTCTCTTCCTCCCTCCCCTCCCTTCTAAAAAGTAAAATTTAAAGAAAAAAGGTTTTATTTCAGTGATAAAACAGTGGTATGATTAATAAATGCTGCCATCACAACTGTATCTTTCTTGAAGAAAACGTTGGATCCCTAGCACACTAAATGCAAAACTAAGTTCCATTTTAATGAAAAAATCAAAATTTTAGAGGAAAATTTAAGAAAAAAGAATATATATATGAACTGTGGGTTGGGGAAACCTTTTTTACCATGACAGGAAACCTAGAAGCTGTGTAAGGTAAGCATATTTAACTACATTTTATGTGGTAAAGGGTATCATAAATAATGTTAAAAGAAAAACACATTGGGAAAAATAATGTTTTTTCAAATGTATGTATCAGATCTAAAGGGTATGATGAAAAAGAACACATATGAATTGATATGTAAGGTATAAAAATAGAAAAACTGCCACCAAGCTGTTCAGAAAAGAGCAAATTCAAATCGCTGGTAAACATGAGACATGTCACTCATCTCATTGACAGTTTTTGCAATCTTAGAATGTTGGAATTGAAATATATCACATATTTTTTAATCCAGTAAGTACTTTCCTGGGAATACAGCTCATAAGTACTAGTACTTAGAAAATATGTATAAGGATAAGTATTACAGCACTGTTTAAAGTAGAAAAAACTGAGAACAAACTATGAATGTCCTTGGATGGGGGAACTATTGAGTAACCAGGCAGATTGTAGACTATAACCATTTAAAAGAATGTGTTAGAGTTGTACTAATTGACTTAGAGGGACTTTTTTCAATGGTTGATTAATGGAGAAGAGTAATATACAGATATGTATAAAAATTTTGGTAAAACAACAAAATCATTCTTGCATTTATATAAAAAATAAAAATGTATATATGTTTATATATAATTATTTGAGTATAGAGGAAGGCATGGAGTACATAGAGGATTATTAACATGAAGAAGTAGAAGCAAGATAAGAAAGTAATATTTTTAAAAGGTGTCCACAGTAAAAGCACATTGTATGATACTCCATTTAACTAAAATGTATATGTATCTTTATATGCACTAAAAAATGAATGGAAAAATGGTCACCAACATGTCAACAATTATTTTAGGTTTGTGAGATTTCAGGACATCCCTTGTATTTTATATATATTTATATAATTATATATTTATACCTTTTACAATGATTATGGTAGGAAAAAGCTACTTCTGTCATGAGGGGAACAGAGAAAATTAAAGAAAGCTAAAGTAAATGGTGAGCCCTGACCAGTATGGCTCAGTTGGTTGAGCATCATCCTGCAAAGTGAAAGGTTGCCAGTTCCATTCCTGGTCAGGATGCATGCCTGGGTTGTGGGGCCAGTCCCTGGTTGGGGGATGTGCGAGAAGGCAGCCAATCGATGTTTCACACATTGATGTTTCTCTCCCACTCTTTCTCCCTCCTTTCCCCTCTTCATAAAAATAAATTAAAATCTTTAAAATAAATGGTGATACTTTTTCCTTGTCATTTTGCAGCTGTGCTATATTGACTCCCAAACTGATGGTGGAATTCCTTCTTACTGTTTTGCATTAATGGTGATGTTTTTTCTACAACAAAGAAAACCCCCTCTGCTTCCTTGTTTACTTGGAAGTTGGGTAAGCATGAGTTTGTGACATGTGTACATACATAGTTTGCTCTTACAGAGTGCTCTGTTTAAACAATGTAAGTGGGAATTCTGGTTTGTCTGTTTGTCCATCTTTTTAAATAATTTTTTTCACTACCAATTTGGAATGCCTTTTTATATAGATTGAAGGCTTTGACCCAAAAAGAATGGATGACTTTCAGCTGAAGGGCATAGTAGAAGACAAGTTTGTGAAGTGGGAATATAATCCAAGTAGTGCGACTGAGAAAACCTCAGTTGCTGAGGAAAACAAAGCTAAGGCAGACCAACTAAAAGATGATACCAAGACGAGAGAAACGGACAACCAAAGTAATGCCACGAAGGAAAAACATGGCAGAGTAAGCTCTGTTTTGTTTGCTTTCCTACCTATAGAATTTGTGGTATCTTTGATTGAGACTATTTTAATAGTAGGTTGACTGACTTTGAGTAAATCTTTTGGCCTCATTTCCTCATCTATAAAGTGAAGAGTTGATCTGGTACAGTTTTTCAGTGTCAAGATTCCGTAATGAATTTATAGCTCATTTTAGGAGGCTTCTGTTGTTTGAATCATGTCAAAGTAATTCTTTGGATATTTTTCATCTAGACAAGGAAAATTTCCTTCAGGAGTTGGTCTGTAACCAAAACTTTAGCATATGAGAGTTAGGTTGTCAGATTGATGGAGAAATAAAGGCCCTGTGGTCCTTTAGCAGGTGGCTTGCTTATTTAATCATTCAGCATTGATTTATTAAGGACCTTCTACATTGCAGGCATTGTTTTGAGTGCTAGAGAACCAAAGTTGAATATCCGTGGATTGTGTCCTCCAGAAGCATCTCAATTGATGGCAATATATCCTTAGAGGTGCTTATAGTAAAAAACATAGGAGTTATCCATTACTTCTCTCTGTTACACCCCATATGAAATATGTCAGGCAATTCTGTCATCTTTATTTCAAAATATCCAGAATTTGACCACCTCTCACCACCTCCACTGTTAACCACCCTGGCCCTAGCTACCATCATCTCTGGTTTGGATTGTTACCATAATGTCTTAAGTTTCCCTGCATCTACTCTTGCCCCTTATGTCTGTTCTCAAGTCAGCAATCAGACTGGCTCTTCCAAAACTTACGTAAAATCCTGCCTTCCCCCCTTCCCACACTCAAAAGGCTTCAGTTGCTCCTCATTTAATTTAGAATAGAAGCCAAGGAGATCTTAGTGGTTAGCTTTTTGTTTTCCTCTTCTTTTCTTCCCCTCTCTTTACCATACTAGGTTTGTTGGTTTTCTTTTTAAAGCTGGTCACACTCCTCCTCTAGTGTGTATGCTGTGTTTTCTATTACTAGAACACACTTTTTTTTCTTCAAATATACCTTCTCAACAAGTCTTACCCTAACCACTCTATTTAACATTGAAACCTCCTACTCCCATATACTCATGCCCTTTACTAAACTTTAAAAACAAATATCCACAGCACTTTTCTTCTGTTACTGTGGAATTTACTTACTAAGTTTGTTGTTTATTGTGTTCTTCCCCTGGAAAGTGAGCTCCACTGAGGCAAGGATCTTTGGGTTTTCTTCCACGGATCTGTGGAAGTCAGTAAACTGGGACTAACGTGCCTGGCATATTAGTAGGTACTCAGTGAATAGTTGCAGAATTGAATGATTGAATAAATGCTTCGTGCCTTTATGCTCCTTAGTGGTCACTTTTAGTCAGTCTTTAGCTAATTCCTTTAGAATTCAGGTATTATCTCTTCTGTTACAACCCTCCAGTTAGAGGCCCATTTTAGCATGTAGCCTTTACTGTAATTGCTAAATTGTCTTTTCTCTTACTGTAATTGCTAAATTATCTCTTAATAGTCCATGAAGTAGTCCACTCACCTTGTTTGAGTGGCAGTATATTATAGTGATTAGCAGCATGGACCCGGTAGCCAGGTGCTCCTGGGTCAAATTTTTGTCTAACTTTATAAAGTTGTTAGAATTAGTAAATTATATGCACAGCATTTAAGAGAGTGATGCATGGTGAGCATTACGTATAAGTGTGAGCTCTCATTTTTTTTATATCCTCAACACAATGCCAGGGACAAAGTAGGTTCTAAATAAATACTTGGCAAATGAAGAAATTAGCTTTGGCAAGCCTTGGGCATTTACTTAGATTTTAAAAGTAATTACTGCAGTGAAAAGCTGTAGTGATTGTTATGCCTTGGTTTGCAACATTGGCTGCACATGGGGATCACTTAGGGAGCTTTAAAAACCCCAATTCTAGTTCATAGCCTGGTCAATTAAATCAAAATCTTGGGATGGGTATCGGATGTGTGAGTGGTGTATAACTCAGGTATTAGTGTATGTTAGTACTTCCACTGTGATTCTAATGTGCAGTGAAGGTTGAGAATCACCATTCTAGTGGAAAGAACACAAAGTTCTAGGAGTCAGTAAATTGGGGCTCTGTTTACAGCAATGCCTCAAACTGCTTTTGGCAAGTGGCTTCTTTATGCCCAGTTTTTGAAGAAGTGATCTCTAAGTTTTCTTAAAACTTAAAAGTAAATAGTTCTTTAGTTTTGGGAAGCCTAAATGAAAAGTTTTTTTTTTTTTTTTCTTTCCAGTCTCCTTTAACATTGGAAGCACCAAATCAGGTATCCCTGGGACAGTTATGGTTAGAGCTGCTAAAATTTTACACACTGGATTTTGCTTTGGAGGAATATGTCATCTGTGTACGGATAAAAGATATTTTAACAAGAGAAAACAAAAACTGGCCTAAAAGGCGAATTGCCATTGAAGGTAAGATATATTTCATTTGGAGAATAATTTTTGTTTGCAACTCATCCTCTGTTTCTAATGCATTGTTACAAATTTTATCCCTTGGCTTTGTATCACTGTATATGCCTCTAGGTTGTCATTGTATATTAGGTAAGTTCTTTATCAAGTCCCTCATAGTTTATAGGATTAATATTTAAGTGTTGCCAATCTGTAAATATTATATTGGTTAGGGTTATTAGCTTGTTTACATGTCTTTATTTTAATTTTTAATTATGAAAATTTTCAAATGTATAGAAAAATAGAACAATTGCTTGACTACTAAAAGATATTTTTGGAGAAATTTGTGTCATAAAATTTCCAAGTGTAATTTTAAAGTCCAGTTTTTGTTGTCTTCTAATGACCTCATCTATTAAAATGTGACTAAGCTAAAGAAAAAAAGAACAGGTGATGTTGACAGATCAGGTTTCATATCAAATCCCAAGAACATTAAGATCTTTAAGGGTACAGAAATTAGTAGAATGACTTCTAAATTCTTAACCAAAAATATAAATTCCACAATATTTTACCTATATTTTAGAGGTAGGAAATTGAATTTGTCCATCATTTTAATTTGTTTAGATTTCATATTCCCTCAATTCTCTTCTGGCCTTCTATAGTGTGACTTGAACCCACAAATATTCTTGTATACTCAAGCATGTCCTCACATCTTATACTCTCTAACATATAGTAAATAAATGTGCTCTGAAACCTTCAGCCATCATAATTTCTCTTCTTTCTTTTTCTTTTTCTTCTGGAAGGGGGAAAGAGGCCAGGAAAAGCTTTTTAAAGCCTGTATTTAGATAAAAGCAAAAAGTAACAGATGCTTCAACTGTAACAATCCTGGCCTGTTAATTTTTTTACTTAATGATCTTCAGCAGTGGAAAAAATGTGTATTGTTTGTTGGATGGTACTGTTCTTTTTTCCTTGGCATATTTGTATTTAAGGTTTAGAAAATCCAAAAACCACCCTGGCCAGTGTGGTTTGGTTGGAGCGTTGTCCTGTACCCGAAAGGTTGCAGGTTCCATTCCAAGTCAGGGCATGTATCTAGGTTGCAGGTTTGATCCCTGGTCTGGGCATGTATTGGAGGCAACCGATTGATGGTTCTCTCTCACATTGATGTATCCCTCCCTCTTTCCCTTCCTTCCTGTCTAGAAGCAATGAAAAAAATGTCCTTGGATGAGGATAAAAAATGTTTTCAGAAGTATGAGTTGATGTGAGCCTTTTCAGCATAGCCACCATTTTAGATTGGATCAAAATTAAATTTTTGGTTTAATTTTTACTTTCTTAGGTCTGTTCCTACTTTTCTGTTTCTCTTTTCTCGCTTTAATTTTCTGATTTCACTTAAGTTAAATCTTAAAATCAGTATTTTTTTTTTAACTTGAAGGTTTGAGAGCTTAGGCAATATTTTGGCTGTTTTAATTGCAAGGAGTGTGTAACTAAAGAATACTATAACAATGGAAATTAGTAATGGATCCCAAGAGCTTGAATAATTTAATTCAGTGACATTGTAGGGAGGCATATTGGCATAACTGTTTCCAGCAGTTTCATCATTGAAACTTTGTAATTACTGAGTTGGGTTTCTCAACAATTCTCTCATTAATTACCTTATTACTATTATTATTTTATTTCTTCTCTAAAAGGTTTTTTATTTTATGACAGAAACAAAGGAAAAGATGTTGCTATTGTATTTCCCCTACTCAGTTTGCAGGAACTCTCATTGGAACTTCAGTTTAGGAAAACTTTGGGAAAATGTACTCTGCTCACGGTCTAGCAGTTTAGATTTATTTGTATAAGCTTAGAAATACAATTTGTTAGTAGATACTTAGCTACTGACCATTTTCTTTTTTATTAGATCCATTTTCTGTCAAGAGGAATGTTGCACGGAGTTTAAACAGCCAGCTTGTTTATGAATATGTTGTGGAGAGGTTCAGGGCAGCTTATCGATACTTTGCCTGTCCTCAGAGGAAGGGTGCAGAGAAATCGACAGTGGATTCTGTGAAAAAAGAGAAGGGGAAAATAAGCAATAAGAAACCAATGAAGTCTGACAATATGACATCTAATTGTTGCATTCAACTTGGGGAAAGCACAGAAGAAGTAAATGCAGAGAGAGGTCAACCTGAAAAACATAATGAAATGAAATGTACATCACAAAGATGTATTACTGAAGATGACAGTTTGTTGGTAAATGAACTAGTTTTGACTGAATGTGGACAGCAATCTTCATCTCTTTCTGCCAGTGAAGGCAGTGAATTAGAGCCAAAATCAATTAAGAAACAAGATGATTTAGCGCCTTCTGAAACTTGTTTAAACACGGAGCTCAGCCAGTGTAATTGCATTGGTTATAAATTCTCTGACCTAAATGAATCTGTTGGTACACATTTAGAAACAGAGAATTCACATCAGATTGTATGTGCCGACACATCTGCTACCTCTTGCAACTGCAAAGCCAGAGAAGATGCTTCTGACCTTAATGATGATGATAACCACCCCACCCAGGAATTACATTATGTGTTTGATAAGTTTATTTTAACCTCTGGCAAGGTAGGATACAGTTTGCAAACAATCTGTAAGATGTTATGGTTGTTGTATGGCTCTGTTTTTATAGTTTTTAGATTCAGGAATGTAAAAATAGCTTCTATGATGGTGCAGACAATTGTTTTAGAATGGTATTTTGGTGTATATTTTAATTTTGCTGCATTATTGCTAATAGGGGCCTTTAAAGAATATATGTAAAAACACCAGAAAATTTCAGCATTCTATTACTAGTTGATTTGCTTCACTTTCTTATATATGAAAGAATTCATTAGATATTTTATGAAAATCAATTTGGCAAAAGTATCATATATTTTAAATTTTGCCTTTTAAAAAAAATACCCAATGATTATTTTCCCCCCACAAATGAGAATACAAGATCTGTAAACTGTAATAGTATTCTATTTTAAAGAGATTTTTTTAGAGGGGGTGGGGAGTAGGATGATTGTGGGGTAGGGGAAATATAAACTTACTAAAGATAGTTTAATGATCCCAAAATAAGAAGAATCCAGATTCTTTTTCTCTACCATTGAGCTCTTTGAATTTCGATATGTCCCTTATAAATTACAGGAGTCTTAACTTACCTGCTTTTAAAGTGGCAGACTCTGAACTTTAACTTGATAAATTATAGAAAATAAAATACCCTGATGAACAGAAAATAAGAACTACTTTGTTAATAAAAAAAGTTTTAGCTAAGTCACATTGCTTCAAGTGTGGTATACATAATTGAAATATCAGCACCCAGGATGCTGATTATATAGATCATGTGTAAACCCAAGTGGTGGTATAGGTTTTGAGGTTAAGTTTGTGGATATTGCATAAGAATTATTCCTTGTATAAAGCTAATTTATTTTTAGAATTCAGCTTTACAGTTTGGTTTCTTGAGTACCATGCTAATGTAATAAATAGAACCAAGTAGGCAAGCGTGGGTTTTTTGATTGATTGGTTCTGAAGGTAGAAAATTTTTAGCATGAAATGAAAGTAGCCTCTTGGAACTTTTTATACAGTCATGTACCATATAATGATTTTTAGTCAACAATGGACTACATTGATGATCCCGCAAGATTATAATAGATGATACAGTGATGGTCTTGTAAGATTATAATAGATGATAAACAAAAAGGTTATTTTCAATGTGGAAAGAAAACGTTGGACTTGACCACAGTGTTGAATTTACTGCTAGCGCTGGGTGGCTTAGAGGAGGCTCTCAGATTGCTGTCCACCAGGCTACTGCCGGAGCTGGAGTTGGAGAGGGAGCTAGAGCTGGGGAGTTGGGAGCTCAGAGCTGCCTGCTCCAGCCCCTGCACAAACAGGTGGTGTGCTCATATAAGCACTTGTGCATGTGCACACACACACACTTTCCTGCACACACTCACATTCCTTCTCTTTGTTTCTTTTTATCTTTCCTTCCAGTCTGATTCTTCTCTCTGTCTCTTCCCTCTCCCTCCCACTTTTATCATTTCTCATCTCAAGCTTTCTCAGTCTCCTTCGATCTCTGCTGTCTTCTCCTGCTCTCCTTCCTTCCCCCTGTCCCTGAATGTCCCTTTCTGAGGTCCATTCTCCCTCCAGTGGTGCCTCAATCCACAGCCCTCCTCTTGCCCTCCAAATGCACACTCACACACAGACACACATTTTTATACCATATTTTTACTGTTTTACTGTACTTTTTCTATGATTAGATATACAAATAACAATAAGTTACCATTACCTACATTATTCAGTACAGTAACATACTGTACAGGCTTGTAGCCTGGGCACAATAGGTTATACCTTATAGCCTTTGTGTATAGTAGGCTCTGTCATTTAGGTTTGTGTAAGTGTGCTCTGTGATGCTTACAAAATTACAGAATCACCTGATGATACGTTTCTCAGAAAATACCCCCATTGTTAAGTGACGTATGACTGTAATCTAGTTTGTTAAGGATCTTAGTAGGTTAACTTGTAGTCCATGTATTTGATTTAGAGTCTGATCAAACTATTAGAATTAACCCATACCTTTTTCATCTCTTGTTATTTTATTTTACATCTTCAGGTAAAGCTAATGCTTGATAATATCATTTTAGTGGGGAAGAAAGTTAAAGCGTTTGGCTCAAAATATATTTCTTACATTTAACAATGCGTTTTGTTAGCATGCTTCCCCCATTCTCCCCAACCTCCTGAAAGCACAGGTTATCAGACCTGAGCTACATAAAATAATTTTTTTAGATCTGCTTTTTAAGTAATGATCAAGTCCTTCAATAGTTTATTAGATTAGATTATTTTTTGCCTTTGTATAGCCACCAACAATAGTATGCAGCATCTGCAAAAAGGATGGCCATTCAAAAAATGATTGCCCGGAGGATTTCAGGAAAATTGATCTAAAACCTCTGCCACCAATGACAAGTAGATTTCGGGAAATACTTGATTTAGTATGTAAAAGATGTTTTGGTAAGTCTTTTATTACTAGAACTACTGAGACTACTTTCTTTCTTAGATTTTGAATATTTCTTTTCTTATTTAAAAATAGTTTGCTTATATTTGTCTTAGTGGAAGTTTTTTAATAATTTAGAGATCCAACTGTAGATATTCACTAAATGCCTACTGAGTGCAGGGCACTGTGGTAAATGGCAAGGGGAATACAGAGTCAGTATGTGTTACTTTTAAGGAGCTTAGACTTTGAATTTGTACTGTCTAGTATGGTAGCCACTGGCTATATGTGGCTATTTAAATTTAAATTAACTAAAATTAACAGAAATGAACTATTAAGTTCCTCAGTTATACTAGCCACATCTCAAGTACTGAATAGCTGCATGTGTTCTAGTAGCTATTCTATTGGACAGTCTAGATAAAGAACATTTTTATCATTGCAGTGTTTTTACACAGTGCTGCTCTAGATGGATGTATAAGACATGAATGAGCATGCCGTAATTGGAAGCAGAATGTGTTACATGGTATAATAATAGTAAACAAAATGCAGTGCAAATATAATTTTAACTGGGATATATCAGAGGAATTCTAATTAATGATGTGGCATTTGAGTTGGACCTTGAACGCATTTTCAGGTATAGGAGATTATACATAAAAGCAAGGGGTGTTTAATTTGGGAGAATAATTGCCTTAGATTTGGTAAGGTATAAGAAAGGCAACAGAGGGAGATCTTTTGGGGAAAGTCTTGCATATGTATATGGTCTTATTTAGAAAAATAAGATAAATATAAATGAAACCACTAGAAAACTGAAAGGACAGTGTATATAAACTGGTGAGCAGTTTGGAGAACTAAGGAAATTTAGTTAGGGAAAGGTCTTTGAAGAATGATTGGGGCAGCTTATAGGGAAGATGTGCTTTTTGACCAGCCATTTGTGGCAACTGTTAGAATTGAATGGATCAGGTACCTAGTGTAACAATATGAGTATGAGTCTACCAGGAGGGTAAAACAAGCATGTATATGGGAGAGAGTGGAATGTCTGAAGAAAACAATATTAAATAATATGTAGAAGTAAATATATTTTGTAGATATTTCATAAAGAAAATTATGTGAAGTGTATATAGATTTATAAAAATTAAATTTTTGCTGGTCTTCTGCCCCTTCCTTCCCTAGTAACATTTATGATTTTAATATTCTTAGAAGTTAATGAATAATAAAGAAATTCAAGTAAAGTTTTTAGGGTAAAAATTTGAAGATATTTTCAGATTTTATTTTCCTTTTTCTTTTTAAAATTTAGATGAGTTATCACCACCTTTCTCTGAACAACACAACAGGGAGCAAATTTTAATCAGCTTGGAAAAGTTTATTCAAAAAGAATATGATGGTATGTCATATATTAAAAAATTAATGATTTTGTTATTACAGTTACCTGGTTTAAGTTTCATTCATTTATTTAAAGTGTTTATTGAATAGTTATATGTTAGATACTATTCTAGGTGCTGGGGTTACAGTGCTGATAAAAGAGGTGACACCTCTCATGAAGCTTAAATTAACGGGGGGAAACAGATAGTCACATAAAAAATATGTATATCATATATGTATGTCAATATCAGGAAATAATAAATGCTATTAAAGGTAGTAGTTAAAAGGATAGTGATGGGTTGTTATGGTTGTTTTCTGATAAGGTGACATTTGAGCAGAGCCATGAATAATATGAAGGAACAAGTTATATGAATATCTACGGAGAGAACGTTGTAGAAAGAAAGAATAGAAAGTACAAATACCCCAAGACTGGATTATGTTTGGTATGTTTGAAGGCCAGCCAGGAAACCAGTGTGGCTGGAGTAGGGTGTGTGAGGTAAATTGTACTAGACAGATGAGGTCAGAGAGGTAGCCTAGAGACTGGATCATTAGGGTCTTCTAGAAGTTGGTTGAAAGACTTTGAATTTTGAGTGTCTAGTGAGCTTCTGGAGGATTTTACCACTTACAGGGGACATGATCTGAGAAAGCAGAGTATAGATTCATAAGTAAAGAAGCAAGCAAAACATTTAGAAGGCTGTTGCATACGTTCAGATGAGATACAACAGTGATTTAAAAGAGTAGATGAGAAGTGGTCAAATTTAGGATTTATGTTGAATGTAGAACCAACAGGATTTGCTGGTGCATTACATGTGAGTTTTAAGGACAGGAAGGGAGTCAAGGATGGTTTCAAGGTATTTACCTCTGTAATTAAATTGTGCTATTTAACTGAGATGGCAAAAATAGTGGAAGGAGCAGATTTTTAAGTATAGGGTTGAAGAATTAAGAGTTTTTTTGCGAAACACTTTAGGAAAAACTAAAGTTGATTTATAATCAGAATGAACTTATACTTTTAAAAGATAATCTGTTACATGCTATGATTCCATTTTTTAATAGTTGCTAGCATATAAAGTATTGACCAAATCTGAGTTTCTGTTATATTAAACTGACGCACATTTTTATTTGCTCATGAACATAGCCTCTTTTATATCTCTCAGTTATCATTGAAATTTCAAGTAGAGTATCAGAACTGAATTGGATAATTAAGTTTTGAAAATATAAAATTTGTTATCTAAAAGTATAGTGTACAAGAATTAATAGGAAGAAAAACCCAATCCCATTAAGTCATAGCTTGTTTGAAGTGTCATCTGTAGTGAATGATACTAAGGATGAGAAGATAACCATATCCTAATTTATATCAAATGGGTTAATGATTAATTTTTGGAGGAGAATTAATTCCATGTATAATATTGGGTTGGCCAGAAAGTTTTTTTTGCATAAGATGGCTGTAGTCGTGTGTAGTTGTCTTTAATTTCACTCGAAACATTTTTGTTAGATTGTATTGTGACATATCAAAGTGCATTAAAAAAATAAAAATCAGTGAATTTTTGTGTAGCTATTTTTTTTTTTAAAGATTTTATTTATTTTTAGTGAGAGGGGAAGGGAGGGAGAAAGAGAGGGAGAGAAAACTCAGTGTGTGGTTGCCTCTTGCACACCCCCTACTGGGGGCCCTGCCCACAAGCCAGGCATACGCTCTGACTAGAATCAAACCAGCGACGCTTTGGTTCACAGTCTGGCGCTCAATCCACTGAGCTATGCCAGTGCTTGTGTAGCTATTTTAATGTTGAAGATGAAAGAAAGTAAGTTAACATTTTTGTCATATTATGTTTTATTATTTTGAGAAAAGTAAAAACACAACTGAAACTAAAAGATTTGTGTGGAGAAGGTGCTGTGATTGAATGTGTCAAAACTGGTTTGTGAAGTTTTGAGCTGGAGATTTCTCGCTGGATAATGCTCCACGGTTGGGTAGAGCAGCTGAAGTTGATTGTGATCAAATTGAGACACTACTTGAGACAGTCAACGTTCTACCACAGAGAGATTGCTGGCATACTCAAAATATCCAAATCAATAAAGTTATTGGTGAAAGTGAAAAATGTGTCTTATTTTATGGAAAAAAACCATATGTACTTTTTGGCCAACCCAATACTAATTGATATTTATTTGTAAAACTGCTTGACTGTGCCTTGAAAAAACTAGTTTATTCCCAAGACATAAATCTCTAAATACTGATCTTAACTATTGGTAGTGATATTGAGAATGAATAAAAGTTGATGAACTTAATGAGATAGTTAAGTTGGAAGAACCTGAAAGACTGACTTGGTGGTTTTTTGGATGTGGAAGTTGAGAGAGAGGTGTTGATCATACATACGAGTATATTTCTGACTTGGGCAGTTGAGTTAATGATACTATTTGCTGAGCATAAGGACTATAGGAATAATAGGTTTGAGGAAAAGTTCATAGTTTAGCTTAGACTTGTTGAATTTATTATGTCTGGAAAATGGAAGAAGCAGTTAGATAATATGGGTGTGGGATCTTGGGTCAAAGATCTAAATGAGTATTGTGGAATTTCTCAGTATATCTGTCAGTGGTAGGTAATTTTAAGTTGTAGAGTGGACAAGATCGTTTGTGTTAAGCCGTAAGTAGGTAATAGAAGACTCCTTTTTCTTGCTATAAAACTTTATTTATAAAACTTTTGATTTATTTTCATTTGCTTAGAAAAGGCAAGATTGTGCTTATTTGGCTCTTCTAAGAATGGATTTGGATTTCGTGATAGTGATCTGGATATTTGTATGACCCTGGAAGGCCACGAAAATGCAGAGGTAAGAGTTAGTGTTTGGAAAGGGATGTGGAAGTTTATTTTCTTCCAGTGATGAATCTATTTTTAAGTTTGTTTGTAGTATTGATAAAAGTGTATGGTGTCCTCTTTGTGTAAATATATTAGCAATAGTAATGTTGAAAATGTAAAGGGATTAACATTATTATCTTAAGACATTAAAATATTTAAATATTTAAATAAGTAAATTTGCTGTTTAAGTAATTTTATAATGCAAAAAGCATGTCATTGAGAGTTACAAGTGCTTGTAATAAATTTTTGGAAAAGTTAATATACCGTAGAGTTGGATTTTTTTTTTTTTACTAGAACCAATGAGAAGCTGATGCTTCAGTTCAGTAGTGAATGTTGATCTTACTTACTCTGTCTTTTCATATTTCTTCCATTAGGTGATGTCTTTATATCACTAAAGATAGAAAATAAAGGTGGACATCTAATTTATAAAATGGCTTGTGTTCTGTAAGCTCATTGCAGTTTTGGGGTACACAGAACACACTTTTTTTCTGTAGAAACCATGTTATAAATGATTTGTTCTAGTATAGTTCTACAGAGAAAGAGGCTAATAGGAAAAAATATTGTTTATTTGAAATATGGTATTGAGGGAGAGCTCTGTGAATACCCTGGACTGCCAGAAAGACAAAAAGGGAGTCCTATAGTAAATTAAGCCTGAAACATTGCTGGAAGCAAAAATGACAAAACTGAAACTTTCCTACTTTGGGCACATAGTGCAAAGTTAGGGTTTTTTGGTGAAGTCAATAATGCTACAAGAAATAGAAGGCAGCAGGAAAAGAGGAGGACCAAATATGAGATGGATTGACTTCAAAGAAGAAGCCCATAGGCATTAGTCAACAGGAGCTGAGCAGGACTATTGAGGACAGGACATTGTGGGCATAACTTATTCATAGGGTTTCCAGGAGGCAGAGCTGACTCAATAGCATGTAACACATAGGGTAGCTTTGAGAAACTCACTTAGGGCGAGGATGGGAATTAACATTTGTTGACTCCCCAGTATACATTTTACATACGTTATCTCATTTCACTCTTAAAACCACCTTCGAGGTAGATAATTTCCCCCATTTTACAGATGAGGAAACTGAGGCTTTGAGAGATAAACTGACTTGCCCAAGTTCACAGCTAGTAAAATGTTGGAGCCGGGATTCATACCCAGGTCTGTCTGACTCCAGAGTTCATGCTCTTTCCATTGTATCTCACTGTTTCTCTGTAATTTATTTAACCCACAATGTAGCTGAAATATAGTACTAATAGAACTGTAGAACCTAACCACTACTTTCTGAAATTGAAAGCTTTCTGAGTTCCACAGTGAGATGCCAGGAGCAGACCTTCCCCCAGAGCAGTCTCATCAGTAAGAGTGGGTACTTGGGCTTTTCTTCTTGTGTACAGGCCTCAGCAGTGAGAAAAAGATTGCCCAAACTCCAGTAAAGAAAGGGGCTGATTGGATGGGGAAGAAGTGTCCTAGGTTTTCCTAGCAGCAACTTGAAAAGGAGGGGGTCTCTATAGTTGCTTCTTTTTACCAGCATAGCTATTGCTATTTATGTTTCAAAACCAGGGACTGCTTGCAAGATTGGGGAGAGGCCACGCTTCTGGCATCTGTAGTGGTGTCAGTATAGCCTCTGCTGTATTATAAAAGAAATCAGCAGAATAGTGTACCTGTGTGTTTCTCAAATAGTTTTTTCAAAAGATAGTTGTTAGAACCAACCAGAGTAGAGGTGGCAGCGGTGTCTGGTAGATCCTTATTTCTGGCTCTAAGTAAATGCTTTGGGTGTTAACATCTTCTTGTTCTATAAAGAAACTTGTTGTAAATATTTTAGTTCTTAAATTAACTTCTACCCAGTGCTATATACCTGGAAAGATGCCCCTCTGCATTTTGAAGAGCAAGAATTGAGGGAATAGAAAACAATTTTTATTTAGGGAAGAGGTTAGGGTTTTAGGTATCTTCTATGTAAAATTTAATAATCATACTTCTAATTACTAAGGGTTTATGTATTATATATAAGCAGTGCTATTCACACTTGAAGGTTGAAACAGTGAAGAAGAATAAATGTTTTTTTTCCAGATGAGCCATAATTGAAAACTTAAAATTTAGCACAAATTTATATTATTGCATAGTAAAGAGGAAAATAACCTCATTTTATTATGTGTTAATTAGTAACTAAAGTTTCCCTTGAAATCTCCAAGTGAAGCTGCAATGACTACCACTTTCTTGTAGTGCAAAGGAGCATGTTGGGGATATACAAAAGTGATTTTAGTAGGAAGTGTGGGCGTGGTGTAAATACCCATTAGCTTAATGCAGTCAATTTATAATGCTGTTCTCTTCCCTGTTTCTTATGTTATGGATATCGTTACCATATCAACTCTGCTGTCTAGTTTTTAAAAAAATCAGCACATTTAAATTTTAAGATGGTAAGAATTTTCTGGAAGAAGTAGATTCTAGTCATAAAAGGATCATTTGTATTTTATTTACCAACATAGTAATAATAAATAGCTCACAAACTTAAGTGCTTATTTTGTGCCAAGCATGCTGGTGAATGCTTTACATACATGTCTCATGTAATCCCTCTAATTATTCTATAGGGCAGGAGTATATGATTATCTCAATTTTACAGAATAGTAGTATGAAGACCAGAGAAATTAAGAATCTGGTCAAAGTCCCATAAGTATTCAGTACTTAGGTTAAGATTTAAATTCAAGTTCGCCTAAGTTCAGAGTGTTGGTTCTTAATCACCACACTCTTACCTTCATCAAACCCATCTGTAGTTGTTTATTCATATATTTGAAAACATTATCCTCTTGTCTTCACGCTTCTCAAACTTTAATGTGGATGTGAATTACTTGGGGATTTTGTTAAAATGTAGATTATGATTCATTAGACTGAGGCGGGGCCTGAGAATCTGCATTTCTTTTGTTTCCAAATGATGCTGATACTGCAGGTTTATGCACCATATACTTGAGTAGAAGGTTATTATAGGGCTTATGGCTAGAGATTTTAAATGCTAGTATTAAGTGCCTAGATTAAAGTAGAATTTGTACAAGGCCCAGTTGAGTCAGACCGATTTTATTCTTTCTTTCTTTCTTTCTTTTAGAAATTAAATTGTAAGGAAATAATTGAAAATTTGGCAAAAATTCTTAAGAGACATCCAGGTATGGATTTTAAATTATAACTTCAAAACAAAAATAATTTTAAGCTTTGTGAAAATTATTTAACCTAGTGAAGTTTTATTTTTAATCAGGTTTAAGAAACATTTTGCCTATAACTACTGCCAAAGTGCCTATAGTAAAATTTGAACACAGACGAAGTGGTTTAGAAGGCGATATCAGTTTGTATAATACATTGGTAAGTTTCTCTTTCTTATAGACCCAGATATATTTACACTTACTGAAAAAGTTTACAGATCATTGACCATACCTTTTATTTAAAGCTTTTAAATGTGAGCAGTATAAGGGGAAAAAAATCATCTTAATACTTCTTTCTGATTGAAAATTAGTTTTTGTTTGGCTAATTTGTAGGTATTTTGAGTTTTATATTTATATATTCTATTTGGAGTGTATTATATCTTTCCATTTGATTTTTAGAGTTAATTTTAATACATTTGAAATGCTTTCAAATATATAATTATTTTTCAGGCTCAACATAACACAAGAATGCTGGCTACTTACGCAGCTATTGATCCTAGAGTACAGTACTTGGGATATACTATGAAAGTGTTTGCGAAGGTATTTATTAATAGTAATGGCCTTCTTTGTTGTGAAGACTAATGATAGTTAAAGTGAAGCATACTGATGTCAGAATTGTGAAAAATATTTTCTGAGTTTTGTTTACCTGAGTTTTTAAAAAGAAACACTCAATATTAAATGGTTTGAATTTATATCTATTGGAGAGGGTGATTCTTAGTTTTTCTCCTGTGTGTGCACTCCAGTCCCATGTGAACACTCAAAAATTTCTAATTGGTAAAATTTCTCAATGTGATAATGATTTTCAGTTCTAGGCATGGTAGTTGCCATACCATCCTAGTTAAGAATCTCTGGATTAGGAAATCTGATATTTGGGTTTAGTGATACATTTTTCCAGCCAAGAAAGAAACAGTGCCAACAAAACCCTATTTACTTTTATAATACTTATAACACTGAATTTTTGGTTTTCTTCTCTCTCTCTCTTTTTTTTTTTTGTTCAGTGTGTAAACTCCATGAAGGTAGAGACCTCTGTTCAGACCTACTTCAGTATAGCACCTGATTTATGGTAGATGATCAGTTAATAGTTAATTTTACAAATATGTTGATGGAAAGGTTTAGTAGGTGAGCGACTTGGTCATATTTTTTGTTCATTAAGCCCTCTCTTTGATTGGAGAGACATATTTGTTTAGGTAACCCTGTACATGTCTTTGTGGACAGAGGTCATCTTAGAAAAGAAAGATATTTAGCCATATACTACATGCAGATCATATTTGATAGAGCTAATTTTTTTGGATTCGTGTCATAAAATTTCTCCAACATGATAGTTCTGTACTCCCATGGAGTTGTAGTAATGAAACCAAGTGGTTCATGTGGAGGAAATGACTCCTCTGCCTTACTATAATATCAGCTCAAGTTTTACTCAAGGGAAGTCTCTGAGGATTCATTTAGGGTTTTTTTTTTTTAATCCTCACACAAGGATATATTTATTGATTTTAGAGAGGGAGAAGCATCCACCAGTTGCCTCCTATATGAGCCCTGGCTTGGGATCGAACCTAGGCATGTGCCCTGACTAGAGATAGAACCTGCACCTTTTTGGTGTACAGGACAATACTCCAACCAGCTAAGCCACCTGGCCAGGGCTATTTAGTTTTTCATTAAAAAACATTTTTAAAAAATATCTAACATTTGTGTTGTTCAGAACTCAAAAAGTCTGAAGGGGTTTATAGTGGAAAATCTCCCTTCTACACCTATCACCTAGCCAATCAGGGCCTCTTGCGGGAGGCACCTGTTGTCAAAAGTTCTCCTCTGAGAGTTCTTCCAGAAATATACCAGTACATACATTTTCTACCTTACCCTGGCTGGTGTGGCTCAGCTGGTGGCATGTCATCCTGTAACTGAAAGATCATGAGTTTGATTCCTGGTCAGGGCACATGTCTAGGTTGCAGGTTTGGTCCCTGGTCAGGACGCGTATGAGAGGCAACCAGTCAATGTTTTTCTCTCTCCCACTGATGTTTCTCTCCCTCTTTCTCTCCCTTACCGTCTCTCTAAAATCAATAAGTGTGTTCTTGGGTGAGGATTAAAAAGAAAAAATCTCCTACCTCTTTTTCAGTATAGGTATAAACACACTGAAAACAGTGTTTTGTACTTTCTTTTTTTTTTACTGAGCAATAGATACTGGAGATTACTTTTTATATGTACATAAAAACTTCTTTGTTTTTTAGAAACTGCCTAATATTACATGTGTGGATACTCATCCAGTTTTAAAATCTGTGGTTTACTGACGAGCCCTAAGTTGTTTCTGATTTTTTTGCTATTAAAACAGTTCTACAATTAAAAAAAAAAACACTTCTTATTTAGTCATTTTACATGTTTTTTTTTTTTTTTGCATATTTGCTGGATGAATTCTTAGAACTGCCAGATTAAAGGAAACATGTTTTGGTAACTTTAATTTTGCCAAATTATTTTTCATAGAGTTTATGCTCATTTATACTGTCATTTATAACATATAGGTGCCTCATTTACTTATACCCTCTATGACAGTTTGTTATTGAACTTTTGGATATTTGCCAGTTTGCTGGGCTAAAAAAAATTGTGTCTCAGAATAGTCAATATTTCTGCATGGAGCAAGATTCTGAAGTTTTATTTTCAATCATTGTTAATGTTTCTTTAGCGATGTGATATTGGCGACGCTTCCAGGGGAAGTTTATCTTCATATGCTTATATCCTTATGGTGCTGTACTTTCTACAGCAGAGAAAACCACCTGTTATCCCAGTTCTACAAGAGGTAGGTGTTTTAAGAAAATGATGGAGGAGTTTATTGTGAAAACAATTGATCTAAACATATGGGTCTTGCTTATTTAGTTCATGAGGTTGTGAAGGGTTCTCCCATTATGACATTCAAAGTTTTCTTCTTTCATTAATGGTATAATCAAACACTGAACCTTTTTGAAAGTTTATTTTAGGAGAGTACAGATTACCAAAAGAATATCAGATGAACAGTACTATTGAATATCTTTTGCAATGTTTTTGTATTTTATAGTCAGAATTTTGCAGATCATTATGAAATTTATATAGTGATCCATGACCTCATATATTAGTCTCTCAGATGCAAATACATAAGTTTTTTCCTCTCCATAGTATTCGCTCTCCTTTTCCTTGGCAAGGAAGCTTGATTTATTTCTGTTTATATTTTGGTCAACTTTATGAAATTTGGTTGAGAGAAAACCCAAGGAAATTCTTCCTCATCTCTCTAAGGTCATATTAATTGCATTAAGCCTAAGAATATACATCAAAAGAAAGAGATTATACTCATTCACTCAGACTAGGTGACTCATGGAGTCCCTTTTTGTGACAGTTTATGTTCTCTGAAAAAGGTACAAAGAAGTTCTTAATTATCCATCGGTTCCTCCTCATTCTTGGCACAAAGTGGATTTGCACACATTAGGGAGGATCCAGTTCTAATTTCTTAGAAAGAGAGAGAAGCATCAGAGGTGTTTGGTAAATCACATATTTGGTTTCACGTAAAGTTTGATAGACGTGTCAAAGAAGAAAATCACAAAATAACAAGTCATATCGTGGGAATCAGATGGCCTTAGTAAAGGAATGCCATGTGGTTTTTGCAGCATTTTCTTCCCTCTTTTAAACAAACAGTGGAAGAGAAATAAAAACATTAAATATCATTTTTTAGCAGAAAATTTTAAGTTGCTGAATCTGTGTTCAGTGATTGGTTTTTTAAACAAGATTGTTCTCTGTTATTTAAAATTTAGCATGAATTTATTACGCCTGCCAGTGTCAAGATCATTCTCTATATTAGTCTGGTTGTTATCGAGGCTTTAAATTTGGGAATATTTGCATTATTGCCCTAGTGATATCATAGCAGCCATTTGCTATGACTTTGACAGAATACTATGCTTAACCAAAATGGAACACAAATTATAGTGCTTTGTGTTCTTTGATTATATTACTATACATGGGTGAGGAGCCATTGAGTCAGCACGATATAATGGGAAGAGCAGGGCATGATTCTGGAGCCAGAAATAACTGGTGTGAACCCTAATTCTGATATCATGGCCTTCAAAAAGGTGCTTTACCACCACTACTATGAGTTTCATCATCAGTAAAAATGTAATAATAATGGTATTATTTCAGTGTTGATATAAGAGATAAAGACATCAAATACCTTTGAATGTAGTAGGTGCTAAAGTAGGTGTCATAAATGGTGGTTGCTTTCATTATTATTAATTGTTATTGTCATTAGCAGCTTTACTAATATTATTGGAAAAATATAGGGAGGATTGCCATAGCCTACTTCAAGAACTCTCCCATTATCTGCTTAACAGACAATGATTGATGAAATGAGAGACAGTCCATGGAATGTTTTCCATCATAATGAACTGTGATTGTGGGGGGCTTTGTGATACATATGAACTGATGATATATGGATTTTTGCTTCTGGCCCTTTTTGCTTGTCATATGGGACCCCATTGTCCATTGCTCTGGCATCATTTAAATATTGGTCATTGGCATCGATCAACTTTTAAGGGTAAGGATATGTTTAATGAAGCTGATGATCTTTGACTACATTTTTGATTGAACCTAGACTTTAAATGACTGGGTATAAATAAGGTTCTGCTAAGAATGTTTTCGTGGTCAACAACACAAAATTCTTTAGGTCAAAAGGAGCTTTTCTAAACAATGATTTTGCTGTATTTTAGCAGATCATCTTAAGTAAAATAAATTTTTACTTAAAAATTAATAAGTATTAGGGAATGTTATTCGCATTCGGTATTATGAACTATGTTTTCTTAAAAATTGCAATTGAATGGTTGAGCCAATGCTAAGTGAAACAAACCAGTCATATATGGACAAATACTGTATCATTTCACTTATATGAGGTGCTTAGGGTTGTCAGATTCATAGACAGAAAGTAGAATGCTGGTTGCCAAGGGCTGCAGGAAGGAGAGAGAAATGGGTAATTATTGCTTAATAGGTTCAGAATTTTATTTTCGGGAGATGAATTTAGTTGGTAGATGGTAGCACAACAATGGGAATGTGCTTAATGCCACTGAATAGTACACTCAAAATAATAAGATGGTTAATTTTGTTATGTGTATTTTACCATGACTAAGAAATTGCAATTTAAATGTAGTAGTAGATATTAAAATATCACAAAAAGAAAGTAGATACAGAAATGTACAGGATTATTCCTTGTACAAATATGATTAACCTGTTTGGTGAGGTTTTAGAGGGAGGAATTAGTGCTTGAGTGGAGAATGATTGGTGTTGAGAGAAAGAAAAGAGAGAGAAGAGAGAAACAAAGAATGCGTGTGTGTGTACAAGAGAAAGAGAAGATATGGTTAGTGCTTGTAAGGGCTGAGACAGGGTGGAAAAGGTAGGCATTGCTCAACAAGAGTTTATAAAAATAGGTAAATCAGTAATTAAACACCCTCTAATGCCTACAAGTCCCCTTTACTGTGTTATCAGCCCATACATATATTTGGGTTTGGATCATAGCTGTTACTCAAAAGTAAGAATTCTCTTTAAAAGCATCAAGTTCTAAAAGAGATACTGTGTGTCATTTCCCTGTAATACATATAATAACATCAAATATTATGGCCTCTTTAAAATCTACATTTCTTTTTTGATGGCAGAATCCCATGTGTTTTGTTTTAGATATTAATATCTGTAATTTCTGCCTTTTTTGTTTTATGAAATGTCAGAATTTTTGCTAGATGATCTTTGGTAACTGTTTAAGTTATATGCAAATATAAAAAAGAACTTACTAGATTAGGTCCCTGGAAACTTTTATGTAAATATGCTTACAGAGTTGATACAGTCATTCAACACACATATATTAAGTATTCTCTATATGACAGGCTTTGATGTAATAGTAGGAATTTTGGTTCCAGAGATAAGTTATAGTCCTTGCCTGCAAGGAACTTAAACTTGAGAGTGAAATTAGAGAGACCAGACATGTAGTTGATGGGTTTTTTTTTTTAAGTGTTTAAAAAAAAATTTGTTAATTGTTTGGTGGGGGAGCGACAGAGAGAGAGAGACCAGGGATCAAATGCACAGCCTGAGCATATTGGGACTATGCTCTAACCAGCCGAGCTACCTGGCCAGGGCTAATTTTATTAATCATTTTCCTATCTAAAATGTTAGGGGCCATGGGGATCACCTAATCTAGTGGTTTTAAAGTATATATTCTAGTAAGCTCTTACAAGCTCATTTACATATGAGGAGTAGGGTAAAGAAAGAGGAGGTATGTTTTCTTCTGTCAGAGTACCTTTGCTTTTATTTATCTGTTTTACACGTCTGAACCTTGAGGAAAGTTTCATTTTAAGAAAGAGTATTACAGCTGAACAGAAAGAAAATTTGAAAACAACTAGTCTAATTAATCTCTTATTTTCATGGGGAAAACTGAGGATTTAGGAGCATAATTGTTTTGCCCAGAATCACTACTTGGCAGGACTATGACTACGAATGAGGTCTGCTGACTCTGAACCTAATCTCTTTATTGAAGTGCCTATAGAAAATAAGTCTCAGAACTGCTTGTAGAGGTTAGTTGTGCCTATACAATCATCGTACCCCAATCATCATGGGGTACTTTTCTTCCTTAGGACAGTGAATTATTATTCATAATTCATCATGAAGATTTTATAATCTTTATAAGGTATCAGGGAAAACTACCTAACTTTCTGTTTTTAAAATAATCAAGTGTCCAGGGGGCTTTACAGATTAAAGATACTAGAGCCCTTTACCAAAACAAACAATTCCATTGATTGCCTTCGGGTGTACAATAGGTATTACTTATTATATATTTCTGCATCCATGATCCTTGGATGAAAATGCCATTTTCATTTGTTTTTACTTTATTAATCTTGGGCTAGATGTGTTTTGACAGGCCAAATAAGTAACATCAAATGGGTCCTTGGTCTTTCAGACACATTTTATTCATTAATAATGATGTCAAATTGTACCTTCCTGGCATATTCATTTTGGAAGAAGTATTTCAATGTGTCTATTATAGCTGAATTCTAAAATGAGATGAGGGCATTTAGGCTTTGGGGTTGGATGACTTAAAATCTAATAAAAATTAATTTTTTATGCAGATCTTTGATGGAAAACAGATTCCACAGAGAATGGTTGATGGATGGAATGCTTTTTTCTTTGATAAAACAGAAGAACTGGTAATTTTTAAATAGTTTTTATGTTATGGAATGCTTACTGATAAATGTTAGGATTTGCATAATTTAATAATTTTTCTTGGATTTGGAGTCCATATTTTTGATAGGTATAGATATTTCTCTCCTTTTCTTTCTCTCTCTTCTTCTCACTTGTAGAAAAAGCGTTTACCTTCACTTGGAAAGAACACAGAAACATTAGGAGAGCTTTGGTTGGGACTGCTTCGCTTCTACACTGAAGAGTTTGATTTTAAGGAATATGTAATTAGCATTCGGCAGAAAAAGCTGTTAACAACTTTTGAGAAGCAGTGGACATCCAAATGCATTGCAATTGAAGGTAATCATTTAGCTGTTACTCAGAAACAGCAAAATGAGAAGGTAGTTTCATTTGGCCAGGGAAATTGAGGGGAAAACTGAAACATACTAGACTTTGGAAGATTCTTTCTTTTGATTTATTGTTTCCATCCTTTAATCTATAATTAAAAAAATAACTTGGTGTTTGGATGGTCTGAGTTATATAGTATTAGACTGTAGTCATGGCTACCAAGTATATTTAATGTTACAATGAACATAATTCTCAAAAAATAAAAATTTTATTTTCTAGACCCTTTTGACTTGAATCATAATCTTGGTGCTGGAGTTTCTAGAAAAAGTAAGTTTTAAATACAGAAATTCTGTGCTCTCAAAGCTCTTACACATTAAGGTCTGCATCTTTATTGTTTTTTTTTTTTTCCTTTCTTCAATAGTGACCAATTTCATCATGAAGGCATTTATCAATGGAAGGAAACTTTTTGGTACTCCCTTTTATCCACTCCTTGGCAGAGAAGCTGTAAGTTTACATAATTTGAAGTCTTAATATTTTCATTTTTCTTGAAGAACTTTGCTTTTTTTATACTATAAGAAGCCTACTCCTGTTTCTAAGTTGGTATTAGAAATAGGGAAAGAGATGTTTATAGCGTGCTGCATTTTTTTTATTGCATTTGTCATAGTCCATAATGAGGTATCCGCTAAATTTTGTGTATTTGTTAAATCTATTAAATTCTATCTCCTCCACTAGGCTATATTTCCATAAGGATGGTCCTCATCTGTAAGGTTTACCAGTATATCTCCATTGCCTATCATAGTGTCTGACAAGCAAGAAATACCAAATAGCATTTTTAAGTATATTTTATTGAGTATGCTATTACAGTTTTCCCAGTTTTTTTCTCCCCTTTATCACCCTTCTGCCCTGTACCTCCCAACCCTCCAGCATTCTGCCCCCCTTAGTTCATGTCCATGGGTTGTACATACAAGTTCTTTGACTTCTGTGTCTTCTATACTGTTCTTAACCTCTCCCCATTTATTTTATGCCTACCAATTATACTTCTTATTCCCTGTCCTTCTCCCCTACCCCCCACCCCCCCACTGAAAACCCTCCATGGGATGTCCATTTCTCTGGTTCTGTTCCTATTCTAGTTGTTTATTTAGTTCTTGTTTTTGTTTTTTAGGTTCAGTTGTTGATAGTTGTGAGTTTGTTGTCATTTTACTGTCCATAGTTTTGATTATCTTCAATTTCTTAGATAAGTCCCTTTGACATTTCATATAATAAGGGTTTGGTGATGATGAACTCCTTTGACTTGACCTTATCTGGGAAGCACTTTATCTGCCCTTCTATTCTAAATGATAGCTTTGCTAGATAGAGTAATCTTGGATGTAGATCCTTGCCTTTCATGACTGCGAATACTTCTTCCCAGCCCCTTCTTGCCTGTAAGGTTTCTTTTGAGAAATCAGCTGATATAGTCTTACGGGAACTCCTTTGTAGGTAACTGTCCCCTTTCCTTTTGCTGCTTTTAAGATTTTGTCTTTATCTTTCATCTTTGGTAACTTAATGATGTGCCTTGGTGTGTTGTGTTCTTCTTTGGGTCCAATTTCTTTGGGACTCTGGGCTTCCTGGGGCTTGTGTGTGTATTTCCTTTGCCAGATTGGGGAAGTTTTCTTTCATTATTTTTTTTTCAAGTAAGTTTTCGATGTCTTGCTCTTCCTCTTCTCTGTCTGGCACCCATATGATTTGGATGTTGGGAATTTTGCAGGTGTGTTCCAGAGGTTCCTAAGCCTCTCCTCATTTTTTTGAATTGTTGTTTCTTCATGCTGTTACAGTTGAATGTTTTATTTCTTCTGTTCCAAATTGTTGATTTGAGTCCTGGTTTCCTTCCCTTCCCTTCCCTGTTGGTTCCTTGTATATTTTCTTTTATTCCACTTCGTATACCCTTCACTTCTTCCTTTATTTTGCATCCGTGCTCAATCATTTCCGTGAGCATTCTGGTTATCAGTGTTTTGAACTCTGCATCTGATGGTTAGCTATCTCTTCGTTGCTTAGTTCTTTTTCTGGAGTTTTGATCTGTTCTTTCATTTGGGCCATATTTCTTTGGCGCACCTGTTACGTTGTAAGGGGCGCAGCCTTATGTATTCACCAGGTTAGGGAAACCCACTTTGCTGTGTTGTGGTGCTGTATGTCAGGGAGGGGTCAGGGAGGGAACAATGCCGCTTGCTTGACTCACCTGCCTTTAAGATACTGGCAGTTTCTCCTGCTGCCACAACCCCCAGGGGATTTTACATCCAGAGTTTCTCAGGCTTTATTTTCACGGCACTTGAACCCTGGGTTGCATGGTTTGTCTCCCTCCCCAGTTGTTCTTCCTGGTTTATCTGCAGGGGAATGTGGGTCTGCCCGGTCCACCAGTCACTACCTTGCCTCAAGTCCTCTCTGCCCTCGCTGCCTGTGTCTGCCCATCTTACTGGAGATAGGTTGGCTGTCTCCGTTTTGTTTAGTTCTTTTTCTGGGGTTTTGTTCTGTTCTTTCATTTGGGCCATATTTCTTTGTCTCCTCAAATTGGCGGTGTCCCTGTGTTTGTTTCTGAGTATTAGAACTGCTTTGACTTTGCCTTAGTAGTGTGGCCTGTTGTCAGAAAGGCACCGGTCTGGATGCATATGGCTTCTTTAAGTTCTTGGTTGTTGCACTTCCATGCAGTTTGATTTTCTAATAGTTCTGGGAGTATTCGTTTTGAGATTTAGTTGTAATTCTTCTTGTGGTTGTGTGAGGAGGAGAAGCGTGTCTACCTACTAATCCATTTTGACCAGAAGTTACTATCTGGTACTGTACAGAAAAGTTTCTGACCCCATGTCTAGGTCTCCTTAACTGGGTGGATAAAGAGATTCAGAAATAGAATGGATACAATTTGGTGATTAATTACAGGTTATGGGAGAAGGTAAAGTAGTTCAGGATGTTTCCTAGGTTTCTGCCTTAATCAGCTGGGTGAATTTAAAAAGGCCTTCATTTTGTCATGGCAGAAAATATAATGATGATTTTATTTAGCTACATTGATTTTATCAGTAGTAAGTGTGAAGAATTTTTTAAAATACGGCTTTATTGAAATACAATTCACATACTGTATGATTCACCCATACAAAGTGAGCAATAAAGTGGTTTTTAGTATATATGCAGGATTGTGCAGTCACCACCAAAATCTAATTTTAGAGCATTTTGTTCTTTCTCAAGGAAGCCCCTGTCCCCATTAGCAGTCAAACCCCATTCCTCTTCTCTCCCACTCCCCAAACCACTAATCTAGTTTTTGTCTCTGTAGGTTTATCTGTTCTGGATATTTCATATAAATGGAATCATAGAATGTGTAGCCTTTTTCTACTAGCTTTCTTTTAATATAATGTCTTTAGGGTTCATTCATGTTGTAGCATGTACTAGAACTCCTTTTCGTGGTTGAACGGATATATCACATTTTATGTATCCATTCACTTTTTGGACATTTGTGTGTTTTTAGTTTTGGTTATTACGAGTAATGCTGCTGTGAATATTTATGTACACATTTTTGTCTGGATGTATGTTTTCATTTTGGGGCTATATATGCCTAACAGTGGAATTGCTGGGTCATTTTGAAAAATTCATGTTAACTTTTCATAGGAGCTGCTAAACTGTTTTCTAACGCAGCTGTGCTATTCTACGTTTCCACTGGCAATATTTGTGGGTTCTAGTTTTTCTATATCCTCACCAATACTTACTATAGGCATCCTAGTGAATATGTCTTCTTCTGCTTTTATCCCTGACTTTAGATAGATTTGAAGAGCACTAAGTAGGTATGTTTTCTTGTCTTTAAGAGAGATAGGTACTGTCAGGACAAACTAGTCTTTGTAATAGTACAAAACAAAGCTAAAGGAAAGCAAGGAACTTGCATAAAGCAAAAGTGAACGTGGTTCTTCTAAGACTTTGGAAAACGATTTACTTATTGTTTCCCTACCTCCTCTTTAGATATACCCTGCTTCATATAATAAAATGTTGTATTTTCTTGAAGTTTTTATATGCAAATCCAGTTATATTTTAAATAATCCAGATGATTTTCTTATTTACATAAAACTCTTTTTTTATACAGAGAATAATTTCTTTCCAGAAGTAGCCTGGTATAACAATAAGCATGATCTTTGTAGTCAGGCACACTTGGCTTTAAGTTCTCTCTTTATCTGCCGTACTAGCTTTTCTACTATGAGCAAATTACTTGACCTTTCTGAGGCTAAGTGTCCTCAAGTAGAAAATAAAGATGAAAAGAGTATCTACTATATTGAGATACTATGCAGAGAAGCTACAGATGAATGAGAAAATATCGTGGATATAAAGTGATGTTGATGCTGATAATTCTGAATCTCATTCTCTTTTTTTTTGGCTTTTGTTCATTTTGTTTCTCATGAATATCATTTTCATATTGTTTTAGTTGAGTGAATTATTTGTTGATAAGGACCTGTTCTTTTTTTTTATTGTTATTCAATTACAGTTATCTGCATTTCCTCCCCATCCCTCCACCCCACCCTTCCTTCCCCCACCTCCACCCTCCCCCTTGATTTTGTAGGACCTATTTTTTTTTTTTTAAAACCATTTCAGCATGTTGGTCTCCTTAGCATTTATATTTAAAAGTTTGTAGTGATTTTTTTTCTAATAAAGTTGTGTTTTCTCTCTAGGAGTACTTCTTTGATTCTAGAGTATTAACAGATGGAGAACTGGCTCCCAATGATCGATGTTGCCGTGTTTGTGGAAAAATAGGCCACTACATGAAAGACTGCCCTAAAAGGAGAAGGTCGGCAAATAATTTTGTGTCAACATTACAGGGAAATTAAAGTTGAGGTCAATTGTAGCTATAATTGTGTTCAAAAAGGTTTAAGTGAGAAAGTTCAGGGCTTTAAATTGGATCTTAGTAAATGTATATTTTAGTAAAATTTTATATTAGAATGAGATTTATTTGTGGTACCATGATGTCTCATAATGTTCATTTGTTTACTTACTAAATGTCAATTTATTTTTTATTGACACCTGCTGTATGTTAGGAACTGTGTTAGGAGCCAAGAAAAGAATGACCAAGACCCAAGACATGGGGTTTTTGCTGAGGATTTCAGTCATACAAACCAATAATTAAAATACAGTTAACTGAATATTTGAGATATATACTGTGAGATATATAACATTTATCTTAGGAATGAATATGTGTTCTGTACACGGCTGAAATATATATCTATGAAAAATACTTCCTTGTGGTCTCTATATATACACTCTGTTTAACAGACCCGGAAAATTCCTTCTTTAGGCATCCAGTCTTGCCTGATGTAAAGAGCTACAACTTTTCAGGCAAAACAAGCTCCCTAGTTTCTATCACTGTTATTTACTGACTATTAAATTTACTGTCATTTAGGTAAGATACTAATCTTCCTTAAGCCCCAGTTTCTTCCCCTATAAAATGAAGATAATAAATGCCAACCTCTAAGGATTGTTAAAAGATTAAACAGATCTTTAAAAATTTTTTAATTTGATATTTTATTATAAAAGTACTAGAATACCCAGTTTTTGCCATATGAGTAGGTGTGCCATAAATGTGAATTCTTTTGCCTTTAAAAAGATGTATGAAACATGGCATATTAGCCACTTTAATTGTGAGACTCTTGTATATTAGTTTGTTCTGTGACTCCCTCAGTTTACAAGTCCCTAGCCCCACATTATTGGTATCAGCAGTTTACTGTTTAGAGTAAAGAAGAAAGACAGTGAAGAAGAGAAGGAAGGGAACGAAGAGGAGAAAGATTCCCGAGACCTTGATCCCCGAGACCTGCATGATACTAGAGACTTCAGAGACCCCCGAGACCTCAGATGTTTTATATGTGGAGATGCAGGACATGTACGAAGAGAGTGTCCAGAGGTCAAGCTGGCCCGTCAGAGGAATAGCGGTGTGGCAGGTAAATAGAAAAAAGGTTAAAGTAGTTTCTGGTAGAAATGAAGTAATTTATGTTGATGCCATTCTAAAGACCCTAAATCCTTTCTGTTCCAAACCTAGCTGTGTGGTTTTGGACCTTATAATATCTAAAAGAGATAAAATTTAGACATGCTTTTATTTTGAACTGTATTTGGGTATGTGAGCTTTCTAGGTCTTAGTCATCTGTTGTATTCAATCAATTCCCTTTATTCTTCAGATTTGAGTCACACTCTCTTTCTCTCAATATAAAAATCCATCAGTTTACTTTTTCCCCCCAAAAGTTAATGAGAAGTTTTTTTGGGGGGGAACACAGGGGAATTTCTCTCTCTTCTTACTGCTTTTATGAGAGAGGGAAATTTGTTCCTTTTATTTTATTTTTAAAAAGATTTTGTTTTTAGAGAGAGGGGAAGGGAGGGAGAAAGAGAACAAGAAAAATATCAATGTGAGAGAGATAAACATTGATCATTTTCCTCTCATACACACCTGGAACAGGGACCAAACCCGCTACCCAGGTATGTGCCCTGACCAGAAACTGAACCAGCAGCCTTTCCCTTTGTGGGCTGACGTTCAAACAACTAAGCCACGTCAGTCAGGGCGAGATCTGCTCCTTTTATATTTCATAAGGAATTTTAAGAATTAAAAATCCAAGTGAGCTCAGTTTATTGAAAGAAAAAAAATAGAATAAGTTAAAAGTAATGATTTTTAGTTATTCAGATACTTACTGCAGAAGGTATTTTCTTAATTGTAGAAAAGTAATTTTACATTTGTTCTGCTTGCTAGGACCAGTGTATATTTTTAATGATCAGGATTTAAAAATGGCATTTTCTTTTAAGTTAATTGTTTTAAGTCCTTTGTTAACATCATCAGAGTTTAAAAGTCCAAGTTTTGAAATCTCAGAGAGGCTTTGAGACTCTTTTATAGACTGTAATTTTTCTGCTATTATATCTTTTGATTTCCTTTCTAATGTTTTCTCTTAGCAGCCCAGCTGGTCCGCAGCCTTGTAAATGCCCAACAAGTGGCTGGTTCATCCCAGCAACAGGGTGATCAGTCCCTAAGGACTAGACAGTCCTCGGAATGTGTAAGTACTGTGCCTGCAAATTGGTTAGTCTTGGCAGGAAGATAGCACTGTTTTGGGTATGTGATAGGGTTGATCTTTCAGACTCGTAAATTCAGTCTTCTAGATTACACAGTGCTTTGTGGAGGTGTCCTTGCTAAGGGTATGCGGTAGAAAGGAGCATTACTTTTTTTGTAATATAGATCTGTGTTTACATATATGAGCAAGCTCCTTAACTTCATTGATCCTGCTTCATTACTTGTAAAATAAGATAACTAACAAGTTTGTTTGTTAGATTAAAATAAG
Source organism: Desmodus rotundus (assembly GCF_022682495.2). NCBI lineage: Eukaryota > Metazoa > Chordata > Mammalia > Chiroptera > Phyllostomidae > Desmodus > Desmodus rotundus. Next base: position 35,075,625 of record NC_071389.1, on the reverse strand, counting down.
GTAATGACTTTGAGGTTTTAGGCTTTGCCTAGTGGAAAAATATCGGTACCATTAATAAAAAAAGACAAAAATTGAGCTGTATTGGGGGTTAGTAGTGTTAGGACAATACACATATGGCATTTCACTTGCTTTAAACTTTGGTCTTACAGCTGATATGGATACCTCGTGAAATATACCCTGTAAAAGACAGAGTAGTGAATTAGAATTCAGATTCTCAGGCTTTGTATTAAAACTTTGTTGAGTTATTCTTTTGTCTGAATCTGTATTCACCTTCTTAAGTTAATTAATTTAATACTAATTGAGTGCTTACTGCTTTAAGTACTTGACACTTACCAAATTTAATTCTTTGAATGGCCCTGTGAAGTAGTAGGTATTAGTATGAACTAATTTTACAAATTAGGAAGCTGAGAATAAGAAATTAAAAAGATTCAAATCCAGGTCTATGTAGCTTCAAAGTTGTTAACTCTTAGGCATACTAAAAATCTGATGTGATCTTTGCTTTAGAAAACTTACTTAGAGCATTTGAAAACCAGTGATAGGGAGAGTATTGGAAAAATATTTAGGAGCCCACTAAAATGTATCTGCTATCCTGAATTTGGTGTTGTATTTTCACATGTATTGTTTAATATTCACAAAAACCTATGAGGTAGATTTCGTTGTTATTTATATTTTACAAGTGAAGAAACAGATTGGAGTTTCTTTCTTGAGGTCAACAGATACTCGGAAGTAAACCTTGAACCCTCAAGCTGTCTCTAAAACCTGTGCTCTAAACCATGTTCCCTATGCTGCCTCTAACATTCTCTGCTTCTAGCAGTCTGTTTCATTTGACATTTGGGAAGAGCCTATCTAATGGACGTTACTATTCTGATGTCTCACAGAGCACTTGAAACTCAGCCTGTCTAGAATGTAGCTCTTACTCTCCAACTCCCTAGATTGGCCTCTTTCTCTTACGTTCTCCATCTCATGGAATGATCCCACTGTCTAGTTTTCTGAACTTCTCCCTCATACTCAACCCCCATATCCAGTCAGTCACCAGGTTCCGCTGTTTGTGCATATAAAAAATAACTAGATCATAGCCATCTTCTTCTCTCTGTCTCTATATTGTGTTTCCCTGGCATAGGCTGCCATCATCTCTGGACAACTGTATTATATATTAGCAGCCTTTTAAACAGTCGCAACAGTCTTGTACTTATTTATCTTTTAAAATATTCTCTTATTTCATTCCTATTAAGCCAGAATATTTTTTTCTAAAATGCAGATTGATGATGTTTCTGAAGAGTTTAAACCCTTCAGTGGTTTGTTTCCCAGTGCCCTCAAGATAGAGTCTAAACCACAGGTCCTGTAGGAACCTTCCATTATCTAGGCCGTACTGAGTTCTTCAGCCTCAGATCTTCCATTCCTCTTCCCTTACAATGACAAACTTCTTTTAGATTCCAATTACTTTAAAAGACATGTGTTTTTGTGCCTCTGGATTTTTCAGACATGTTTCCTCTGCCTGAGACACTCTTTCCTTCTCCTTATCTCTCTACCCCTTTTTAAATCAGACTGGTTTCTGTTTGCCCTTGAGTCTCAACTTAAGCATCATTTTCTCCAGGAAGCTCTCCTTGGTTTCCTCTTTCTTTCATCTTATCTCCCTGCCCCTCCCCTTCTCCCAAAGTCAGTTTAGGTGTTCACACTGTGATTTCATTATACACTATACATTATTACATTCTTTATCATAGTAATCATTGTCCTTTATTGTGATTGCCTGTGTAACCTTTATCTGCTCCACCTCTCCACCTCTTTTCCCTCATAAACTGTAAGTTCCATGAGAATATACATGTTAGTATTGTATTTTTAATTCCTAGAACAAAGCCCTGTACATAACTGACACTTAGTAAATACTCATTGAGGGACTGAATGAAAGTGACTGAGATAGTTAGATGTAAGTTTCTAGTTACAATTGGAAGTATGGATTCTACATGATGGGAATGATGTCTGGGCCATCTCTTCTTTGGGCAGTAAAAAGGTTTATGAGGTAATACTTATGTGAGGATAGGTTTTAGGACCTTGTGAAAAATTCTACCTTCATGTACAATGGGGTTCTACTATTTGTTATGTATATCATAAGCTCTGTTTATAATGGTTTAACGCAGTAACTCTATAATTTGTATTTTGATAATCACTGCTTTTATAAAATTAAGATGTTTATAAATTAATTTAAAAATCTCTTTTTTCCTCTGCAGTCTGATTCACCATCTTATTCTCCCCAGCCCCAGCCATTTCCACAGAACTCTTCCCAATCAGCTGCCATTACCCAGCCTACATCCCAACCAGGATCCCAAACCAAGCTTGGCCCACCTCAGCAGGGAGCCCAGCCCCCACATCAGGTCCAGATGCCGATGTATAACTTTCCCCAGTCACCACCAGCTCAGTATTCTCCCATGCACAGTATGGGATTGTTGCCAATGCATCCCCTCCAGATCGCTGCCCCATCCTGGCCTATCCATGGCCCAGTGATCCACTCTGCACCAGGCAGTGCCCCCAGCAATATTGGCCTGAACGATCCCAGCATCATCTTTGCACAACCTGCTGCCAGACCTGTGGCGATCCCTAGCTCCTCTCATGATGGACACTGGCCTCGTACTGTGGCTCCAAATTCCCTGGTGAACAATGGTGCAGTGGGGAATTCGGGTAACCCTTTCTTTTCTTCTTTTGTGTCTGTCTGTAGAAAGGTTGGGTGATTCATGTTACTGGTTGAACCTGGGGAAATAAATGTGAAGTAAAGAATGCAAGTGATATTTGGGCGGAGGGGGGGGGCAGTATAGGGTTAGAAAAAGAGTGTGAGCTTTGGATTCAGACTGCTTGGATTTGAATCCTGGCTCTGCCATTTATTACGTGGCATTGGGCAGTTGCTTAATCTCTTTGTGCATTGGTTTCATCTGTAAAATAGGAATGTTAATAGTGTCTAACTCACAGGGATATTGTGGATATTAAGTGAGGTAATATACATATTATTATTTTAAATTTTGACCGGAGTACTACTTTGTAAAAGTATTGTTAATACTCATTTTACAGTTGAGGAAATTGAAGGGTTAAGTAATTTAATTATCATGCTGTCATAATTAGAGTAGATCCAAGATTTAATCCAGTATTTTTTTCTTTTACACCTGTGTTCTCTGCCCTGGACTCTACTATCGCCCACTAAAGATCAGTTCTTTTAAAAGTAAAAGATATTGGTAGACTTAGTAGCATTGAAAAATAGTCATTTTTTATTATTATATATAAGTAATAGATTTTCATTATAGAATATTTGAAAAAAATCATTCACAGTCTTAATTCCTATACATAATTACTAAGTCATATTTGGTGTATTGCCCTCCATTTTCTAATATTTGCATGCCTGAAAATAGTTCATATATAACATTAATCTAGTTTTATATACTGCTTTTTAGTAATAATTATTTTATTTAAAAACTCTTTATCATGGAAAATTTGAAATGTACACAAAAAGAGAGAGTAAAGTATAATGTACCTCCCTCCCTCCCCCTGTTAGCCAGCTTTAAATAGTTACCAACATTTGCTGTTCTTTTATCTGACCCCTTCATCCTGTTAAAAAAAAATTCTGGCTTGAGTATTTTAACAAAGTATGAGACACTGTATGAAATGTGCTTATAAACTTTAGTTTTCTTTAAAAAAATCAAGACTTATTAAAGTAACTAGGCTCATCTAATACATAGCCCTTGTTCCTTTTTCCTTGTTTTTATAAAATTATTGTTACTGTTGAATCAGGATTCAAGCAAAGCTCATTCATTATATGTGGTTGTTATATCTCTTAAGTATCCTTTAATTTATAACAGTTTCCCTTCACTATTTTCTTCCCCACATAAACTATTTTTTGGAGAAATGGTAGCATTTCCACATTCTGGTGTTGATTGTATGTTTGTGGCATTGTTTAATATGTACTGTTACTCCTATATTTCCTGTAAAGTGGTGGTTCTGTTCAGAGGCTGGATTAGAATCTGGTTTCTCATGTTGTTTTTGGGGAGAATCTTACTTCCTGGTTGGTCCTGTATGTTTCCTATTTCTGCACTGACTGGTTCTTCTTTTAGTGACTTAAGATTATGAGTTAGGTGATATCAGCCTGTTCTGTCCATTATCAAATTCTTCATTAATTTTTACATAAATCTTAGCCACCATCGATAGTTATTGCTGGTATCCATTATTTCACTAAGAGTTGTAAAATGGTGATTTTTCTATTTACTATTTATTCTTATATAAAGAAGAACTTTTCCTTATTAATTCTTTGTTATACTGAAATTTAGTTTATATAGGAAATGCACATTCAAAGCTTGGTTCCTTCCATTTATCAGTCTTCATATGAATTTTAGTGATAATTTTAAACAAAGAACACTCTTCTTTAGAGAACTGGTGTAGGAGGTATCACTGACCTTTTTCGGAACAATGTAGATAATGTATCTTGCTGAGCAGAAGCGCCAGAATGTGGGAACTCATTGAGATTTCCAAGATCAAAAGGTAACGGCATACATGGCCATTCTAATGTGGCCTCTGCTTCTGTCATTCAACAAATGTTTATTGCGTATGAGCCATGACATACACCAGGGTAGTCATTGAGTTTTATAACCATAAAGACAAGACTCAGTGTCCTGCCCTTTGATACATTGGCTCAAGTTTTTACAGTATTTTTTTTTTAATGTTGTTATTTTCATAGAGAGGGGAAGGGAAGGCGGAAGAGAGGGAGGGAAACATTGATAAGTGAGAGAAACATCAGTTGGTTGCCTCTCGCACACCCCAAAACCAGGGACCTGGCCTGCAACCCAGCATGTGCCCTGACTGGGAATCAAAGCGGCATCCTTTTTTTGGTTCACAGCAGGCATTCAGTCTACTGAGCCACACCAGCCAGGGTTCAGTTTTTACAGTTCTGTGTCCTCCTCCTCTCCACCTATAACTGATCTCTGTTTCAGCCTTAATGAACTAATATCTGATGAACAAACATCATACTGTCTCTTACCCCTGATTGCTTAACTTGTTCCCTGTACCTGAAATATCTTCTCCGTTACTTCTGCTTACTCTCACCTCCTCCTGCTTTGCTTCAAAGCTTGGCTAACTCATTCATTCTCCATTTTTAAACTTAAATTACTTTCTTCAGGAAGCCTTTAGCTCTTACTGATCCTGTTCTCCAATTGTACTAGGTATTTTTTCTCTCCATGTTTCCTTAATATCCATATCATACCCCTTGTCTTACTGTGATGAAATTGCCTCTTCCTTTGTCTGCAGAACCCATTAGACTGAAGTTCTAGAGACTATGACTTACTTGTTACCTGTCATTGTCTGCCTAGTGTCCAGTATAGTACTTGATGTATGGTAGATATATTATTCATATATTATTCTTATATAGTAAACTATTAGTAAATATTTATTATTTGTTGCATGGATGTATAACTCTTTTCTTCTTATTTTTTTATTGTTGTTCAAATATACTTGTCTACATTTTTCCCCCAGCACCCCCCCCAACCCCAGCCATCCTCACTTACCACTGGATGTATAATTCTTAGTTAATATTACAGCTGAAATTACTATTTCGTTAAAAATGGGAGGACTAGGTGAAAATATGGTGATTATAGGGGTTGCATTAGAGTAAGAGATTGTGTGAGTTTTCCCCTCATTTTTGAAATTATTTTATCTACGGCCATACCAACCTGAACACCTCTGATTTCGTCTGAAATTATCTTTAATGAGGTTGTATCACTTGTATTATGAAGCTATTTCACTGTGAAAAATGGTCAGGGGAGATTGGAATATATTCCTAAAAATACCCTTTAATGTTAAAACATTATTTCTCAGTTGGTCAGGACCTTGATATGTATACCTACTCTCATTTATTGTTAACTTTGAGCCCTGCAGCTTCAGCTTTTAGTTGAAACCTGGCTGTATAAATTTGTGGTGTACCAGCGGCTTTATTTTTCTGGTTGCCTCCTGAAAAGACTGAACTTAAAAAGAATGCAGCTAATAGGGGTTTTCATTTTCTTGCTCTCTCTACTCCTCCCTATCCCTTATCTCCTAATTTCAGTTCTTGGTAGGAAGTTTAATGAATAAGGGTAGTGTCTTTCAGGTTATTTTCCTGCCTCACTGTGACCTTGAATGAAAAAAAAAACACCAAAAACGATCCAGAAGATTCAGGGGGTACAGCACTTAAAGATCATCTTAAAGAGAAGTAGGGTGGTGGGGGTCAGAGAAAGGATAGGAGTCATGTTTTTTGAGTTCCTACTTATATGCCAGAACTTGTACAAGCCACTTTAAAAAAAAAAAATCTAATTTAATCCTTACAACAACTTGAGGTTCATATTGAACCTGAGTAATTTTTGGAACTTGGGATTTGAACTTAAACCTGTTTGGCTCCAAAGCCTTAGTTCTCAACTGTTATACCACAGTGCCTCAGCTTCCAATAAATTGAATTTATTTTAAGGCCAAGATATAATTAATTCTAGGATAGTTGGCATTCCTTGTCTCTAGGGTAAAATACAAGCTCCTTAATGATGCACTAAGGTTTTTTGAAATACAGATCTGTTCAGCTTTTTCTGTTACCACTGCCTTCCTTTACAACCCTGTTTCTATTTTGTCAGTTGTTTTGAAGATTCCCAAAATTGCTGCACTTTTCTGTTTTCTGGTTTTTATACATGCTATTCCTTTGTCCAAAAATGCTCTCCTTGCCCCATTTTCCCTAACTTGTTCCTTGTACTTTAAAACTCAGTTTAGTCAGTTATCTTAGGAAAACCATTATCCTTGAACAACTTGTTTAGTCTCCTCTTTGTAACACCTTCTATCGATCTGTTAACAACAATTGCCACATAGTATCATATATGTCTTTTTTTATGTCTTCTGTTTGAATAATTTGGGCACAATTACAGTGTTTGAGTCTTTAAAAAAATTTTTTTCTTGTATCTTCTTTATTTAGCATAGCTCTTGGCCAGTTATAGGTACTTAGTAAATCTTTGTGGAATGAAGGAATATATGAATGAACAGAAGCTGATGTTTTAAAATATGTCTTTTCTTTCTTATTGAAATGCAGAGCCAGGCTTTCCAGGACTAAATCCTCCAATTCCTTGGGAACATGCACCACGTCCCCATTTCCCACTTGTCCCAGCTTCGTGGCCTTATGGTTTGCATCAAAACTTCATGCATCAGGGAAATGCCAGATTTCAGCCCAACAAACCTTTCTACACTCAAGGTACCACTGCTTACAAATTTCTTAACAGGCTGGGTGGGTTTTGTTTTGGGGCAGAGAAGCCTTTGTGAGGGCCAGGATCCAAGAGTGAAAATTCAGGTACTCAGTAAACAGTTATGGAGAGAGCATGCTGCGTGTTAGACTATGCTAGGTTTTTGTTGCTCAAGCAAGAGTTAAATAAAACTCCAACACTTAATGCATATTTTATTAAGAGAGCCAGAAATGTAAAATAAATGAGAATAGGAGCTTAAAGGAATCAGTTAATGTTGGTCTGGCAGAAAGCCCAGAATATGGACAGTAGGAATCAAATCACCCAAGATTTTTATGTTTGAATTAGATCTTTTTTTTAATGGAAAAAATTTTTAAATTTGTATTTCTTTTTAGAGAGCGGGGAAGGGTGGGAGAAAGAAAGGGAAAGAAGCATTAGTGTGAGAGAGGAACATCAATTGGTTGCCTCCTGTAAACACCTAAACCAAGGACCAAACCCACAACCCTGGCATGTGCCCTGATTAAACTGGTGACCTTTTGCTTTGTGGGACAACGCCCAACCAGCTGAGCCACACGCCTGAGGGCTGAACTAGATCTTGAAAGAGATTCAGGGTTTTTTTTTCCTAGAGATTTTCTAGCGGTTAGAGGGGAAGAGGTGAGGGAGTCATACATTCAGAGTCTCTTAGTTCTTCCTGGCATGAGGGAAAGAGAGAAGAGAAAATAATAGGACTAGAGTATGAGGTAAATGGGAAAGATGTATAGGTGATGAGACTAGAGAAGGTAGGCTGAGGCCATATCATAAAAGAGTTTGGACTCAGTTTAATATGAAGTCAGACCTTAATAGACATTTTTGAGTCGAGTAGTAACATGGTCATATTTGTTTAGTAAAACTAAGATTTGAATGACATTAGAATTGACTATATTCTGGTGGTACTGATGTACCAATAATGGCTTTAATCTAAGTTATGATTATTACAAACTGAAGAGAATGCCAAGGAACTTGGAGCATTTCATCTAGCCTACTTGCCTCAAAGGTATCTCAGTGCCAACAGGGAATGTCTGAGTCTGGCCTCCAGCTCTTGGTTAACCTAAAGAGTTAAGAAAACTAGAGTCATAGTTATTATATGTAAACTTAGAAGTTCAAGCCCTGGCTGGTGTGGCTCAGTGGATTGAGTGCCAGCCTGTGAACCAGTGGGTTTTAGGTTCGATTCCCAGTCAGGGCACATGCCTGGGTTGTGGTACAGGTCCCCAGGGGGAACATATGAGAGGCAACCACACATTGATGTTTCTCTCCCTCTCTTTCTCCCCTTCCCCTCTCTCTAAAAATAAATAAAATCTTTTAAAAAGCACAAACTTAGGAGTTCAAGAAATTAAAGAAATATACTCAAGAAATACTGACTGAATGAAATGATAATTTTAAGGGGAAGCCACTAGTATAGTATGACTGTCAGGCTTGATACACTCAGTCTTCCTCAACTATTCATGCACTGACGAGGCATCCCCTATATTACAGATTAGCAGAACCTTGAGTATGACTGCTTTCATCTTCTAGCAAAGAACTAGGGCTGAGGGAAGTTACTGTTGGTCATACAAGCTGTTTTAGTGGGGAGAGTCTGAAGTTCTTCCCTGGTGGGTTTGTTCTCCTTGATTCCTCCCCTCCATCTCTTTCTTCTCTTTGTTTCCATGGATACCCGCATTTCCCTTCCCTCCTTCTCCCCCCAGCCAAATGTTGTGACAGGTGTCATCACCTATTTACTACCTAAATAGGAAAAAAGAGAGAATAGCTACAAGTTAATTCTAAGGGATTATCAGATAAACAGGCGTAAGCCTTTCAGTTTCCCATCTGTGTTGTGTCCAACAGACAGATGTGCTGCCCGTCGGTGTAGAGAGCGTTGTCCCCACCCACCAAGAGGAAACGCATCGGAGTAATGCCAGTCCGTTTTCTTTCAGCTGGTCTACCGATGCACAGCAACCAGCCAATCCTGCTGTCTCAAGGGTATCCGTACCTCAATGTCAGTTCCATTCAGCAGAAAAAGTGACATTTAATGGAAAGCAAAACAAATCAGGTCCTGATTTAAACTTTTAACACGTTTAGATGGCTTATTTAAATTCTAAGACTGTTTTTAAGAACTGTATTATTTGTATATAAATATGAACTATAGTTTTTACTAGTATCACCAAATTGAGTGATACAAATTTCATCTATTTTATTACCCTATTTTTAAGGGAATTTTATGTTTTGTTTAACCTTGATGAATTGTATAAAGAGAGAATTTTAAAAATTACATTCTTTATTTTCTATTAGCTGTATTCATACTTTGGTTGCTTCAGACTTTATATATTGTTCTTAAGAATTAGGAAAGACTTTCATGTGTTTTAAATTTGTCACTTCTATTCTTTACAGAACCTTGTAGTGCCAAAAACTTTTTAAAAGGTAAAAAAAAAAATAAAATAAAACTACAACCTGAATATTCAGAATTTTTTTCTTTTACACTCTTGTATATTGAAAATATTCAAACTTGAACAGAAGGTTGCTTTTATCTATATTTGAAGTAATTCTATTTTAAGTTAATAAATCTTTTTGACAAGAGTCAGATTTGGTTAATTCATCTGGTTGTCTAGATGATGGAAATACAGTGTAACAGTTCAGACTTGTTTTACTCTGAGTATTCTCACAGATGTAATTTTAGAAATCCAGGGATTTTTGTGTGTGTGTGTCCCTTATTTTATTGGACTCAACATCCATATGCTATTTTTTTGGTGTGGGGTTTTTTTTAAAGAGAGATCAATTTGTTATCCCATTTATTTATGCATTCATTGGTTGATTCTTGTATGTGCCCTGACTGGGGATTGAGTCTGCAGCCTTGGTATGTTGGGAAGACACTAACCAACTGAGAGGTACCTAGCCGGGGCCCGTGTGCTGTTGATAGAAGCAAATGCTGTCTCCATTTTATCATTGAGAAAACTAAGGTGCAAAACAAAGTGATTTTCAAAGGTAGTGTAATTAAACATGTCAGAAATAAAATTGAAGCATCTTCTTCTAAAGGAGAGTTTTTAAACACTGAAACTGATACTAGCAATTAAAGTTAAAGGAAGGTCATTCTTTTTTACTGAGGAACACTGGTCAGACCATTCAGAGTCCTAAACTGCTACCTGGAAAGTACACTTGTCGTGATGGTGTTTACCAGTAATGTTTGTAATTAATAGTTGGAAATCAAACTTTTGTGTGATTGGTGGTAGATTTTTTTTAGCTGTTTTTGGTACTAGTACATGAAGGTAAAATCATTTTTAAAAATCCCTAAAGGAGATTTGCCAGGGATTTTAGGCAAAATGATGCTAAAGATTTCTTTGGAAATGTGCAGGAATAAGTAAAAAGAAATGTATTTTATGGACAGTGAGTGTACTATCTTTGTTCTGCTTCCTCAGATATGCATTACTTAAAATAGGAGACTTCCTGGGCTTTTGCCATATTTTCCAACATGGAAGATGCTTGAAATCTATTGCAGGAGGTTGAGGGGTTTCCTGCTATATTTACAGCCCTGAAAAGGTATTTATTAAATGTTAAATTAAGATCAGGTGTATTTACTGTTACTTTTTCATATTAAAATTTCAGCGTCCCTTAAGAATCCTAAGTGGTGGAGTTAACTTATTTGTTAATGAGATACCTGGTCCAATGTATGTATGCTTTTGTGTTAAAATATGACTTGGAGCATTGAAGATTTTCTTTAAAAGTTCATATTCAAGTATTTCATCTCCTTTTCATGTTTTAGAGTTATGAGGTGTACAGGGTGTTCAGCTTGTTCTACTTTTGAATATATTTGAAATTTTCATTAAAAAGAAAACAATCTGCAACTAGAGACCGCCCCTAACTCAGCTTTCCTTCCTAAAGGAAAGCACCATATGACTTGGTAAGATATTTAATAGGCAATAAACTTCAGTGAATGTAGGTTTTACTTATATGAGAGTGTTGTATACTGTATAGTAGTTTTTAGCATCTCACTTGTCTCTCCTTCAGGATTGCCAATGTTGAATAATTGGCAAAACTGTTCCCAGTTGAAAAATAGAAGGCTCTTAGTTTGTAATTTATGTGTTAGTAGCTCAGGTTGTAAGTGTGCAAACTTTTTTTTTTTTTCGAGAGAGAGGGCAAGGGAGGGAAACATTAACTGGGTGTCTCTCACATGCCCAAAACCTAGAATGTGCCCTGCCCAGGAATCGAACCAGTGGCCTTTTGGTTTGCGGGATGACACTCAACCCACTGAGCCACACCAGTCAGGGCAAGTTTGCAAACCTTTCATAGAAATTGTAAACTTGAAAAGTTTTTTATTGAAATTCATTGCAGAGCAGTTGAAAGGGCAGAAAATTATTCAGTTATATTTGAAATGTTCTGTATAATGTTTAATGACAGGAAGATAATATTTCCCCTTGCCATTTAATATTATCCAAAGATATGAATATTAAGTGTGTACTGTGTAATTTATTTGTTCAGTACCCTGAGATGAACATTTTTACTATTTCTTTTTTTTAATATATAAAAGTACATGTAAAATGTTGATGGGTTAAAGCTATTTATGAAAATTTATTTTTCAATTATAGTTAACGTACAAACATTATATTAGTTTCAGGTGTAAAACAGTGATTAGACATTTATATCTTATGAAGTGTTCCCCAAGATGAGTCTAGTACCCATCTGACAACAGTTATTACAATATAACTGTATTCCCTATACTGTACGTCTCCATGACTGTTTTTATAATTGGCAATTTGTACTACTTAATCCCTTTCACTTTTCTCACTCATTCCACTCTGATGCCCCTTCCCATCTGGCAACTGTTTGTTCTCTGTATCTGAGTTTGTTTTTGTTGAGTTTATTTTTTTAGATTTCACGTATTAGTGAAATTATATGGTATTTGTCTTTCTCTTCTGACTTATTTCACTTTGCTTATCTTTGAGGTCCATTTATGTTGTCCCAAATGGCAAGATTTCATTCTTTATTATGGCTAAGTAAAAAGTTCCATTGTACCATCGTATATATGCACTACATCATCTTTATCCATTCATCTGTCAACGGATGCCTAGGTTGCTTCCATATCTGCCTCCTGTAAATAATGCTGCAATGAGCATGGGGTGTACATACCTTTTTAAAATTAATCCTTTGGGTTTCTTCAGGTACATATCCAAAAGTGAAGTGAAATTGTTGGGTCATGTTAGCTATTTTTAATTTTTTGAAGGACCTTCGTAATGTTTCATAATGGGTGTACCAATTTATAATCCCACCAAGAGTGCACAGAGGTTCTTTTTTCTCCACATCCTTGCCAACACTTGACTTATTGATAATACCCATTCTGACAGATGGAGATGATATCATTGTGGTTTTGATTTGCTTTTCCCTGATGATCAGTGAGGTTGAGCATCTTTTCATGCCTGTTGACCACTTGTATGTCCTCTTTGTAGGGACACCTATTCGTGTCCTCCATTTTTGTTTCTTTGACGCTAAGCTGTGAGTTCTTGATATGTTTTAGGTATTAACCCCTTAATTGGATATATCATTTGCAAGTAATTTTTCCTATTTAGTGTATTGCCTTTTTATTGTAGGTGGTTTCTGTTGCGGTGCAAAAGCTTTGATGTAGTACCATCTGTTCATTTTTGCTTTTGTCTTTGCCTTATGAGATATTTTAAAAAATAAGGACCACATCCGAAAGTTTATTGCCTGTTTTCTTCTAGGAGTATTATGGCCTTAGGTCTTATATTTCAATTGTAGTCTTTAACTCATTTTTTATTTTTGTATATGGTAGAAGTGGTCTAGTTTTATTTCTGGGGTAAAGCTATTTTTGTGTTTGCTCTTATATTATGGTGAATTCTTACACATGGGATTACTAGGTAAGAAGGATAAAAATTCCAAGGTTCCTGTGACATAGTGCCAAATCACCATCCAGAAAAGTGTTTACCAATTTGCATTTCCAACAAGCAATATATAAAATGTATTGGTAAGCTCATGAAAAAGCTTTAAACCACAAACTCACTTTTCCCTATAAAAATAACGTGAGCTAAAACACTTAATAGCCTATCAGCCAGAAATAAATACTATTATCTGGTGAATTTTATTCATTACAGCCATATCTCTTTTTATCATAGACATATGTATACCGTTTTACAAAATATGGGCTCATATGCTGTACTTAGTAAATATAGCAAATTAATTTCTAAAGTTTCCTCTGAAAATTGAGGGCAATTATTTTAATTATGAGCAATGAAACTAGCACACTTAGAGAGTCTCTCCTTCCTGGCTGTATTATTCCTATATAGGCAATATTAAAATATTTAAGTCTTAAAACCATTTATTGAACGTTTCTAAGATGTTCACCACCACGCCTTTTACTGTTTTTTCCCTAGGTCCTTAATTAGATTCATTTCTTGCTCAGCTAATTTCATGGTCATACAGTTCTTTACCAAGAAACTTTTAAGTTCTTGCATCCTTGAGAATGTCTACTCCCTTTATGTTTTAAAGACAACTTGGGTTGGGTATAAAATTCCTGGCACAGTCATTGCCTCATGAAATATGCTGTAAGGTCTGAGACCTTGGTTTTTCCCTCACCGTGCAGGATTTGATAGTCTTCTCTTAAACTCATCAAGATATTTCTTGATGGGTTGTTTTTATTGTCTCAGGAAATTTTTGTTTGAATTCTTAAAAGTTTGATTTGCTCAGTTCTCATCAGGAATGTCAATTATGCACATGCAGGATTTTTTCTTTAGCTTTTATTATTCTCCATTTTTTATTTTCTCCAGCCTATTTCCTCAATGTCTTGTTTACATTTTGTTTTCTAAGGTTTCATTTTTCCATTTTCACATCTTCATTTTACACTCAGCCAAGCTAATTTTCCATCTCTTACCTTCTAATCTCTGGATTTTTATATTTGCATTTTTTGAAACATCTTTTTGTTACATGGTTTTTGAGTCTGTGGAGAACTTGTTACTTTAACCTTTTAAGGGGAGTGGTCAGCATTGTGATCTTTATTTTCTGATTAATGTTTATTTAAATTTAGGTCAGTCTGCTGAAAATAATAGAAAGGGGCTAGGAGGAATGAGACTTAACTTGGATTGTTAATATCATAAGCCTCTCAGAACAATTTCCTCCCCTCATTTTTTAGTATTTAGAAGACACTGTGCCCAATGGCAAAGCTTTTAAGGCAGTAGAATTCAAATTGTGGGAAGTAAAATCGATTTAGTGCTCTGCACCCAACATTAAAAACTGATACTATATAGGAAACACCATAATGTATTTTGCCTAAGGTATAAGAATTTTTTCCTGATAAGATGCAAAAAATGTTTTATAGGACAAAGTTGAAGCCATAAAGCTATAGTTCCAAGGCCTCGTTTACTAGGCTGACTAGTAGATAAGATGACAGAAATGGCCCTTCAGCAAGCTCCATCGCATTTGCAAATCTGTAATTTACCAAAACGATCTCCAGATAGATGTTCATCATGTCCCACCTACTATTGTCTTTGCACTAACAAGAGGGTAGGGACAATCTGCTCTCTGCTACAGGCTGGCTATGCTGCCCCAATTTGGTCCAGATTTCACCATATGCCTAATAAGTATGCTTTCACTTTATGTTTGGGGAGGTTTCTTTTCTGTTATTAAAAATTGTTGGGTTTTTTTTAAGACAAATGAGAAATTTTCATTTTAAAGTGAACTTTAAATGTTTTTAACAATATACTAGATGACTTGGTTGGTCCATAGGTCATGTAGCCAAAAGACATTTCTTTACCTAAATCACTAGTAAGAAATAGCTGCTGGGACTCTATAACAGATACAAATAAAGGTGCTTATATTTAATTTTTAAAGACAGTCACATACAGTTGTACGATAAACCATAGTAGCTCTGGTGGACAACTTTTATTAGCCAAAGTATCATTGGGAATAGAATCACTGGAAAATCTGAAATCACAGCATGTTGCCTAAATACGTTAATATTGCTGCAAAATCCCTCAGTTCAAGCAAGCAATAGAATGTGAATCTTGTGACCAGATATGGCTTCCTGGGAACCTGGATCCATCCTGTGTGATAGTTGGTATTCACAATTTTTGCTGGGACCAGAGCTGTAGGAAGCCATTCAATCACTTTTCCATTTTTAGAGGAAAGATAACTACAGGTAAACGTAACTTTTCTAGCAAAGATCCTGATACCCTTTTAATTATCAATGCTAATGAACATTCTTCAGTCCTTACTTTGCTTCTGCGTCCTTATACCTCTCCTAATTCTGAGTGGTTCATTTCTGTTTTCAGCCGTGATTGCACTTCTTCCTCTCACCAGTGTTGCTCTTGCCTATGATTGTTACTGGCTTTTCCTACATATACACACAATCCCTGGGCAATCTGTTCAATTCTACACATCCACAATTATCTAAACATTGTCAATTCATGGCTACATTACTGCGCTCAAGTTCATTCCCTATTTCCAACTGTCTGAGGTTTAGATATACCACAGCTGTCTCAAATTAATTTTAAGTTGAACTGAATGCATATTCTCACTACCACAACTCCAACTGCCCCTTTAAAACCTGGTATATTTCAGCTGTATTTTCTGGCTTTGTGAATAGCACTGTTTTCCAACAATTCAGGTCAGAACCCTAAGTGGTATTAATTACTCTTCTCTCCATCAAACCTTTTCAATTTTGTTGTCCTACTGGTACTGGCTAGACTAGAATAATGTTAATTCTTGTAGAATAAAGGCTAAGCATCTTAACCTGGAATTCAAGGCTTACGTGGAAGAAACACTAAAAGAATACTGTTAAAAGGTGTTAAAATTTGTTGAACTGTTCGATGCATCTGGGTTAAACAATCCATAAGAAAACTTACATTTGCATTGGTTCTGTACTAAGCTGCTTGCTGATCAGTCAGTTTTCATGTTTATTGTCACTTGCTACTTCTGGGGAAAAAATCTGGCACTAGTATGTTTTACTAACTTGATCTTTGAATGCAATAGCTGCACAAATCTTAGGATTCTCAGAACAGTCCCAATAACGGAGCAAACGAAAAACTAAACTACAGAATGATGGAAAATGGGTGTTTTAAATTTAATAACAGAAGGATCACCAGGTGGTCACATCTTCAAATCCTCAATGTAGGTTGTACAAAGGGGTCAAAAGCAGCCCTTGGATAGCATTATCCCTCAAACATGGAATAGTATTAAAAAAGAGATACAAAACTCAGCACCTCTTTCATTAAAAAAAAAAAGGTGGAGAAATTTTTAGGTAAAAAAAAAAAAAAATTCTCATAGCTGCCTCGGGAGTAGATCTTAATCATTCTACATACAGAGATGCTTTCATATCTGCAGTAGGCCATTTGAACTAAACCCAAACTGAGTCCATTACTCATTTCCTCTCCGGCTCTTCTTGTGGCTTTTCTTAGATCTGAAATGGCAACACACACACATTATTAAATTTAACATCTGTTGAAGGAGCTAGGCAAGGACTTTTGGGGAAAATCAGGGTATGGCGACACTGATGGGGACAGAGACAATACCCAATGTGCCTAGTGTTTTTATGTCTCAGAGTAACACAATGAGCTAGCTACGTAATGTACTATGCAAAGTTTACATAGAGGAAATGACCTCTGAGAGATTGAGTGAACCTAACAGTGTATAGCATATAAACATTTCTAATGAAAACTGTTAAGTGTTAAAAGTTGGGTTGTAAGCCTAGGTCTCCTGTGACCAAAGCTCATATACCCTTACCACTATCCAAAGCTACAATCCTACAAGGAAAAGCAAAACAATAGAAACTTACATGATTTTAGGATTTTCCTGGAAAATAAGCCAATTTTATCCTAATGAAGGAGAATTCCTAACTATCCCCATCAAAACAAGAAAATTTCAGGTGGAATTTAGTTGTGATTGGGGTATTAATTTTTGAATAAAGAGTGGAAGTCTTAAGTCAAAATAGAGGTCAATCCATACCTTTCAGGAGATTTTGAGTGGCTCCTGTGTCTGTGACTGCGGTGATGACCTGGGGAAGAAAAGGCCAGTAGCTGAAAGAGATTCTACTCTCCTACTCCTCCACTGTCATTTTCACCTCCTATAATCCCTTCCATTGGCTTAATACTTTTTTGGCCTTATGCTAGGGACTAGCTCTATTTGGTAGCACCTCTCTGAACTGGTGCCTGTATGGTAGGAAGAGGAGAACTAAACCCACTTCATATGCATTCAGGGCTTTATGGCTAATTACACAAACACCACATTGGTTATTTACCACTACTCTGTGAGGTCTTATTCCTAAAATTTCAGATGAAGAAACAGGCTCATCATCATATGAGCAAAGCTTACAAGTGAGAGTCAAGTTGTGAACTCTGATTTTCAAATTCTAAGTCCATTTCCTTTTCTTCTAAGAAGTAACATAGGCACTCCAGTATTGCAGGAGATTAATTGCTCCTATTATATTTCTTTGTTAAGACAACCAATAGCAAAAGGCCCAAATACTATACCTGGGGACTTGGAGCGAGATCTGTGCCGTCTGTCTCGGGACCTGCTCCGGTGACGTCGTGGACTTTTGCTCCGATGCCTTTCTCGGCGAGGGGAGGGGCTGTGGAAATCACTGGTCAGACTCCCACATCTGACAGCCTCCCTCCCTAAATCCCCAGCTTTCATTACAAATCCCTAAAGGCCTACCTCCTCCTTTTGGGAGACCGACTCCGCCTATGGAAAGAAAACAGGGAAAAGCCTTAGTAGGTAGGTGCCTTGGATGTTGTAGATTGCAAAAACTGCCCCATTCTTAACCCATCTGTTATCCAGCTGCTTAGTCATAGCACCCTCCCACTCCAAGTGACGTGCTATGGCCAATGGGATATTTACAAATGTGATACCACCATATAGTGGAAAGAAACTTGCATGACTGGTGTGTTTGCTCTTGAATTCTACCACTGCCATGAGAATGTACCTAACCTAGCCTAGCATCATGAGACATACATAGAGAAGAGGTGAACTGCCCCAGTCATTCTAGCTAAGGCTATCTCCCATGCTTGCCAACAGACTGCAAAACAGGTGAGTGAACATAACATACTGTTGGGGGCTGGGCTAAGCCTGAAACAGGCTGATACAATCAGACCTGAAGGTTGCACCCGAATAACAGGATGCTGCGGTCAGGAGCCATAGAAACCCCCCCCTGGACATGCAGCTGGCACACCAATCAGTGCCTTGATCACGCGCCCGCCACGCACTCCCCGGCCAATCGCAGGCTAGAGCACGCTTTGAAGCCACCTATCCACTGCACTTCCTCTACTGCCCTCCTTTATATAACTCCCTCCATTTTGAAATAAATTTGCAGCTTGATCAGAATCCTTTGTCTTGCTGCCGTTCTTTCGCACCTCCTGTCCCATCCCTTTTCATCCGTTGCAGGTATATCGGCGGACCCCACTGACTGCCTCGCAGGCCGAGGCAACATACTAAAAAACTGCCTATCCAACCAAGACCAGTTTATATCACTGACTATGGACCTGTGCACTTAAATAAATGGTGGTGGTGTGACACTAAAGTTTTGTGGGTAGTTATTTTCCAGTAACTAATATTGAGCACTGCAGGGCTTAAAGTCTCTCTGGAAGAGGCAATGACTAGGGCCTTACCTTCTGGGAGACCGGCTCCTACTTCTCCTGTAGCGCAGTGTGGGAGAACGACGGGGCTTGTCCAGGTCTCGGTAGCTTCTCCGGCGGTGATCTGGTGATGGTACTCTCTCCAACTGGAAATGAGATGGACGGATCAGTGATGAGCACAGGCTTACAGAGCCATCTAGAAACACCGCTACACTACCCTGGCCATCCTGTCTCAAATCCTACCTTCAAGTGATTTTAAAACCAATAATTTGAATACAGAGGAATAACCCCGAGGAGAAAAAATTTCCAAACCCCCCCCCCCCCCCCAAACACACACACACACACACACACACACAAAACTTTCCAATAATCCCATTACTGTTCTAGTGTTGGTACAACTATTCTGGGACTTTTTCAGAGCAGTGAGAGGTAAGTAATTACAATTAATTCCTTAAGAAGTTGGCTTTCCACTGCAAAAAAAAGATACAAAATCATTAAGATTAAGTTAAACTCCTAGTGTACTTTAATCTCACACACACAAACTTTTCCCCCAAGCTCAGCCAACTAATAAAGGCCTAGTAACACTGACCAAACAAATAGCAACAAACACTTAACGTGCCCAAGTTGTGGTATCTAAATATCCTATCTTGTTAGTAAATGGAACCAAGGGCTCCTTGGGAAAGGGATAATTCCAGGTTGGGGGCAGAAGCTATTAAGATATGACTAGAACAGACTGTCTTTATGATGTCACTAGTATGTAGAATCTAATGAACAAACTGAACTAACAAGCAAAATAGAGACATTTGGAGCAGGCTGACAGCTCTTGGAGGGAGGTGTTAAGGGGTCCAAGGATTGGGGAAAAAAGGACTCATGGACATGGACAAAACTGGTGATCGTGGCAGGGAGGTGGGTATAAGGGGAATAAATGCTAATGGAAAAAATACAATAAAAATTTCTAAAAAGATATAACAGAAAGCGAGAAGGCTGAGAGTATGATTGTTACCAACATTTCATGAGGCAAGTTGAGGGGCCCTCCTGGCCAAAGACAGGATAATTTGAGCATCGAGGACCAATAATGATTCAAAATAATCAAATATGCATAAATCCATTAACTGACAAAGTTACCAGGGACAAAAAGGCATTCATCATCTTGGGAGGACATTTGAGAGTCACCTTATTTTAAAAACCAATTAACAGCCCTGGCTGGTATGGTTCAGTGGACTGAGTGCCAGTCTGTGAACCAAAAGGTTGCTGGTTTGATTCCCAGTCAGGGCACATGCCTGGGTTGGGGGTATGCGAGAGGCAACCATCGATGTATCTCTCACACTGATGTTTCTCCTCTCTCCTCCCTCCCCCACCCCCATGTCTGAAAGTAAATTAAGTAAATAAAATCTTAAAAAAAAAAACGTTAAACTGGCTGAGCTGATCGCTATGAGTTGATCACTGTTGAAGCTAGGCTGATAGGTAAATTGAGGCACAGTCTCTCCACTTTGGTATGTGATTAAAATTTTCCATTACAAAAGCTACTTTTGGTTCACTCACCACAGAAAAACACCTCAGCTTTGTATGGCTTTGTATGGCTTTGAATTCATGAATGATTGTGCTTCCTTTTGCACTAAAATTTTTAAGGGAGACTGATGGCTCAGAGTGACACTTCCACTTGTAATGTCTCAGTATTGATAAGGCAGCATTTCTTATATTACCTCCTAGCCTTTTTGTGTACATATATTGTTGCTTTAATTTTAATCACAGAGGTTTTCAAGCCTTCTTTTTTAACTTATCATAGGCATTTCCACATTATTGTGTACTTTTCCTAACAGTTTAAATGGCTGCCTAATACTCTGGTGAGTTAATGTGTTAGTTTATTTGACTGTGCTCCCTTACACTGTTTCCAACTTTTCAGTGTTGTAATTAATATGAAAGAATGTTACCATGAAGTAGGCACTTTTTTCTAAACCAGGCTTAGTTCTTAGGACAGTTCAATTATAAACAGTATTATTTTTGTCCCAAGTATTTATTTTAATAGCTTTAATAATAAGTACTATCATAATCGTTAGGCAATTACAATGTCCCAATACTATGCTAAGGACTTTATGTATATTACCTCATTTAATACTCATTAACAGTCCTGAGAGAAAGGTATCAGTATCCTTTACAGAGGAGAAAACTGAGATGATATAATTTGCACAAGATTATACCACTATATATAGCAGAGCTAGGATGTGAACCAAGGACTGCTTAACTCTAAAGCCCATACTGTTACTAAATATTGTACTTTTTTTTGTTAAAGTTGAAAATCAAAAAACAAAAAGGCACCATTCCCATCTCCTATAACTATCCCTCCTCCACCCTTAAGCTCCCAGGTACCTGACCTTCTCATCTTCCTCTTCCTCCTCTTCACTGGACTCCACATCATCCATGTCCTCTTCTAGAGCGCTAACCCGAGGCTCCAGCTGCTCAGCTTCCTCTAGCACGTAGCGTTTCTAAAGAGAACACAAGAGTGTTAGGGGGCCTTGTTACCTCTGCTGTGTCCTGAAGACCCAACACTGGGCTTCTGAAATTGACGGAAAAACTATGGAGCAACAGCTGAAGTACTGGGTTGGCCAAAAATCCATTTAGATTTTTCTGTAAAATAAAAGCCACATTTTTCATTTTACCTAAAACTTTACTGATTTGAATCTTTTGAGGATGTCAGTTATCTCCTATGTGGTACACATTGATTGTTCTCAATTAATGTCTTGATTTAATCTCTATCAACTTCAACTGGTCTACCTGACTCTGGATCATCGTCCAAAGAGAAATCTCCAGCATGAAGCTTTGTAAACCACTTTTGACAAGTTCAATCAATCACAGGACCTTCACACACTGAACAATTCTGTTTTTGCGTTTTAGTTGGTTCTTTACCTCTCTTGGAATAATAAAGCATAATATGCCAAAAATGTGGATTTTCTTCCATCTTCAGTATTAAATAGCTACACAAAAATTCACGAGTTTTGGTGAGTTTTTAAAAAAATGCACGCTGATATGACAGCTTTCACAACACAATCAACAAAATTGTTTCAAATGAAGTTAAAGACAACTATGCTCCACCAGAGCCATGTTACATAAAAACAAACTTTTTGGCCAGCCCAGTAATTTCATTTTAAAGACATCCTGGAAAGTTTATGATTGTCCTAAGGAGTTTAACATACCTGAAGTTTACACAGTCTTTTTAAGTTGCCCTATAAACAGATACAAAGCTGGAGGGGACATCTCCATTTTCTGTTGGCTCTATTACCTGTGGTCTTACACTCTAAGGTCACTGGGATAACAATCAGGATAGGTATAGCCTTGAATACAAAACCCCCAATATGTGGACTTCATATACAAGGCCACTAGGTCATAGCTGAGACCGTATTGGATGATAGTTCTGCAGGAGAGGCTCAGATCAGAATGTACCCCAAGAGATCCACTGAGGCTCAGCCTAGTTTGAGGGCCGAAGAGTACCTTAGGCCCTGGTTTTAGAGGCCCTCAATTCTCTATTACACCCAAGGTTCAGAGAGCTGTCTGTCTAGAGTTGTGCATTTTTATTTGTTTTTATTGTTCAAGTACACTTGTCTCCATTTTCCCACCACCACTTTCCCCTGCTCCACCCACCCCGAGTTGTGCATTTTTAACACGGCACATAAACAATTCATCTGGTTCCATTTTCTTCTGAGATGTGGCTTTGCAGTACTTATTGAATGACTCAAAACCTGAAAGGCAAAGACAAGTTCAAAACTGCCAAATGGACTAGCTGGATAATAAGATCCCTTATCATTTCCTTGCGCAAAGCACATAAAGAATGTTGGATAGCCCTAGAACAAATAGATTTGTATTCTATTCAGCTCTCTCATTCCTAATAAAATTCTATAAAAGTTGGGAGAAATGTGACAAAGATGCCACTCAGTGAAGCCAATCCTTTAGAAAAGTGCTTTTCAGTCACAGAATCACCACAGTTGGGGATCTAGAATTGCATCAGAAAGGGTACCCAGAAACCCTAATGCTCAGAGTTGGAAGTGACTAAGTTTATATATTAATTCACAACATTTGTGTTTGATGAAATTAAAATTCATTCCACAGCAGCTCCTTGCCAATGTCAGGGCACATCAGAAGCTAAACTGATCACCTACGGGTTGCTTAGTAATAACAGAATCAGAGAAAGAGGTAGTCTTT
This sequence comes from Desmodus rotundus, assembly GCF_022682495.2. Taxonomy (NCBI): domain Eukaryota; kingdom Metazoa; phylum Chordata; class Mammalia; order Chiroptera; family Phyllostomidae; genus Desmodus; species Desmodus rotundus. The sequence goes on along the minus strand of NC_071389.1, from coordinate 35,052,638 downwards.
CAGGGCCACTTCATGCAGGACATGCAAGAGGCCCATACTAGAACACATCTGCTGGTGATATTCATCAGTCATTTCAATTTCTCCTCAGTGAGGCTTGTTTTGTAGTAGAAGACTCCATGCACATAACCTCATTTTATCAGCAGGCTTGCTGCTTATAGCTATCTGGGCTTTAGAACCCTTAGCTGCTATAACCTGATTACAATTCCAAGTATTACATTTCTTAGAGTATTTTCAAAATTAAGAGCAGGTAATAGTAATAACTAATGTAACCCACAGTAATGTGTGAACTGGCCCCAAAAGCAAGTTTTCTCTTTTTTAAATTATGCTATTAAGTTGTCCCATTTTCCCACTTTATTCTCATCATGCATCCCCCCAATCATTCCCCTCCTTAGTTCATACCCATGGGTCGTATATATAAGTTCTTTGGCTTCTCCATTTCCTATACTATTCTTAACCTCCCCCTGTCTATTTTGTACCTACCAATTATGGTTCTTATTCCATGTACCTTTTCTTCCATCTTCCCCCTTCCCCTCCCCACTGGTAACACTCCATGTGATCTCCATTTCTGTGATTCTGTTCCTGTTCTATTTTTTTTTTTTTTAGGTTGTGAGGTTGTTGTCATTTTACTGTACATAGTTTTGATCTTTTTCTTAGGTAAGTCCCTTTAACATTTTATATAATAAGGGCTCAGTGATGATGAACTTCTTTAACTTGACCTTATCTGGAAAGCACTTCATCTGCCCTTCCGTATTAAATGACAGCTTTGCTCGGTAGAGTAATCTTGGATGTAGGTCCTTGCCTTTCATGACTTGGAATACTTCTTTCCAGCCCCTTCTTGCCTGCAAGGTTTCTTTTGAGAAATTAGCTGACAGTCTTATGGGAACTCCTTTGTAGGTTAACTGTCTCCTTTTCTCTTGCTGCTTTTAAAGATTCTTTCCTTTAATCTTGGATAATGTAATTATGATGTGCCTTGGTGTGTGCTTCCTTGGATCCAACTTGTTTGGGACTCTCTGGGCTTCCTAGGAGTCTGTTTCCTTTGCCAGATTGGTGAAATTCTCCTTCGTTATGTTTTCAAAGTAGTTTTCAATTACTTGTTCATCCTCTTCTCCTTCTGGCACCCCTGACTTGGATGTTGGGATGCTTGAAGCTGTCCCACAGGTTCCTAAGCCTCTCCTCATTGTTTTGAATTATTGTTTCTTCATTCTGTTCTGGTTGAATGTTTATTTCTTCCCTCTGTTCCAAATCATTGATTTGAGTCCTGGTTTCCTTCCCTTCGCTGTCGGTTTCCTGTATACTTTTCCTTATTACACTTTGCATGGCCTTTACTTTTTCCTCTATTTTTCGACCATACTCAACCATTTCTGTGAGCATCCTGATTCCCAGTATTTTGAACTGTGCATCTGACAGGTTGGCTATCTCTTCATTGCTTACTTCTAGTTTTGGAGCTTTTATCTGTTCTTTCATTTGGTCCATATTTCTTTGTCTTGGTGTACCTGTTAGGTTGTAAGAGGTGGAGACTTATGTATTTGCGAGGGTAGGGCAACCCATGTTGCTGCATTGTGGCACTGTCTGTGGGGAAGGGGGTGAGAGGGAACAATGCCACTTGCTTCCCTCTCTGCCAGCTTTCAGTCACTTCCCCTGCTGCTCACAAGCAAATTGGGCCCTTCTGGTGCTGATTCCCGGGTGGGTGGGTTTGTGTATGTTCTAGGACTCTGTGTGTCTCTCCAATGACTCTCCTATGAGGCTGGGAGATTCTCCCACTGCCGCAATCCACACAGGTTTTTACAGCCAGAGGTTTTGAGGCTTTCTTTTCCATGTTGGAAGCCTGTGTTGCGCAGTCTGCCTCATTCTCCAGTTGTTCCCCCTGGTTTATCTGCACACAAATGTGGGACCGTCAGCCACCATCTTGCTGCGCATCCTCTCCACCCTGACTGTCCATCTCCACCCCTTCTACCAGTCTGGTGAATGTTTCTTCTTCAAAGCATTGATTGTTATACTTCCATACAGTCTGATTTTCCGGCAGTTCTGGTTGTTCTTGGTTTTTAAATTTTTTGTTGTCTTTCTTTTGGCTGTGTGAGGAGGCAAAGTGTCTCTTCCTACGCCTCCATCTTGGCTGGAAGTCAAGTTTTCTAATTTGATATCTCATTTTTTTCACTATATAGCTTAGAGTAACCAGTATGGAACAGGAGAGAGATGGCACTCATTCAGCAATTAAAAAAACCCAAAACTTATTGACACATGCAACAACAAAGATGAACTGCAAAATTATGCTGAATGAGAAAACAGAAAAATGAGAATGTACTGTATTAATTACAAAATGCAAACTATTGTGACAAGTAGCATACATATCAGTGCTTACTAAGAGGTGAGAGGAGGGATTACACAGAAGAAGGAAACGTTGGGGTGAAGGATTGTTCACTAATCTTGACTGTGGTGACAGTTTAAAGGGCATACACACATAGGTAAAAAGTTACCAGACTGTAGTACTTTAAATATATGTAGTTTATTCCATGTCAATTACACCTTAATAAAGCTACTTAAAGGAAACCCTTTGCTCAAACAAAATCTCAGTCTCAAGCCCCATATGTAACTTAAGAGAAAAAGGAGCCACCCTGGCTGGGATATGTAGGGTTGTCGCCTCTTATTCCTTTTAGTAGCCTTGAAACAGTCCCATAGGGCAATTTAGAGACCATCGAGGTATGACTTTTCCACATTACAAATGGGAAAGAAAGACCAGGTCCCAAAGCTGTAATAACCCAGAAATTCAGGTCTCCTAATTTGCTATTCAGTCATCTCTCCATTCTCTCTTCAGAAATCCCCATATTCCCTTTCTCTTCAAGCTACCTACTGTATCTGTTTTCCCTTTGTATTTTCAAGTTTTAAAATCATACTCTGTAAAAGCCATTCCTGAAAGGTGCTTCATGGACAATCCTTCATCTCTGGGAAAGGGAAGCAGGATGATTACAATGCTATTTTAGGGGTTAAGGTTTTAGTGTCCCACTCCTGACCCTCCTTTTATCTGCTTTATTTCCTGAGTTTTTATATGAAGCTCAGTTTGAAAAATGTTGCTTAAAAAGTTAAAAAAATCGAGCTCACCAAACTCTAGCCGAAGGATAAGGGCGTTAAGTAAAGAGGTCTCTATACCATGGCTTGTATAAAGCAGACTGCCTGCAAATTGGTGGTAAAGCACCAAGGAAGCAACTGGCTACCAAGGCTGCTCGGAAGAGTGCGCCCTCTACTGGAGGGCTGAAGAAACCTCTTCGTTATAGGCCTGGTACTATGGCATCTGTTATCAGAAGTCCACTGAACTTCTGATTAGCAAACTTCCCTTCCAGCATCTGATGCAAAAAGTTGTTTAGGACTTCGAAACAGATCTGAGCTTCCACAGTGCAGCTATTGGTGCTTTGTAGGAGGCGAATGAGGCCTATCTGGCTGGCCTTTTTGAAGACACCAACTTGTGTGCTATCCATGCCAAATGTGTAACAATTATGCCAGAAGTCATCCAGCTAGCACGTCGCATGTGTGGAGAACATGCTTAAGAATCCACTATGATGGGAAACATTTCATTCTTAAAAAAAAAAAAAAAAAATTCTCTTCTTCTTGTTATTGGTAGTTCTGAACGTTAGATCTCTTTTTTCCTTGGGATCAAAAGGTACCTAAGTATATGATTATAAGTAGAAAATAGGGGACAGAAATCAGGTATTGGAAGCTTTTCCATTTTCATTTGTGTGTGAATTTTTAATATAAATGTGAGGACATAAAGCATTAATGCAAGTCAAGGTGTTTCAGCGAACAAGTTTCAGCAGCTCAACATTGTAACAATGTAAATAAACTTGTTAAATTTTTCTGTACAATGCCAGCACTTGGATTTTTTTAAAACAAGTAAATTTCTTATTGATGGCTACTAAATGGTGTTTGTAGCATTTCTATCAGAGTAGATTCTATTCCACTCACTCTTTTCTGAGTTGTCATGAACCCTGTTCATTTAAAACCCTAGATACTGTCTCGATATAATATTTTAAAGAAAAAAGTTTTCTTGTGTTCATTGTTCACTTTTAAAGCCCTACCCTTCAAATGATCTGCTCTCCTCTCACCCCTATGTGAGAGGAAATGCTTTTCACAGACATGGTGTGGTGTGGTGGGGCATAATCCGGCAAAGCAAAAGGTTGCCAGTTCTATTTTCCGCCCAGGTTGCAGGTTTGGTCCCAAGGCAGGTACAAGAGGCAACCAACCGATGTTTCTCTTTCAAATCAATGTTTCTCTCCCTCTCTTCCTCCCTCCCCCCATACAATAAATAAATAAACAAACAAATATTTTTTAAAGAGACTACTTATTAAGAAGACTCCTGAAATCTATTGGTTCCAATCTATTGGTTTAGTGTATGTGTGTGTCTGCCTATTTTAGCGGGATAGAAGGGTGTATCTTACCTGTAGCCGGGGCAAAATGATATCACAGACTCTCTCACTGTGCAGTAGTTCATCAATGAACTCATCTACGTGCATCAGTTCAAACTCTGAAAGAAAAATCACAAGCTCAACCCCTGACTGGAGTGGCTCAGTTTGTTGAGTGTTGGCCTGCAAAGCAAAAGGTCACCAGTTGAATTCCTGGTCAGGGCACAAGCCTGGGTTGTAGGCCCAGTCCCCAGCTGGGGGTGTGCAAGAGGCAACCGATTGATGTTTCTCTTACACACTGATGTTTCTCTCATCTTTCTCCCTCCCTTCCCCTCTCCCCCCACCCAAAATATAATAAAATCTTTTAAAAATCATAAGCTCAAGCAACTTGGAAATAAATTTAGAGGGCCAAAAAGTAAAAGTGTGAATTCTCTGTAGCCTCCCTTTCATTAGTAAAGCTATTGGAGTGTGGTAATTACACAGAGGGGACTACTGTGAAACCTGGGCTTAAACTACAGCCCTTTGGAGACCTGTCAACACCACTTATCTTCATTCATTCAACTCACCTTACTGAGACCATCTATGTGCCAGACCTCATTTAGGAGCTGGGGATGATGGGATAAATGAAGCTGTCCCAATAAGCAGAAGGGACAAACACAAAAGCAAGCACAAATAGCTGTGAGTTGTATAGGGGTAATGTTCTTGAATAAATCATATAACTAAAGTGTAATTTCTCATGTGAACCACTATGTTTCTAAATGTATAAAATATATCTTATATGGTTAATGGAGCAATTTCAGAATTTCTGTAGTAAAACGTTACTTTAGTTCATTAGTTCACAACCAGAGGTGATTTTGCCCCCATCACTAGGGTGGGGAGCGCTACTGACTTCTAGTGAGTAGAGGTCAGAGATGCTGTTAAATATCCTACAATGGCCAGGACAGCTCCCTCCAAAGAATTATCTGGCCCAAACTGCCAAAGATTAAGAAATCCTATCTTAGTTTAGTTGACATAACAGAATCGTAAGTAATTGTATGGTGGCCATGACCACGTCCGTCTTGTTCGCCATGTTGTTTCCAGTACATAGCACAGTGCCGGGCATGACTTGGCACTTAATATTTATTCAATGAATGAATGAATAAGTTAACAAAAGTTTAAAGTTTAATTCCAAATTCTTAACCTTCTACTGCTAAATGATACACGTAGCAGTAGAAAGGGGAAAAGAAAAAAAAAAGTTACCAATCTTTTACAATACTAAGCGAGAAAAGGTTTTGACTGCATTATGCCACTTTACCACTAATAGTGTCTCTCTGTAATAGGCATGGAGCTGCATTTCTTGGATACACTTATTATTTTTCAGTGGGACTACTACATAAGTATGAGTAAGTACACTTAAGTCTGTATACTGCAGTGTGAAGTTTAGTGCTAGAGGAGAGGCCAGTAGAAAGAACTGTGAAGATCTAACACACGGAAAACTCACTCTGGGAAGTTTGGGGAAGGCTTCTATGGAGCTCATTCTAGAACCAGATCTTATGGGAGGGAGCACATGATATAAGGCTGGGATTAATATAAGATGCAGTTGGAAAGGTGGGCAGACAGGGCTGGCTGGTTAAGGCCAACAGGAAGCCAACAGTCTAATGGAGTCCTCCCCATTACAGAGATAAAGGGGAGCACTCACACAATGTGAGTGACAATGTGAGGGCAGAGATATGTGTGAAATAAAAACTAGCTCAAGGATAAAGGTTCAATCACATGGCACCATACTCACCCCCATTTCGATTCTGGCTCTTAATTTTCCTATAGTCGTTGTACAGAGGCTCCAAATACTTGTAGCAATCAATTGCAGTGCCTGTCAGTCTCATGTAAAGTGCTCCCAACATGCGAACATACCTGACAGATAAATGACAGTGAAACAACAGTTCCTAAAGAGTTCTAAAACATAGTAGAAGTTCATCCTAGAAAGTTCCTGAATTTTACAACTGGTGTTTCTCATGACAGTATTGGATACAAAAGTTCTTTTTCTTTCCTTTGGCAGATGAGAAAGCTGCAATTTTGGAGGCAGCATGAGGCACCAGGAAGAGCTAAAATATGGAGACCTGGGTTCAAGTTCCCATTCTATCACTTACTGTGGGAATTCGGGATGTGGTGTTTAACTTTCAGAGTCTATTATAGCAACTGCAAAACTAAGATAGAACCTACGTACCTCACAGGGTTGTTTTAAGAATCAAATGAGATACTGAATTTAACAACAGAAAATGTGAGATATTTACTAACAATAAAAGAATACATACAGGCATGAATATATAAATTGTTGCTAGGCAACAGAATATTTGTTCTGGAAAAAATTCCAAGTCATCTTGTTTCAAATTCTGATTCCATTACTTACTAACTTTGTAACACTGGGCAAATTATTTGCTTTATCAATTTCATAAAATGCAGATGATAGCACGCAATTTGCTGGCATGGTGTATTACGTAAGAAATACGTGGCCCTGACCAGGTAGCTCAGTTGGTTAAAGCACTGTCCTGGTATGCCAAGATTGTGGGTTTGATCCCTGGTCAGAGCACATACAAGAATCAACCAGTGAATGCATAATCAGTGGAACAACAAATCAATATTTCTTTCTCTCCTTCTAAAATAAAAATAAAAATGTGTAAGGTACTAAGGATAGCATATTGCACAAAGTAAGTACCTAATAAAAGTAAGATATTTTCTGGCTGTTAATGTTTAAGATTCCTTCCTTTTCCCTTTCTTTTATATCCAACTAACCATTCAAATCTCCACTTACATAATACAGTAGCAAAGAATACAATATCTGAAGCCAGCTTTGCCACTTTCTAGCTGTCTGACCTTGGGGAAATTACTCAACCTCTCTGTGCCCAAGTTTTCTCCCCTATTATAACGGGGATAATATTTTCACAGGGTTGTTGTGAAGGTTAAATAATTATTTAAATCTGTTCTAAGAGGTAAATCTCTTAGAACAGAGGGTGGCCCATAATAAACTATTATTATAATGTCTGTAATACTTGTCAATGGATAATAAAATAAAAGCAGCTTACCTATTTGCGATGTTTATGACACGCAAACACTGCGCTGCGAGATTTATAGCACTCTTTCGTAATGCTCACATCGATACTGAGTTGATATTGCTGCCTCCATTTTATAGTTAAGAAAGTAAAGCTGAGAAAACTGAGTTACTACTCTAAGGTCACAGTTAATAAGTAAGAGTCTGGATATGACCTATATCTAACACCAAAGTTGTCCCTCTTAATTTCCCCAAGTATGTTGTTTTCTTCACCCCTGAGCATCCAGTGACTTTGTGAAATACTTTTCTTGGGGAAAAGTTACCAAGACTGGAAAAGTAAAGGAGATGAATTCAATCAAAACAGACAAAACACAAACTCAAGAATTCAAAAACAAAAATCCTAGAGTAGAACTTTGTGGAAAAGAGAGAGCTTATCATTCCTCTTAACCAAAGCCAAATTCTGGACTGCTGAAATGGAAGGTTTTCTATTAGATAGTCAACACTTCACTCACTTGAAGTCTTCATTTTTTATAAACTCAACAATGATATCCTTCTCTGGTTGAATCTGAAGCATCTTTAATGTCAAACACAGAAAGGGAGTTGGCTTTATGTTGCCGCCATAGACGCCACCCACAAACCTTAACTCCATGGCTTTGTCGACTACAAGTTCAGCTAAAAAGAAAAACAGAAACAATAGACATTTTAGGGCTAAGCTTTTCCAGGTTTGATAAAGGAGAGAAATTAGTTCAAGGTTTCATGCTCTTGAATACTCGTCACCGGTTTTATATTAGAACAAGTACGTGTTAATAGTAATAATAATGATGATAGCAGCTAACAGATACTATTTACTATATGGCTAGGTGCTGAGCTAAACATTTCATATCATTTTATTTAATCTTCACAGCAAACCATGAGGTAAGTTCTAGCACTGCCCCTGCTTTCAGCTAAGGAAAATGAGGGCTAAGAAAGGTTAAGTGACTTGCTCAAGGTCCACGGCCAGAAAGTAGCAAGGCCTGGATGTAAATCTAAGTAGTCTAACTTTAGGGTCCACAGTTGTCACCACCATGCTAGAGGGAAAATAGCCACATTTAGAGTTAAAAGTGAGACAGAAGAATGTCCAACCCAGAGAGTTTTTATGAGTTTATTTGAGCCAAATGATGATATGCCAGGAAGCAAGATCTCACATGCTCCGGAGAATGACAGTCTTGCCTTTTTTTTTTTTTTTTTAATACATTTAGATTTAAGAATGAAACTAAGGAAGATTACATGACATTGGGAAATCTCAGATTGTATTAAGGGATAGTTAAGATTATGTGTTCTGAAAAAGAGGCACACTGACATTTCAAAGGTGCGTTAAACTAGATGTGTAAGAACAACATGCAGGGGTTGGCTGAAGGCGAAGTTAAAACTTTTACTAAATTACAGACCTGGGGCATAACTACCCACAATGACTTGCCCAATTCTGAATTTATGATTAGATCACACTGTGCAATTACTTTCTGTTTTTCACTGAATATGTCAGATTTATTAAAGAGCCCCTTTTGTGTTCACAAAAGGAAAAAAGCATCCCTGGCCGGTGTGGCTCAGTGGACTGAGTGCCAACCTGTGTACCAAGGGTGGCAGGTTCGATTCCCAGTCAGGGCACATGCCTGGGTTGTGGAGCAGGTCCCCATTTGGGGATGTGGGAGAGGCAACCATACACTGATGTTTCTCTCTTTTTCTCCCTCCCTTGTCCTCTCTGTCTAAAAAAAAAAAGTAAACAAAACCATTAAAAAAATAAAAAGAAAAAAATCACAATTAACAACTCTTCAATAGCTACATACAGTGTGTAAACCTCTTCCAATGTTGTCAAAATCAAACACTAGCTGTGTGAACTGGGGCAAGTCACTTCACCTCTCTTTGAGCTAGTCAGTTAAAATTTAAATAATGAAGATAAAAAGTTTAAGGGCTATCGTGAGAATCAAATGCGACAATACAAATAAATGCTAATACTTACCTCACACATAGCAAATAATAAATGGGAAACCATTATTATTACCATTAATGGGAAATCATTTTATATATCAGACTGCAAGTTCCTTTAGGATAAATTCTGTATTAATTCATTCAACATTACAGTTGACAACCTACTAGAGATACACATAGAGGGATAAAGAAGACGGACACAATTATTTTTATGGAGTTCACAGCCTGGCAAAGCAGAATGTATTGATGAGTAGTTAAATGAAGATGCAGAATATGATGAAAATATACAAGAAAACGTAACCTAATGGAGGGAAAAAAAGGTCCTGAGTTTACTTTTGAACTATTGAGTTAACATATCTTGGAATTAGAGATTTAGATCTCAGGAGAGACCTGAGCTGGAGCGATAAATCTACAGGCGTCTACGTATATAGGATGTAACTGTTACGGAGCTCATTCAAGAACAGAACTATGTAATGAGAAAAGGGCCCACAAGTAAACCATACAAGACTATAAAATTTCATGGCGACTCAGAGCAACAATATGACTGGTTCGTGGGCACACACAGCTAGCGGTGGTGGCACCATTATAATAGAACGGTATTTTATAGTGGCAAAAACTAGCACCACCACTACCAGCGGTTACTGAGTATACGTTATTGCATTTAATGATTAGAACTCTTTGAGGTGGGTATTACACCCGTTTCACAACAGAGGAAGCCACGGCTCAATGAAGGAACAGAGATACTAAAAGAGGAGCCAGAATTCGAACAAAGATTAAGACTACCTAGAAGACTTCTCTAAAGAACTCATATGTATATCAAGACCCGAACGTGGAAATACTGCAAATGATTCACATTTGGGGATAGTAAGATCATGAATATGGTTCGGGGAATGCTGCCTTTCCTTTAAGACTTTCGGGGTCCCCGAGTTCAACACTGCTTGGGACCCCGCAAGTTATCATTAAACATGGAACGACTCGAAGAACCCAAGTGAGACCCCCTAACGTACTAAGATCCTACCACCTGTGTGCCCACAGTCCAACACAAGTTTAGGCATATAGGAGGGGTGCAGATTTTTCTGAAAGACAAGTCTCCTTCCAGTCTCACCCCAGGGTCCAGTCCTCACCGGCGCCCAGTCAAGAACTGGGCCACAACGCGGCCAATGTGGGGGTCGGTGCGCTGCCACTCACCCGTCAGCCCAAAGCACTCTTCTTTCCAATACTTGGATTCATAGATTCGAGTCCGAATGATCTTCTCCACCAGATACTGAGGGTTGGTGCCGTGTATGCTGTGCGCATCCTTCACTGTGCGGTTCGCCATTTTAGAACTCCTTTAGTTCTATTTCCGTCGGGTCCTTTAGTGCGTCATATCCAGGCTTTAAAAAAACACACACAAACGGAGAAAGGTGGAGGAGGTCACACTTCAATAGCTCAGGCGACCATCTTGAAGTCGGAAGTGCTGCAGCGGAAGGAACTTCCTTCCGCAAACGGCGGCGCCGACAGAATCGATGATGGCCGCGGCACGTTGGCGTCAGTACGTCATACGCCCATTTTTAGGTGTGTGGGAAGGTAGGGCGGGCTGGCTGGTGACGCGACGTGGTGACAGCATGGGGGCGGGGCCGCGGCGTTTGGCGCGAAATTTTCTCTCCACCTTCTTTCCATTCCTCGTTAGCATCCCGTTTCCGTTCCAGCGTGCGGCCCCTTGGCAGCAAGAAGAGTCCAGCTGGTTCAGGTGAGAGTTGCTCGGCTCCACAAGCTCCTGAAGAGGAGACTGTGCGAAGTGGAGGACTTACTCCTAACTTTGGGAAGCTTCGGCCCCCCGCGAGTGTGGCGTCCCACGGGCTGGAGGGGGACCTGAGAGCCGCGGGGACCGGGGAGGTTCTTCGTAGACTCACTCAGCCTTTGATTAATTCAGCAGATATTTACTAAACGACTCAAGTGCAAGGCGTCATTCTAAGTCCATTGGGAGCGTCTCTTTCCCACATCCCTATAGCAAAAAGGCTTCCCGCTCCGTCAGGGGCTGTGAGTTTGCAGTGGGGCAGCCGGGAGCCAACAGCAGAGAAGCGTGAGCATTCCTGCCCACAGCGCCCTGAGACTCAGTGGTGATACTAATCACCCCTTCTCTCTAGATTGCGCTTGTGAAGAGGCGCATCTTTCCCGCCGTGGAGCCATAGTGTAGCAAGCACTACAGGGAAGTAGGAGCTACAGAAGTTATTACACCATTTTACGGATGTAACAATTGCGCCCAGAAACTTATCTAGGTCGCTGTTTTCCCCCCCTAGTTGAGCTGCTCGTTAAAGCTTACCTGCTGGGCTCTCATCCATTCACCTTTCCAGGAGAGAAGTCTAATCCTAGAATAGAGGGGCCTTCTGTCTTGACAGTTAGAAAACACTGACAAAGGCATGAGATGGCGAGATTCATTTCCTGGTTTGCTATCTGTGAAAATGCAACGGTTAAATGCCAGTTTTCGATTTTAGTTGTCTGTAAAAAACGGTACCCTCTTCCCTGCTGTAATGGAGGCTTGGGATGCCTTTGGAGGTTTCTGATGGGAGAACATGGTGTAGCAAGTTCCTCTGCCATAGCTCATAACCGGAACAGAGGACAAATATGTGGACTCCAAAGGTTTATGAATCCCCTAAAATTGAATGCAAAATTTTATGTGACTTATATGTGAGTTCCATAACATTAATCAAATTAGTAAACAAAAAGATAAAGAACACAAACAAGAATCACTGTGCCTTCCAAATAGATTAAGGAAGTAATGGAGTGAATTTACCATTTTGCATTTTTTCACCTAATCCTCAGTAATTCTAGAACAGTGATTGGCACACAATGGGTGACTAATACATATTGGTTGAATAAAGGAAGGTTCTATTATTCCATCTTAAGGATAAGGGAACCTGGGCCCATTTGACCTCTCAGCCAGTGTCTGGGAAGCCTGACTTATTGTAGTAAGCAACCAGAAGTAAGCTCTCGGGTATATATTTAACATTATCTACTTTCACATACAGTGAAGTGGTTAAGAGCACAGTCATTGGAATCTGGCTGCTCATGGTTTGAATTAAGGCCGTGCCATTGTGTATAACATTGGGATAAGAAACCGTCTTGAAGTGATAATATTCACTCAGCATTGATAGGCTTCTGTGCACTTGGTACTATGTACTAATATTGTTCTGGGGATTATTGGGAAGATTAGATGAAATCAATACATCAAGAGTTTTGGCTCCACTTTCTGTCATGTTGGCCCAATAAATATATACCATCGTTATTTTTACTGCAACTCCCTTATCTGTTTTCCTGGGGTGTGACGCCTGGACTGGGTGGTGTGTATGTTCCAGATTTCTGCTATCTGCAACACCGAGGGCCTGCGGTGGGTATCTTCTAGAGGCCAGGGTCTTTGCCTCCCATTTTACTCTATTCATCACCCCCTCTTGGGGAATCTTTGTTGATGGTGGGTAAGATGAAATGCTGGGTCAAGGATAAGAAAGTTGGGAAACGGTAGAGAAGCCTGACATCTATGATTTTATCACACTGCCTCTTCAGAAGGACTCCTGCTAAATTTTTTTAACTCTTCATTGAAAAATAGCGTACATATAGAAAAGTGCACAAATCATACATATGCAACTCAATGAGTTTTTATTGTTTGAATGTTTATTTTATAATCTCAGCTAATCTGCCAGTTTTAGAAATAGCGTGTCAGTGAGTTTTCTTAGGGAACATGCCTGTGTAACTTGCATCTGGATCAAGAAACAACATGACCAGCATCCCAGAAACACCCTTTTATGCTCCCTTTCGCTTACTTGAGTTGCCCTCTGTTCAGACTTCTAACACCACAGGTTACTTTTATCTATTTCTGAACGTTATATAAATGGAATCAATATAGTATGTATTCTTTTGATGTCCGGTTTCTTCATTGTTATTTTGAGAGATTTCCCCACTTTGTGTGCAGTTGTTCTTGGCTTAATTTCATTGCTTTATAATGCTGCTGTGAACATTCTGACTCATGTCTTTTGATGATAGGTGTGTTTTTTCTGTTGGGTATACTGTGTTGGAATTGTTGGTCATAGGCTATGCATACATTCAGACTGAGTAGATAATGCCAATTTTTCAAAGTGGTTTTGCCAATTCACATGCCTTTCAGGAGTGTATGAGAGTTCTGGCTGCTCTGCATCCTTACCACCTTTGGTATTGCCCTCATCATTTTTGCTCATTCATTTGTTCATTCATCTATGTGCCAAGTCCTAACCAAGGCCCTGGGGAAGCAGTTATGAACAAGATAGACAAGGTCCCAATCTGCCCTCTTGGAAGTCAACATTTGAATGTGGGAAACACTAAATAAGAAAGTAGCGCATTGGTTATTGCTTTGGTAATAAGGTGGTGTGATGGAACGTGACTGAGGGGCAATATGAAGGACGGGGTAGGTACATTTCCATTGTGTACTGGTGAAGGCCTCTGAGGAAGTTTCGTTGCAGCGAGACCTGAGCCATCCCTACGGAGATTTGCAAGAAGAGAGAATAGCATATCTCAGCTTGTGGGCAGTAACAGCAGGCCTGGAGCACAGTGATAGACCCAGGCGAGGGAGGTTTTGTAGTCCAGGCTCAGATAGTCGTCTTTCCTGTTCCCTCTGCTTACTGAGGGTGAATCACCAACATTTGCACACACATATGCCTATCAGTAGGCCCCGCCTCATCCGCCATTTCACTTTCCAAGGTTTTAGTTACCTGCTTTAACTGCAGTCTGAAAATATTAAATGGAAAATTCTAGGAATACAAATTTATGTTCTGAATTGCACGTGGCACTGAGTAGCACAGTGCAATCTTGTACTTTCATGCCGTGTTCCACACAAGCATGAATCATCCTTTGTCCAGGATATCCAGGCTGTATGCACTCTGCACACGTTAGCTGGCTCAGTTCTCAGGTATTTTGAAAGAGAGAGGGAAAGACCACATTCATATAACTTATTACAGTATATTGTTCTGTTGTATTGTTAATTTTTTACTGTGCCTAGTTTATAAATTAAACTTTATCATACATATGTATATATAGGAAAAAACAGTATATATGTATGGGGTTGAGTATCCGCAGTTTCCAGCATCTAGTGGGGGCCTTTGAATATATTCCCTGAGGATAAGGGGAACTGCTGTACTAGTCTCATTGAACACAGCTCATGATCTCCTAGAAAAGGAATGTTGAATTTTATCTTGACGTGGTTTTGAAGGATGCCTGCTTTAGTAAGCTAAAATGTAGTCTGGATTTAAAAGAGTTGAGAGTATAGATTTGATGCCTTTAGTATTCACGGGCACCTTATTGGTGTGGAGATTGTCCTTCTGTATGCTAATTTTTGGTTTGAAAAATGAGATCATTGTGCCAGTGTAATCAAATATCACAGTCAAAGTGACAAATCAGGCCATTTATCCTATAATTTGATTATTTAAGAGTTGTAGAAAATTTGCTGAGAGATACTGGTTTGCTTCAAAGTACTCTTGGTGATATTCCAATATTTTTTAATGACAGAGCTTAGGAATAATCTAATTTATGTGCATCTTTTGTATCTCAGTAGCCTGTTTGCCTGATTCATTGTGGAAAGGTGAAAAGTTCCAACTTTGCTTCTGACAGTTGTGTTATATCATCCATTAAAAGAAACATATTGAAGGTAAGCTAGTGTTATATATTTCCTTGAACATTTATTAAGAGTCAAACACTTTCACTAATTTTTACCAAAAGATTATATGAGTCCATATTCATTTTTTACTTGAGCATAATCTTCTCCTTGTTTTTACTCATCAGTCGTGTTTGCTGTTTGTTCATTTCTAGAATGCTCTTGATTGAAATCAGATTGATTTTAATAGTACTGTGTTGTGAATTATACTGTTGATGTTCTTAGTGGCAGTCATTCAGGCATCATTTGTAAGTTGTGTATTTACTAATGACTCAACATCTTCTCTCCTTTTTGCTAACTGGTTTCCACAAGGTAAACTAAAAAATACTTTTCTAGCCCTGACCGGTGTGGATTGGTTGGTTGGGTGTCATCCTGCAAAGAGAAAGGTGGCCGACATGCCTGGGTTGTGGCTTGATCCCTGGTCGAGCATGTAGGAGAGGCAACTAATTAATGTTTCTCTCCCTTTCTTTCTCCCTCCCTTCTTTTAAAATAATTTTTTTAAAAGTAGAAAACCTTATTGATCAAAATGTTCCCAAGAATTATGTAGGACATAATGCTACTTTTATTTCAACTTTAGGAAACCAACTTGTTTAATCAGGATGTTAAAATACTATTCTAATTCTGTTGTTTTTAACATAAACTACAATTATTGGTCCCACTATCAGTATTTCAGAGTAATTTTGTCAGACTGGATTAAAACAATTTTTTTTTTACCCTCATTTTGTCAAATTTTAGCTCCATAGGAAAAGCATTCAATTTAGAGGAAAGTCTTATTTCCTTCCTTCCTTCCTTCCTTCCTTCCTTCCTTCCTTCCTTCCTTCCTTCCTCCCTTCCTCCCTCCCTCCCTCCCTCTTTCCCTCCCTCCCTCCCTCCCTCCCTTTCCTTGTTTTCTTTCTTTTTATTTTTGTTTGTCAATTTTATATTTGTTTTAGAGGATAGCATTTATGTAAGGTTTATTTTTTTTAATTATTTAAACTTAAGATAATAGGTTGGCATTATTATTAGGACTAATAGATCTCAGTTTCCAAATTTTAAAGAGGATTGGCATATGTGTTTGGGTTTTTCATTCAAAAATGTCTTTTTTTTTTTTTCAGCTATTCAAAATACGTACTTACATCTAAGACCTGTTTGCTGCATAGAATAATACCCCTAACTGTCAAAGCAATACAGGTTAGTGATACTTTAATTTTTTTTTTTTTTTTTAAGAGAGAGAGAGAGGGAGGGGCTGGAAGGGAGAAAGACAGGGAAAGAAACACTGACGTGAGAGAGAAACATCAATCATTTGCCTCTTGTATGCGCCCTGGCCAGGGATGAACCCACAGCCTAGGTGTGTGCCCTGACCAGGAATTGAACTGGTGACTTTTCACTTTGCAGGACGACACCCAACTAACTGAGCCACACCAGTCAGGGAAATAACACTTTTTTTTTTTCTTTAATGTAATTGGAATAATACACTTAATAAAACCCATTGCTATTCCCCCAAATAACTCTTTCATGTTTTTTCTTCCATGTCTTGGAATCCCTCATTTCATTCCATCTTACCAGTATCTGATTATTATTCAATATTCATTTCAGGAAACCCATGTAGGAAGCCCTTCCCTGAATAACCACAAGACCTGGTCCTCTGATTGCAGTAGTCTCTCTGGCTCTTTCTCTTGGCTTTTCACACTAGTAGTTGTGTTTTAGTGCTTTTATAGTTTATCCCTTTCTAGATTGTGTTACAGAGGCACTTAAAACCAATCACTGTATGACTGTGTTTTAGTTTCCAGTTGTTAGATGTTTCATACCTGTTACTGTACCTTGTGCCTAGGAAGGACTTCTGAACAGTTATATTGTAGTTTCATTTCTCACATATTGACCCTCCTGTTCTCCTGGATAGGAAGAGACAGACATGGTACAAGACGAACACGGATGATTCTAAACTGCTTTTGCTTAATCTCCATAGAGCTTGACTTTTTCCTCAGAAGATAAGTTTTCTAAGTCTAAAAGGTATAGAAGTGTAGCTGGGGCAGAAAAGAAGGTTGAACTCATCGATGGCAGGGATTGTGTCCTGTAATCCATCAAAGCGTTGTTGCGTTAACTCTGAGTCAGTGACTTTTACACAGGAGCCATGGCAAACTGTCCTACAAGGCTGAAGACCAGACAGACTTATTCGTGGGTTGGCGACCCATTGTTGGATCGAAAACTACAGTACCAAACCTACCGGTGCGTGATTTGTTTTATCCGGGAAATACAACTTCTCCAAGCTAAACTGTTAATAACTTGTATCTAGCCTGTTCTAGTTACTACAGGTTGAGGACTGAGGGACAGTAATTATGAATTGATTGTAAGGAGAGGCTTTATTTGATGCAAGAAAATGGCAGCATAAATATAACAGTGATAAAGGAAGACATGTCAGGTTTATAAATTTGATATGTATGATAATGTCATATCTATTTAAAGTGGATTCTCTCTAGTTCTGCATAGCAGGGTAGGATTAGATGTTGTCTCTGTGTCCTACCAGCCCTAGAGATCCCTGATTAATCTGGTATGTTATTGGGCAGCTTTCATTCCTTCGGAAGCCTTTGTTGTTCTTTGTTAATAACTGAGAGAAGTAGGGTTCATATTAAGGCTTCTAGATGAATCATTCATGCTGAAACAATTTATTCAACCCATTTTGTCTCCTCTTACATAGAACTGGGTGATTTGGTTTCCTATTAGAATTAGTCAGCAGAGAGAAACTGTTTATGGGATTTTCTAGTTGGACAGCACTTTCCTTTGTGCCCTGAGGGTCTGAAGAGGTTGGTCCACACTGAGTGATTTTCAGCATGTTTTCCTTTTATTTCCTAGAGGAATGAACATGGCATCAGAAGGTTGTTCGATTGAGAGTCACATCCAAGTCGGACAGTTTGTATTGGTTAAAGGAAATGATGATGAAAATCCATATGTTGCTAAATTGATTGAGCTGTTTGAAGATGGTGAGTTTTGGGTTGTAAAACCATTCCTTGTCATGAATAATTGGGAAGTTCTAGGTGGGAAGAGAGACAGATACTCAATCCTTTGCTCACAGTGGCGTATAGGGTGTGAACCCTGGATTCTGAGGTGGGATCACTAGCACTAACTATGCCCTCTTCCATGTAGTGAACTTCTTTACTCACTAGAGCAGTACTGGATGAAAGGGGACTGGGGAGGGGCTCAAGAATTTAGCTTTTCTATTATTTTTAGGACTGGGTAAGAATGGATTTTGAAATCTACCTGTTTAAGGCAGGATTTTTGGAATGGAGCGAAAGGATGAATTCAGGAAGAAGGAGGAAGGAAAAAAATAGGTGATTTGTTCTAAGTCAGAGGCTTGTCCTTTAATTTTGGCATGAGGAAGTTAGTAATGAATTTTGCAAATTCAAATTCTTAATGAGAAAGGAGGTAAGTTGGATTGGTCTGAGGTGATGTACAGTCAGTAACACAAACGCTTTAGTAGGTGTTTTACCAAGAGGGACTTGTGTATAAGTGTTGAAAGGGCTGGAGGAACAAAAATATTGTTGCCCAGAGATCAGTAAGTGCAGAAAGCCACTACTGCCCCTAAAACTGGAAGAGCAAAAGGGAGAGTAGTGTTAACCAGAGCCTACACGTCCACGATCATTGCTTCAGCTGATTCTCTGAGACTTTAACTATCTGCAAAGCAGAGAAGAGCCCAAAAAGGTGAGAATGGGGGAGAGCTCCAAAAGGAGGATTAAGATGAATTTGAAACTACACAGAACTGCGTCTTCCAAGAGCTAGAAGAGGAATGAGAGGTATTTAGTTGTGGTAGTTTGTATGCCTAAAATAAGGAACTGATAGAGTAGGTGGATAAAGATGTTTTTACATTACCTAGATAGGAATGATATTTGGCAAGTTGGAGGAAGACCTCATTAAACTGATGTCTACTGGGGGGAGTGCTTCAGCAGTACGGACTTCTGTATTTGAAGTATGGGCCCTTGTGGGTGGATTTTAGAATCCTTGTGTGATGCTTCGGTCTTTCTCGGAAAAGAGCTGAGAAGGAAAAGAGGCGATGATGGTGGTGGCACTAGAGTGCGTGTCCTTTCACTTGGAGCTCATGCTGGTATGGAGTGATACTAATGGTATAGCACAACGATACAACTGAAGATTGTAAGCACAGTTTGCCAGAAGTCATCTCAGTGGCTGACGCTCTGATTCTTGCTAGGGTTTTTGTTTTCCTGCTGTTCGATGGCTTCTTTATAATCACTTATTTGTAAGATTTGTTCGGGGCCCTTGATTGGAATTGCTCCTTTCAAATGCCTTTTGTAATTTTTTGATGACTGATAGCCACCATTAGGAAGTGAGTAGTGTCAGATTCCTGCTGGTTGGTCTTGTGACCATTGACAGATTACTTAAGGTCCCCGTAACTTGATTACTTCGCCTGTATAAGGGAGCTAGTCATAGCCCCTACTTTGTAGGGCTATTGTGAGGATTAAAATAATATGTTAATCAAGCATCATCAAGTGCTTAGCACAGTGTCTGATACATATGAAGTGCCTAATAAAACATTCTTGCATTTTCTTAACCTTACCTTTTCTACCTATCCCTCCTAGATTCTGAACCTCATTTCAAGAAACGTGCTCGAGTACAGTGGTTTATCCGATTCTGTGAAATCCCCATCAGTAGACGGCACTTGCTGGGTCGGAAACCCGACTGGCAGGAGATATTCTGGTATGATTACCCTGCCTGTGACAGCAGCATTGATGCCGAGACCATCATTGGCTCTGTGCAGGTGGGTGGGGCCTTGGTCCTCGGTGCCATGTTGAACTTATTTCTGTCTGCCTCCTAAACTGCACGACTTAAAGATGATTGCTGCCTCCGATTTACCCTATGGGAATGAAATTTTTGCTGTTCGTCATCTTCTCTGCTTGTTTGCCTACTTTATCTCAACAGATATTTGCTGGGAGCACGTATCATGTGTTAGGAGACTCCCGCAGGGGGTGACACTGAGGTTGTGACCTGAGGGATGAGAAGGAATTAGCAAATGTATCTCAGTGGGAAATTACTTAGCTATGATTGTGGTAGGCACGAAGCATTGCGAGAGGTTGAGCACACTTGCTTAAATGAGGACTTCACCTTCAGTACGTCAGTACAGGGCACTAGTTACTAGAGGCACATTTGTGTTATGGACTTTATGGTAAATCAGGTTCCAGTGACCTGTAGGCTGAATTGAGACACTGGTTTGGAGACTAAGATATGGGCTATTCCTTGAGTTACTTCAGGCCCAAAATGAGATTAGATCATGGTGTGAAGTGTGATCTCATGGCAATTGGGTGGTTGGTTTCATGGTAGTGCAGAAAGACTTGTGGTCTGGCATGGCTGTAGTCGGATTTTCCAATCTGGGGGCCCAGAGTGAAGGAGTAAAAGCCAGGTGTAGGTGTTGGAGCAGCAAGATGGGTAGATTTGGAAAGGCAGAGAGGGAAGCAGGTGTTTAGGCAGGAGCACGATGATGAGAAGGAGCAGGATGTGACAAGCCAGGCTCAATGGTTTGGTGGAAAACCATTTTGAAGAGTATTGTGCACTTGGGAGGCAAAATGTGGCCTGGTTTTAGAAGGCATTGAAAATCAGTTTCTGTAATCTGATCTTGCTGTAGTGGGGGCCGTTATAGACTGTTGAGCAGTGAAGCATGCTTAGAGAAGTTTTTGTGGGGAAATCTGGCATAGCTTAATAAAATGGTCTGGAAAAGAAAGCAGCATGGGGTATGGATATCAGCGAGGAGGAGTCTGTAGAAATACCCTATGCCATGGCTGTGCCTCTTCAGTTTGGAAAAGTAACGTTCCAGGTAAGGATGCAGACTTAAGTGCTTTGTAACCATAGCTCTCAAGGGGGCATTCCTTAGCTATTTTGGTCCTCATTGCTCTCTATTTACCTATTCTTCCCAAATTCAGGTAGTGGCTTTAGCCCCAGATGAAGTGTTACCTATGAATCTGAAAAATGAGAAGACGTTCTTTGTGAAACTGTCTTGGAATGAGAAGAACTTCAGACCACTATCCCCAGAACTACTTGCAGACTTGGATAAGCTACAGGAAGGCAGTCCTAGATGCCGGAAACCCATGGAAGCCAAGACAAACAGCATAGAAAGGCCTTCTTGGACTGCAGCGGAGCGTGTGCTCAAAAGTATTGAATTGAGGCACTCCACCTCCAAATCTCACCAAACTTGTACCCATCCTGTTACCCCAAAGGCAAGGAAGAAGCTAGAGCTTGGCAGTAAGTGTGGAGTGGGCCACAGTGGGCAACACTGAGGCTAACGGAAATGATAAAATACTAATTCATACTACAGTATTAAGTTAGTGCAGCAGTGAGCCAGGTACTGATTGGACACATTTTGAAATGTATATAACAAAAAAATTACCATTTTAAGTTATTTTAAGTGCACAGTTTACTGACATTAAATATATCCACACTGTGGTATAGCCATAACCATCATCCTCCAGCCATTGAACAATAACTTCTCATTCCCCCACCCTTCGGCAGCCATCATTCTACTTTCTCTCTCTAAATTTGACCTCAAGATACTCAAGATACTTCATATAAGGGGAATCCTATCGTATTTGTCCTTTCCTGACTGGTCTATTTAAGTTTGCATAATGTCCTCAGGGTTTATCCGTGTCGTGTTATGTGTCAAAATTTCCTGTCTTTTTATGGCTGAAATAAATACCCCATTGTATATATGTACATACCACATTTTATTTATCCATTCGTCTGTGAGTGGACATTTGGGTTGCTTCTACCTTTTGGCTATTGTGAGTAATGCTGCTGTGAATACAGGTACACAAATATCTGCTTGAATCCCTGCTTTCACTTTGGGTATATTCACAGAAGTAGAATTGCTGGATCAAATGGTAATTTTGTTTTTAATATTTTGAGGAACCATCATACTGTTTTGCATAGCAGCTGTACCATTTTATATTCTCACCACCTGTGCACAAGGATTCCGATTCCTCCACCTCCTCCCCATCACGTGTCACTTCTTGTTTTTGAAAATAACCATCCTCATAAGTGTGAGATGGTGCAGCATTGTTGTGTTTCTCTGTGATTAATGATACTGAGTCCTGTAATGAGCTGTTTCTTCAAGATCTCTGCCACTACGATGACATTGCTTTCAGAACCCTAGTGGAAGAGCTAAGAAACATATATTTTAAAACTCTTGAAATCATACCAACTAGTGTGTAGACTGTAGGGCTCTTCCCTTCTTCCTATAATCCATGATGGTATCACCCTTCTTCAGGTGCAAGCGCCCTGGCTCCCAGGAGCAAGCTTGGTGCATATGAAGGAGTTTCACAGTAGCTTTACTAATCCTACTGCCAACAGTAGACTTCCTGAGTAAAAGTTAAAAATTTATTTGCAGTGCTTTATGCTTTTAGAATATATTCCACTGAGGAAGTGAAGTTGATTAAATTTTTTCTTCTGATGTTTATATGGTTGGTGATATACAGTAAGGTTCTTTTATTTCTGTTTATTTTTAGGGCTTTTTCCATATTTGATTAATTTCTTTAGACATGTAAAATGTTAACATGGTTAAAGAGACAAAACTATTTAAAACAAGTGTAGTCAGAGAAACCCCATTCCTTTCTTTACACTCACATCCTCTTTCTACCATGTTTTGTATGTGATCAATTTTATTAGTTTCTGGTTTATCTTATCATTTTTTAATTTTATTTTTTGCAAAAATCATATATATAAACACATACATACACACACACATACAAATATGCATATAATTTTACTTTCCATTCTTTTTTATTCAATATTCCGTAGGGTAGCATACTGGATATATTCTTTTCCATCTTTCTTTTTTCACTTATAATGTATCTGAAAGCCACTCTATGACTGTTCTGAGAGCTTTTCCTGTTATATGTTATTACTCCTTTTGAATTTTTTACTTAGATGCCAAGTCTGTTGGGTATAAGTTGTTTATATTCTTGATAGCTGCTTATTACAGTGTGTGTTTAGGAACTGAATATAAATATATAAAACATTTGGGAAATGCAAAAAAATTATAAAGAAATAATCTGCAATATCACCATTCAGAAATAATTGCAGTATTTTTTGACTTGATTTTGCAGGACAGTGAAAGTTAAGAGTAAGAAATTGATTCAGTAACATAATTAGAGGAGGGAGGATATGATAAAAATATTTTAGATGATTTGTTTTTGACAGAAAGATGGAAAATGAAGTATGAAGGAGACCAGGAGATTGGGATATTTTTATATTAATTGATACCTGAGTTGCCCTCATATTTACAAAAAATTTTATAATTTTAGCTTCATGTTTAAAGATGTGTAAGATCTGGCCCTAGATAGCATTTCAAAGTCAGAGTTATTGAGGTATAATTTATATACAGCAAAATTTTCCTCTACTGTGTACAAGTGTAAAAACAGTTCTACAGGTTTTTACAAATGCATAGAAATGTGTAACTACCACCCTAATCAAGATATACCGGTAGAAGTTTTATCATCCCCAAATTCCCTTGTGTTCCTTTGTAGTCAGCCAGCCCTTCCCTCACTTCCTGGTAACCACCAATCTGTTTGTGGTTTCTATAGTTTTGTCTTTTCCAGAATGGCACATAAATAGACTCATACTGTACATAGCCTTTGGAGTCTGATTCCTTTAACTTAGCATAATGCATTTGAGATTCATCCATGTTATTGAATGTGTCAGGAATTTGTTCCTTTTTTATTGCTACATAGTATTCCATTGTGATTTATCATAGTTTATCTACTCCCAGTTTAAGGACATTTGCATTGTTCCTAGGTTTTTGGTGAGTGTAAGACAGCCACTGTAAACCTTCATGCGCAGGCCCTATATGACTGTTCTCGTCCTATCTGTAGCTACTCCCCATAGGCCGTATGCTGTGACTAAAGTGAACTCTTCTATGCCCAGTGCTTTCCTGCCTCACTGTCTTAGCTCACATCGATCTCATTTACTCTCCTCACATAGCCCTGTCCTTTCCTTTTCAACACTGTTGAAATTTTGCCTTTCTTTCATGTTCTATCTGAAAAGCCATCGTTATTAGCACTTAGGTGCGTTGGGACAATTATTTTACCTCATTGTAGGCATCCATGTACATCATCTCCCATGTTAGACTGGAGTGTCTTGCAGTTGAGGACCAGGACTGTCTTATTGAACTTGGCTTATCTCTGAGCGCCTGGCACATACCTTGTCATTTTAAGAGCTCAGTTGATGTCTAAATGAATGGAGGGTTCTTGATGCCTGTGGTCATGGTGAGAGAGGAGCAGGCCCTGAGGCGGTTCCCACGTGGTTCTGTGTATTCCCTGATCCAGCTGATTAGTCCTGGGCCCCTTGTCTTCTATATTGGTAGGTGTAATCTGAGCTAAGAGAAAGCTAGGCCTTGGTGTTGTTACCTAACAGCCTCTGGTATAATTTTTCAAGTGCTGTTGAGTGGGGGCTGAGGATGTGCCATATTACCCCTTTTTGAAAACCACTTTTCTAGTAAAGTACTTCACAGAAATCTAATTAAACATTATTTACAAATGCTGAATCAATAGTCAACTTATGGTTCTAACTGGGAAAATCACCCATGGAATAGGAAAGGGATTAAAAATGACAAAAATTGCCTCGTGGGGGAAATCATGGAATAATTCAAAATATGAATAACTCATGTCTTTGTATAACTTCAGTGGCTGAATTTAGCTATAACAGATTGGGAGTGTGTATAGGGCTGGTTATAAAACTTACACATTGTCTGTGGTGCTTTCTCTTGGGCCTAGGTTTCCCTATGACCCCTAACACTGGAATTTCCCAGCAGAAGTCCCGGGCCTCTTTGGATTCTCCCAGTAGAACTAAGCGGAAAGTGGCCTCAGAGATCACCTCACCTTCTAAGAGGTCTCAGCTTGATGGACTTCAGGCCTCATCTCCAGCTCTGAAAGCCCCAGAGAAAACTGGGGAGATTCGACGCTCTTGTGCTGAGGAGGACAAGAAGGCTTCACGTGAATGTCACAGGACCCTGAGAACCCGAGTCCCAGCTTTGAAAACGACAGAAATCAGTGAGAAAATAACACTTGAGCCTTCCAGCGGGGGAAGGAGGTCCTCAGTGGTGCCTTCTATGGTTCTGAAACCAGAAAAGATCAAAAAGAGGTAACGGGGATGTTATTCTCCCTCCACGGAGCAAATATAGATGGTTCACGTGATGGGAAATGTGTGGTCACAGTCAATAAAATCAGAGCAGCAGTTGCAACTCTGAATATGTCGTACAATCACCAGGAGCTTTTCCAAAATACAGATTTCTGAGCCTCTTTTCAGGAACAGTGAATCAATCTCCAAGTATTGGGCCCAGGAATCTGCATTTTTGAAATGCTCTTTGGATGATTCTGGTATACCTACCTGTCCTTTGGGGGCCACTGCTTCAGAAGACGGTTTCCCAAACCTGAATTGCTTCAGAGTCCTGCATTTCATTATTTGCTGGGGCTCTTTGCCACATTTTAACAGCCATTTTCTTGGTATGTTTTAAAAACTAGAAACCATTCTCAAATACACGTAGTACAAGAAGATAATGCATCTAGAATAAAGTTTAGAGTGTGCCACTCGACAGTATTTGTAAATAATGGATTGCACAAATCATATGACAAGCCAGAAATTACACATTTCAGTGCTTCCTGCTCAGAAACTCCAGCACCCAGAACCCTAAAACGTTAAGGTTTGCTTTATAAATGCTTTATATTTAATATGTAGCTACATTTCTGCTAACCTTGAGCCGGGTGGACCATGAGTTCATAAATACGTCAGAAAGAAAAAGAGACAAGAAACTCTGCCTGGGACTGGTATATTCTGGTCTCTAGGTGGGGAGATGGTGAGTCTGATTTAAATAATAAGCTTTAGGCAAATTTGATCTCTGGGTTTTAGTGAAACTTAAATTATAAACATTTTAGCAAAGTGATTAGCTCCTGTAAAAAGAATAGTAGCGAGTCAGGCCATCTATCTTCTAGTGTCTGCTGCTGACTCCTAGTGCCCAAAACTGCTTTTCATAACCTTGTTGTGGTATCTTGCAGGGAGGCAAAACAACCAGAAGCTCAGGATGAAGCTACTTCTACTCCCCGTCGCATGCGCAGAAAGAGTTCTCGCTTGACTTTGAGTCGGATTAGGCAGCAACTTCGGTAAGAGTCCTCCTTGGCCTGCAGAAAAATGTTTATCACTGCCATCTATGGTATCTATCATCTTCTTAAAGCCTCTTATAGTTCTTGGTTATTTGCTATTCCACTGAAATTCATCTTTTTACCTAGTAGGTCTGGAATTACGTTAATTTCACATTACACATTATAGTTTGAAAGGGGCAAGAAACACTGCCCCTGGCATAGGTGGCTCTTAGGGCCCCATAATCACACCTTGAAAGACTGTTAAGGTGTGATTGAATTTCGATCCTGAGAGCTTTGGGTTTGAAACTGAGCTTTGTCATTGATTGTCTGTGTAGCCTTGGAAAGGTTATGTAACCTTTCTAAGCATCAGCTTCCTTATCTATAAAATGGCAATAATAATATACAAGTCACAAAAATACTATAAATAATGCCTTTAGCAGAGCACCTCAGTAGCAAGGAAGTGGGGCACATCCTATATTGCTCAGCCTCAGGAGAGACTCTGCAGCACCTCTCATTTATACTGACCTATTAGGGCACTTGCTATTTAGACTTCAAACACTGAATATCAGAAAATGTGCCCCACCATTCAGGTTTTTAGGTAATAGTAAAAATGACAAAGAAGAGGAAGAGTTTCTGCCAGCAGCAGAGATTTCAGACTCTGATAGTGAGAAGGAAGAGGCTTCGACACCACCCCTTCCAAGGAGAACACCCAGGAACCTACACTCTTCCATGAAGTCGTCCTTAAAGACCCCCTCCAAGACACCAAAGAAAACCGTAAGATTCTTTTAGCTTTATTTTCCAGTGAAGCATCTCTTTCTTAATTCAAAAATTGTGATGGCTAGGGTCACACTGTTATTAGTAGCAGCTGGATTCTGAGCACAGGTCTGTTGCATTCAAAGCTATTACGCTTGGAATATTCATCAACCCTAGCGCTGAAAATGAATCCAGTAGGTAGTGATTTTTGAATCCAGGTTCCTTTTAAGATTCAGAATCCAATGGCTAAGAGCTGAACTTCCAGAGGGAAGGACAAGAACTGGCTCCTCTTTGCATTTCCCACTAAACCCATCAGAGTGCTTTGTGCATAATCAGTGCCCAGTAGGTATTGAATCCAGGGCTGCTGAGCTGCGTTGGTTTTGTGCCATTTGGTACACCTGAGAGACAAGGAGTGCTACTCAGCTATTGGTAACGACTTGCATAATGGGTAAGATTAAAGAAATAAATGGATGTCTTGTGCTTCCTATGGAGCTTTGGTAGAATGTTGAAAGCTATTAAGGGAAGAGTCTTCTCATGTTCAAATGTGTGTGAGAAATGTTTGGATTACACAAAGTTAAATTGCTTTCATTATCACATGACTTGTCAAGGCCATTAATGTATTAATGTTATTATGACCTTCAAAGAGAGGTTTAGAGTATGTCTTTGACCAGTTAACATTTTTTCTGGAGCATAATGTTCTTTGGAACCCCTCTGGGAAAGGAAATCCCATAGGTCACTTTTGGATGTGAGGCAGTCTTACCTGGAATTCTTTATTAATAAGCAAATAGCTTACCTACCTTCTAGGGTGATTTCATCTCTTGGGTCCCACCCAGAAGAAGAGATACAGAGTATGAGGGCATCTTACATAATAAAAAGTCAGAAGTCCACCAAATTTTTTATACCTTCTCAGCAAATTTTTTCTTTTATTCCTTTCCTGTTTTCTCCGAAGTTAATAGATATTAAACCAGTGAACAGGGTCGAAGCGCACTTTCTGCATGAGAAAGAGGTGGAGAGATTGTTACTGCTCTGTAGCCTGGCTGGAAGCAGAGGGTGGGTAGGTGAAATGCCCATAGAAGGGAGTGCTTTGTGGAAACACTGTGAGAAGGGGTAGCAGGCTTGCTCTAGTCAGCCAGCAGCAAGGAAAATGAGAGATAGGGCTTTAACCCAGAGTGAGCAGTGACCCTGGGGTTTGGAGTGGAAAAACCTGGTGCGGTTTCTCTAAATGCTGTATTGTGGAAGTCCTGAGCTAAAGTTGGACCATATTTTCAAACAAATCTAGAGGAGAGCCCTATAAATGAAATTTTCACCTCTTACTCTACATTACAGTTGGGTAGAGCTGTTAGGATTTCTTCGTAATTTCTTGTCTTTCTTTCAAAGTATTATTTTACTTTTAAATAGTATTTAACCCATACTTTCATCCATTCTTTTCCCAGATTGACATTGTTTTCAAATCCTAATTACTGGGTATAAATTAGAAAAAAGAAATCACGTTTGGACTGTGAGCAAAGCGAATGTGATGTGAGGAGAGAGGTGGACAATTATAGGTACTCTATACGTACAAGAACTAAGAGGAATTCACTACCTCTTTTCTTTTTAGCAGGTCATCTGGAAGCAGATTTGCTGATATGTCCTGAATGATATTTTTCTTTACTGAAATATATTCTCTCTCTCTCTTTCTCTTTCTCTCTTTTGAATAAAGCCCAAGCCTAGAATGCCACATTCTGCCACTCCCCAGATCCGCAGTCGAAGCCTGGCTGCCCAGGAGCCAGCCAGCATGCTAGAGGAAGCCCGCCTAAGGTAACACTGCTTGTGGGCCCCTTTCAGATAGGAAGAAATGGGCCTTCGCTTTCATTCACATGAAATAGGAGTAATAGAGTGATGTGGATCCCAGCCTGCAGGATCTGCTGTTGTGGCTGCAATATAGACATACACACGGCCTACAGAAATCCTGTGGAGGAAAAGGGCCGGCCAGACCCTTGCCTTGACAGGCTTTTATTGTTTTTCTAGGCCCCTTACATCAAAGATGGTCCTCCTTTACTATGCAAAGGTTTGCTTTGGGTGGTTATCTTTTACAGACAAGGAGAGGATGTTGCTGAATACATCAAAGAAGGATATTTGCAATGTAAAAGGAGAAATGGTGAAACCGGTTATGCTCCATACCTGGAAGGTCTAGCCTAGATTTTAGGAAGATAAAGATACTTAGTAAACATTTGCTGCCTCAGGGTGAGGGAGTTTTAGCAAGAGCAAGTCTCATAGCAGTCTAGGTACAATGCAGGCCTGATTTCCCACTGGAGAACTTATCCATGGACGTGGGTCCTGCCCACCAACCTCGCTCCCCACTGGCTTTTCCGAGTCGGGGCTGAACCACATTTCCCACGCTTGGAACGGTTCCCCACATCAGAGGAAAATGAACTTCTATGTTGAGAAAAAAGAAACCTCTCAAGTAGTGTCTGGGTCAGCTATACGGACAGGTTTTAAAAGGAGTAACCTTCCAGTCTACTGCCATCATTTTCTCAGGGATGGAAGGTGATTAGTCAGGACACTGCTTCTCAGTTAATGGTGCCCTTTAGAACTATGTTGGGACTTTTTCAAAATACACAAGCCTACATCCTGCCAGAAATCAACTGAATCAGAATCTCTTGTGGGATGAGGTCTACCCATGTGATTTGGAGAAAGCTTCCCAGGTGATACATACCTTTGGTTAGAACCACTGAGTTGGTGACTTGAGTGGAGAAAGGGATTAATTATGAGGCTAAATGAAGTGAATTGAGGGTGAAGATAGTCCCTTGGACTTGTGATCAAGGTTTTATATAGAAACTGTAGATAAGTCTTTTCCATTTATTATTGAGTAGATGGTGAAATGCTTCTACAGTCGTCCTTTTCCTTTATTTAGTCTGCATGTTTCTGCTGTTCCTGACTCGCTTCCCTGTCGGGAAAAGGAATTCCAGGATATCTACAACTTTGTGGAAAGCAAACTCCTTGACCATACTGGAGGGTGAGTCCCGCTGAGCCAGGCAGGATGATCGAGGGAGAACGCTCCTAGTAGTATATCCCCTCAGGTGTCACAGTTCAACCAAAAGGCCTTTCCCCAGTGTCAGGAGAACAGGTAAAGTTGTTGCTGAAGCCTACGCTTGTGAAGCAGCTTTTGTTGTCAAAGTCATTCTGTGGGAATAGAAATTATGTTTTTTCAGAGAAAAATGAAACTGGCCTTTGGGTAGGCAGTTTGCATGCAGCATTGCTTATGGAATGAATGATGCTACAGAAACAGGTCCTACTCTGACTAGCCTCCAAGAATGGCCCTCACTGCCCCCGCCTCCGCGTTTCAGGGGTCCTGGCCCTTCCTTCAGCATAACAATTGCACACTACTAACTGGTGGTAATGTGAGGCAGCTGGCACAGACCTAACCCTCACGTCTTCCCTCACCTAGGTGCATGTATATCTCCGGGGTGCCTGGGACGGGGAAGACTGCCACTGTGCACGAGGTGATACACTGCCTGCAGCAGGCAGCCCAAGCAAAAGATGTTCCTCCCTTTCAATACATTGAAGTCAATGGCATGAAGCTGACAGAGCCCCACCAAGTCTACGTGCAGATCTTGCAGGTAAGCAAAGCAGTTTAGGCTTTTTGGAAAATACAGTTTCTTGGTGGCCCATGAAAAGAGAAATATTTACTTAATTTTGTGCGTTTGACATATTGGGTTGGCCAAAATGTCCCTTTAGTTTTTTCCATAAAATAAAAGACACATTTTTTCACTTTCACCAATAACTTTACTGACTTGGATATTTCGAGTATGTTGGTTATCTCCCGCTTGGTATAACATTGATTGTTCTCAGTTAATGCCTCAATTTGATCGCTGTCAACTTCAACTGGTCTACCCGACCATGGAGCATCATCCAGCAGGAAATCTCCAGCATGAAACTTTGCAAACCACTTTTGACACATTTGATTGGTCACAGCACCTTCTCCATATACTGCACAAATCTTTTCTTGTGTTTCAGTTGCGTTTTTACCTTTCTTGAAACAGTAAAGCATAATATGCTGAAAATGTTGCTTATTTTCTTCCATCTTCAGTATTAAAATGGCTACACAGAAATTCACCAATTTTGATTTTTTTTTAAGTGCACACTGATATGGCAGCTGTCATAATACAATCTAACAAAATTGTTTCAAATGAAGTTAAAGACAACTAAGTGCTACTAGAGCCCATCTCAAAATATTTTTTTAAGATTGTATTTATTTATTTTTAGAGAGAGGGGAAGGAAGGGAGAAAGAGAGGGAGAGAAACATTGATGTGTGAGAAAAACATGGACCAGACACCTCTTGCATGCCCCAGCTGGGGACCTGGCCCACAACCCATGCGTGAACTCTGACCTGGAATTGAACCAGGGACCTTTTGGTTCGCAGGTGGATGCTCTATCCACTGAGTCACACTAGCTAATGCCAAAAATATTTTCAACACACCAGGCATTGCCCTTGTGTAGAGATAGCAAGGGCAAAGAAGGCAGAATTCTTACCCTCAAGGATCTTAAAGTCCAGGAGCTCCATATGAATGTCTAGAAGCCAGTACTTACTAACATGGTGGAAACCATTCGCACACAGGAGGCAGTGTGGCAAAAAATAGAAAAGGGGTTAGAGGTAGGCCAGAGTTTGAACCTCGCTCTTTTGTTCATAAGTTGTTATAACAAATTATATCCAGTTTTAAATAGAGTCATGCAGTAATGATTTTGGAGTGTCTTCTGGGACCAGCCTGTGGCTCATTTGCATTTCAATCACATAGACTTTATCTTCTGTTTTACTGCCTTCTCTTCTCCTTCCCTGTTTAGGTTAGACTAGAGTAGAAGGCAGAGTCAGAGTGTAGGATCCTGAAGTCCTTAGACTAAATAGCTTCCTCTATTTGCAGATTTAGATTTAAGCACAGGGGAAGAAAGTCCTTACACTTTACCACTTGTTTTCCCCCAATGCAGAAGATGACAGGCCAAAAGGCAACAGCTAACCATGCAGTAGAACTGCTGGCAAAGCGATTTTGCACCCAAGGATCCTCTCAGGAAACCACTGTGCTGCTTGTGGACGAGGTAAGGAGGACTGGTAAAGAAGGGGCGTGGTTCTCGGCTGATGTTCTGGGAGCAAATAATTGGGCGGGAGGGAAGTTCTGGCTCCCCTCTTCATTCATTGTAGCCTGTTCTCTGGTTGCAAAAGGCACATGTCCATCGACTTCCTTGCTGGTCTGGTGACGTGACCTGAGAAGCACATGCCATTAAAGCGATGTAACAGGTCTTTATTCTGGGGCGCTGGCTTAGTCTCTGTGGTTGACCCTGCATCTCGTTCTTAATTCCCTGGAAGCTCGACCTTCTGTGGACTCAGAAACAAGATGTAATGTACAATCTCTTTGACTGGCCCACTCACAAGGAGGCCCGGCTTGTGGTCCTGACCATTGCCAACACCATGGACCTGCCAGAGCGCATCATGATGAACCGGGTGTCCAGCCGACTGGTAGGTCCTAGGGCCATTCTCAAGCTGTTCTTACAGATCTACAAGGTGGACCAAGGAGTTCTGCAAAAATGAATACGTAGGAAATTAAAATAAATGGGAAAAGTAAGAAATATGGTTCTTGCCTGGCTGGTGTGGCTCAGTGAATTGAGCGCTGGCCTGCAAACTGAAAGGTTGGTTGTTTGATTCCCAGGCATGGCCCAGCATGCCTGGGTTGTGGGCCAGGTCCCCAATTGTAGACGTGTGAAAGGCAGCTAATTGATGGCTCTCTCACACTTGGTTGTTTCCCTCCCTCTCTTTCTCTCTCCTTTCCCCTGTCTCTAAAAATAAATAAAATCTTAAAAAAAAAAGAAAAGAAAGAAAGAAATTATGGTTCCTGAAATTCTTACCATTTTAAGTCGGAATTAAATATGTCATCATTACATGATTTGCTCCAAATGTGTCTTGATGTTTTGCTAACCTGTTCACTCTGGAACTGCAGAGCCCTGGAGGTTTAATTATTTTTAAAGTATATGTAAGTACTTACCCTTTCCACGCAGTGTTAGATGCCCAGACCATAGCGGTGAACAAGGCAGACGTGGTCTCTGCCCTCACGGACCCATGCGTGGTTCAGCGGGCAGCACGGCATCTGGTGCTTACAAGCGTGATGAGTGAAGCCAGGGGCTGTGCCTGCACAGATCTTAGAGCCGAAGGTCCTCCGGCCCACTTTAACTGGAGCACCTCTACTTCTATTTACTTCTCAATGATTTGGTAGAATAAAAGGATCTTATAAACTAAATGAAAAATAACCATATTTTTCAGACTATAAGATGCACCCACCCCCAAAATTTGGAAGGAAATGGGAGTGCATCTTATAGTCTGACTATAGCTTACCTGGCTCGCTGGGGGCGGGGGGCGGGTGGCGGTGGAGCAGGGTTTTTTTCCCTATTTTCCTCCTCTAAAACCTAAGTGTGTCTTATGGTCCAGTGTATCTTATAGTCTGAAAAATACAGTAGTTGAGAACTACCACCCTACAGGATACCACTGGCCATTGTCAGTAAGAAGAGCTGGAAGCAGTGGTAGTCCCAGCATGCAATCTGTGAAGTGTTACATGGGACCTAGAAATAGGGTCTGGGGACTAGTGGGTGACTTTTCCACCAGGGTTATCAGAGAGGGCAATCAGTGAACTTGTTCCTTTGTTCATCTTGGCTCCCCAGGGTCTTACCAGGATGTGCTTCCAGCCTTACACTTACAGGCAACTGCAGCAGATCCTAGTGTCCCGACTCAGACATTTAAAGGCCTTTGAGGATGATGCCATCCAGTTGGTAGCCAGGAAGGTAAGTCACCCTCCAGAGATCCTAGTTGTACCTACAAACCAGTTGGCAGTTCTCTGTTAAGCACCTGTCGGTGTGAGGCCCAGTGCTGGGTGCTCTGGGGATGAAGAGAAATTTAGGAAGTCCTGTAAAAACAAATACAAAATATAGAAACAAAGTTCTGAAAAATTCCTGAAATCTTACTGTATAATTGATTAGAAGGCTATAACTATGGTGGGCTTATACACAGATGAAGATTAATTGATTCAGGAAGCAGGAAGCTTTACAGAATGAAAAGGGAGGAATAGTTAAATCCCAGGTTTGAATTCTGGCTCTAACACTTAATAGGCATGTGGAAGGTTATAGGAAACTTATTAATACTTTCAAACTTCCTGTGCCTCTATTTACTTTTCTGAAAAATGAGACTAATACTAGCCACCTCATAGGGCCATTGTAAGAATTAAAGTCAATCATGTCTATAACTGCCTAGCATAGGTATGAGATTTGGATTACCTGTGTCCTCCAGGCTCACTGGGAGAAGAGAATGCCAAAAGAGATTCCACTAAGACTGGTCTGTGAGGCTGCTGAGGCATAAAGTGGGTTAAATATCTCCTTCAAGTTGAATGCAAGAAATCACCCATCCACAGTATTTCAGCATCTACAAGAATTATAAACGTATTTCCATTTCTAGTGTCCTGCCTGAGAAGATGTGAACTCTGTCTGTAGCAGCAGCACGTGTATGTGACACCTGCTCAGAGCTGGCCACTTACTGTGTCAGGTTCTGGGGTCAGGAGAGCCAGATAGGTGCTTGTCTCCAAGCTTTGTGTTCTCAGATCCCTAAAGTTAACATCAACTCCTTCTATTGAGTAGAGTTTTTTAGTTCTGCAGTCATGCAATTTCTAAAAGTTTTTTTTTTTCCTCCAAATGGTCATTTTTTTTAGTGCCACCCTATTTAATTGAGGCTGTCTTCTTCCTTCTCCTCCAAGATACTTTTCTCTGTTGGTTTATCTTGCATTGTTACTTTCCTCAGATGTCTTGTTTGTCCACTCAGGTGTGAGAATGGCGATTACAAAGCGAATTGGGGGCTCTGAGCGCATGAGTGGAACTGCTTCACTAGGAGCCTCACTGGGATAATCCGATTGGCCAATTTCCATATCTTGAATTGTTTGATCATTGGGATGGTCAGATTTCCCATAGCAGGCTTCCTGTGGGCTGCCTGGAGAGCAGTGTTCTGGGGGTGGGTGAGGTAGGCTGGAGTCGGGGGTCAGCATGTAAATGTTGAGGGACATCCCCTTCCCTGCAATAATTCCTAGTGTCCCTGGTCTAGGGACTGTTCATTCTTGCTTGAGAATAAATCTTGGGTCTCTTGCCATAGTATGAGGGACCATCTCCAGGGCAAAGAGTTTTATGCAAACAGTACAAATTAACATGGCACAAAGTTTTCTTACAGAGCCCTAAACTGTCCCTCCCTTCAGTGGTCCTAATGCTCATCCAAGAACATGAAATGGGAGAGGATCTAGGAAGAAGGGTCAGCAAACTTTTTCTGTGAAGGGCCAGCTAGCAAATGTTTTAGGTGTTGCAGGCCATAATGGTCTGTCACCACTATTCAACTCTGTCCTTGCATCACCAAAAGCAGCCATGAACAAGAGGTAAAGGAATACGCATGGCTGTGTTCCAATAAAACCTTATTTACAAGAAATGTATGGCGGGCCATAGTTTGCTAACTCCTGGTATAGGGCATCAGTTTCTTAAATACTCCTTATTTTAGTCAGACTTCCCCCTTTACCTCTAATTCCAATACCACTAAACCGGAGCATTTTGTAGGTTTTCAGTATAGTTTAGATTTGCTCTTAGATTCCTCAGTACTGGCTTACTTATTACTGGGTTTCTTCAGTCTGCTAAATCAACCACTACTCTGCCACCTCTTTCCACCTGCAGAATTATATTGTTTACTCCTATTGCTTCCTTTATTTATGGTTCTTGGTCTTTTAATAAGGTTTCAGAAGGCATCAGATTTGAATGTTGTTTTTACCCAAAATTCTTGCCTGCAATTTCAAACCTCTCTTTTATTTCTGTACACATAAAGAAACATACCTATTTTGTATTCTATATCCTATAATTAGAAAGTCTTTGTGAGTCCACTTCTATTGATCGCTGGTTCCCATGCCTATATGGCCTGGTTTCTTTGTTGTTCTGTCTAGTTTTTTTTGTTTTGTTTTGTTTTTTCCTGTGTGCTCATTTTCCTTAGAGCTTTATCTGAGAATTGATTGAGGCCTGGGTTGAAGTTGAGTTCATTTAGAATGTGTTATTGCTTCTGTCAGTTACCAGGGGGCACTATCAACTGGCACCATTTTGAAACAAAAATTTTCCACTTAAGGGTTTTAGGAGATGCACGTAAGTTTGGGCTACAAATCCATGTAAAGTCTGTGACTGAAAAGACTCAGTTTTTTTTACTCTTCATCACCTCGACCAAGGTCAAAACAGGTCATTTTTCTTGCCATTCCTTCTGCATGATGGGTCTCTCATTCACCCTTATACTGAGGTCAACTCCCAAGAACGGGGTCTTATTTTGGATTGCATGTTGGGTGGGCCCAAGCCTTTTCTTTTGTCTCCATCGTCATGACAGCAGTCAAAAAGGATGCTTACTGTCCCCAAGGTTCACAGTCCCGGGTGAGGACTGTTTGGGGTGTTCTTTTGCCTCCCGGGGTCCCCCGTGCATTTTGTTTTTAAGCCTCTGCAGCAGCTCGAGTCCACGCTATTAGCACAGTACTGCTTCCCAAGGCTGTGGGCGTGCAGATGGGAGGAAAGATGTGGCAGGGTGGAGACACCCTTACCACCTGGGTCTGGGAGATTACAGGAAGGGAAGAACATAAGCTGATACTCATGTTTCTGTCTTGGGTTACTGGAAAAGTGGTATTTTTGTTTTGAATTCTTAAATTTAAATTCTAAAAATAGTATACACAAAAGATTAAAAAATTTCTGTAATCCTACTTCCCAGAAATAATTTTTTAAAAGATTTTTATTATTTTTAGAGAGGCAAAGAGAAGGAGAAAGAGACAGAGAGAAACGTCAATGTGTGGTTGCCTCTCGCATGTCCCCTACTGGGGACCTGGCCTGCAACCCAGGCATGTGCCCTGACTGGTAATTGAACCAGTGACCCTTTAGTTTGCAGGCCAGCATTCAATCCACTGAGCCACACCAACCAGGGCAATTTTTTTGTCTTTGTTGTATGTATATATATGCCTATACAATTGGCTTTTTTCAAACAATGTAGCATGGATTTTGGAAAGAAAGAATCATTTTGGCATGTTGTTAGGCAGGATGCCGCCTGAGGCAGTTGTCAGGTGAATGGTCAGGACTGTTGGCAAGTACTGGGAATGCAGGCCACAGTGAGTCCAGGAATTCCGTCAGTGGAATTTAAATTGCAAGTGGCCTAAAAAAGCTTGGGAGGGAAGATAAGCTTCCTTGTGAAGGGAGCCCAGGAACCCCTCAGCCTCTGTGCACATGGAAAAGAAGGAGCAACAGCTGAGCCACTGGCAGTGTGGGTTGAGCAGAGTCACCTAACTGCAGATTCCTCTGGGCTCCCTAGGTTTGTGGCCTCCTCCCCTCTTGATGCTGGTTGTTGAGCCTGACCAAGTGGCCTCCAAGTCACCACATGCTGTGAGGGAAGCTTGGCTGTGGCTTTACCTCCAAAGTAGGCCCCACCTATTTTGTCTCTTGGCCTTCGCTGGCTGCTTCTGAGGGCACATTTTTCTCTTCCTGCAAGGAATGAGGACCCTTGTGTTTCCAGATGTTTCAATGTGATCATGGGCCATGGGTCCTTAATATAAATAAAGCCAAGAATTTCTGCATTTTCCACTGTGGAGTTATTTGTAAAACCAAGACAAAGGTTTGGACTTAGAAAAGAGTCCCAGGCACAGTACAAAGTTATGTGCTGCATAATAACATTTTGATCAAGGAAGGACTTGCATTTATGACAATGGACCCATGACGTTATAATGAAGCTGAAAAATCCTTATTGCCTAATGATGTCATAGCCATTGTGATATCGTAGCCATCGTGATGTCATAGCACAATGCAATACTCATGTGTTTGTGGTGATACTGCTATAAACAAACCCATTTGCTGCCAGTTGTGTAAAGGCATATAATTTATAATACACACTATTTGATGATAAAACTGTCGCTAGCTTATGTATTTACTATTCATCATTATTTTAGGTGTATTTTTTTTCTACTAAAAAGTCTATACCATGTAGGCATGTAAGTGTACTGCGATGTTTGCACAGCAACGAAATCACCTAATGGCATTTCTCAGCGCGTATCCCATTGTTAAGCAGCACGTGCCTGTGATGATTTATATCTGCTTCCTCTGGGTTCCCAACCAGGACTGAGTGCTTACCTTCAGGCTTCAGTCCATTCCCAGCATTGCCTTTCTTTTTTTAGTTAAACACAGAATATGTTGGTTTTTCTCCTGGGCTGATATGGCAAGGGGACCTCAAGGAATAAAATATTCCCTCTGTAGGTAGCAGCCCTCTCTGGAGATGCACGACGCTGCCTGGACATCTGTAGGCGTGCCACAGAGATCTGTGAATTCTCCTGCCAGAAGCCCGACTCCCCTGGCCTGGTCACTGTAGCCCACTTACTGGAAGCAGTGGATGAGATGTTTTCATCGTCATACATTGCTGCCATCAAGTAAGATGCTTCTGCTTCCTGACCCTGAACCTTCTTTGGAAGACCACTGGAGAGGGCCACAGTCTGGGAAGGCTGTGGAAGCATGTTTCTCTTTCAGAAGCTTTTATTCATTCAGCCTGCGTATACTGAAGACGCTGTCCTTTTTCTTAAGGGGCATAGTCAGGAATGTAAACCTAGTATAGTAGGAGAAGGTCCATGAATTGAGTTACACTGTAGGTGTTCAGTGAAGTGCTGTGGGAACAAGGAGGAGGCTACCTGTCACACACTGATTGATATGTGCAGCTCATGAGAGGGGGTGTTGGTGCCTTTCCAGATGCAGTTGCTGTGTCCCTCGCTTCCAAAGTGGCATTTATTATATCATTTTAAGACTTTAGGAGGTTAGGGGGACCCTTACTGCATAATATAGGAGCAAGTAGTCCCCAGTTTTCTTCTGTCTCTAAAGACGCAGAAAAGTTTTATGTGGCTTTCCGTGTTGGTGTAGCCACTTACTGAGAATTCACATCTCTTCATTTCCTTTCAGAAGTTCCTCTGTTATGGAACAGAGTTTCCTGAGAGCCGTCCTTGCAGAATTCCATCGAACAGGACTGGAGGAAGCAACATTTCAACAGGTGATTGATCTATTTTCAGATCCTTCTAGATTTTGATCTGGTGCCTAATTAAAAATACGTGGGCATTTCAGTCACTGTGTAACCATCTTTGACAACCTGATAATAATGCTAAAGAACTTCAAACCAGCACCTATTTTTATGTGATGTTTTATTGAGTTGCATGAGAACAGACCTTTAGCACCTGGTTTCTACATATTAGATTGAAGGTTTACTATGTGCCAGATACTGTTTTAGGAGTAGGAGGTTCGAAGATGAACACGTCAGAAGTTACTGCCATATTACAGCCTATGTGGTGTACTAGGGGCAAGACTTCAGAATGAGCCATGTTTAAAATCACAAAGGTCAACCTGAACATTCTTTGAGCGTAGTTTCAATTGTGGAGAATAAAAGGAAGTGTGTGGGCTCATGCCTTAGAGTGGTTTATTGAAAACTGGGGTCCGCAGGCAATGGCTCCCTTAGAGGATGAATTGTTAAGGGTGTTCGAGTGTGTGCCTGGGAGTGTGCGCGTCTGTGTATGTGCACGTTTCAGACATACAGGAGAGCATTTTCCTTCCAGGTACTTCTTCCTTTCAGCTGTACTTTAAATTCTTTCTTAGACATTCAGTTGCTGATCGTGTTTTGCCCATTATTCTCCTTCTTAGAGCCTGAAACAGCTCTTCTGCAGAGAGTAACTTTCATTTTAGTTTGTAAGCATTTCCCAAACATCTACAATGTCTCATTAGCTGTTATGTGAATTAGGGGCCCCAAGCTAAATTGGTTAATATCTTTGCTCCTGAAAAGCTTCTGGAAGGGTTGAGGTGAGTGTTGGGGGTGGAGGATAGATTTATAAATAGTTGGAAGAGAAAGTAACCAGAAGGTACTACAGACTTGCCTGACCTACTTGGGGTTTTAGAGTAGGAATCTATGCTTCCAGCTACCCTCCTGCTTCTGTTTATTCATTATTGTCTTTGTGCCTTTGTGCTTTTGCAAGGGCCATATGTTGGCACCTCTACACTGTGTCTACTAAGAAAAATGCCTTATAGCAAAATTTGACTTGAATTATGACAATCTCAATTGTGGAACTCTCAGCCCTGGATACTAGAACAGTCTGTATAACAACCTCAGTACTAGACATTTATATCCATTAACACAAGAGATATAATACATTTAATAGATAAAACTGAAGCTCAGAAACTGAGATAACTCACCCAGGTGTCATACTTAGGTCATTGGCAGAATGAGGATTCAGACCTGCTACTCCCGATTCCAAAGCCCGTATTGCATTCTGCCCTCATTCGTGCCCCATTGGGGCACCCACAGATGCCTTCTCGGGTATTAAGTATCCTGGCCAAGAAGTGTCTGATTTCCCCAAAAGAAGAAATAAATGATCCGACATAGACCTAGAACTATCTCTCTTTAAATTTTCCAGCAGCTGACCTTGGATTTGCTTTTTGTTTCTAGGTGTACAGGCAACACGTGGAACTGTGCAGGATGGAGGGGTTGCCGTACCCCACCATGTCAGAGGCCATGGCAGTGTGCTCTCGCCTGGGCTCCTGCCGCCTCCTCCTCGTGGAGCCCAGCAGGAATGACCTGCTCCTTCGAGTGCGACTCAACATTAGCCAGGGCGATGTGCTGTATGCCCTGAAAGAAGAGTGAAGGGCTTCAGAGGAAGGACTGTGAGCTGCTGTTCTAAAGAGCCTGATTTTCTTTTCCTAAGCACATGGAATCGTGGCAAAGTTACTGGAGGAAAATGGCTACTGTGTAGTTTGGAGTTTTCTATTAACAAATGTTCTTTTTCCACAGTGTTTGGGAAATGT
Source organism: Desmodus rotundus (assembly GCF_022682495.2). Classification (NCBI taxonomy): domain Eukaryota; kingdom Metazoa; phylum Chordata; class Mammalia; order Chiroptera; family Phyllostomidae; genus Desmodus; species Desmodus rotundus. The sequence continues at coordinate 35,011,868 of NC_071389.1, read as the reverse complement.
ATGGTCATTCCAAACATCGGATTATAAAACCAAACCATCCTTCCTACAATAGGTCCTCCTTCTGGCTTTTATTTCTGTTAGTAGCCCTGCCACTTATTTAATGGTAACGTATCATATACGAGGGGGACCCTAAAAAAACCTGGAATTATCTTCTGAAGGGCAGGCCCCTTGTAACAGGCCTCGTCCACTAAGTGAGTGTTCTAGGAACCCTTCTTTACCAGTGCACCAGCTGGCGTTGTGAGAAGCTGCGTTCAGCTTCAGTGAAGTTTTTTGAAGACTCAGTGCACGTGCCCATTTCATGCTGGGCGATTTAAAGTGCACCTGCCCACACTGGTCTGAGTGTTCAGGAGTTTTGACCAAAAACTGCATGATCCCTGTGCCCACCTCCCTATTCACTGGACCTTGTCCTGAGCAACTTTATTTTGGTTCCCCAGATGAAAAAAGGGTCCTCAAAGGGAAACATTTTGCCCACGTGGAAGAAGTGAAACAAAAAAATGGCAGAAGCACCAAAAGGCATCAAAATTGACAAGTTCAAAAGCTGTTTTGAGCAGTGGAAAAACCATTTCCACAGGTGTATTGCATCAGATGGAGAGTACTTTGAAGGGACCCGAAGTTTAAACACGTAAAAATAAATACACAATTTTTTATAAGTAAATTCCAAGTTTTTGGGTTTTGTTTTTGTTTTTTTTGGTCCCCCCTCATATATAAATATCTGCATACAGTTACCTGTTTTGGTACAAGAGAGAATATATAAGAAATTGGCTTATAGGTTGCCTCTGGGGAAGAAATGGGTGGCTACGATCTGGGGTTAGAGGAAGACTTTCACTGTATGTCCTTACGTACCTTTCAACTTTTGAACGACATGAGTGAAACAAACTTAGTATATAACAAAGAAATGCTGGAAATAATATTAGTGATAAGGAATCCCCAGCAACAAATAGCTAGAAAATATAAATTTTAAAAAGTGCCATTTATCCTGAAAACAAATCTTTAAACGAAAAAGACTTAGATGGCACAGGAAATACAAGGTACCTAGGAATAAAGCTAATAAAAAGAGGTAATTAATCTCTAAATACAAATCAATTCTAATCAAAATCTTGGCAGGGTTTTTTTGTATAATTTTGCAAGTTAATTCTAGTATTTACCTGGAAACCAACAATGAGACAAACTGACATCTCAGCATCCTCATGAGAAGAACATATCAGCCATATAGTAATGTAATAGTCCTGCCAGGAATTTTTGACCTGAATCTGTTGGTGAGAAAATTATCAGCTAAATCAAAATTGTGGGGAAAATATTCTACAAAGTAACTGTCCCTCTTCAAAAATGTCAAAATCAAAATGGAGGAACTATTCTAAACTAAAGGAAAATAAAGAAATGAGAGATAAATGCACTGTGAATCTTGATTGGGTTTGTGTATTTAAGAGACATAATTATAAACATTTATAATAGGTGTACTAGTATGTAAATGTTAAATTTTGTGAGTGATAAATTGTGTAGGAGATTGTATTTTTTAGAATCATGATGAAATATTTGAGTGAAATGTCTAAACTCATGGTTCAAGGAAAATACACATTGATGTATATACAAATATTTATAACTGCACATAATGGACTTAGGATCCGTATCAGAATATTGTAAAGAATTACATGATTTTTAAAAAGGAAAATGGGTAACTAAGTCATCAACAGAATAAGAAAAATGAATGACCAACAAAATGGAAACATACTAAAAGAGGCCTGCAATTCAAAACCCTTTTACATCTATTAGAAAACCTTTCAATGGTGATAAGAAACGTTGGAGCCCAACTGCCCCTCTGATGGGAGTGTAAACCAGAACAAATATTTTGTAGATAATTTGGTATATATTCTGCAAAATGCAGTAATCCCGAGTCAGCCATCCCACTCCTAGGTATATGCCCCAGAGAAATACTTATGTACCTAGGAGTTGTACACATGAATGTTCATAGGACTGTAATGGCAAGCCATTGGAAAAGTGAATTATTCTCATACTATGAAATACAGAAATGAAAAATAATTAACTAGATAAATTCTAAATAGTGTGGATAAAGTTTACAAACGGGTGAGTAGATAAATTGAATGTAGCGATACCAATGATACAATGTTAAAGCTTGCAAAAAAAACTGGGTTAGTTAAGGGTATATATATATATATATATATATATATATATATATATATATATATATATATATACATAATGGAAATAGAAATAAATACCAAACAGGAGAGTAGGTCGTTCTTTAGGAAAGGCAACACGAAAGGTATGTAAGTTGCTTCAACTGTATTGTACTGTTTTTTTCCTAAACTTGTAGTTGGTGCGCAGGTTGATTCACACCAGAAATAGGAACTGTTTTTTATTGAGTTCCTACTATGTACCATGCCATTTCTTTAAACACTGGGGATGACTTAGAGGAGAACAGTGGAGCTTGCATTCTAGCAAATGTTAAGTATCATGTATTTTGGGGTATATGTTAAATATTTCATAAGAAAAAAGTGGGAGTGAAAAGCTCCTCGTCCCAGGCAACTGGAAGGTTTTTCAAACCACTAACTATAGAACATAATTTCAAAAGTTGAGATAAAGAGTGAGTTGCAAGGTTTTAGATGGAATATTCTCTGTACCCCCCATCTTACTGCCCTGCAGGGTAGAGGAATAAAAACTTAGCGTTAAACTTTCACGAAGAGGTGCAATGAGCACCCACTGCCTATCACACCTTAAGTCTTTAACCCACCTTCTAATTGGAAAAGGTACGTTCACATGCTAAATGGTTAAAAATATGGCGAGCTACATTTACGTTTCCCTGGAGACAAAAACGACAGGACTGAGAAGGTGACAGGCTGAGAAGCAGGCCCCTAGGATGGGGTCTGTGCTACTCTTGCCCCCACGCCGAGGCCGAGCCCCGGAGCGGGCCTAGGCCAGGGGGAGCCTCGGGCTGGCAGGAACTCGGCGGGGCAGTTGTAATTGGGCAAGAGCAGATGACGCACCTATTGCTCTTGCGCACGCTGGTGGACATCCCGGAACTGCCCGTCCGCCCTCAAAATGAGCTTGGTCCTGCGGGTGCGCTCGGAACTCCACCCTCGGAATCACCTGTTGGGGCGCCACACCCACTTAGCCTTGCGCATGCGTACTGCTCACCACAGAGTCGCGGAGTCACGTGTTAGGGCGCGAGCGGTGTCCGTAGGGGGAGCTTCCTGTCACGGCTGCCGCCACTGCTGCCGCCGCCAGTGCCGCCACCGCCCGGTGGCCCCGGGAGCCCCGGGCGGTGCGGGGCGAGAGAAGGTCTGGGTTGGTTTCGGATTCGCCGAGAGGTATGCTGCGTACCTGCTCCCAACTCCCAGCGAGGGGTGACCTGCGGATGGCGGGGGAGATGGAGTCTGCTAGGGTGGGGCAGGGAGGCGCGTCCTGCCGCGAGGGAGTGGGGTCCCCCGGCTTCGCCTCTGCTGGGCACTCTGCTGCCCTCCTCTCTTCTTGATCCTGAGCCTGGGTCCAGCACCGATGCGCCCATCCTCGTGGCCCCGGACCCGCAGACTTGGCGTGTCGGACTGACCTCGTCTCTCCCTGAACCCGCTCTTAGTGCCTCTGCTCAGTGGGCAGCCCGCCATTCACCCAAGCCACTGAAATCTGACTCCCGAAGTCACCCTGCGCGCCCCCTCCCGTGCACCCACATCCAGATAACCTCCGAGCCCAGTTGATTTCACCCCCGAACTCCAGACTCCGAACACTTCTCGCCACCCCCACGGCACCGCAGCTCGCCCCTTTTGCCTGCACCGTTGCAAGAAGCGACGGCCTCCAGCCTCCCTTCTGCAGCCGATCTGATCCCGCCACAGGCATTGCCCTAGAATAATGCCCAAACTCCTTTAAAGTTTAAAAGTTTACTTTGTCCTTTGCTCACATTTTCAGCTTCACTGGTACCATTTCCTGTCTCACACTTTATGCCCCAATAAGCCCAGGCCTTTAGTTCCCTGTGTAGGTCAGCCTTTTTCACCTTAGATCTATCATCAGGTTGTTCCATCTGTTTGGAATCCTTTTTCCCAGCTTCTACGTGACTCAGCACAGGCATCATCTCCATGAAGTCTTTTCTCTGTGGTGCTGGATGAGGGGCTGCACTTGGGCAGTCGTGACCCCTGGGGCAGTTCTGTGTGGCTTTTGCCCCGGAATCAGGCTCTCCGCGGTGTAAATGATCTTTGAGGGTTGAGAACATGTCAGACTCATTGCTGCTCTGCCAGAGCCCAACACAAGGTCCCCGCACATAGTAGGTCCTATGAATGGTTGTGAGCTCTCTGAGAGAATCAGAATGCTGAGTCAGGGTTCTCTACAGCAGAACTGTCCAATAGAACTATTTCTGGTGATGAAAATGTTCAATATTTGTGCTGGCCAATGGTAGCTAATAACAGGAAGTGGATTTTTAATTTTAGTGAATTCCAGTGTAATTAAATAGCCACACATGGCTACCATATTTGAAAGCACAGCTTTAGAGCCTTCCTGAATCCTACCCACCCAACCCCTTACCTAGAGCAACTTCCCTGAATCTGTCTTCCTAAGCTCCTCCCCATTTGTTCAATCCAGATTTGTCAGGTCAGTTCAGTAAACTTTTATTGTGTGTCCACTCCCCACCTAAGCCCACTGACAGGTGGTCCCCATCCCTTCTAACTCCTGTGTTTCTTGCTTCAGTGCTTCACTTCCAGTGTCAGTATTTCATCCTTTGGTCTATAAGGGTTGACATTTTTTCTCCGCGCTGGGAGTGTACTAACCACACCTTGCTAAGGTAGCACCGTTGGGGGAAGGGCTTATAGGTTGCTCCAGTCTCAGTCTCTTCCATTCCCCACCAGACAGGTATCTAGGCAGCCAAGATGCCGGGGCCGAGACCTCGGAAGGGCCCTCAGGCCAGTGGTCAGGGTGTGGCGGCTGCCAAGCAGGTATGTATATAGCCTCCTCGCCCCTGAGCCAGGGTGGGAGGTCCCTAAATGGCATGGGCAAACTGGGTCACTGGTATGGTATCCCATTAGTCCAGAGACATGGAGCAAGTGCCTCCTGGAGTTGGCAGAGCCCTTAGAGACACTCTGACTAGCTCCTTCCACACTCACGGGGGATATGAGTCTTGAACTCTCCTGTGTCTCAGTGCAGGCATCCCCTGCCATGGCCGCCTCCAGACAAGTGATCTGCAGGGTTCAGAAACCACCGGAGTTCAGGGTGTGCTGATGGGGCCTCGGCACTCTCATGGGTTCCTCATTTAGGCCACGACTCTGCTTGCCAGCCAGGGATGCCAGGGCTTGAGGGCTAAGTCTGCCAGGAGAGCTTTGCATCCTTAAGGGTCTGTCCTCTAATCTCTCTATTTATTTGTTTTCTCTGGGCCCAAGTCCCGAGACTTCTTACTCCATTTTTATTGTCTTAAAATAGGCAGGTAAGGGAGGTGGTAGGAGAGTGGGCATGGACTGAAGTCACATGATCATATTTTAAATTCTTTCTCTGCCACTTAACAAGGCTGTCTCAGTGGCATCTGAACATGGAGATATAAGGAGGACCTACATCTATGTGGAGTGGTCAGATTCATGGAGACAGAAAATAGAATGTAATTATCAGGGGCTGGGGCAAGAGGGGAGTGGGGAGTTACTGTTTAATGGGTACAGAGTGTCAGTTTTGCAAGACGAAGAGAGTTCTGTGGACAGATGGTGAACAACAGTGTGATGTACTTAATGCAACTGAACTTTATACTAAAAATGGGTAAGATGCCCAGGCTGCGTGGCTCCCGTGGTAGGAGTGTCCTTCTGGGGACGAGAGGGTGCCGGTTCCATTCCCGGTTAGGGCACATGCCTCGGTTGCAGGTTCAGGTTCAATCCCTGGTTGGGGTGTATATGGAAGGAAACTAATCGATCTCTCGCTCTCTCTTTCTCTTTCTCTCCCTTCTTCTTTCCTCTCTCTAAAAAAAAAACAAACAAACAAAAAACACATAAAAAAACAATGGAAACATCCTCAGGTGAGGATTTTAAAAAATGGTTAAGATAATTTTCATGTTATATATGTGTTAAAATAAAAAAAGAAAATAGGACCTACCCCTCAGGATTGTGAGAATTAACTAAGATAGTAAGTACTGTAGTGTGCCGAGTACGGTCCCCGGCAGCTAGTGAGGAAGAATAATGTCATTGTAGTCTTATTGGGCTCTTTGCAGAGTCACCAGGGAGTACCCTAAAGGGTAATGTTGCAGGCCTCAGTTTCCCTTTTGCACATTTGGCCTCAGACAGTGAAGGAGCCACTGACCTCTGGGAGACTGGCTCTGGGGCTTGGCTGCACACACCTCTTCCTCATTGTGTGGTTCCTAAGAAAGCTTATCTGCTCTTAGCTGGGACTGTTCGTGGAGTTCAGCCCTGAGGACATGCTGTTGGGGATGGAGGAGGCCGAAGATGATGGGGACCTGGAGGCTGAGCTGCTGGCCCTCACTGGAGAAGCAGAGACCACAGGCAGGAAGCCAGCACCCAAGAGACAGGGCAAGGGTAAGTTTCTGGGGCTGGGCTGGACTTGGTGCTAGGGCCAGATGGGCTCAGGCAGGTGGTGGAGAGGGTCCTCCTCCCAGCTGCAAGGATCCAGCCAAATCACCTGGTCTTCTGGTCTCCATGTCCCTTCTGCAGCACTCCCACCAAGAGGCTGTCTTGCCCTGCTCACACACCTGTGTGACGGGGAGCTCACTGCTTCCCTGGATGCCCCTTCATGACTCAGGTCCCTGTGCTCAGCTCTAGCCAGGGTCTGATACAGAAACGGGGCCTAGTGCATAGAAGTTGTGTCTCATGAATGAATAAGTGTAATCTTCCTCCCCAGCCTGGAAGAGGACACAGACCTGAAGTCGGGGAGGGCCAGAGGACCTAAAGCTTCCTCTCCTCTCACCAGGAACCCTCAGCGGGAATCTCCCCACAGTTGCACGTACCCCTGAGCTACGATAATGGGAGAACCACGGCCCTCCATTTTCTCTCAGTTCAGACCTCCGGGGTTAGACCAGCCTGGGTTTGAGTCACGGCTCTGCCACTTAATAGGATTGCAATATTAGGGAAATGAATATTGGTAGTTTTCCCCCTGTAAAATGGGGATAATATGACCTATCTTGCAGAATTATTGTGAAGTTCAAACAGATGTTAAAAGTCTTTACATATGGGAAAGGTGTGGCTAGGAGGAATGGATGAATACACCTGTGAAGAACTACAACAAAAATGCTGAGAAGAGAGCAGCTTGTTGCCTTTTAGAGGGTCCAGGAAGGTTCCCTGCTGTGAGGGTCTTTTGAGCTGGGACATTGACTTGCCTGGGAAGGGCAAGGTTTCTACCTGGGTGTAGAAACACCCAGTGCGTTGAAGACTCTACTCTTCGTGGACCTGTTCTGAGGCCCTGACGCTCTGTTCCCCCAGTGCCCTTGCCGATGGCCCACATCGAGAAGCTGGCGGAGGACTGTATGCGGGATGTGGAGGAGGAGGAGGACGAGGAGGAAGAAGGGCTGGAGGAGGATACAGACTTGCTGGTGCGTTTACCAGGCCGGTGGCCGAGGGCTCTGCGTTCAAGCCTGTGGAAGAGGCCTGGGGCTTGTCCCTCTGTGTGCTCCGATGTTGAGTGGCTGCCCTGCCCTTCTTGGGCCTGTTTGCCTGCCTGTACAGTGTTAGACTAGTTTCCTTTGATGCCTGGTCTGCATGCTGTGCTTAAGGATTCTCAGATTTGTAGTCTTCACTGTTTCCAAGGCTACCTGTCCTCAGTTAGATTAAAGAAGTGTTTTGGTAGCAGGAACTTTCGGGCACAGTGACTGATGTCGGGAGGGACTGCTGGGGGAGAGGGTCCTTTATGTTCAGATCCTTTCATAGCTATGGCCACGAGGCTCCCAAGCTCCTGGAACTTGTGTCTCCCCAGACTGAGCTGCAGGAGGTCCTGGGTGCAGATGAGGAAGTTGGGTCCCCGGATGACGATGAGACAGCCATGGAGGAGAGCTCTGAGGAGAAGGGGCAGAAAAACACTGAACCTCCGGTGCAGACAGCTCTCCTAACAGCTGCAGTTCCAGCAGCTCAGGTAGGTTCTGGGGGCGTCCCGTGTGCCTTGGATACCCCTGCGTGTCCCCGTTCAGCAGCATGGCTTGCATAGGAAGGCTGCAGTAACCCTCCCCAGGGCCCTCCTTCAGCAGTGCCCCAAGCAGTGACCGAGCCCGAGAAACTCTTTGGTGCCTGGCTGGCCTCAAAGGCCTCTCTGTTCTCCCGGGCCACCCCCTGCAGCCGTCCACAGATTGTCTGGGCCTCAGTGTTTGCCTCTGATATGGCCTCTGGCCTCTCCAGTAAGTCTTTGCCTCCTCTTTGAGGCTTTTAGGCTCATCCTCCTTGAATCCAAGAGCTCTGTCTTCTGGGGCAGCTTCCTTGCAGGGAGGGAGCAGCAAGGGCCTAGCTGGCCCTGGAGTGGCCAGGCCCTGAACTGGAGTATCTACAGGCTGGAGGGCCTCAGGGGCTGCAGGCTCTGCTGGAGGATCGGATCCACAATTACCGGGAAGCCGCAGCCAGCGCCAAAGAGGCAGGTGAAGCAGCCAAAGCCAGGCGTTGTGAACGTGGCCTAAAGGTGGGTTGGGCCCATCCAGGGAGCAGGGCTGGGAGGAGTGGGGTTCAGGGCAGTGGGTGAGGCAGCAGGAGGTTGCGCCAGTACAGGGGAGGCCTCCCTGCCGGCCTTGTAGCGGTAAAGGATCCCTGGCCTGTCTTCAGTCAGGGTCCAGGCCGAGATGGCTGGCTAGGTTTTTGGCTCTTCTCTCCCCCAGACTCTAGAGTCCCAGCTGGCTGCTGTAAGGAAAGGCAGGAAGATCAATGAGGATGAGATACCACCTCCAGTGGCCTTGGGCAAGAAGCCCCCGGTCCCCCAGGAGACAACCAACAGGAGCCCTGAGGCAGACCTCCCTGCTCCCCCTACCCTGCTGCCAGGTATCCAGAGACACTGAAATCCTGTGCTCCTTCCCAAGTCAGAGCCCATGGCCTGCTCCCCCCCACACCCCCCCTCAACTGGCATTAGTCACACCTTTCCTGTGGGCACTGGGAACCCAAGGTGGGCACCTTCTCCTTTACCCTGATGCCCCCTCTTTGGGCTTTTTTTTCTCCAAAGACAGCTCTTCTCAGCCTGAGACAAGCCTCTTGGGCAGCCCTGCCCCTCCCAGTTCAGACCCAGACCCAGGCCCACGGGCCCTGTTGGCGGCACGACAGAGGGAGTACAAAGTAGCTGCCTTGAATGCCAAGCGGGCTGGAGACCTAGACCGTGCCCGGGAGCTCATGAGGATTGGGAAGGTATGACATCTGGCTTGGGGGCCCTGTGTCCAACCCCTTGTTTCACAGCTGGGGACAGTGACCCGCTCAAGGTCATGCAGCTAGACCGGCCTGAGGGGGAGTCTCTTTTTCAGCCCAGGCTCATGGGGTTCCCTGGCCACGCCTGCTTTTCTTACTACTGCAGAGATTTGGTGCCGTGCTGGAGGCCCTGGAGAAGGGGCAGCCTGTGGACCTGAGTGCCATGCCCCCGGCACCTGAAGGTCAGTATGGGGATGGTGGGGGGGGCCTGCTCCAGCTGGGTCTGGCCAGGCACCCACACCTACATTTCTGCTCTGGGTCCCCCAGACCTCCCACAGTCTTCCAAGGCCCTCATAGCACCCTCAGTTGTACCCCCAGCTGTGGAGCGAGTGCACCCAGTGATGGCCCCTGACACCCCAGCAACCCCAGGTAGGATGGGATGGTGGGACTGGGGAGTGGGGACCTGGGGAGAGGCAGGCAAAGCTGATGCTATCTCCTTCCTCCTCTCTAGTGGCCCATACTGAGCCACAGACAGTGCTGGATGCCCTGCAGCAGAGGCTGAACAAGTACCGGGAGGCAGGCACCCAGGCCCGCTGTAGTGGGGATGAGCGAAAGGCCCGGATGCACGAGCGCATTGCCAAGGTGGGCCCGCAGCTGTGAAACCCACTGCCCGTGTCAGCCTCTCTGTCTGCTCTTGCAGCTAGCCCTGGTCCTTTAGTGTCCGTCCGTCTCTCTCGAGCCCTTGCTGCCTTGGGCTCTTTTTCCCCTGGGGGCTGCTTTCACTCTCCTTTCCCTGTCTGTCCCTGTGTGGAGCCTGCAGACTGCTGCCCACCATAGGCCCCTCCCTCCTTTCCCTTGCAGCAATATCAAGATGCCATTCGAGCGCATCGAGCAGGACGCAAGGTTGATTTTGCCGAGTTGCCTGTTCCTCCAGGTACGTGATACTTGGCCTAAGGTCTTTATGATCTTTGGCGGGGAGGCGGGGAATGATTCCTCGTGTCTGCCTCCACTCTGGGATGCAGACATGTCCAGGAAGTCCCAGCCAAAGCCCATAGCAACCTAGTGCTTCCCTGTTGCCACCCTACCCCTTGCCCAGCTCTCTCTCTCCCACAGGATTCCCTCCCATCCCTGGTCTGGAGCCCACTACGGGCACGGAGGAGGATGCAGTAGCAGCCACTTTAGCTGCTGCCCAGAAACTAGCCTCCTCCGAGGATACAGCTCCAGCCGAGGAAGATGGGGATGAGGATGAGGTTTGGCTGAGGGCCCAGGACTCCAGGGGTTGCGGGGGAAATGGCAGATGAGGGGCAAACCCAGATCCTGATGTCCATACTAACGAGTCCAACAAAGTAGCTATGCTTTCTGCTATTTTACAGAAAAAAAAACTTGGCCAAGGCCATTCAGATAGGCGTTAGCAGATCTAGATTCAAATGGAGGTCTTTCTGACCCCAGAGCCCTGGTTTGATCCCGAAAACCCTGGTGTCTGCTGTTGGGAAGGTTAGCTCAGAGATTTTGAGGCTCTTTGTAGCTCTGAGATTTTATAGGGCCCACACGGGGAAGCCATTCATGTCAGTACACCCAGCAAGTTAGTGCAGTGTTAGGAAGAGAGTCCCAGTCTGTGCTGCCACAGCTGGGGTGGGGACAGATTCCCTGTGACCTCCTCCTGCGCTCCTGCAGGATGAGCCTCCAGCCCAGGCCCCAGTGTCCAAGAAGCCTCTGGTCCCTTCATCCCGCTCCCTGCCTGAGCCCAAGGCTTCAAGTTCTAAGGAGTCACTGAGCCCCTCTGGTGAGTTGGGAGAAGAGGGGTGGGGGACTGCAGGCTCTAGTGAGGGGAGGCGTGGCTCTAAACAGCAGTGTTGTCCCTGCAGTACGGGAGCAGCTGGCACTGCTGGAGGCCCGCAAACTGCAGTACCAGCGGGCAGCCCTGCAGGCCAAGCGTGGCCGGGACCTGGAACAAGCCAAAGCTCATCTGCGGCAGGCCAAATGCCTCGAGGCTCAGATTATCCAGGTCCGAGCCGGCCGACCGCTGGACCTGTCCAAGGTGAGTCCACCTGGTTAAGGACTTCTCAGGCAGGAGAGGCGGGTGGCAAGCTTGACAGCAGGGCTGTGAACAAAGCAGCTGCTCAGATGCTGCTGTCCATTGTGGTGGTCGTACCTTCCCTGAGGGGCCCTAGGGCCGGCCTGAGGGGGAGATGTGAGTAGGACATGGTGACTGCTGGGAAAGAGCCTCTGTCTACTCTGTGGCCCCAAGAGAGGCCAGGGGAAGGCCTGGTGGGCTGCCTCTGGTCGGAAGTAACAAGGCAGAGCAAGGCCAGTGGGAGGCAGTGTTGCAGCAGCCTGGGATATAAAGGGAGGCAGTGAGTTCCCATCACTGGTTGTTGAAGTGGGAGGAACATTGGGTTTGGGTTCCTGCCTTTGTTAGGCTCAGTAGAGGGATAATCTGACCCTTGGGGCCCCTGAGGGGCCTTGTGACCTGGGCAGGTACCTTCACCCTTGACGGATGAAGAGGGTGACTTCATCCTCATTCACCATGAAGACCTGCGCCTCTCCCAGAAGGCTGAGGAGGTGTATGCCCAGCTGCAAAAAATGCTCCTGGAGCAACATGAGGTCAGTGGACTGCCTGTCTTTCCTCCCTTCAGTGCCCACAGCCTCCCTTGGGGGAAGGGCATAGGCTCAGACCAGATAGGCCTGGGTTCATTTTCTAGCTCTTCCACTTACTGACTGTGTGACCTTGGGCAGGCACTTCCCCACTCTGAACCACATTGTCGTCCGTAGAGTAAGATTATTACTACCACTGGGTGGTTGTGAAGTTGAAACAACAGACTGGAGGGGAAAGCACTTTGAAGATAAGAGGAGGTGTTAGGGGACACACACACACACACACACGTAGAAGGGCGTGTGCACATATGTATGTATTTGCATGTGTCGATCAGAACTGCCTGCAAGTCTGCTTTCTGAAGTGCTGTTTCTGTTAGCTTTTAAAGGAAGAATAGGAGTTTGCTGAGTGAATTTTGGGGAATGGCTATCAAAAAAAACAGGAAAAACGTGGGTCTTGGAAACAGTGATCTTGGGGAAGAGGTATGTGTTGGGGGAGAAGGGTGAGACTGTAGAAGGTTGGAGCTTTCAGGAATTGGGCCTCTAAAGCCATTCTGGACCCACTCTCGGCCTCTCTTTTCAGAAGTGCCTGCTGTTCTCCAAGCAGTTCATGCACCAGGGCAATGTGGCCGAGACGACTCGGTAAATGCAGGGGCTGGGGCATGTTGGGTGGGGAGCAGACAGTGAGCCCTGTCATGCTGAAGTGTGCACCCAACCCTGTCAGGTTTGAGAAGCTTGCTCAGGACCGCAAGAAGCAACTTGAGATCCTGAAGCTGGCCCAGGCCCAGGGCCTTGACCCTCCTAGCCACCACTTTGAGTTGAAGACATTCCACACTGTGAGGTACCAAAGCCTTAGGGAGCCAATGGCTCCATGCAGGGATGTGCCGAGCAGCTGGGAGCCAAGGCTGGAGACTTAGGCCCCTTTAGTAAGAATTTCCAGGCTTGGCCTTGCCATAGGCACTAGGCCTGGGGGTGTGGGAGGTGGGACATGGTGACTGCCTGTGAGGAGCTCAGAGCTGGGGTGGCTAGGGAAGGAGCTCTGCAGGGAGGTCTTTGTACCAGCTCTGCTGCTCCTAGCCCAGCCGAGCTTCGCCTCCCTGGGCTCTGTATTCCTGACCACCTGGCAGACGGGCAGTCCTGGAAGATGGGACCCTTTCCCACTGCACTCCTTCACTTTGAGCTCTTTCTCCTTGCTCCCTGGCTATAGGATCTTCTCAGAACTCAACAGCACAGAGATGCATCTGATCATTGTCCAGGGAATGAATCTCCCAGCCCCTCCAGGTAGCCCCAGGGCCACTCCTATTCTGTAGGCTCTTGCCCAGACACTCCTCCCCTGGCCTTTAAGGGGACACTGGCTCTCCCTCCACCTCACATGCTGGGCCCCTGGCTACTCCCTCTGACCCCGGCTCCCATTTCTCCTTTGTAGGGGTGACCCCTGATGACTTGGACGCGTTTGTGCGGTTTGAGTTCCACTACCCTAACTCGGTGAGGGTCAGGTAGAGGTAGGATCTTCTGAACTCGTTCCAGGACCCTGTGCTCAATTTCTCCCCACCCCTGGGAGGTCTGGCTCTAGGGAGGGGCTTGAAGACCCATAGGCCCACTCCTTATAGGTGTCACTTCCCTCAGCACTGACTTAGCCCAGACCTCTGGACCTGATAGACCTGTTTTTTCAAGCTGTCCCGACTTCTTCCTTCTTACTGCTTTAGGACCAGGCTCAAAAAAACAAAACAGCTGTGGTGAAGAACACAAACTCTCCAGGTGAGGGCTGCCTTCTGCTCCCTCTCTTCTCTGGTGTCTGTGTGCAGCACTTACTTCCAGATCTGTTGTTCCTTGCTACTCAACTTGGGAGATGTGGGCGGGTGTTATGATCACTCCTCTCATGTAGTTGGGGAAATTGAGGCTCAGAGAGGTAAAGGGACTTGCCTATGGCCTCTGAGCAAAGAGGTGTTAGAAATCCTGAATCTAAATTCCAAGTTCCTCCCACCTGAGTGTACTCGCTATTAAGAGTACAGTATAGTAATCTCTATCAAGAACTGTCCAAGTTGAGTTCCAGGGCCGGGACATAGAGGCTCTACCACCCTCCAGTGGTTGTCTCTCTGAATTGCAAGCAGAATCATCCAGAAGGGAGGCTAGCCCCTCCTCAGGAAATCCCTGGGAGCCAAGCCCCTTTTTCTCCCCCCCTCGCAGAATTTGATCAACTCTTCAAACTAAACATCAACCGAAACCACCGGGGCTTCAGGAGGGTGATCCAAAGCAAAGGAATCAAGTTTGAAATCTTCCACAAAGGGTGAGGCTCCTGTTGGCCATTCCTGCCGTGAAGGGGTGGGCTGGGAGGAAGGAGAGACTTCTGTTGTTGCTCCCACTCCTGCTACTACTATTTTCTTGTGCTGGACTCAGCCAGCTCATTCCTGCATTCCCTGCCTAGTCCAATCCTCTGCTGACCATTGGCTCCCCAGATCCTTCTTCAGAAGTGACAAGCTGGTTGGCACAGCCCACCTGAAACTGGAGCGGCTGGAGAATGAGTGTGAGATCAGAGAGATTTTGGAGGTAGGTCTCAGGTTGTGGAGGTTGGGCGGGCGAACCAGAGGACTTGGCAAGTGAAAAGCCGACATTAATTGAACATCAGTCCCTGTTGTAGGGTTTTTGTGCCCATTAAAAAGTACCTGTAAATAGGTTGTAGACCAGGTTATTCCCATTTCACAATGAAGAGATTCAGAGGGTATGACAAAATTTTATAGCATCACCCATTCAGAAAGTAGCTACTCTGTTTCCACAACACTCTGGGTCGCTCAGGTTCCCAGGGATGGTGGATTACAGGGCCTTTGAGGGGTCTGGTTGTTGCTGTCGGCTTGGCACGGAGAAACTCCTGGTTTGGGCAGTTGTCTGGCAGCTTGATGAAGTGGAACAAGCTGTGAACATGAGGTTGATAAGGTTTTCAAAATCAGGGACCTACCACAATGAAGATGCTCTGTGTTTGGGAACTGGCCCCAGATAGCTCCTTAAGTTCCCATGAACTTGTCAAATTTCACAGGCAGCGACTGACTCTAAAAGCTTGCCTCTGACCAATGAGGAAACGAGGAAACGAAGGTCCAGAGAGAAGGGTGTGTGCCTGACAGAGTGTGGCTCAGACCCTTGCTGCCTTCTTAGGTGGGGCTTTTCCCACTGTTGTGCACTTCCCTCCCTCCGCCACCTTTTTTGGGGAGTTTTTCTTAAGTGGGCCTACTGTGTATTGACCATGTTGATGGTAGGTGGTGGTTAGACTTCTTGAGCCTCAGCATTCACTGCTTTGCACTTCAGCTGCCCCCTCCCTGTGAGCAGGGAGGCAGCATGGTGGATGGTAGGAACCCTTGGCCTGGGTTCTAGTCCTGGCCTTGCCACACTGGCTGTGTAACGTAGTATCTGCTCTCTCTGGGCCACCTGTGAAGGGAGGGTCTGGGCTTAGTGGTTTTCAGGCTGTACCTTTAAGCCAGAGCATTTCTTCCAGGAATTGCCATGGGGAAACTGAGTAAGCAGAACTCTAGGTTTCTCATCTGTACCTCAGAGCATTGATGCTTACTGAGATTTACATACTAATTTTCAGAGAGGAAGGAAGGGAGAGAAATATCGACATGTGAGACACACATCGATCGTTGTCTCTTGCATGCCTGCCACCCAAGCATGTGCTGTGACCAGGAATCAAACTGGCGACCTTTTGGTTTGCAGGCCAGTGCTTCACCCACTCAGCCACACCAGCCAGAGCTACTTTACCTTTCTTTTTTTTTAAAATAAGACTTAGCTAAAACCACTACCACCACCAGGGTTGTCAAGAAATGGAGACTCCTATGTTGATACTGCACGGTATTTTAGCTCCTCATTCCTTACCTGTGAGCATAGGGAGCTGCCTGTTCCCAGCCCCTAATCCCATCAGTTACCATCTCCCTCTCCGTGGTCCTCACAGGTACTGGATGGAAGGAAGCCCACTGGGGGCAAGCTGGAGGTGAAGGTGAGGCTGCGGGAGCCTCTGAGTGGCCAGGACATGCAGACGGTCACCGAGAATTGGCTGGTCCTGGAGCCCAGGGGCCTGTGAGGTGGGCAGCTCTCTGGGCCCTCAGAACCTCTGCCCCCTGCTCTCTGCCCAGGTCCCAGAGGGACACTTGCAGTACTCAGCTCATATCTGGGGAGGAAAGCCTCAGAATTTCTCATCTGTGAAGATGATTAAGAGGCAAAACTCTTGGGTAGGGCTTGGGCTGAGTTTCTTAGGATCCTCAGTAGAACCTGAGAGGGAAGTAAAACCTCCCAGGTCTAACTCTTCAGGAAATCCTTTCTAAACTCTATTTGTATATTCACTGCAGTTTAGACTGACTTCCTACTTTCTGTACTTTGTGCCTTGTGCAGCAGACGGTCAGCGCTGGGAGAGGAGCCAGGCCACCAGCTGTGTGCAGAAGTGTGTTTTTCCCAGCTTTGCTGGCTACAGAAGCCTTTGTACATAAGGGGGATCAATGCTGCTACACAAATACCAAAAACCTGTGAAGTACGTGCGTTACTGACCACAGCCTTGGTCTTTCCTGTTGCTGGCCCCTTCTTAGGCCTCCACACCAAAGCAGGCTGGATTCCTGTAGGCTGCCTCCCCCTCCCTCATGGCAAAAGCAAGGACAGCCTCACCACTCTGTGCTGTGGAGTCTTGGCGGCCCTGTAACCCCTGTGTAGCAGCGGTGTGCAGCTTACCCCAGCTCCTAGTTGCAACGTTTCTGAATGTGCCTTTAAAAGATACAACTGTAGAGGATGGGAGAACTTGAGAGTGATCCTGCTTAGGGTTCCGTGACGTCCGTCAGTGGCACCCTATGCCACACAACTCAGTTTACCCAGCCCTGCCTGTGCCTTGTTTCCTGACAGCTGCTGCACTAGCCTCCCTGCTTCCCAGGCTCCCAGTGGAGGAAGGAAGTGATGTTCTGGACTGCGTGGTGGGAAGCAGGCAAGGTTGTGTCTTAGGCTTGGCCATGCACCTAAAACTAAAAGACTGCTAACTGGAGGGGAAAAAAAGTAAAATTTTATGTAACTGTTTTTATTTTAAGAAACTAGGTCTAATTCACTTATATGGGCTTTATACTCTACACAGAGTAACCATTCAAGACCTAAACAAAAGTCCTGTCACTTTTTAAAAGCCAGAGTAGCAGTAACATTAAATTGACAGAAACTGCTACTATAGCTTGCTCTTTTGAGAGAGGACAGAGGAAGTCTTGCCTCTTCAGCTAATCACTTAGGGAAATCCCCCGTTCTTTCCAAGAAATTCTCCTTTGGCTTTGTTTTTCTGAATGGATGGAGACAGAGGGATTTATAGTTGCAATAGATTTAATATTCCAAACTGCAGTATTCTACATTTCTTAGAAATTAACATCCCATCCACGCCCCCCCCACCCCCCACCGCGGCTTTTTGAAGCATTAGCTTAAGGTCAACAAAGCATTCCTCAAGGTCATTTTTTTAAAGGCTCTAAGTGAAGCAAATACATTCAGCTTACTGACCACTACAGCACTGCGTAAGCACAGCTCAGGGATTTTGTTGTTTCTTGTCTTTCTCTGGGATAGGGCTGGACCGTGCTTCCCCGGCCTTAACAGGTCTTCTAGTGGGTAACAGCATGAAGGACAGACAAAGGACTTTTCCAAGTTTCCTGGCCAGGTTTACCCATCAGAGTAAACTACCTACCAAATTTCCAGATGTGAGGCACAACAATTGCAGTCACATCTGTGTGTCAAGTCAGCAGCAATCTAGAATGAAAAGGAGGGGTGTTAGCCTTCGTAAGGGGCCCAGAGCAAAGACGAGTGGCCAGGAGGGTTTCTGACCCAACCTAACCTTCCCCTCAGGTCTTACCCCAACCAGTGCTTATTTAACTAAGTGGTCTAGGACAGCTGTCATCCTCAAAGGTTCCAATCAGCCCTAGGAATTTCTAAGCGCTGGCCTCTGCTGGAAATGCCCTGTCCCAATTTGATAGGAAGTATTCCGGGGTTCACAGAGTTCCTTTCGCAACCTGTTCAATTTCAGTCGTCTTCACTGCTCTTTGCTTTCTGGAAAACAGAACCTCCAGGCTGAGGGGAGGCAAGCCAAAGCCACCCACTGGACTTGGAGACTGAGGTTCTGAAAGGGCCTTTGTTGTAGCCAAGGCATGCAGGGGTCACTGGTGGTAGGAGGAGCCTGCCCAGCCTCTAAAGATTTGTCCAAATGCAGCATCCAAACATTGGAGGTGAGTGACTGTGCAGCTGAGAGCCAGGCATGATCCAAATCATTTTTACATTTTAATTCTCTCTTCAGTCTGGTGCGAGGCACTTTCTTCTGAATTAGTGAACCAAATAAAACATGGGAGAAATTTTTCTTACATGAAGACTTGCTCACAAAGGGCAAACTTTTGTGACTTTAACATTATTTGCCTGCCTTAAGCACCATTCTGAAACCTGCATTGTTGCTTCCAAATTTTGAGCGCTTGTTTTCCCAAGTTTACAGGCAGTTCCTAAAAGGTCTTGCCCCTTAACTAGACAGCTCCTTTTAGGATGAAATTATGGGGCTGAGACTGGTGGAACCAGGGACCCTGTACTGGTCCCAGCTCCATGGCAGACGGACGTCTCCCCGCTCTGGGCCTCAGCTTCCCAAACCTAGGCATTACCATTCCTGCCTTGCTATACACACAGTTCCTAAAATTCCCCCTTTACCATTGTTAAAATTATTAGCACTATTAAAATAGAATAAACTTATTTGGTTAGAAACAATGTTCAGCAGATTGCTTGATCACTGTCTGAAATGCACAGATTACTCCCCGGATGACTGGTAACGGCAGGTGAATTTACTTGGAAATTTGGGGCCCACCAGCATTCAGGAACCACTGGATGAGGGGAAATATGATTTGGGACCTTACAAAAGGCAAAGCCCCATATTTCTAATTCTAGAGTCCAATAGGTACTTAGAAATTGTTGATTAAAAACAAATGGAGAAACTACATTGTGTAGCATTTAGTTAGAACTCCGTAACTTAAAAATATTTAATGTTATTATAATGGCAATTCCACTCCTCTTCAGTTTATAAGGACCCCTATATGTCATTTAAATTTACATTCTAGAAAACTGTGACTTACTTAGAAATGTGATGTCTACATAACTCTTAACAAGATAAACTAAATATAAGAGACATTTTATGCAATTGAGAATGGACCTAACTGCAGGGCCAGAGTTTGTCTTCAGCTGGAGAATTTAAACCCTTGCACTGACCCAGAAGAAATATGTACAACTGCAAGATGTCTTTAGGTGACCAGGAGGAAAGATACACTTAGGGAAAAAGAACCAGCTCCTGCAGAAGTTCCAAACTTCCAAGAATATTTGGACTAAGTGATGTTATATCCATAATACCCGCTCCTATTAACAAGGGTCCTATCAGGATTTGGGGGGGGTGTGGTCCCAGGGCTCGGTCCCCATACACTGGTGTTCTGTGCGTCTAGCCTTTTTTTCCCCTTAGAAGCTCTGAATATCGGCGTCTGTGGGAAAGATCACAATGACAGTTCTCTGCAGCCACCACCAGCAAAGTTTGTGGAGTGACAAGACACAAAACAGTGATCTCCTTCCCTCCTGCCCCCCCACCCCCACGGAAAAGGGAGAAACATAGTAGACACGCTGCAAATTGAAGGCCAGGCCTTTGGGCTTGTTTGGAAAACGGCTGCTACTCTAAACAGTTCCACAGCCTGTACCTGCCAAATGCTAAGTCCCCCTCTGGCCCCGGGGAAGCAGCCTCTCTGCCCCAGAGGCTTGAATTAGGTCCCAGAGGCTTCTGTGTGCTTAGGCAGAGGGGCCACCTGCTGCTTGGCCTGGGCTTTCAGAATATGGCAGTGACAGGGGAGTGAGTTACCCTAGAAAAGTGTTTTTCAAATTCTGGGTTGTAAAATCCACTTGGTCGGTGACCAATATAAGTTTAATGAAAAAGAAAATACTCAGAACACAACATACATCATGGATAAACCAAATCTTGGTTTCTAATACCAATAAAAGACACCGTGCCTGATTCCGAGGCTGGGACAGGGTAAGCACTAGATGAGCGTGCAGCTTCCGTGTTAGGCCAGAAAACAAGAGTTAAAAAATGACAGGAGCATGTCACGTCACAAGGACGTAGGAGCTGCCCTTGAAGGGCTCTCTCTGGCCAACGCTGAGGCCATTTGTGTACCCAAATAATGAATTAGAGCCATTCAAAGTAATGCACAAGTCCACAGTGAAAACTGATTAAATGAATAAATAAATAGGAAAGAAGAAAGAGCTTTTGCTTATCGATGACTAAGTACAACTAGAAAAGGTGGAGGTAGTGCTGAAACTGAAGAAACCATCTGTAGCCATGACAGTAAAGGATCAGTTCAGACAGGAAGCCTGAGTGCTAAATCTAAGGGGAAATTTGACGAGCAGGATCGGCACGACCTGGAATGAAAGTGTGCATATTGGTTATTCATTCCAAGGGGGAAAAACACTGGAGAAGTTAGATGACACTACTCTGACCAGGTGACCAAATTTACCATCATCCATGAGGGGCAAGTGGATGTTTCAAGTGACCCCAAAGGTGGGGATTCCCTAAAAAGGACATGTCACTTAGGTGGGGTTCTGGCCAAGAATGCATATACTGATTCTAATTATGAAGAGATATCAAATTTTTAAAATGAGGCATTTTCTATTAAAAAATGGGGTGGGGGAACTATACTCACCAAAAATATGGAGGATGTGAAAAGGGGGGGTCAGGAAAGCTACTTGCTGTGTCTGATCCTAGGCTGGAAGCTTCACTGGAGGGGAAAATTCCATGAAGGACACTGTTGGACAGATACCCGGGTAAGGTAGCACGTCAACGCCAGGCTGACTGAGGTGGCGAGCTATCCTGCTGTTAAGTAAGAGGATATCCTTAATTTTAGGAAGTAAGCATTAAAGCATTTCAGGGTAAAAGGCTATTAGGTATGCAGCTTGCTCTCAAATACCTCCGGTTTTTTTTTTGTTGTTTTGGGGTTGGTTTTTTTTTTTGAGAGGGGAAGGGAGGGAGAAAGAGAAACATCAATGTGTGGTTGCTTCTTGCAAGCCCCCTACTGGGGACCTGATCTGCAACCCAGGCATGTGCCCTGACTGGGAATTGATTCGCAGGCTGGCACTCAACCACTGAGCCACACCAGCCAGGGCCATATGCCTCCATTTTTTATGGAGGCACTAATATAGCAAATGAGGCAAAATGTTAATATGTGAACAGTAGGTGAATCTAAGTAAAGCATACATAGGATATTTTTGTACTTGCAACCTCCTTGGAAGTTTAAATTATTTCTCAATAAAATGTTTTAAAAAGTATTTCTAGTGTATATTAAAACTAAAAATGTCTTAAATGCATTGTCAGCTTTCGCAGAAAGGCCCAGCTCAATACCTGCCGTTGACTCGGACAGGTCTTGAGTAACCCTGAACTGGGCTCTGCTGTCCAAATTACCTCATTTACACTGAGTTGCCCCTTCTTGGCTAGAAGAGGGATAATCTGTTGGGCAGTCTGTTAAAAACAAATACAAATCTAATTGTGACTTCTACTTGAAGTTACTAGGATGTAAGTGGGACAAGATCAGCGCGACACTTTTTTCATATCAATTCTGTACAAAGGGTACAAGACTGATGCTTCATTTTTTATTTCCCCTCCGCTCTCCCACCCCACCCTTGGTGATGGTTGTATCCATTTGAGCATTTCTGAGCACAAGACCATAAGTAAGTCTTAAAACAGGAGCAGAATTCTTGTCTAAACAGTAACAGAAGGAGATTAGCTGCAAGGATAGCGTAACTCGTGCAGTAATGGAAGCTGCCCAGGTCTTCTTGGTGGACAATACATAGAAGACTTAGAATTATGGAACATCTGTCCCCCCAACCACCCTTTCCCACCCTAGTCCCCCAAACTCCCACTCCCCCCCCCCAATTAATAGTGTTAACAAAAGCTTAATCTTCCAGTTCTAAAGTGCAAATGACTTGGGTATGACTGCTATTGCAACAGGTCTGAACAGAAGAAACAATGAAGTCCTCTGTCTATGCGATGTTTTCCAGAATATAAAAGATGAGTTCCATGACGATGGGGCCCTCACTGAGCTGGCAGGCCCCTCCATGGATCACCGGCACCAAAGCGCTGTCCAGGTCGTTCATGTACTGCGAGGGAAGGGGCTGGCCATTGCTCCCTGCTTGATAGCCAACCTGCACCAGAGAGAGAAGGGGATGACAGGTTACTGGATAGAGAAGGTCTCTCCAGAGGGCTGAGGGCCAAGGAGGCTGAGCAGGAAAGGAGATGTCCTTCCTGGACGTGGGCTAGACACACAGCAGTTAACACAAACCTCTCCTTCCTTTCCCTGAATTGTCATTTATCATCTTGACCCCTAACACTTGGTGGCCATGAGACCTTGGGCAAGACACTTAACCTGTTGGTTAGTTTCCTGAGATGGGGCTGGGGTGATAGAGGGAGATATGGAATAGCAGAAATAATACCTAAACCCTTGGTTGTGACAATAAAAATGGGAAATACACTAGATACTGTAATTTGCTGTGTATAATGCACACTTTTTTGCCCAAATTTTTGAGGGAAAAACTAAGGATGACATTATACATGGGTATAATGATCACATACCATGGTTATAATAATCCCATGTATAATACGCACAAAAACGTGGGTGTGCCTTATATACAGCAAAATACGGTAACCCCCTAACATAGCAGGAACTGAGCATTTACTCTGCCAATCATCTGTCCACACACCATTCTGAGCACCTACAAACACGGGATTCAAAGATTAATGTAACAGGGCCCCTGCCCTCAAGAGGACCACTCATTAGCAGAAAACTCCTATTTTTTAATTGTTTCACATGAATTCTGTCTTTCCAGCCAGATTACCAGTTCCATTTGACAAAGGACCGTGATCCCTCATGTGTTATTACCCTGAGTGCTCAGCACAGCATTGGGAAAGGCCTTACGTAGGAAACACGTACTTGCTGACTGACGACTAGCCAGGACATGGAGCCAGATACATAACCTTTCACGTTCTCCCTGAGAGTGACACAGCCCTGTGTCAAGAAGGACCACTAGGACAGGTCACGGGGTTCCAGGATCCAAAATGCGCGGGCATAGCTCGTTCTAGTGTGCTTCGCTTTACTGTGCTCAATGGACATTGAGTTCTTTACAGATCGAAGGCCTGTGGCAACCTTGCACTGAGCAAGTCTGTGAAACACCACTTTTCCAACATTTGTTCACTGTGTTTCTGTGCCACGTTCTGGTAACTCTAGAAATATATCAAACTTTTTCACTATTGTTACATTTGTTATGGTGATCTCGATCAGTGACCTTCGATGTTACTATGGTAATTGTTTTGAGGTGCCACCAACCGCACGCATATAAGATGGTAAAGTCAGTCGCTACATGTGTGTGTTCTGACTGCTACAGGACTGGCCATTACTACTCCCCTCACCCCCCATGCCTCCCTAGTCCCTGAGACATAACAATATTCAAATCAGGCAAATTAATAACCCTATAATAGCTTCTCAACGTTCAAGCAAAAGGAAGAGACACACATCTCTCACTTTAAGTCAAAAGCTAGAAATGAATAAGCTTAGTGAAGAAGGGATGTCCATAGCTCAGACAGGCTAAAAGCTAGGCCTCTTATGCAAAACAGCCAAGTTGTGAATGCAGAGGAAACATTCTTGAAGGAAACTACAAGTGCTACTCCAGTGAACATGAATGATAAGGAAGTGTAACAGCCTTATTGCTAATATGGAGAAAGTTTCAGTGGTCTGGATAGAAGATCAAACCAGTACATTCCCTCAAGCCAAAGCCTAATCCAGAGCAAGGCCCCAACTCTTCACTTCTGTGAAGGCCAAGAGAGGTGTAAGGAAAGAAGCCATCTCCATACAAAGGGCAAGGTGAAGCAGCAAGTGCTGATGCAAATTATCCAGAAGATCTAGCTAAGATAATTAGTGAAGGTGGCTGCACTAAGCAACAGATTTCAGTGGAGACAAAACAGCCTTATATTGGGGGGGAGAACCCCACGCCATCTAGGACTTTCATAGCAAGAGAGGAAAAGTCAATGGCTGGCTTCAAAGCTTCAAAGGACAGGCTGACTCTCTTGTTAGGGGCCAATACAGCTGGTGACTTTCAGTTGAAGCCAATGCTCATTCACCATTCTGAAAATCCTAGGGCCCTAATGATTATACTAAATCTACTCTGCTTGGATGGCAACACAGCTGTTTACAACATGGTTTACTGAGTATTTTAAGCTCATGTCTAGACCTACTGTTCAGAAAGACTCCTTTCAAAATATTACAGCTCGCTGACAATGCACCCGGTCACCCAAGAGCTCTGATGGAGATGTACATGGCCTGCTAACACCATTCTGCAGCTGATGGATCAATAAGTAATTCAGATTTTCAAGTCTTACTTTTTAAGAAATACATTTTTTAAGACTATAGCTGCAACAGATAAGAGATTACTTTGATGGATCCGGACAAAGGAAATTCAACTTTCTGAAAGTATTCACTATTCCAGGTGATATTAAGAACATTCGTGATTCATGGAAACAGATCAAAATATCAGCATTAACAAGGGCTTGGAAGAGGTTGACTCTAACCCTTATGGATGACTTTGAGGAGTCCAGGGGAGGAAGTAACTGCAGATGTGGTAGAAACAGCAAGAGACCTAGAATGAGAAGTGGAGCCTGAAGGTGTGACTGAATTACTGAAGTCTCATGATAAAACTTTAATGTACGAGGATAAGCTTCTTACAGATAAGCAAAGAAAGTGGTTTCTTCAGATGGCGTCTACTCCTGGTGAAGCAGCTGTGAAGACTGTTGAAACAAAGGACTTAGAATATTACATAAACTTAGATGACAAAGTGATGAAAGGATTTGAGAGAACTGACTCCAATTTTGAAAGTTCTACTGTGGGGAAAATGCTATCAAACAGCATCACATGCTACAGAGAAATTATTTGTGAGAGGAAGAGTCAATCGATGAATAAAACTACGTTGTTGTCTTATTTTAAGAAATTGTCACAGCCAACAAGCATCAGCAATCCCTGGCCGGGCCAGTCAGTAGCCATCAACGCTGAGTCAAGACCCCCCACCAGCCAAAAGATTATGACTCACTGAAGGCTCAGATGATAGCTAGCATGTTTTAGCAATAAAGCACTTTTTAATTAAGGTAAGTACATTTTTTTAGACATAAGGCTATTGCACACTTACTTACACCACAGTACAGTGTAAACGTGACTTTGACATGCACTGGGAAACCCAGACTTGCTTTACTGCAATATTCATTTATTGTGGTGTCTGGAGCGGGACCCACAATATCTCCCCGGCACGCCTGTGGAGAGATTACAGTGCTAGGCCACAGGAGAGGCAAAGGGACAAGGTATTGGGGGAGGGGAGGCACATGTGCTAAGAATGGACTGTTACTACTAACAACAAAAGAAAAATGTGAGTAAGACTGGGAGAGAAGCTTGATCATAGGAGAGCTGAGATGACAGGAAAATTAATGAGGAAATCGCTCAAACATGGAAATGTTCACAGTAGGAAGACCTGAAGGGGTGGGAACTGCAGAGGCCAGTCAGCAGAGGCCTGCTGGGTCGGATTAAGAAAACAGGATACAGGACAGCTTGGCCTGCTCTCTGTGAAAAGCAGACTGATTCCTGAAGGGTGGGACTGAGGAGTCTCAAAGGGCAGCATTCATGTCATTCACAAAGGGGTGGCAGGTCTTCACACACATTTCTCCTAACCCTAGAAAGAAAACCAAGTCCTTGGAACATATTCAGGTGAGGAAGCCAAGGTTCAAATGATTCAGAGTCTGATCAAACAGCACATCAAGGTGTATTTCTAAAGGTGGGAAGGCCAGAAAACTACATCGGGTCAGGCCCAAGGTCCAGAGAAGGACACTCTCTGGGTTGACGCAGGAAAACTCACACGTCAGAAAATACAGGCTACCTAAGAATCTTCTTACCTGATCTGAGTCAAGTGTCACGCGCAGTCCCAGTTTAGTCATTCCATCTTCCTTCAGAAGCTTCAGGTGGGGACAGAGAGCAAGGCAAAAAGCCTTGGCAATGTGCTCAGTCAGTCGGCTGTGATCTGCTGGATCACTCAGGCAACTGTGCTGGTCGTCGTTTTCTAGGAAAAACACCTGTTCCCCAAACGAGAGACTTTTAACCTTGTGCCCCAGGAGACGCGGGAAGAAACTAGTGCATCGGCGCTCTGTGCACGAACACCCTGACCCTCTGAGAAGGCAAGAAGACCTGACAGACAGGGTTCCTCAGAGTCCTTGGGCCAAGAACAGGGCGCTAACATCTTACATCTAAGGAATGACTCTTGTCTCTGCATCTAGACAGTGGCAGGAGTAGCCTGCCTGTCTCCCTGAAAGCCGTATCAGGGTCATCACGGTACATTCTACTCGGAACCAGAAAAGGCTTACATTTTGCATGGTGCACTTCTAAAAAGCTAACTCCTATATGTGGATGGTTTTCTTAGGAATTGAGCTTAGAATCTAAGGGAATGGCCCTTACAGCTTACGTGACCCAAACCCTTTACATTACAGATTACTCAGAGAAGGGAAGTGACTCACCGGGGGGGCAGAGAAGCACTGAGAGACGGAGGCAGGGTTAAGCCCAGAATCTGGGTCTTCTGCCTCTTATCACAGAGCTCTTCCCGCCACGTGGGCCTGCCACTGCCAAGGCCAGGGCTGTGTCAGTGTCCACTGCACTGGGCACAGGCAGAAGCACAGCAAATCTGGAACTGAGAGACCGGCATCCTCGTCCCACAGAGGAGGAGGATGGCCAGGACCTTTGGCTTCTTATGGTCCATGTGACTTTATAAAATGGAAAGCACCTGCCCTCTCAAAGAACAGATGATACATAAGCATATTCTGCTTATATATACCAACCCTAGCTTACTGCTCCAGAAGCGGCTTATAGGAAGGGTACTAAAAAGGGGTCAGCTCTGAAGACCTGTGCTCATGACAGCGACAACATGAAATGATGGAAAAAGCTCTGGAATGGGAGTCAGGAGGCCTCTGGCCTTTGCTCTGCCACTAACTAGCATCACAAAGTCACAAAGTCACACAGCCTGTCTGAGCATTTCTCATCATGCAAATGAATGGGTCACCTCCCTACCTCATGGTGATACTGGGGAGCAAAATGGAGGAAATGGAGGTCAAACTACTTTGTAAGCAATAGAGTTGTATGTGTTCCAGAGTATGCACTACTCAAAACATGCCAAAGGCATAGTCATACAGCAAGCAGCTAAGACCACTGGGCTGTGTATGAAAACATTGAGCCTGATACGAAGGATAAGACACTGGTAACAACAGCTCAAGAATTGAAGAACCAGATTCTAGTCTCTGCTATCAGGAACCAGCTATGTGAACTTGGATAAGACACTTAACCTCTCGTGGCCTCAGTTACCTTGTATATAAAATGGAAAAACCAGAAGTCACAGAACATTTTTAAAAACTGCTTCTAAAGCTGTAAGGAATCTTAGAGACCTTTAACTTAATGGTTTATTTTACAGATAAGTATAAATAAAGTTCAAAAGAAATTGAGAGACCTAGGGCCCACCTCTTCCTGCTTTGTCTGGTATGTACACACACGGGGTCTCTGACCTGCTCCTCTCATTTCCAGGTTAGCCTCTACTACAGCTTTCAAGGTAAGGAACCACGTAGTGAAAAAGAGCTTAGGAGTTGGCCAGATCTGGGTTTGAATAAGAAGGACTTCGATGTTACTTATTTACCATGTATTTTTGGACAAATTACTCAGTATCCAAACTTTAGTTTTCTTTTAAAATTATAGTTGGCACACTAGTTTTCTTATTGGTGAAATAAATCAATTTTCTTAAGACTGTTATCTGAGACAGTTTAACTATGAAAGCATCACTAGCCCAGCTTTCTGAACCACACGGCAAAGATGGTATGTACCATGCAGAGATGTACCCTTCATGAATTCCAATGCAAACAAATCCCTACTAGTTCGCAGGAAGGAGGGAACATCCGTGTGCAGCCTACGCTTGGTGGCATTTCTTCCCAGTGAGCTATGACAGACCAGAGGGAATTGGAGTATAGAAGACAAACAGATTTTTTTTCTTAACCTCCAAATATGTCTCTGGGTCTAGCAAAAAAATGTGCTCAGAGGGGGTCATGATTGCGAAGTTTTACTTCCTTACCTCCGTCCATCTAATGACTTTTCCATTCGCTTTATACTCTGATCCGTGGAATATCTTCACACTTGTTATAGACTCCATGCACTTCCCGTCTATAGGACTAACGACACTGAAACAGAGGCAGAGAGAAGAGATAGAAGCAGCTCTAGAAGTTAGAAGAGCCACTTCTCTTACCAGATCTTGCTACCAATTATACTGGGTATCTTACCAAACACATCCGTGCAACATATCACAGCAACGAGCCACTACACAAAAACGCACATGAATAGAGTGCTCATGGGAAGGGGTCACTACAATAACTAAAAGAACTCACATACAAAAAAAAGACTGATGATTCCAGGAGCTGGTTCTTTTAACATAATAAAGAAACAGTTTACTCAAACATGCTCTCTTCCTCCAGCATTCCTTCCTACAGTGAATGCAGGGCCACCCACCGGGTCCTGCTCACCCCTCTGCTGTCACGGCTCTGTCCTCTCTGCTCCTGGCTGCAGTAACATCTGTCATACACTTGTGGATCTGCCCTACAAAGGAACTTCTGAAGGGGAAGACTGATATACTCACCTTTGTGTGCTATATTCTCGGCTCTGACACACCACTTGGAAAGTAGGAGTTTAATAAATGTTCATGATTAGAAGAATTATTTAACTGAGTGCACTAATTATGACAGTGCTGGAGTGAACTGATGAACAAGTATCTATATATAATCTATCACAACAAATACCCTTTGGAGCTAAATTATCATTCCTATATTCCTGAATAGAAACTTTTCAGGAACCTAGTCCACTTTTTACAGTCATTTCCTCTCCAAAATATAATAAGCATAAATATGTGGAGATACACATTCAGTGGTGATGAGGATCCAAAATAAACAGAATCACAAAGATTCTAAATGCTTCCTAACAATGTTCAAATCTGTTTTATGTTTTTCAAGCTCTATGAACATTAAGATAAAATTTAACTTAAACTTCAATATCAGGGATTCACTTGAATTAAAAATATTTAAACAATGTTAAGTTTAATTAAACTTATCATCAGACAACAATGTCAAAGAAAGAGCACCCTTAGCTGGTTAGCACTCTTTCAAGAGAAGATACCCAGACAGAGGGACAAACTGGAAAACACTCCATTCACACACTACAAACTGAACTCCTGAGTTCGAGAGGCTTCTCTGAGCAGTTCTTCTCCTGTTGTCTGAGATGCTTCCAATGACCCTTGTTGTAGGAAGAGGCGACTTGTTGCTTGTTAGTTACCAATATGTTATGGCATCAGGTTTTCATATTATCAATTTTTTTATCTTAATAACCATGTCCATTTCCAACTATAGTAGAGAATTAAACACAAATTGACTTTGAAATTAAATTTTCCAGCGAAGTATAGGAAGATAAAGGGTTATTTGTTTAAAAAAAAAAAAAAAGGCTCTCTGACCCATGTGGCTCAGTTGGGCATTGTCCCACAAAGCAAAAGGTCATCAGTTCTATTATGGGTCAGGACAGGTGTCTGGGTTGCCCTAGGTCTGGTCCCTGGTCGGGGCAAGTACAAGAGGCAACTGATCAATGTTTCTCACATCGATGTTTCTCTCTCTTTCTCTCTCTCTTCCCCTCTCTAAAAATAAATAAATAAAATCTTTATTTTTTAAACAGAGTGATTATATTTCAATACACAACTTGTTTACAATAAATAAAATCTTTAAAAATAGGCAAATACATTCATTGATTTAGAAATTGCTTCCTTTTGTTAAATAACAAGTTTTTAAACCTTTAAAAAAAGCTGGATGCCATGTTGTAAATGCCCTCCATCTGCCTTGCTCCCGCTATCCCCTCAGACTAGAATCCCCACTCCACCACAGCCAAGTGGCACATACCTACTCATCTTACCAGATTCAGCTTAAGTAGCAGCCACTGCTCTGTGAAGCCACTCTCGAATACTGCCCTACAACCTCTACCACGCTTCCTTTTCTTTTTTATCCTTATAGTATCCTACAGTGTTTTCCACGAACATTTTCCATACTTTGGTGAACTTATTTATAATTTTTTCAGAACCGGACTGAGCCACTTATCAGTTGGGAAAGAGTGTAGCACTTGAAGCCCAAGGAGGTGGTCCTAGCCCTGCCACTTCCTAGCTTTGTGAAGTCATTTAGCCTTTTGGTGCTGTTTACTCATCTGTAATATGGAATAACATTAGTTCTATCAAATTAAACAGTATTAGCAAAATGCTTTGTAAACCATAAAAGGTTTAAAGCATTACTACTATTATCTCAGTGATTTTAGAGAAATTTTGTTCCATCAACTCTTCCCTTCCTCCCTCCTTCAGAAATATGCACAGAAACTCTTTTAGAAATGAAGCCAAGAAACCAGAATTTAAAATTCTATGTTATGTATACAAAGCAGTCCTTTCTCTTCAGTCAAGTTACAAAACACCAGCGTAGACAAACCCAGAGCCCAGCCCATAACTGATGCCAAGTTTGCTGCACTTACCCCTTGTTGACGTTCTTGTCATCATCCACCCACTGGATGTGGATGAGCTCCTGAGGATCCTCGGCATCCGTCTTGCCACAGGTGATGGTGAAGTCCTTCATCTCTCGCAGCGCCTGCCGCAAGGCATCCATGTTCTCTGCAGTGATCTGGACCATAACGCCATCTGAGAATCGGCACCAAGATAACACAGATGAGAGCGATGACAGGGACAGGGGCAGGGGAAACCAGTACCTGGAATCCGGCCAACCCCTCTAGGATTAAATGTAAAACTTTGCTCTGCTCTCTAAAGCTGACAGGAACAAGCAAGTTTTGTTCTTTGAGCCGAACTCTTACTGAAAGTACTATGAGAAGTAAACACCAAGATGTGTTCTGCTTAAAACACGTGCCTGTTGATTTCACCTTAGACACAATGAAGAGTTTCTCCTGTATCCCAAATGATGACTGCAACGTTCTTGTGGGCAAGAGGGGCTGAGCTTCACCTACATATTTACAGATTTGTGTCCAACGATACATTTAAACTTAGACTACGTCCCCTTGGGTACCTTATCCCAAAGTCCTGAAAGGCCATCTCTTAATTTTTATGTAGTGTTGTATAGTATCTCTACCACTTAGTCCCTTTTTGGAGAACTAAGCACCATTATAACAGTTTTAATTAGCTGAAGAGTGAGATGCTATTGAATGAATGATAATGATTCCAGAAGTCTATGGCAAAAATGTCAAAGCTTCCTTTAGTGTCCTTCGCTCTGGGGACTGAACTAATGTACACACAGTACTTAATTCATTATTTACCTTCCACAATACTGGACTTGGCAAGATAGCCTGAAGAGGACTTCAGGGCACCACTGAACACAAAGAAACTGGCGCCAGTCACTGAAACAGCAAGAGAAATAGTTTGGTGAAGACAGACCCTGAGGTTGAGAGACTGAGAATAATAATAAAATACTGAGTAGTTGGGAACTCCAACTATCATCACCCAGAAAGCAAACAATGCCAACCCTACACACCATAACATGCAACTAACCAAAACTCTGATGCTTAGGACAGGCGGGCAATGAGGTTTTAGGATATACTCTCCCATTTTGTTTTGTTCTAATCAAGAATCAAAGAATCTTACAAGCAAAGAAATCTTAGTGGTCAAGTCTAAGGCTTGGCCTTAAGCCTGTTTTTCTAAATGAAATAATATTGGAACACAGCCATGGCCATTCATTTACACACTGTCTATGACAGTTTTTGAAATATGATGTCACAGGGTTGAGTAGTTGGCAACAAAGACTGCAGGCCTAAAAAACTAAAATATACTGAAAAAGTCTGCTGACTCCTGATCTAATTCACTGGTTTCCAGGTTTGTTTGTTTTAGGTCAAATATATTTTGAATATAGTGATATGTTTGTCAACTATTTTATTTACCAAGTGGAACTATTAAGAAAAAAGAAGCATCTATTTAAAAAACACCTGATACCACTGTCTCTTCATAAAAGAAAGGATATTTAATACACTGAACTTTGTGAAAACTTCACTAAACTTTCTTTCTTTCTCCATGTCTTAAATTGGACTGAGCTGTTCCAACTTTCTACCTAACACCTAACAGGTAGGTCATCCAGCCTTTGTCACGACTCCTGGTGACGAGGAGCCCACACTAGCACAAGGCAGTCCCTTCTCCTGCTGGATAACTCTTAGTGCTAGCGCGCGCTCTCAAATTGAGGCCAAATTTAAATCCTTGTTACTTTCACTCATTGGTGCTGGTTTTGGCATTTTGTAGCTATAGAGAGTAAGGTGAATCTTATTTCCACATAATAGAAAATCTTAAATATAGAGATAGCTATTTTTCACTCTCTTCCAATCTATACTTTTTCAGGCTAAACATTTATGCTTCAGTCAAGACATCTTCCTTTGACCTAGTTTCCAGATTTCTTACAGGTCTTGAATCATCCGCTAAAGCACCCCCGGTTTTACCAGTGGAGAGCATCAGTTACGTTAATGAGATCCAGAACTTACTCAAATTTTCTAGGTCTGAGTTGAGTAATAGGGAGCACTGTGGACGTGTCACCTACCTTTGGATATTATATTTGAATATATACATGCTAAATACCTTTCATGCCTTTACTAAACAACTGATTTAAAATATATATTACAGAAAGTGACCTACAGTATGTCCTCTGGAGAAGTGTTTCATAAAGCATACTAAAGAAAGCTAATTTTAAGAGAGATTCTGAAGGAAAGAAGATTCATGGTCAAATAAATTTAGGAAGGGCAAGGCATTCTCCTCCTTTGGGAAGATTATAATATACATCAGCTTGTTAAAGGCTCTGAAAAGTCCTATAGTGAAGAAATCTGTTTAAACTTCTTCAACTCAGGATTTCTCAGTTTAATGTATTAAGGAAGACTTTTCTCTATTTATGTGAATATTTAAAATTTTTTTTTATTTATTGATTTTCTAAAAAGAGAGAGGAAGGAGAAGAGGGAGAGGGAGAAAGAGACAGAGAGACAGACAGAGAGGGAGAGAGAGACATCGATTTGTTGTCCCCCTCATTCAGGCACTCATCGCTTGCTTCTTGTCTGGGCTCTGATTGCAGATCGAACCGTAACCTTGGCTTGTCAGGACCCAGCCAGGGCTGAATATTTTTTAAAACCATAAAACCTATTAAGACACTTCAGGAAATGCCACACTAAGCAGTTATTTTTAAATTCGTATGTGCATTTGAATCACACGGGGATTGTGTTAAAAAGCAAATTCAGATGTAGCAGACTTTGGGTGTAGATTCTTCATTTCTAACAATCCCTTAAGTGATGAGACCACATTCTGAGCACCACTGATTCATGAAAACTTTCTTCAGAATCCTGTCAACCTATGTTAATTAACATTCTTTGAGTGTGGTCATTCAAGAAGCTCCAAATCTAAGTATACCCTCACCATGGGGCATAGTCGCTAACTTCGAATACCACGGGGGCCCTGTCAATGTCCTGGGGCAGTATTTTCTGGCATTCCCCTCCATAACAGAGATTCCATTTGCAACTCTGAGTCTGGCTGCTTCGGGAATCACCCTCACCCTGGAGAATAAGGTTGGAAACGTTAGTTTAACCAAGTTGTTTGTGGTCACCTCTCTAGAAAGTAAGTGCTATGGGGTTGAGATATCCATTCTCCATGTCCATAACATTCATTCTCATAATCTCAATAATTCTCTTAATCTCTTAATAATAATTCTCATAATCTCTTCCATTCTCATAATCTCAATTAGCTCCAACACTCACCCTTTCTGGGCTGATTGTGAATACTGATAGCCTGGGTCTGATAGTTTCCATCATCATTCTGCACACACACGAGATGAGAGTCTGCCTTCTCATTGAAGCAGGCGCCTCCTGCCAGGACGTGCTCGTTGGACTTGTTCATGGCTTTCATCATCTGCAGTCAAAGAGGAGGATTAGCTTTCTTTCCTATTCTACCAAGAATGGGCTTTTTGGGGGGACATGGCATAACTCCTTCACTTTCAAAGACAAAACAGTATTATTGTTTATTATAGGGACAAAGGAGCTCTGAATAATGAAAACAAAGTGAAAAATCAGCCAAATCAACAAATACAAAAATTCTCTGTATAGTTTATAGGTGATTTGTATTGTAACCTATGCACATGACACATTTTGCATTCATTTGTCTTTTATTGCTGCCCTAAACTCAACTAAAATTAGTTTAGCTAATTACAGTAGTCTCTGTTATCCAGTGGAGTCTCTTAAGACATATTTATACTTAAATTCTAAGTCAAAAGTAAGTCCCCTATTTAAGTGTGTCTGCGTCTTTTTCTATAGCCATACAAAGGAGTGAGGACTTTTTGTAAAATACATAAACTACACTGTTTCTTAGTTTTACTAATTTATGCATGGTATCTTCATTGAAATCATTTACTAATATTTTGCTTTGTTCTTATCAAAAGATTTTAAATGATTCCGTATTTTGCCATGTATAATGCGAAATCACATTTTGTGCTCATTATACATGGAATTATTGTACCCAGTATTACACCCATGGTATGTAGTCATTATACCCACATATAATGCACATCCTTTTTTCCCCCTCAAAAATTTGGGCAAAAAAGTGTGCATTACACGTCACAAAATACAGTTATTCTGAAGTTAATGTAAAAAACTCATTGTATATCTAGTAAACAAGTCTGAACTTACATATTATCTTGATGCTAAATTCTGGCTTCTGGTTGAAAGAGGCTAATAATTATTTTTATTTCCCATTTTTTCCTTCATGCTATCTATCCAATTTGTCTAACTTTCTACGTCAATCTTTTAAAATGGCTTCAATCTTTCAAAAATCTAATCCAAAACTTTTATTTTACTCCACACTCTTCCTCGTATAAACTGAATTACCACAGTGTGAAAAATATCAGATGAGCCCTGGCTGGTAGAGCGCTGGCCTGTGAACCAATGGGTTGCTGGTTTGATTCCCAGTCGGGGCACATGCCTGGGTTATGGGCCAGGTCCCCAGTAAGGTTTGTGTCAGAGGCAACCACACACTGATGTTTCTCTCCCTTCCCTCCTGTCTGAAAATAAATAAGTAAAATCCTAAAAAAAAAAATACCAGATGAGTGTTCTAATACCTATGATATTCCTGTATTAATACACTAAAAAAAAAAAACTACCGCTCTCTCATATGTCTATGACTCTGTATCTATTTTGCTTGTTAGTTCAGTTTGTTCATTAGATTCCACATTTGAGTGAAATCACATGGTATTTGTCTTTCTCTGATTGGCTTATTTCCCTTAGCATAATGGTCTCCAGGTCCACCCATGCTGTCACAAAGGATAAAATTTTCTTCTTTTTCACAACCGGGTAGTACTTCACTGAGTAAATGTACAATAGCTATTTTATCCACTCATCTACTGATAGGCTCTTGGACTGCTTCCAAATCTTGGTTACTATAAATAATGCCGCAATGAACATAGGGGTGCGTGTATTCTTTCGAATTAGTGTTTCAGGTTTCTTCAGATAAATTCCCAGAAGTGAAATTACTGGGTAAAGGAAACCATCAACAAAATGAAAAGACAACCCAATGAATGGGAGAACATATTCACTGATACTTCTGATAAAGGGTTAATACCCAAAACTTATAGAGAACTTACAAAACTCAACACCAAAAAAACAAACAATCCAATTTAAAAAAAGCACAAAGGACCTGAATAGACACTTTTCCAAAGAAGACATACTGATGGCCAATAGACAAATGAAAAGATGCTCAACATAACTAACCATGAGAGAAATGCAAATTAAAACCACAATGAGATATCACCTCATACTGTCAGAATGGCCATCATTAATAAATCAACAAAAAACATGTGCTGGTGAGGATATGGAGAAAGTGGAACCCTTATGCACTGTTGGCGGGAATGCAGATTGGAAAGCAGTATGGAGTTGCCTTTGCTGATTTTTAAATTGGATTGTTTATCTTTTTTTTTTTTTCTTCAGTTGTAAGAGTTTTTTTTAACATATTCTGGGTACCAGATCCTAATCAGACATAAGATTTGCAAATATCTTCTCCTATTATGTAGGTTGTCTTTTCACTTTCTTGTTAATGTCCTTGGATGCATAGAAGTTTTTAATATTTATCTACTTTTGTTGCTTGTACATTTGATGTCATATCTAAGAATCCATTGCCAAATCCAAGGTAATTTGAAAATTTACTCTCATGTCCTTTTTAAGGAGCTTTAAGGTTTTAGCTCTTATATTTACGTGACTGACCCATTTTGAATTAAGTTTTGTTTATGGTGTAAAACTATGGGTACAACTTCATTCTTTTACATGTGGAAACCCAGTTGTCCTAGCACCAATTGTTCAAGACTATTCTTTCACTGTTCAATGGTCTTGGCACCCTTGTCAAAATCAACTGGCCAAAATGTATGAATTTATTTTTGGATTCTTAATTCTATTTTATGAAATATCACAGTTCTTTTTTTTCTTCTCATGCCCTCCTACCAGTCTTGAGGTGGCTTCTTTTTAAAAAAAAATATATTTTATTGATTATGCTATTACAGTTTTCCCATTTTTTTCTCCCTTTTATCCTCCCTTTGCCCTGTATCCTCTTAGTTCATGTCCATGAGTCATACATGTAAGTTCTTTGGCTTCTCCATTTCCTATACTATTCTTAACCTCCCCCTGTCTATTTTGTACCTACCAATTATGCTTCTTGTTCCCTGAACCTTTACCCCCATTCTCCCTCTCCCCACCCCTGCTGATAACCACCCACATGATCTGCATCTCTGTGATTATGTTCCTGTTCCAGTTATTTGCTTTTGTTTTTGTTTTTTTCAGGTTCAGTTGTTGATAGTTGTGAGTTTGTTATCATTTTACTGTTCACAGTTTTGAGCTTCTTCAATTTCTTAGGTAAGTCCCTTAAACATTTCATATAATAAGGGCTTGGTGATGACGAACTCCTTTAACTTAATGACCTTATCTGGGAAACATTTTATCTGCCCTTCCATACTAAATGATAGCTTTGCTGGATATAGTAATCTTGGATGTAGGTCCTTGCCTTTCATGACTTGGAATACTTCTTTCCAGCCCCTTCTTGCCTGCAAGTTTCTTTTGAGAAATCAGCTGCTAGTCTTATAGAAACTCCTTTGTAGGTAATTGTTGTCTTTTCTCTTGCTGCTTTAAGATTCTCTCCTTATCTTTAATCTTGGATAATTACGATGTGCCTTGGTGTGTGCTTCCTTGAATCCAACTTCTCTGGGACTCTCTGGGCTTCCTGGAAGTCTATTTCCTTTGCCAGATTGGGTAAATTCTCCTTCATTATTTTCTCAAATAAGTTTTCAATTACTTGTCCTTCCTCTTCTCCTTTTGGCACCCCTATGATTCGGATGTTGGGACGTTTAAAGCTGTCCCGCATGTTCCTAAGCCTCTCCTCATTGTTTTGAATTCTTCTTTTTTCATTTTGTTCTGGTTGAATGTTTATTTCTTCCTTCTGCTTCAAATTGTTGATTTGAGTCCCGATTTCCTTCCCTTCACTATTGGTTCCCTGTACGTTTTCCTTTATTTCACTTTGCCTAGACTTCACTTTTTCCTCTATTTTTTGACCATACTCAACCATTTCTGTGAGCATCCTGATTATCAGTGTTTTGAACTCTGCATCTAATAGGTTGGCTATCTCTTCATCCCTTATTTCTATTTTTGGATCTTTTATCTGTTCTTTTATTTGGACCATAGTTCTTTGTCTCAGGGTGCCTGTTATGTTGTAAAGGGCGGAGCATTAGGTATTCGCCAGGGTGGGGCAACTCACCTGGCTGGGTTGTGGCACTATATGTGGGGGAGGGGTCAGAAAGGGTACAATGCCTCTTGCTTGGCTCTTGCTGGCTTTCAGTCACTTCCTCCTCAACCCACAAGGAAACCAGGCCCAAGGAAACTGGGCCCTTCTGATGCTGATTCCCAGGTGGGTGAGTTTGTGTACATTCTAGGACCTCCTGGGTCTCTCCAGAGAACTCTCCTATGAGACTGGGAGTTTCTCCTACTGCCACAACACCCACAAGTTTTTACAGCAAGAGTTTTTGAGGCTTTATTTCCCTGTGCTGGAACCCTGGGTTGCATGGGCTATCTCACTCCCCAGTTGTTCCTCCCGGTTTATCCACTCGCAAATGTGGGACCACCTGGTCCATCAGCTACCACCTTGCCTGCCTGGTCCTCCAGCCACTGCCTTTCAAGTGGTCTCTCCACCCTGGCTGCCCATGTCTGTCCCTCCTACCAGTCTGAATGAAAGTTTCTTCTTTAACTCCTTGGTTATCTGACTTCCATACAGTTCAATTTTCTGGCAGTTATGGTTATTTTTTGTTTTTAAATTTGTTTTGTCCTTCTTTTGGTTGTGCGAGGAGACAAACTGTATTGACCTATGCTTCCATCTTGGCCAAGTATCACACTGTTTTGGTTACTGTGGGCTTGCAGTAAGTTTAGGCATTGGGAGTATGAATCCTCCGATTTTGTTCTTTTACAAGATTATTTTGGCCCCAGGACCCCTTGCAATTCCAAGTGAATCTATTGGCTTTTCCTTTTCTGAAACAAACAAAAAAAGCCACTGGAATTTTGGTAAGGCTTGCATTTAATCTGCAGATCACTTTAAGTAGTACTGACATCTTAATATTAAAGTTTTCCAATATAAGAATATGAGATGTCTTCCCATTATTTATTTAGGTCTCTTCTTCAAGTTCTTTCAGCAATGTTTTGTAGTTTGCAGGGTAGAAGTCCCTTGTTTCCTTAATTAAATTTATTCCTACGGATAGTATCAATACAATTATCAGACACTATGATCTCCTGGCTTTGCTTCATAACTCTTGCAAAGTTAATATTTTAATATAGTACTGAATCTATAGTATAGTTTGGATCACCAGAGGCATCCAAACAATAATATTCCTCTCACACTGACATTTATTAACCACACTAGTTCAAACCATTTTTTTCACAGATAACTTTTAAGTAACTCTTTTGTAAACAAATAAATTCAGCTATAAGATTCCTACATATAGAATTCAACATATAGACTAATTTACATTCTCATTTGCAATTTACATTTGTATCATATGAAAGAAACTGATGGAATCACATATAGCAATTTAAAAGAATGCTGTATGTATCATTTCTTCTAAATTATTAGGCTAAAGTGGTTTCTAATTTTGTCTACAGTAAGTGAATTAAGAAATATTTTCAATTCAGACTCTAAAAAAAAAAAAACTCCAACATTTCTCACCCTGGCTGGTGTGGCTCAGTGGATTGAGAGCTGGCCAGCAAACTAAAGGGAAGTCAGTTTGATTCCCAGTCAGGGCACATGCCTGGTTGCAGGCCAGGTCCCCAGTAGGGGGTGTGGGAGAGGCAACCACACACTGATGTTTTTCTCCCTTCCCTCTTTCTTCCTCCTTTTCCCTCTGTCTGAAAATAAATAAATAAATCTTAAAAATAAATTATTAAAAATAATTTTTCTGAATTCTTGTCAACTTCAAGTCCAATGAGATGAAAAGCTTCACATTTCTTCAGAAATGAACAGATTTTTTTCCTCTTAAAATCACGCTCGTTTACATCAAGAAGAGAGTTTCATTAAGGTTCAAACAACCTTAATGACCATAAAATAAACTTACACCTGTCATATGATGATTAACATAAATACATGACTTTCCATTTTAGTTTTGCTATTTCTCTGCTCTATCGATTCAAATTCTGTAAGTATCTCTTATATCTATCACTATCTGCACCATAGTTCAAGACCTAATTACCTCTTTTCTGGACATAATGATCTTATAACTGATTTTTCTATACTCTGTCTCTATCAACTCTGATTCACCCTGAACACTGTTTCCATATTTACCACAGCACAGCTCCGATCGAGTCACATCTTCTCCACCTTGTCTTCTACTCACAATCACAAGCTTCCTATGCTCTGTTCTGGCCACAGACCAGCTTTTTGTCTTGCTTCCCTTCTGACTATATATCCTTATATGCAGGAAAGCGTCCTGATGCAGTGCTATTTTCCATCTGTGAGCTTTGGCATAT
This sequence comes from Desmodus rotundus, assembly GCF_022682495.2. NCBI lineage: Eukaryota > Metazoa > Chordata > Mammalia > Chiroptera > Phyllostomidae > Desmodus > Desmodus rotundus. Next base: position 34,971,802 of record NC_071389.1, on the reverse strand, counting down.
GCTATTACTTAGCCTACCTTGCTTTTCTTCTCCCATATCCAAGTACCTGAAAAAGCTGCCCCCCACATCAAAGCTTACTAAAATACCAGTTCCTGCATGTAGCCTTCTTTAACTCCCACTCAGACACCAATGTGACCACTCCTTTCTTTGAAATGCCACAGCACACTCTTTGTATTCCTTACATAACATTATCCATGTCCAGACTTGGATTAAGAGCAGGACTCAAGCAAGACTGCTTATACTTCGGTCCTGGTTTTGCACCTAATTAGCCTGTGCCCTTCGGTAAGTTATTTGATTTCTCTGTGTCCCAGTTTCCTCCTATATAAAATGAAATAATAAAAGTAATTATTTCATATAATTATGAGTATTAAATATTTGTAAAGTGCTTAGAACAGCACCAAGAACATAATAAGTTCTGTTTGTTAAATAAAATTTGTATGCTTGCTTCCTCCACCCTGTTTATGAAATCATACGTCAACCTTAAAATCTGCAGCAAATAGTTCAATCCAGTACCTCTATTAGATAATGGCATTCAGGGTCTTCCTAAGAAATCAAAAATCAGTGACAATGACATACTGATAAAAGGCAGGAAAACAAATGCTGTAATAACAGTCTGTGCAAAATAGCTAACATATATGGAGCACCAACTGTGAGCCAGGCACTGCGCTAATGCTGTATGGGTCTTATCTTGAAAGAGCAATTTTAAGATATCAAGTGAAGTAGTACATAAGCCTTATCTTTTGTATTTCCCACTGATGGAGTCTAACCATCTATGAAGATCACAAGAGCCAATGACAGAATATAGTTTTAGGAATGACTGTGCTGAAGGAATGTGTGAGGGGTTATTACACCTAATTCATATCTGAACATGCCATGTCTTTCAATTTCCTCTCTGAGATCTCATGTTAAAAATGACAGTTTAGCCCTGGCTGGTGTGGCTCAGTGGACTGAGTGCCAGCCTGAGAACCAAGGGGTTGCCAGTTCGATTCCCAGTTAGGGCACATGTCTGGGTTACGGGCCAGGTCCCCAGTGGAGGGTGCGTGAGAGCTAACCACACATTGATGTTTCTCTTCCTCTCTTTTTCTCTTCTTTCCCCTCTGCCTAAAAATAAACAAACAAAATCTTTACAAAAATAGCAGCTGATTCAGCTTTTTGGTTTGAAGTAGAAAGGGCTTATAATAGATAAATTTAAGCAGGGCCTTGAGGAACAGTTATAAAACTTGCATATGATGTGTAAGGTTTATTAGCACAGGGCCTTGCTCAGGGAAGGTACTCAATAAATATTTGCTGAATATATGAATTAGTAAGCCATATAAGTAGGGATGATTTGGAGGGTTTGCCTTATACATGGAATTATACTGATAGTAAATGCTGTTAGCATTAATTAAAAAAAAAACTTGGCTCACTTAAAATTGCAGTGTCATGTAGATTAAGTATCTAGTAAAATAGGTTTTAATGGTTCAGTTCTGTAAACATTTATCAAGTGACAAGATCTTTAGGTAGGAAGATCCACTACAGAGGCATGGAAAATCTAAGAAAGCAAACCACTGCACCATGGATACAATGAAGAATGAAAGATAGACTCTCTGTCCCCAAGATGCTTAAAATTCAGAGCAGAGGGAATTCATACTGATCAGCTATACATGTTACATGAATAAAGAAAGATGGGCCCTGGCTGGTGTACCTCAGTGGACTGAGTGCTGGCCTGAGAACCAAGGGGTTGCCAGTTTGATTCCCAGTCAGGGCACATGCCTGGGATGTGGACCAGGCCCCCCACTGGGGGTGCGCAAGAGGCGGCCACACACTGAGGTTTCTCTCCCTCTCTTTCTCCCTCCCTTTCTCTCTCTCTAAAAATAAATAAATTAAATTAAATAAATAATAAAATAAATGAGACCATTAAAAAAAAGAAGAAAGATGGGAAAACATAGGAAAGAAAGGATGACATTTTCTGAGGGATGGAGAATTCTGGGGAAGTATCCTAAAGGGTATCATTTGGATTTACTCTGAAATCAGGTACAGAGGAAGAACACTGGCGAAAGAGAAAAGCATGACTGAAGAAACAAACAGAACTGAGAAAGGAATACTGAGCTGAATAATGAAGGAACAGGGGGGCAGAATATCCTTTTCCAGGAGATATTTAGAAAAAATATAAAAATTTATCTTTCAAGTTAGCTAGAGTAGACTTGTGTCCAGAAGCTAGCACCTACTTTCCAGTCCTATGTGTCTACATATTAACTACGAAACTTTGCTCATTCACTTAGCAAATACCTATTGAGAATGTCATGTGTACCAGGCATTTTAGTACTTCATTTATTTAGTAAATCCCTCCCTTCGTGAAACTTAGATTCTTGTGTGTGTAAGGAGAGGAAATGAAAACAATAAACAATACATGAAATGTTAGACACTGACAAGTACTAAACAGAAAAATAAAGCATGGAAGGGGGACTGGGAGCACTGGTGCCATTTGAAATAGGACAGTCAGGGGAGGACTTACTGGAAGGTGAGAGGAAAGCAATGGGATTGTCTAAGGAAAGGCCATGCAGAATTTAGAAGAGTGGGTGCAGTGGCCCTTGGGGGGTAGCATGACAGCATGCCTGGTAGTTTCAAGGAAGATTACGGACAGTGTGGAAGATTAAGGCTGGAGCTGAGTGACAGAAAAAGAAGAGGTAACACAAATTAGGTTAGAGAGGTAATGGGTTAAGGAGTACAAATGGTGTAGAGGACTTCAGCGTTTTATTCTGAGTGGGATAAAAGAACTTTGGAGGGTTTTTGAGCAGAGCAGTGATATGATTTGACTTAGTTTCAACAGGATCACTCAGGCTGCTGTGGTGAGAAGAGACTGAGGAGGGAGAGGGCACCAACAGGAAGACCATTAGAAAGCTACTGTACACATCCAAGGCAGGGATGATGTCAATTTAGACCAAGATAGGTCCAAGGACTAAGAGGTGGTTCGGTTCTAGATATATTTGGAAGGGAGAGCCAGCAGAATTTCCTGATAGATTAAACATGGGATATGAAAGAAAAGACAGATGACTCCAAAGTTTTGGGCCTGGGAACCAGAATAGCACTGCCATTAACTTAGGAAAGGTGGCAAGAAGAGCAGGCTTTGAGGGAAGATCAAGAGGTCAGAGGTGAACTTGCTAAGTTCGAGATGCCTATCAAATGGAGATGTCCAGCGGGCAGTCTGACACTCAAGTCTACAAAACAGGAGAGAGATTCAGGCTGGAGAAAGACACGTGGAAGACATCAGTAGAGAGAGAGTATTTAAGGATAATTCCAGTATTATCCAGAAAACTAGGTAGATCTTCAAGGAAATGGACAGAAACAAATAAAACTTAAAAGGACTAAGCCCTTGCAGATTCTTTGAATTTATATCTGTGGTTAAACACTGTCTTTTACATGTAAACACAAGAACGGCTATACTAACAGTCAACGGAGCGTCACCTCCCTCCTCTGCACTATTTTCCAGTGCACAGTTCACCCTCTCCTGTCATTCTTTTGAAAAGTGGGCTATCCGGTCCTCCTCCCTAAGAGAAAAGAAATGTATTCCTTGAAGGCCAGAAAATAAAGCACTACTCAGAATTTAGGGCCATCTGTTCTTGCTAGTGCTACAACGAACCTTTGAAATTATGCTTTTGTAACTTCACATTGCTCTGGAGAATATGTGTAGTTTTGAATTAAAATAAACCCAAACTCCTATTTTAGAATATTAGAGTGAAAAGAATCTTAAGAAGCCATTCAGCCTAAATTATGTAAGATGGGGAGTTATACAGATATAATCTCAGAGATTCTTACATTATATCATAGCTAACATAAACCTTTATCCCTGTCTCTCTGGTTTTGAGTAAAAGGTTATTAACAAACTTTTCTTCCTTTTTGTTAAGACTCTGACACTGGGTTAATTCTTTGGCTCTATTACCCCAGTGACCTGATAAAAGTTTGAATGTTTATTACATTATTAGAAAAAAATTGCTTTACTTTTAGTTATATTTAAAATGATTACTAAAGTGTACATATATAAATTTTGACATATGTACATACCCACAAAAACAGCTCTTGAAATCACTGTTGTATTCTATTGATCTATATGTATACACATATATTTGCACCAGAATAATACTGTCTTGATTAATCTACCCTTAAAATAAGCCTTAACATCAGGCAGTGTAAGTCCCTGAATTATGTTCTTTTTGAAAGTTGTCTTGGCCACTCTAGGTTCTTTGTATCTCTATATAAATTTTAGAATCAGTGTCTCGATTTCTTCTTTTAAAAAAAGTGTGCTGGTATTGAGATCATGTTGAAGCTATGGATCAATTTGGGAAGAATTAACATATTAACAATATTGAGTCTTTTGATCCACGAACATAATATATCTCTTCATTTATCTGGGTTCTCTTTAATTTTTCTTAGCAATGTTCTGTAGTTCTCAGTGCAAAGATATTTCAGATCCCCTGGCAAATCTATCCCTAAATATGTCATGTTTCTGATGCTACTGTTTGTTTTAAATTCCAATTTCTGATTATTTATTGTTAGTATACAGAAATATGATTGATTTTTACAATATGGCTTTGCAACTTTGCTAAATTTACTTATTAGATCTAGTAGTCATTTTGTAAATTTCTTAGGATTTCTTACATACATAATCATGTTACCTGTAAAAGATGATCTTAACTGCAGCTGGTGTAGCTCAGTGGATTGAGCGCAGGCCTGTGAACCCAAGAGTCACTGATTCGATTCCCAGTCTAGGGCACATGCCTGGGTTGTAGGCCAGTTCCCTGGTAGGGAGCGTGCAAGAGGCAACCACACATTGATGTTTCTCTTCCTCTATTTCTCCCTCCCTTCCCCTCTCTCTAAAATTAGATAAAATCTTTATTAAAAAATAAATAAAAGATGATCTTACTTCATTTTTAAAATCTGTATTCATCTTTTGTTTTCTTGCTTTATTACATTGTCTAAAAGGTCCACTGAAATGTTGAACAGAAATAAAACTAGACCTTCCTTCTTTGTTCCTAATCTAGAAGAGGAAGCAGTTAATCTGTCACCACAGAAATATTAATTGTAGGTTTTCTTGGTAGATGCTTATTAGGTTATGGAAGTTCTATTCTTAGATTGCCAAGATACACACACACCTTGAATGGAAGTAGGATTTCATCAAATGCTTTTTCTGCATCATATGGTTTTCTATCTAATCCTGCCAATGCAGAGAATTATAGATTGATTTTTTAATGTTAAAGCAACTTGGAATTATTTTTAAAATTTATTGGGGTGACATAAGTTAATAAAATTATATGGGTTTCAAGTGTAAAATTCTATACTACTTCAACTGTATACTGCATTGTGTTTACCACCCAAAGTCAAATCTCTTCTGTCACATACATTTCACCCCCATGGAATAAGCTCCACTTAGCCATGACGCACCTTACTATTTTGTGTATTGGTGAAATGAATTTACTAAACATTTGTTATGTATTTACACAACTAACTTCATGAGCAATACTGGTGTGTAGTTTTCATTTCTTGTAATTTTTTTTGTTTTTGTCACCAGAATGAGAGTCCCTCCTCAGCTATCTCCTGAGAGTGTTTCCATAGATCTGATGTTATTTCTTCCTTGATTTATTAAAGTCAACAGTGATACCATTTGAACCTGGTCTTTTCTTTGTGGGAAGGTTTCTAACAATAATAAATTCTTTCAATAAATACACGGCTATTCGTGTTATCTGCTTCTTCTTGACAGAAGTATGTAAGCTTAATGTTCAAGGAATTTGTCCATTTTGTCCAAGCTGAATATGTACTGGCATAAATGTGTCCATAATATACCATTATTGTCATTTTACTGAAGTAGGACTTGTGATGATATACCCTATCCCGCATCTTACAATGGTAATTTCTGCTTTTGCTATTTATCAAATCAGTCTGACTAGAAGTTTCTCAATTTTATTAAATTCAAAAACTAGTTTTTGGTTTCATTTTCCAAAATTTTTTTCTGTCTCCTATTTTATCAATTTCTGGTCTTATTATTTCCTTACTTCTGTTAACTTTGTTTCATTTGCTCTTAATTTTCTAATTTCCAAAGATAGAAGAGTAGGTCATTGATTTGAGATTACCTTCTTTCCCCTAATACAGAGGTTTCATGCTATCAATCTCTCTAATCACTGCCTTAGCTGTATCTCACAAGTTGTGATACTCCATGTACTTATTTTCAGTCAGCTCAAAATATTCTAATTTTCCTTCAGGTCTTTTCTTTGACCTATTGGTTATTGAGAAGTGTATTTTTTGCTTCCAAATACTGAGATTTTCTAGAGATCTTTCTGGTATTGATTTCTAATTTAAAGCTACTGTGGTCAGACTTCGGGCATAGACAGATACACTTTGCTCCCTCGCACAACCAAAAGAAGGACAACAACAAATTTAAAAACAAAGACAATCAGAACTGCCAGAAAACTGAACTGTATGAAAGTCTGACAACCAAGGAGTTGAAGAAGAAACATTCATCCAGATAGGTAGGAGGGATGGAGATGGGCAGACAGGGTGGAGAGGACATGTGGCAAGGTGGTGGACCGGGCAGGTGAGGTGGCAGCTGGTGGATCAGTCAAGTCCCATATTCGCATGCGGATAAGCAGACAGGAACAACTGGGGAGCAAGACAGACCATGCAACCCAGGGTTCCAGTGTAGGCAAGTAAAGCCTTAAAATCTCTCGCTGCAAAAACCTGTGGGGGTTTGGTGGTGGGAGAAACTCCCAACCTCACAGGAAAGACCCACAGGGTCCTAGAATGGATACAAGCCCACCCACCTGGGAATCAGCACCAGAAGGGCCCAATTTGCTTGTGGATGGGGGGGAAGTACCTGAAAGCAGGCGGAGAGTCAAGCAAGAGGCATTGTTCCCTCTCTGACACACAGTGCTACAATGCAGCAATGTGGGTTGCCTCATCCTGGAGAATACCTAAGGATCTGACCCTTACAATGTATAGGTGCTCCAAGACAAAGAACTATGGTCCAAATAAAAGAACAGATCAAAACTCCAGGAAAAGAACTAAGCAACAAGGAGATAGCCAACCTATCAGATGCAGAGTTCAAAACACTGGTAATCAGGATGCTCACAGAAATGATTGAGTACAAACACAAAATAGAGGAAGAAGGGAAAGTTATGCAAAGTGACATAAAGGAAACTATACAGGGAACCAACAAGGATGGAAGGAAACCGGAACTCAAATCAACAATTTGGAACAGAAGGAAGAAATAATCATTCAAGCAGAACAGAATGAAAAAACAAGAATTCAAAAAATGAGGAGAGGTTTAGGAACCTCTGGGACAGCTTTAAATATTCCAACATCTGAATCATAGGGGTGCCAGAAGGAGAAGAGGAAGAGCAAGAAATTGAAAACTTATTTGAGAAAATAATGAAGGAGAACTTACCCAATCTGGCAAAGGAAATAGACTTCCAAGAAGTCCAGGAAGCTCAGAGAGTTCCAAAGAAGTCCCAAGGAAGCACACACCAAGGCACATCATAATTACAAGAATAAAGTTAAGGAGAGAAACTTAAAAGCAGCAAGAGAAAAGGAGACAGTTACCTACAAAGGAGTTCCTATAAGACTAGCAGCTGATTTCTCAAAAGAAACTTGCAGGCAAGAAGGGGCTGGAAAGAAGTATTCCAAGTCATGAAAGGCAAGGACCTCCATCCAAGAATACTCTATCTGGCAAAGTTATCATTTAGAATGGAAGGGCAGATAAAGTGCTTCCCAGATAAGGTCAAGTTAAAGGAGTTCATCATCACCAAGCCCTTATTATATGAAATGTTAAAGGGACTGATGTAAGAAAAAGAAGCTCAAAACTATGAACAGTAAAATGATAACAAACTCACAACTATCAACAACGGAACCTAAAAATAACAACAACAAACTAAGCAAATAACTAGAACAGGAACAGCATCACAGAAATGGAGATCATATGGAGGGTTATCGTCAGGGAGGTGAAAAGGGGAGAATGGGGGCATAGGTACAGGATATAAGAAGCATAATTGGTAGGCACAAAATAGACAGGGGGAGGTTAAGAATACTGTAAGAAATGGATAAACCAAAGAACTTACATGTATGACCCAGGGACATGAATGAGCTAAGGGGGGGTGCAGTATTAAAGGGAGATAACGGGGAGAAAAAATGGGACAACTGTAATAGTATAATCAATAAAGTATATTAAAAAAATAAAGCTATTGTGGTCAGAGGCCATAGTTTGTATGATTTGAATTATTTAAAATTTATTGATATTCCTTTTACAACACAGTATATGGTCTATCTGGTAAATGTTCTCTGTGCACTGGAAAAAAATGTGCATTCTGCTGCTTTTGGGTGGTATGTTCTATAAAAATCAATCAAGTCCAATTTGTTGACAATGTTTTTCAAGTTTTCTATGTCCTTGATGATTTTCTATCTACTTCTACCAATTACTATAACAGGGTTACTGAAATCTCCAAATATACTTAAGGATTTGTCTATTTATCCTTGTATTCTATCAGTTCTTGCTTATGCATTTTGAAACTGTGATTATATGTATAAATTTTTATAATTGTTATACCCTTCTGATAAAGTGATCTTTAGTAATTATAAAATATTCTTTTTATCCCTGGTAATATTCTTTATTCTGAAATATACTTTGATATTACTCTATTCCACTCAAGTTTTCTTTTGATTAGTATTACTATGGTATATCTTTTTCCATACTTTTACATTTAAACTACTTACGTCCTCAGATTTCAAGTGGTTTTCTTATTCACATCATATAGTTGAAAATTGTTTGTTTATCCAATCTGATTTTCTCTGCCCTTTAATCAAAGATGTTTAAGTTATTTATACTTAATGTGATAATTATTAATATGTTGGATTTAAATCTAGCATACTGCTATTTATTTTTTTGGTTCCATCTCCTCTTTTTCTTTTTTAGTCTTTTTTATATTATTCCAGTTTATCTTCTTTATTGGCTTATCAGCCATACCTCTAATTGTTCTAATGGTTGCATTTGGACTTATGTTATATATCTTTATCATTCTACCTCTAAGAAATATTACAGCACCTTCCATGTCCTATAAGAACCCTACATCTGTATACTTCTGTTTCCCTTTACCTGGCCTTTGTGATATTGTGGCCATTTATTTGGTTTCTACATAAGTTACAAACTCCACAATACACTGTTATTCTTTTTTGTTTTAAAGAGATTTTATATTTACTACTTTTGTTGTGCTTCATTCCTTTGTGAAGATTCATATTTCCACTATTTGGGATTCTCCATGAAGGGCTTCCTTTAACATTTCTCATGGAATAGGTCTGCTAATAATACACTTTTTTAGCTATTATATTTCCGAAAAAGCATTTTGCCTTGATTTTTGAAAAATATTTTTACTCAGTATAAGATATAGATTGATAGTTTATATATTTTTTAATCCTCATCTGAGGACATGTCCACTGATCCTAGAGAGAGGGGAAGGGAAGGAGAAAGAAAGGGGAGAAACATCATGTGAGAGAGAAATACTGATCTGTTGCCTTAGTATGCACCCCAACTGGGGATCATATCTGCAACCTGAGTATGTGCACCAAATGGGAACTGAACCTGCAATCTTTTGGTTTGCAGGATGATGTCCAACCAACTAGCCACACCGGCCAGGGCTTTTGGCACTTTAAATATTCTACTGCACTGTCCTGCATCTTGAATTGTTTTGATGAGAAATTTGTTGTCATTCTTCTATCTGTTCCTCAGTATTTAATGTGGACTTTTTTTCTCTAGGTGTTTTTAGGTTTCTTCTTTTTAGCATTGGTGTTACACCATTTTATGATGATGATTATAATGTTCCTTGATGTAGTTTTCATCCTATTTCCTTCTATTGGAATTCACTGAGCTTCCTGAATCTATGGGTTTATATTTCCCATTCAATTTATAAAATTTTTCATAATTTATTCTTCAAATATTTTTCTGTCTGCTCACTTCTCTCCTCTCCTTTGGGGACCTCAGTTACAGAGTTAGGCCGTCTAACACTTTCCACAACTCAATTATAAGCTGTTCATTTCATTTTTTAGTTGTTTCTCTTTGTGTTTCATTTTGATACTTTCTATTACTGTTTTTAAGCTTACTAACTTTTTTCAGCAATGTCTAATTCAGTGTGTATTTCATCTCATTGTTACTACTTTGTTTGACTTGGGTCTTTTTTCCACGCTATGTTTCTTAAATATACATATATGCCTAGATCAGTGTCTGGTACATAATATACCATCAATAAATGTTAGTTAACACAATGATAAAAATCATCTCATTATAAGATGTGAATAGGGTTACCTAAACCAACAGAGACCTTCAATGGCCTTGAAGAATAAGATTAGATCATTTATTTACAATGACTCCATTTTTTTCATTTTCCATGCTGTCAGAAGTACTGTTTTTTTCTAGGTTTCTGAGCTTAAAGTCTTTCCTAGTGAGCCCCTCTTTCCACATTTTACATATAGCTGCCAAAACTCAGTTTTCTAAAATTATTTTCATTGTCACTTTTCTAATATAGAATCTGTGAAACCTCTTTACAAATTATCATATTAAAGTCTACATTCCTTGCCTGTTTTTGAAGGCCTTTGAAAACCCAGCAATCTCTCTGCACAGCTTCATTCCCAGTCTGCTTAGCCTCTTCTTCACTAGCCGGGTTATCTCCCACCATCCCAAGACACAATCATTCCTGCTGCTTTCCTGCCTTGGTTTAAGCTGGCATGCATTCTCCTTTTCACTTGTCGTTTTCCACCCTTCTCTTTCTAGTGCCTAAACATCATTCACTGTCCATTTCAAATCTTTCATGCATTTATGTTTAGATAGCATTTACATTTACAGGTACATTTACAAACATCTTCTACACGGAACATGGTGCTCTGGCTATTAGGGATTCATGACCAATTAGAAATGAAGAAACATTCTTAATAGCTCCATTAATCAGGGTTCTCCCCTCTCTGAACCTTTAGTAAACTTACAATAAGTCTCAGAACTTGTTTTTATACTGTTTTGTCTATGTTAGTTCTGTTTCATGTCTTCATTGAATATCTATTTCTTGTGCAACTACTCTGTATCAGGTAGTCTGCTAATGGTACAATGGTAAATGAGACAGGCACAGTCCCTCATGGAACTAAAAGTCTAGCAGAGGAAATAGACACTGAACGAGATCCTTACAAATGTAGTGAGTATGCACACAGGATGTGTGGAATTCTGGGGATGCTTATAACAGGGAGAGTTACCCTAGTAGGGACTTAAACAAAACCCTAGCTGAGAAAATGCCATTTAAGCTGACACCAGAAAAATGAGTGAGCACGAGGCAGATGAAGAGTAGGGCAAGTGTGCACTGATAAGGAAATAGCTTGCGCAAAGGCTATAAAGCAAAAAAGGAGCACAGTTTAGGAAATAATAAGAAAGACCATTGGTATAAATGAAAAAATGAATGAGAGGAAAAGTGGAGTATTGTGGTGATTAAATGAAATAACGTATAAGAAATTACCTTTTCAAATACAAAATGAAGAATTATTCAACTGTCCAAGACTGTGAGAGACACAATTATGTTGAGTTGAAACAAAAACTAAATTAGAAGGAAAGTCAGTTTGCTAAATTAGGTAAGAAAAATGTGATAATACATTGGTGAACTTGATTGAAAATGGAATGTAATAAATGATAAGAAATACAGTTACTACTTTTGAACAGAGATTTCTGAACTTGCACAACCATAAACCTGGGAGGCAGGACTCAGATAAAGACGGATAGTATAAATGGCAGCTGTTGTCATGAATGCCATCAGTCAGCACTGAAACAACTGTGGGGAGTCTCCCAGTTTTTACAGATACACAAAACAGACCCAATTCCCAACACAAAGCAGCACCTCGCAAACACCAAGGACAGTACTGGGTTAGCCAAAAAGTTTGGTTGGTTTTTTTCCGTAACATGGCTCTAGTAGCACTTAGCTGTCTTTAAGTTTATTCAAAACAATTCTGTTAGGTTGTATTGTAACGGCTGTCATTATTGGCATGCATTTAGAAAAAATTATCAAAATCAGTGAATTTTTGTGTAGCCATCTTAATATTGAAGATGGAAGAAAGTACACAACATTTTCAGCATTGTATGCTTTATTATTTCAAGAAAAGTAAAAATGCAACTGAAACCCTCCCAAAAAGATTTGTGCAGTGTATAGAGAAGGTGCTGTGACTGATCAAACATGTCAAAAGTAGTTTGCGAAGTTTGGTGCTGGAGATTTCTCACTGGACGATGCTCCACGGTCCAGTAGACCAGTTGAAGTTGATAGTGTTCAAATCAAGACATTCACTGAGAACAATCAACATTATACCACATGGCAGATAGGTGATACACTCAAATTATCCAAATCAATAAAATTATTGGTGAAAATGAAAATGTGTCTTTTATTTTACAGAAAAAACTGAACAGATTTCTTGGCCAACCCAATAATATATTTTATCCATTTGGAGATGACATCTGATCATCTTATTCCTGGACAGTGCACTCCAACAAGGCAGGCATAATGTCCTTACTAATTTTTTAAAATTTCATATCATAGAATATATTTAATTGATATGTGTGAAATAGATAATAAAACTTCAAATATGAGAACTATAACAAGTTTCCAAAGCACAATCTCTTTTAATACTACTTAGGGCACAAATTATATAAAAATAGTTCATTTTAAAGATCTGCTTCTACCTAGTCTAGTCTATTAATACTCTCTGATATTCCAAAGTAGAACAGCTAAAAACTGATAGTTACATCCCAGAAGAAGTTAAACATACACTCCAGTTACTATTTTAAGCCCTGAGTAAAGGCTTTCTTCACAGAGGCCATCCTCACACAATAATGTGGAGCCCTGAGCTTTAAGTCCAGTAAAACATCTGTGTGACTCTAAGCACGTACCAAGTACAGAATATTTATCGAATGTACAAATAAGTAAGTAAGTAGATGCCGAGTGAAAAAGGAAGGAGAGAAGGGAGAAAATTATTTCATGCCAAGAAGTAGTGAAAGAGGTGATCAGGAAGTTACCACCCTGCCTAATAAAACAACAAATTAAAAAAACAACAAAAAAATTTTTAACCATTATAATATCAAGGTAAGTTTTAAAATAAAATTTCTCTTTTAAACCACAATATTTTTAAGTACAGGAAGCTTTTATTATTTTTGTTTCATCACCATCTATCCCCCATATCATCTTCCACCTCCACACACTCCCCTTCCCAACCCCAAAATCCCACACTGTAGTCTGTGTCCATGACTTCTTTGTTTTTTTCCATTTTTGCTTGATCCCTCCACCCCCAACATTAGACAGTTTAAAAATGATTTGAAGAAAATTTTAAATGCAAGAAAGAATTCGCATGACAAATAGGTAAAGAACATAGTTTATCTAATTCTGTTAATACATGTGTAGTATGCATAATTTCATTTTAGTTACAAAATACAGCTTAATTTAAGATGCAATCATTTGCTTTTGGACCCTTACTTAAAAGTCATTTCAGGACTTAAGTGAGTTGTGCCTAAACATTAAGGATAGTCAAAAGTAACCTGTACTTACGATAAAAGGGAAAGATGAAAAGTTCACACCATGAATGCTATGAAGTTAATTTTATATCTTAATCAAAATGCAAACCTATCACTGACTATCACAGCATCCAAAGGTCAAAACCACAACTAATGACTAAATAAATCACAAATTTAACATCTTGCCTATTATGAAATTCCCCATTATTGATCTAGGCCATACAATATTAACAACTGATTTCACTGTCAATTAATTAAAAAATAAATTTATATGTAATCCTACATTTTTTATCTTCACTCATGTATTCAACTATGAAAACTATATTTTCATGTTAAATCTTACCTCATTATATCTGTTGCTGGGAATTTTGATGCTGGTTTTCCGAACTTCCATGTCAACCACCAAGCCTTGGACTACTGGTAATGTGTATTGGTAATTTCTGAAGTCCTGTGTAAAAGCAGATTGAAGTAGAATAAAGAAGTCATCCATGGCAGGATTTCATTTATAGTAATAAAATTAGTAAAAATGTAAAGAATGTCAAAAGTGAAAGATCCCATTTATCTAAATAACTAGGATAACGAAAGCCCCACTGTGTCTGTGTACTCCAGCTTTCTATTAGACTATACACTCTTACAAAGAAGGAGATTAAAAAGTTTCGTATACCTCATATATAATATTAAACAAATATGTGAATGCCTACCCTGCTTTGATAACACTTAACACTTTCAGCATTTATTTGTTAACTGTCTCCTCCCCCTAAGGTAAGCTCCAATAGGATAGGAACTCTCACTTGTTTTGTTCTTATATTCCAAATGCCTGGAACACCCAGGCACTGAATGAATATTGTAGGGTAAAACACACATATATACACCCGACATCTAGTGTGGCTGAAGCCAAATGAGCAAGAGTGGAAGGAGTCGAGGTCAAAGTCATAGCATAAAGCTAAACTTCATAGGGTCTTATAGGCCACCATAAAGACCATTACCTTTACTTTCTGGGGGGGCCAGGTTTGTGCTTGTACTGTATTGACACAAAGACGTGTGGCAGCTTACATTGAACAAAACGAGTAATTAAAACTTACTAATATAAAAAAATTAAAAATATTAAAAAACCAGGATCTGGTAATTCCATGCTACCCTAAAACTGGAATCAGAAGGGCCACCACATTCCGAGACTGGGGAGGGGCAGATTAATGCTGAGCACGTGTGTCTACTGTTATGAGGGGAGTTTGTGATGTTTGAGGGCTAGCTAGGAACACGCCCTGACTTCTTTACAAAGAATAGATGGTAAGGGAGCAAGGACAGAAGGAAGAAGATCAGATAAACATAATAAAAATAATCCAGGCAAGAGGTACCGATTATCTGGACCAAGATGTTAACAGTTCAAAAGGTTGTGAGAAATTTTCAGATTCTAAATATACTCTAGATATACTCTAGGATGCCAGACTTGAAATAAAAACAAGACAGAATGCTCTGTGCTTTATTTATATATTACCTGTAGCCCTCAATAATCCTTTAAGGTCACTTAGATAATAAGTGTATAATCAGGGGCTGGAATTCTGTACTAACTCACTCCAAAGCTCCTTACACTTTCCTAACACTATACACACACACACACATATGTGTGTGTGTGTGTGTTGTTCTTTTCCTTTAACACAAATCTTCACCTGCCTGAAACAGCAGGGAATGCATTGCTATCAACAAAATGATAAAATCCTTCTCTTCCTTCTCCCATACAAAGCCCGATAAGGAAAAAGAAAGCAAAAGTTCTCAACTTACGGCAAGAAGATTCATGATGGTATGCCCCGTCTCTCCAAACAATGGCTTCCGAAATCTGACACTGAATAGTGGGCACGGATAAACTAGGGAAATGAGAAATGATCAGACTAAGTAATGGCACCTTAAAATTTGGGTAAAAGAGATATGGTTGATATAGTTTTCCAAATATAATTATTAATGGCTCATTAGAGCATATGATATTTAGAGCTCAAAAAGTATTTAGCATGTTAGCATCACAGGCAAATCCTAAGCCTTCTATAAACTATACCAGTTGTTTGATGACCAGAATAAGCCTTTTGATGAAGTTGTTTCAAAAACGACCAAAAGTCTTAGGAAGCACTGTTCTTCAAAGTGCATTAACATGATCTAAGAAATAGATATCTTCTGATTCCTTTGTGCTCAGGAAGCCTAAAAGAATTCACTCAGACATCTCCTAACCGGCACCCTCCTTAGGGGTGCCAAATACCAGGTGATTCTATTAGCTGGTTCACTCCTTGAACTTTATGATTTGAACTGTCTGTTCAAGACAAGGAGTTATAGGCCCTAGCCAGGTAGCTCAGTTGGTTAGAGCATTATCCTGATACAACAAGGTTGCAGGTTCAATGCCTGGTCAAGGTACATACAAGAATCACAATGAATGCATAATTAAGTGGAACAACAAATTGATGTTTCTCTCTCTCTGTCTCTCTCTCAAATCAGTAAATTAAATTTTTAAAGATGAGAAATTATACATGTTGGTTCATCTGCACACAACCCTTTCCTTTACCTACTTCACTAGGCTGATTCACATGCTTCCTTCACAGTTCAGTCCAGAGGCCCTTGGTCCAAAAAATGTTTCTCATCTGATTCCTTCATTCTTGGTGAAGTTAGAGTCCATCTTGGAGCTCCCAAAGAACTCTATTAACTTTGAGTATGTGTTTTAATACAATATACAACTTTAAGATTTCTGTATGTCTTCTTTACAAAAGATTCTAAGAGCCTATAACCATGTCTTGGCTATTTCTGAATTCCCAGAATTCATGACACATGGTAGGCCTTTATTAAATTCTTGTTCAATTAATGAATAAATAAGTGAAATTATAAAGCTGACTTGCTGAGAACATACAGTATTTCGTTTTATGGTTTATAAAATAATTTTTCATCTCATTTGATTCTCTTAAAAACCCTATATAATATAAAAGGCAAGCATTACCATCTCCAGTTGCAAAAGAAACTTGACAATCAGACAACTTGAGTGATTTGGCCAAAGTTACATAGCTAATAAGTGGCAAAATTAAGAACCTATTCAAGTGGTCTGATGTCTGGACCAGCACACTTTCAATTATGTGAAGATACAAAGTTTAAAATAAAGCTTGCATTTAGTCCTTGACATCTTAGAAAAAAATCACAACTTAGCTGCTACAGCCATGGGCCAGGGAGCTCTTCTGTTGCTTATCTTATCAACTGATAGAGTGATCTCTATACCACTAGTTTCCAATATCTGTTAGGTTACATAAAATATAATTTGCTGGTACTATTTTCCAACCAAGTAACAAAAAAATGCACTTACCATATATAGATACTATAAAAAATAAAGTTATTTGTTAAGTTCAAATTCATTTTTTCTCAAGATGAAGCCAATAAGATTACAAGGTAATAAACAAGCACTAACTTTCTCATTTGATATTTTCAGTCCCTCCCATTCTAGGCAAAATAAGTAGAGACAATGGCTAAGTTTAGCGTAGCTATTTCAAAATTCTCCTGAATTGTATCACTCGGGGGGCGGGCTCTGAATATTTCAAGACTGTGTAGTCAGCATGTCTTGCTCATGTGTTTTAGAAGAAGGTATTTTCCTACTTACGTCGATATTCAGCTCCAAGTCTCAGCATTAGTCGGATGGGAAACACTTTAGCCCAAGGAGTTTCCCATTTCTGTATGAGAATCCCAAACAAGTAAGGTGGGGCTGGGAGCACAAGGTCTTGCAGTGACTGGTAAGTAGATGTCACATACAGGAATCCACCATGTTCTTTACTGCCAAGGAAACTTTGACTGAAGAATGAGTGTCCCAAGTTGCCCACAACATTCCCTAAAACCAAAAAGGTAATTGATTACTTTCTACCAATAAATCAATCATATTTTTAGCAATCATTATTAGTCTATACTAGGCCAGTCACTACCAAACACTAATTCCTAACTTTCCACCATGAAACACCCATGTTTAAAAAGTTTTTAAAGAATTAAATGGCATTTATTAAATGAAACTTTCCCCCCGATTTTATCAGGGCTTCTGGTGAGCGTGATATAACTTGTATTATCACACTGTTGAAATCTAGCTAAAAGCCAAAAATATTGATGCCTCCCTTAGGCAGATGGCACAACTTTACTGTATGGATCAAGACAGAAATTATTGCCTCAAAAGTCACAAAAAATGTAATCATGCTCTCTGAGCTTATAATCTCATTGGATTAATAAAGGCAACTCATGAACGTAATGAATTAAGACAATAAAGTACAATTATGTATGAGACATTGAGGGGAAAAGAAAACTTACAGAGAAGGTAGTACCACAGATAGGATGCACAAACATGAAATGTAAACGACTTCATATTTAAATAAGCCTTAAATTGTTTTTAAGTTGTAGATAAGTTGTTTTTTTTCCTTTTAATCGCAAATGCTCTTTATTAAGCACTAACTTCAGTTTTTAATGAAACAGTAACAAATGAGCCCTTCATTAATGAGGTATTTTCCTCAGTTTAGAATTACAAAACAACTTTCTGATAAGAGCTGTTCAACAATGTAAGAGCAGGTACAGCATTAAACATGTGCAAGCTTCCTTTGATACCTCTGAAAGTAGTACCAAATACAAAAATCCCCGTCAAAGAAGTTAATGCTCACTTTCCTTGAAAACTAGAATCTATTCACAGAACGGTTCAGAATCCTTGAGTGAAGGTAAGAAGCTGTATTGATAGCAGGGCCCACAATGAAAAGAACACCTCCTCACAAAACTCAGAAAAGCTTTGTGGGTGAAAGCCATGTTCACCTGGACATCATCATCATTCAGGGGTAGGAAGTACTCTTGCCCCAGGGTTAACCAAATCTGGCTGCACATTTCAGCTATTGGGCCAGACATGGTCCAGGTCACAGGTTTCCATGGGGTATCTGCATGCTAGACCTGTGTCCTTGGGAAAACTGGGAGCACCCTGCAGAAACTCTAAAGAAACTTTCTCTTATAGTTTGAATCTTGGCTCTGAATTCTTCCTTAGCTAGAACTCAAGTACTGAGTTGCTGAACCAAGGTCTGGTCTGACCCCACTGGTCTAACATCTGGTGCCATTTCTCCACCAACAAAGGTATTGAGTAGATAAAGTACGCTTAAGTCTGTGTCATTGACTATGATTAAAAATCCTGTGTGGCAGACAAAATTCTGTCTGCCTCCTGGTGCACATGTCTTGTTTAACTCCCTGCCCTTGAGTGGGGAGCGCCTGTGAATATTGGGTTACTAATCAACTGATTTTTGAGTTAATCAACAGGGAGATTATCAGGGTGTGCCTGACATAAGACCTCTAAATCTAGGTACAGAGGTCAGAGATTCAAAGCAAAGAGACAAAATCCTGCTGACCTGGAAGAAAGCAAACCTCCATATTGTAAAACCACCTATGAGCCATAAGATGAGGAACTGCAGGCAGTCTTTAGGAGACAACAGCTATTAAGAAAATGGGCATTTCCCTGACCGGTGTGGCTCAGTTGATTGGGTGTCCTCCCACAAAGCAAAAGGTCACCGGTTCAATTCCAGTAAAGGCACATGCCTAGGTTGCAGGTTTGGTCTCCAGTCAGAGTGTGTACAAGAGACAACATAATCAATGTTTTTCTCTCACATTGATGTTTCTCTTCCTTTCTCCCTCCCTTCCCCTTTCTCTAAAAAGAAATAAAAATAAATTTAAAACAGGGATCTCCAAGAAAGTGAACTTGCCAACAACCAGATGACCCTGAGCTCCAAATGAGAACCCCAGCATGGCTGACATTTGAGGTACCCTGAGCAGAAGATTCAGCACAGCTGTGCCTGAACTCCTAGCCCATGGAAACTGTGAAATAATACATTTTTGTTGTTTCAAGCCACTAAATTTGTGGCTTAAAAATACAGCAACAGAAAACTGATAACACAATTAGTAATGACAACTCTGTTAGAAATAGGTCATAGGTGAGTATATATGTTATAAAAAAGTGAAATTCCCAAGAAAATACTAATAGAAATATAGGTAGAAGACATAAACAGAGACATATGAAGTCTATCCAGAAAGTATCCAGCCATATAATATGAAAAATACACATTTATTGAAGAAGATACAAAGTATGAAGAAACACTGTATGGAGGACAATGACGCCTCAGTTCCCTTCAAAGTAGGCACCTTGGGACCTCACACAGTTCTCCCAGTCGCCATCAGCTGCTCGTCATATTTTCCTGAATCTCATCGATGAGCTGAAATCTCCTTCCTTTCAAAGGTGATTTTAATTTGGGGGAAAGGCAGAACTTAACGCCAAATGTGGGCTGTAAGGGGGCGGAGTCACCTGAGTGATTTGATGTTTCGCCAAAAAACTGCACGAGATGTGATACATGAGCAGGCACATTGTCATGATGAAGTTGCCAATTACCAGTTGCCATAGCTGTGGCCTTCTGAATCATCCAAACGGTTTCCGGGGAGGGATGTTCAAGCTTAGTGCAAAATTTGATGCAGATTCATTGCTCTACCTGCTCAGTCATTTTGAATGTGACAGCCACACAGCACACATGCTCACTCAATGGCGTCTACTGCCTCCACTGACCAGTACAGTGAATTCATCACTGTTCACACATGCACGTTCCAGTCCACTCTCCTGGCTGCCAGGTTACACTGATGTCACATAAACCATTGTTATATTAACAATGGCTGGACATTTTCCAGACAGGCCTCATATATGTCACAAAAGACAAAATATTCTGGTCAATAAATACATAAATATATGCCTAGCCTCATTAATAATTAGTGAAATGCAAATCAAAATGAGATACCCTTTTATACCCATCAGACTGGCAAAAATTAAAACTCTGATAACATCAAATGTTGGCAACTCATACACTGCAGATGAGGACAGGTAGATATAAACTGGTAAACCACTGACCACTCTGGGAAACAAATTAACATTATCTAATCAAGTTGAAGTTATCCACATCCTATAAATCAAAACTTTACTCCTAAGTATACCTATAAAAATTTATTTTTAAAATTTATTTTTAGTGGACTGAGACCTGGCCTGCAACCCAGGCATGTGCCCCAACTGGGAATTAAACCAGCGACCTTTGGGTTTGCAGGCCGGTGCTCAGTCCACTAAGCCACACCAGTCAGGGCTACATATAAAAAAATTCTAAAGAGCATGTCTAAGTAACAGTAAACTGGTAAGAACAGCAAACTGTTCATCAGAAGGAAAATTAGTAATTTCTAGTACTCTTATGTAATGAATATAAAACAGTAGTCTGAAAATGAATAAACTGGAACCACAAGAGCAATGAATGAAGGTCAAAAACATACAGTGGAGTAAAAAAGCAAACCACAGAAAATAGACACAGTGTGATACCAATTGTAAAAAGTTTAAAAACATGCAAAACATGTTATAATCCTTAATGATGTGAGCATTTGGGATAAAATTATGACAGAAGCAAGAAAAGCATAACACAAGTTTGACAAGAGTGGTTACCTAGAGATAGGGGATGGGAAGTTTGGAAGGAAGAGGTAATCAGGACAGTAAAGAAAGATTGGTAATTTTTTATCCCATGTTTGGTATGTTGTTTACAGGTGGTTATTGTGTTATTATGCTTCATAACTTGCAATAAATACTAAAAATATGTTTATACACCAAAATTTTTTTTCAGATTTTATTTATTTTTAGAGAGAGGGGAAAGGAGGGAAAAGAGAGGGAGAGAAACATTGATGTGTGAGAGAGACATCAATCAGTTGCCTCTTGCCTGCCCCCAGTGGGGACCTGGCCTACAACCTAGGCATGTTCCCTGACTGGGAATCGAACTGCTGTCCTTTGGGTTCACAGACCAGCGCTCAATCCACAGAGCCACACCAGACAGGGATATGCCATATAATTTTTTTAAGATTATTGAAGGAGTTTAGAAGGAATTACTTTTTTATGCTTATTTGAGGACATGTTTATTGATTTTAGAAGGAGGGGTGGGAGGGAGAGAAACATCAGTGTGAGAGAGAAACATCGACCAGTTGCCTCCTGTACATGCCCAACCAGGGACTAAACCTGCAGCCTAGGAATGTGCCCTGACTAAGGATCAAACCCGCGACCTCTTGGTTTATGGAACAACACTCCAACCAACTGTGCCACACAGTCCAGGGCTAGAAGAGATTACTTCTCTGTGTGAGAATCATCAAAGGAGGATTCATACAGAAAGTGGTCTTTGAGTAATACTTAAAAAAACTAATAGGATTCGGATAGTTGCTGTGTTGGAAAGCAGCATGGTGGTCGGGGGTCATGATCATGAGTAACGAAGCAGGCAATCGGTGTACAATGGAAGTATGGGCAGACTAGCAGTGAGAAACGAGAATGAAAATGTAGGGTCAGATACTGAACGGTGGAGCACACAGTGTATGCTAAAGATGATATGGAGCCAATAAAGGTTTTTGATAAGAAAGGGACATAAGAGATTAACTCCAGAAAACATAGTCTGGTATATACAATTCTCACTTTGTTCAATTCTATATTCTGAATGTTTGTTTACAAAAAAAAACAAGTACAGAACATGGAGGAAGGAAGGAGAGGAAACAATATACAATCTGAAATCTCCCAGGGCACCACAATAATCAGAAAGCATTCTGAAACTCTAAAATGTCATTTCTCACAAAATATAATTTTCCCCTCCCTGTGGAAAGCATAAGCAACTATGTATGATAAATATATACATATGTATACTAAATAAGAAACATATATACACATATTATTATTGACTACATATAGTTTAGATTAAAAATTCAGAGGAAATTTATGAAGCAAGTTCATTCAAGGATTTTTAAGGCTTTTTGAATGATTTATGCCATAGGGACAAACCACTAAGCAAGTGATAGAGTTCTTAAGGCTTTCACACTTGGGGGCAACTTAAGATACAATTTGCCAATTCCACACCCTATGCTACACAGAGGAGGAAAATAATGAATTGTGGTCATTTTAGAACACTTAATATATGTTTCCACCTACAAAAAATCATAGTGAAATAATATATCAAGTCGTTACCTTCATGATCTAAAAACAGGATTCTTAATAAAATATGCGTATCACACAGATATTATGCATTCCTAGTTTTAAAAACTGCTGTACTATTATTAGATACATGGAGGTTACTGACATAACTAAAGAAAACTGGTCTGGGAGCTTTAGTCCTAATCACATCTAGGTCTGTGATTTAGACAAGCCATTAACATCTCCAGGTATCTTCATCTATAAAAATAAAAGAGTCGTAGCAGATAATCTAAGATACTTTTCTAGTCCTATTATTTCTATGTGCTGTGAAATGATTCCTTTTCAAGGAGAGATTCTCATAGCTCACTTGTTTATGCTTTTGAAATGTTATTTACTTAGCTATATACGTACCTGCTCTCATCCTATATTACAGAAAATATTTATGAAGGCTTAGATGTATTATAGGCCAACCTTAGACTATTACCATTATCTTACTATCGACAGTCCCATGTGATTTTTTTAATAGAATTATTGTATTTTAATATAATGGACTCTACTGAAATATAAGGATGCTTTTTAAAAATGAGTAACCATTTATACTAAACATATATTTTAATGACACATATAGTAATTCATGCCTTCCCCTGTTGGCATTTCTCAGATTTTCATTCACAGCTCTAGTCTCTTCACAGGGGCCTATCTTATTCACAACCATAGTTTCACATAAATGCTGGGTCTCTCAAGTATGTATTTTAGCCCAGATCTACCTCCTGAGGTCCACATCCATATATTCATCTTCCATTTACATACCACCATCTGTTGTCATCATTTCAAATTCAACACACTAAACAAGGACCTCAGCTGCCAACTCTACTCTTCAACTTACTATCTCAGTGAAAAAGAACATCATCCACCCAGGTGCCCAAGCCAGAAATCTGAAGCCAACTTTGACTTGTTCCCTCTCACCCCTCACATGCAATTAGTTATCAAATCCTTCGAAATGAAGCATCACTGTCTTTCATATCTCTTCAACATTCTTTATTCCCACTGCCACTACTTACCTTAAAAACTGATAATTTCTTGCTGAATTCCTACAACAGTTTTTAAAAAAATCACTTGTAAGATAGTGAGTGTTGGTAAGAACGTGGAGAAAAGGGAACCTTTGTGCACTGTTGGTGGGAATGTAAATTGGTGCAGCCACTGTGGACAACAGAAAGTATGGAGGTTCCTCAAAAAGTAAAAATAGAACTACTACACAATTCTGCAATTTCTTTCTCAATTTTAATACTATGTCCGTATACTAGTATCCTTAGTGTTCTCTAACTTCTAATAGCTATGTATTCACTTTTATATTGTTATAGTAAAAAATATTTACAATTTATTTATTTTGAAACCATAATAAAGTTGTCCATGCCAATGGTTCTTGATACTTGAAAATTAAATGTAAAGCACACAATTGTGTAAATATTGTTAACTAAAGAAACAAGCAGTAAGTTATGGTCATGCTTTCCTCCACTGGGTACCAATATCATGAATCCCAAGCTACTCAAAGAAAAATATTCTTACATCAGTTCAAAGGATTCTCTTACAAATTTTGATTCTAGCCTTTGTAAAATAACAAACACACCAGGCAAAGTACTACAACTTATAATTTCCTCAAACCATGACAAGTTCTAACTTGTCACCAATATCAACATCCAATGCCAGGCTTCCAAATTTAACACTATTATTTTGCATCTGTGCCTGAAAGTTTTTGTCATCTTTTAAACCTAATAAAAAAATAAAATAAAGAACAAAAAAAAGTTTTTGTCATCTCTAAAGGGTGCATACTAAATCATAAAGCATTCCCACCTGCCAGGGCATCCCGATAGAGCTGCACAAAATGATTAAAGACATCCTTGGGCAAACACTTTTCATCTGGCAGACACTGGAGAAGAATGACTATCTCAGACTGACCCACTGCATGCATTCCCTTGGTCGTGAAACACCAGCACTTCCTGTTCACATCTACGGATAGAATAAAAATAAAACATAAAAGACAATCCTCTCAATTCTTACTCTTAAAAAATGCACAGAAATCCATGTTATAATACAGCAAAGAATAAAATAGATCATTCTGAGTCTGTATAATTCAACCTGTGAAATACACTGCATTGAGTGAAAGAACTATTGCAGAAAATAAAATATACCACTACCTCTGGTATATTAAGGGCTCTAGGCAAACCCTTAGGAAAAAAATTGGAAGGGAAGTAAAAGAAGTAATAGTGAAAGACATACACTGAAAACTTTTAAATCCTATTATTACAAGATGTAATTATCAAAAGAAACAACATTCCTTTAAAGATACAATAAATAAAACCAAATTATGTATCCTCGGCTATAATGATTAAAAAATGTATTTCCTCATCTTTATTTTAAAAAAACACTGCAACAAAGGAAATAATTACTTACATAAGACTAGAAACAACAACAACAAAAGCCAATATTACAGCTTTGATTTCAGGTTGTGATGGAAAAAATATTTTTTTATGTACACATTAATCTGTGACTGAAAGATTCTAGCAATTTTAATTATAGTCCTTTCTAGGAGAAAATTCAAGATAATTAACAACATGACTTTACTGAGCTTTGTGGTGTAAAAAGTGGTGAAAAGGATGGCTTTTCTGAACTACTTACTTCCACTTCTTCACTAAAAGGCTCTGTAGAGTCCTAGTAGCATAAGTCATATGTAAAAATATGTTAAAAATAATGTTCAATCCTTGACACTTTTGTCATTTGTACTCCAACACAATGGGGTCCCCCCAAAATTAAAAAAGCGTTCAAATAAATTATGAATACCACAATGTAAATCAAAACTAATAAAAGGTCCCTTCTTTTACTCTGGCAATTGTTACTTTATATACCTAAACAGGAAATGTCTAATTCAACTATATTAAGATGGTGTGCATTTCAGGAATTCAAGGTTAGCTATTTTCTAAGTATAGCTTATAAACTATATACGATAACTTAAAATTGAGTAAATTATTTTAAAATCTGATCCTAGAAGGAAAGATGGCAAGAATTAATAACTGGCCAAACATGCAAGGGTATGGTTAGCAAGTAAACTAGAAATATGCATTTCATTAATGCAGAACCTCTAAAAAGAGAAGTGTTTCTGGTTTCCAAGGTCAACTTAAAGAGAGCACACAGTGGGAACTAGAGGACTGCTCCCCAGTGCTTCCATCCTCTCTCCAAAACTGTGCCCATTAACAAAAATTCATCCAGGATAAATGTGTTCTCTATTTTCCAATACCACCTTAGGATCAAGATTTTAAGTTACTATCTTCTCTCTCATTCTGATGCACAAGAAGTCACCATGAATTGGTAAGTTTCTTCTGAATCTTAAGGTGTACTGAAGTTTTACTACATGTTAGCTAACTAACATTTTTCCCAAATAAGGTTTTGCACCATGGTTAAGATATCCGAGATTTAAATCTAGCATGTAAATTGTTTAACCCTCCTGGATAAGTTATCCACCACTGGTTATCCTGGTGGTTAGCTGTGACATAACATACCCATCTCAGGAAGAACTTAGATCAATTCATGTTTTCCTTGGCTTTCCTCCACAGAGAATTCACCTATCCCATCCCTAAGACTAAAAGCAAAAGCTTCTGTAGGTACCACAATTGTCCTCTTGGATATATAGTTATATACAAACCAACTTCTTCAGTACCAAGTTTTCAATAAGATGTGGCTCTATGTAAAAATTTTTGTGTTTAATAAATATGAAAGCTTTGTTTATTATTTGTGAGTCAGTAAAGTATCTCATTTTTATTTTAAAAACAAAATTTTAACTTACAATTTACAATTTTAACCATTGACAACAAATTTGCATTTAAAACAAATACAAGTGGGTCAGGGCCACCATCCTCCAACTGCTGCATCACTGAAATCTGTGATGGCTTCTCTTCCACAGCATAGTCTGTAAAGGGAGAAAACAACGTAAGAGACTGGCTAACAGGTTAAACACAGAAGGAAATCCAATGGGTGAACAGGCTGATTATTCACATGAAATAAATGAGCACTTGATTTATAGATACGGTGAACTTAGGTATGTACCTGCTGTCTCAGTATCGCGTTTATTAGTGTCCCCTTTCACTCTCAGTTTGGATGACAACATAGTTATCCTATGTAGAGACTTCTCCACAAAATTACGTGTGCCAAATCTAAAGACAACCCTTCTATTTAACAAAATTTCTCCAACAATCATAACAAGAATTTCACAAACTACATGTTCTAAGACCAACGTTTAAAATAATCCATGATATATAAGGAAATGATAAACTAGTTACTTCTGGAAAGGATGACTAGGGGTTGAGGTAGAGGGGAATCCTACTTTTTACTCTATATCCTTTTGTATAGTTTAAGACTTTTCTCCATAAAAAATTAAACTGTAGAAAATACACCCAAAAAATAAACTAAAAGTATCTTAAGTGACTGGGTTCATGAAAGAATTCCTCTATGGAAAGTTAAGAGTTCAGCAAATATATCACCAAAATCACCAGTATATCACGCATCAGACACTGAACATGAACAAGTTAACACTTGAGGCTCTAAACAGAACCCTTCCTATTTAATCCCTACGAGCACAGCATGACATCATATTCAGCCATCCCATTTTGAATTATGATGGTCCTCTCATCTTGAAGTCAAAATCATGGTAGTAACCATTGTACAATATAAAAGTATAGGAAAGGAATTGAAAACCTGAAAGTTGCATATTGTTTGATTGGTCTTATATAAAATGCATCATTAAGAGATGGCCAGGTAGAACAAATTAACACCATTTCCTACTGACCAAAAGAAACCAAAAAACTATTTTTTGGATGTATAGTAAGTGTTTGCCCTATCAATGAAAATATTAGAAAGAGAAATACTAAGTGAGTTAAAAAACTATATGAAGTTATTTCACTAGAATGCAAAATTGTGGTAAAGATATACCATAGTAATATGGTTTAAGCAAGTATATATTAGATAACTAGTTGCTGATTCTTGGTAGGAGAGGTTTTGACAATTTGAGTTAATGGATGTGACTTTTAATGAAAATGCAATCTTATTTAACAACAGAGTAGGCCAACATAGCTTCTTATTAATCTAAGATTTATTAAAACAACTAAAATTTGAAACTTAAGTAGTAATTTTACTAACAAAAGAATATTTATAGGGGTTCCTGTCTGGTAAAGGAGCAAAGGCATTATACAAGCAAAAGAATGTTTAACTTTACGTGAAAATTCACTGTAGAACTGACAGTACAACACACTCAGCTAACATTGCTGAGAGATGAGTTTGGCCCAACACCAGCGGGCCACAGAAGACACATACATAAATTAAAACTGAAGGAATTCAGGGTCTAAGTGAAAGAATCAGACCTATAAAATATCTAAATTACAATAAGAAAAGTGTTAATGTAATTACCAGTCTATATGAATTTTTATTAGAACAGAGATGAGGATGCAAAACATTACGATTGAGGTAACCTATGTAAGGATTCAGAGAAGAGTTTTCCACTAATCTGGATTTTGAAAGGTTGAGGAATTCTTCAAGGAGTCTAAGGTATAAAACAGTATATAGTCAAAGAAAGGAAAATATTAATTACATGTCTTCTTCATATAAGACACTTTTCTTGCTAAGAACTTTCAGGTATAAAATCTGATTTAATATTCACAACTCTTAAATTAAGTAGATGTAGTAACCCAATATTTTTTTTAAGACTAGGAAAAAGATTCAGAGAGGATAAATGATTTGTCCACTGGACCACACAGCTAGAATGGAACAGTACTGAGATTAAAGCTCAGGTCTGTCCAGATCTGAAGTTCATTCTCTTCCCACTCTCCCACTGCACAAAAAAAAGGCATGAAAGTATCAAAAGTGAGTATTCAGCCCTGGTTGGGTAGCTCAGATGGTAAGAGTGTCATCTCTACAGGCCAAAGATGTGGGTTTGATCTTTGGTCAGGGAGCACACAAAAAATCAAATAATGAATGAATAAATAAGTGGAACAACAAATTGATGTCTCTCTCTCCCGCCCCCTTCCTTTCTCCCTCTCTCAAATCAATAAATAAAGTTAAAAAAAATATTTTAAAGAGGTGAATATTCAAAAAACAGTAAGTAAACTGTAGTACGCACGTAAAGTGCTGAGGTATTGGCTGGAAATAAAGTTAGTTAAGTTGAGATAAGGTTGTGAGGGACATTTAATGGTAAGGTAAGTAATTTATACTGAAGGTATTGAAAATCCATTGACTGTTTCTAAGCAAAAGTAATACATGATTATATCTATGTTTAAAAAGATAACTGGCAACAATGTGGAAGATAAAATAAAGGAGAGAAAGACTGAAGGCAAGAAGTCCAGGTAATAGGCAAGGAAATAACTAACCAAGGAGATTATAAATAAAACTCCTTTTGAAAATATACTACTTGGATACTGACCTAGATACATCAACAAGAAACTTTCAAAAATGATAAGCATTCTTTAAATTGGATAATTTTACTTCTTGTCAAGACTCACTGGAAATATATTTTACCAGTAAAATGGCTATTTAAATTTAGTACCACCCACTGCTTTTATGTACATTTCTAAATGAATGTTATACTTCAAAACAAAAAGTTAAATTAATGTATTGACTATATCAGGTGGGCCAATCCTAAAATCACAAGAAACTCTTCAGAGTATTGTGTCCTTTAAAATATTTTTTAAAATTGCCAATGAACTACATTTGTATTGCAATTAAAAATATTATATACTTCCAGGACTTCTGGCCAAGATAGAAGCATAGGTAGATATGCTTTGCTTCCTTGCATAACCAAAAGCAGGACAATAACCAATTTAAAAACAAAAAAACAACCAGAAATGCCAGAAAATCAAACTTAAGGAAGTCCGACAACCAAGGAGTTAAAGAAGAAACATTCATCCGGACTAGTCCACCGAGACAAAGAAACATGGCCCAAATGAAAGAACAGATCAAAACTCCAGAAAAAGAACTTAGTGACAAGGAGATAGCCAACCTATCTGATGCAGAGTTCAAAACACTGGTAATCAGGATTCTCACAGAAACGATTGAGCAAGGATGCAAAATAAAGGAAGAAGTGAAAGCTATACAAAGTGAAATAAAGAAAAATATACAGGGAACCAACAGTGAAGGGAAGGAAACCGGGACTCAGATCAACAATTTGGAACAAAAGGAAGAAATAAAAACTCAACCGAAACAGAATGAAGGGACAAGAATTCAAAAAAATGAGGAGAGGCTTAGGAACCTCTGGGACAACTTTAAATGTTCCAACATCTGAATCATAAGGGTGCCAGAAGGAGAAAAACAAGAGCAAGAAATTGAAAACTTATTTGAAAAAATTAACGAAGGAGAACTTCCCCATTCTGGCAAAGGAAATAGACATGCAAGTCTGGGAAGCTCAGAGAGTCCCAAAGAAGTTGGGCCTAAGAAAGCACACATAAAGGCACATCACAATTAAGTTACCCAAGATTAAAGGTAAGGAGAAAATCTTAAAATCAGCAAGAGAAAAGGAGATAGTTACCTACAAATGAATCCCCATAAGACTGTTACCTGATTTCTCACAAGAAACTTTTCAAGCAAGAAGGGACTGGCAAGAATATTCAAAATGATGAAAAGCAGGGACCTACAACCTAGATGACTCTATCCAGCAAAGCTATCACTTAGAACAGAAGGGCAGATAAAGTGCTTCCCAGACAAGGTAAAGATAAAGTAGTTTATCATCACTGAGCCATAATTACATGAAATGTTAAAGGGACTTATTTAAGAAAAAGAAGATCAAAACTATGAACAATAAAATGACAACAAAGTCACAACTATCAACAACTGAACCTAAAAAAGAAAAAGCCAAAAACAAACTAGGCAAACAACTAGAACAGGAACAGAATCACAGAAATGGAGATCAGATGGAGGGTTATCAGTGGGGAGGTGAGGAGAGGGGGAAGAATGGTGGCAAAGGTACAGGTAATAAGAAGCATAAATTGTAGGTACAAAGTAGACAGGAGGAGGTTAAAAATAGTATTGGAAATGCAGAAGCCAAAGAACTTATATGTATGACCCACGGACATGAACTAAAGGGGGGTAATTCTGGAGGGAGGGGGATAAAGGGGAGAAAAAAAATGGGACAACTGTAATAGCATAAGCAATAAAATATATTTAATAAAGTACTATATCATTCCAATGAATGAAATAACATTATATATAAAAGCACAAATATCTGCTCTTAAACAGCCAGCCAGTAACAGCAACAATTATTTTCATGGTACTGAGTAGTTGTTTTTTTGTTAGAGAAGAGAAGGGTAGTTATCATTCAAACTCTATGTCATTCCCTTAATTAGAAGGGAATATTTGGCATACATAACTATCTTGTTTAAATATGTAAGTCCACAAACCTCCTTTTACGCCAGTGGAGATGAGAATGGGAGGAAGGCCATCTTCGGGAATAAGGTTCATTGCACTCCCAACAGGACTTCCAACCTGAGTTATGCTCCCAGAAAACAGAGAAATATCCGTCTAGGAAAAGCAAATGAGCAAAGTGAGAGTTACAGAGAGGTTCGAGACTTTGGCAGAATATAGTCAAGAATATAAATGGGAATTTAAGTGAAAATTTAGAAGTCATACTTTTTTATACTCATTAACCTGGGGTTTCCTAAAGGACTGGGTTTATATACTATGAAAATGTTTCCAGTTGTAGCTTCTCCCTTTGGCATCACCAAATCATAGTAATGAGAGAAGAGGCACTACAGCCTTGAAGAAGTAAAGCTTCCTTTACCCACGTTTCTTTTGCTATACAAGAAATAATATTTAAAGATTATAGTAAGAACAAAAACAAAATTTCAATATTATCTCATAATTTCTGAACTTTTAATGTATTTGGGTGTATTTAAAGACTCGTTTATATTGCTTTTTCAAATCAGCTTTGAGAATGGTGGTATGGTTGTACAACAATGTAAGAGTAACTTAATTCCATATATTGTGCACTTAAAAATGGTTAGGATGGTAAATTTTATGTTACATATATGTTAATACAACAAAAAAAGAAAAAAAATACCTTTGATAAAATACAGAGATTAAAATAGGTCAACCTGCCCTAGCTGGTGTGGCTCAGTGGACTGAGTACTGGCCTGAGAACCAAAGGGTCTCCGTTTTTCGATTCCCAGTCAGGGCACATTCCTGGGTTGCAGGCCAGGTCCCCAGTAGGGGACGTGCAAGAGGCAACCACACATTGATGTTTCTCTCCTTTTCTTTCTCCCTCCCTTCCCCTCTCTCTAAAAATAAGTAAATAAAATCTTTAAAAAATAAAATAAAATAGGTCATCCTTTCATTTACTATGAAATAATACTCCAAGTTCATTTTTATTTGCATTAATATGATCATGTCAGGTACACTTAATAAAGCATAATGTTCCAAACACATTTTGTGTGGGGTTAAATCCACTGAATTAACAACTTAATAGACTACACTCCAAGACCTATTACAATGATGCTCTCCTCTCCATATTCTCCATCACTTAAAGAGAGGAAAATGAAGCTTTAAAAAAGACTTTAAAGAAGCATTTTAGAACTTTTTAAAACATATGTAAGAATGTTTATAGTCGCTTTTATTCAATTCATAATAGCCAAAGACTGAACATAATCCAAATGTCCATTAACAAGAAAATAGAAAAATTGTGATATATCCATATGATATAAAATACTGCTCAACAATAAAATATTGACTGAAGATGCATAGACTATGGACAAATTTCATAAATGTTAGTTTGAGTTTAAAGAGCTAACACACAACATATTATATACTGCATGTTTCTTTTTATATGAAATTCCAGAACAGGTCAAACGAATCCACAGTTATGTAAGTCAGGATAATAGTTACCTAGGGGAAAAGACATAAAAGAAATTTAATAGAAAGGGGTACTGACAGAAAAAGAGCATGTGGAAACCTTCTAGAGTGATAAAAATGTCTACATGTTCACCTGAGTGGTGGCTACATAGGGTTTGTATATTCATCAAGTTGTTTCCCAAAGATTAATTCTCATAAAGCACTTTACTAAATACATTTACATTTAAATAAACATTAAAACTACTTTTTAAAATGTCAGTATCTTGCCATACTTTTATCTATACTATAATTTAGTGAGTTTTTACTAAAATTTTACAATGTTCTTAATACACCATCATATGAGAGGAAATTTGGAAATTTTTACTGGTATACCATTATTAAATGATTTCAAGGCATAGTACAGGAAATAAAGTAACCTATTCTAACTTGCTATTTAATAATCATAAATCCGCCTTTTAATATAAGAAGTGACCATCTGACCTCTACTTAAATACCATCTGGAAAAGAAATTTATTTCATTTACTGAGAACCTATTAGCTACCAGGTACTCTACTAAGCCATAAAGATGAGAAAACTATATTCCAGTCTACCTAAAGGACTTTTTTCCCTCATTTCACCAGATAAATATTAAAATAGAGTGCTGAACAATATGAAAACACAGAAATAAAATAACTTGGTTTACTTTCTCTTAAACTAACCTAAACCTTGTTTCCCTATAATATTCATTCACTAGAGCTTCCTCATTCATTCCAAAAAAAAAAAGTTATGTTAGCAACAAGAATCAGATAAGAAAAAACAATAAAAGGTACCCAAATTAGGAAGTAGAACTTACAATTTGCAGATGATGTGATTCTATATAGAGAAAGCAGTAAAGACTCCACAAAAAATCACGAGAAACAAACAAACAAAAAGCTATGTTTTCAGAGCCTATCATACAATTTAAAAGAGGTCAAAAAAATTTAATAGGAAAGAAAGTCATCACTGCATAAACATCATAGTTATAAGTGATTCGGGCAAGAATTGTCAAAGGACAGTGAAGTCATTTGTGGAAAGATTGCTGGGATGACAGAACACTCACAGTCTCAAGTATCACCCCTTACGTTACTTACTAACTGCAAAGAAGAGCTAATTTGCAGTAGAGAAAACACAGACACATCAAGTTAACCAATTATCAAATTGATACTTCTTTTTTTTACATTATTTTTTAATTATACATACTTTTTCCAATACTACTTATTCCTCCCATACCCTCTTCCACCTCCACCCACTCACCTCCCCACCTGCAAACATCACCCTGTGGTCCATGAGTTCATTCTCTTTTTTTTCCTTTTTGCTCGATTCCTCCATACCCCAAACTCCCCAGAGCTGTCAGCCTGCTTGCTATCTATGATTCTGCCTCTACATTGTTTTGTTTTCAAACTGATACTTCTTGATGTGTTCCACTAAGAAAATGACCATCACTTATGTAGTAATATTACTGACAAAAACTGTTTAATCTGAAATTAATCATGAGGAAAAAATCAGACAAACACAAATTAAGGACTTTATGCAAAACATGGCCTAGATATTCCTAAAATATTAACACAGTTGACTCTTGAGCAATGCAGAGGTTAGGGGCATCCACAACCTGTGTCACCAAAAATTCACATATAACTTTAGTCAGCCCTCCATACACTCAGATTCCCAACCATGGATTGAAATACTTGACCCTTGAACAGCATGGGTTTTGACTGCATTGGTCTACTTAAACACAGTAATATGAAAGACAACTTTTAAAAAGTGGTATAACTGTTGTGGATAAAGAAAACCAAAGAAACATGGGATCCTAATTTTTTTTAATATTTTTTTTATTAAAAATTTTTTTAGATCCCCGGCTGGTGTGGCTCCATGGATTGAGTGCTAGCCTGCAAACTGAAAGGTCACTGGTTTGATTCCCAGTCAGGGCACATGCCTGGGGTGCAGGCCAGGTCCCCAGTGAGGAGCATAAGAGAGGGAACTGAATGACGTCTCCCACACGACATTTCTCTCCCTCTCTTTCTCCCTCCCTTTCCCTCTTTCCACAAATAAATAAAATCTTTAAAAATTTTTTATGTATGTGTACATGTGTATAAATGACATTTATAAAGAACATTATTGGGACAATTGAGCAAATGTGCATATGGTCTATATATTAGATAACAGAATTGTATGTTAAATTTTTTTCTCATATGATAATTCTATTGTGCTTATGTAAGAAAATAGCTTGTTTTTAGGAGACACAAACTGAAGTATTAAGCAATGAAGTATAACCAATCCTCAAATGGTTCATCAAAAAAATGAGTGTGTGCCCTGGCTGGTGTGGTTCAGTGGACTGAGTGCCTGCCTGCGAACCAAAGGATCACCAGTTCAATTCCCAGTCTCGGGCACATGCCTGGGTTTCAGGCCAGGTCCCTAGTATGGGGCACACGAGAGGCAACCACACATTGATGTTTGTCTCCCTCTCTTTCTCCCTCCCTTCCCCTGTCTCTAAAAATAAATAAAATCTTTAAAAAATTCTTGTAACTTTTCTGTGAGTTTGAAATTTTTCCAAATAAACAACTGAAGGAAAAAGAAGGAAGCCTGACAAAGTTGCATGCAAGATACAAAGAAGAATGACATAGTTCTGGCTGTCACCCTCTGCAGCCTTAGAAACCACCCCCCCCCCCCCAAAAGACTTATATTTGAAGACAGACAGCACATGGTTTAATGTTCCTTCACCAAAAAGAAACATAGCTCTGTATGTCAATAAATCTAACCTTAATAACATGCAATTTCGGTTACAATAAAATCCACAAGTTATGTAAATTCCTGAAAGAAAATTACTGTACATAAGTACAATTAGTAACTAAGAATTCTATGAAAAATTCAGGAGTAAAAACTTTATCCAAACCTTGATCCTCTTGTTTTATTTCTTTAAAAAAGATGGACACATACTTAGGTGGAATTAATGGCCTTGACCACCAAATTCTAGGAGGCAATTGGCAATAGAAAAGGTCCCACTGTATAAAAGGATCCTATTTGTATAATTTCTCATTCTGGCCCTAGGTGACTCTGTTCTCCCACTGACTCCAGAAAAAGTAGCTGGTATTTGTCCCCTTCAGAAAATTAGGTCCCAAGGAAAGAAAATCCCAGTAGCCCCCAAGTTGTGATCAGTATATCCTACAGAGACATCATAGAGGTGACAAAGCAGTATGAGCTAGTTTCCTTAGGTAAATAATAAGTCTTATATCCATTAAGTCAGTGATTTTTCAACTGATTTTCAAGCTCTGAGATCCTTTTAAAAATCTTCCATGGAAACACAACTGGTATAAAAGAAAAAAGTGAAGAAGCTTGGATTGAAGAGAAAGGAGTAGAGGGATTCCTCAGCCACCTTCATATTGCTTGGCCCTTCCCACCATGGCACTCCCAAGGGGCTGCCACAGAACCTGACGAACACTGTTTGAAAACCAATGTATCAAGGGGCCGGGATTCCCTCTAGCACAACCTCTAGCTACAGCGGTCGTCTGAGCTCACCTTAGAGTAACCTTCATAAGAATCTTTCTCCTGAAAAACTTCCAAATACAGAACAAACAAGAACAACCAATTTTGCCACATATACTTTAGCCCTATACATACACACATGCATGCACAGCTATACATACACATGCACTAAACTGTATCCAAATCTATATAGGGTTCCACAAAAAGGACACTCAAGTTAGAAAAAAGCAAGTCAGGCCCTGGCTGGTGTGGCTCAGTGGACTGAGCACCAGCCTGAGAACCAAAGAGTTGCTGGTTGGATTCCCAATCAGGGCAAATGCCTGCACTGTAGGCCAGATCCCCAGTAGGGGGCGTGCAAGAGGCAACTACACATTGATGTTTCTCTCCCTCTCTCCCTCTTTTCCCATCTCTAAAAATAAATAAAATCTTCTAGAAAATAGCAAGACAGAGGCAGCACACGCTGAGTAAGTACTCACTTTTAGTTGCCATTTTGTTTTCTTACCTCTGCTGGTAAAGGACTGGTAGTTACTGGCTTGACTGGGTCATGTGACACAGCCAGGGTTCCTGCAGAGGAAGTTCCATTCATTGTTAATTTGGCTGCATCAGCAACTTCTCCATTGGGCAAGATCCCATCAGCAAACCAAACCCGCCTCTGCTCTCTGGGCTGAGCCACTTGAGGAGCCAGAAAAATAAAACAGGCATTAATGTGATATCAATAGTGTTTGTAACATCAAAGAAGAGAAGGTCACCAATTCCAGATGTACCAAAAAAAAAAAAAAAAAAAATCACTATTTAGTATCTTGTAACTAGAAATATCAGAACTGTAACTGTGTGTAAAAATGGTTATAAACCAATAAAATACACATTTAAATACACTTTACTTCTATAACTTAAATGTAAAGATTTAAAACACTTGGTTTAAAATATTAAGAATTCTTAAATACATCTATAATTATATCACATACTCTGTCCCAAATCACTAAAACAGAAACTAAAGGTGTTTTAAGTGCCTAGAAAATAAATTAATAGCAGGGAAATAATATTTAGCAGTAGATATCCACATCTCCTAAAAGTATGAGGTTCCACAGGAATTAAATGTCTGGAAAAGTGTGATGGTATTTTTAAAGGACAAAAGATGCACTGAAGAATGTTGAAGAATCATTCATTAATCAAGGAAGAGTTGGCACGGATACATAAGAATTGGGAAGCAAACTGACCAGCTCTGTGGCTAATATGTAACTGAGTAAGAAGACTGACCTGGCAGTGCAAAAGTAGTTGATGCTTTAGTAAAAGGACAGGGGAAAGGTAGAGCACTGAGTCTGATGAAATAATCTCTTTAAATCCAATTTTGGATATCAATTCAAGTAGCCAAAACAAGAGAGATTAGGGAAGAACAACAAAAATGACAAATGAAGAGAATACAGATGTTAAGAAAGAAAGCCTAAACTCGTAAAAACAAAAAGAGTATCACTAAGGAATGATCTGAAGAGGGGAAACGGGGAAGATTATGATCATGTCAATAGAAGACTTTGATCTTCAAAAGGGAGGAGACTCTTTGGGAAGGAAATATTAACTAGACAAAAAGATAGAAAATTAATGAAAGAAGATTGATTTTAATTATCAAGGGAAACTTCCTAACAAGATCATTTTAAGGAAATATATAATTGTTACTTTTACTACTGATAATCTCCTGAACTTACAAAGTGCCTTTCATCTGACAATATCATATTCATAAAGATAAAATTAAAATGAGTTGAACCTATAATTTTCTACCTATCATGCGATACAATCAGAATTAAAGTTCTGGATTTTACAAAGGTCTATGTACCTAATACAGTATTTCCATATTTTTACTTGGATAGATTAAAAATTAAAAGAGAAAATGGCTATGTATATGCCAAAAAGCAATGGGCTAGTCAGAAGGAAGAACTCTCAGTTTTACTACTTACTGAACTCGTACAAAGAACATTAAAGTAGACATGAGGTTAGGATTTTTCAGGCAGACTTCAAAATCTGCATTTCTTTTCAAGTATAAGCAGTGTAATTACTCCATTATTAAATTGGAGAGAATACTGGCATATTTTTAGAGGTGCCTACAAAATATCAGGCAACACAATATTATTCTTTACTTGCCCAAAAATATCTCAACACATTTCTCACCTTGTTCTTCCACTTTAATAACCATCCAAAGGGATTTATCTGCAGTGTTTCAAAGACTTGTGCTGTAAAATCACATCAGCACCTTTTCAGAGGAACTTGGTGAGGAAAAAGAGAGAGAATAGCACATGATCCCCTACCTTCTGCTCCAGGGTGCTTTAAAACTCCCACAGGTACCATCACAGTGGGAGGTGGAGAGCTCAGGGCTCCTGAGGCCTGAGCCTGCTGCAAGGGAGGGATAGTAGAACAGTATTCAGCAGGATTGTTAGGGTTAGGGCTCTGGCTTGAGGCACTCATCATGTTCTCCCAGGCTTGAGCTAAAGCAAATACAGACACAATCAATGTGAATGGATTGCAAAATATGGACATCAAGACCTCCACAATAATGGATAAACAATGTAGCTCCTCCTCATTAACACTCAGAGTATGTCTCTCTTCCAGTTAGGGAAGGTATCAAGGAGATAAGTAATTTTATTCAATAAAAGAGACCATTAAGTAAACTATTTGGAAGCAACAAATAAGAATTACATGATACTTCTGATACAGACTGATAGGTCAGTCTGAGGTTAATGACTAGGCCCCTGGCTTTTTAAAAAGAGAGACCATACATTCCTTTATTAAGGATTTGGAACTGGAATAATAGCATTTAGACATTTGGGGTTGGGGTAGGTAGGTTTAATATTCAATATATTTTATAAAGTTCTATTAAAAAATCAAAATCAGGGACTAAAATAGCATGACTCCATTGTGTATTTTTGTCATTTCTAGACTTTTAGGTTCTCCTCTTAGTTGAGGTAAAATCTCATTTGAAAAATTTTGAAGCCTAAAGCTCAGGCGAATGTATCTTAACATTTTTGTGAATTCTGCCTTCGTGAAATCATCACCCTGTGTACAAGCATCCAGCAAAACTACGATTTCACATATTTATAGAGTGTCTCAAAAGTACAGGATCCATTTGAGCATGAAAATATGCCACTATCATATAAGTGTCATCAGCCAATATAAATGCTCACAAATGTGTTAAAATACTGTATATTCTATAGTTTAACTAAATACTGACATTATCAACTACTGTCTTTAAAGTAAATAGGATGGAAGATGCTACAGAAATGAAAGATATCAACTTTTATATCCAGGTTCAGGTAATATCACATACCCAGGAATAGAAACCACCTGATTTTTTGAACATCTTTTAAAAAATCTCATTCAACATCAAAGAATGATCTGTAAGATTTTGAATATTTATTGCCTCCAAACTGCAGGACAAGGCTAAAAACAATGGCTATGCTCCTTTGAAAGCACTGGCAGAAAAAGGGGAAGAGAAAAGGAAAAGGGGATAGGAAACACTGAAAAGCATCAAATTAAATATTCAGTAAAAGACCGGGCTAAGCCATGCGAAAGGAAAGACACTGGAAAAACCAGGAAAAGTAGACTACTTTAGGATCCCATTATGGGCATCCTTGCTTACTTAATAAAACATAAGTAGTCCTATGAATTCTCTGCCATTTCCTTCATCTTTAGCTTTGCCAAGTTTTAAAAAAAAGCTATCAAGTTGAAAGACCTCATCAAATAAAAGAGGTATTGGGTACCGTAATTAAGCAGCATGCTCTTATCTGTGGATATATGTCTGAAAATGAAAGCAGGAATAAAAATCACCAATTGAGCAACAGAGTGAAATAACCACTATCTAAAAAATGACATTTAGGAGTAAAGAGAAGGAATTCATATTTGATCAAAATTATAAGACTTCAGAAATGGGAGGAAATTGGGTGGCTGATAGGAGATTAGAACAGATCAGATTAACTGACATGCAATAGGTTAATAAGCCAGCAACAGGAAAACATCACTATGAGCAATGCAGACAGACAGAGCAGCAAGGGCCTCGAGCAGATAAGTTTCAGCTTCCAGGAGGCACACTAACTACCCTGGCACAAGCAGCAGTGGTGTCCAAGTTCAACATTTTATGTCCATTAGTAGTTGTTCTGACAACTGTACAAAGAATCACTCAAAGAGAAAAATACTACAGCCTGATCAATTGTATTATATTGCTTTACAAGAATTCTCTGGGTGGTCTTTGCTT
The DNA here is from genome assembly GCF_022682495.2 of Desmodus rotundus. Classification (NCBI taxonomy): domain Eukaryota; kingdom Metazoa; phylum Chordata; class Mammalia; order Chiroptera; family Phyllostomidae; genus Desmodus; species Desmodus rotundus. Next base: position 34,931,665 of record NC_071389.1, on the reverse strand, counting down.
GCTTAACTTAACTAAAATGTCCTTGGATTCACTTCCAATCCTGTGAAAGAGGAACACTGGATAAACTATATTTACCTTTTCCAGGCCATATTCTTTTACCATATAACTAAATTCAAAACCATTATCCTTATGATAGTTTAAGTAGTATTAAGGAGATAACTGATAGAGAAATGTGATTTTCTATTTGATCCTGGATGCTACAATATTTATTTTTAACAAGGTAAATGAAACAAGATGTTAATAAGAATATATTCTAAGTTATTAAGATATTTCCTAGAGATAGTCCATTTTAATCCTTCATACTCTAAGTGGTCAATACCCCTATACCCCCATCCCGCTCCGATCACTTCACAGGAACATTAACAGCCACACAGCACCACATTTCCACAAGAACTTCCATTCTTTCTGCAAACTTACCTGAACTTTTAGCATTCATTCAGTACATTAGGCACAGGAATTCTGAAATGCTAAAATATTTTCAAAACATGGATATTTAGCTCAGTATTTTCAGTTAAAATTATGACATTTCAGAAGCTAAACAACTTGTAGAGAGAGACAGGAAATTCTCTTGTTCTCCATAACTGTAATTCAACCTGTTTTTAATAATACTTACCATTCATTAGCACTGAGTGGCATATTACACATACTCTAGCTTCCTTTCTATCCATGTACAACAGTTTACATTTCAGGCTACAGCAGGAAGCACAGAAAACCTGCAGGAAAAAGAACATACTAAATTTACTTAGGATCACAGTATAAAGGGAGTAAATCAGTACTGAACAACACTGGCTGATAGGAAACGTCATTTACAATACTAAAAACTTCAGAGGAAAATGCAGTTGAAGAAACTGGGCACAAGACCAATTCAAAAGCAAGAGTGTGAGATTATATGTCTGCCAGCAATAAGGAAAGTGAAAGTCTAGGCTGAAAGTAAAAAATCTTAGCCAAGATCAGCAAATACACAGCAGGGGAGGAAAAACCTGAGCTGCCCTTAGGCAAAACTCCTATACACAATATCAAATAACATAGGCATTTATGGACAGTTACATCTCCTATTTCTGTTTGGAAAGGTAATATAGCAGGGTGAAGTAAACAAAGATTGGGAATTTCAGGCTTTAACTCCTGTTTTTTTACTAGCCGTATATGTGGAATAATAATCATACCAGTTGTTTTCACTAGCACCTTATTTCCACCTTCCAGGGCTGGCTCTTGATAATCTTACTTCTTTTTCCCTTCCATACCAGGCAACAAGAATCTCCTCAGCTCCCTGTTAAGAATTATTTTCTTGAAAACTCATCAGTCACTTATCACAGAGAGCTTCATACAAGCAGCAAACTATTCTCAATAGGATAAAAATCCAGTTTTTATGGCCAAGATGAATCCTCTACCTTACAAAGATGAACCAAGAAATTAAGTCATATTAATGACAATGTGAGAGATCATTTTCTCTCCTTTCAGGCATTATTAATAATCTAGCTATCATGATGACCAATCTACAGTGTTCAGAGGCTTTACATTTTCTTTATTTTTAATTTTAATTTTTATTGTTATTCAATTACATTTTCAAAGTAATTCTGTGATGAAGGAAGAACAGGGGATATATTATCATTTCATCTCTCAGAAGAAACTGAGTTTGGAGGGTTAAATGACTTGATCAAGTACAGAACAAACTGTAAAAATACTAGGCATTTTACATCTATTATCTCATTTAACCTAAAAAATTCTATGAAGACATTTATTTATAATTAACAGAGTTAAATAAACAAATATTAAGTAAAAGAGCCCAGCAGTACAGCCAGTAAGTTATGTAAGTTTCTTCAGGCTCTGTCCTACCTACTAGGTAATGCTGCCTCATACTAATTCACGTATTTCATTTTAATTTGATACTTGACTATTCCTTCCCCTACACCATGACCATATCCAGTCAGGTAATAGGTACTCTTGGTTTTCCCTCTTAAATAGTTATCCCAAAATCCCATCTCTTTCTCTCTATCACTAATGCTGCTGCCTTTTTTCAGGACTTTATTACCTGAAGCCTAGAAGATCATCATAATCAACCAATTATCTGTCTTTCTAGTCTTCAAATTTTTTTCCAATTCATCTTCCACACAAATATGAAATGACAGAACTTTCTAAAAAGTAAATTTAATGATGTTAATCTTCCTGAAATCTTTCAATAACCTTTCTAATCAAGAGGTAAAACCCAAAAGCCATAATTTACTCATTTATTCCATAAATATTTGAGCCTTGACTATGTGCCGAGCACCACACTACCCCACTGAGTGTGGCAGTGAACAAACAGAGAGAGTCCTTGCCTTCATGGAATTAACGGTGTATGGGGGTTATACTCTAAAATCAAACAATCACACAAGTGAATGTAAAATTACTTCAAAAAAGTGTATGGGAAAAAAGATCATGTAATCTAGGCTTCACATAGATTGACAGGGTCAGGGAAGGTTTTATTTAGGAAATGATAGTTAAAATCTGAAGTATGGCTCAAAGTTTTCTATGAATAAAATGGTATTAAGAAGTGAAATAATAATAAGCATAGAAAATGGCATGAGCACGTGTCTCCTTAGGGGAAGAAGCATGGCTCCGTCAAGAAAGAAAAAAAAAATTAATGTGGCCAGAGGCCTGAGAGTTAGGGCTGCATGGGATAAGAGAAGGCCAAACCAAGCCAAGGTTCTACAGACTGTATTAGTGATTTGGGTCTTTTCCTTACGCAATGGGAAATCACTTAAATGTTTTAATCAAAGAGAACGATTTGACCACATATGCGTCGCTACAAATGGAGGGGAGCAAGAATGAATTGGGGATGGTTCAACATATAAAAATGAATCAACGTAACATACATTAACAGATGAAGGGGGAAAAACCCACATGATCATCTCAACTGACACAGAAAAAGCATTTGAAAAAATTCAACACCCTTTTGTAACAAAAAGCACTAAAAAAACCTAGAAATACAAGGAAAATACCACAACATAATAAAGTCCATATATGAAACAGCCACAGCAAATGTCATATTCAATGATTAAATACTGAAAGGTTTTTCCTCTAAGATCAGGAACAAAGCAGGTATACCAGCTTTCACCTCTTCCATTCAACATAGCACTGGAAGTTCCAGCTAAAGTAATTAGGCAACAAAAAGAAATTAAAGGCATCCAGAATGGACAAGAAGAAGTAAAATTATCTGTTAGCAGATGATATGACTTTGTATGTAGAAAACCCTAAAGATTCCACCAAAAAGGAAAAAAAAAAAACCTGTTAGAACTAATGAATTCATCAAAGTTGTGGGATACAAAGTTAAAGCACAAAAATCAGTTACATTTCTATACGCTAATATTAAACAATCTGAAAAGAAAATTACAAAAACAATTTCACTTATTACAGTGTCAAAAAGAATAAAATAATAGACTGGATAAAATATTTGTGCTATATATAACAGACAAAGAGCTAAGATACATAAAACATAAAGAGCTTCAATAAATGAATAAGAAAAATACTTTCAAGAAAGAGGCAAAGAGCTCACAAAGGTAAAATGGTCAATATAAATGGTCAATATATATAAAATGGTCAATAAGTAAAGAAATACTATCACTCATGACAATAAAAATTCAAAGAATGAGATTTTTTCCCTAAGGTACAAGCAAAGATGAAAAAAAACCCCAAAACCTGATATTATCCAACGCTGGTGAGAATACAGAGAAAAGAGAAGCCTTCTCTCATATCCTGCTGGTGGTAGTATAAATTGGTAGGTTAATTTAATAGTACCTTTAAAATTTTTAAGTGTTCATTCCCTTTGACCCAGTATATGAAATTTTAAAGATTTGTCCTACAAAAAATATCCACATGTACAAAGAGATGTATACAAAAATTATCTCTGTACAGCTTGTAATAACCAAAAGTTTTAAACAACCCAGATGTTCATCAGTAAAGGAACGATTAATTAGACTGCAGTATTGCCCCTAAAATGGAATGCTTTAGTCTGTAAAAATAATGAGAGAGTTGTTTGTACTGACACAGAAAAGTAGAGGAAAATGGGTAAGTTGGAGTATGAGAGTTGGATAGAAATTGGGACTTTTTCTTTCTCTCTTTATATTTTACATAATTTCAGGTGTTGGGTAGGGACATTTTAACTTTATTTTGAGTAGATCTTTTTCTTTATTTAAAAAAGGAAAGAAATATTAGTTAATATTGCAGTTGCATTTTCTGCCCCAAATACATATGTTGAAGTCTTAAGCCCCAATTTTGCAGAATGAGACCTCATTTGGAGACAGGGTCTTTACAGAGGTAATCAAGTCAAAATGAGGTCATTAGGGTGGGCTCCTAACCCAATATGAGGTTATTAGGGTAGGTGACCCTATAATAGGAAAAATTCGGACACAGTACATATACAGAGAGGATACCACATGAACATAAAGACAGCCGTCTACGAGCCACGGAGAAAGACACGGAACAGATCCTTCGCTCACAGCCCTCCCTCAGAAGGAACCAACCCTGTTGTCACCTCAATCTCAGACTTCTATCCTCCGGAATTGTAACAATGAATTTCTGTTGTTCAGACACCCAGTTATTGGTATCCTGTACAGCAGCCCTAGAAAACTAATACAGTAGGGAACTTTCAGAAGTAGAGGGCTTGTGCTTTAGAAAAATAACCACAAGTAAAAATTTAAAAAAAATTTAAAAAGAAAGATTTTTTTAAAAAAAACCAAGGTAGGGGCAGCAGCATTATGCAGTTAAATAGAAAGATCCAAGAATATCCATACTTCTTAATATCCCATGGGCCTAATAATGGTGTGGAGGGGATCCTTTACGTTTCCAATCGGATTAAAGAAACACACAGAAGTTAGAGAGTCAGATGACTTGCCAAGAGACTACCTAGAATGGAGAGAAAATGGGACACAGGCAGCAGAAGCATTTCTGTAGAATCACCCACGCCAGAGAAATACATGAAAACTGAATGTAACTTACACCACAAAAACAACACTGGACAGTGCCTATGACTGACACAGGTAGCGTGCCACAATACAAAATAGAAGGGAGACCTAGAAACACTGACCCTTGTCCTCAAAAAGACCAAGACTATGATATAATAAAATACTCAGGTCAATCGAATTAGTACCTAAGTCTAATGGAAAAAATAAGCAGAAGAAATGTGAAGTAACTGAGCAAGGGCATAATAATCCTGGATTTAAAATCACTAGATAATACTGAATTTGCCTGCCATGAACCAGGTTAGCCAGTGTTTCTCAAAAAAGGGTACTCTTGGCGTTTTTCGGGTGGGCAAATTCTTCACTGGGCAGCACACTCTTGTTTCTCACAGAATATTTAACAGACCTGGTCCCAGATTAGTAGATGCAAGTAGTGCCCTGGCTGATATGGCTCAGCTGTTTGGAGTGTTGTCCCATAAACTAAAAGGTTTCGGGTTCAATTCCCAGTCAGGGCACATGTCTGAGTTACAACTTCAGTCCCTGGTTAGGGCATGTGTAAAAGGCAACCAATTGATGTTTCTCTCCCTCTCTCCTTACCTTCCCCTCTCTCTAGAATCAATGAGCAGGCCCTCAGATGAGGATAAAAATAATTAAAAATAAAAATTGTTAAATGCCAGTAACAACCCCAGTGACTGAGACAATAAAAAACATCCCACCACATTCCAAACATCATCTAAGTACTTTCCCCAGTTTTCTGAGCTAGAGGCACAGAGTCAAAAAGTGGAGTCAAGTCAGTCTAGCCCTAACCATTGTGGCTCAGTTGGTTGGGTGTCATCACACAAAGCAAAAGGTCACCAGTTTGACTCTGGTCAGGGTACTTGCCTGGGTTGCAGGTTTGGTCCCAGTCAGGGGCGTATAGGAGGCAACCTATCGATGTTTCGCTCTTACATTGAAGTTTCTCGCCCTCTCTTTCTCCCTCCCTTGACCACTCTCTAAAAATAATTAAAATCTTTAAAATAAATAAGTCAAGTCAGTCTAGAAAAAAAGAGAATTACATATTTGTACACAAAAACTTATTACACTGCTAAAATATCATACCCTATACTTTTATTATTACAACTGACACAATCTACTGCAATCTATTCTGCTTATTCTCCATTTTCCCAAACTAGAATGTAAACTCTGTGGAGCAATGGACTAAAGTATTTTGATACTGATATCACACTGAAATAAAATAGGCACTCGACAAAATTGTTTACTGCTCCTCGATCAGTAAAATCATTGCACAAATGAATACATAAAAGGAGAAACAAACGTTAACATGCACTTATCTGGGTTGGGCTATATCGAATATGCTCAAATTCACAACTTGAACAATGACAAACACATTTAAAGCAGCTTATTAATAATAGTAACCTCAAGTTTACAGGCCAAATGGTTATGAATGACCTTAAATGACAGGATCTGTATGATCTGCCTACCTGTAAAGAGACAAATTACCATGGTTTATAATATATATATGCTATACAATGTTCCAGTTAAGTGTTGGTTAAAATGTTCCCTTTGTGTGTTTACGTGTAATTTTCTTTAATGTGGTACTTCTAGATTCCAATCTTAACTTTATAATTCACTAGCCAAATGACTTTATGTGAATAATTTAAACTCTCTGAAACTCAGTTTTTCCTCATATGTAAAACTGAAATGTTAATTATTCTGCTCATAAGGCTCATATGGGGATGAAACAACACAATACAAATATTATGTAAAATGTAGCACATAATACAAACGTATGTATGAAGCCCTTATTATTGTTTCCTTTCTTTTTAAAGTTTCCCAAACATGGCTTTCCACATAACAACTCCTACTGCCAAATTTATAAGCAAGCTTCATACTCAAGTACCATTTGTGCCTATTTACACCCCAGTACAGTGTGAACAGCACTCCTTTGCCAATTCTTGAAAATTTAAATAATCAAATGTTCACTTATTTTCATATTAGAAAGTGGAAAAAATGATGTACCAAGTTTTCAAAAAGCCCTGTAATTATGACAGAAATAACTGTCTCACAAGAATAAGAAAGTGCTTGTGACTGACCAATATCCAGCTACTCACAAAGATCAATGACAGTAACAACCTGTAAAAATTCTTAAATGAGGAAGAGAACCTTACCATTGCTTAAATAGCAAATACCAAAATCAATGTAGCAAAAACTAAAGCAGTTTAATCAAATTCCAACCCTTCCTCTGTCCAAACACCTGTTCCAACTTTACTGTTATTAAAAAACAGTAATAATTCTCAGAGTCACTTTAAGAGTATATCACAGGAAGGGTTAACAAAGGGTCTCTAATTTAACCTTTCAGCTTTATTTCCAAGTGAGGCTATATATGAGGGGGGTATCCCCCCAAAACCAGAATTATCTTCTGGGGGGCAAATCCCTTGTAGTACAGGCTCCCCCCGCTAGGTGAGTGTTCTAGGAACCCACCTGTATCAGTGCACCAGCTGGCATTATTGTGAGAGGCTGCTTTTGGTTTCGGTGAATTTTTTCTGGAAGACTCTTTCAATGCATTTGCCCATTTCATGATGGGTGATTGTTGAGCACACCTGCCCACCACAAAGCACTGAGTGTTCAGCAGTTTTTGACCCAAAACAGCATGACCCTTGTGCTCCACCCTCCCTATTAACCTGATCTCACCCTGAGCAACATTTTTGTTTGTTTCCCTGATGGAAAAAGTCCTCAAAGGGAAATGTTTTGCTGATGTGGAAGAGGTGAAACAAAAAACTGCAGAAGCACTAAAAGGCATCAAAATTGACAAGTTCAAAAAACGTTTTGAGCAGTGGAAAAACGTCTCAATAGGCGTATTACATCAAATGAAGGTTACTTTTAAGGTGACTGAAGTTCAAACGTGTGATAGAACCAAGATGGCGGCGTAGGTAGACACACTGCGCCTCCTCGCACAACCAGAACTGACAGAAAATCGAAGGGCAAGGAAGTCCGACACCAAGGAAATAAAAAATAAACATTCATCCAGTCTGGTAGGAGGGGCGGAGACGGACACCAGAGTGGAGAGGACTCGTGTGGCCGTGGCGGGACCAAGACTGGCGGAGTGTGGGACGAATGGGGCAGGCAGTCTGATCACTAGCAGACCCTGCGGCCCCACATTTGCACAGATAAACCGAGAGGGCTGGACTCAAGAGTGGCAGAGAGCAGGGCAGGCAGAGCGGCGGGTAGCACCCCAGGGCCCCACATTCGCACACAGATAAACCAGACAAAGGGCGGGGAGCAGACCAGACCGCACAACCTAGGGCTCCAACGCGGGGGAAATAAAGCCTCGAGCCTCTGATTGAAAATGCCCGTGGGGGTTGGAGCGGTGGCGGGAGGGACTCCCAGCCTCACAGGAGAGGTCGTTGGAGAGACCCACAGGGGCCTGGGGCGTGCACAAGCCCACCCACTCAGGAACCAGCACGGGGCGGGGGTGGGGGGCCCAGTTTGATTGTGGGTAGCGGAGTGAAGGATTGGGGTCTGGTGGAGAGTGGAGCGGGCGCCATTGCTCCCTCTCGGCCCCTCCCCCACGTACAGCATCACAGCGCATCAACCAGCATTACCCTGCCCCGGTGAACACCTAAGGCTCCGCCCCTTTAAGTAACAGGCTCGCCAAGACAAAAAAAAAAAAAAAAAGGCCCAAATGACAGAACACTTCAAAGCTCCAGAAAAAATACAACTAAGTGAGGAAGAGATAGCCAACCTATCGGATGCACAGTTCAAAACACTGGTTATCAAGACGCTCACAGAATTGGTAGAATCTGTTCGAAAACCAGATGAAAAAATGAAGCCTATGCTAAGAGAAACAAAGGAAAATGTACAGGGAACCAATAGTGATGCAAAGGAAACTGGGACTCAAATCAACGGTGTGGACCAGAAGGAAGAAAGAAACATCCAACCAGAAAAGAATGAAGAAACAAGAATTCGGAGGAATGAAAGGCTTAGGAACCTCCAGGACATCTTGAAACGTTCCAACATCCGAATTATTGGGGTGCCAGAAGGAGAAGAGGAAGAACAAAAAATTGAAAACTTATTTGAACAAATAGTGAAGGAGAACTTCCCTCATCTGGCAAAGGAAATAAGACTTCCGGGAAGTCCAGGAAGCTCAGAGAGTCCCAAAGAAGCTGGACCCAAGGAGGAACACACCAAGGCACATCATAATTCCATTACCCAAGATTAAACTCAAGGACCTACATCCAAGATTACTGTATCCAGCAAAGCTATCATTTAGAATGGAAGGGAAGATAAAGTGCTTCTCAGATAAGGTCAAGTTAAAGAAGTTCATCATCACCAAGCCCCTATTATATGAAATGTTAAAGGGAGTTACCTAAGAAAAAGAAGATCAAAAATAGGAACAGTAAAAATGACAGCAAACTCAGTTATTAACGACCGCACCTAAAACAAAAACAAGAGTAAACTAGGCAAACAACTAGAACAGGAACAGAACCATAGAGATGGAGATCACATGGAGGGTTGTCAAGAGGGGAGTGGGAGGGGGAGAGGGGGGGAAAGGTACAGAGAATAAGTAGCATAGATGATAGGTGGAAAATAGACAGGGGGAGGGTAAGAATAGTGTAGGAAATGTAGAAGCCAAAGAACTTATTAAGTATGACCCATGGACATGAACTATAGGGGAGGAATGTGGGAGGGAGGGGGTGGACAGGATGGAGTGGAGTGAGGGGGGGGAAATGGGACAACTGTAATAGCATAATCAATAAATATATTTTAAAAAGTTTAAACATGTAAGAATAATACTCAGTTTTTTATAAATAAATTCCAGGTTTTTGTGGGTTCCCCCTCATAAACAGAAAGATACAACACCAGAATTGTAAGTAAACAACATTTAACATAAAACCTTAAACTTGAAGTTATTAAGATAATTTCCTTTAATATACTATGAATTAATTTTTGTATATTGTTATTACCTTGTAAGATAACACATTGTGTTGTAATTTCTACATGTGTTAAAAAGTGCTGATTTGTTCCTCAGAAAACTAAAAATGGAACTGCCCTTTGACCCAGCAATTCCACTGCTGGGATTATACCCTAAGAGCCCTGAAACACCAATCCAAAAGAACCTGTGCACCCCAATGTTCATAGCAGCACAATTTACAATAGCCAAGTACTGGAAACAACCTAAGTGCCCATCAGCAAATGAGTGGATCCAAAAACTATGGTATATTTACACAATGGAATTCTACGCAGCAGAGAGAAAGAAGGAGCTTATACCCTTTGCAACAGCATGGATGGAACTGGAGAGCATTATGTTAAGTGAAATAAGCCAGACGGTGAGGGACAAATACCATATGATCTCACCTTTAACTGGAACATAATAAATAGAAGAAAAAAGGAAACAAAATATAACCAGAGACATTAAAGTTAAGAACAATCTAACAATGGGCAGGGGGGAGTGGGGAGGGGACAGTGAGCAGAGGGGATTACAGGAACTACTTTAAAGGACACATGGACCAAATCAAGGGGGAGGGTGGAGGTGGGGGAGGGAGGTGAGTTCGGCTGGGGTGGGGTGGAGGGATGGGGAGAAAAGGCACACAACTGTAATTGAATAACAATAAAAAATTTTAAAAAAAAGTGCTGATTTGTAAAAAGCAAACAATTATAAAGCATATCCTTATTTTAATCATATCCTGGCCATCCTTCATTTTTTAAACTTTTTATTAGAAATCTTCAGTTATATAAAAGTAGACATAACAGCATAACAAGCCCCAAGTGTCAATTACCTAGGTGAAACTATCACCAAAGCCAATCCTCACCCACTTCAGCCCCCTTTAATCATTTTGAAATAAATCTCAGATATCATTTCACCTTTAAATATTCAGTATATATTTGAAACATAAGGCCTAATTTAACATAGCAATACCATTATCACACCCTAAAAATTTAACAATTTCTTTTCTTTTTTTTTTTTTTATTGTTATGCAATTACAGTTGTATGCCTTTTCTCCCCATCCCTCTACCCCACCCCAGGTGAACCCACCTCCCTCCCCCCTCTCCACCCTCCCCCTTGGTTTTGTCCATGTGTCCTTTATAGTAGTTCCTGTAATACCCTCTTCCCACTATCCCCGCCCCCACCCCCCACCCCCGCCCTGGCTATTGTTAGATTGTTCTTAACTTCAATGTCTCTGGTTATATTTTGTTTGCTTTTTTCTTCTATTGCTTATGTTCCAGTTAAAGGTGAGATCATATGGTACTTGTCCCTCACTTCCTGGCTTATTTCACTTAGCATAATGCTCTCAACAATTTCTTAATATCAAATTAACAATTAACAATTTCCTAGTATCAAATTAATATCTGCTTTTAATATCAAAGCAGAGTTAACATTTAATAGTCATGTACAGGGGCTGGCAAAGTAGACTTACATATGTGATTATGTGGAACAGTTTATTCTTATATTATTATTTATTAATTACTGCATGAATTTCCATATGAACAACTGTATATCTACTTTTGCCCCACCCTGTATATTTTAATAGACTTAATTTTTAGAGCAGTTTGGGCTCACAGCAAAACTAAGCAGAAGATACAGAGATTTTTCCATATACACCTGCCCTGCATATGCCTAGCTTCCACCATTAACAACACCCCTCACCAGAGTGGTATATTTGTTAGAACCAATGAACCTACGCTGACACATTATCATCACCCAAAGTCCCTAGTTGACATCAGGGCTCACTCTTGGTGTTATAATTCCATGGGCCTGAACAAATGTATAATGATATGTATGCACCATTACAGTACCATACAGAGTAGTTTCTCTGCACTAAAAATCTTCTGTGCTTCATGTATTAATCCCTTCCTCTCTACCACCTTTTGTAATCACTCATCTTTTTTTTCTGTCTTCACAGTTTTGCATTTTCAGAATATCATACATTATGTAGCTGTTTCAAATTGGCTTCCTTCACTTAGACAAAGAACAAAATTGGAAGATTCTCATTTCTGATTTCAAAATTTACTACAAAGCTATAGTAATCAAAACAGTATAATATTAGCATAAACATAGACATAAAGAACAATGGAATAAAACAGAGAGCCCAGAAATAAACTCTCACACATATATAGTCAAATGACTTTTGACATGGGTGCCAAGACAATTCAATGGGGAAGGAACATTCTTTTCAACAAACAGTGATGGGAAAACTAGATATAAACATTCAAAAGAATGAAAATGAACCTTTACCTTACACCACCTACAAAAATTAACTCAAAGTGGATCAAAAGCCTAAATGTAAGAAAAGAGCGTCAAGACATTTATATGGCAATTTCTTGAATATAGCACAAAAAGCACGGGCAACAAAAGAAACTGCAGGTAAACTGAATTTCATAAAAATTTAAGCTCTGGCCAGGTGGCTCAGCTGGCTGGAGCAATGTCCTGTACACTAAAAGGGTTGAGGGTTCGATTCCTGGTCAGGGCACACACATAGGTTGTGCGTTTAATCCCCGGTTGGCATACATACGGGAGGCAACTGATCAATGTTTCTCACTCACATCCATGCTTCTCTCTCTCTCTCACTCTCTCTCCCTCCCTCCCTCTTTCCCTCTTTACCTTCATCTCTAAAATCAATAAACATATTAAAAAATTTTAAATCAATAAAAATAAAAATACAAAATCCCCTTCCTTCCTAGTTTATATAGCTCTTCTTTAAAAAAAGAAAGAAAGCTAGTAAGTTGATGTGCTACTAGCAAACAATTTAGGGAGAGCTAAGCAATATCAATTATTCTTATGATCTTGTCACAAAAATTTATACTCTTCAACTCTATTTTGTATTAAGGATATATGGAAGAAAAGACAAAATTGTGTGTACATGTGTATAAAAAGTTCCAGAATGTCTAGCACAATAGCAAAAGTACTACAGCAAAACTGGAATGGATTCTACGTGTAATATTCAATTTCTCAAGAATTAAAAAAATGTAAACTAAATCACAAACATTTCTTAAATTGAAAGAACACCACCTGTATGGCACACCTTGCACACCGTGGTCAGGGTTGAGTCCCACAATCAGCCAGCCTGAGTGTTGTTCCCACACACAAACAGAAATAAACAGAAATAAACAGGCCAATAACAATTAAGACTCAATTATAACAGAAGGGCCCACACAACCCACACAAGGGACATTCCTTGAGCACCCACCTCAGGGGATCAAGGAGACTGTACCACTGGACCTCAAAGAACACCTACTACATAAGGTCACCACACAAAGACAGGGAGTCACAGCAGATCTATCTAATAAATAGAAACAAAGACAGACCATCAAAATGAGGAGACAAAGAAACAGGCCCCAAACAAAAGAACAGGAGAAATATCCAGAAAAGGAGCTAAATAAAATGGAGGCAAGCAATTTATCTGATGTAGAATTCAAAGTAATAGTTATAAGAATATTCAACAGCATGAAAAAAAGCATAGAAACCATAAAAAAAATTGGAAATGAAGAATATGATATCGAAAATAAGGAATACACTGGGAGGAATAAACAGTAGGTTGCATGAAGCAGAGGATCAAATCAGCAATTTGAAGACAAGGTAGAAAAAACCACCCAATCAGAGCAACAAAAAGAAAAAAGAATTTTAAAAAATAACAGTTTAAAGGGTCTCTGGGATAATATGAAGTATAACAACATCCACATCATAAGAGTACTGGAGAACAAGGTATTGAGAACCTATTTGAAGATATAATGACTGAAAACTTCCCTAAGCTGGTGAAGAAAAAAGACATACAAGACCAGGAAGTACAGAGAGTCCCAAACAAGATGGACTCAAAGAGACCCACACCAAGACACATTATAATTAAAATGGCAAAAGTGAAAGAGAAAGAATCTTAAAAGCAGCAAGAAAAAGACAGTTACCCACAAGGGAGTTCCCATAAGATTGTCGCTGATTTCTCAACAGAAACATTTCAGGCTGGAAGAGATTGGCATAAAATATTCAAAGTGATGAAAAGCAAAGGCCTACAACCAAGACTACTTTACCAACCAAAGCCTATCACTTAACATTGAAGGAGAAATAAAGAGCTTCCCAAACAAGAGAAAGCTAAAGGAGTTTGTTACCACCTAACAAGTATTACAAGAAATGGTAAAGGGACTACAAGAAGAACAAAAAAGAAGGGTAGAGGAGAGGGAAGGGGAAGAGGAGGGGAAGAACAAGAAAAAACAATGGAGGAACATAGTTAAAAGAATAAAATGGTAATAAATATGTACCTATTAATAATCACTTTAAATGTAAATGGCTTTAATGCCCCGATCAAAAGGCATAGGATAGCTGAATGCATAAGAAAACAAGACCCATATATATTCTGTCTCCAAGAGAGTTTGAAAGATACACATGGAGTGGAAGTAAAGGATGGAAAAAGATATTTCATGCTAATGGAAAGGGAGAAAAAGCTGGGGTAGCAATACTTTTCTGACAAAATAGACTTTAAAGCAAAAGCTACAGTAAGAGACCAAGGATACTACATAATGATAAAGGGAGCATTCCAACAAGAGGATATAACCCTTGTAAACATTTATGCACCAAACATAGGAGCACCTAAATATGTAAAGCAAATCTTGATAGACAAAAAGGGAGAGATCAATACTAATAGAGTCATAGTAGGGGGTTTTAACATCCCACTGACAATAAATAGATCTTCCAGACAGAAAATCAACATGGAAATGGCAGCCATGAATGACACAACAGATCAGATGGATTTAATTAATATCTTCAGAGCATTTCACCCCAAAGCAGCAGAATATACATTTTTTTCAAGTACACAAGGATAGACCACGTTAGGACACAAAACAAATCTCAATAAATTTAAGAAGACTGAAACAATATCAAGTATCTTCTCTGACCATAATGCTATGAAACTAGAAAATAATCACAAGAAGAAAACCAAAAAACGCACAAAGACATTAAAGCTAAACAACATGTTACTAAACAATGAATGGGTTAACAATGGGATCAAGTTAAAAATCAATATACCTTGACACAAATGAGAATACAACAACCCAAAATCTACGGGACACAGCAAAAGCAGTCCTAAGAGGAATATGCATAGCATTACAGGCCTATCTTAAGAAGCAAGAAAAATCTCACATAAAGTTTAATTTTACACTTAAAGGAACTTAAAAAGAGACAACAAACAAAGGCCAAAGTGAGTAGAAGGAAGAAAATAAAGATCCGAGCAGAAATAAAAAAAGTTAAATCTAAAAAACAAGACAAAAAAAATCAATGAAACCAAGAGCAGTTCTTTGAAAAGATAAACAAGATTAACAAACCTTTAACCAGACTCATATAAAAAAGAGAGCCCTGACCAGTGTGGCTCAGTCGGTTGGGCGTCGTCCTGCAAAGTGAAAGGTCACCAGTTCGATTCCTGGTCAGGGCACATGCCTGGGTTGCAGGTTCAGTTCCTGGTCAGGGTGCATACAAGAGGCAACCAATTGATGTTTCTCTCCCTCTCTTTCTCTCTCCCTTCCCCTCTAAATAAATAAATAAAAATAAAAAATGAAACTATACCACTTTCTCACACCATATGCAAAAATAAACTCAATAATGGATTAAAGACTTAAATGTTAGATTCAAACCCATAAAAATTCTATAAGAAAACCTAGGCAGGAAAATTTCAGACATTTCTTGTAGCAGTATTTGTTCTGATATATCTCCCAGGGCTAGGGAAAAAAAAGAAAAAATAAATAAATGGGACTAAATCAAACTAAAAAGATTTTGAACGTCAAAGGAAACCACCAAAAAAATGAAAAGACAACTTACTGAACGGAAGTACATATTTGCTAGTACATCTGATAAGGTGTTAATTAATATCCAAAATTTATAAAGAAGTTTAAAAACTCAATACCAAAAACCCAAACAATCCAATTAAAAATGGGCAAAGGACCCAAATAAAGACTTCTACATAGAGGACATACGGATGGCCAATAGACATATGAAAAGATGCTTAACATCACTAATCATCAGAAAAATGCAAATTAAAACCACAATTAGATATCACCTCACACCTGTCAGAATGGCTATCATCAATGAATCAATAAACAGCAAGTGTTGGTGATGATGTGGAGAAAAAAAACCCTCATGCACTATTGGTGGGAATGCAGATTGATGCAGCCACTGTAGAAAGCAGTATGGAATTACCTCAAAAAATTAAATATGGAACTTCCTCCTGACCAGCAATTCCACTTCTGGGAATTTATTCAAAGAAACCCAAAACACTAATGTGAAAGGATATATGCGCTCCTATGTTCAATACAGCATTATTTACAATCACCAAGATTTGGAAGCAGCCCAGGTGTCCATCAGTAGATGAGTGGATAAAAAGGCTGTGGTATATTTACATAATGGAATATTACTTGGCTGTAAAAAAAAGAAGGAAATCTTACCCTTTGCATGGATGGACCTGGAGAGTATTATGCTAAGAGAAATAAGCCAGGCAGAGAAAGACAAATACCATTTGATTTCACTAACATGTGCAATCTAATGAACTAACAAGCAAAGTAGTGACAGATTCATAGATAAGGAGAAAGCTGACTGCCGTTGCGGGTGTGGGGGGCTGGGGGTGGAAAGATTACACAAAAAAGAAAAAAAGAGAGACAAAACTCATGGACACAGGCAACAGTGTGGTGATTATGTGAGGGAAGGGAGGGCAGAGGGAGATGGAGGAGAATATGGGGGGATAAATGGTATAGGTGAAGACTTAGGGTGGTGAACACACAATACAGTGTACAGATGACGTGTTGTAGAAATGTGCACCTGAAACCTGTATAATTGTTAACCAGTGTCACCCCAATAAATTCAATAAAAGAAAAAAAGAATAACTTCCCTATTTCAAACAACTCCATTAACTAAGTAAGTGTCAATATATAAACCACAAAGTTAACACTTCCTCAATTCTTATGTTTATGAAAACTGATTCAGCTTAAATCTTGGCACTAAAAAAAGCTTTTACAAACACTAATAATCAGCAAAGTCATATTTTACTTAGAACTAGAACTGGGTGATCGAAAGTTATTTATTATGTCACCTCAAACACTTTATATTTCCCTTATTAATTTCTAATTTAGCATTACAAAATGAGCATGCTAGATTTCTGAGCTGATACACACAACTTACCTTCCCACATGCTCTGCAATGGTGCCTCCTTTTGGTGAAAGTAAACCTGGCTTCACATTTCATGCAATTTGGAGCCTGAGAATCTGGTACCCATACTGGAGCCACCTCACCCAGAGTGGTAAATGGCTTTCTGGCAGAAATTCCAAACTGACCAGCTCTGAGATCATTATCAGGGCTATCTGGAGCTAATACAAGGCACGGTCTACTAGATATCCCAGACTCATAACTTTCTAAATGTTCCCCATTTGTATCAGCAATAGAAATGTTTCCCAAAGAGGTATTGCATACATTGGTTGCTGAGTTTTCCCCTGTTTTTGCTTTCCCAAGAACATCATTTTTGTTTTTAATAGTATTTCCATTGTTTGCAGGAAGGTCATTTTGTAAATGGTCTGATAATGGCTTTGGAATTTGAAGTTTAAGATTAGAAGGTTGCTTTGGTCTTGCACCACCAAATGGAACACTGATAGATTGCAGGTTTGCTACTATCTTGGGTGAAGACTGCCCAAACACTGATGGAACTTGGCTTGAGAAATTGTGTAAATAATTTTTCTTCATTAGGTCACCAGTGCTGTTTAAAAGTAGTCCACTCCCTTCTGTGACTTCATTTCCTCTCTGTTCATAAATATTCGAGTAGCATTCTGATTTGCTCTCCTCTATTTCCTTTTCTTCTGTTACTGAATCTTCTTTGGAGGGTAAAGTCTTTGGAACAAAACAAACGGGGCTCTGCATTCCATAGGAATCACAACAATTAGAAGTATTTGCTGCTGGTGTATCCATAACAGTAGAGAAATCACATCCTTTACTTTCATTCATGATAGTTCCTTTTAAATCTAGACCTGCTTCTGCCCTTCTATCACACTCTCCTCCACTATCACTGTAAGTGTCCTCAGGCTGATTCATCTGCAGAAACTTCTCATTTTCTTTATTTACTTGGCTGTCATTCATCTCGTTTAGTTTAGTCAATTTCCAACTAGTCATCTCCTGAGATTCAGAAAAATGCTCTGTCATATTAAGAAGTTCTGTAGTGCCAAGAATTTCTTCATGCTCACAGCCTTCATTTTCATCAGCTCTAACTTCACTGGGTACAAGGCAATCTGAGGACTGTTCACAGTTACCATCCTTTCCAGATCTATTATGCATATCTGGTTTGAGAAGTAAAGGTAAACCAGACTGGACGGGTTCTTCATTTGCTATCTCCTCTGTTGGCTCTTTTTTCATCAAAATCCCCTCACTATAATGGGAAAAGGAGTTTAGATTCCCTAAATCTGTCCTAGGAGAGCTGGTTTTGTCAGTGAAAACCTCATCTGGTATACAGTTCTCTTGGTTTTTAACAGCAGGATCTTCGTCTGTTCCCTGGGATGAGATTATTGAATCAATTGTTAAATTTGTAACCACAGACATGGAGGGATCTCTACCTATATTTTCATCATCCTTTACTTGTGAAGGGGAACAGATACTGGCTGGATTATCAGATGAAGTAGTACATATATGTTTAACAGAATCCCCCTCTGCATTTGGTCTATTCAACAGATCCATTTGTTTCTCTGAGTTCATATCTTTTTCAGTGGACCCATTTATATTAAAACTAAATTGATCAGTTTGTCTGTTTTCATCATCCAGTGAACAGCTAAACGCATCCATGAGGGATTGACTATTATAATTATTACAATCCTGCAAATCACTTGGTAATGTCCTTTTATCACAGTTATGCATGACGGCTACAACAAGAACATTCTTCTCATCTGGCAGACAAGCTAGGTTTCCACATTTCTTCTCTCCCACTTCAACAGTACTGCATTGATCATCTTGATTACAGTTCCTCTTAATTAACTGATCTTCTGCAATGGCATTTTCACCAATCCACATTGTGTTGCTCTCTGGATTCAGATTACAGTCCTGCCCATTAGCACAATGGTCTTCTTCCTCCGTGGTCAGAGGAGCTGAATGAGCCAGGGAGAAGACTTTCAGTTGTGACTGTGACTCATTAGAAACTGCAGGTTCATTCACTCTGGCCAATGCAGGGCTAAATGACAGTAGGTGAGATGGGGGATCTAGAAGCTTACTCCATTTTGTATCCAATAAGAAAGGAGAAACTGTTTCATCTGAAAAAAGTAAATAATTACAGTAAGTTTTCTGGTAACATTGGAAAATCTAGGACTAAGTTAGTCAACTACTTTTGCAAATATAGTCTGAAAATAAGATATCCCTAGGATATAAAGTTTCTAATTCATAGCTAAGAATAAGAAAATACATATAATTGTTCCCTCTACTATATGTCACTGAGTAGTAATATCCCAGAACATTCTCAACAACAAAAGAATTCTACCTCAATCTAGCAATATAATTCAAGTAGTTCTCAGGCTGTACGTTGGGGTAGTAGGGCACCAGTTTTAGGAAAGGCCTCGGATTGGATGAGCACAACATGGAGTGAGGACTAATGCAAGGAGGGAAAAAATGAGAACAGTGATGAAGATGGTAGTAACTAAATGGGAAGGAAATGAAAGGAATTTTCTGTGGAGACAGAATGTTCTATTATGTACATCATGACTGAAATCAGATTACATGAATATATATCTATTTGTCAAAAATGTACAGTTAAGATCTGTACATTTCAATGTGTGTAGATTTTAAAAACAGTTAAAAAAAAGAACCATAATAAAGCAGGAAGAGATAAATGGTTGAAGATATAAATGAACCAAAAATGGCAGCATGCCCTGGCTGGTGTGGCACAGTTGGTTGGGTGTCATCTGGCAAACCGAAAGGTCACCAGTTCAATTAGCAGTCACGGCACATGCTTGGGCTGCAGGTTCAGTCCCTGGTAGGGGCACATATGGAAGACAACCAATCAATGTTTCTCCCTCTCTCTAAGAAATAAATGAATAAATTTTTAAAAAATTGCAGCATGTCAATTACTACAGAAGCTGGGTAATGGGTATGCCAGAGTTTACTATACTATTATTTACTTTATATATATTTAAAATTTGTCCATAATAAGTTAAAAAAGTATGCTACAGTATGTGAAATTTTGATCATAACTGTGTCACAATATATTAATTAGGTTCATATTTACATTATTGAGGACATTTGGCAAAAAGTAGTCCATTACTTTATTAAATCAACCTAATTATATCCTACCAATAAGCATAATTTAATTTTCCTGTTTATTTTTTTAGCAGATTATAACTGAGACAGCTATTTTCCCCAAGTTACAATGCAATGTGTATATTTAATTAAAGAAGAAATAATACACTTATTACCCTTCTTGCTTTCTTCAGTAAATCTGACAATCATAGTCCTAAAATTATACAGATACATTTTCCCCTCAGTAGTAACATTAATCTTTAATGCTCCCTTAGCACCTTCTTCATATCTTTATTAAAGCATTTGCTGCACTGTAATGAATGACTATGTTACCTTACTTTTCCAGGCAGAAACCATTTCTCTCCATAAATATAAGTCCTTACTTTGCATAGTGCCTGGTATGTAGTAGGTGGACAATAAACACATGCTAAGTGAGTATCTATCAGAGGAACATGGAAATTAAATGATAGCTCTGGCCTCCAAGAAGTACATAATCTAGTTAGGAAAATAAGAGATAGAGTCCTGGCTGGTGTGGCTTAGTGGTTGAGTGCTGGCCTGTGAATTAAAGGGTCACTGGGGACTTCCAGTCTAGGGCACATGCCTGGGTTTCAGGCCAGGTCTCCAGTAGGCGGCGTGTGAGAGGAAACCACATATTGATGTTTCTCTCCCCCCTTTTCTCCCTCCTTTCCCCTATCTCTAAAAAATAAAATAAAAAAACCTTTAAAATAATGTAAATCTTTTAAAATTTGGTTTGAAATAAATCTTTATTTTACTGGTCAATCAACATTCAACGAGCTATTTTTCTTAGTTCAGGAAATATAATCACACATTTTAAAGCTTTTCTTGGCCATAAATTGTTCATATATAACAGAGGAGAGTTTGGGCTCTAGCACCAAATTGCCTGCATTCTAATCCTGCCACTTCTTAGCAAAGTAACTTTGGGGAAGTTGCTTGACCTCTTTTTGCCTCTATTCTCATCTGTAAAATGTAAATAACATCTACTTTCATGGGATTATTTCACAGACAAAATAATAAAATCCATGTAAATGGTTTAACATGATATCTCAGTGATTAAACATGTTAGTTATTACTCTGGATATTAATATAATATTATTATTAAGTCATTGGACCTGATTTTACTTTTTAAAAAAGTACTGAATCCTCTTATAACCCGACATTCTCTACATCATAAGCACATTCATATACCTTTGCCAAAGTAAATTCTCACCTTCGTTTTGTTCAAATTCATCTAAAACCTTATCCAGGTTGTAAGCTTCTGCTTGGAAGTAATTCTCCATCAGTGAGGAAACGCCACTCAAGAGACTTGTTTAAATCTATAAAGACCAAACTAGTATTACACTTTCAATTGTTAAAATATAATTTATAGACAAAACAAATGATACAAAAGGTCCCTCTTTAGGACTTTTTACCCAACTGCCTCCAACAGATCCCTCCCTATCCCCAAAATTCTACATCTTTCAGCTCTTAGCTTACTTTCACAGGGAAACCTTCCCTGAAACCCTAGAAAAGGTTAATTCTCCTTATAATTTCTCATAGCACCCCACTTTTTCCTTTATAACAATCTAAAAGTATAGATTGGTGTCATTATTTCATTAATATCAATTGTTCCCACCAGTCTGCAGACACCACAAAGACATATACACTAGACTTTGTCCACCAAGTGATTAGCAGAGAACCTAACGTAGTACCTTTTCAATAAATACCTGTGAGCCCTGGCGGGTGTGGCTCAGTGGATTGAGTGCCAGCCTGAAAACCAAAGGATTGCCAGTTTGATTACCAGGCAGGGCACATGCCTGGGTTTCCAGTAGGGGGTGTGTGAGAGGCAACCACACATTGATGTTTCTCTCCCACTCTTTCTCCCTCCCTTCCCCTCTCTCTGAAAATAAATAAAATCTTTTAAAAAATAAATAAAGTTACTGTCTTTAAAAAAAAAAGAAGAACAGAGACAGAATCATGGATACAGAGAGCATTTTGCTAGATATGAAGGGGGGTCTTGGGAATGGGTGAAGATGCGAGGGGATTAAGAAGTACAACTTGGTAGTTACAGAACAGCCATGGGGATGTAAAGTACAGCATAGGAAATGGAGTAGCCAAAGAACTTACATACATGACCCATGGACATGAACAATGGTGTGGGACTGCCTGAGGGGAGTGGCGGGTGGAGGGGGCAAGGAGGAAATATTGGGACAACTGTAATAGCATAATCAATAAAATATAACTTTTTATAAAAGAAAGAAGTGTTGTGTTATCTGCAACTAACTTTTGAGTGACTTAGGAAAAAATGTGTGAGTCTGTGTATGAAGGACAGAGGGAAAAAAGAAGGAGAGGAGGGAGAGAGGTGCTAAAAATGAGGCAAATGGTAAAAACTGATGAATCTAGGTAAAGGATTTATGAGTCTTCATTGTACTACTGAATTTTTCTATAGGCTTGAAAGTTTTCAAAAGAAAAGAGTGTAATGAGCTCGTAGTGGAAGCATTCCTTTCCACTGTGAATATAGACAAAATAGATTATTTTTTAATGTTTATACATTCAAATTCAAAAGTGAGAAAAAGAAATATAGAAATGCCATAAAGCAGGAGGAAATCAAGACACAGTAATAAGAGAGAACTGAATGGTGGCAGTCCACAGACAGCAACCTTCAGGGATTTGAAAGCTAGCAGGATTTGAAAATTATTCCCTGCAAACTTATTGAAGTTTCTGCAATGAAGGGAGACAGACCAGACTATCTGCTCAAAACCAAGAGCTGGGGAAAAACTGCCCCAAGCGGCCCCTATACTCAACAATGAAGCAGGATGAAACAGAGTGCCAATAATATGACCATTCAGAAATTAGAATGCCTACCCTTCCTCTCACTCATGATTGGGAATGATAATAATTCTTCACATTCATAAACATAACACGGCTTATCTCTATGCTTACTCAGCTCTTCCTGAGACATAATCAGTTTCTGAAACCAACCTCATCCATACATCCTCTACCCCACTACCATTTTCTACCCATTACATTGTCAAACATGATTTCTAGTCAGGAAAAAGTCAATGATTCCTGCTCTACAAGAATAAAATACTTCCAATTTTCTGCTTCAAACTATTGCTCTTCATCAGTAGTCTAAAAATACAAAATAATATAATTAAATCTATATTTCTGATTCCCTGCCCCCAGATTAGCTTTACTTGTTGAACTCTTGCATGATGACTAAGAAATATAAATGACATTAATTGGGTGGATTACTATTATTTGTTTTTAACAATATTGTTCATATCCATGTTCTTTTTCATGGTGAAATTACCTTTCTATGCTCAAGGCAGAAGTTGACTCTAAAAGTGAGAAGCCAAGCACAGGCAGAGAAATTAGCATTTTGACATAATTCAACAGTAATTTAAAAATAACCTTTTGTTCTGAATTTAGGTCAAATTTTTCCTAAAACTACACTCCTGATTTAACAAGAAGTAGTGTTATAAACGAAGCAAGCAGCATATATACATGAGCATTGTTTTCTATAGATCTAGTTGTTTTCTCAAGCTCTAAGAAAAATAAGAACATTGGTTTCCTTACCTTTTTCCCCTTATACACGTGATAAGAAACAGACTTCTCTGTGCTTACTCATGATGCCTGCTGAGCTACCACCCAGTCCTGCTGATTCAGTCTGCTCTGTTTGATCCTAAAGAAAAAACACATTGCTCAGTACATTTGCTAAAGCAATAAGCCCTAATTTTCTTCATATAAACCTATCATAGCCAGACAAATAAAAGCTATGGGGCTTAAACAATAAATTAAAATCACATCTTCAGATTTAAAGATGTGGCCAGCATATAATGGAACGCAGCATTTTATTGTCTAAAAAGGCCAATAGGTAAATGTTTCAACGAACAGTTAAGAATTTGTGCACACTTATATTCAATAGATAATATAGAGTGAAACATCGAGGTAGGCACTTTCTACCCAATGTCTTTATGTAAATTCATAAAAATACCACTGGTTTTATATTACAGTAGGCCCTTCAAGTAACCTAAGCTAACAAAACTGTTGCATCACAAGAAAGTCCTCTGCTCGTGTGATTTTTTTTCTACCTATACAAAATTCTTAAAATGAGATTCAAAAGCTTCCTGCTAAGATTTTTATTGCCAAACAACTGTTTTTCCTCTAAATGGAGTTTCATGATTCCAGACCTTTTCTGTTTAGAAACAATGATTCTATTAACCCAATTTTAACTTATACTATCAGGGGTATGCAAAAGACAAAGCTTTCTCAAATGTTATATCCTTCTTCTGAATATATGACAGTATCTATGAAGTTAGAGTAGTCCGACAAATGCCTATAGAAGTACTCAGATAATCTGAAGTTCTTTAAAAGCCTAATTTAGCCTTGAACAAGATTAGTAGTTGAACTAATCAGAATAAAACTAAGGCCCTGGCTGGTGTGGCTCAGTGGACTGAGTGCCGGCCTGCAAACTAAAGGGTAGATGGTTGATTCCTGTTCAGGGCATATGACTGGGTTGCGGACCAGGTCACCAGTTGGGGGCGCAAGAGAGGCAACCACACATTGATGTTTCTCTCCCTCTTTCTCCTTCCCTTCCCCTTTCTCTAAAAATAAATATATAAACTTAGACTTTTGGCCAAGATGGAGGCATAGGTAGATACACTGTGCCTCCTCCCACAGCCAAAAGAAGGACAACAATAAATTTTAAAACAAAAAACAACTGGAACTGCCAGAAAATCAAACTGTATGAAAGTCGGACAACCAAGGAGTTAAAGAAGAAACATTCATCCAGACCAGTAGGAGGGGCGGAGACAGGCAGCCAGGGTGGAGAAGACTTGCAAAAAAGCGATGGCTGGAAGACCGGGGCGGGCCACAGCTGGCAGAGTGGGCAGTCCCACATTTGTGTGTGGATAAACTGGGAGAAAGAACTGGGGACAGAGACAGACTATGAAACCCAGGGTACCAGCATGGGGAAATAAAGCCTCAAAACCTCTGAATGAAAAACCCTGTGGGAGTTGCAGTGGCGGGAGCAACTCCAGCCTCACAGAGAGTTCATTGGAGAGACCCACAGGGTCCTAGAACATACACAAACCCACCCACCCAGAAATAAGCACCAGAAGAGCCCAATTTGCTTGTGGGTTGTAGAGGAAGTTAATGAAAGCTGACCAAGAGCTGAGTAAACAGCATTGTTTCCTCTTGGACCCCTCCCCAACATAGAGCACCACAATGTACCCATGTAGGTTGCCCCACCCTGGCAAATACTTAAGACTCCACCCCTTACTACCTAACAGGTGTGCCTAGACAAAAAAAAAATGGCCCAAATGAAAGAACAGATCAAAGCTCCAGAGAAAAAAACAACTAAGGGATGAAGAGATAGCTAATGTATCAGATGCAGAGTTCAAAACACGATAATAATCAGGATGCTCACAGAAATGGTTGAGTATGATTGCAAATAAAGAAAAATGTAAAGAATATGAAAAGTGAAATAAATAAAAATATACAGGGAGCCAACAGTGAAGGGAAGGAAACTGGGACTCAAATCAACGATTTGGAACAGAAGGAAGAAATAATCATTCAAGCAGAACAGAAAGAAAAAAAACAAGAATTCGAAAAATGAGGAGAGGCTTAGGAACCTCTGGGACAACTTTAAATGTTCCAACATCTGAATCATAGGGGTGCAAGAAGGAAAAGAGGAAGAGCAAGAAATTGAAAACTTATTTGAAAAATAATGAGGGAGAACTTCCCCACTCTGGCAAAGGAAACAGACTTCAAGGAAGCTCAGGGAGTCCCAAAGAAGCTGGACCCAAGGAAGCACACACCAAGGCACATCATAATTACATTATCCAAGATTCAAGGAGAGATTCTTAAAAGTAGCAAGAGAAAAGGAGACAGTTACCTACAAAGGAGTTCCCATAAGACTAGTAGCTGATTTCTCAAAAGAAACCTTACAGGCAAGAAGGGGCTGGGAAGAAGTATTCAAAGTCATGAAAGGCAAGGACCTACATCCAAGATTACTGTACCCAGCAAAACTATCATTTAGAATGGAGGGGAAGATAAATTGCTTCCCAGATAAGGTCAAGTTAAAGGAGTTCATCATCACCAAGCCCTTATTATATGAAATGTTAAAGGGTTTTATCTAAGAAAAATAAGATGATCAAAATTATGAACAGCAAAATGACAACAAATCACAACTATCAACAACCAAACCTAAAAAAAACATAAACAAAAACAAACTAAGCAAACAACTAGAACAGGAACAGAATCATAGAAATGGAGATCACATGGAGGGTTATGAGCGGGGAGTTGGAGGGGGGAGAATAGGGGAAAAGGTACAGGGAATAAGAAGTATAAATGATAGGCACAAAATAGACAGGGGGAGGTTAAGAATAGTATAGAAAATGGATAAGCAAAAGAACTTATATGTATGACCCATAGACATGAACTAAGGGGGAAGAATGTGGATTGGAGAGGGGAGTGCAGGACAGAAGGGAAAAAAATGGGAAAAATGGGACAACTATAATAGCATAATCAATAAAATATATTTAAAAATATATAAAAATAAGTGAATAAAAATTAAAGAAGAATAAAACTAAGAATCTCATATTATCTGTATAAAATATCTATATATAGAAGTAACACCTGCTTGAGTGTGGTTGGTAGGGTAATAATATGGGTGTAATAATTTATAGTTTTAATTTGAACATTTCACCTAAAATGTCATATGGTGTGCCTGAGTGTGATACTATTATGTTACAGAATTACATGCTTATGATTTTGTAATAAAAGATTTTGTAATAAAAGGCGTGTTATTTGTGTCAAACCCTGTATAGTCACAGAATTTTCAGAATAAGAAAGTATGTTAGAGATGATCTAATAAACCTCACTTAATTTTAAAGATAAACTGAGGCACTAAAAGATACTTCCTGACATTACAAACATGATTCCATTATCTGTTGTGAAAATTACTTACTAAAAAATAAGAGGATGAGAAAAAGCCTAAAATTCCAGAAAGCAATAGAAAAAATGCAATGAAAATCACTGGTGAGAGATTTTCCTGTTTTGAGAACTTGAAAAAAATAAGTACATGCTACATACTCTAAATGAGAAGAGCTGCGGATACTGAGAAATAGACATATTTATCAAAAAGAACTAAATCACATCAGAAGTATGAAAAAGCAGCGTGGAGTAGAAGTACCAAAGCCAAAACGAGAATGAGGCGGCAAAAATCAGGTTCGCCCCTCTAATACCTACCTAACTGAAGATTTTTTGAAAGAAATAAAATTAACTATATAGATTCAAAGTCAAATCCTGTGTGTGTGTGCATATGTATATTTTAATGTGTGAGACAATCCAAAAATACCATGTAACTATCCCAAACATCAGAAGTTTTTGGGTTTTGTTTTTTTTTAACCATATCCCTTTAACCTTCTAGCTTCAGCTGCAAAACCTCAAGCCTGGTTAAGTCCAAATGTCTACAATCCCCCAAGTAGCCTAAATATAGGTGAATGAAAATCACACAGATGGTGACTGGTCTCAACTTTACAATTATGACTTCACACTACATTTTCCTCAGTCATTCTGCTTTCAACCCAAAACCTCATGTCCACCTTCAGCTATGTCTAGGATGTCTATCTTCCCCACTAGACTGTAAGAGTTAACTGAGAACAAGGGCTATGTCTTCCTTCTATGTAACCCATGGTATACCACACAATGCTTAACAAATGCTTCATGAAGAAATAAACTGCGTGAAGTTAATAATTCCATATTTAAGTAATCAACTTCATGATAAAGATTCCTTCCTCCCTAAGAAAAAAGTATTTGTGAATGTGTGCCATAGATGAGAGGAACAGTAAGCAAATGCAGGACAGAAACAAAAAACAGAGAAATTCTCTGGTGGGAGAGAGAAAAAAGTAACAAGGACTTAAATAGTAGGGAAATTTTATCATTATTATATAATCACAGACCTTCTGATACAATAATTACCCTTCTAGGTATTTATCTTAAAGAAGTAATTGGATAAATAGAAAAGATACAGAATAAGTTAGTTAGATTGATATTTAAAATAGTAAAATATTGGGAAAAATCTAAATGTCAAATGAAAGGAGCAATTTACAAAATGGTGCAAATGGTAAGACTCCATATTTGGAGAAAAACTTAAAAGACTTAAAAAAATATACACCAAAATATAATGGAGAATCTCTCAATAGTATTTGGGTGATTTACATTGTTTTCAAGCCTCTATAGTCCTAATTTTTCTTAGGATAAATGTACATTATTTGTTAATAAAAGGAAAGAGAACTAAAGATATGTGAATATCAATAAATAAAAACCCAAGCTACTTAAATTTTTACCTTCAAGTATGAAAACTGAAAAAGGAAGAAAATAAGAAAGACAAGGTTTTAAAAAACCCTTGGTGTCCACTGGATTTGGGGGTCCAATGGATAATCCATTAGATTATCTCCCTGGGATACATAATTTTTAATTATAATATGGGGAAAGAGAAAGAAGAATCACCTAAAATTAAAATACCAAGATTTTATTTTAAAAACAAACATATAAGAAACAATGATGTGAATAAAACTGATGTTTAAGATGTAAGAGGCAGCCCTGGCCAGTGTGGCTCAGTTGGATGGAGGACTGTGCATTCAATTCCTGGTCAGGGAACATTGTAGATTCGATCCCCCATCCCGGCGCATATGGGAGGCAGCCAACCGATGTTTCTCTCTCTCCCTTTCTCTCTCTCTCTAAAAGCAATGAAAAAATGTCCTAAGGTGAGGATAAAATAATTTTTTTAATAGAAGATTCAAGCAATTTACAGGAATCTCTAATGTGGATGTGTTTATAACAGAAGAGATTTATGAAGGTAATTTCCAAAATCCTGGCCACGGGTTTAAAAAAAAAGGAAAAAAATGAGGAAGATAAACTAGAAGATATTCTTGGTTAAGGATTGTT
The DNA here is from genome assembly GCF_022682495.2 of Desmodus rotundus. Lineage (NCBI taxonomy): Eukaryota > Metazoa > Chordata > Mammalia > Chiroptera > Phyllostomidae > Desmodus > Desmodus rotundus. Next base: position 34,902,547 of record NC_071389.1, on the reverse strand, counting down.
TCCTATCTCGGCTCTGGGTTAAAAAAAAAAAAAAAAAGGAAAAAATGAGGAAGATAAACTAGAAAACATTCTTGGTTAAGGATTGTTTCCTATCTTGGCTCTGATTAATACTATTCACCACAGAACAAATTCCGTATCCACTTAGTAACCAAGCTTCTTAATAACATTTCCAGCAGGAAGTCTGGCAAGGAATTAAACTCAACATGTACAAAACTGCATTCAATATTCCAAAGTCCTCTTTCTTGGTTCCCTCTCCTAGTCTGAGGAGAGCTATCAAGGTAGGTGTGGCAAATTATATTTCCAAAGATGATCGCTATAATATCTCCCATTCCACATGATTTTCTTGCAAGAGTGGTGAAATCTATATCCCCTTCCTCTAAACCTGGGCAGACTTTTATGACTACCTCAACGAATAGAGAAGAACAGGAGGGGCACTATGGTTACTTCTAAGGCTAGGTCATAAAACCTAATACAGTTTCTGTCTGGTTGTCTCAGGACACTCATTCTTAGAATCCAGTTATCGTGCCAGAGAAACTAGATGGAAAGGATACATATAAGTGATCTGGCCCATAAAACCTCATAGTGTGAATGAGTAAGCCTCAAGATGACTAACTCTAGCCCCAGTCACTGTCTGACTACAACTTCATTGAAAACTCTAGGAAAGAACCACCTAGCTGAGCCCAGTCATTCTCCAGAACCACAAGAGATAATAATTAAGCTGTCTGAAGCCACTATGTTTGGTGTCGTTTATTATATGTAAAAGTAGGTTAATAATTTGTTACTCTTCAACCCAATCTTATATAAATATTCTAAAGAGTTAGAACCATAAGAGAGACAGGCAAAAAGGAAAAGCCACTGATGGCAGCTTCTCTTTTACCGAGCAATTCAGCACTGACTCCAAATTTACCAATCCCACTCAATAAAACAGCCTTTGGGCTTTTTAGAGTACAGTTTGGGAAACATCTCATTATTTAAGCAAGAAACTAAGGTGAGGGAGGGTGTCTTACCTTCTTCAATAGTAGCTTATCACAGTTTTCCTTATCTAAACAGCATACAGCACTCTACTAGTAAGTAAAGAGCTCTGGTAAATGAATTTTTTTTTATCTCATTAACTTTCCAGAACCACTCTAGTACTCCTTGTAGACTGACACCCTGGAAACTCACTTAGCTAGCCAACTCCTTTTTTAAAAAAATTATTTAATTTTAGAGAGAGGGGAAGGAAGGGAGAAAGAGAGAGATACATCGATGGTTGCCTCTCACACACCCCCATCTGGGGACCTGGCCTGCAACCCAGGCATGTGCCCTGACTAGGAATTGAACCAGTGGCCCTTTGTTTTGCAGGCTGGCTCGCAATCCATTGAGCCACACCAGCCAAGGCTTGCCAGTTCCTGAATAAGTGTATGTATCATTATCAATCTGGTTCACCAACCCAAAACTTTGAATGCCATTCTATATACTACCTCTCATTCTCCCACCTCTACATTCAATCTGATACCACATCTTGTCACTCTTGACTTTTAAATCTCTCGAGTTCATCTACTCTCTCCATTCCCACATCCCACACTATCACCATCTTTCTGTTGCCTGGATTTTTGCAAGAATCCTAAATAGTCTCCCTGTCCCATAGCCATTTTGTAGCCATCTAGTCTATTTTCTCTCTATTCAAATATAAAACACAAATTTGATTTTATTATTTTTGTACTTAACACCATTCAGTGGTATCCTAGTACCCTTAGAATAAAGTCCATACCTCTATTACAAAGCTCTGTTTGATTTGGTCTCTGCTTACCTCTCTAGTTGTGACACCTCTTTATTCTCAAATTTTTACTCTATGCACTGATAATCCTGATCATCTGAACTTTCAGTTCTCAATCTTGCCTATCCCTATTCCTCAAAACAGGCCTTCATCCTGATGCATGCTACAGTATGGATGAACTTTGAAAACGTGCTAAGTAAAAGAAGTCAGTCACAAAAGACCACGTACTATATGGTTCTATTTATATGAAATGTTTAGGATAGGCAAATCCTTAGAGATAGAAAGTAGATTCAAGGTTGCCAGGGGCTAGGGAGAGGAGGGAATAGAGAATGACTGCTAATGGGTATGGGAGTTTCTTTTGGGGGTGATGAGAATGTTCTGGAATTTGACAGTGGTAATGGTTGCACAACTCTGTGAATATACTGAAAACCATGTAATGTATACTTTAAAAGACTGAAATTTTATGGTATGTAAATTATACCTCAATAAAACTGTTGTTAACAAAACAAAACAAAACATTCCTTCACTCATTATTATTTAGGCCTGGAATACTCTGCCCCTGCCACTGTTACTTGACTAATTCGTACTTATCCTCCTTATCCTATCCTACACATCACATCTTTCGGGAAGCCCTTCTGATCTAGGTCTGGGATAGGTGCCCCTTTCTCTTATTTATCTCTACTTCCTCCATCATAGCACTTATCAACTGAATTAGGATTTTTTAAACTACTTGTCTCTCCCTTCCAGGCTACCGAGGTTTTTCAGGATAGGGACTTTTTCCATCTCACTTATCATTACATGCCTAATGCATACAAATGTTTGGCACAGAGTAAGTGCTCATAACCACTTGTGACACCAAGTAAAACAACTAAAGGGTTTACTTTCACAGCACTTCCACCTGTGCATGTCTATTTCCTTTGACAGAATGGGGAAGTTTTCCTTCATTATTTTTTTCAAATAAGTTTTCAATTTCTTGTTCTTCCTCTTTTCCTTCTGGCACTTCTATGATTCAGATGTTGGAACGTTTAAAGTTGTCCCAGAGGTTCCTAAGCCCCTCTTCCTCTCCTCATTTTTTGAATTCTTGTTTCTTCATTCTGTTCTGGTTGAATGTTTATTTCTTCCTTCTGTTCCAAATCGTTGATTTGAGTCCCAGTTTTCTTCCCTTCACTGTTGGTTCCCTGTGTATTTTTCTTTATTTCACTTTGTATAGCCTTCACTTCTTTCTCTCTTTTGCGTCTATACTCAATCATTTCTGTGAGCATCCTGATTATCAGTGTTTTGAAATCAGCATCTGACAGGTTGGCTATCTCCTTGTCACTTAGTTCTTTTTCTAGAGTTTTGATCTGTTCTTTCATTTGGGCAACAGTTCTTTGTCTCAGAGCATCTATTATGTTGTAAGGGGGGGGAGCCTTAGGTATTTACCAGGGTGGTACAACCCAAGTCACTGTGTTGTGGCACTGTATTTGGAGGAGAAGTCATAGAGGAAACAATACCACTTGCTTAGCTCTCACTGTGCTTTCAGTCACTTCCCCCTCTACCCACAAGCAAATTGGGCCCTTCTGGTACTGATTCCCAGGTAGGTGGGTTTGTGTATGTTCTAGGACCCTGTGGGTCTCCCCAGTGAACTCTCCTGTGAGGTTGGGAGTTCCTCCCGCCACTGCAACCCCCACAGGTCTTTACGGCCGGAGGTTTTGAGGCTTTAGTTTCCCGTGCTGGAACCCTGGGTTGCACAGTCTGTCTCTCTCCCCAGTTGTTTCTTCCAGCTTATCTGCATGCAAATATAGGACTGTCCAGTTGGCCAGCTGCTGCCTCACCCAGCCTGGTGTCTCCTTGCTGGGCATCCTCCCCTCCCCGGCTACCTGTCACCACCCCTCCTACCAGTCTGGATGCATGTTTCTTCTTTTAACTCCTTGGTTGTCAGAATTCCATATAGTTTGATTTTCTGGCAGTTCTGGTGGTTTTTGTTTTTAAATTTGTTGTTATCCTTCTTTTGGTTATGTGAGCAAGCAAAGCCTATCTACCTATGCCTCCATCTTCGCGGGAAGTTAAACCATGTTTTATCAAGGCTTTCTACCCATAATCACAACTCTTCAGACAGCTCCTATTAGTTTGATTACCTACCTTTAAAGAAAGAAAAGTGTGCTTCAACAATACCTATATATACATCAATGGAATATCTAGCAAAACTGAATTCCAAATCAAACAACCAACATGTAATAGACCTGCCTGCATGACGTTTAATCCAAACAAACACCTTTTATGAGCAGTCAGTCGAGGTTGGTGAAAGAGCACTGGCACAGGACACTGGAAAATCCAGGTTGGAATTCATGCTCCATCAAGCATTTAACAGCACTGCTGCTTTGAGTACGCTACTTACCCTAAGTCTCAGTTTCTTTATATTTTATAGAAAACTATACTTTGCAGGATAGTTTTTTTTATAAATTCTTCATAGAACTTAATAAGTTCTTTTTTTAAAAGTTTTTTAAATTTATTTTTAGAGAAGGGAAGGGAGGGAGAAAGAGAGAGTGAAAAACATCAATATGTGGTTGCCTCTTCCACGTCCCATACTGGGGCCCTGGCCTGTAACCCAGGCATGTACCCTGACTGGGAATCAAACCGCGACCCTTTGGTTCACAGTCTGGCGCTAAATCCACTGAGCCACACCAGCCAGGGCTTGCAGGATAGTTTTAATGATAAAGAAGAATGTGTTTATATGAAGTGCCTCATTCTGATCTGATATATAAGTGCTCAAAAATGGTAGCTATCATTATTGTCAAAAAGCAATTTGTGTGAAAGAATTAAAAGAGAAAGGCACAGTGTAATTTGAACTGTAAAGCAAACCAGCAGACTGGTTTATTTATACAATTAATACATCAGAGCTATTGGTCTTAAGTGATCAATTCAAGTCTGAACAATGAAAAGAAATACAGGAACAAAAAAGTTACCTAACTGTTCGACTTTCTGAAGAAGCTAAGTACATTTGATCCTAAAATAAAACCCTTTAAATATGAACACTCTCACTCACAGTGGCAGAAAAAAGAAATGAGATAATCTTTGAGAAGAGCTTTATTCCTGCAAATCAAGACCAAAGCACATTAAGAGAGCAGGATCTGGGAATTTGACATTGTTGCTATCCCACATTCACACAGGGCTTCAATTTCCAGGATATCAATCTGGCATCTTTCACAAACACTGAATTAGAACCTGGTGGTTGTTTCAAGCAAAAAGCACACCAGTTTAACAAATATTGGGAAACATGATGACAACAGATGTATCAAATACACATATGTATTCAAATCTCTAGAACAGCAACTGATTTAAGACTGGCTCTAAAGTAAGAAGCATGTATAATTCTCATGTTTGGAGTAATAAGACTCAAGACCATATAAACAAATGTGTATATGCATGGTATAGGGTCAGAAACTATTCAGATATGCAACATCCCTAAAGTAGCATACAGATTGTTTGTTTATGATTGAACCATTAAGTAACACTGTATCAGCCCAAGTTCATACCTCTAATTTCTAGACAACAGATTCCTACTAGATTACCTTTGTCAACAGAATTCTAAAGTTTCCTGCCTCTCACTCCATACACACACATAAATTTTTATTACAACATAAAATGCCATATTCAGGAGAAATGTATCAACCTAACCAATTTCTTAACCTGGTATGAGCTCCTGATCTAAGCTGAATGAGTCACAGATCCTTCTACACTATTCTTGAGAGAAAAAGCCGCAATCCCTGCTTTTGGATTCTGTGAAATATCCTTGTTATCCTTTAAAATGTTCCCTTTCTTCTTAAGCTTCAGTTGGTTGCTCTAACTTGCAATGAAAGTCTTAACAAATATAATTCAATATTATGATATAAACTGAGACAAACAATATCAAAATCAAAGTTTCAACCTTAACTGCATACCTAAAATTTCAAAGATCAGACACTAACTTTGATATTCTATGATCTACAAGTAGCTAATACATGACAGATAAATTCACTGGTGGTAGGGTCTTACCATTTGGATCATTCTAGGTAACAGGCTGACAGGGAGTTATAATTTGTATACCACAAACTGTGTACGTCAAGAGTGATATCAAAAGTATATGTAAAGCAGAGTTATCACTCACCACTACTAATTCAGTTACAACATGTCATATATTTTACACACCAGTACCAACTATTGGAAAACTAGCCAAATCAGTAGGTTCATAAATTGTATACCTTAATTACTTGCAGTAATATTCAATACTATCTTTGCTTCTGTCTTGACAGCTTTTTGTGGGCATTTAGAGCATTGTATTTTTCTTTTAACAATGTCAAATTTAAAAAGAGCATAACCTGAATTGTCTCAGCCAAAGCTTGGGATAACTGAGTTGGATGAAATAAGTCCATGCTCAAATTACTTGTAGTATAAACTTTACAATATTATTTACTAACAATCCAAAGAAAATCTCTAACTGCAGGTGCTCTCCCAGTTCTATTTTTGGCTCCCTCTTCTTCTAAAGTCTTCAACTATCATCTCCTCTCACTCGAATTCTAGGACCATGGCTTCACCTACGTAAAACATAGTACTTCTCCATCTGGATGTTTCACTACAACTCAATTGTCAAGCAATGAACCTTTTATATTTAAGAGGAATATTTTCTCAAAAGTTGTCAACTCTCAATGTCTCCCTCCTTCCGTCTTACCTCCAATGCATGCCCCCATTCTTTTCTGGCTTCTTTCCCCACCTTAGCAACATTCAATTATAGATCACATCTTTCTCCTTTATGAAGCTCTTCTGTGTCTTGTGTGACACTAAAAATTCTGATTGTCTCCTAATTCTTTGACATCTCCCTCTCACCTTCATCCATGACTCCTCCTCTTCTACCCAATCTTAAAAGTTGAAATTACTCAGAGTTCTGTACTCAGTCCTCTTCTTTCTTGATTTGTATTTTTCCAGAGGAATTCTATCTACTACCATTGCCTCAAACACCATCTGTTAACAAGTCCTAATTTCCTTTTCTTCACTTCAGACCTCTTTTTCTGGGTTCTAAATCTATATATAGAGTGCCTATGCAAGTCTCTGTGTCTCACAGACATCTCAAACTCACTATGTACATCTACTCTCATACTAATCAACACTGTTTCTTCTGTTCCTTATATCATTATCTACCCAGTTGTTCATGACGTACTCATTCCTTACCCCTCCTTCTCCATTATGCTCACCATCAACATTCAATCATCTCCTAAAATGGATGAAAATCAATTTACTCTCCTTGGTCCAAGTCACCATTATTCCAAATCTGGATACCAACATGATCTGATCTTAGCAATGATCTTCTCATACCTACTCTGCCACTTCCTCCCCCAACCCATTCTCCACTCAGCACTTACAATAATCCTTAAAAAGAGCTAATACAATGAGTCTCCTACTTGAAACTTTTCAGCTGTTTTCTATTGCACTTAATATCAAAACTCCTTACTATGATTTTATAAAGTCCTACATAATTTAACCCTTGCCTAACTATCCAGCTTGGTTTTTTGCCACCTTTCCTTCCTATAAATCTTCCTATGGAGATTTATTTCTCTCCATCTATGTTGACACATTCCTAGCCCTTAAGAGTATCACTCTGGTCCTCTATCCATGCTGCTACCCCTCCCTGGATTGTGGTTTCCAATTCTTCTGTCTCCTCCTGGCTAATACAAACTCACTCAACCTCAGGTCTCAGATTAAATCTCAGTTCCTCAATGAAGTCCTCCTTTGACCCCCTCAGACTAGGTTTCCTGCACAGCTCTTATAACTCTATAATCATTTTTGTAATGTTGTAAAATATATGCTGTATGAGGTTAGTTTCCATGACTATCTTGTTCACCAAAGTATTCACAGCACTAAGCACAGCACCTGATAGGCCATACATATTTATTCTATGAATACCTGTTGAGACTTTGTGAATTCACAAATTAATAAATAAACTATAACATTTAATTTTCTCATTAAATGCTATGTATTTATTAGTCAGTCCTCTCAGGCTTTGTTGATATTTACAATGACCTTCAATTCACCAATCTCAATAATTTGTTGATCTTCACCCTCTTGATTTCTCTACCACTTCCATCAAGATTGCTTAAAAGAACCACTGTAAATTTTGCCTCTCAACATCTAGCACACTCAAATTAAGATAGCAGAACACTTAGTTACTGGCTGCCAAATTAGAGCTCAATAACTGAGAGTGTATGAGAGCACCCAGAATGAGGGCAAATGTACGAATATACTGTAACAGATGGTTCTGTATAGCCATTAATGTCATTGTATTTAACAAAAACTTTTATAAAATAGTTAATAAATCAACACTGTCTTTTTTGGGGAGGGAACAATAATAATATTATTTACTGTCCACTTACTATGCACCACACTGTTCCAAGTGTTTTATAAGTATTAAATGCTTAATACTTTTCACAACCCAAAATAGTGTGTATAGAATTAAGCCCTCCAGAATGTACAAATACTACAGAGTAGATTTTGTCTTAATCCTCCTTGCTGGATTGGTAGCATCCAGAATAGTATCTGGCATACAGTAAGCACTCCAATATTTGTTGAAAAAAAATGAGGAAATGAAGGCAAAAGAGGTTAAACTGCACGAAGTTACATACAGTAACATATCCAGGATCTGAACCCAGGAAATCTGGTTTTATATCTTAGACCCTTAACAACGGGGTATGTATGTATTTGAAAACAACATTCCTCCTTCACTGTTTTACTAATGAAAGAAAAAGAGAGTCCTGGCTGGTATGGCTCAGTGTGGATTGAGTGCCAGACTGCGAACCAAAGAGTGGCTGGTTCAATTCCCAGGCAGGGCACATGCCTGGGTTGTGGGACAGGTCCCCAGTGCGGGGCGTGGGAGAGGCAACCACACATTGATGTTTCTCTCCCTCTCTTTCTTCCTCCCTTGCTCTCCCTCTAAAAATAAATAAATAAAATCTTTAAAAAAAAGAAAAAGAAACTCTAGTTCAATAACATATAAACACTAGTCTGAATTTATTAATGTTCCCACTACACATAACAGTACACAGAGCAGAGCAAGAGAAGAGATATAAATTAACAGGGCACCATAATATATTTTTAATAGAGTTGATATACAATATTATATTAGCTTCAGGTGTACGATACAATGATGTGACATTTAAATACCTTACAAAATGATCACCACATTAAGTCTAACTACATATCACCATACAAAGTATAATAGATTTTTAAAAAAATATACAAGGTCTGTCCAGAAGGCATTCAGCCATGTAATATGAAAAATAGATACATTTATTGAAGAAGATACAAGATACAAGAAACACTGTACATAGGACAATGACACTTCAGTCCCCTTCAAAGTAGGAACCTTAGGACTTCACACAGTTCTCCCAATTGCCATCAGCTGCCACATTGTATTTTCCTGAATCTCATCAACTGTCTGAAATCTCTTCCCTTTCAAAGGTGATTTTAATTTTGAGAAAGGCCAGAAGTCACAGGGCAACAAACCTGGGTTGCAGTGGGGCTGAGTCATGTGGGTGATTGGATGTTTTGCAAAAAAACTCTGCACAAGATGTGATGCATGAGTGGGCATGTTGTCATGATGAAGCTGCCAATCACCAGTTGCCCCATAACGGCAGTCTCCTGAATCATCCAAATAGTTTCCGTGGAGGAATGTTCAAGCTTACTGCAAAATTTGATGCAGATTTGTTGCTCTACTCACTCAGTCATTTTGAATATGACGGCCCCACAGTACACATGCTCACTGAATGGCGTCTACCACTGCCACTGATCAGTACCATGAAGTGGTCAAAGTTCACACATGTGCATTCCAGTCCATTCTCCTTGGCTACCAGGTTACATCAATGCCACACACAACTATTCTCATTCTATTAACAATGGCTGTGCTTTCTCCAGACAGACCTCATATACATGTCTACTGTTAGAATGTACTTATACATTTTATTTAACATAACATTATAATCAATCAACACTACACAGAATAATGTGAAATGAGGCATGCACGTACATCTAGATTTGCCAGTCTTTAAAAGCTAACAGGATTCTATTACATGGATGTAAAAATTAACTCTCATCCCACCACTGAACACCTTGTTTCCACATCTGTATATCTACACCCAATATAATGGATATCTTTGTGCATGTATCTTGACATTAAAAAAAAAGTCCCTGAAAGTGGAATTTGAGTCAAGGATAGCATACATCTTAAAATATAACAAATATTGCCAAAATTTCCACCAAACATGCTGTGCTTATTTATATTTCATCCAAGAATATACAGATTTTTTTCTATAAGTTCATAGTTACTATTATCAATCTTTGCCAATTTCACAGGTAAAAATGGAACCTTTTTTTTCTAATTTGTATTTTTTTATGTTATTAAACTTTTTTTGATATATTTATTGATTATGCTATTACAGTTGTCCCATTCCCCCCCCCACTCCACTCCATCCTGCCCACCCTCTCCCTCCCACATTCCCCCCCCTATAGTTCATGTCCATGGGTCATACTTATAAGTTCTTTGGCTTCTACATTTCCTACACTATTCTTACCCTCCCTCTGTCTATTTTCCACCTATCATCTATGCTACTTATTCTCTGTACCTATCCCCCCTCTCCCCCTCCCACTCCCCTCTTGACAACCCTCCATGTGATCTCCATCTCTATGGTTCTGTTTCTGTTCTAGTTGTTTGCTTAGTTTTCTTTTGTTTTGGGTTTAGGTGTGGTCATTAATAACTGTGAGTTCGCTGTCATTTTTACTGTTCATATTTTTTATCTTCTTTTTCTTAGATAAGTCCCCTTAACATTTTATATAATAATGGCTTGGTGATGATGAACTCCTTTAAGTTGACCTTATCTGAGAAGCACTTTATCTGCCCTTTCATTCTAAATGAAAGCTTTGCTGGATACAGTAATCTTGGATGTAGGCCCTTGCCTTTCATGACTTGGAATACTTTTTGCCAGTCCCTTCTTGCCTGTAAGGTCTCTTTTGAGAAATCAGCTGACAGTCTTATCGGAACCCCTTTGTAGGTAACTGTGTCCTTTCCTCTTGCTGCTTCTAAGATTCTCTCCTTCTGTTTCATCTTGGGTAATGTAATTATGATGTGCCTTGGTGTGTTCCTCCTTGGGTCCAGCTTCTTTGGGACTCTCTGAGCTTCCTGGACTTCCTGGAAGTCTATTTCCTTTGCCAGACGGGGGAAGTTCTCCTTCATTATTTGTTCAAATAAGTTTTCAATTTTTTGTTCTTCCTCTTCTCCTTCTGGCACCCCTATAATTTGGATTTTGGAACGTTTCAAGATGTCCTGGAGGTTCCTAAGCCTCTCCTCATTTTTCCGAATTCTTGTTTCTTCATTCTTTTCTGGTTGGATGTTTCTTTCTCCCTTCTGGTGCACACCGTTGATTTGAGTCCCAGTTTCCTTTGCATTACTATTGGTTCCCTGTACATTTTCCTTTGTTTCTCTTAGCATAGGCTTCATTTTTTCATCTGGTTTTCAAACAGATTCAGCCAATTCTGTGAGCATCTTGATAACCAGTGTTTTGAACTGTGCATCTGATAGGTTGGCTATCTCTTCCTCGCTTAGTTGTATTTTTTCTGGAGCTTTGAAGTGTTCTGTCATTTGGGCCTTTTTTTTTTTTTTTTTTTTTTTTGTCTTGGCACGTCTAGTTACTTAAAGGGGCGGAGCCTTAGGTGTTCCCTGGGGCGGGGTAACGCTGGTTGCTGCGCTGTGACGCTGTATGTGGGGGAGGAGCTGAGAGGGAGCAATGGCGCCCGCTACACTCTGCCGTATTTCAGTCACTCCCTTCGCTACCCACAATCAAACTGGGCCCCTCTGGTGCTGGTTCCCGAGTGGGTGGGCTTGTGCACACTCTAGGCCCCTGTGGGTCTCTCCAATGACCTCTCCTGTGAGGCTGTGAGTCTCTCCTGCTGCAGCCCCAACCCCCACGGGCGCTTTCAATCAGAGGTCTGAGGCTTTATTTCCCCAAGCTGCCCTGGGTTGCTCTGTCTGCTTCGCTCCCCGCAGTTTGTCCGGTTTATCTCTGCGCGAATGTGGGGCCACAGGGTGCTACCCACTGCTCTGCCTGCCCCTTTCTCCGCCACTCTGAGTCCGGCCCTCTCGGTTTATCTGTGCGTGAATGTGGGGCCGCAGGGTCTGCTAGTGGTCAGACTGCCTGCCCCTTTCGTCCCACACTCCGCCAGTCTCGGTCCCGCCACGGCCATGCGAGTCCTCTCCGCCCCGGTGCCCGTCTCCGCCCCTCCTACCAGTCTGGATGTATGTTTCTTTTTTATCTACTTGGTGTTGGGACTTCCTTGCTGTTGGATTTTCTGTCAGTTCTGGTTGTGCGAGGTGGCGCAGTGTGTCTACCTACGCCGCCATCTTGGTTCTCCTAATTTGTATTTTTAATTATGGGTAAAAGCTGAATATCTATTTACAACTTTCATATGTTTATTGGCCTTTCTACAAATTGCATGTAAATATTTTTTATACATATCATATTTAGAATCTTTTTCCTAATTTAAGGTTTGTTCCTTTTTTAAAATATATTTCATTGATCATGCTATTAAAGTTGTCCCATTTTTTCTCCCCTTTATTCCCCTCCACCCTGTATCCCCCTGAAATCATCATTCCCCAACCTTAGTTCAAGTCCATGGGTCACACATATAAGTTCTTTGGCTGCGCTATTTCCCATACTATTCTTAACCTCCCCATCTATTTTGTACCTACCATTTATGCTTCTTATTCCCTGTACCTTTCCCCCCATTCTCCCCTCTTCACCTACCCATTGATAACTCTCCATATGATCTCCATTTATGTGATTCTGTTCCTGTTCTAGTTGTTTGCTTAGTTTGTTTTTGATTTTTTAGGTTCGGCTGTTGATAGTTGTGAGTTTGTTGTTATTTTACTATTTGTATTTTTGATCTTCTTCTTCTTCTTGGATAAGTCCCTTTAACATATCATATAATAATGGCTTGGGGATGATGAACTCCTTTAACTTGACCTTATCTGGGAAGCAATTTATCTTCCCCTCCATTCTAAATGATAGCTTTGCTGAATAGAGTAATCTTGGATTGAGGTCCTTGCCTTGCATGACTTTTGAATACTTCTTCCCAGCCCTTTCTTGCCTGTAAGATTTCCTTTGAGAAATCAGCTGCTATTCTTATGGGAACTCCTTTGTAGGTAACTTGCTTCTCTTGCTGCTTTTAAGATCCTCTCCTTATCTTTAATCTTGGGTAACTTAATTATGATGTGCCTTTGTGTGTGCTTTCTTAGGCCCAACTTCTTTGGGACTCTCTGAGTTTCCTGGACTTGCATGTTTATTTCCTTTGTCAGATTAGGGAAGTTTTCCTTCATTATTTGTTCAAATAAGTTTTCAATTTCTTGCTCTTCTCCCTCTCCTTCTTGCACCCCTATGATTCAGATGTTGGAACATTTAAAGTTGTCCTGGAGTTTCCTAAGCCTCTCATCCTTTTCGAATTCTTGTTTCTTCTTTCTGTTCTGCTTGAATGTTTTGCTTCCTTCTACTCCAAATTGTTGAGATGAGTCCCGGCTTCCTTCCCTTCACTGTTGGTTCCTTGTACATTTTCCTTTGTTTCACTTTTCATAGACTTCACTTCTTCTATTTTGCATCCATACTCAATCATTTCTGTGAGCATCCTGATTACCAATGTTTTGAAATCTGCATCGGATAGGTTGGCTATCTCTTTATCGCTTAGTTATGTTTTTTCTGGAGTTTTGATCTCTTCTTTCATTTGGGCCATATTTTTTTGTTTCGGTGCACCTGTTACATAGTAAAGGGCAGAGCCTTAGGTATTCGCCAGCGTGGGGAAACCCACATGGGTACATTATGGTGCTCTATGTGGGAGAAGGGTCCAAGAGGAAACAGTGCTGCTTACTCAGCTCTTAGTTGGTTTTCATTAACTTCCTCTGCTACCCACAAGCAAATTGGGCTCTTCTGGTGCTTATTTCTGGGTGGGTGGGTTTGTGTACATTTTAGGTCCCTGTGGTTCTCTCCAATTAACTCTCCTCCGAGGCTGGAGTTGCTCCCACCACTGCAACTCCCACAGGTTTTTTCATTCAGAGGTTTTGAGGCTTTATTTCCCCGTGCTGGTACCCTGGGTTTCACGGTCTGTCTCTCTCCCCAGTTCTTTCTCCTGGTTTATCTGCACGCTGATGTGGGACCGCCCAGTCCTCCAGCCAGGACCTTGCTGCAAGTCCTCTCCACCCTGGCTGCCTGTCTCCGCCCCTCCTACTGGTCTGGATGAATGTTTCTTCTTTAACTCCTTGGTTGTCAGACTTCCACAGTTTGATTTTGTAGCAGTTCCAGTTATCTTTTTATTTTAAATTTGTTGTTGTCCTTCTTTTGGTTGTGTGTGGAGGCAATGTGTATCTACCCACACCTCCATCTTGGCCAGAAGTCTAATGTTTGTTCTTTCTTCTACATAGAAATCTTCCATTTTTATGTAGCCAAATTCATCATTTTTCTCCTCTATGGCTTCTACAATTCACATTGTACTTGCAAAAATAGCCTTCCTCATTCCAATATTATAAAAATATTTATCCATGTTTTCTCTGCTATTATTATAGCATGATTATTTTTATTTGTTTTACTCTCCCATCATCTAGAATTTATTTTGGTAGGAAAAGTTCTAGAATTTGCTTTTCTTATTCAATAATATATCCTAGATATCTTTCCAGATTAACTATTTCATTTATTTTAACTGTGCACACAGAATTCTAAAATATACCCATGTCATAGTTTTATTTAGTTACTTTATTAGTTATAAATAGCTACATATAACTACTTTTATGTTTATTAGTTATTTACAGCACTAATGAGTATTTAAATTTTCCCTTATTTTCCCACAAATACCAAGAAATGCTGCTATGAATACCCTTGTGCATGCCTCCTTACCTACATGTTTTTTTTCAGATATACATTAAAAAATGGAATTACTGAGTCTATAATGTGTGTCCTTTTTTGATAGTAACAAATTATCCTCCAAAATGATGTGCTTAATACACTTTCATTTTAAAAATTCATTCAACATATATTTAAGTGCTTTCTTTATGATAGGCACTGTTCTAGAGGCTGAGCATAAAGCATAATGGTACCAACCCAGATAAAGGCACTGTCTTTATGATTAAGAGGGCAGGCTCTAGAGACAGATTTGCCTAAGTTCAAATTTGGGGTCAACAAGTGTTAGATGTCTGACCTTGGGCAAGTTACTCTAACCTTGTATCTCAAGTTCCTTATCAAGAAAACAGTATGCCCTGGCCAGGTAGCTCAGTTGATTAGAGCATCAACCCAGTAAGCCATGGTTATGAGTTTTATCCTGGTCAGGACACATACAAGAATCAACCAATGAATGCGTAAATAAGTGGAACAAATTAATGTGTCTCTCTCCCCCTTCCTCTCTCTCTAAAATCAATAGCTAAATAAAATTTTTTAAACAGTAGTTTAATAATAGTACCTACTTCACAGGATTGTTGTGCCTGTCATAGATAAAGTACTTAAAGTTTTCTCATCATTATTACTTAAATTTGCTACTATCAACCTTTATTTTTTCCAGTAAAAGACGGAAAAATAGTACATATTACATTATCGAATCACCATTTCTCTGATTACTAATAAGATTTACATTTATTTTTACCTTTTGTGTTTCCTATTCTGTGGATCTCTTCAAATTCTTTGCTCATTTGTTCCTGTTGGAATGTTTGTATTTTTCTTAATGATTTGTTGAAGTCTTTATTTATTCTGGGCATTAATCCTTTGACTGTTAAATATGATGTATATGTTTTCTAGTTGACCCTAAGCTCGGACCCATAAGCTATCAGGTTCTCTTTGTGGCCAAGTCACCAGAACAGCAGTATTGACTGCTTTTTGCTAAGAGAATTTCAGATCCTGCTCTGTATTATAAAAGGTTTCTAATTGCTTAGACTTAGGGGAAGAAGGTAAAGAAATACTCTCCAAGCAATGGGAAGTATAAGCTAAAGGCTTAGAGGCAGTTTCTATGTTATCTCCACTCTTGTCTCCTAACCACCTGGTACAGGGTCTGACACATAATAGACTCTGGATGAACAAGTATTGTTTGAATGAATGCAAAATATCCTTACCAGGTTACAAGCTCCTTGTGGGCAAGTATGGTTTCATGCTTATATTGGTATCACTCCCACAATGTCTAACAGAGCTTTTACACAGAGGAAGCACTCAAATGTTTTTACCGAATAGATACTATCTCTGTACCTGCATGAAAGTAAATAGTTGAGGTAGTCAATGTAAAACAAGCAGTCCCTTCCTCATATAAAGATTACACTCTGATTTGCAGCGGCAGATACTCTGTACAGAGTCCTGTGTTGCTTGGGTCTCTTCCTCTTAAATTTACTGTTTCAAGTCTTTGTTCAGGAATAGGGAGGGAGATGTCCCTGGAACCCCATCCACATGAGGCTGAGACTATTTCTGTGCAATATTTTTCATGTTGTATCTTTTCTCACTGCATTATTTAGGAAAAAGTTCATTTCAGCACTTTAGACACAGCTGCTTGAGCCTCTTGATATTTTTTCCTCTTCCCACACACCTTGCCTGGCAGAGCTCTGCTTTGCTAAGTGCTGCTGGACTGGTTACTTTCCAGGATATCACTCTTGGCAATCAAGGCTATATAGTTTCATGTGAAACAATGAGACAATGTAGTGTAATGGAAAAAGTACAGGATTCTTGGAGCCAGATGACCTGGGACTGAGTGCTAGCTCTGCCATTTACTAACCACATGACCTTAATGTCCCTAAGTCTCAGTTTCCTTCAGTTTTCAAATGGGAATTAACATCAATAATATCAAACCCACCAGGGTCACAAAACTGCAGTAAGAATTATAAATTAGGTAACAATGCAAAAATATTTTATAGAGTATTCTACAAATATATGTCACTACTATATGAAATATGGCTCAAAGACTCAGTAAAAGGACTCCAAACAATTCACTTCATGAGGGCAAAGGATCGTGTCTGTCAGGGTCATGTCTGCATCTCCAAAGCCTGACATATTTGTTGAATAAAAGACTAAAAGAATGATAGAAAATGAAAGGAGCATTTACCAGGAGACCTTAGTCAAATTAATAAATCTCTGCATTTTAATTTGCTCTTTTGTCAAGTGGGCGCAACACCACCCACATCAAAAGATTGCTATGAAAATTAAAAGGAAATAATATCCATAGAGTATAACATAATGGATACTTCTCTATTTGCTTCTTCCTCCTAAGCCAGATATGACTTAGGACTTGTGCATACAAAAGGTAGATACTGTTAATAGTTTTATAATAATTGGTACTGACTCAAATTCTTCCAGGAACAGTCAAGGAATATTATGCTATTACATGCCCTTTTCTCTCAATAAAAATTAATGCATTGGCAAAGTAATTATTTTAACATTTTATCTCAACTATGTTTAAATTGCTACAGTTCACTGTGCCTTACATGCTCATAAACCTGTAAAATGAACCACTGCCCCGGTGAATTTAAGAGTCTTCTCAAAGACAAGTGCTTCTTTATGTACTCTATACAAAACAATACATAACTACTAATCAAAATCATTTAAGCATCAAAGTTATATTGAAACAAATTCCATTTATGGTTCACAGCACACATGATGGAATCAACGTTTTATTTAGTTATCAAAAATTTTTAAAGATTTCATTTATTTATTTTTAGAGGGGAAGGGAGGTAGAAAGAGAGGGAAAGAAACATCAATGTGTGGTTGCCTCTCAAGCGCCCCCTACTGGGGACCTGGCCCACAACCTAGGCATGTGCCCTGACTGGGAATCGAACAAGTAACCCTTTGGTTCACAGGCCAGCACTCAATCCACTGAGCCACACCAGCCAGGGCTAGTTATCAAATTTTTAACACACATAGTCCAATCCATATTATACATCAGAATTAAAGCTAGAGTACCTAACAACAGAGCACCATGACACATGAAATATAAACTGACAGAACTGAAGTGAGAAATAGAAAATTCAACAACAATAGTTCTGGACTTCAATACTCCACCTTCAATAATGGATAATGGATGAAACAACTAGGGAGAAAATGAGTATGGAAATAGAAACCATGAACATTATAAAACATCTAGACTTAACAGACATCTACAGAACACCGAACCCAACAGCAGCAGCATATACATTCTTTTCAAGTGCACATAGGTCAAACAAACAGAGACCATAAATTAAGTCACAAAACAAGCTGCAATACATTTAAAAGGATTGAAATAGTATAAAGTTTGTTTTCTGACCATAATGGAATGAAATTAGGAACCAATTAACAGAAGAAAATTTTTTAAAATTTAAAAATCTGTGTAAATTAATTAGCTCACTAAAAAACCCAACAGGTCAAATAATAAATCACAAGGAAAAGTAGTAGAAATACCATATTTTTTAGACTATAAGACGCACTTGCCCCCCCAAATTTGGGAGGAAAATGGGGGTGTGTCTTATAATCCAAATGTAGCTTACCTGGCTCGCTGTGGGGGGAGGGATATTCTGTTATTTATGTTATTAAATATTTTACCACACTTTTTGCTTCAAATTTTTTTTTCCTATTTTCCTCCTCTAAAACCTAGGTGCGTCTTATAGTCCGAAAAATACAGTGCTTTAAGCTTAACAAGAACGCAGTCACAGCCTTAGCTAAGTATCTCGGTTGGTTGGAGTGTCATCCCATACAGCAAAAGTTTGCAGGTCAATTCCTGGTCAGAGCACATATCCAGGTTGCAGATTCAACCCCCGGATGGGGCACCTACAGGAGGCAACCAATATGATGTTACGATGTTTTTCTCTTTCTTTTTCTCTCTCCCTTCCTCCCTGCATTCCTCCCTTCCTTTCTCTCTCTGAAATCAATAAACATACCTTTGAGTAAGGATTTTAAACAACAACAACAAAAAAATGAGAGCAAAACACTAAAACGGGATTCAGTGAAATCAATGCTTAGAAATTTATAGCTATAAACACCCATTTCTTAAAGTAAAATTTCAAGTAATAACCTAATTCTCCACCTTAAGAAACTAGAAAAAGAGGAGCAAATTAAACCCAGAGCAAGCAGAAGGAAATAATAAAGATTAGAATGGAAATAAATAAAATAGAGAAAAGCAACAGAACCAAAAGTTGCTTTCTTTGAAATGATCACCAAAATTGGCAAACTATTAGCTAGACTGACCAAGAAAGAGAAGACTGAAATTATTAAAATCAGTAGTGAAAGGCCATTAGTACTGACCTTGGAGAAATTATATAAGATTTTTTAAAGGATTATAAAAGAATCCTATGGACAATTGTGCACTAAATTAGGTAACCTAGATGAAATGAATTCTTAGAAACAAACTACAACGCCAAAATTGACATAAAAAATAGATTCTGAATACAAGAGACTGAATTACTAATTTTAAAATTTCATACTCATCCTTCCCAATTAAAAAAATTTCATTCTGAGGGATTCATTCTGAATCCCTTTCCAATTCATTCTGAGGCTAAAATCACCTGATACCAAATCAGACAAAGATGACCTAAGAAAACTATAGACCAATATACCTTAGGAATACACATGTAAAAATCCTCAACAAAATACTAGTAAACCAAATCCAATAACATATAAAAACACACAAAACCCTGACCTTCATGGAGTTTACATTTTAATGGGTGGAAATGGATTATAAACAACATAGGCATGTAAAATATATGGTACACTAGATGATACACACAAAATAGGAAAATAAAAAAAGGAAAAATGGGGGGTTACAATTTTAGCTAGGGAAGCCAGAGAAGGTCTCACTGAGGTGATATTTATGTCAAGAAGCAACAAATACCTGGGGAAAGAGAGTTCCAAGAAGAGGGAACAGCAAGGGCAAAGAGTAGATTAAATGAGGGGAAGAGTAGTACATGAGCATGAGGAGTATATGGGGGGGATCAGATTAAGGCTGATCAGCTGCCAATTATATCTAACAAAAGTTAATACAATAAAATTTCAATACATTGAAAGAATCTTGATAATCCATCTAGAGTTTATTATTAAGAAATCTAATATCTCAAGGGGCAGGGCTGTCAAGGAACATGAATAAAGGACCCATGGACAAAGGCAATGGTGGGGGAAGGATTCAATGTGGGAGGTGGGGATGGGTAGGGCGGGGAGAGTAATGAGGATAACTGTAATTGAATCACAATAAAAAAAAATCTAATCCGTAACAAAAACTGTTTCTACTTTCAATTTTCACTTATGAGAGATTTTAATAATAGTTTCCTTAAACAAGGACTATATTAAAGAAAAGTCCCACCTCACTCCTAAGGCAACTCCAAATTTTGCATAAAAACCACTGTATTAAATATCTCAAAATATATACTATGATATGACATTACAACTAATACTTCTAACTGCTTTCATTTCAAGAATCTGCTGAAAATATTCCACCAATCTTAAATGTATTTGCCTCTTCCCAAAGGAGCTAGAGAAACAAAAACTTCTGTTTCATGAATCTCAGAGGATTTAAATGTCAAAAGATCAACTGCTATACTTGAAGAGATTTGTTCAGAGTAAGAAAATATGGAATGTAAACCTTAAAACTAGTTGGGCTTTGTTTTTAAATCATCAGGATAGAGTTAATAGGTATGAACAAACAGTAAAATATTCAGATTAAAAACAAGGAAGGGGCCCTGGCTGGTGTGTCTCAGTGGACTGAATGCTGGCCTGTGAACCAAAGGGTTGTCAGTTGGATTCCCAGTCAGGACACATGGCTGAGTTGTGGGCCAGGTCCCCAGGATGGGGTGCATGAGAGGCAACCACACAGTGAGGTTTCTCTCCCCTCTTTCTCCCTCCCTTCCCTTCTCTCTAAAAATAGATAAAATCTTTTAAAAAACAAAAACAAAGAAGGGTACAGATCAAGCACTATATTATTAAAGCATTTTTTAATGATTAAGTAGTTAAATACTCTATGAGTTTATCTACCAGGGTGTTGAATTTACAAAAGTTTAAAAAACAAACTAGGCAGACCAGCAAAAAAAGAGGATCTGAAAAATAAAGGTAGTGTAAGGAGCCTCTGAGACAACTTCAAGCGTACCAATATGTGCATCATGGGGGTGCCATAATGAGAAGAAAGAGAGCAAACAATTGAAAACCTATGTGAAAAAATAATGAAAGAAAACTCTCCTAACTTGGTGAAGGATATAGACATACAAGTCCAGCAAGCACAGAGAATACCAAACAAGATAAATCCAAAGAGGCCCACACAAAGACATATCATAATTAAAAAGCAAATGTTGAAAACAAAGAATCTTAAAAGCAACAAAAGAAAAGGGAACTCTCCTAAGACTGTCAGCTGATTTCTGAACAGAAACTGCAGGCTAGAGGGGACTGGCAAGAAGTACTTAAAGTGATAAAAAGCAAGGACCTACAACCAAGATTACTCTACCCAGCAAAGCTCTCATTTAGAATCGAAGGACATATAAATTGCTTCCCAGACAAGAAAAAGCTAAAGGAGTTCATCATCATCATCAGACCAGTATTACATGAAATGTTAAAGGGTCTTCTTTAAGAATAGGGGAAAAAAAGATAAAAATATGAACAATAAAATGGCAACAAATACATAGCTATCAACAATTGAATCTTAAAAAAACAAAATAAATGAGGAAGCAGAAGAGAAAACGACTCGTAGAGGACATTTTGACAGTTGCCATACGAAGGGGGGTTAGGTGGATGGGTGAAAAAGGTGAAGGGATTAAGAAGTACAAATTGGTTGTTTCAGAATAGTCATGAAGGTGTATAAAGTACAGCATAGGGAATATAATCAATAATATTCTAGTAACTATGCATGGTGTCATATGGTTTGAGATTTATCAGGATGATCACTTAGTAGGTTATATAATGGCTAAGCACTGGGGTATACACCTGAAACTGATCTAATAGTGTATGTCAGTGGTGTCAAACTCATTTTCACCAGGGGCCACGTCAGCCTCATGGTTGCCTTCAAAAGGCTGAATGGAATTTTAGGACTGTATAAATGTAACTACTCCTTAACTAGGGGCAAGGAGCTCGGTGCTACCACTGGGTAGAAACAAGGTGGAGGGCCAGATTTGGCCTGCGGGCCTTGTGTTTGCCACCTGTGGTGTATGTCAACTGTAATTGAAAAATAAAAAATGATTTAAATTTTTTTTAAAAAGCTGGGTAATCTTATAAGGTAAAGTTCAGGCTGCTTGAAATCCAAAAACAAAATGAGATAAGTTTAGATTACTCCAAATGGTTCTCAAAGTGTGGTTCACAGACCCCTGTAAATCCACAAGACTCTTTCAGAAAGTATATGATGTCAAAACTGTTTTCATATGTATATCAAATCATTATGTTGTGTATACCTAAAAGTAATATAATGTCATATGTCAATTATACTCATTTTTTAAAAAATTCTGTTTTCATAATAGCACTAAAACACAACTTAGTACGCCTTTTTCACTGTGTTGACATTTGCATGGACGGACACATCTGCACTTCACAAAAGCAACAGGGGGCAGAACTGCTTGCACCTTAGCACAGATCAAAGGAGCCACACCAAATTATACTAGTCATATTCTTCACTGCCATGAACTCAGTTAAAAAAAAATAGATGCCAGTTTCACTTGGTAGATGAAGCAATAAAATTTATTAATTTTGTTAAATTTCAACTCTTGAGTAAATGTATTTTTAATATTCTGTGACAAAATGAGAAGTACAAACAAGGCACTTACGCTGCATACCAAAGTGTGATAGTTGGCTCAAAAGAGCACTTACACATCATTTGATATGTGAACTCAACTAGCCACTTTTTCCATTGAACGTGATCTTTACTTCAAAGAAAAGAGGGAGCTCAAAAGAGAGAACAGTAGCAGAAAGGGAATCAAAGAAGAGGACACAGGTAAAATATAAGATATATTTCCAACCCTCCAATAACTGATAGCACAGACTAGAAGACAACTCAGTTTAATATTATTAATATGACTGTCTTTTCAATGATTCTTCTTGTAATCTCAATTATCCTACTATGTTCTAGGAACTATGCTGACTACTAACTATTGAACTAAACCTGAAATATTAAACTTTTCTATTGTAAGAATCCACAGGGTTCTAGACCAATGTCTTAGATACTACTATGAGCAGCAGAACCCCAGACAGCAGTACATAGAAAAGTTAAATGCTCTGATTGAAGTTAGTAGCCAGAAGATCACTGTAGATCCACATACCCTATGAACTCACCTTATGTCTCCCCTTTACTTATTCTCAATAGTGATTCTTGTAGGCCCATTGATCTAATTCAGTCATTATTTTTTTTTCCAGGTTTCAGGTGATTTCTTCTTTTTCCTTCCACACATGCACACACACTATACCCTTCCATAACCCTTCCAGTGGGACTTTCATTTCTCTAATGCAGAGTCAAAGGAGATCAATGGGGCCCCTCTATCAAATTGCTTATTCTTTTTTACCCCAGTGATGTCTCTTATTTCTTTCCCTGTCTGATTACATTGCTAGTTCCTCTAAATATGGTGACAATGAACATTTTATATTGGACTTTAATGGGAATTATTTTAGTGTTTCACCATTAAGTTTGATATGCGTTTTATTATATGTATATAAGTAAAACAAGAGGCCAATAGCTCCTTAATGTTGTTGTTATTGTTCAATATTGGCCTATTCTTAATATATATTTTTATTTCTTTATTGTGGTAAAATATATATAACAAAAAAAATTAGTATTTTAAACATTTTTGCATGTATATCTCAGTGGCATTAAATATATTCACATTGTAGCCCTGGCCAGGTAGCTCATTTGGTTAGAACATTGTCCCAATATGCCCAGGTTGCAGGTTTGATCCCCAGTTAGAGAGCACATACAAGAATCAACCAATGAATGCATAAATAAGTAGAACAACATCAATGTCTGTCTGTCTGTCTCTCTTTCTCCACTCTTCTCTCTCAATCAATAAACTTTAAAAAATATATTCACATTGTGCAGCCATCAGCTCACCCATCTCCAAAACTTTTTCATCCTCCCAAACTGAGATCTGTATCCATTAAGACTAATTCCCCATTACCACCCCCAACCCCTGATAACCACTGTTCTATTTTCTGTCTCTATGAACTTGCCAATCATATTATTTCAGGAATGTCAAGTCCTGAAAGGCTGAGTGGCTTTATGAAGGTCATATAGCTAGCTGATTTCTGATTGATAAAAGTCAAAATATGCACTTAGAAAGAAAAGTGGTGGTCATTAGTAGCCAAATAGACTCACTTCATTTTCTTCTGCAATGTCTTTATTTGACAAAATCTCTCACTATCTTTTAGTGGAAAAAATGTAGAAATCTGGGTCATATATCAATGTAGTTAATGAATTCGTAACAGGCTAAATAGTGTTGACCATAAATACTTATCAATCTGAATGGCATAGAGCTTGATTCTTAATCTTCTATTTCGTTCAACATTTTTATTAATGATTTAGATGTGAGCTTTTATGGCACAATGATGAAATCTGTAGTATGAGAGGGAGAAAAGTGTGACAGCTGGTTCTGCTATATCAAAGAATCAATATTCAACAAGTTCAAATCAAATTAGAATAATGAACTAAATCTAACACGATGCTTTAAGCAATATATGTTTCTACAGTTGTGTTCAGAAAGACCCAAACTACTGAATGACATGTTACAGGAAAAAAGTCATCAGGAAACGAGCTAATGTAATCTCAGGCTGCACCATTAGAAATGTCCAAATTGGGGATGGGATGGCGGGGGAGTGGATTACACAATCCAAGTTGTACTGATCAGTAACACAATTCATCTAACTCATCATTCACTGAGCATCTACTATATGTCAGATCACATCTGAAATACTGTTTTTAGTTCCAGTTCCAAACACAAGATTAATTTCACATCTTAACAAACAACATTTCCAACAGAAAATAGCCAAGAAAGTTAAGATGTCTAGAAGTTTTTACTTATAAAGGATAAAAGCAATTTAGGAAAATTTAATCCACAGATAATTATAATAATAATTAACATTTACTTGTCACTTTCTATGTGTGGCAATCATGTAAGCATGTCCCTTGTATCTCCCCACAAGAAAGAGATAGAGCTATTCAACTGCTAGGTGAGAACAGAGACTTCTGGTCAAGATGGAGGCATAGGTAAACATGCTTTGCCTCCTTGCGCAACCACAGAAAGAATTACAACTAAACCCCACAACAAATAACACCCAGAACTGTCAGAAAACTGAACTGCATGGAGTCCAAGGATTTAAATAAGCCACATTCATCCCGATGGGCAGGAGAGGCAGAGACACAGACACGGGTGGAGGTGTGGAGAATCCGTGTGGTGCCGAGAGGCAGCAGTGGCGGCAGAGCAGGCAGTCCCACATTCACGTGTGGTGGATAAGATCAGGGATACCTCGGGAGCAAGCGATCCCAGCCTCATTCCAGACTGCATAACCCAGGGTTCCAGTGCCAAGTGCCAAGAAGATAAATCCTCATAACTTCTGGCTGTAAAAAGCAGTGGGGGTTGGGGCAGCAGAAGAAACTGCCAGATTTTCAGGAGATTCTGCTTAGAGAGTCTGCACAATTTAGAACATAAGCAGACCCAGCCCCTCTGGAATTTAGCACCAGGGCAACAGCTGGAAGGGCACCAACTGCATACAGGGAATAAGTGAAGTGACTAGGAACAGGGAGAGTACAGGGCAACTGTCCAGAAGCCAGGTGGCAGCATTGCCCCCTCTCCAAACCCTCCCCACACACAGAGCCACAAAGCAGTGAAGGGGGTTGCCCCACCCTGACCATTACCTAAGGCTCCATCCCACACAATTTACAGGTGTGTTTTCTACAATAGGTCATGCTACTAAGGCAGGAAGTCAAACCAGCTCTACCTAACACACAGAAACAAGCACAGGGAGGGTGCCAAATTGAGGCATCATAATTAAAATGTCAAAAGTTAAAAGATGAAGAGAGAATCTTAAAAGCAGCAAGAGAAAAGCAGAGAGTTACCCACAAAGGAGTTCCAATAAGACTGTCAGCTGATTTCTCAAAAGAAACTCTGTAGGCAAGAAGGGGCTGGCAAGAAGTATTCAAAGTGATGAAAAGCAAGGACCTACAACCTAGATTACTCTATCCAGCAAAGCTATCATTTAGAATAGAGGGCAGATAAAGGGCTTCCCAGACAAGGTAAAGCTAAAGGAGTTTATCATCACCAAGCCCTTATTACATGAAATGTTAAAGGGACTTATTTTTTTAAAAAGATAAAAACTATGAACATTAAAATGGCTATAAATTCACAACTATCAGCAACTGAATGTAAAAACACAAACTAAGCAAACAACCAGAATAGGAACAGAATCATAGATATGGAGGTCATTTGGAGGGTTATCAGCTAGAAGGGGGAAGGGGAGAATGGGGGAAAAGGTGTGGGGAATAAGAAGCATAATTAGTAGGTACAAAATAGACAGGAGGAAGTTAAGAATAGTGTAGGAAATGGAGAAGCCAAAGTACTTATATGCACAACCCATGGACATGAACTAAGGGGCTGGGGGATTGCTGGAGAGAATGGGGGTACCAGGTGGAGAGGGGCAAAGGAGGAAAATTGGGAATACTGTAATAGTGTAATCAATAAAATATATTAAAAAATAAGGTGAGAGTAATTATTCTACGTAATTTTAGAGAGCAAAACAACAAAGATAGATATGAGAGAAAAGCAAATTTTGGGCTAAATATAAAAGCTGTTTTCTAATAATTAGCAGTAACCAACAATAGAATGAGGTCCTTCAGGAAGTAAGCAGGGCCTATCACTTAAGGGTGAGGCATTATAAAACAGATAAAAGTTGGCATCAGTAAAAGGTACAAAGTATTATGTGGTAGAAAAGGGTTCCACAGCCAGTAAGTTTGGGTGATATACTGCTGAAGAAGTTTCTTTACTTTTACTCCTCCATTTTTAAAATACTAATGGGTATTTGCAAATCTCTACCTGACGGATATAGCAGTATACTAAAACTTATTTGATTAAAAAACATTTCCTTCCTCCTGGTGTAGAATGATTTCTTCCCAAAGTCAAGATTCACTGATGCAGGGACTCCAGAAGAAGCTAATAAGGACAATTTTCTAGCTGTTTAACAATTTTCCAGCCAGTAAAGATATCATCTGTCTATCAACATTAGCACCTCCAATATCTCAAAGGTGGGAAGGCTACGTAAAAGTTTTTTCACTAAAATACATCTCATGCTTTTTTAAGGCAAAACGTGCCCTCTTTTGCTTTATCAACAATAATTGGTCCCCATTTTAATTACTGAATTCTTACTTTATAAGTAATATTAAAGCTGTATTCCAAGTGTGCTCCTGGTGACCGGGCTACTTTCATATAGCACAGCTCCACATACACTGTTTCTCAAACACATACACACTTATCACAAAAAAGGGCAAAAGGGGCTTATGGGTAGAAAAAGAAGACACCTCAGTCATGAGATATTCATGAGGCTAATTTCCACAGTTTCCATGTTTTGATTCAGAAATATATTTCCTTTGTTTCAGGGAAAATTTTTATACAAATTATAATCCCTCAGTCTTGGCTCCCCTATCTTCCTTAGCCACCACCCACAGCCCACTGCTACCCTTCCCACCTCCATTCTGTTACTTCATTAATGACATTTACTCACCATTGTCTAGAGTTGTCTACATGTCATCTATCTTTTCATTCAGTTCTTCTTTAGAAACATTGAATAGAATATTAAATGTGGAAGGGGACTTAACATCTAGTCCATCACTCATTTTCAGATCAGAGAAAGGAGGTCCAGATATCAGTTATTATATTTTTCTACTAATAGCAAAGCAGGCATTTTTACCTGCTTCAAAAATACCAACATATGGCATATTTTACTGCAATAATTTTTTTTTAAAAACCGTACATGAAAAAGCTAAAGTTCCCAAGATACACACACACATACACACACACACACACACACACACCTTTTTCTTACACAAAATGCTACATGCTAGTGGTATACTTCCAAGGCAAATATCCACCAAAGTCAATCAACTAATTTTATGCTCTCCCAATATGAATATATTCTCATGCACTATGGAAAATCCTAACATAAAACAAATAAAGAACACGTGGGGCAGGTTCACATGATGAAAAAGAGTGTGGGTTTTATAGCCAGAGATGTATGGTTTGGCTTAGGAAAGTCAAAACTCACAGTTCTTTCAGCTGTAAAACAGGCATAATCATATGGATATTATAGGGCCCTTTTAAGAACTAGAAATAGCACATGTAACACATCTAGCAGAAGGTGGCACACTATTGACAATGCTTTTATACTACGTAAGTAATACAAGGTAAAAAAGCAACCAAGGAGAACTTCATCAACCTGGAGTCTTAGAAGAACTGTATACGAAGCATGCAGAAACAGGAGTAAGGAATGATCAGACTGGAACCAAATCGTGAAGAGCAGTTTCAACCTTATTGTTTAGACACTGAGCAGAAATTTCTAACAGTGACCTCATAATGATCTCAAAAACAATTTACTTCAGCTACTAATTAAAAAAAAAAACAAACAAAAAACCTATGGGCAGTTATAACATCACCAGAATCACAAAAAGGTCAGATGATGTATTTTGAAGTTTCAAGGTTTTTCTCAAACTCAAAGTGTTTTATTTTAATTACTTTTTGGGGGTTGTTTTTCAGGTTAAATTAAAAGTGAAAAATGGAGACTAAAGTTTATATAAACCCTGACAAAATGTTTTCAAAAAATTTTGATACTGCTTACTTTTTATTTTAATAAAGGGAATTTTGAGATGGCTCTGATGTGCTTTGAAATAATAAAAAAAAACATACCATTTACTCTTTATTCATTTTAATAAAAGGAATTCTGGCAGATAAACTACCAAACCTTAATCTGAGGTTAGAAAAGAACCATGTTATAAATAGAAATGCATACCTTTACATTAATCCCAGCAAAAAGACTCCAAAAACTGCTGTTTTTGTAACTTTCTATAGAAATTATGGCTTCCAAAGCAAATACAAGATTGTATAACAAATCAGTGGAAGCCCTTCAGCTCACTCAGTTCAAAGTCACCATTAAAGGATCAAATGGTGATCAAATCAAGTGGAAAAATACTGTGGGTGAGCCACTGTATATAAAATGAAGGTCCCAAACTTGCATTTTGTTTACTCAGTGTTCCCTGCAGTACTTACTATTCTGAAATAACTTTAGAAACATTAGCAAGTCATTCATTACTTACTTTGAACTATGTCCTACAAAAACCTCATACCCTGATTGGAAAACTTTAATACCTTGACTGGAAACACACTTATACTACATATAAGAATAAAGAGTAGCCTGGCCAGTGTGGCTCAGTTGGTTGGAGTGTCGTCGGGTTTCGGCTTCAATTCCAGGTCAGGGCACATGCCCAAATTGCAGGTTCGGTCCCCCGTCAGCATGTGTTCGGGGAGCAACCAATTGATGTTTCTCTCTCCCTCTGTATCTCCCTTCCTCTGTCTGTAATCAATGGATATATCCTTGGGTAAGGATTAAAAATAAAAATAAAACAAAAAAAAGAATAAAAAGCAATGACTGATCTTTATGTATGTAGGATTATATATCATGGACATGTAATGGCAATCCTTAAAACCTACCAGTCCTGAATGCTTAGAAACGTTAATAGCTACATATGCAACTGGGCTCTAACTTTTTAGAAGTGTCTTAGCAGTTAAAGGAAAGCTAAAACTAAGGCTTACAATTGCCTCTTGTTAGGCAATATTCTTAGAATACAATCTTTCAGAGTTGAAGCCCCCACACCACTATTCCCATCACCACACAACATGGTTAACCAGTTCCATCACGTGCTGGTTATGAAGGATGCTTATGAATATTATTTGACAATAAAAAGAAATGAAGTACTGATACATGCTGCAACAAGGACAAATCCTTAAAACATTATGCTAAATAAAAGAAGCCAGTAATGAATTGTGATTCCATTTATATGAAATGTCCAGAATAGATATGCAAATCCATAGAGGCAGAAAGTACATTAGTGGTTGCTAAGGACTGGGAAAATTGCAGGGGGAATGGGGAGTGACTGCTAATGGGTATGGGTTTCTTTTTGGAGTGATGAAAATATCTAAAATTAGTGATGATGTCTGCACAATTCTGTGATTAACAGCCCTTGAACTATATACTGTAAATGTGTAAATTGTGTGGCATGTGAATTATATCTCAATAAAGCTACTAAAAAACAAAATACAGACTTACCTAATACTCTAAACTTAATTGAAATACATGTAATTCTTCACTGCACATTTTACAGCCTCTCTACAGTTAATATTATTTCAAACTGCCAGAAGAAACCAAGGCTGAATATACTCAACTTGCCCTAATTTATGAAAAATTCTAGACTCGTCTTATCATTTTCTTCAATCTTATTTTCTAAGGCTCCTCCCTTCAAAGGTAATAAATTTCCATTTAAATGTAATTAATTTTTTTAAATCTAAGGCATAGATTTACTACTTCTGTGTTATCATTTTTCTTTATTTTTTATCCTTACGTGAGGACATTTTTTCATTGCTTTTTTATTTTTTTAACACATTATTTTTTTAATATTTTATTTATTTATTACTTAGGAGAGGGGAAGTGAGGGAGAAAGAGAGGGGAGAGAAACATAGAAGTGAGAGAGAAATATGAATTGGTTGCCTTTAGCACATGCCCCAACCAGGGACCAGGCCCTACCAGAATTGAACTGATGACCTTTCACTTTGCTTCAGGATGCCCAACCAACTGAGCCAGACTGGTCAGGGCTTTATTGCTTTTTTAGAGAAAGAGGGAGGGAGAGGGAGAGAGAAAGATGGATGTGAGAGAGAAACATTGATTGGTTCCCTCCAGTACACACCCTGATCAGAAATTGAACCCACAACCTTTCTGTGTACGGGAAGATGTTCCAACCAAGTGAGCCACATTGGCCAGGGTATTTTTTAAAAATATGCAACAATCCTGCCCATGCACCAAAACTTTGCAGGTTAGATCCCTGGTCGGAGGGCATACAGGAGACAACCAATTGATGTTTCTCTCTCTCTCTCTCTCTTACTTTCTCTCTCTCTAAAATCAGAAACATATCCTTGGGTGAGGATTTTTTTAATGCAATAAAACTACCATAATAGATATTAACAAACATCTCCTTAAGGATATATTATCATAACTAATAAAAAGAGAAATGATGACAAATCATTATAGAATTTCCAACTAAAGAAATTATTATAGTCACAAGTCTAGGTTCATATAAAAATGTTTTAAGCTTAAAGCAAATGTATGCTAATCATCAGAGAGATGCAAATTAAAACTACAATGAGATACCACCTCACACCTGCCAGAATGGCTGCTACCATCAGTAAATCAAAAAAACAGCAAGTACTGGCAAGGATGTCCATAAAAGGGAACCCTAGTACACTGCTGGTGGGAATGCAGACTGGTGAAGCCACTATGGAAAACAGTACAGAGTTTTCTCAAAAAATTAAAAAATGGAACTGCCATTCAACCATTTGACCCAGTGATCCCACTTCTGGGAATATATCCTAAGAATCCTGAAACATTGATCAGGAAGAATATACGTATCCCTATGTTCATATCAGCATCATTTACAATAGCCAAGATCTGGAAACAGCCCAAGTGCCCATCAATAGATGAGTGGATAAAAAAAAAATGTGGTACATTTACACAATGGAATTCTATGTGGCTGTAAAAAGGAAGGAACTCTTAACCTCTGAGACAGTATGGATGGACCTGGAGATTATTATGTAAAGTAAAATAAGCCAGTCAGGGAAGGACAAATACCATATGATTTAATGAACAAAATAAACTGACAAACAAAACAGGCCCAGAGGCATGGATACATGAACAGACTGACAGATCTTTGATGGAAGAGAGTGGGGGGACTGGAAGAGATTAGCCAAAGAACATATATGCATATATGCATAACCCATGGATACAGACAACACTGTGGTAAAGGTGGAGGGGAGCTTCATGGAGGCAGGGGGGCAAAGAGGGATAAAATGGGGGACATCCGTGTCAACAATAAAAAAATCACTGATAAGGTAGATCAAATGGTATTACACTGTTCTTTTAATTTGCACTTTTGTTTACCAGTGAGTTACAAAAAACACCTTTTATATATATTTGCTGACCAAAAAACAAACAAACAAACAAACAAAACCCCAGCCCTGGCCAGTATGGCTAAGTTGGTTGGAGCATCATCCCAAAACCAAAAGGTTGTGCGTTCAATTCCCAGTCAGGGTTCATACCTAGGTTGTGGGTTCCATCCCTGGTCCAGGCGTTTGCAGGAGGCAATCAATTCATGCTTCTCTCTCACATCAATATCTCTCTCTCTCTCACTCTGTCTCTCTCTCCTTCCCTTCCTCCTTCTCTTCGTCCCTCCCTCCCTCCCTCTCTAAAATCAATAAATATATCCTTGGGCAATGATTAAAAATAATAAAAAAATAAAGCTTCGTAATATAAAATCCTTAATGCCTTAAGATCCCCATTAACACTTACTAAGGTCTCCTTTTCCCTTGCCCAGTATGAATTCAATGTCTTTTCTTAATTTCTTAATGTGTCCATAGAGATTTCCTCATCTTTACCTTATTTTATCAAAGCTCTCAAAAAGTACCTCCTAAGTACAACACATTATATACTGTTCTAATTTTTCCAATAGTTCAGTTCTATAAAGGGGCTATTTACAATAATTCAAAAGAAAAAATGTTAAGTACTACTGAATTTGTACAATAGGAAATATTTTATAAACAGCATTTTCAATTATTTTATTTAAAAATGTATTGAATATTATAAAGTATAAGGTTAGTAGCATCTACTAACTACACAATTAAAATAATAACTACTGACACTTTGGTTCCTCCTTAATTTAGAAATCTCTAATACTTTAAAATTGTTCATATTGATTTTATTTCCTAGTGGTAAATTGTATAAATAATTAATGATCTTTCAAGCTCTTTCAAACAGAAGTAAACGAGAAGTATTATTTTCCACTTCCAGAGTAACAATGACTTACTGGGGCTGCTGGGACTGATTTATAGCTCTGATTTACACATTATATCATTTAATCCTTACAATAATCCTATAAGGTGGGTATTATCAGCTACATTTTGTAGAAGAGAAAATTGAGGCTTAAAGTGGGTAGGAAACTTGTCCAGGGTTATATAGATTATCAGAAAAGACTGAAACCCATCTGACAGGTTGTAAAATATAGCTGTAATCCATAGCAGTTTGTAAGGAAAAGTCTGCTTTTTAAGATTTTATTTATTTATTTTTAGAGAGAGGACAAGGGAGGGAGAAAAACAGGGAAAGAAACATAGATCAGTTGCCTCTTATATGTGCCCCTATCCAGGGACTGAACCCACAACCCAAGCATGTGCCCTGACTGATAATCGAATCAGGGACCTTCCACTTTGCAGGACAACACCCAATAACTGAGCCACAGTGGTCTAGTCGGAAAAGTCTGTTTTACAGATTCTTCAGTTCTTAAATAATGTAAGTTTACTAATTGATATCATTTTTTGAAAACTAAGTATATGACTATTTCTATTCAGTAACTACAGCTTCCATCAATTATTATATACTAAAATGTGGCTCTACAGCAGGTGAGATACACATAAGCAAAAGTAAAGATCATGTAAAACTCAGAAAATGAGTAATTTGTAATAAGTATACCCTATACACAAGGAATAGCTAATTTTTAGCTAAAAATGAAATGGAAAATATGTGTAGTAAGTTAAGATCAAAATTGTTTCCTATCAAAAATTTGAAATAATTCCAAAAGGAGACTCATTCTCTAAAAAAATGAAAGCTACCAAGTTTTAAGTCACATAAATTTCAATACCTGGCTTTTGTTTTTTCCAAAAGGAGGAATGAAAATGAATAGTTATTGAGCAACTTCTATGTGACAGTGAGTTAATTGCTTTTGATTACTTTTATCTCATGGAACTTGTTCCCAGTGGGAGGTGCTATTACTCCAGTAATACTTAAGAAAACTCAAGCTCTAAACATCTCATTGCTCTAAGAGCTGTAGTAAGAATTGCTGCCCACATCTGATTCCATACTCTGCATCGAATCATGCGATTAACCATAAAACACACCGCACATACACACACACACATCATCCCTTTAGGAACATAAGAATTTAAGTTGAAATCCAAGCAATTACTGTATTTTTTTTAAAAAAGCTTTGTGCCTTTGCAACTAATCTCTGTCGAGCAGTTAACAGGTACCAAATAAAAGTTTACTGAATGAAATGAACAGCCGTAACTTAGCAACAGAGGAAGAAATGGGATCATCTTCACTCATTCTATCTTTCTAAAGGCGTTAATATAAAACTATCACTTACCAGGCAATGTATACAATTACCTCTGAATTGTATAAATTCAAAATAAGACAATGAATCAGGAAGTGGAATAGGAAGGAAAGACCACGTATAAAAATTATTGCCCTGGCTGGTGTGGCTCCATGGATTGAGTGTTGGCCTGTGAACCAGGGTGTCGAGGGTTCCATTCCCAGTCAGGGCACATGCCTGGGTTGTGGGCCAGGTCCCCAGTAGGGGGCGCTTGAGAGGCAACCACACATTGCTGTTTCCTTCCCTTTCCCTCTCTAAAAATATGTAAATAAAATCTTTAAAAAAAATTATTATTCTTAAGGCAAGCTACTGAATTAAACATAAGAAGCCTTAAAGAGAGATCTAGCATGTTCCACTCAATCACAAAACTTGTCTGACCCTGCCTTTTCACAGTTAACTAAGTATGTCCTGCTTCCACAATTAGCTAGTTGCTAGCAGAGACCTTGTCATTATTGTGTTTCTCGAACACCAAAGAAAGCACCTGGAACTTAATTTTATAACTATCTTTAATAGGTTACAAAATTTTTCAGATATATCTACCTCGAGAGTTTTGCAAGATAAGTATAACTGCATTTTACAATGACATTGAGGTCCAAGGAGATTAAGTACCAAGATAAGTGGCCAGGTATCCTTTTATAACACAATTACCACTAAAGGCTCTCAAATGTTTGTTGATTGAATCAGCTGTCCTTCAAAATATCATTTTTCTAAGATTAAAACACCATTATCTGTTGCTATCACAAATGACTATATTGCCACTTAAGAATGACTGAAGGTTTTGCTGGAAAACAGATACTGTACCTTCACTCAGCCTGCCAAAGTTAGTTACCTTTAAACTTATTATATCAATGATTTTAAAACTTTGGTAGCACTAAGAGGGGAACTGGGTAAGAATGAAGATCCTTGGGCCACCGTCATCCCTAGAAATTCTGATTCAAGGGGCCAGGATATGCGTATTTTAATAAGCACCCTGAGCTGATTTTAATGTTGGTAGTCTTTAGGGACACTGAAAAAAATTGGGTTGGATTTTTTAAAACCTAAGTTAATCTACCAAAAAATTTTTAATCAAGCCAATTTTTTACAATCATAAATATTTAAGCAAAATCTTACAAAAACAATACAAGGCTACTGCATCTAACAGGATAGGTCCTCAAAAACATTTACCACACCATATCTCCCTAGATCTCTGGAGCTTCTCATGATGCACAGGTGGTTAAGTAAGGGGTCTTTTAGGTAGGTAGTTTTTTACCCATGTTATTCTGTTTTAAATGACGTATTCAACTGTGATTGCAATGTAATTTAGTAAAACATTTTTATAGGTCTTAAAATGACTGAAAGTTAAACAGTAAAATGGATAGTCAGTTAACTTTGAACCTAATACATAGAAATAATAATTTAAAAATCACCAACAGTATTAGCCCATTTCAAACTTTAAATGACCATAAAAATGTACCTTGAGATTATAGGTGACCTTTCCCCCATTATTAAATATTTATGGAGATTCTGTACTTTCCAAGGTTTCTACAATAAGTATATTTGTTTATAAAAGTTTAAAAGTACTTATCAATCCTACAACCTTAACTTACATAACAGGAAAACAAAAATAACTTGTAACCTCACTTATCATAAACCAAAAATACCTATAAGCCTGACTTAGGTATCAAAGGTTAATCACTAATCACTAACTTTTCTATTACATTTATATCAGAACAAACCATTTAACTTCTAAAATTTAGACTATGTCCCATTTCCATTAGGTATCTGTTATGAGGCTAGTTAGCACGACTTTTAAAATCCTCTCGTCATCCATTCTATGGATCTATTTAGATAGAACATTTGTGTACCGAGAAGTGAGGCATTAAAATACATTTATTGGGGGAAGTCGGGGTAACAGACCTTTGTAAATATATATATATATATATACACACACACATATATATACGAATAATTGTGAGCATTCATCTAGAAACATCGTAAAGCTGGGGTAGAGCTTTCTCCAAAGGCAGACCATGCTTCGAGGCAAAATGTAATAGAAGAAGGCAGGACTGAGCTACGGCAGGTGATGAAATTCCACCTCAAATAAGACGCAAAAGGTTCTTTTCAACCCAGCAGGTCCGTGAACGGCACTCGGAGGGTACCAGGGGCTTTCGGGGCCCATCACTTCCAGCACTCCAGTTCCCACCCTGCCCTGCCGCCCTTCCCCCAGGGA
Source organism: Desmodus rotundus (assembly GCF_022682495.2). Lineage (NCBI taxonomy): Eukaryota > Metazoa > Chordata > Mammalia > Chiroptera > Phyllostomidae > Desmodus > Desmodus rotundus. The sequence continues at coordinate 34,866,146 of NC_071389.1, read as the reverse complement.
CTCTGCGGGACTCGGTGTGGGGCGCGGAGAAGCCGAGGCCGTTTGCAAACAGGCGTCCTCGGCATCCCTCCGGGATGAACGTGCGGGGCCGGGGATAAAGGCAGCGCTCCGCCGGGGGCCAATCCGGAGGGCGCCAGCGGCCCCGCCAGCCCCCTCGCTCCACACCCCGGGCGGCGCCGGAACCGAGGCCGGGGCAAGGGCTTCTCGGTGGCGCGGGGCCTAGTCGCCCCCCACGAGCCTCCAAGCCTCCCGGGGGGCACGGGGGACAAGGGCTGAGGCCCCGGTGCCGCGGGGTGGAGGAGGCTGCCGCAGCGGCCGGGACTCCCCGTCCGTCCGGCTGGAAGGCTGCCGCCGGGGCCCTCCGCGGAGGCCGAAGGCCAGCGAGCACGGGACCGCGCCGCGTCACACTCACCTCGAGCCGCAGCCGCCGTTGCCTCAGCATGGCCCGGGGGGGTCGTCCCTGAGCTGCCAGCCTCCTCCGGAGGGCACCGGCGAAGCCCCAGGCGCCGCCGCGAAGCCTCCCACTCCCGAAGGGGCTGTGGTTACCGCTGCTGCTGAGGCCCGGCACCCTCCGAGCCGCATCGAGCTCCTGGGCCGCCGCAGCCGAGCGGATCCCAGAGGAGCTCCGCCGAGCCGGGCCGGGCGCGCGCGGCTGCGGTGGGACAGCCGAGGTGCCGCAGGCGGGGATCCTCAGCGAAGCCTCCAGCGTCGCCTTGGCCGCTCCCGCCGCCGGTGCCGCTGGGCCACAGCGCCCCCTGGACCTCACGCCGGGCTACGACGCGAGGACTGCGGCGGCCGCCCGGGCGCGAGCCGCAGGGAGGGCCAGCGAGCGCGGTGTGGGGAAGGCGGGGGCGGCGCGCGCCCGGGCGGCCCACTGCTCGCGGTCCGCCCCAGAAGGCGCCTCCCTGGAGACGGAAAGCCCTAGGTCCCCAGGGCAGTGGCTGCTCCGCCACCTCCCCCTAGTCCTCAGACCCCGCGCACCTTTGCACCTCTCTTCGGGAAGTACAACTACGTTCCTGCGACTCGGACCCTCACCTGCAAGTAGGAGTGCGGGGGAATCGCTTCGTTTTTCTCTCTCGTGATTCGAGGGGGCATTCCTTCTAATTCCTTCAGTGTGTCTGGGTGTAAGAAGAGTGACCCAGCGCCAACCTTTTTACACACACACAATCTTCACCCAACACAGATGAAGAAATTGCCTTTGACCTTAACTTTTTGGGGATCTACTGTGCAGATCGTTACAGAAATTTCCTACAGATACCAAACCTTAACCCCTAAAGCCTCCCCCAAAATAGAAAAAAAAATCGAGCAAAACAAGAGAATAGCCAACGGGTTGTCCTGAAATTCATAAACGACTTAAAGGTAAGGAAAGAACCATCCATGTTTTCTAACTAAACCCCTCCCTACCCCACCTCTACTCTTCCACGCCCCCACCCCTGCCAAATCCCAGGTAAGGCTCTGAAGGAAGGAAATTGTTATATAATGGGGATGTAGAATCATTCTGTTCACAGTACCCCGTGTTCGACCCCACTCAAACTCTGGGTGCAAACATCAGAACCCAAAACAAAAGAAACAAAGACTGTCAAAGGGAAGTAGGGAAAAGAAGTCTCCAAATCCTCTTGTCCCCAAATTTTCAAATACATTCTTTTATCGTAGAGTAGTATGGTAAAATGAGCACGAATTTTGGTGGCATACAGAGTCTGATACTACCAATTCCAGCTCTGCCATGTTTAGCTCTATGACCCTAGGCAAGGGAAATATTTCTGAAGCTCCGTTTTCTAATGCCTGCCTTGCTAGTTGTTGTGAAGACGAGCTAATTTACGTAAGCTAGGAACTGGCGGATAGAAGGTACTCAAATATTACAATTCTTGTTGGTTCCAAAACACCCTCTCAGTCTTTCTTAGAATCAAGATTGTTCCCACCTGCTTTTGTTCTTTCTCTCTCAATCTGTGTGTGTGTGTATGTAAATGTATTCTTATCAAAAGATGGGTGCATTATTCTTCATCATCCTTGGTCTGGCTAAAATTTTCCCAAATTTCAGTTACGGAGTGATACAACATCCGTCCACTGAAGAGTAATAGAATTTATTACACTGGATCCTATGACGGTCTGCTACATACATAGCAGATGTCAGTATAGAACCAGTATATTTTTCCATTTTTAAAAATTTATAAGGCAGCCTCACTTTACCTTGCATTATGTCCCAATAATAATAAATCTTTTTAAAAGATTTTATTTATTTTTAGAGAGAGGAGAAAGGAGGGAGAAAAACATCAATGTGTGAGAGAAACATTGATCCGCTGTCCCTCACTCACCCCAATTCAGGCATGTACCACTACCTGGCATTGAACCAGCAACCTTTCAGTTTGTAGGACAACGCTTAACCCACTGAGCCACACCAGTCAGAGCAATAATAACAAATCTTAATGAGAAAATTATATAAAGTCACCAGGAGCTTTCAAAGAATAATTGAGAAGCCATCTTAGAGATATTATAACCTTCCAATCAATGAAAGCTCTCCCTGTACAATCCTAAGTGTGCCTGCCCCACCTATATATTCTGCGTCACATTACAAAAAAAAAAAAAAAATCACTATCCCCTTTTTATACCCGGAGAAACTGGTGCTTGGAGGGAAACTATGATTCAGCCTCACAACGACTCTATGAATTAAGTACCATACTACCACCATTTTACATGTGAAATGCATCCAACCTAAGGAAAAGCTGAAAGTAAACCCTGAGATTCCTTTGGTCTCCCATCTGATCCCCTAACAGTCCTTTCTGCAATATTTAGAAAATGCTATAAGAGAAAGTTACTGTCGCTAAAAATTTTCAATCTGGAGCAACAGGCCCTTTAACTTAGATCAGTTTGACAACCTAACGTTACCACCGTGCTTTCCAAGCCTAGTTCACTACCACCAGGAAATCTGCGTTTGTGTCGGAATAATCATGCTACCCAGGGTGTAGCTAAGACATGATGGTGATTCATTTGTTCCCAGGACCAGTTTCCTCTTGTTTCACACTTTCTCCCCTTCTATTCAGATTGTTTCTGAAAGAGGCTGGCTTTTATCATCAGTACCTCCTCACTGATCATTCCATCATTTTGACTCTTTGTACCCAGTCTGCTCTGTGCTCCTGAAATGTCTCTCATCTGTTTTCCTCCTCTAATGTAAATCGCTTTTTCATTTTAACCTACCTTGACCTACTGTCAGTTGATTTGGTTATCCTACTCTCAGTTTTACATTGATTTCCACTGGATGGAATCTAATGACTCTAAAATATCAATATTCCCAACCTGGAAGACCTCCCCACTTTCATTTTTATACCATATACATTCACCCTATAGAAAGCTAGTATTCTAAGAATGGTTTCTTCAACAACGATAAAATTTTTAAAATGGGGGAAAAAAGAAAAAAAAGAATGGTTTCTTCAAGAGAATTTAAGCTGTAGCACCCCAAACAAAATTTTCTTTGCTGTTCAACATTTGTTCTTTAAAATTCAGGCCTTTTGTCAGTTAAAACTGTTAAAAAAAAAATCAGGCCAAAAAGATATCCATTTCCTGGCTTGGTAAATGGCATAGGAGTCATACTTAACTCTTGTGTCTCTGTCCTGGAAAATTGGTGAACAAGCCTGATAATTTCTACTTCTTGCTTTTATCGAATATCTATCCAACTCCACTGGCACCCCTTTTGGTCTAGGCTATATGCTCAACAAATTACAGGTGCACTGAATGAAAAGAAGGAAGGAAGAGAGGGAGAAAGGAGGGATGAATGAATATATTCCTGTTTAAGAGCGCATACCGTATCAAAGGTTGTATAAAAGGAGGCACAAAACCTCATCCATACTCCCTATAATCCTTGTACTTCCCAATTTATAAGTACTCATGATTGTACTGTCAACATCTGTTTACTTGTATGTCTCACCTATCACTATTTGATTTATCTGTGTTCCCACAACCAGTCTCAGCACAGAGTACACCTCAGGGAGTGTTAAACCAAACCAAACTGTGGCTTAGCCTGATGTGCATCAAGCCAGGGCATTCCACCCACTTAGTTACTTTTTTAGGCCTTTCATGTTAACTTTCAGGTCCCACCAAAGAATAAGACTCCTCTTCAACAGGCCCTGCAGCCTAGAACTGACCCCCAGCCTGCTGCTGCCACCTATGGTCTCCCACACCCCCCTGCAGTCACCAGCCATAGCCAAAAGTCAAACCCAGAGTTCACAGTCTGTTACTAAAAATGTTAAGTCCTGGAGCAAGCTAGAAGTCATTAAAGCAGCACAAACTGAAAAAGGAAATTGGGGATGTTTGGTAGTGTATTACCATTCATTTGAGCCATTTAAAAAAAAGAACAAAACAATTTCCATTTTAGGAATTTAGCATAAGGATGTAGTGAAATATGTGAACAAAGATATATGCAAAATGTTTCTTATATATTTCACTGTGAGTTTATAACAAAAATGTAAGGAGAACCTGAAATAAATGAATTACAGTACCTTCACACAAGAAACATTATGCATCCATTAACAATTGTCTTTTTAAAACATTTTAAATGACATTGAAAACTGCTCATGATTCATATCAAATTAAGAAAAAATAAATTTAAATAAAATACATTTAAGAACACTTAAAAATTTTTAAAAAGAAAAAAATAATTTTAAGTAAAGAAAGACTGTTGTATGATCCCAAGTATCTTTTTATATATGTATTTTAAAATATAATAGTTAGAAGGAAATGGTGCAAAATGCATGTTTGCAGGAATTTTTTGACTTTTTATTTTGAAATAATTTCAGATTTAAAGAAAAGTTGCAAAAAATACTACCAAAAAATCCCATATACAGAGGCGGGCAAAGGTAGGTTTACTGTGCCATTGTGACATTCTTTTGAATTAATAGAGATATTGTAATAATCATAACCTGCATGTCTTTTTCCATATGAACAACTGTAAACCTACTTTTGCCCACTGCTGTATCGTTCACCCATGTCTAACCACATTTGCTTTAGTGTTCTCTTTCTTGTTTGTGCATGCATGTGCTCTCATTCCCGCTCTTTTTCTGTCTCTATGGAGAGACAGATATATAAAGGAACTGTGGTAATTATTTTCTGATCTATTGATCCCTAAATATTTTAGTCTTTCCTCAAGAGGAGTACAAATATCACAGAACAATTATCAACATAAAAAACTTAATATTGATACATTACTGTGATTTAATTTATAATCTTATTTAAATTTAGCCAATTGACCCACTAATATTCTGGGTTTTTAAAGTTTTTTATTTATTTATTTATTTATTTATTTATTTATTTTAGAGTGAGGGGAAGGGAGGGAGAAAGAGAGGGAGAAAAGCATCAATGTGTGGTTGCCTCTTGTGTGCCACCCACTGGGGACCTGGCCTGAAACCCAGGCCCTGACTGGGAATCAAACCAGTGACCCTCTGGTTCGAAGGCTGGCACTGAATCCACTGAGCCACACCAGCCAGGGCTGACCCACTAATATTCTTTATAAAAAAAGAAAATAATTTTTTCTGGCCGAGAATCCAGTGCAGGATCACACATTATAATTAATTGTCAAATCTCTTTAATTTTCTTTAATCTGGAACAGTTTCTCAGTCTTTGTCTTTCATGACCTTGACATTTTTAAAGAATATAGGCAATTTATTTTGTAAAATATCCCTCAATTTGAGTTTGGCTGATGTTTCTTCATTATTAGATTCAGGTTATGCATTCTTGGCAGGAATACTTCAAAACTGATGTTGTCTCCTTCTAAATGCGTCATGTCAGGAGCCATGTGATACCAGTATGTCCCATCAGTGGTGACAGCAGCTTTGTTCAGTTAATTAATTAAGGCAATATTTGCCAGGTTTATTCAGTATAAAGTAATTATTTTATTCTTTATAATTAATAAATATTTTGTGGGGAGATTATTTGAGACTACCCACAAGTCCTAACATTCATTGATAATTCTTGCTTGAAACAATTGTTACTATAATGGTTGCCAAATGGTAATTTTCTAATTCCATTATCATCATTCCTTATACATTTTTTTCTTTTCCTAGTGTATGAGGGAGCTTTTAGCTCCTACTCTATTTATTCATTTTTTAATTTGTTGATTTATATTCTAATGAACTTGTCAATTTTTATTTTATTCTATGAATTATATAATCATTACCATCATTATTTATTTTGATGCATAAATTGTTTTAGATTTAGCTGGGTTTTATGTTCTTTCATCACCTTTCCATCCTTTTTTTTTAACTTAAAAAAATTATTTATATATTTTTAAAGAGAGGGGAAGGGAGGGGGAAAGAAAGGGAGAGAAACAGCAAAGAGTGGTTGCCTCTTACATGCTCCCTACTGGGGACGTGGCCTGCAACACAGGCACGTGCCCTGACTGGAAATTGAACTGGCGACCCTTTTGGTTCACAGGTTGGCACTCAATCCACTAAGCCACACCAGCCAGGGCTCTCCGTCATTTTTCAAGCATTTCCCTTACCTTCCAGCACTACATCTCAAGCTTACCTTATGCTTTCCTATCCTCAGCTCTGGAATCACCCATTTCCCCTAAAAGATCTGGTTCCATTTAGTGGAGAATGGTATTAAAAACCAAGATCTGGATGGTAGGTGTGCTCATTGCCACCAAGGTACCATTGCTCCCAGGCTCTGTAAGTAAGTAGAGCTAGAAAATACACACAACACACACACCAATTTTTACTTGAACATCATTTTTATTTTATTTTATTTATTTATTTTTAGAGAGGGGGGAAGAGAAGGAGAAAGAGGAGGAGAGAACTATCAATGTGTGGTTGCTTCCTCATGTCCCATACTGGGGACCTGGCCTGAAACCCAGGCATGTGCCCTGACTGGGAATCAAACTGGCGACCCTCTGGTTCGCAGCCCACACTCAATCCACTGAGCTACACCAGCCAAGGCATCATTTTTATTTTAAAGGACAATAGGTAAATTCTGGTTATTCATTTGGATTTGGGAACTTGACAGACATTTTCTAGCAAATAAACAAACTGAGCCTGTCACTTCAAGAAAAACAACTAACAGTATTTATTGCCAATGATGAAATTCAAGTTTTCAGGTAAATATTAGAATTTTGAAAAACTTGTATTCACTGCCATGAATTTGACAGCTTCACAAACTTTTCTGAAAAGATGGATGATATTAACAAATGTTGTAGTGTTCTTTTAATGTTTTATACTGAAATGTGTCAACATTAGGTAGATCTGCATAACTCTGTCAACTAGTATTTTATCAAATGGCCAATGCATGATGTTATAAAAATACATATGGGTATAATATCCCTTTAAATTGTAGTACAGATTAAAGGATTTTAATGGAACAGAGCACACAAATTTACTGATAGGGTTTCAGATTCCACATTGCAACTAACCTTTAAGAAATTACAATTTATGCCCTAGCCGGGTAGCTCAGTTGATTAGAGTATCATTCTGATATGCCAAAGTTGCAGTTTCGATCCCCAGTCAGGGCACATACAGGAATCAAACAATGAATACATAAATAAGTGGAACAACAAGTTGATGTTTCTCCCTCCCTCCCTCCCTCCCCGCTCCTTCCTTCTTCCCTCCTTTCCTCTCTCTAAAATCAATAAATAAATATTAAAAATAAAGAAAAAGAAATGACCACATGTCAAATTTTGATGTATCAAAGAAAATATCCATAAGCACCTGAAATGACTATTAAAATGTTCCTCATTTTTTCTAGCTACATATCTGCTAAGGACAGGTTTTCTTCATATACATCAACTAATATACTCCAACAGATTGAATGCAGAAACTGATATGATAACCCAGCTGTCTTCTAGTAGATTCACATTAAAGAGATTTGCAAAATGTAAATAATGCCACTCTTCTTACTATGTTTTTTGTTTTGGAAAATATTGTTGTTTTTCATTACAATAAGTTATTTGTGTTAACGCCTGATGAGTTTACTGTTGTTATTTTGAATAATTGTTTAAAATGTTTTCTTAGTTTTAATTTCTAAGGTGATAAATATTAATAGATATAATCCATATAAACAAAAGATCTCTGGGATCCTCAATAATTTACAAAGCATGTAAATGAGGCTTATGCCCAAAATGTTTGAGAACCACTTCTATAGTTTATTCAGCCATTCTCCTGTGAGTGGATATTTTGGTTGTTTCCAGCTTTTTGTATTACATGCAATGTTGCAATGAATAATTTTGTGCATGTGTGTTTTTCTAATGCTGAACATGTATCTTAATGGTAAATTATTAGAAGTGGGATTTTGGGGTCAAAGGATAAATGCATACAGAGTTTTGTTGGATATCACCAAATTGCCCTTCCAAAAGGTTTGCCTCATTGTTACCATTGCGTGGCTCCCTTATCAACACATATGTTTCTTGTCAAACTTGACACAATAAGATATATAACACTTTCAATCCTATGTAGTGGGAAAAGCTTTGGGACAAGACAGATCTGGGTTCAAATCCTGAGTAAGTATTGGATATGAATAGAAGGATATGTTTTCTCATTAGTAAAATGAGGCTTCTATCTGCCGTATATACAAGGAATTGCCACATAGTATGTGTTCTTTAAATGGTTTGCTGTTACTATCTGAATCTTTCTGGACAAGCAGCAGTGATGGTCAGGGTTGACTAGCACCAATGCCCTGGATTCCTTTGACTATCCTAATTGGAACTGCAGAGGAAGTTGACAATAAGAGAGAATATACACTGTTCAAAGTCTTGAGAGTTACCTAGGGTGCAAGAAAAGAACAGGTCACCTAAATTAGAAAAGAGATCGAGCTAGAAGCAGATTCCGAAACCTAGTGTACAGAGCCAAGGGCCTGGGCCATGAAAGCCAGAATAGTTCTTTAATTCAATCAGTTGGTCAAATATATATTGAACACTACTCTGTAACTACCAGGCACTATGTTGTGTGGTAAGCAAGATACTATATTTGCCCTTTAGGAGTTTAGACTCTACTGGTCAAAGCAGATGAGAAAATAGGCACTTACGATTTCAGGGGGTAAGCACAGTGTGCTATAGAAACAAATAGGGGCGTCTTACCCTTACCCAGCTTAGGAGTTGGGCAAGATGTTTTACAGGAAGTGATACCTAAGTGACTAAGACTTAACTAGGCAAATTGGATGGAGGGATAGGAAGGTAGTAGGTAGGGAGAGAACATGTTCCAGGCAGCAGGAATAGAATACACAGCAACCTGGAGGCAAGAGAAGATATGATGTGTCTGAGGAACTGAGAGAACAGATTTGGCCTAGGCAGCGAGGATGAGGTTGGGGAGCAATGACAGCCAAGGCAAAGGCCAAATCAGGAAAAGCCTTATAATTTAAATCAAAGACTTTGGGTTTTGTCTTATGAGCAATGGGAAGCTGGGCAGTGGCATTAACTGGTTTGATTTTAGAAAGGATCACTCTAAGTACTATGTAGAGAATAGATTAAAGGACACAAATTGGAGATAGGGAAGCCATTTATAGATGTCTTGCAATAATCCAGGCAAAAGTGATGATGACTTGAACTAAGGTACAGTAAGGAAAACAAAGATTTGGGGAGGCAAAGTCATCAAATTCATGATTGAATTGGTGTGTGAGAAAGAGGGAGAAGTCAAAGGTGACACTTGGGTTTCTGGCTTGGGCAACTTGGTAGTCCTTGCTATCAGGCAAAAAACACGGAGGAGGAGCAGGCTTGAAAGAATAAATAATGAGTGCTGTTTCAACATGTTGACAGATTAGGAAACCGAGGTTCAGAGAGGTGAAATTACTTGTCCAAAGTGACTGTAAGTGGCAGAGCTAAGATTCCAGCCCGGGTCTATCTGACTACAAATTTCCTTGTTGCTTCAGCACCACCACACCTCCTCCCACCCTCAGAGTGGGAAGGTGCACCGACCACCAGGGAGAGGAAAACCACTGGGAGCATTTATAATATTAATGAAATGCCTTCATGTAAGCGAAATTTGACTGAATAATAAAACAAAGGTATTTCCATAAGCATAGTTAATATTCTGTCTATGATGACTCACACTGTCATCCTCTGACCTAGAAGGAAACTATTAGGATATGCTTAATATTGGGGAAGGTTTACAATGTATTTTTCATAAGAATTCCATATGAGACAGCATGGTATATGAGGTACAATGGAAAGACCCTGGTTTAGAGACTGGATACCTGGGTTCTAATGATAAAACATGGTATAATGAAAAAATAAATAAATAAAATAAAAATTAAAAAAATAAAATTAAACATGATATAATGATATAAATTAAAAGAAATAGGATCATGTTCTAAGAGTAGAAAATATGTTCACTCATATTATAAGTTATACAATATAAGGGCAAATGCTGTTCAAATTACTCTTGATAATTTTTTACAAAGAAATGAAACACTTTAATTCTCAGTGTTTCAAGTATTCTAAATTATAGTGTGATATATACCACTGAATGGGGAAAGAATAGTCTTTTTAATAATGGTGCTGGGACAGCTGGATATCTACATGCAAAAGGATAAAGTTTAACCTTATGTCACACCATATACAAAAAATTATGAACTCAAAATTATCAAAGACCTGTATGTAAACGCTAAAACTGTAAAACTCTTAGAAGTAAACATAGATGTAAATTTTTCTGACCTTGGATGAGACCGCGATTTCTTAGATACAACAGGAGTACAAGCAAACAAAGAAAAAAATAGATAAATTGGACTTGGTCAAAATTTAAAACTTTTGTGAAATTGACCATAGTGGGAATACTTACACCACAGAAATTGGCAAATGCTACACACCAGGGCTTGTTTTGTTAATTGTTTAGACTTAAGAAAGTGAAAGAGCAAATATTAATCATGCAGATTAAACTTAAAATTATGTTGTATCTAGAGCTATTACATTGTGAAAAACACAGCAAAAATTGAGGAAATATTCTTCCAGCATTTTAAAACTATTATCTGATTCAGCAAATAAGTCACTCATGTTATTGACAAAGAAGTGACATTCCAATATATGTCTTTGTTGTTTTACTTTCATCTTACCCATTAAGTGTAAACAAAAACATTAACCTGCATTCACGTCAGACCTACACTTGGAGAGCCAGTAATTAAACATTTATCAGCACACCACCAACTGGAAGGGACATGGGTGATCCTAGAATCCAACATCTTTTACCACTTTACATGTTGGGGGCATGAAGCCCAGGACCTGTCCAAGGTCACAAACAAGTGAATGGATGAATAGTCAACATTTGAATCATGTGCTGTTCTTTTAAATTGTAATACCACCTCCCTGGATATCCAAGAATATGTGTTTTCCATGGCATGCCAGAGTGAGGATGGGCAGTGAAGACGTATAAAACAGTTATCATCAGTTTAACTAACGAAAAATCCTTCTCTCCAGGGTTCTAACAATGCTGTTTACCTACCCTGGGGGATGGCGGAGCCAGAAGAATCAGGACACAAGAAGAGATCTGTCAGGTTCCTCTCTCTATGTGGGCAGACAGTAATAGGGCAGGCAAACAAACCTTGTCTTATGTTTGGACTTTTATCTCTTTGCCTTACACCCAGAGGCATTGAAGAGATTGAGGAGGTATTCAGGCTTCTCTTCAATCAGGAGTAAACAGAGGCCTGGCCCCGTGGGAGAGGATCAGGTTCAGATTTGGCATACTGACCAAAGCTTTCCCATTGGCCACAATCACTTGGAACATCTCTTCGATATTATTTTATTTACCCAGAGTCACCTTCGGAGGTGAACCACAGATTATTAATAATAATAGACATTTACTTTTACAACTTATGAGACCTTTGTATAATACGTGCACCATCGTGTTTGAGTCCCATTATAGTTCTGTCTGATGAGTAGGGTAGGGGTTAGTAAACCTATTTTATAGATGAGGAAATGAGGTGCAACGAGACAGGGTACCCAAGTTCACGGAGCCAATTTCAGGACTGGAACCTAGGTATAATGACACAAAATTTAGTTGTCTCCCATGGTACAAAAGTATTATGGCACAGGCCTGAAAGTATTCGGAGAATAATTATCAGTGATAGTTATTATTAAAAAATAGCTACCATTTATGAGCACTCAATGTGTCTCACCTCACTAAGTGCATCATATGCATTTTCATTTCATCTTCATAACAATCTTTTGAGGTTGATGCTAACTTCTCCATTTACTAAGGAAGAACTCGAGGTTCAGAAAGTTAAAAGAATCTGTCCTGGATCACACAGCAGTTGTCAGCCAAAATATGAACCCAGATCTCAGTTTCTAAAGGTCATACTCTTAAGCTTTTAAGATAAATGAATGGTCCCTGGCACATGAAACAATATTTTTCTTAGCTGTGGAATATTTCATGTGTCTGGTAATTATATAATAAGTAAAGAAAGGAAAAAGAGAAGAAAGGAAACTAACCGAGCATCCACTCTTCAGTCATTGAATAGATACTCCCTAACAACCATTTCTTCCGGATTGTGTGAAATATTAGGGATAAAGGCATATAAAAGCAGGCAATTCATGTGTTTGGAATTGATATAAAGAAGTAAGCACAAATGAATATATAATAATAAATTGTGGTAAATCCTGGAACATGAGATTGTTAAGAAAGAGAATAATGGGGGCAGGGAAATCTTTGAGAAACAGTTATTCGGAGGGTCCAGGAAGCTCTTTCTGAGGAAGTGACATGTAAGTTGGAACTTGAAGGCCAAGTAGCAGTTAGCCAGGAGATAGCGTATACAATGGCCTGGTGTGGAAAATAGCCTTGGAAATTGAGCATAAGCAAGTGTAGCTGGTGTGGTCTGAGCAAGCAGTGAGTGACAAGGAGATGTGACCAGAGACAGGGAAAAGTCAGATTACATGGTAAGAATTCGGCCAGCATTTTATCTCAAGTTCAGGGGGAAGCCTTGGAAGGTTTTTAGCAAGGGGAGGGATGTGATCTAATTTATATTTAAAATATCACTGGCTACCGAGAGGCAATGTTGAAACAAGATTTGAAATGGAACAGGAGGCTCAGAAATAAAAGCAAGATGGTAGCTTGGACTAGGCTTCAGGTAATAGCAGTGGAGATGGATAACTTTGAGTGGATGAATTTGAAATAGGTGCCAGATACTGTCAAATATATTTTCTTATTTGAGCCTCACAACAGCCCAGTAATGCAGATGTTTTACAGATGTTTACAGTTTTTATTTTTGTTTTGTTTTTTAAATGAGGAAGCTGAGATTCAGAGAGATTCTTCTATATCATGCTTCTGTTAACCTAAATATCAAAGGCAACATGAGAGGCTACAAGCATTTATTTGAGATCAAAAAGAATAGCTGTTCCTTCAGGCAGAGACCCAAACAGTGTTTTGATTAGGAGACAAAGGCAAGGGATATTTATGAGATGAGAATGGGAACAGTTTCATTTATAGAAGGAAGGCATTTCTATAGATGTAGATACCATACACAGTGATGTTAATTCTAAAGAATGTTTTTAATTTTCAGTACAGTAGTCATCAATCCAATAGTCATAACGTCTGCTTTCTTGTTATCTTTCCAAACAGTTGTTTGAGATTCAATTTTTCTTTAGGCCCAATTCAAAGGTGATTTTGCCCTGTTTAAACATTTCAAAGGTTCGAGGCATAAAACATGCAAGGGCAGTTCCTCTGTGATGGCAGCTCCAACTCCACTTTAAAGTGGCTTTGTTTCTATTATTTTTTACATTTTCCTCTGTGTAACAATGATCATCTCATCTGTCAAGTGAAGAAACTGACAGAACCCAGGGTAGGTGTCTGGGTGAGTAGCATGATAAAGCCTCTAAAAGGCTTCAGTCTTTTCCAGATGAAAGAGGGTTAGTCTAGGGAACTTCTGAGGTTAGACGAGATTATGTCAGCTAGAGAACTGTGTGTGATTTAGCAGAAGATCAGGGCACCAGGACCCTTAGATTTCAGTCAGTGTGGAGCAACATGAAAAATTTAGTCCTTAGAAAGGTTTACCTGCACATTGATAGAGTTTGAAAGACTCATTCAAGATAGATATAAATGTTCCAGTTCACACATGAGAGAACTAAAGCTAAAGTTCAGAGAGGGGGAAAGGGCTTGCTGGGGTCACCTGGAATGACAGTGACAGAGCTGGGGCTAGAACCAGGACTTCTGACTCCCAGTCCACAGGTCCCACAGATTTAAGCTCTGCCATCTCTTTGATGGGCGCAAATATCCTTTCACATGGAGATATTCAGGATGAAATGAATTCCATGTGCGGAAAGTGGGCTTCGAGTAGAGGAGGGGGCGTAAATCTCCTGCTAGAGGAAGCATAAATCTTCTGCTCCTGGGAGGTCCTTGCTAGAAACGCAAGTCACTATCTTCCCACATAACAACCTCTTAAATCCCCAGACATAGCCTGCTCCTGAGAAAGCTGGAGAGGGGGCCACAGTTGTCCCCCAGATTGTAGGCTCTTATTTCTCCCTTTACACACGCTTTCTCCTTTAGGGGCTCTCTATTCTCTTAAAAGCATGCTTTTGGGAAAGGATCTTCTATCAGTCACTTGAGCATGAATTAAAGAGAAGTAAATCCCAATAAGGCAGGGGCCCTAAATTCTGCCTCTCACTGCTGTGTGACCCTTGGACAAATCATTGCTCTTCTCTGGGGCTGTTTCCTTATTCTATGAGGATACTGGACATAATTTCTGAGGGGCCTACTAGTTCTGATCTTATGGGACCATACATAGTAATATTATGAAATCTTATGGGACCCCCCCAATTCCAGGTGTCTGATACGGAGTAGGTCCACCAGAACTCTTGTTACCTGTGAGATGAGGCTCAGCAGATGGAATGTCATCAACTGCTGGGCCCTCCCTGCTTCCTGCTCCCTCCTCATCTGCTCTCCCAAAGTCTCAGATGACTGGAAGCTCCCAGGATTCAGATTTGTTTTCTTTTCATTTCAGGGAGAAGTCCCAGCCTCCACCCTTGGTCCTTATACTCACACTCTGAATATAATTGGAGGGAAGCATCTTCCTGCCTTAAAATAACTCCTCTAACCACTGGGAGAAAGTGAGATGTTGATGAAAGAGCAAGAACTTTGGAGTAGATAGGCTTGGGTGTGCCATCTTATCAGCTCTGTGACCTTGGGCAGGTTTCCCCTCCCTCCTCAGATCCCCGGGCCCTGCATGCTGTGAAGATAATGTCTATAAAATACCTGAGGAAGGAGAAAAAGATGTAACCTCTTTTTCACTTAAGGGGAAAAAAATCACATTAGAAATCGAATATTGAGAGCCATTCCTCTGCTTGTGTACCATAAGTTTTCTTTAAACAACATGATGCCATATAGCAGTTTATTTTCTTAAAAAAAAATGCAATACAAAGTATTTATCCCTTCCACATACCTAATACATAATTAGTGTGAAATACATGTTTATTATCATTACGATTACAATTGTTGCTTGTAAGTCCATTGACTTTACTCAGAAGGTTCTGAATTCTCTCTAAAACAGAAATCTGATTTAAAACTCTCCTGCCTAAAAATCTTCTGTGGCTCCCCATAACTTACATGGTATGAAGCCCAAACTTTATACTGTCATTCAGAGTTGTTAACACTGAGTTGTTAACTCTGGTCCCAACCTGCTTTTGCAGTCTGGAGTCTCTGGTATATACAGTTTTAAAAAACCCAGCATTTTCCCATAGCCACTTACCATGTTCCTTCCTCTGTAATATTGGGAGAGTAATTTCTACCTTATGGATTAAATAATAGTAGCTCATGATAACTACTAGCTATTGCAGTTATTAAGTGCTAGCTATGTATAAGAATTTGACAAACTTATTTAATCCTGACAAGAACCCAATGAAGTAGGTACTTTTATTTTTGGATAAGAAAATGGAAACACACAGAGAGGTTAAATTATTGTCAAATATAAACAGATTTAAATGGAGGTCTAGCTGCCATCACAGTCCATGGTGTCAACCATTCTGCTATAAAGCCTCCCTTGAGGACATGTGTTTATTTATTTTAATTTTATTTTTTTAAATCTTCACCTGAGGATATGTTCATTGGCTTTAGAACAAGAGGAAGGGAGAGAGAGAGAGAGGAACATTGATCAGTTGATTCTTGTATGCATCCCAATCAAACCTGCAACCTAGGTGTGTGCCCTGACCGGGAACAGAACCCACAACCTTTTGGTGTATGGGACAGCGCTACAGCCAAGACAGCCAACTGGCCAGGTTAAGGGCATATGTTTAAAAGGGCTATGTACACAGTAAGGCTGTGAACAAAGGCTATTAATTACTGGCAGCACTTCTTCCTTCCTTGGATTTAATGCTCTGATTACACAGAGCAATTTACCATCCCCAAAGGTACTTTTACAGCTCTGTGCCTTTGCTCATTTGTTCTCTCTTCCTGAAATGCCCTCATTTCCTTCTCTAAAGTATACTCTTTTCATGAGACCCAAATAGGAGACCACTTAGTCTGTGAAGTGTTCCTTAACACACTGCCATGTCCCTCTACCCCTCAACAGTAGGTAGTATAACTTCTCTTTTTCTCCTTGGCCTTTTCCACTTGGTAAATGTTCAGTGGTAATTGTTGAACTCACTAATCTTAAATAATATATTGTAAATTCACTGAAACCAGTCAAGGGAGTTTTCTTTCCAGTGGGTCTTCAAGTATGCCAGAGAAAATTTAAGGTGATAGTTGGGTGATGCTTAGAAAAAAAGAACAGTGTAATTCAAGGCATGTCCAATAGGTGGCACAATAGTCACGGTCAAAGCCACCAGGGACTAGCTCCTTTGAAAAGGGAGATAGTAACAATAACTAATATTTACATAATGTTCACAAAGCTCTTTTACATATATTATCAACATGAATTTTTATCCCCATTTTACAAATGAGGAAGGAAATGAGGAAGCTTTTTCCAAATTCCAGAATCTTTTTGTAACATACTCTCAAGCAATTAGGTCAGGTGATTTCAAGGGTCCACCAGAGGCCCAGAGGCCCAGTGACTTTCCTTCCAAGTTACCTCCCTTATTCCTTGAAAATGTGTGTAATGTGACTTTAGGAACTTCCACTCTTTGGCTGAGGCTTTAAATTTTAAATATTTAAATGAAGCGAAGATGCCATGACTGGTATGGCTTGGTTGGTTGGGTGTCATCCTCCAAAGTGAAAGGTCACTGGTTTGATTCCCAGTGAGGGCATCTCCCTAGGTTGTGGGTTCAGTCCCCAGTGCATACAAGAGTTAACCGATTGATGTTTCTCTTTCTCACGTCAATGTTTCTCATTCTCTCTTTCCCCTTCCCTTCACCTCTCTCTAAAAATAAATAAATAAAATATTTTAAAAATAAATGAAGCAAAGAGGAAGGAGAATGTATGAAATATTTTAATTCATTTATGTTTTAAAATAAAAAAGTTTCAAATATATTCTGAGAGTAACTTGACCTAAGCGGGTTGGATGGAAGCAGTGAGGCTGCATAAGGTCACTGGAGATCTGGAGAAGAGCCACAGAGGGAGGAATTGTAGGAAGTTTCGTTAACGTCGCAATTTTGTCATGGGCCACCCTGGTTCCCTATTGCTGTAGCCATTGCCAGAGGACTCCATTCATCAGGGGATTTATTATCCCAGGAATTTGAGAGCACACTTCAGTATAGTGTATAATCAAGTAATTATGCCTGGGAAGTTCTCAAGAAACCCTTCTTTCCAATCTCTAATAGAAGTTAGGAAACTGAGAGTCAAATCTGGGATTACAAGAATGAAATCTGGAGTAAAATAGTAAAATCTGCAATTCCAAGTTTGGCGCTTTGGGTTATTAGAATCTTAGACTTTGATAGAAATTGAAGGTCAGAAACAAAATATAAAAGTCACAGATTAGAACTTGGTGTCCAACTAGAGTCTTGGATTGTCATTATTGAAATTTCTAAAGTAGACTTTCTGGTTGTGATTGTGGAATCTAATTGTAGGGTTCAAATTCAGAGAGTAAAACCTACACTGTATTTCCAGTAGCAGATGAGTTGTAACCATAGAATGTTCAAGTTCAGAGACTAGAACCTTCAGTTTCAACAGTAGATATGGGAGTTCAGTATTCAAATTTCAGGCTTTGAATGTGGAGCCTAGAGTTCTAATAGTAGAATCTCAGGTTATGAGAATAAAATCTAGAAGTCCAATGGTACAATTTCAGTTTCAGAGAAAAATCTTGGAGTTCCTACACTAGAATATGGAGTCACAAGAATAGAACATGGAATTATAGTATCCCAGTCTTGAATTATGAGATTGGAACTTTAAGTTCCAATAATACAATATTGAAGTTTGAATGCTTAGCCTGAAATACAAATATAGGATATGGGGTTTGGAGAGCACATCTTGAGTTCCAGTAGAAAATCTTGAGGTGTCATAGTGGGACCTTGATGTATAATATTAACTTATAAAATGCTAAAATTGGAATTTAGCATATTAGATTAGTTTTAGAATTGACCTTCAATAATAATAATGCTAATGGTTAACAGTTAAGACCTTATTATGTGCCAAGCATTGTTCTAAGTGCCCTACATGTTTCATTGTTATTACTGTATTACATTTAGTGCTCAAAAAAAAAAAACAAAACCCTGTCAGGTGATTGCTATAGAGAGGTTAAATAACTTTTCAAAGGTCATACACCTGGGAAGCACAGAGATGCTATCCAACCATAAGCAGTGTGCCTCCAGAGCTCATACTTTCATTTTTTATTGTTGTTCAAGTACAATTGTCTCCATTTCCCCCCTGCACTCCCCCCACCCCACCCCCATCCCTCCCCACCTCCCACCCTCAATCTACCCCCTTTGGCTTTGTTCATGTGTCCTTTACATGTGGTCCTTGATGACCCTTCCCCTATTTTCCCCCATTATCCCTTCCTCCCTCCCCTCTGGTTATTGTCAGTTTGTTCTTTATTTCAATGTCTCTGGTTATATTTTGTTTGCTTGTTTATTTTGTTGATTAGTGTATGGTCCACTTATAGATGAGATCATGTGATATTTGTCTTTTACCACTTGGCTTATTTCACTTAGCATACTGCTCTCAAGATCCATCCATGCTGTTGTGAAGGGTAGGAGCTCCTTCTTTCTTTCTGCCGCGTAGTATTCCATTGTGTAAATGTACCATAGTTTTTTGATTCATTCATTTACTGATGGGCACATAGGTTGCTTCCAGCACTTGGCTATTGTAAATTGTGCTGCTTTGAACAGTGGGGTGCATAGGTTCTTTCAGATTGGTGTTTCAGGATTCTTTGGGTATAATCCCAGCAGTGGAATTGCCAGGTAAAAAGGCAACTACATTTTTAGTTTTCTGAGGAAATTCCACACTGTTTTCCTCAGTGGCTGCAACAGTCTGCATTCCCACCAACAGTGCACTAGGATTCCCTTTTCTCCACAACTTTGCCAGCACTTGTTTGTTGATTTGGTTGTGATGGCCATTTTGACTGGTGTGAAGTGGACTCTCATTGTGGTTTTAATTTGCATCTCTCTGATGGCTAGTGATGCTGAGCATGCTTTCATATGTCTCTGGGCCCTCTGTATGTTCTCCTTGGAGAATTGTCTGTTCAAGTCCTTTGCCCATTTTTAATTGGGTTGTTTGTCTTCCTGGAGTGGAGTTGTGTGAGTTCTTTATCTATTTTGGAGATCAAACCCTCATCTGAGGTATCATTTGCAAATATATTTCCCCATATGGTTGGTTCCCTTTTCATTTTGCTGATGTTTTCTGTAGCCATGCAGAAGCCAGAACTTCAGCCTTAAGTCTGAACCTTTGGATCTATTCCCAATAATGGACCTGTGTTTCTGAGAGTAAAGCATAAATTCCTAGAGTAGAATTTTGTTTTCTGATAGTGGGACCTTAAGTTTTTAATAGTCAAATCTTCTGGAGAAATGAAGACCTGGGGTTTTAATAGCAGAATCTAGAATCATCTAAGAAGATTCTTGAATTCCAAGATTGGAAACTTGGATTCCAATAATGAAATCTTAAATCGTAGTCATAGAATATAAGGTCCAATCTTAACATTTTGGGTTTAGAGAGTATAACATGATGTTCCAAAAGTAGGACATATGAGTCCAAGAATAGGACCTAAAGTTCCAATGTTAGAATCTTGGGCCTTGACAATAAAATCTGGGGTTAGAATATTAAAATATGGATGTTGGGGGATAGAATATGTACTTGCAAAATAGAAGCTATAATTCCAAAAGCAGCATCTTGGGCTTTAATAGTGGAATCTGTTTGCGCACTGGAAGAATATGGGACTCGCAGAATATAACCTGGAATTCCAAACATAAAGTATTGGGTTCTTAGAGTAGAATCTATATAGTCCAATAGAATAATTTTATAGAATTAGAGTAGAACATGGATTTCCACGGGTAGAATCAGGAATTCTCAGAGTGGAATATGTCCAGTGTTAGAATCTGGGGTTCATAGAATAGAATATGGGAATTTCATAGAACAATCTAAAATTGCGATTAAAGAATTATAGGACTAAAAGTAGAGCTTGGAGTTAAGGTATACTTTTTAAAAAATTTTTATTTATTGATTTTTAGAGAGAGGGATGAAGAGAGGGAGAGAGAGTCATTGATTTGTTGTTCTACTTATTTATGCATTCATTGGTTGGTTCTTGTATGTGCCATGATAGGAATTGAACCCACAACCTTGGCGTATCAGAGCAACACTCTAACCAACTAGGCTACCTGGCCAGGGCTTGAGGAGGCATTTCAAAGGATAAGTAGAGGGTAAATAGGCAAAGAAGAGGCAGAGCATTTTAGGGAGAAAATACTCAAAGAAAAACATAAAAGTAGGATCTAACGTGGTGTGCCCTATCCATTTTTCAGTCAAGAAATATTTATGGAATGCCTGGTATTCACCAGACACAATGTACACCTTGGGGAAATAAAAAGAAATCACAAGTAGTGTCTACCCCTGAGGAAATCACATGAAGCACAATTGCAGTGACTTTTGTTTTAGACATACCTGGGTAGGAAGAGCAGGCTCATTAACTTACCAGCTATGTGACTAAGCAAGCCCCTTTACTGGTCTCTCTGAGCTGGTCTCTTCATTTATACAGACAGGATATTGATACCTTCCTTGAAGGTTTGTTGTAAGGGTTCATGATGTTCATTATAGCATATGTGTATGTGTGTATAGAGGCACATGGGATATACTAGTGATGATGATGAAGATGAAGATGATGATGACATGCTCAGAGTTACATACAAAGTGGTGTGAGACTACAGAGGGGATGATGTTTGAGTCCTGAATAATAGTAGGATGCATCTGACAATCAAAGAAAGGAAAGGGCATTTCAGGCAGAGGAAAGAGAAATTTTGAAAGTATAGAGGCATGAGGGAACACATATTTTAGAAGTCCTGGTCATTAATGAGGCTGGGGTAAAGGGTTTTAGTGGCAGGCTAGTGGTCTTTAGGTGATGGTGAAGCATTGACATGTCGTTAATAGGGGATTCACTCAACAAAAATTTAATGAATAGATTCAGGGCCTAACTGAATAATAGACCAGTATAGGAGAGATGGTCTCTGTTTGCAACACGTTATATAAAAATGTAGCTTGGGAGAAAGTACTTACACACAAGATAAGTAACAACATTGGCATAGAAGGAAAAAGATGGGCTTTAAAGTTAGGAATTCCTGTCATGTTTCACCCATCAAATTTACTCTCATTTAGTCACCCCTCCTTCAGTCTATGAGTCCTTAAGAAGAGAGACTATGTCTTTTTTTCCCAAAAATCTTTATTGTGGAAAAATTAATACATTTAGAAAAGTTTGAATATATATCCATATACTCAATTTCCTGTGTTTAATAATCAATATTTTAACTTATTCATTTTTATGTATATTTTAACTATATGAAATGGTGCAGACACCATGATACTTCACCACTAAATATTTTAGCATAAATTTCCTAAGTATTAGGATATTCACTGCAGAACCTCAGTACCATTATGACACCTAACAAATTAACAATTCCCTAATATCATCTACAATTCAACCTATATTCAATTTTCTCAATTGTCCCCAAATGTCTTAGTTTGTTTAAATCAATTTTTAATCCAGTTTCAGGCACTGCATTAGATTAATATGCTCCTTACATTCTCTTAATCTAAAACAGTTGCCCCAGTTTGTTTTAAATAACAATGACATTTTTGAAAAACTAGATCTGTTGTCTTAAAGAATTCCCACATTCAGGATTGTCCCGTTTTATGTAAAGTAGAAGTTAAGTGTAAAGCTTTGATTAAACTTAGATTAAACCTTTTGGCAAGACTGTTTAGTAGGTAACACTCTGAACTTCATGTTGCATTGCATTGGGAGGCACATTATGTCAAGTTGATGCTAAATGTAGTCATCTGTTTAAGGTGGTGCCAATCACCGCCCTCCCCACTCCACACATACACCTTTGCAATAACAAGTGATCTATGGTGGTAGAGAAAATTGGTTACCACACAACAACTTTCACCTAATAGTTTTAGCATCTGTTGAAAGGCTTTATGTGACCAGTTATTTTATTGGTGGTTGAAATATGGTGATTTCCTGATTCTGTCATTTCTTCTATATCTATTAGCTGGCATTCATTTGAAAAGAACATTTTGCTGCCAACTGAGAATGAACTAGAGTTCTTTTTGTAAGTATATTTTATTGATTGTGATACTACAATTTTCTCAATTTTTCCCTCTTTGCCCCCCTCCTCCTGGTACCCCCCTTCACTCCAGCAATCCCTCTACTTAGTTCATGTCAGTGAGTTGTGCATGTAAGTTCTTTGGCTTCTCCATTTCCTACATGATTTTTAACATCCCCCTGTCTATTTTGTACCTACCAATTATGCTTCTTAATCCATGTACCTGTCCCCTGTTCTCCCCCTCCTCCCTCCCACCTTATAACTCTCCAAATGATCTCCATACCTATGATTCTGTTCCTGTTCTGGTTGTTTGCTGAGTTTTCCTTTTTTTTTAGATTCGGCTGTTGATAGTTGTGAATTTGTTGCCTTTTTAATGTTCATAGTTTTGATCTTCTTTTTCTTAAATAAGTCACTTTAACATTTCCTGTAATAATGGCTTGTTGATAATGAACTCCTTTAGCTTTACCTTGTCTGAGAAGCATTGTATCTGTCCTTCCATTCTAAATGATAGCTTTGCTGGATAGAGTAATCTAGGTTGTAGGTCTTTGCTTTTCATCACTTTGAATACTTCTTGCCAGTACCTTCTTGCCTGCAAAATTTCTTTCAAGAAATCAGGTGGAAGTCTTATGGGAACTCCTTTGTGGGTAACTCTTTGCTTTTCTCTTGCTGCTTTTAAGATTCTCTCTTTATCTTTTACCTTTGGCATTTTTTAACTATGATGTGTCTTGGTGTGGTCCTCTTTGGGTCCAACTTGTTTGGGACTCCCTGTGCTTCCTGGATTTGTTAGTCTATTTCCTTCACCAAATTAGGAAAGTTTTCTTTCATTATTTTTTCAAATAAGTTTTCAATTTCTTGCCCTTCCTCTTCTCCTTCTGGCATCCCTATGATTTGGGTATTGGCACATTTGGAGATGTCCCAGAGTCTTCTTACACTATCCTTTCTTTTTGAATTCTTGTCTTCTTTTTTGCTCTGGTTGAATGTGTATTTCTTCCTTATGTTCTAAATCATTGATTTGAATCCTGGCTTCCTTCCCTTCACTGTTGGTTCCCTGTAGATTTTTCTTTATTTCACTTAGTATAACCTTCATTTCTTCCTTTATGTTGTTGCTGCACTCAGTGAGTTCTTTGAGCATCCTGATCACCAGTTTTTGAACTCTGCATAGGTTGGCTATCTCCCTTTCATTTAGTTCCTTTTCTGGTGTTTGTTCTGTTCTTTCATTTGGCCCATATTTCTTTGTCTCCTCAATTTGGCAGCTTCCCTGTGTTTGTTTCTGTGTATTAGATAGAGCTACTTTGTCTCCCTATAAAAGGCACCTGCAAATTGTGTGGGGCGGAACCTTAGGTAATTGCTAGGGTGGGGCAACACATTTCATTGCATTGTGTCTCTGTGTCGGGGGAGGGCTCGGAGAGGTGATTGTGCCACTGCCTGATTCTGGGGGTTTGCCTGGCACTTGCCCTGTTTTCAGACACTTCACCCACTCAACCTATATGACTGGTGCTCTTCCAGCTTTTGTCCTTGTGTTGAATCCCAGAGTGGATGGGTTTACGAATGTTTTAATACCACGTGGACCCTTTAAGCAAACTTTCTTGAAAATCTGGCAGTTTCTTCCGCTGCCCCAACCCCGACCGGTTTTTACAGCCAGAAGTTATGGGGATTTGTCTTTCTGGTGCTAGAACCCTGGGCTGTGCAGTCTGGCCTGGGGATGGGATCACTGAGTCCCAAGTTATTCCTCCTGATTTTTATCTACCACTCACAAATATGGGATGCCCATGCCCATTCCACTGCTGCCTCTCCATGCCACACTGTGTCTCCTCGTGTCTCCTCGCTTCTCCACCCTATCTCTGTATCTCTGCCCTTCTTATCCATCTGGATGAATGTGGCTTCTTTAAATTCTTGGTTGTTGGACTTCCATACAATTCCATTTTCTGACAGTTCTGGGTGTTGTTTTGAGATTTAGTTGTAATTCCTTTTTGTGGTTGTATGAGAAGGTGAAGCGTGTCTATCTACTAATCCATCTTGACTGGAAGTCCCTTGAGTTCTTCCTTAAAAGTCATGATAAAATGTTTAATTCTTTTTTCTTTACCAATTTTTAGAGTAAGAGTTAGTTAAATGGTCACCTCTAATTGTAGCAAATAGATTCTTTTCCTTTACTTTTTTTTTATTAGTATCATTGTGAGTTTGTAGACTTTTCTTTATTCAATATTCAAAAAACAGTGGCATTTAGTTTTCCATTATTTGTTATTGTTCCAAATTTGGCCAGTGCACATTCCTTTAAGCTGCCTGTTGTGTAGATTTTATGTCTCCATCATTCCTTAAACATTTTCTTACTTTCTGGAAAAAAAGATACCCCAGGTTCACTTTGTACTTCCTCTGACCTAGAATCAGCCATCTCTCTGGGAGAGCCCTGATTTCTTATATTGGGGAATGATATGTAGAAGCCAGCATCTGGGCACTACATGCATTTATTGCTATTGGAGTTTCACTGCTTCTGGACTTATTCAGTGGGCAGAGCTAGAAAATTTATATTTAAAAAATTATGAGATAATATTGATTTTCCAATAAAAGCTTAAGTTTTATATTCTATTACATTTAGATCTGTTATTTCTTAACATGAAAATCATAGTTTCTAATAATATTAACTTATTTATTTGCTTTATCCTAAAATATACATGAAATAGTTGGAAATTAAACACAAATATTTGGGCCCTGGCTGGTGTAGCTCAGTGGATTGAGCACTGGCCTGTGAACCAAAGGGTCACTGGTTTGATTCCCAGTAAGAGAGCATGCCTGGGTTGTGGGCCAGTCCCCCAGTGGGGAGGCACGCAAGAAGCAACCACACATTGATGTTTCTCTCCCTCTTTCTCCCCCCCCCCTTTCCCTCTTGTCTAAAAATAAATAAATAAAATCTTTAAAATAAATAAATACCAATATTTGGAAATTAAATAACAATAAGAATAGAATCAGGTTCATGATTTCTTTGCTGTTCTTCTTGTCCTAGACACTATCCCACATTCTACTTATTACACTTGGCATTGTGTTTAGAAGACACTTGAAATAACTATTTTCTCTTTGGTAATTATGGTAGTAATTTGATGTATAGTTAGGTCCATATGCTCTAACTTGTCTTCAATTTTAGGTTAGTAACATGTTGAATATGTAACATTTTACATGGCTTAAAAGTTAAAATATTTTATTTCATTTATTTTTTAAAGATTTTATTTATTTATTTTTAGAGAGGAGAAGGGAGGGAGAGAGGGAGAAAAACATCAATGTGTGGTTGACTCTCATGTGCCACCCAATGGGGACCTGGCCTGCAACCGAGGCATGTGCCCTGACTTGGAATCAAACCCATCATGACCCTTTGGTTCACAGGCCTGCATTCAATCCACTGAGCCACACAAGACAGGGCAAAAGTAAAAATATTTTTTAAATTATATTGAGAAATTTTAATTTTATCTTCTCCACTCCTTTCCTCCTCTCTTCATACATAGATTATAATAGCCTCTAAAATTCTCCCAGTGTTTGTGTTTATTTCTTCTTTCATATTAAAGATCATTTACTTCAAAAATTTTCAAATTTATAGAAACATTGCAAAAATAGTTTGATGAATTGTCCTTCCCCTAATTCATCTGTTGTTAATATGCCTCCATTTAATTTATCTTTTTCTTCATAGTATCTGTGGTATTATTATTATTTGTTGAAACATTTGAGAGCAAATTGTAGGCATTATGACCTTTTACCCCAAAATACTTAAGCATTTATCTCTTAAGAAAAAGGACATTTTAAAATATATCATAATACGCCCTGGCTGATGTAGCTTAGTGGATTGAGTGTGGGCTGTGAACCAAAGGGTATCCAGTTCAATTCCCAGTCAGGGAACATGCCTGGGTTGCAGGCCAGGTCCCCAGTAGGGGGCGTGCGAGAGGCAACCACACATTGATGTTTCTCTCCCTCTCTCCCTCCCTTCACCTCTCTCTAAAAATAAATAAATAAAATCTTAAAAAATATAAATAATAAAATATAATACAATGATCAATTTCAAGAAATTTAATATTCATTTAATATTTTTGTCTAACACATTGTCCACATACAAATTTCACTATCTCACTAATGTCCCTTCTGTAGATCATAAAACAACTCCCCACAAATTTTTCACATTCCTGCATGGTGGTTAAAGCTTTCTGAGAAAAAAAAAATCTGGCAACCTGGGTTAAAGAGTGATTAAATAGCAACCCTAAAAATGAGACTCTTGGATAAAGAAAAATCCTTCTCTCTCCTGGGAGCAATTTGTTTACATTCCAAGAAGGTGAAATAGAAAGCTTCCCACCTCTCCCCACGTGGGATCTGTTTATGTTCCAAAGCAAGGACCTGTCTCTTAATCTCTGGAAGGAAGGGAGGCAGCTGTGAAGGCCTTTTGAGATAAGGTCTGAGATTCATAATTTTGGAGTTTCTGTTAGTTGAACAAACTGCACTGTATGTGCAGATGATATCAAGCCCTCTTTCTGTCACCCCAAGGGAAAATAGGGCATAGAAAACTGGTGCTAAGATTGCTACATCAGTAAAAACAGTTTTATCTCTGACCCAGATCCAGAGGTTTCATATTCTTTGTATGTGTGTGTGTGTATGTGTAAAAATTGTGCAAGTGGGGTAACCTCTCAGATCCTTTACAGTTTAGGACTTAATAGTTTATAGCTTTTTTCCTCCCTAGATCTCAGGTCCTATTGGGGAATCACGTTGTGTTTAGTTTGTCAAGTTCTTTAGTATCTTTCAATATTTACCCTTTTAACCTGTTAGTTCATCACACTGACATTTTTAAGAGTTCAGACCATTTGTTCTGTAGTTCCCTTCTTTCTCACATATAGAAAATATATGACATATACCCTTCTGCACCTTGCTTTTTTATTTAATAATATATCCCAGGGATTATACTACATCAGCGATTTTTAATCTTTTTCATCTCATGGCACACATAAGCTAATTACTAAAATACTGCAGCACACCAAGAAATATATTTTTTGCTGATTTGACAAAAATAGGTGTAATTTCGATTTATTCATACCAGACAGCTATTGTTCTGTTGATTGATTTAGCAGTCTAAGGGAAAAGAAGTCAGTGCCCCTGACTAAATAGTCAGATATTGCGTGTTTCAAAAAATTCTTGCAGCTACCAGTGTGCCTGTCACAGCACACTGGTTGAAAATTGCTGTGTTATATTAATATATTGAGATCCTCCTTTCTTTTTTTGTGGCTACATAATACCATGGTTGGATATTCTGTTTCCCTAGTATATAGCATATATAATAGTTACTCGGTATTTGTTGAGGATGTAGGTGGTCTGCCCACACACACACAAGAAATGAATGGGAACAATTGAGTAGGAGAGCAAGGTATAGCCTAGACAGGATAATTTGGAATCAGACAGACTTGGTGTGCAAATCCAGCTCTCCTGGCAGTTTTGCATAGTGGGTAAGCAAGCAAGGTCTGAAACCAGAGGACCTAGGTTTGACTCCACCATGTACTTAGCTGTATTTCCTTGGGAAAGCTACTAAAGCAATTGTGCTTCAGTTTCCTCATTTGTAAAATGGAATTAATAAGAGCACTTACTTCATCAGGTTATTGTGAGAGCTCAGTAAATATTAGCTATACTTTATACATAGAGTTCAATAAATGTTAAGTATACTTAATAGCTATACTTTTTCTTTTTGTGTTATTTAATCTTTATAATATTTTTTCCATTACCATCTAGTCCCCTTATATTCCACTCCCTACCAGCAAGCATAATTTTTCAAATCTCAATTTGTTCATATGTAAAATAAGGCTAGTAATACCCATTCAACAGGGAGGCTATTGAGGACCGAGTTAGCATAGTGACTAGGACAGAGAAGCAGTCAATAAATGGTAGCTATTGAAGCTGGGGGGTAGAGGTGGAACATGATTACTGAGAGAATTATTGGTGCTCTAAGTTCCCTGTGGGTTGGACTGTTTATCTTGTTCACTAACTCAGGTCCAAACACTATACCTGTCACATTGGCTTTGGAGTTAGACAAATCTATTGTGTTTAAATTCCAGCTAGGACACCTGCGCATTGTGTGATTTTGGACAAGTTAATCAAACTTTCTGATCCATGTTTTCCTCATTGATAAAATAGGGATATCAATAGTACCTATCTCAGATTTGTTGGTGGAATTAAACAGAATGATGGGTGTAAAGCTATTCAATCACAACTTAGATGATGATTTTGAAAAAATAAAGCAGATGCCTGACCAAGTATGTGTGAGAATGTGACTTGCAGACCTCTAACTACAGGGAGGGTAATTGACCAAGCCTCCAGCTGCTGAACTGTGAAATCCATCACTGCATTGGTACTAAGGCCATGCCTCCATGGGCAACCCCATTTAGTTACTGAGTGTGGCAGGAGTACTAAGGCAGAGCTGTTTCTGGGAGGCATGGGACTCCTCTGATGGTTGACTTTGGCCTGGGGATTCCCTGATGGCTTTGCCAAGCTTTCCTCAGACTACAAGGCAGCCTAGAGTGCCTCTACCCAAGCTTTTCTTTCTCTCTCCTTCAGTTAGGGTCAGACTTCAGTCTGACAGCTTTCTCAGCCGCCTTTTTTACTTTACATAGGAACTTCTCCTAATAAAATCCTTGCATAATTAATCACATCTTGGATTATTTGAGGACCCAGACTAATACACCCTCCTTGGAAAAGGAGCACTTAAACATAGTGAATATGTATGCTGGGCTTAGCTGGGTTTTATTTTGGAAGGAAAAATGACTTGGAGAGGAAAGGAACACTATAAAAGATCTGGCCCTCAGTCGCTCACAACTCCTGCTCCTTCTCTCCTTCGTCATCCATAGATGGCACCCCCAATGAATTTATTGCATTTTATCTCTCTCTTGGTGTCTGCTTTTGGAGGACTTAACTGACACTGCCAACCACAGGAGGAGAATTCCTGGCTCTCAAAAATTATTCTATCTAGAACCAGAGAGAAAAGCAGGAGCTAGGGTGAATGAGAGTATGTGTGCAGATGGGCTATCAGTGCCACGTCCCATTTTGCCTTTGAAACAGGTCTCTTAAAGTGCCTGGAGATCAGTGTATGCAAACTTGAGAGTTAAAATAAGCCTAATTAAGTTCTTCTAATTTATCAAGCAAAGTCATCGGAAACATAAAAAGCAACTAAGTGGTATAGTAAATTAGAGGTCATGATTGTATGATTTTCTGGGGGATAGAACATGTCAAAGCTGTGGAAAACTTCACATTATTATGCCTTGGGATTTAGTCCTATTTTATTAGGCCCAGGCAATAAGGTTAAGGAAGTGACTCTCACAACCAATTGCCAAGTGAGTTTCATTGTTCTGCTTTATTGCCACCACCCACAACATTCCTCAAGCCCCTGAGGGAAGGAATAAAAGGCAAAATAGGACAAGTGGCAAGGTAGAATTCCCTTATACCCTTTATGAATGTCAGGGCTGGGTGGCCCCTAGTGCAGACAAACTGTCTCTGACAAGTGGCAGAGAGCTTTGTGGAAGAAACAGGTAACACAGAAGACCTCTTTGTCCAATTTGCTGTCCCATTTGCTTCAGCAGCTGGGGGTAGGCAAGATACCAGCACTGTAAGGTCTAATTAGATAAAATGAGTATTGGGAAGTTATCAATGGCTAGATTCTGGCTTCCTGGATTCAGACATGGTCACGATAACCTGACCTTGGTGGTCAGACATTCCACAAAGAACATACAAGACATGAGTATTCTTACACTCATTTTGTAAAAGGAAGAAGTCACACCCTCACAAACATTTTTTGTTATCTATAGAAAGGAATTTTGATTTTATTACATGGCATATTTTGCCAAAATTGACATATTAACTCTGGCCGAGTGGCTCCGTTGGTTGGAGTGTCATCCTGTTCCAGAGGTATCCAACCTGTGGCCCGCGGGCCACGAGGCCCAGGATGGCTATGAATGCGGCCCAATACAGAATTGTAAATTTACTTAAAACATTGAGATTTTTTTGGTGATAATGTGTTGCAGTATATTTAATGTGTGGCCCAAGACAACTCTTCACCCAGTGTGCTCCAGAGACGCCAAAAGGTTGGACACTCCTGCGCAGTGCACCAAAGGTTGCGGGTTCCATCCTTGGTCAGAGCGCATACCTAGGTTGTGGGTTTGATCCCCAGTCCCCGGTCCCCAGTCCAGGTGTGTACTGGAGGCAACCGATTGATGTTTCTCTTTCATATCGATGTTTCTTTCTCTCTCTCACTCTCTGTCTCTCAAAATCAATAAACATATCTAAGCATGAGGAAAAAAAAGAATGGGAGAAAATAATTGCTAATTATATATCTGATATGGGATTAATACCCACAATGTATAAATAACTACAACTTAACAACAAAAAACAACGTAATTAAAAAATGAGCCCTGGCTGGTGTACCTCAGTGGATTGAGTATTGGCCTGTGAACCAAAGGGTCACTGGTTTGATTCCCTGTCAAGGCACGTGCCTGGGTTGCAGGTCAGGTACCCAGTTGGGGGTGCATGAGAGACAACTACATATTGATGTTCCCTCTCTTTCTCCCTCCCTTCCCCTCTAAAAATAAATAAATAAAGTATTTTTAAAAAAATGAGCTCTGCCCTGTGTGGCTCAGTTGGTTGGGTGTCCTCCCACAAATCAAAAGGTCACCAGTTCAATTCCCAATCAGAGGACCTGCCTGAGTTGCAGGTTTGGCCCCCCAGTTGCGACCTGTGCAAGAGGCAACCCATCAATGTTTCTCTTTCTCCCTCCCTCCCCCTCTCTTTAATAAATTAATAATAAAAATCATTTAACTCTATATGTAAAGATTTATTTGAGATCTCTATTCTGTTCTATTGATCTATATGTCTTTTTGCCAGTATGTTGTTTCACTTGCTACAGCTTTGTAGTTAAGTTTTGAAATCAGGAAGCAAGTCCTCCAACTTTGTTCTTTTTCAACTGTTTTGGGTAATTGGGGCCCCTTAAAATTCCATGTAAATTTTAGGATGGGTTTTTCTATTTCTGCAAAAAACTTAATTTTGAGTTTTTGATAGGGATTGCATTGAATCTATGGATTGTTTTGGGTACTATTTACATCTTAACAATATTGTCTTGTCTTTCATGAACATGAGATACCATTTTGTTTATTATGTCTTAATTTCTCCTGGCAGTCTTTTGTAGTTTTCAGTGTACAGGTCTTTTGCCTTTTTGGTTAAGTTTATTTCTAAGTATTTTACCTTTCCGATGCTATTGTAAGTGGTATTATTTTCTTAATTTTTTTGGATTATTAATTGTCAATGTGTAGAAATGCAATTGATTTTTGTGTTGGTTTTGTATTCTGCAATGTTGCTCAATTAATTTATTCTAACATTTTTTGTGGACTAGTTTGATTTTTAAAAACAAAAAGTGTGGGTGCAGAATAAATTCATAACCACCTTGTTCAAATTTATAAATATTTCTTTGACCAGGTATGCCTAAAATGTGGCAAAATTTCAAGAATGCCAATGAAGATCAACATATGTAATCTACAAATTTTTGCCTAAATACTGCCATCAAAGATCTCAAATACATACAATTTACAAATCCTTCTTTAAAAAAACCTCTCAAACTACTTCTTGAATAATCATTAAGATAGGTTTGACTTTCAGGTTAACATTAGTATTTGATGAGGATATCTGTGTAGATAGGGGCCCCATACACATAATTCTCATTTCAATAAATATTTGTTGGGTGGTCTGGGGTGATGTTTAGACCGTTAAATTTGATAGATCTAGATTAAAATCCCAGTTCTCCTACAAATTAGTTGTGTGACATTTGGCAACTTTCCTAAACCACTTTTTTCTCTTTAGAAGTAGGATTATAATATCTGTCCCACTGGACTGCTTAGGAGTTACATGAGATAACTCTTTTCAATAGTATTTAATAAGTGTTATGATCATGAGTAGACTACACATCAGGCAGTGTGCTAGATGTTGGGGATGAAAGATGTATGACCTGCCATCTGCTATTGAGATACTCATGATCTGGATGGGAGATGTATTTTAAAAACCAAATAACCTTAGTATTGTACTATTGTAAAAATATGTGCAAAGGAACAGAAGCTTGAAACAGAATGGTGACTTTTAAAATTACTATGACGGCTCTTTATTTATAAATATTGTATCACCAATAGCTTTTGGAACAATTTTGTCAAAAGTGGTGAAATGATGACTGTCTTTTTTACCAGATTACCTTATTCATTTTGTGGGGCTAAGCAAAACAAGTCTCTGGGCTATAACATGAGGAAGGACACACTGGGATCTGGGCTCAGAGGGACACTGTCCATTGGTCAGTGCAGGATAACCCAGCTCCCTTGGGTCTGTCTTACAGGGATCATGTACTGCAAGTCATGTGCATTTTCAGTGGCTTGCCTCATCACCTTGGCTAGGTATGACATGCTCGGATATGAAATTTAGATAGTCTGGCTCCTGTGTAGAGGAAGGATTGGAGGGAGTGAATCATAAGCAAGACCAATAAGGGGGCTACAATAATCCAGGCAAAGTCTATGTGGTAGAGCAATGCAGGTTGAACTGGAGTATGGTAGTGCAGAACAGAGCCTTGTGGTGCCTAGGCCCATACGCTCCTCTTTGCCATGGTTTGGGAGACATCACACTTTATCCTTTATCTTCATCACTGAGCAGGTTCTAAGGAACCCTGTTTGACTCAGCCACCATTTTACAAAGAAAACAGGCTTGGAGAGCAAGGCCATTGTTAAAACACTATTATGGGGCTTTATTAACATCGTATTCTATGAACATGGCCCCCCCCCCCCCCAACACAACAAATATAAATAATGGCCCCTGGAGTTGGGCACCGCAGCAGTCCTGTTGGAAAGGTTACAGCATGGTAGGTAATGAAACTGATATCCATATAAAGACCTGTGATTTCCTACTATACCATGCTATGGCTTATCATGACATTTTATTTATAGATATATAGCATAATTAGGGGATAAATACAGAATTAAAACAAAGAAACAAATCAAACACATCCCAATATGGATTTTCACAAGAACCTGGTAGGCTTACTAAAATTTAATGGAATCCCGTAAACACTAGTTACTTAAAACAAATCTTAAACCATTGCTTAATGGGAAAAGTACAGGTAAAACAAATATGAGATCTCAACTATTTACTTTGGGCTTCCTAAAAATAGATAAATGAGCTTTACAAAAACTGAAAGCGCTAACCACAAAAATTAAGACCATGAATCAATTCTTTTTGCAGAAAGACATTTCTTCAATTGCCCCAAAAATTTAAGGTGAATTTCCCCAGAAAATACTTCTATAATTATCTTGGCAATAAATACATAACCTTGGGAAAACGTACATATTTAGTAACTACTTCACATATTTAAAAAAAAAACTATGCAATTCTTACTTATGCCAAGAACACTACAATTTACAAAAGTTTCATTCATACTCTTACCTATGCCTACTAACTCTGAAGGCAGGAACATTTCTTTGGGTTGAGTCAGGATCTCAATATGCTTTGTCCAGGAAAGAAGGTATGAAAACTTTTTTTAAAAAAAAGACTATTAGCTTATTGCACATGAGAGAGGCCAGCCATTAGTTGTTAACAGGATAAAAGGAAATACTGACCAGAGCTCCTCTGGGTGAGTAGTTAAAGGCTTTACAGGTATTGATAAAAAGAGATTTCTGAAAAGAGGATAAAATCATCTCCTTGAGAATTTTCAGAAATGAGTTTTACAGGATGTCAAGAAACATTAAGATTTAGAAACATCTCATTGGACTCATGATGAATTTCAGATTATATAATTAGGTGACCTGTCTTCATCTGGAAGACAGGAGTCTTTCCCCTTTTCCTTTGCTGTACTATTTCTCTTAAATGTCCCTAACCACTTCATGCCCATCCTAACTGTCTCTGCCCCACAATGTGTCCTTTGGTGACAGAGGAACAGAATTCTGGACTATATAGAGCACAGGTGGCAAATACAAGACCTGTGGGCTGAATCAGACCCTCCACCTTGTTTTATCCAGCTTGGCACCTTGTTTCTACCCGATGGCAGTGCCAAGCTCTCGCTTAACTATTAAAGGGTAGTTACACTTATACAGTCCTAAAATTACAGTCGGCCCTTTGAAGGCAACCTCGGGGTTGATGTGGCCCCCAATGAAAATGAGTTTGACACCCCTGATATAGACCATTTAGAGTAACAATGGATGAAACATTATTTCAAATAATGATGGGGCTAAAATTCATTTGAGGCTTGGGGGTAGAGGTAAAATACAAAAGAAGGAAATTCTGCAGACAATAATAAGAGAAGCGCAAGAGGAAATATCCTCTTTTGTTATTTTATTTTGTAGTTAAGTCCATATATTATATAAAACATAACAAGAAAATGAACAAATTTATAAAATAAATTGAGGTGTCTGGACGATAAAACACAAGAGTCTTTGCCTTTGTGTTTATAGATTGCTTGATATGTTGTTGGTCTTGCACTTTAGATGTCAAATAAAAATATCTAGCTTGAAACAAAGTTGATATGCTGTGAAGTTAAGCCACAGTTAGTTTGATGTTGGGCCAGGAAATGATAGATTTTCTAAATCTTATCCTTAAATATTGGCTAAAACAAATGCTAATATAGCAAAATGCAAGCTTTTATCATTAGACATCAAGAGGGAAACTTGAATGAATGCAACTTACCTCCAAGTCCTCTGAAAGGAGGTGACAATTAAATACTGTTTTACCAGTGTTCTCCCCAAAGCATTACTCTAGTAAGCATGCAGGCGGATGCTGTAAGCAGCAATAATAATAAGATCCAATCCAGAGGTAGGTTCAAGGCCAGAGTAGGAGAGTGGTTGAAGAAATCCTCCTCGGGCCAATAACTCTTCACAGAATGCCCTTTGGTGCTGGGGGATGAGTATATGGCCTATTTTTTTTTTTTTCCTGATTCAAAAGGACATTCCCAATTCCACCTTGCTTTAAAAAAAAAAAAAAAAAAAAAGGCATTTTTGCACCTGCTATTAAGAACAGCTAGGATACAGGATAAGGCTGGCATAAAATTATTTAGCAAGCACATGCTAGCTATTCCAGTTTGAAATCTATCAAACTATAAAACCCAGGGAGAAATAAAAAGTTGAAGATGAAGTGTTATTCCTTAAGATAAGGGAACAAAGTCTCAAAAATGAGGGATTAGGCACTCACTTAATTCTATATGGAAAACATTCTTCTGAGGCTAGGTGGAAGATGAGGAAGAGCATTTCCAAAAACAGACCAGGCCATGTGGAGGTCAAAAGGAGGAAAAAAGGCATTTAGAAAGAAATCTCTTCTGGGTATGACTAGGTAAGTGAAATCTAAGGCAACTGCACCAAAGATATGCTACCTATTACACCAGCAGAAAGCCGGTGAAAATATCTCAAGACATTTTAGACCCAGAGAAATGTGTCAAAGATGTGTTAACCAAGCAAATGAAAACCAAACCTTCAAGGATGAAATCTCTTCAGATTTGAAATTCAAGATTAATTCACTTTTCATTAATTTTATGCATTAGAAAAAAATTAAAAGTAACAAATGTAAAGATTTGTTTTATTTCTACTGGGGAAGGAGGAGGATAAATAGAACTGTTTTCCAATTTGCTCTCCACTGTATATACACATACCCACACACACACACACACATAAACATACACACATCAAAAATATCCCAAACAAAAAAACCAAGAATCAAAAATCAAGACACCCTCAAGCTGCACCAATACTTCTTATTTTGACCAAAAGAGTAGATCCTGGGAGGAAGTGCAAAATGCAAAATCATATGACCGAAAAATGCTGAACAAACAGCATTATTAATATACAAAATATTTATATTACTGAACTAGTAACAGTTGATATTCTCCGTGTCTGTAAAACTTTGGAACCACATAGCTGATGTTAAATCTAGTCCATGCCAGCTTCCAAAAACCAGAAAAAATTTTAGTTAGCTTCATTCTTTGATGCCTCATCAAAATTTTCTACGAGATCTGAAAAAAAATAAAATAAATAAATGAGTTAAAAATACATAAAAAGAGGTAAATATAATTCCTAACTTCTAACCCCAGTAAAACAAAATTGTTCTTCCTAGAATTACCCTGAAAATATATAGGACAAGGGGGCAGAAATGAATTGGTGGCATTTTGCTAATATTTCATTTATCTGGTAAAATCATAATCCTAAGGAAATGTCAGTCTTTTTTTGTTTATGTATACTAAAGTGGACAGCATTTTCATGTATCAATCATAATTCCCACAAAGATGTTACAACAATAACTATCCAAACTTACAATCACAGAGATTCCAAATTCATAAATGCAGGCAGCAAAGCTTTACGTGATAATTTCAGATTCTAAGTATTACATGGGAAGGCTTTTAATCTTTTTAATTAGATAATACCCACATCATTGTGAATCAATTTAAATTTATGAGCTCACCATTGACAAAAAATTGTAAGTCATTTTGCAGTGAATTTAAATGAGATCAGCAGGATGCTATAAATCTCAAAACTAAAGAAATGTCACTTACCTGGAACATCATCGTCCTCCTCATCAATGTCTTCTGGTTTTGGTGCTTTGCTATCCAACACTGCAAAAAGTTTATTTTAAAATTAGTCACTGAGAACAAAGACATCTACAAACACTTTATTCTTTTTTCCTGTCTATATCTTATATAATTATTCAGAAAAAGCTAAATATTGTCTAATCTAATGCCATATTTTTACTTAATACTAAAAGTCAATGGAACTTTAACTTCATTAGATATATACTATATACAGCCAGCAATTTGAATGGGCACTGAAGGTAAAACTTATATGCAAAATGGAGTAATTCAGATTAGCTTGAATGAAAAGACACAGTTAATTCATTCTCCAATTCTGTATTCTCCAAATAGAAAGTCAGTATTCAAGGTTATTTTTCATCTCTTTTGGTGTAAGAAAGCATCTAGCTATGTAGTATGAGCACTGAAATAATAGGCTCTTTGATTTTTAGGGGAGACAAGTCACATTGAAACCAGAACTGTCTTGGAAATTCAGTATGAATGGTTGTTGCATCTATAGTAATCAACAATATTAAACAAAAATATAGATCTGTGATAACACTATGTTCTTGTTGCCATTAGTCAGGAGTATCAAATTGACTATTTAATGTGGCCTGCAGATCCTAGCCCTTACCTTTTAGGTAACTACTCTCAACTCTGTATTTCTACCAAAATATTCCCTATGCCACATTGTATAATATTTAAAGAAACAAACTAAAAAATTTATGAAGCATACAAGTAACATTATAAAAGTAGAATATATATACAAGCCAATCCTTTCAGTAATGAGACACCTTTTAAAATAAATAGGTTCTTTAATTAAGGTTGGGAGGAAAAGAGGTACTAAATTGAAATACCTACCTTGCCGAGGGAACTGTTCAGCTAACTTCCTAAGACTTGTTAAGCTGTCAGCACCAAGCTGACTTAATATTCCAGGAAGCATTTCTGTGATTGGTTTGGCTTCTGCATGACCAGTAATTGCAAAGGTGTTGGCAGAAAGGGAAGCTTGGACTTTGGGATTGTTGAAATGAATAACTGTTCCATCATCTTTAATCATGTTTACCTGTATGATCATGAAAGAAAAAGGTACTTCACAAAATAGATACAACTAAAACAGTATCTTTCTAAAAAATAGTTTAGCCAATTATTTTTTTCAACTTGGTAGTAGTTATGCAATCCCAAGGTAGTAATTATCTAAGCACTGGGTATGGGTGGAAAAAGATCCTCACAACAAGGTAAAATGGTGTAGATGGCACAGATTACTAGGATGGTCAAAGAATCTACATTTTAAATTCAAGACTTCTATGAGAAAGAAGTTCATGCCCACATTAAAAAAAAATAATAATCAGCCAAGAACTGACTTCTTAATGAAATAGCCATTATCTTACACAGTTTACACTATCAAACTAAATTGGTACAGATAACATTTAGTGAGGTAGTATCTTAGGGAACAGGTTGTAATGGGGTACCAGTGTCTGGTAAAAATAACCACTGAAAATCCATAAAGAACACTCAGAAATGTAATCAATCAGGTACTTCACTCATTTGAACACTTAGTAAATTTACAAAGATTTCAACTTGTTCTCTTCGTGTCATTCTGTGTAGAGGATTTTTATCAGTTCCTCTAATTCTTGAATGTTGCTTCTCAACAACCTTCAATAACCCTTGTAAATGTGAAAGTACCTCTCCCACCCACTTGCCTGCCCACCTGGACATGCTTTATCAATTACTAGGAAACCCTGAGAACCATCCTCACATTCTTTCTGTAGCTTTCACCAATATGAATTTTGACTGTTTCAGATTGGATTTATCACATGGCCTTGGACTAATTGAAAAGGAAGATTGAGCTATTTAAAATGTTATTTTTCTCTCACTTGTGCACTTTCTGTGTTTCAGTAGAACTGAATTTGCATAAGTTAAATGTGTAAATAATGTGATTCACTATGTAGTTGACTCCACTGGGTAAGTTACCTTGGTGGTAACATGCTTATTATGTAAAAAGGTTAGGAGAGTTAACTCTTGGCTACTTTAGAAGCATTTCATGATCCATCCAAAAACTGCCCTTGTCACAATCAAGCAGAGATGCTGAGTGTTCTCCATGGTCAGTGGAAGTGGGCTTTTCTTCCTCAGAGGTGATCACAACCACTGACAGACAGCACCAGAAAGGAAGGGGAAGAAAGGGGCGTCTAAATTTCAGGCAAGACCTGGAACACAGAGAAAATAAAGGCAAATTCCCTGGAAAACTGTAACTTTACCCCACAAATAATTTCCCAGTTTTTTTCTGAGATAACCACTTTTCAATTCTATGCCTGTCCCTCTTTCAGTATTGTACTTAAGGTTCTATTACACGTATCATACACAGTAAGCATTCAATCTGGCTGTTCTGACAAATATCATCATGAGTTAAAAATAATTTATGTTCACTTTAGAAAAATATATAGTTCTGAAGATAATTATAGTTAAGTTAAAGTGGCTGAAATTCTGGAAGAGAAAAAAGGTGGCACAGTGGATATGAAATGGGATGTTGCTCTGGATCTACCCTAGAATCACATAATTTTAGTACAGGAAAAGAATAAAGACATGTAGGACTATACTTTCCAAATCAAGACCAATCACATAATTTAATAAAGGATTTCTATAATAGTTCCAGGTATGAAAAGAGTCTCAAATATCGGAATTTGAGAGTTTTAAAATTTACAGGTGTTAAAATCACAGGAGACTTGAAATAGATATTGTTCCCCCTAAAGTCAGGCCATATTATTTGTTACACTTCTAGTCAATCTGTTGGGAAGGAAATAAATACTAAAGACAAGAGCTCTTGGTTAAGCAACATAGCTAAGAACAAATGGCTGGTTACATGCAAACTCAGAATTGAATCTGGGTTTCTTAACTTTCTGTTTAATTTCCTTCCTATGATGTCATTCACATTCTTAAAATATTTATTTGCTGATAAAAGTTCAATTCTGTGGTCCCATAAAAACTTCCTAGAAAATTACTTATCTCAGAATATAGGCAAATGGGGAATGCAAAAGGTAAACAGCACAGATACATGGATAATATATATCTTCCTAGCTACAAAATAAATAATAGGCCAACCCAGAACCAAAGAGAATAAATAAATTCAAGAGTTTTCCTTCTGTTCAAGCTTCTTTCCCAACGGCTAAATGTTAAGTCATATTTTACATCCTGATGTAGGTCTTTGTAGGCTGAAATATGTTGAGTTTAGTGTAAAAAGCAAGATGAATTCCACTTCAGACTGAAGTGGAAATAAATTTATTAATGGTTGTTTTAAATGAGGTTGTATTAAAAAAAATGAATAAAAAGGCCCAGAAAGGGGTAGAGAGTTAATTTTAGAATACAGAGAATAAAATACTAGAAGTTAAAAAGGCCAGAATATTTTATTTCTAACATTCTTTCCTCTCTCCTAAGCAAATGACATGGTTATATTAGGCTCCTAGACACAAGCAATTAGGAACTATTAAAGGATGAATTGTTGGGCTGATCAGTTAGACACCTCCCCCCTTCTTTTAGAGGTAAAAGAAGGACTAAGGAACTTGTTAAATTCACAAAGCAAATTGCATGCATTTCATATGGAGAATTCACTTTTTTTCTGGTGATTTTATTGATGTTTGGTCTAAAATCATACAATCTACATACAGTATAAGAACACGGAGCAGACAAGTAAACAAAGACTATTAAATGAGCTACTATACCCTTTTTTAAAACAAACAGCTCCTTTATGTCAAAATGTTTTTTCCACTTAATAGGTAGTTGAATGTAAAGGATGTTACTTGAATGGAGGAGGCATTTTTGAAACTCCTAGTCCAAAACACCAGATGCCCTTGCTCTTATTTTTTGCTCTAACAATACTGACACATCTTGTAGTTACCAAAAAGTATTTTGTCCTCTCATGCCTAGTGCATTTACATATGCAATTTTCGCTTTTTAGAAAAACCTTTTCCTGCTTCTCCACCTTGTAATTTCCCATTTATCCAATCCTTGAGTCAGATGCTGCTAAACTTAAGGTGATTCATGCACCTTCTATACTTCATGGGTATTACAAGTAATTAGAACTGTTGTAGTAAAATTACGTTTGCAAGTTTTTGACCTTATTAGAGATGAACTCCTTAAGAGGCCATGCCTTACTAGACATAGTATGTCACCCAAGTATACAGCACATAACAGTCACTCCAATTTGCTAAATGAGTGGATACCGCCTATATGTAGCATTTATTCTAAATCATGGATGCTGTCTTAAGGTTTAGAAATAGTACCAGTAATGACCCCCAATAAAGATGCCCAGAACCATCTGGGCTCTATCTCTGGCCTGACTTTTCCTACTGTTCTGGCCTTTCAAACTCAACCTGACTGTCCCACAGAATTTAGGGCCATTTTATTTTATTAAAATCTTTTTAAAAATTTATTTGATTTAGGGAGACAGGAAGGGAGAGGGGGAGAGGGAGGATGGGAGGGAGAAAGCAGCAGGGTGGGAGGGGGGTGAGAGAGAGAGAGCGAGCGAGTGAGCAAGCGCTCACGCCATTTGTTGTTCCACTTATTTATGCATTAATTGATTGATTCTTGCATTTGCCCTGACCTGGGACTGAAATCACAACCTTGGGATGTGATTGGGATGATGCTGTAACCAACTTAGCTACCTGGTCAGGACAACTTAGGGCCATTTTAAGGCATTCCTGGTGTGGCATCATTATGCTGGTATCTAAACTTTTAAAACCCCTGCCTTCCCTGGCCTCTGAGTAGGGCCCATATATTAATCACAGCAGCCTTCTATCTGATAAATCCAATGCTTGTTTTATTCCTACACAGCAGTTTTTAAGGCAACAGGAAGTTTACAAAGTTATACTTGACTGCACAGCACTTGCTAACAAATGCCCTCTCAGTTTAGAGAGGAATTTACATTTTTCTACTGTGTGTTGTTTTGTTTGTCCCCACTAGGCTAGGTAGTGGCAGTTCTGAAAATTGACAGTTATCTTAAAATCAAGTTTTATTGCCACTCCTTCCTGTACTGGCACTTAAATGTGAGACTGAGGGATGTTGAGGATCATGGGCTTTGCGCACTCCCGTAAGTCAGTATCTTTCTCATTCAATCCTTCTATGCTCAGCACGTGTTTATTTC
Organism: Desmodus rotundus; assembly: GCF_022682495.2. Lineage (NCBI taxonomy): Eukaryota > Metazoa > Chordata > Mammalia > Chiroptera > Phyllostomidae > Desmodus > Desmodus rotundus. Next base: position 34,823,879 of record NC_071389.1, on the reverse strand, counting down.
TAAAGGCTAGTCTAAACTATTATTGTTATTATAAGCTAAAGCTAACAGCTGTCATTATACTATATGATATGCTGGGATCATTTTCTCTTATGCTCTGGTGACAAGAGTCTGATGAGTTCTCTACAGCTATGCTGTAGATGGTGTAACATGGCATATCCTTTCTGAAAAGTAATTTGGCAACATCAATGAAGAGCTCTAAAAAGAAAAAAATACAAACAGTAAAATTTATGTGTACAATTACAAAATTTATACTCCCAGCCCTAAACTTTCCCCCAAGCTCCAGCTCCCTATGGCTAACTTGTTGCAGAACAGTTCCTCCTGGAATAATCAGTATCTCAACCTTAATAAGTGTAAGATATCTCATCATGGGAGTCGGCATGTGATAAATGCTAAATAAACATAGTTCCTTCTGTCTAGATTCTTATAATCTAAAAACGGGCAACTTGGTTAATATGTAACCATTATAACTCACAATATGAGGCCATAATAACAAATGTATTATAGCAGAGCAGTTTAAGCTAAGGGCAGAAGTACAGAGGAAGTGTTAATTATGCCTGGTAGGATAGAGAAGGTTTCATAGAGGCAGAATTATACCCTAGTTTGGAAGCTGAATGTAACAGGAAAACTCCATGAAGCAATTAGACCAAATGAATCAAAATCAGATTTTTGGTGACATTTTTCATCAAATAATTCTGATAAAATCTATTGTTTCTGAGAAATGGAACAGCTCCTATTTTTGATAGACTCATGTTATCAGGGGAAGAAAAGTGACAGCACAGTCACTGTATCCAACTAGATTACTAAATAAGAAGCACATCCAAATATCTTCAAATGTCACAGAACATGAAACATTTCCAGAAATTTAGTTTTGGATTACGCTCTTGGAATTCATCTAGGAATTCCTTCCTAAAACCTGGTTATTTACTTGGCTTTGTATGAAAACCATCTGTGACACTCCCCTGCCCTTTACTTGACAGCTTTGAATTTCTCTCTCTTTGGTAACATGTAAAAGAAATCTATACATAATTATTATACCAAATCAACAAACTAATGCATACATAAAAGACCAGAGAAGCTTGTCTCAATCTAAACAGTCTTTCAGTTTTAAAGTTTCTGAGGAAGATTTAAATTAAGTTTCAGAAACAGAAAGACATCACGAATACTGATTTCTTTCAGCCTAGAAAGTAAGATTAAAATTTTACTTAGTAAAAGTGCATTCAACAAGTTTTTAAAACCTGCCACTGATCTCCCTGCTCCTCACCCACCAAACTGAGTACTTTCTTTTCTTTTCGCTTTGGTGTTTGAAGGTGTAAGTATAGGAAACATAGTAATATTATTTTTGGTAATAGTGTCTTTTCAAAAGATTTTACTTAAACTGCGAAACAACAAAAAGACAGTATATTCCTCAGAGGTCAGCACTATGTAACAAGTTTAAAACACCCCAAATTAAAAACAAAATTCTATTTAATGTGTCTCTTCTAAGACATACTTTTGATATCTTAGTGTTTCTGAAAACTGTGTTTTCATGTATACATTTAAGGCAGTAGTTTCTTTTTTCTCCTGATAACTGTTTTTAAACCAAGCATATCATTTTCTTTAAGAAATTGAAAAAATATTACTTTAAATATAGTAACATAAAACGTTTGAGGTAAACCAGATTATATATAAAGCATACTAGATATTCCTAAATAATATTATTTTAGATATGCAAAATGTTGTATCTTGGTTCTTAAAAAATCAATTTTAGAAAGAGGGAGGAAAGAAGGAAAAAAGTAAAATTCCTTCCCATCTTAGGTTCAAATATTCAGAAATTTTACAGCTGTTAACTTGCACTGTTAATTATCTTTATGCATATTTTCTCTGTACAACTAGTGTGAGGGTGGGAAGACAGCATGCATGTGCACACACACCAGCGTGCGAGAGTGAGAGTATGTACATGCCTATCATGCACCATTGATTTTTTGTGTGATGCTCTGGAGCTATGACTCTTCAAGAAGTTAGAACTGAATTGGCAATACCAACAAAATGGAATTCACAATTCAGTTTAATAAATACTACAATAAAATTAAAAACAGGACATTATGGAGGAACATAGGAAAGGCATCTAACCCTCCTTTGCACAAATGTGTATGTGTGCTACAGGAAGGTTTCCCAGGAGGAAATAACATCTGCATTAAGACCTAAACAAGGAGAAACAGCAATGTCCTCGGAAACAGTGATGAGGATTTCTTTTATCTATAATGGGGTAAATAATGAATTCTGATGGGAGGTGCTTAATAATACAGGATATAAGTCAGTTACTTTTCCTTTCTTTGCTGAGGTGGTACCACACATAGTAATGATAAAATTAACTCTTAACTTATGGCAGTGGAAATTTAAACAGTGGTTACTATCAGAAATGGAATCATTAGATAGAAGTAGATCTAGATGGTAACATTACAAATAGTTGATGTTAATATAATTTTTCTTGAGTGTCTTTTGAAATAACAATCTTTAGCTTCATATTTGAGAGAAACAGTATCATCAAAATATAATAAAATGATTTAAAAATCCATGGGAAGCTACTGCTAGAGCTTCTTGGCTTAGGTAACAATTAGAGAGACTTGTAGAGTAGAATGGTGCTCTTATGGGGAAAAAAAAAGTCCACCGTATCTGAAGAAATCTTGGGGCTTCTTTATTTCTATACTATTAGAAAATAATCTTATTTTACATCAAAATTAAAGAGAATTCCACAATTTTGTCACACATGCAGATACTTTCAGTCTGAAAATATGAATTCCTTAACTGTCTACTAAAATCATTTTTGGACAATCATCCAATTTTATACAATAAGCAAATTCAATAGCTATAGTCCTAAAATAGCTGAGTGATAATATCAGATTCTCCTAAGCTGATACTTTACATTTAAAAGTGTAGATAGCCCTGGTTGATGTGGCTCAGTGACTGAGTGCTGGCCCATGAACCAAGATTGCCGATTCAATTCCTGCTCAGGGCAGGTGCCTGCGTTGTGGCCCACGTCCCCAGTTGGGGCGTGTGAGAGGCAACCAATTGATGTTTCTCTTGTATATTGATGTTTCTCTCCATTTCTTTCTCCCTGCCTTACTGCTCTCGCTCAAAAAAAAAAAATAAATGAAGTCTTTTTAAACAAATGTGGATAATTAGCACTGGCTGGTATGGCTCAGTGGAATGAATGTCTGCCTGCAAACCAAAAGGTCACTGGTTCGATTCCCAGTCAGGGCATATGTCTGGGTTGTGGCTGGGCCCGCAGTTGAGAGCATGCAAGATACAACTGATCCACATATCTCTCACATATCAGTGTTTTTCTTGCTCTCTTTCTCTCCCGTCCCCTCTCGCTAAATAAATAAAACCTCTTAAAAAAAGTGTGGGTAATTATTTGTGAATATTCTATTTGTTCACATATTTAATAATTTACTAAGTGATCATACCTCTTCAATACCAGCTATATTATTCACAGCCAGTTTTTTTAGAGAACTCTGAAGTTTTTTGTCATCAGCTGTAGCTGTCCTATGCACTACCTTCTTCTTTCTGCGAGCGGTACCCTGAAAAATAACCAAACAGAAGGGTTAGCATGCCTTACATCTGGGAACTACAATCAGATTTCTTCCTATCCATAGTTCTCTTAACAAAAACCCACATAAGAAATTGCTGACCGAATAGTAATGATTAATAATGTTCAGTTATGTTTGTCACACTAATCCAGATTTTTGAAGGTCAGTTCTAGCCAATTCTTATTCTTTCCAATATCCAGCCTTTATCATCTCAGCACATTATGTTTCAAGTTTTTTAATAAAAAATAATTTATAACTTCAAAACAATTCAGTGTGCTTTGTAACAACTTTCAAACATTATAAGGAATACTTTTTTATAGTACCTACTACCCCCTGACAAAAAAGTCTAAAGATATTCTGAAACTTTGGAGATTATGACAATATTAAGATCAAGTGCTGCCTTGGCTGGTGTGGCTCCGTGGATTGAGCCCCAGACTCTGAACTGAAGGTCGCCAGTGCGATTCCCAGTCAGGGCACATGCCTGTGTTGTGGGCCAGGTCCCCAGCGGGGGCGCTCGACAGGCAACCACACTTTGATGTTTCTCTCCCTCTCCTTTTCCCTCCCTTCTCCTCTGTCTAGAAACGGATAAATAAAATCTTTTAAAAAAAGAAAAGAATCAAATGCCTACTATGTGAGTATTCTAGAGTCCTAGAATCCAGGAATGAAAAACATCAAGTTCTTACTTCAAGGAGCATATATTATAGTGGGAGTATTAAATCAATAAATACATAAACAAATTATATCATTTCAAATGGGTTAAGGGTATTAAGAAAACACAGTGATAAGAGTATTGGGTAGGAGCTAAGTTAAAAAAAAAAAAAAAGACACTGTGAGATAGAAAAAAAGAATGTTAAGGGAAGGCCTCTCTGAAGAGGTGACATAAGAACTGAGACCCATGGGAAAATCTAGGGGAAGAGAGTGCCAAACAGAATGAAACAAGAGGGAACCTATAGTGTTAGACAGAGAAAGCAGGCCAGTATGGCTAGAGCAGGGTGAACAATAGGAAAGAAGGAGGAAAATGAAATCAGAAAGATAGGCAAGGGCTAGGTCAAGTAGCCTAGAATGCCACGGAAAGAATCTGGATTTTATTCCAATTGCAATAGAAAGCCATTGGAAGCCATATTAAGCATGGAAATGACTTGATCTGATTTACGATTTTAAAATATGACTGAGGTTGCTGTGGAAAATGAACTATAATGAGATCAACCAGGAAGCTACTTTGGCAGTCCTGATGCAGAGATGAGGACTGTGGCAGTGGAGACGGGGAGAGCTCAGACTGTCAGAAGAACAGGACTTGCTGATGCATTGGATGTCAGATATGAGGGGGCAAAGAATCTAGAATGATGCTTAGAATTTTGGCCTAAGCAAATAGGTTGAAAATTATACTAAGAAAAGTCTCATTTCTAAATAGGTACTTTGAAATTCTAAATACATTTTTTTCAACTGAAAAACTATTTAAAATAAGGGATATCTTCAAATAAATTTCCAGAAGTGGAATAGCTGGGTCATAAGGCAGTTCCATTTTTAATTTTTTGAGGTATCTTCATATTGCTTTTCACAGTGGCTGCACCAATCTGCAGTCCCAGCAACGGTGTAGAAGGGTTCCCCTTTCTCCACATCTTTGCCAGCACTTGTTTGTTGACTGATGATAGCAGTTCTGACAGGTGTGAAGTGGAATCTCATTGTGGTTTTAATTTTCATTTCTCTGATAATTAGTGGTATTAAGCACCTTTTCGTATGTCTCTTGGCCATCTATATGACCTCTTTTGAGAAGTGTCTATTTAGGTCCTTTGCCCATTTTTTAATTGGATTGTTTGGGGGGTTGTTTTGGTGTTGAGTTTTGTAAGTTGATTCTGGGAATTTATCTGAAGAAACTTGAAATACTAATTCAAAAGAATATATGGACCCCTATGTTCATTGTAGAATTATTTACAATAGCCAAGATTTGGAAGCAGCCCAAGTGTCCATCAGTAGATGAGTGGATAAAACAGCTGTGGTACATTTACACAATGGAACACTATTCAGCTGTAAGAAAGAAGAAAATTTTACCCTTTGTGACAGCATGGGTGGACCTTAAGAACATTATGCTAAGCGAAATAAGCCATTCAGAGAAAGACAAATACCATATAATTTCACTCATATGTGGAGTTTAATGAACAAACTGAACTAACAAGCGAAATAGACAGCAGGCTGACAGTTCTGGGTGGGGACTTGGGGGTGAAAGGATGGAGCAAAAAAGAAAAGGAACTCACTGACACCGACAACACTGTGGTGATTGGGGGGGGTGCGTGGGTGGAGGTGGAAGAGGAAATGGGAGTAACTGGTAATGAAAAAACACAAAAAACCTTTTTTTGTACAAATAAAATAAGGGATAAAATTCCTGGGCCAATCTATAAAAATGAAACCTAAAACCAGAGCTGAAAAACTAACAAAAGCAGCCTAAGTCTTGAGGGCTAAACCTTTTTGAGGCATGGCAGGAGTAAGGGGAAAGAAAAGGGGTTTCAATCTCTGAGTAGCCCCTGCAGTAGTACTCAGCCTTATTGAGGGTAGGCAGAAGTTGTTTCAGCAACTCTGGTGGGAGTGGAAGAGAGCCCTGTGAGTAGCGGCAGAAGTTATGATGAAATCCAGTTTCTGAAGGATGGATCGGAGTGGCTGTTTACATAGATGGTCATTTATTTATGAAATATTCCTGACTCAGGGATAGCTTAATTGCTTGCTGGATACCTCAACTCAAATGATCCTCAGATACCTCAAACTGAACACGTCTAAAAGCGTATCAGTCCACCAAACTATTCTTCCTATATTTCCTAAGTTTTATAGCTGGTGGTACCAGCATATATCCAGTCTCTAAAGCCAGAAATAGGGGGTCATCCCAGACTCCTCTCTCCCTTTAATCCACCATATAATATGAGTCATGTCAATTCCAACTCCTAAATTTGTGTCCCACATATTATAGCAGTAGTCTCTCAATTGTTCTCCTCCATGCAAACTTCTGTTTCATTCCATTTTCCACACTGCCAGCAGTCATCTTTCTAAAATGACTTTTATTTCCTTCTTAAAATTCTTTTGATAGTTGCCCCTTGCCTCTAGGATAAAATCCTCATCTCCTAGTATGGCATATAAGAATATAATCCAACCCCAAATTATATATTCTAAACTCTAGCTATACCAAGCTAAAGAAAACCATCCCAGTAAAGCACTGTTATCTCAACAACCTTTGTGCCTTTGCATGTGTAAGAATGACAGTCTCTTTTCAACCTGCCCATTTACCCTCTCACCTGTCTACCTAATGATAAATTCTTACTCTTCAAATCTCAGCTCAGTGATGACTTCCTTGTCTCTCCTAGGCAAGAGTGCCTTGTACTTCATTTTAACATTTATTAGTCTAAAGAATAATTGTAAGCATGTCTCTCTTCCAAGCTGAGCTGTGTCAAGAGAAGGAGACCTTAACTTATTTATCTTCTATGTGTTTGGCACATAGTAGGTACTCAATAAATCAATGAATGTGCCAACCATGTCGTTTAAAATGTATATAATAGTGATGTGCTGCATAAACTCTTCTAGTTATATTCTATGGTTCTTGAATATCCCTAGTTTTTGCATTGGTACATGACACTACGCTTGATGTAACAATGTGACTACTTTGGTTACATGAATGATAATATGACTCCAAAGTCACATAACTGTATCACTATGAAAGGAGAAAGTACTAGTCACTTCTTCCCTTTACCATCTCCTGTCCTGTGGGGCTGCTACATAGTGTCCTACCTACCCCTCCCCAGGTCTGAGGTAAGGACTGTTCTTGCTTTTACTTTAGCAAAAATTGTACTGGGCAGAGATAAGGTTAGAATATTCTCCTTGAGCCTAGGGCCAGAGCTGACGGGCATCAAAGACTTTTGGTGTTCAGAACTAGCTCTTCCTTAGGCTTCAAAGTACATAAGAATGCTCATGTTCATATAGGCAGGAAATTTTCTGCCCTTTGGGAGAAAAACCTAGCAAACAAAATGTACAGTCAGCTTGAACATATCTAGTTAAACCACTTGTAAACCAAACTATAGCAGTAAAAGTATCCAGTCAAGATGAGGTAACCTTAACATCTGGGATGCCCTGCAGGTCTGTTCTGTGCCAGACACCATGTTAGGTGTTTTATAAATATTACTCTAATTTTTAGGAGCATCTTATGTAGGATTATTTCTCTTTTGCAGATGTGAAAATGGAAGCTTAACAAGGTAGGGTAGCTTGTTCATGTCACATAACTACCAGATGTTAAGAAGATTCAAACAAAGGTGCCAGAGAGAGAAGTCTTCTAGTTATCTATTTTAGAGTTAGACAAGTTATTTCCAAATTGGAATGTGGTTTGAGCTTGATTATTAAAAAGATTTTAGATTTTCAATGACCACAAATCCAAAATAATAATAATAATAATACCACCACCACCACCACTACTATCTGGTAATAATACATTCTCCTATCAATTTTTCTTATGCCACACTCACCTTGCCCCCTATCCGGACCTGAGCCTGAAGTTTGGCTAACTTTTCTTGGTTCATGCTGTTGGTAAATCTAGGGGGGGAAAAATAGATTGGTTAAAGTCACTGTTTTACCAAAATAAAATAACTGTTTATGTAACAGTACCTTCTGGTTCACTGAACTTGCAGTATTCACTACCACAATGATCATATTAATACTGTCTATATTCTTAATAAATATTAATAACTTTTCTGAGCTTCATGAACCAGATATTAAAAGAACCAAAATTAAATAATACCACAAAGGAGTTGAATATACAAATAGAAAATAGAATATGATTCTAAGGTACCTATTTGAAGATCCCTCCTTTAAAGCATGATTCAGTATTTTGGCATTCAGTAAAACCTAACCAGTTATAAAATCTCTGTAGGCAAGCCAGTTTTTCCCTCAAAGATTTTTACAGCAGAGAGCTGTTACCAAATGTTATCAGCACAACCTTTAGACATTTTTCTCCCAAATCATATTCTGTATTCCTTGTAAACCATAAATAAGAGACTGAAAAAAACCCCAGCTAGACAAAGAAAAATTCAACAATAGGCTGTCTAGCTGTCAAGATATGAAGCAGTCATGTCCTCTATTCAAGGTCAGCTGGTATGTTAATAACAGGGAAAGAGCGCCAGATTTTTAGATGTTTCAGTGCTTCTGCAGCACTTCCCACAGAGCTCGTCAAATACCTTGCACTGATACAGTATGTCACAGTTATCAAAATATTCTTGCATTCAGGGTATAATGCCTCACCGCAAAATTTGACAAAAACATATCTCTGCCACATTAATACTACATTGGGGGGGGAGACTCTTAAATATAAGCTCTTTAAGGCTAAACTTAATTTAGAAAATTTTAAGAACATTATAAAGTCACAAATCCTACTCTGGTCAGTGATATTTGTACAAAGGAAAAAAGTTCTTAAGTTTATAATGGGCCATAACATTCCATACTATATAAACAAAAGCCAATGTTAAAGTATTGTTTTACTTGTTCTGTGGATCAACAGATCATTATTGAGATGTGAGAGATGGAATATAGAAGTACAAGGCTGTTATCAAACCTCTTTTTGGCCAATTCTCTAACTTCTTCATAATCATTCAGATGAAAAAGATTGTTTTCATTTGAGAAATGAAAGAGAATCGAAGATTTTATCAGTACAAAACACCCTGTATTCTGACTCTCTACTTACACTAACTTGTATGTATCTCTGCTCTAAGGCCAAATAAATCCCAGTTCTCAAATAACATTTATTTTTACATTAATTCAGTATTTATGTATAGTCTTCATTCTTCTAGTTGTGCAGCTTAATCAAAAAACATTTGGAACTTATGATTCCTTAGATCTTTGCTCAGCACTGTATCACAATGCTCAAGCAGCTAAAAAAACACTTTCATTGAAGGAAGTGAGATTCGAGTACAAAACCAGAAGTCTGCAGTGTGTGCCAACCTCAACTTGTAGACTAACATTTGCTTATGTAAATCCCAATATCTATACTCGGTAGCCAGAGAAAAAGACCAATATTCACTTTTCTCAAAGGAATTGGCCATGAAGATGTAGTGAACTAACAAAGAGCCTAAGGACTTTTTTTTTTTTTTTTTTTTTTTTTTTACAAAAAAGGGGCACAGGGAAAATATTAGAACCAGACATAGGGTAAACCTTTTGGGACTCTTCTGCGTTTTGAAGTGACAATCCCAGGAAGAGATGGAAGAGAAGGGACAGAAGTCAAGATAAAGAATCCTGACTTGTTTGAAACAAAAGCAACAAAATTAACTATTTATATCAATGTGTAGAACAGATTCCATTTCAGGTAATCAGGAAAACAGAGAACTTGTTCCCAGGGAGCTATTTCATTAAAAAAAAAAAAAAAAAAAGCATTTTAGGGAGGTTGGAAGCTCAAGAAGGTAGGGAAGGAAGAAGGGTGGTCCTTTGTCTATTAGCAGGAGGGGGTGTATGGAATTCAAGTAGGAAAGAGGATTGGACTTTGTCTATGAGATGTCAGGCTCAGAAAGAATCTGGACTAAACTTCAAAGATCATCTTGTTTACTTCCCGATTCCCCAGTCAACTTGTAATTCATTGTCTTGTATGTGAGTCCATCTCAAATACTTGGAAGCAGCCAGGAGGGTAAAAATATGAGTAACAAACAGTTCACCTCCCTCCCAATTTAACCGATTTGCAAATGAGGCCCCAGAAGTGAAAACTCACTTTCTAGTTTCAAAATAGAAAACTTCCTAAGGCCGTATGTTTAATGAGTTCTTTCTTGGGGATCCTAGAATCTTTTAGCCCTTTCCTCAAGGACTCAAAAAGGGGTATAAATAATGAGGCTATTCTCAGTATTTGAGTGCCTAAGTTCCAAGCATTAAAGTAGGCACTTTCACATACATCATGTTTACAGAGAGAAAATAATTTCTACTTTTAGTCCCGACATTTTTTATTATGTGAGGTTTCTTTAAAAGAGGCATCGGCTTTGGAATCATAAGAATCAACGTTCTACCACTTCGGGTTTCTGAAAGGTATTTACTTCTCTGAACCAACGTTCCTTCTGTACTAGAAAAGGTGTAACACCACACATTTCATAAGTTTTTTTTAATGGTTAAAGGTGATCAATAGCACGGGGTATGGCTCACAACAGATGTGCAAAACCTAGTAACTACTGTAGTCAATCTCGAGGGCACAGCTATGGTATACTGATATAAAGAACGCGGTATAAAGAACGTGGGAAACGAAGTTGAGACCACCATTCCTGGCTGTGCAACACTGTGTCTATCGATCAATCATCAGTTTCCTGACAGCTTATACTAAGCATCAAGCAGCGTGATGGAGCTATGCAGATGGGCAAGACACTGTCTCAAGAGTGGGAGGCCGACTGATAAACAAATACTGCCATTAGGAGGTGAAGAGCGTTGCAACGTAATTCGGCCCCAGAGGCTAGGGGCCCGGGGCCTGCTAACCTCAGTTTCCCTATCTGTAGGGGAGGAACAAATGAGATGACAACAGACTGGCTGTGTATATAGCTCAAAGCTCACAGCACTGTTGTGAATAACAAGAGTAACAGGACAGAGGTAGGGAACTACCCGCCTCCTGGGGCTGGATCTGGGTGGCGAGAGCGCGGGCCCGCTCGCCCCCACAGGGGACGGTGGTGCTGGGGACCTTCCCTCAGGTGCCGACCCCCAGCTGCGCCGCCGGTGACCGACAGGCCAGGCTAGCCGCCTCCGCCCCCACTTCACGCGCCACGGCGGAAGTGGCAGCCCGAGAGGTTGGTGGGTGTCGGAAGAAGAGGGCGGGGGGAGACCGTGCGCAGAGGCCTATGGCCGTGGAGTGGCGGGACCGCCGGGGGTCTCACCTGAAGCAGGGAGGGTCCTCAAACACCAGCACGCGGCAAGAGCAAGATGGCTGCCTCAGTGGAGACAGAGAAAGACGACGGAGGCGGTGGCGGCGGGAGCGAAGTCCACGTGACACAGCCGCCCTCACCAGAGCAACCTATCCGGGGAGAGCATACACAAACTACAGGGCCCAGCCTGCTCTGCGCCTCCCAATAGAGGGGTGGTAGGTGCGGGTGGCCGCGCTGCATTCTGGAGCTTGCAGTCTCTCGCGCGTCCCATTGTGTCGGTGCCTGCAATGTGTAGGGAACCTTAAAAAGGGCGGTGTGTACTTTTGTTTGCGAGTGTATGGAGTCAGACGTTTTCTACTAGTCGTAGAGTATGCACTGTCGAACTCAACTAGTCTCCACTCTGGAGAAGAGACGGGAAGTTTGACCAGTTATGCATCAGAGAGGAAAAATTGAGGAGAAATACTTAACCCATAAGGTTTAAAAACAAATAGACTTAATCAGAAGAAGCTTTGAAAGGGGTGTTAACACTTTAAATGCCAGCAGTGGCTTTTGTCCTGGTTCACTGAAGAGCTAGGTCAGTTTTGCAATAAGATACCAAGTTTGGTTTTTCTCGGAGCTGGCATGAGTTAGTTGCATAATCCCTGACGGAAGTACTGAGGTTGCAAGGAAAACAATGTCCAGCGCTTCTCCAGCAAGGGGCATTCTTGCAAAAACGGAAACCTTGTACCCCAAAACAGGTGTCCCAGGTCTCCCGGAGACCTAAGCAGAACCTAAGAATGAAATCCGGTCGTCTAGTCTTTTATATTTGCGGCGGGGGAAGTGATGGGGCCAAGGGACAATCTGTTTGGAGCGGCTGACTTCGGCGATCAATAATTTGCGTCATGAAAAGAAAAAAAAAACGTAAGGAATTTGCATTGTGAACATTAAATGTAGCTGCCTTAGGGGGCGGGGCTAGCTTGCTGAGGGACGCAAACAGAAACGGTACTCTGAAGCCTCCTTCCCATTCCCACCACCCCCGACTATCTCGGCCCGCATTTTCCCTGTAGGTGCTCCGGGTGAACTTCCCGAATCCGGGCTTGGGGGAGAGTCGAGCAACGTACACCAGAGAAGACACCCGTACCCTCTTCGGTGATCTGCACCTTTAAACTCTCTCGGTCCCAATCCGGACCCCGGAGGCACCACCCACATCCGTTTAACATCACTTCCTGCAGGGTTAGGAAAAAAAAAAAAAAAATCTGGGAACTCGGGGGTTTGGATTGAGCCGCACTTGGGGATCGGCACGGCCCATCTACTAGGAATCCATCCCTGCGTCTGCTTAGCACGGTGGCCCCTCACATCACCATGGAGCTGCGGCCCGGTCTCGGGGCCACCTGTTTGCTGGGCTTCAGTTTCCTGCTTCTGGTCACCTCTTCTGATGGACATACTGGGCTTGGAAAGGGTCAGACCGCATTCTTATCTTAATCTTTACTTACTTTGGGTCTCAGCCTAGTACAACCGTTTTCTCGTTTTAATACGACCCCGCCCCCCTCCCGTTCTATCTCTTGGGTCACTCCAGATTCCTTTTTATCTTCTCCCACTGCTCCTGAGTTTGAAGAAGATTGCTTAGGGTAGGAAGTAGCGGGTCTGGGGAGTGATGTGATGGGGAAATTGTTCTTGGGTTAGGGTAAAGAATGGCCCTAGCTCATCATAGTGCTTTGCACTTTGTAGGTCCTAAGGGATCGCCACCTTTACTGCTAGGAGAAATAGGGTCTTTGGGAACCTGCATATCCAGAGAGCCTTGCCCTGGATCTGAAGATTCTCCAACTTAACCTCTTCCTCGAGTTAGGTTACTGCTTCCTCCTTGCCCTGGAGGGGACAGCACCTGCGTTCCAGGAAGGGGTGATTGGGGTGAAAGGAAGGGCTTGAAAGAGGATAGGTCTAATGTTCGATGGGTCACCAACAATTGTCCCTCCTGTTCCTAGGCAGTGTCTCTGAAGAGAATGAATTGTCTTTGAGGACTGAGGGGACAGTGTTTATGAAAGGAAGATAAGAGATGTGACCTCCCTACTCCATCCCATTACTTACATCTTCATTGGAACTCAGGGTTTATGCTTTTTTAAGTGGGTGAGAAATTAACTCACCCACTTAACATCACCCATTGATTCCCCTCCCCTTCCATTTTTTGTACTGATCTTACTGTGTGGAATGACTCTGCTGCTGTCTTAAATTCTGTTTTTCTCTTATCCTCCCTATTTGTCCATTTATTGGTGTGTGATGAGATTGGGTGGACACTCAATGTGCCTGAATACAGTCACTCCTTAATCCAGTAAGTAATTTTTGATCACTTATCATATTTCCAGGCACTGTCTTGGGCACTCCTGTTTTCATGAGCTTATATTCAACTCAGAGAGACAGAGAGTAGACACATGAACAAATTAATAAGACAATTTCAGCTAGGGATAAGTGCTAGAAGGAAAATGCAACTGGAATGGAGTACAAAGGCTAGAAAGGACGAGGGAGCTGGCATTATTTGAACTAGGAGGGTCAGGGATTGCTTCTCTGAGAAGGTGATACGTGGTTTTCCATCCCAGTGGTAAAATCGCATGGTAAATTATACTGGGCCAAAATGCTTTAAATACTGACCACCCTATTTTAAAACAGATAACTGTATATTTAGCATAAAATTGTAAGTACCAAGGGAGACAGAAGCGTAGTGTTAGGAGTGTGGGTTTTGATCTGAGTTTCAATTTATTGTGCCACTAACTAGCTAAGAGCCCTAGAGCAAGTTGCTTGACTTCTCAAAGTTTAGTTCTTCATCTACAAAAGTGGGCATAATAATAACTACCTCAGACATCAACAAATAATTTACTGTGTTCCAGTTATTCTCTTAGGTGTAGGAAACTGCTTGGAGTCATGTATTCAGTATTTTTATTCCTTGTTAGACATGAAGTTCTGTGTGGTTATTCCAGTTATCATTGCTGAATAATAAACTGCCACAAAAGTTCGTGGCATAAGGAAGTCATTTGATTATGTTCATGAGTCTGTGGGTCAGCAATTTAAACAAGACACAATGGGGAAGGTCTGTTACTCCATTCCATGATGTCTGGGGCCTCAGCTGAGCTGGTTACTTCTCCATTTCTTTAAGGGCTAGTGTGGGCCTCCTCACAGTAAGATAGGTGGATTTCAAGAGTGACTGCCCCCCAAAAACAGGTTGAAATGCATAGCAATTTTTAAAATCCTCACCCGAGGATATGTTTGTTGATGTTAGAGAAAGAGAAAGAAATATCGATCGATCGCCTCCCATATGCAACCAATTGGAATTGAACCATGACCTATGTATGTGCCCTGACTGGGGATCAGACCTTTTTTGGTGTGTGGGGTGTGCTCCAACCAACTGAGCTACCTGGCCAGGACTGTGTAGCATTTTATCGTCTAGCTTTACAAGTCACATAGCATCACTTTTACTGTACTCTGTTGACAGGGTCACCGGCAAGCAGTGGCTGAGATGAGACAAATTCACACGGACTATTGAGTCCTGTGGAGGAAAAGGGACAGCACGGCCACTCTTGAGAGAGGAGAGCTCCCCAACCCTTGCCATGACAGGCTTTTATTGGCTTAATTTGCATAGGAATACAAGGAGTATATGGAAAACTCACCAATCATTGTCAGGCAGTAATAATCAAATAGATAACATTCAAAGAACTCTGAGGGCTTATTTTGAGTCAGGGTCAGATAGCTAAAGGACCATAAAACTTTGGGGAAACAAACTCATTTCATGCTTGGACCCTTATCATTTAAATTGAGGGTTTCACAGGATTTTATGCATTCTTTCTTAGGCCTGATCACCCCAGGGAACCCACCCTTTCTAGTACAGGGCCACACCCACCTCCAGATTGTTTCAGGTTTAGGTCAAACAGGGGAAGCAAAGCAGCCAAGAGATTAGGAGACTTCTTGCAGACAGAATGAGGACTCAGGCCTTGTCAAAGCCGAGGGGCAAGGGTTCATCATCCCCTTTCTCTGTAGCCCCCCCAAGTCCTTCCCTGAGGGCCCCCTCGTGACCATGCCTGTCTTAGGTCATCCCTGCCTTGAGGAATCTTACCCGTCGCTGGCTAACCTGTCATGCACTAGGGGCCAGGCAGGGTGAAATAAAGTGGCAGAGGCAGCGCCCCTGCCAGGGAGATAAGCTTTGTCATCTTAGTGGCTTATGGTCCCAAGGTCTCTCACTCAGCTTTAGCCATGGGGGGTTACAGTCTCTGAAACCAGGCAGGGCAGTTCCCAACACTCTGTCTGGGCCTGTTCAAGGGGGGAGGGACATTAATCTTCCCACCCCCAAAGAGGGAAGTGTTGAGTTCACATTGTCAGAAGAGCATGTGGAATGGGAGGTAGCCTGAAGACTATCAAGACAAGTGAGGCAATTACATGACGCTGTGAGCAGGGGACACCAAGTAACTAGGAGCACCTAGGAGGGCAACTTGAGGCAGGGGGACTGTGTTGCGATGATTAAAGAGCAAAAGGCTCTTAATATTGTGTTATAAATTTAGAAAGTATTTAGGTAATGCTTATCATTAGTCTTCCCAAAGAATATTTATTGTTCCTGAAAGGAATTAATATTTCAAACTTTCATTTTTTTTAGTAATTCTTGGGTATGGATTCTTGGGAAATAAATTATAGCCTAACCACCCCACCTCCCCCAAAAGTGCTACCTGATGCAGTTGTTCACAAAGATCTTAATGAGTAAGATTTCTACCCAGATGTGTAGGTAGCTTGGGCTCGTTCCAGAAGATGGCCTGGTGGTTTGCAAACAGGAGAGACTGCATGTTTTCATTAAGAAGAGGAAGTGCATGCCCTGGCCGGTGTAGTTCAGTTGGTTGGAGCATCATCCCATAACCAAAAGAAGAGGAAGTGCACTGGTAAGGTGTGAGTGAGTACTGCGTAGGAATCAGGAGGCCTGGGTTTTAATACTGGTCAGAACATATAGCCAGCTGGGGTCTTCCCTGGGTACCATTTACTAAATAAGAGAGTTTGACTAGAAATGATGCCTAAGAGTTCTTCTGGCTCTAACATTCTAAAGTAATTTTGTTATTCTCCATTTGCTAAAGTTTGGACTATATCCCCCTGGGAAGAAGTGTAATGACTAACATTTACTGTACATTGCTGTATTCCAGGCACACTCGTCTATACATTTTTCACAGATTGGCTGGCTTAATCCTTATAGTAAACTTTGACATGGGTAATATTATTATCACCCCCATTTCACAGTTAACCTAAAACGAGACAGAGGAGTCAGACAGCTAGTAAGTGTGGGCTACAAATCCCAGAGCCAGTGCTCTTAACAAGCACACCAGTCCTGCCTCTGAATGCAGAAACTCCTTCTAAAGACTTTAGAGCAGAAATGAGAAAGCTCTCAGTGGGGGCAGTTCACGTGCTCACCTCCTGAAACAGAAATGTCAAGTTTCCAGAAAAAAAATTAGGCACTGACACATGCGCAGTGTTTACATTCTACGTTGTGTCTTGTTCACAACAACCCTACGGAATAGATATTTTGTGAGAACTGTATTTTGCATTCGTGAAAGCAGTGGCTGAACTAGAATTCCAATCCAATCTGTTTGACTACAGACAGACTTTTATTTAGCCACTATGTTATTTTATCTCTCAGGTACAGTGTTCCCTATTTCAGAGGCTTGGCTGCCAGCTCTGACACTTGACCTTTTGTTAGCTGGGAGGGGGTGAATAATGCTCTTCTGATGTCTTTAGTTTACACTCATGAAAATAATTTTGGGATGAGGGAAGTCTGATGTAAATGCTGTGTTTAGAAATGGTCACTTTCCTTATTTTTCCTCTTTTTAAAAAAAAATTAATGTTCTTAGGGAAGGAGTTGCTGACGTGGGAGCCTTCAGCTCACTTTGCAGATAACTGGCATAAATTAAGTGGCTGTGCAGGCGACACTTTAGGAAACTGGACTCCCTTCAGACGTACATGTTGGCATGGGTGTGGGGGTGGGTGGGGCCGGGGAGTAGGTGATTTTAGTAACTAGATAAACACTGTGCACCTTCAAGTTATTTCTGAAGGGAAACAAAAGGACCTAGATTTTCCAGATCTGCAGGCAGTGTTTTCATTCTGCTTGGGTGAAGCCACATTCCTTCATCTATTTATTCATTTAGTTTTTGCTAGAGAGGCAGTAAAGTGTTGGGAGTGGTTAAACTCCAGACTCTGGAACTCCACCACCTAGGTCCTAATCCCAGCTCTGCCACTTATTAGCGGTGTAACCTTGAGCAAGCTATAAACTTCAACGTCCATATTTGTAAAACGGAGGTTATTAGAGTTTCTACCTCATACATTTATTGTGAGGATTAAAGAAGTCAATACATGTAAAAGCATTTAAAACAGTGCCCGACATGTAATAAATGCCATGTGAATGTTAGTCATTGATACTGTTATCACTGTGTTGTTGTAATTATCACATAAAGTAACAACTCAAGAAGTAATGGTGGTGATTATTCCTATTATGGAAAATTCCAGTTACTTTTTAATATAAATCTGCAAAGAAATTTTGTACATGTAGTGAACTGTTTCAAATTATACCTCTATACTTACTCTCAGGGATAACGCAGTAAGGCAGTTGGGGAAGTATTGGGGTACAAGAAAAGCACGTTAACTAGGAATCAAGAAACCTAGATTCTGGTTGTAGCTTCTTTTGTGGTCTTGGATAGGCCATGCTCTTTTCTAGGCCTTTGTAATCTGAGAGGATTGGGCTAACTGATCTCTTAAGTTTGCGCTGTCCAATACAAGTAGCACTAGCCACGTGTCACTCTTAAATTTTAAATTAATTAAAATTAAATGCTTACAATTAAAAATTTAGCCCCTCAGTTGCCTTAGCTACAGTCCAAGTACTCACCTGTGGCTTGTGGTTACCACATTGAACAGTGCAGATACGGAACATTTCCATCAGCGCTGAACTGCACTGCCCTAGAGATGATTCTCTTAGTCATAACCTCCTGTGACTGTAAGTTTTGTCAGCTAGCTTCTGAGTAGCCCAAGTTTAGGGAGAAATTTTATTTCACCCGATGTTAAGCTAGCTTCCCTGACTTTCTTTGGGCTGATACTGCCTGGTATAAATGTTTCAATCATTTTACTTCTGACTTTTATAAATCCTTCTGTTTAAGTGCCCTTCTAAACATCATATAGTTTTGGGGGGGGGGGTTTAAAAAAACAAAATCTGATCATTTCTGTCTTTTAACTCTTACTGGCAAGTTTAGTCCTCTTATGTTTGTGGCAATTATTGACAGAGTTGGTCTTATTTTTTTCATCCAGTTTCCACCACTACTGTTTTTTCTATGCTTTTTTCTCCTTTTGTGCCCTTTCTTAGGGGATTGAGTATTTGGTTGTTCTTATATTGCTTTATCTCCTTTATTTTGAAAGTGGGCACTCTAGTTCTTTTCTTTTAGTGGTTGCTCTTGAAATTTTACTTGCATACTTAACAAAATCTAACATTAATATCTTAATGTTATTAAGAACATTTCAACTTCAGTCACTTCCTGTTATAAGTAGTTATTGTCTAGTGCTTTTGTTCTGCCTTTTTTAAAAACTCTACAAATTGAACATTACATATTCTTATACAAATAATGTTTAGATTTATCTACATGTTTATCAATTTATTTGCTCACTATTCCTTGTATCTAGGCTTTCTTCTGGAATCACTTCCTTCCTGAAACGTGCCCTTTATTTATTTTTTTTTAGTTTCTCTGGTTCTTCTCTTCTAGAGGACTAATTTATATTTCTTCTATAGTCTCTTCAAACCTCCAATACTTTTTCCACAATCCTTGTCCTCAGCTGGTGACCACGTTTCCTATTTAATAGATGACAGAAGGACTTAAAGGAGACCTTTCAAAAATTGTACCACTGCATTTACCTACCTTCTAGCACCAGTGTCCACGTATTCTTCCTTCCCTGTGTTTATTGGGTAAACTATGTGTGCTTCTAACAAAGGTTAATCCCTCTAATTGAGCACTAAATCACATGTCCTTTCACCTACTCAAGATATATATTATATATATATTAAATTTATTGATGAGAGAGAAAGAGAGATGGAAACATTGATTTGTTGTCCCACTTACGTATTCATTGGTTGCTTCTTGTAGGTACCCTGACTGGGGATCAAACCCACAACTTTGGCGTATTGGGATGATGCTGTAACCCACTGAGACACCCAGGCAGGGCTACTCAAGATATTTTTTACTTTCCCTTCTTGTCCTGTACCATCAGTTTTCTACCATTATCATATCATTTCTGTCAGCTTTGAACATCCTATACTCACCTCACCATTGAATTAAAACTCTTCATCAAATCATAGCTCCCTTTAGCCATCCCCCTCTTACTACCTCCAGCAAAATTCTTTGAAACAGTTTTATGTACTAGTTTTCTAGTTCTTGCCCTGGGCCATCTTGATGTGCTCCAGTCATGCTTTCATCCTCACTCCTCTATTGAAACTGGTCTTGTCGAGGTCAGCATTGTTCTTCAGTTGCTAAATCCAGTGGTCATTTCTGATTTAAAAGGAGTATTTGAGTCAGTTGATCAGCCTTCCTTATTGAAGCATCTTTGAACCACTTGGAATGTAGGACTCCACGAGCTGTTGGTTTCCTGCTGCTCTCACTGGCAGTTCCTTATGGCCTTGGCTGGTTCTTTTTTATTTCCCCTAACCTGGGGGTGCTTCAGGGCTCTTGGACTCCCTCTCCATGTATACTCACTACCTCAGGGTCTTACTCAGTCTCAGGCTTTAAATAACATCCATATGCTGGTAACTCCTTTGAATTCCGGGTTCAGATACTCGGTTGTTTATTCAGCATCTCTAATTGGATGTCTAGTAAACATCTCAAAATGAACATATACAAATCCACAATCTGTTTTTACAAAATTTTATTTACTTATTTTTAGAGAGAGGGAGAGCAACATTGATCGGTTGCCTCTCTCACGTGCCCCATGTGTTCCCTGACCTTTCCAACTGGTGACTTTTCGCTTTGTGGGTTGTTGCTCAACCAACTTAGCTACACTGGTCAGGGACAAATCCAAACTCTTAATGTTCCTTTCTCAAACTCACTTCTCAGGCTCTCTTCCCCATTTCTGTTAGTGGCACCTCCATTCTTCCACGAGCCCTTAGACTCATCCTTATCTTCTCTTACCTTACATCCACAGCAACATCCTTTTTGATTTTGCTTTCAAAATATAGTCTGAATTTGAAAGTATCTTACTCCCTTTACCACCACAACTGGTCCAAGCCATCATCATTGCTTGCCTGGATGATTGCAATAACTATTGTACTAGTCTTTGCTTTTGCTTTTATCTCCTATATTAGTTTGCTAGGGCTGCAAATTACTACAAACTGAGTGGCTTAAAAAACAGAAATTTGTGTGTCACAGTTCTGGAGGCCGGAAGTCTGAAATCAAGGTGTCGATAGGATTGGTTTCTTTTGAAGGCTGAGGGAAGGCTCTGTGCCGGACCTCCCTCCCTGCATATGGCTGTGTTCTCCATGGGTGCATATTTTTATAGGGAGACCAGCCATACTAGGTTTGGGCCCACCCTGATGACCTCATTTTAACTGTCCCCTCTGTAAAGACCCTATTTCCAAGTAAGGTCCCAGTCTGAAATACTGGAAGTCATGGCTCCCGCAGATCTTTTGTGTGGGGAGACAATTTAATTCATAACACCCCCCTATATTCTGTTTTTAGTACAGAAACCAGAGCAATTTTGTTAAAACATAAATTACCTCATGTTCAAAGTCTTCCAAGAGCTTAGTAAAGCCAGAGTTATTACAGTGGCCTGCCAGGCCCAGCATTGTTTGCTCCATCTCTTGCCTCTTTGTCTTTGCCTTGTTCTACTTTGAAGGTCAACCTTGTGTAGTGCTTAAAAGCAAGGAGTCTTGGACCCTGATTACCTAGGTTTAGATCCTAGGTCTGATGCTTACTAGCTATGTCAGCTTGGGAAAGTTACTTAAACTTTGTACCTCAGTTTTCTCATCTGTAAAATGGGATAAATAAGAGTACCTACCCCCAAGGATGTTACAGTGATCAATATTTGTAAAGTTAGAATAGTGTCTGGCATATTATATTAATAGCAAAAACTTGTAGCCAATTCTCCAGTCCCAGACACTGTTCTAAGCTATGTATCTAGTTAGTTAGTTAATTTTTAAACAATGCTGTTCAAGTTTTTTTTTTAAGATTTTACGTATTTAGTTTTTTAGAGAGAGGGGAAGGGAAAAGAGAGGGAGAGAAATATCAATGTGCAAGAGATATATCTATTGGTTGCCTCTCACTCACACCCCCAACTGGGGACCCAGCCTGCAACCCAGGCATGCGCCCTGACCAGGAATCAAACTGGTAACCCTTAGGTTTGCAGGCAAACACTCAGTCCATTGAGCCACACCAACCAGGCTTAAGCTCTTTAACGTAGTCATTTATTTAATCGTTACAGCAACCCTATGAGATAGCTGCTATTGGTATCCTTATTCACAGCTGAGGAAACAGGTTAAGTGACTTGCCCAAAGTCACAAACCTGGTAAGCTACAGAACTAGGATTTCAAACCCAGGGAGTTTAGGTCCAGAATCCATGCTTTTAACCACTGCACCGTCCTGCTGCTCAACAAGTATTTATTTATTGAGGCAACGAGTGATGCATACCTGATGGTGAAAAAAATACCTCAGTTTACCTAAAACTGCCTATCTTGCCCTTGTCTTTAAAAGATAGTTTTTCTAGGCACATATTTCTAGGTTTAGAGATGTTTCTTCAGCATTTTGAAGAATATATTTTGCTGTCTTCTGACTTCTGGTTTGGTCCTGTCAGTCAAATTATAGGTTTTTTGTAGGAAATGTATTATTTTTTCCCTTGAAAGGCATTTAAGATCTTAATGTTTTTGTTATTCTGCATTTTGACTAAAACTTAACTGTGTGTATTTTGATTTTGTAATCTGCCCCAGGCATTATATATTGTGCTTCTTATATCTACACATTCCCGTTTTGTCTTCATTCTTAAAAATTCTCATTATCTTTTTTTATTTAAAAAAATGCAGATTTATTTTTAAAATATATTAACATGGTTTCATCCTCTTAAAAGTATATTTTTCCTCCTGTTCTTGTTCTCCTGTCGCCCAGTGTCTCACCCCAGTGATGTTTTCTCTCTTCAGGTATGTCCCTTTCCTTCACCTTCTCATTCTGAGACTCCAGCTTTACGTGTACTAATCTGTTTCTTCTTCTGCCTTTTATCTCTTGGCCTCTTCTTGACATTTTCTATCTCCTTATCTCTCTGTGCTGCATTCTGGATAACTTCTAATCTATCTCTACATCTGTCTCTAATTTCCTGTTTAAACTTACCCACTGAATTATTTTTAATGAATAGGTGTTCTTTGAGCAGTTTAAGGTCTATAGAAAAATTGAGCAGAAAACACAGTTCCCATGTAAGCTCTCACCCCTCTACCTTTCCCCTCCCCCAGACTCCCCTATTATTAATGTCTTACATTTAGTGGTACTTTGTTACAATTCATGAGAATTAACTCAAGTCCGTGGTTTATATTAGGGTTCACTCCTTGTGCTGTACATCCTATGGATTTTAATGAACATAGGATGAACATGTGTGTTAGTTTGCTAGAACTGCCATAACAAATACCACAGAATGGGTTAAACAACAGAAAATTCTTTTTCACGATTCTGGGGGCTAGAAGTTCAAGCCCGATCGTGTGGTTGGCAGGGTTGGTTTCTTCTTGTAGATGAGCACCTTCTTTCTGTGTCTTTGCTTGGTTTTCCCTCTATACATGTCTGTGTCCTAGTCTGTTTTTATAAGGACATATTAGATTAGGGTCCACCCTAATGACCTCACTTGAACTTAATTACCACTTAAAAACCCTGTCACCAAATACGGGCACACTCTGAGGCGCTGGAGGTTGGGACTTCAACATAAAGAATGTGGTAGGGGAGACACAATTTAGCTCATAACAAGATGTATCGGCCATTACAGAATCATAAAATAGTTTCTCTGCTAAAAAAATTGCTTTTCCTACCTGTTCATCCCTCCCTCCCCCATGGGCCTCTGGCAATTACTGATCCTTTTCCGATCTCCATAGTTTTGCCTTTTCCAGACGTCATAGTTGGAATCATTCATTTTGTAGCCTTTTCATATTGGCATCTTGCAGTTAGCAACATGCATTTAAGTTTCTTCCTTGTCTTTCTGTGGCTTAACAACTCATTTCTTTTTTATCCCTGAATATCCATTGATTTTGTATTTCAACAACTATATTTTTAATTTCTAAAAGTTCTATTTTTGCGCCTTTACATATTTGCCTAATTTGTGTGTTGTTGCATGCCCATTTTTGTGATCTCCTGTGTTATTTCTTTAAATGATCATACATAGTTAGTTTTGTATTCCGTGGCTGATAATTCTAATATCTGAATCCTTAGGGCTCCAAATCTATTTGTTCTTCTGCAGACTCTTGCTTGTGGTGACTTGTTTTTTTATTACACGTTTGGGTATCTATGATTGTGAGCTCATAATGGTTGTTCACCATTGGCTATCCTGAAGACCTAAAGTGGGGTATGTTTTTCTCTAGAAAGCTTTGGCATTTGATTAATCTGGAAACCAAAGGGTACTATTGATGTGAAATCACTATAGTCTTTTTGACAATGGACTAATATGGAGTCTCGGGTTTGTTTCTTCCATTTTGCCACATATAATGGATGTTTGCCTTACCATTTACTTGTTGCTCGTGGTTCCTCATCTGGTTTTAGTTTACTTTGTGTTTGTGTTCACTACTGTGAGTAATTTTGAAAGTCCGTTTTATCTAGGATTTCATTGACTGTCTAGTCTGGCATCCCGCCAAAGCAGGATTAAGTTGCCTGAGTTTAGGTAGGTATTGACATGTAGAATGGTGGGGATCACATTAGGTACCTTGCAATTCTTCTGAGCATCTTCTCATTTCACTCTTATTTAATCATTCACTCTTTAGGGTTAGACTTTGTGCCATAGGCAAGTGACACGTTTTCTCTTAGCCAACAGCCCATGCTGTTGGGAATAAAAAGGGATGATGGTTAGTTTGGATTCTGCCCCCATGTGCCAATCTCAATGAGCTATTTATTTTTCTGTTAACACTGGTGGAAATTTGAATTTATTCCTGGGAAAGAGAGGCCTAAAATATAGTATAGTAAATGAGAATCATAAAGTTTAAGGTTAAATCCCAGTATAGTAAATGAGAATCATAAAGTTTAAGGTTAAATCCCAGCTTGGCCATTTACCAACTATGTGTCCTGGTACAGGTTATGTCATTTCTCTGACCTCGGAAGTCTCAACTGTAAAGAATAACAAAAGTTGTCATTTGTTTACTGATCATTAATACCTATTTTAGTGATGAGAAAATGGGAGTATAGAGAGGTTATGTAAAAGAGGATTATTGTAAATTATTGCCAATTTTAAATGAGATTAACAGGTGTGGTGTGCCAGGCATATATAAGGTGACCAATAAATGACAGCTAGCATTATTATGGTCATTAACATTTTCCAGATATAAAATTAAGTTATTATGTTATGGCCAAAATAAGATTCATTTACTCAATAAATACTTTATTGAACACTTACTTTGGCCATGTGTAGTGCCAAGTGCTAAGGAAACAGGAGGGAATAAGACAGATATGGTCCCAGCCTTTAGGGAATTCCCTGTGGGGTGAGGGAGACCACGACACATCCAGCATTTACAGTTCAGCCTGGCAAGTGCTGTCTTGGGGCACGAATAGGGTGCTTTGGGAATCAGGGAAAATTTTCCAGAAGAAATGCCCTTTAGGTTTATACCTGAAGAATGAATTGGAGGTGAGGGCAGAAGGAAAGGCAGAAGGAGCACTGATTATGAAAGCTGGAGGAGAGAAAGTGCATGCTGCATTTAAAGAAATGAAAGAAGCTTTGTGTGTAGGATTTTAAGAAAAGTATGGAAAGTGAGCCTGGAGAGGTGGGCAAGTGCAATATTCTAAAAGGCTTTGTAAGTCCTGCTACAAGAATGTGACCTTTCTTTTTAGGGCATTGGAAAGCCTCTGAAAAGTTTTTATTCACCACAGATGTGATTTTAAAATAACACTCTAGCTGAAGTGTGGGGAATAAAAACAAGAATAGCTTTAAAAATGTTGTCTCATTTAATCTTACACCAACACTTGGAGGTAAGTATTATTATCTTGATTTTACAGATGAAGAAACTGGGACTTGGAGAGCTTACTTTATTCACAAAATTCACACATTTGATAGGAAGTAGAGTCCGCACCCACGTCTTTCTGACTCTAAAGTTATATTTTTGTATTGTCTTTGACTAGTAATGATTCCTTTCAACCTGCTTTATGTTTACTCTGTGGGAAATTCTCATTCATTTTTACAGTATTATTTTCCTACTCTGTGTTAGGTTACAAAGCATCTTACAGACATTATTTAAGTTCCTTGAAAACTATGAGTAGGCAATGTTACTTCCATTTTACAGGTCTTAAAAGTGAAGCTTGAAGTGTGGGACTGTCCATGGTCCCATAGACCTAGAAAGTGGCTAGGACTTGAACACCATGCTCTTGACAGAGGAAAGCCTTTTATGGGTGAACATGCCATACTTCTTTCTTGGGTCTTTGCTCTTTGTTCATGTGTGAATGTTTATAAGACTCTTTCCTTCTAGGTTTTGGAGATCATATCCATTGGAGGACACTAGAAGATGGGAAGAGAGAAGCAGCTGCCAGGTACAAGATATGGTTTTAGGTTATTTATGGTGGTAAAACACTTTTCAGACTTCAATTTTAGCATTAATTTCAGGTGAAGTCATGCCGAAGCAGAGCAAGAACTGAGTATTGCCTGATAACAACAACGATAATGCTATGTAACATCTATTAAGTGCTTACTATGTACCGGATGTTGAATTATGTGAATTAGTTTATTAATTCTCATAATAACTCTTCTGAGGTGGATACTGTTGTTATCTTCATTTTGGAGATAACTAAGGCACAGAGCACTTAAGTAATTTGTCCAAGATAACACAGCTAGTAAGTGGTGAAACCAAGATTCAGAAGAAGGCATTCCGGCTTCCAAGCCTGCACTCAACCAGTAAACTATACTGCCTACTAGCCTCAAATTGAGTAATCTCAAATTCCAAGTAGGTTTAGTCTATACACAGAAAACCGATACAAAGGGGGAAGAAAAGGGTGGGGTAGGTGAGGAATGTGCTGTGCATGCATTAATTTACTTAATCCTCACAACCTCTGAGGTTGCTTCTGTCTGTGAAATAAAAATTGTCATACAGGGGAGGAAATTGAGATACAGAATGGTTAAATAACTTGACAGTAGTTTACACAGCTAGTAAATGGCAGAGCCAAGACTTGAATGTTCTCTCCTATACTGTTCTGGAGAGAGAAAAAGACCCAATGTGTATATGCACCTACTTTACACAAACACATACTTGCACAGAAACACTCCACTTCTGCAAACTATAGTGCTTGCTTTTGCTACAACAGATCTTACAGCTTTACAGTGCTGAGTTTCAGACCTGCATGACTAGATTTAACAAATAAAAATAAAAGATGCCCAGTTAAATTTTAATTTCAGGTAAACGATTGGTTTAAATATTCCCCTTGTAATGTAATATATTAAAAACATTTTGTGTTGTTTATCAAATTAAAATTTAACTAGGCATCTTTTATTTTTTATCTGGCAACCTTGCCCAGGAGAAAAAATCCTATTAGTTTTTCAAGTTCTAACTCAAAAGACTATTTCTAGATAAAGTCTTCAGCTATTTTTCTGGGCAGTTTTTTTCACCTTTTCTGTACTGTTACAACCCAACCTTTTTGTATATCCATCCACCATCCATTAATAGTATATATTATTCTGCTTACAGGTGCCTAACTCTTCCCATTCAGACCCTTGATCTCCTATGGGGGAACTGTTTTATGTTTATCTCTGAATCCCCAAACATGGAGATGTTGAATGATTGAAATGGTTATTGAATAAACAGTTATTGAGAGTCACTGAGTGTAAGGAATGAAGGAAAACTAGCATTTGTGAATTGTCTTTATGCTAAATACAGTTCCGATTGTTTTGCAATATTTAATGCACATTAAGGCCCCATTAGAAATGAATGGGCCAAGTCTTTGACCGCAGGGTGATAACATTCCCGTGGGGCCTGTAACATTTGACATAAATAGATGATGCCATTCTCGTCCCCATCTCCTCTCTGAGAG
The DNA here is from genome assembly GCF_022682495.2 of Desmodus rotundus. NCBI lineage: Eukaryota > Metazoa > Chordata > Mammalia > Chiroptera > Phyllostomidae > Desmodus > Desmodus rotundus. Next base: position 34,796,258 of record NC_071389.1, on the reverse strand, counting down.
AACAAGAACTGGGTCTAGTTGACTAGAACTGCTTCCATAGCAACAGAAGTCCTTTAAGAGTCAATGGCTGCCGGAAGTTCAGTTTTTACTTCCGGGTTGCGCCTGACACGCCGGCAACCCGGAAATTGGCGCGCGGGGTTGCCCGTGCCCAGCGTTGGGAGGATGCCGCTCGTGGTGTTTTGTGGTCTGCCGTACTGCGGCAAGAGCAGACGCGCGGAGGAGCTCCGCCGGGCGCTGGCGGCCGAGGGCCGCGCGGTGTACGTGGTGGACGACGCGGCGGTGCTGGGCGCGGAGGATGCGACCGTGTACGGCGATTCGACTCGTGAGAAGGCGTTGCGTGGGGCCCTGCGCGCGGCGGTAGAGCGGCGCTTGAGTCGTCACGACGTGCTCATCCTTGACTCGCTTAACTACATCAAGGGCTTCCGCTACGAGCTCTACTGCCTGGCGCGGGCGGCGTGCACCCCGTTGTGCCTGGTCTACTGCGTACAGCCAGGCAGTCTGAACATGGGACCCGGGGTGGCAGACGTGGAGGACCGTCGTAGCCAGAACGTCAGTGTGAGTTGGCGGCCGCGCGCTGAAGAGGGAGGGAGACCTCTTGCAGCGGGCACCGGTTTCCTCAGGGAATCGGGAGCAGTGGACTCGGTAGTAAATGGAAGAGCCCAGGCACAGGTATCTAAGGAACTGGAGCGGGAGGAAACCGGGGCGCCAGATCTTGCAGCTCTCGTGACTCCGGACTTTGAGAAATCTGCAAAGCACACGTCCAGTGCCTTTTACCCCCCGGAACTTCTGGAAGCCTTAATGCTGCGCTTCGAGGTTCCCGACTCTCGGAACCGCTGGGACAGACCCCTGTTCACCTTGGTGGGCTTAGAGGAGCCATTGCCTCTGGCAGAGATCCGGGCTGCTCTGTTTGAGAATCGGGCCCCTCCACCTCATCAGTCTACACAGTCCCAGCCCCTGGCCTCTGGCAGCTTTCTGCACCAATTGGATCAGGTCACGAGCCAGGTGTTGGCGGGACTGATGGAAGCTCAGAAGAGCGCGGTCCCTGGGGACTTGCTTAAGCTTCCTGGTACCACGGAGCACCTTCGGTTTACTCGGCCCTTAACCATGGCAGAACTGAGCCGCCTCCGACGCCAGTTTATTTCCTACAGCAAAATGCATCCCAACAATGAGAACCTGCCTCAACTGGCCAACATGTTTCTGCAGTATCTGAGCCAGAGCCTGCACTAACCATAGTGGGTTGGGGGAACGCCGTGGCTACTTGTCTAACCTCTCCTGCACTGTGTTTCTTTGGGAAGAATAATCAAGGCCTTCAGAGTGTATTGATGTGTGTGATACTAGAACTGTTGTGACTGATTCACCCTTTGCGTAATGCCTCTGTGCCAGGCCTTGAGTCCAGGGCATACTCTGAGACTAGAAAGGATGGAGAACAAACTTAAAGGACCTTGGCAAATTTCTCCAGAGGACAGAGCTCAGATGGGCAGGGCTTGTTTAGATTGGGTTCTACTTGAGATATCACACTCTGTTGATGTCCTCCATCTGAATTGTGGGAGAGCAGACTGGATGGATGAATTGTTTTTAAAACAATTGTGAACGGAAACTGAAGATGGCACAGTTCTGCATCTGCATTGGCCCTTCTTTCATACCACAAATAGTTTTTGAGTATTGGACCTAAGCTTTTTGCTAGTCTTTCTTCTGGAGTATAGGGTCACAGATAAATCCACTGGTTTCTGTCCTCGGGAAGCTTTGGTTCTAGTGGAAGTGAATGACATAACCATTAGATTATTTTGTCTAATAAAATCTTTTAGAAGAAGAGTGTTGGCTGGAATCTTGCATTTAATGTAACAATGTTCTGCGTGTAATTTAAAAAAATTAGTTAACTTATTTTTAATGCGTTTATTAATTTGAGAGAGAAACATCGATTGGTTTCCTCCCATACCAGGGGTTGAATGCACAATTTAGGTATGTGCCCTGACCAGTAATTGAACCCCTGACCTTTTGGTGTTGGGGATGATGCTCCAACTAGCTGAGCCACAGCAGCCAGGGCTTCATGTTATTTATTTAATGTAACATTTCATTTCATTTTATTTTATTTTATTTACTTTTTAATCCTCATGCCAGGGTATGCTTTTTGGAGAAAGGAATGGGGAGAGTGAGAGAGAGAGAAACATCAATGTGAAAGAAGCATCAGTTGTCTCCTGTATGCACCCAACCGGGGCTTGAACCTGCATGCAGCCTTTTGGTGTGTGGGATGATGCTCCAACCGACTGAGCCACCTAACCAGGGCTATTTAATGTAACATTTTAGATACACATGCAGGGTGGACAAAAGTAGGCTTACAGTTGTGAGTATGTGAAACAGTTTATTCTTGTATTATTATTTACTAGTTATTGTACTATTTATTTCTATTACAATTATTAACCTACTTTTGTCCACCCCTATATATTACTGTTGTGCCTTAGACTGAAATATTACTTAGTGTTTAGTGAGAAACAATTGATTATAACTTCTGTAACTTGTGCTTCATTCTGTATTTCAAGGCAAATGTCACTTTAAACTTGTCTTTCTTTCATTGATTTCATTAAACAAATGATAGATACCTATCTTACCAATGGTTGTGAGTTTCAAAGATGATTTAGGTAGTCTTTGCCCTTGAGAAGTTAATTTGGTGGAAAACACAGACAAGAAAACAGATGATTATAGGATGTAAGGGGCTGGCTGGTGGATAGAGGGTGATCGCAGAATGCTTTGAGAGCCCAGAGGAGGAAAGGACTACCTGGCTATTGAGAGAAGGTGGTTTTGCAAAGTCTTCGCACAGGGATCAATATGTGAACTGTCACTCTAGAACAAGGATCAGCAAAGGGCCAAAAGGCTTTGTGGACCATAGCATCTCTGTTGCAGTTTATCGGCTTTGCCATTGTAACACAGAAGAAGTGTTAGTACAAAAAGTGAGTGTGGATGTGTTTTAATAAAACTACACTGAAATGTGAGTTATGTTTAATTTTAACATCACAAAATACTATTCATTAGACTTGTTTCAACCATTTAAAAATGTGAAAACCATTTGTATCACACAGCTCTCCAGAAATAGGCAGTGGGCTTGATTAGATCTGCTGATTGTAATTTGCTGACCTCTGCTTTAGAAGGCTTAATAGCCATCTAAATAGCCTTAATAGCCTAGTTTGCTTGGGAGAAAGGATAGAGCAAACCATTCTGAACTTCTCTGTAAGTGCATGGAGCTGTTAAAGAGATGGGCTGCCTTGGCTGGTGATGTATTCCTTGCTTTTCCAGCAATGTGGACCACCTTTTGTTTCTGATACATGAGAAGGATTCCTGTGTGAAATGGAGGTTTAAGAAATCTCTTAAGTCTTTTACCAACCTGCATTCTCTGATTCTAAGTTAATTGATTATTGGTTAAGTTCGGTATAAGGCCATGAACTTTGGATTGCCATTCTAAGTTAAAGTAGAATATACCGGCCAGAAAGAACATTAGTTTTGAAGTCAGACTTACGAATCAGTAAATTGCAGAACCTAGATTTTATGTGGCCAAATATATAATCTCTTGGGAGTCTCAGTTTTCCCATATCTATTATGAAACCATTAGTAATATCTATTTTAGGATTATTGTAAGGATTTAAGTGAAATAATGCATACAGAGCACATAGAACAATAATGTATAATAAAAGTAGCACATTTTGGCTACTATAGACACCTAGATCCCACTTACTTAAGTTTTCCCTGCTCATTTGTTTTATAAGCTTTTCAAGTATTAGAGGCAGAAATCCATCCCAGATTTGTAGTAAGCTTCTGATGAGGAGCTGAATAATTAATTTGACACTTATTAAATTACTTTATGTATATTTAGAATAGTGTCCAGTACATAGTAAATGTTATATATGTGTTTGCTATGATTTTATATGCCAGAGGTAGGGGATGTAGAAACAGCTGAGTTCCTTAAGGCAGCTCCAAATCTGGTGGGTGAGGTATGTAAATATAATAAATACGAGTACAATCCAGCAGGGTTACACAGTGTATGATGGTGTGCTGATATGGCGGCTTGGATGAAGGCTGCTTACCTAGGACCCTCCTGCAAGTTGTCATTTGAGCCTTAGAACTTAAAGAGTTTCAACTGACCAAGACTGGTTCAGATGGATTATGTTACTCATTATCTTAAAAAAGAAAAAGCCTTTTTTTCCTTCCTGATTATAAAAACTACATTTAATTGTAGAAAAATTGAAGATATGATAAAATCCACAATCCCACTATCCAGGGATAATTGCTATTATTTTTTGGTACATTTCCTTTGGGTTCTTTTTTATGTACATATTTGTATAATTAAAACCAAACTACAAATAATAATTTTATATTCTAGATTTTAATTTAACATCATACCAATGAAAATTTTCATTAACATTTTCAATGATTACATAGCCTTAACATTTAAATTTGATGTTTTCTTCTACAATCTTTTCTCCCTACCTTTTTTTCCTTTTTTTAAGATTTTGGTTATTTATTTTTACAGAGAGGGGAAGGGACGTACAGAGAGAGGGAAACATCGATGTGCTAGAGAAACGTTGATTGGTTGCCTCTCACACTCCCCCAGCCAGGGACCAGGCCCACAACCCAGACAAGTGCCCTGACCCAGGGAGCCACACCAGTCAGGGCTCTCCTAGCTTTAAAGCCCAAATTTGCAAGGTTACAGGAATGTCGGGATTTATCAATAATTTTGTTACAATAATGTTATTGAATAGGTTGTCTTAAAATTCCCCCAATTGAAATCATACTACACGAATGTCTTTGTCCATTAATCTTAATAAGTTGGTCAATTTTATTAGTAGGATAGCTATGGAGAAGTGGAATTGCACCCTGGCTGCTGTGGCTCTGTAGTTGAGTGCCAGCCTGCGAATCAAAGGGTCTAGACTGATTCCCAGTCTAGGGCACATGCCTGGGTTGCTGGTCAGGTCCCCAGTAGGGGGCGCAAGAGAGGCAACCACACATCAATGTTTCTCTCCCTCTTACTCCCTTCCCCTCTCTAAAAAGTAAAATAAATAAAATCTTTAAAAAAAAAAAGAATTGGAATTGTTAGATTGTGATTTCTTCATTTTGTTTTTAAGTGGATTGCCCCTGATGGTGATTATCCATAAGTCCTGGTGTGGAGCTTGCAAAGGTAAGTGCAAATGATCAAACCTCAGATGTGTTCTCAAATATTGGCATTTAAAAAATAGGAGCAGAGACTTTGGCCCGGTGACTGCTGATTGCTTTAAGGAATACCAAAGAAGTATATGACAGATTCCCTGCCCCCAGGAAATTTGCAGTTATATTTGCAGGGGGGGTTGAAGGTAAGGCAGTGAAGATGAGTAGAGTATGAGATTAGTGCTACAGTAGTCACGTGGACAGTAGATGTCAGAGGAAGCTGAAATGTGCGGAGAGAGACATGAGAAGTTTAGGAGAGTCTTCCTGGAGGACTTGAGAAGCAAATTAGATCCCAAGGTTTTCTTACTTTGTAGCATGTGTTTTTCCTACTATACCACCCTGCCACTTTTCAGTCAGACTTTTTTCTTTGGTTTGTTATGCTATACTTTAAATAAAGTCCTACTTGGAAAACGAGTATAAAATTAGTGTAATTATATACATACATTAGTGGTATTATTACTCTATTGTCTGCTACTTTTTCAATAGAGGTTATTGAAATGTGTAAAAAAGCAAATAGTTAATTCTTCATTTGTATATCATTTTCTGTATTTTATAAATGAGGTAAAAACTTTAGAGAAATGAAGTCAGTCACTCAAGGTTATATAGCTATGCAAGTAAGTGGCAGAAGTAAGAATTCAAATGTTCTGATTTAAGGGTTAGTTATATGAATTAGCTCAGCAAATGAGAGTTTAGATATAGCAATGATGTTTTCTTCTATTACAAAATCTTTTTTCCTCCTAGCTTTAAAGCCCAAATTTGCAGAGTCTAAAGAAATATCAGAGCTTTCTCATAATTTCGTTATGGTAAATCTTGAGGTAAGACTTCTAGAGTTTCTCCTTTCTGCTATAATCTTAAGTTTTTACAGTTTTAGAATTACTATTATTAATGGTATAAAATCTTACTTAGCAGAGCTGGCTGCTTAATATGTATGTGTTTGACATTTGACACTTAGACTTGTGTCAGATACAATAGAAAGCCATCAGCCTCCACTTGTGGGAGGAACTAGGATCAGTGGGATTGGATAAGATGACTGAATTTTAAGGTTTCTTCACTCTTAGTCTATGATTATGACATGTTTTTATATCTTTGGGTAGCTGACCTAAAGGTAAAGTCACACATGCAGGCTGCAAGTTCCTGCAAAATGTGATTCAGTTGAAAGCCCCTTCTGTCCCGGGCTTGTATGGACATCCTTTTTGTTTATTTATTAGATATCCTTCATTTACTCCACATAGACTACAGGTCTTAGATCCCCAAATCAGCATATCAGATCTTAGAGTTAGAAGGGCTTTTTAGGCCATTGGTACTATCCCCATTTTACAGAAAGAGCATCTTAGGCCTGAAGGAGGTGACTTAGTCAAGATTGTAGAGCCTAGTAAGTGGTAAGAATAGGTACTGCGGCCTGTCTTTGAGCTATACCCTTCAAATGTGGGATGTTGGATGCACTATGAAGATACTTCTAGCCCTAAATATCTATAAAATAATGTTTACTTAAACATAGTACTAGAAATTTTCTAAACACGTTAACAGTTAAAAGTTGAGGCAGCTAAGGGATTATTTTATAACTGGTGGGTAGCCTGCATGCTGATACGCCTCACTCAAGGCAAAGTTACATTATCTGAAGAAATGACTCCATTCAATTTCTAAAATGGGGACCACACCATAAATGACAGAATTACCCTTGTTTCCTATGCATATGAACTCCTTGCCACTTTCTATGGTAAGTTAGAATCACTTCTCACAGGAAACAGAAATGTCTTTAGTGATCATTCTCCAACTTTGGAGATTTTTAAAAAGAAAGCTAATTGTGTGATCGCATCTCCTGGGAGGACTATAATTTCACACCCGTAGCTAAAACAAAAAAAGTACAAAACAAAACTCTCTGCCCTCATTGAAATTACCCATGGGGACTTGAATATGGGGAGAGGGACAAACATCAGATGGTGATAAATGCTATGAAGGGTGGGGGTGGTAGTTTGCAAAGATATTTTTCAAAGAAGGTAATATCTGAGCAAAGAGTTGAAGCAGAAAAGGGAGTAAACTGTAAGGATAATGGGGGAAGTGTGTCCAGGCAGAGGGTAAAAACAAGTACAAAAGCCTGAGTTAGGAGCGTGCCGGGCGTATTTAATGACAGCAACGGCCAGCAGGTTGTTGTGCTTGAAATAGACTGAACAAGGGGGAGGACATGAAGTTAGAGACGTGCCCAGGTGGCAGCACACAGGGCCTCTTAGACCACTGCAAGCAAGGACTTGGGGGCTTTACCCTGAGTGAGAGGAGAAACCACTGAAAAAATGTGAGGAGAGTGGAGACATGGTCTGACTTAAGGTCTGCCCTTAATAGGATGAAGAGGAGCCCAAGGATGAAGATTTCAGCCCTGATGGGGGTTATATTCCGCGAATTCTATTCCTGGGTAAGGCAAAAGATCTTAATCTGGGGATCCATGATGTGGAAGGGGAGAGAAATGAGTCAAGGCATTGTCCCACCTAGTGAAACCATACTGCCTTGCGCTAAAAACAAAAACACGCAACAACCAGTTTCAAGAGACAGAGGAGTTCTGGGTGCCAGAACTCCGAGTCCGAAGGAAAGCTTTTCCCATGAACTAACTCCTTTTGTAACAGTATTGATCAATCTGTTGGTTCATTCAACAGTAATATGTGCGTTAGCTGTAGGTCCAGCATTATGCGAGGCATTATGAGAATACAGATAAGCCTGAGTTCCTACCCTTGAGACCATAGTGCAGCAAAAGCAGTGGAATACCATAACCAGACAAATGTCTTACCAGGAACAATTGTATAAAAGATACTTAATGACTACCTAATCTTTACTCAGCATTCTGCTAGACTGTATGGAGGATACAAATAAAGATAATAGAATTTCATCGTTATTAAACAGAAAAGGAACATATCAGGAACAGCACATGCCAGGACATGGAGGGAAGGGTGTTGCATTCAGGAAACTGCAAGGAGTTCATTGTGATCGCAACATAAAACAGGGAGTAGGGTGGTAAAATAATGGGCTGCAAAGGCGGGCAGGTCTCGTTTCCCAGAGAACCTAGTGTACTATAGAGAGTTTGAAGTACCTCTCGTAATTATTGCAACCCTTGTGCCATTTTGTCTGCAATAGATCCCAGTGGCAAGGTGCGTCCTGAAATTATCAATGAGAATGGAAACCCCAGCTACAAATATTTCTACATCAGTGCTGAGCAAGGTATGGTTATGTTGAAAGAGAGGAGGGATGGTTGCTAATAGATTTAACATACAAGGTCTGTGATGGGAAACTCAAATCAAAATGTTAGCTGAGCATCTCCTGCAGGAGTAGCTTTTGACTAGAGCCTGTGTAGAATATAGGAGAAAGGTAAGACTGACCTTTCCCAACTACCTACAGTTCATTTGGGAGCAAACTGATCTACATGGAAGTGAAGAACTGAGGTTCACAGAGGTAGTCACTTTTCCATGGTCTCATAGTTGATATATCACAGAGCCAGGATTTCAGTCCAGAACATAGTTTTTTTTTCTACTGCATTAATACTACTCTTGTAAGAATTCAAAGCAGGGGTATGGTAACTATTAGCTGCTCAAGTCTAAAAGTTGCGGGTTTTTTTAAAGATTTTATTTCTTTTTAGAGAGGGGAAGGGAAGTAGGGAGGGAGAGAAACATCAACGTGTGGTTACGCCCCCTACTGGGGACCTGGCCCACAACCCAGGCATGTGCCCTGACTGGGAATTGAACCAGTGACCCTTTAGCTGGCAGGTCGGTGCTCAATCCACTGAGTCACACCAGCCAGGGCAAGTCAAAGTTTTTATAGATAGTAAACTTTAACTGGACCTAGAAGGATAAGAATTTGTCTCAGTGGACAGATATGCAAAGAACATTTCAGGCTACGGAAGTGGGGGTCGGGAGTGGTGGTGGCCCAACATTGAGCGTCCTGAAGGCTTGCTAGAGGAGATGTTGATTAATCAAGCTCTGAAGAATGAGACTAGCCAGCAGAAAGATGCAAAAACCATGTTCCAGGAAGAACAGCATCGGCACAGACAAGTGAAGGAGGTTGAAGGCATGAGGCAGTCATACTTTCTTCCCCCCAATCCTCGAGCAGTCACTCTAGATGTCGGGGTTGGACTTCATGCCATGTGCTGTCACTGTTTTCCTTCTGAAGTTCCCCATACCATATGTAAAAGGGGCTTCATTGTTAAGTTGCCATGTGTCCTCATTGCCATGCTACCAGGTTGTCAGTCACTTTATGTATTGAGTCCTTGAGACTCTTATTTCTCAGAGTAAGAGAGGAAAGAGATCTGGAGAGGTTATCCGCACCATCACATCTTCCTTACCCAAGTACAGATTACTGGAGGTTGGTATGAAAGGGAAATTTTCCACATGGAGAAGAGCAGCTGGACTTTAGGTCCCCAAATCTTGACCCTTGAAATTCACCTTTCCTTTAGAATTTCATCCGTGTTGCCTTTGCCTGAATCCCACATGGCTCCGCTACCGTGACACTGGGATGTAGAAACCTGTTTTTCCTAAAGACTTAGGCAAAACAGAAGGGAAGTAACAAACTATATACCACCTGGCTCTTACGAGGTTAGAGGCTTACTTTCTGAGGTTCACAGACTCGGGCTCAGGTTAACTCCTGGCCTGCCATTGTGTAGGGAGCCTGTACCATAAGAGCTGCCCTCCTTGAAATCTAAATCCACAAGAGGGACACCCTGAGATAGACAGGAAGTTTCATCTCCCATCTGTCTAGGGCCTTCTTTCCAGGTTTCTTTGTTGCCTGAGAACTTGGCTTCAACCATATATAGTTGCTACTAGAAATGACCACCTCCTTCAGTGAAGACCATCTCCCCTCAGGGCAAATGCACACACTCACATGTCAGTGTGACCTGTGACCTTGACAGGAAGTGAAATGAATGCAACATTCATCCAAAAGATACAATGGGGATGGTAGGAGGATGTTTTCTATTCCTAGTGTCAGGTGAATATATGCAGTCTATGATGGGTTCAGCTCTAATCCTGGAGGGTAAGCAAAGTAATTACTAACATTTTTGTAGCATAAAACAAGTTCATGGGGATGAAATGACTTCCCCGGGCTAAAATCTAGAGCTAGATCTGGACTCCAGATCCCATGCTCCTCTTATATTTCTCCTAAAACATAAACATCTGTATATTGTCAGATGTTGTCAGATGTCAAATATTAAAGCTCAACTTCATACTTTTCCCCCCAACCTTTATTTCACAGTTGTTCAGGGGATGAAGGAAGCTCAGGAAAGACTGACGGGTGATGCCTACCAACAGAAACACCTCGAAGATGAGTTGTAACAGGAATGTATCCCTTCTTTCATCAGAGTTAGTGTTCTGGAAGGAAAACAGCAGGGTAAACTGAGCAGGAAACCGTGCTCCTGCCTGCATGGGAAGGAGCCCTCTCACTGTGGAAGAGTTCTGCCAACAAGCTGGTCTCCATATTTGTGGATCCAGCAGCGTGTGGCCGACTTCCTTCTCCTGCCCCGCTGACCTAAGTCAGTCTATTTGTCACTGAATGTAAAGGACGACACCTTTTGACACAAAACTTGAGCCATTTGGAGGTTTACTCGTCGCACTTCAGTATTTGAATCTTTTTCCATATACTGCTGCTTCGCTCACCTTAGTGGTGAAAGGAGACCAGGAGCATCTTTTCTACAATGTTAAAATCACAGAAATCGCTAATCATTTCAAACAACAAACCCTGAATGTAAATTAGTAATTCTGCCCCCACCAAGGAGATCACCGTGCTTCTTCTTTTTCTCCTGGGAATAATCTTGGCCTTCTTCTTGAATCCCTACAACTTCCTTCCTCTTTTCCTGCTTGGGCTTCCCTGTGTGCACACCTGTGTGTGCAGGAATGGCGGTGTGCTTGGACTCGGCCCAGCTCGAAGCATGCCTTCCCCGTTACTATTAGAGAAACTCAAACCTTCAGGCCCTAGGCAGAGCCATTTTTGTCAAGTTGTCAACTGTATTTTTGTACTGGGGTTAACAAAATAAATAAACATTGATTGTACCATTACACTTTAATAAAACTTTGAAAGGAAATGTGTTGTGATAGCCTTTTTGTTACTGGAAAATGGAGGGAGGGATGGAGATCAGAAAGCAAACTAACCTTGAGGGACTAATCTAGGATTCTTCCCACCCCTGCATCTTCCACATTTAAATGGACCCTTAAAGCTTAACTCTTCTACTTTTTACATAGTTGAGTTCCCTCCATCCTCACTCTCACTGTTTTAGCGCAAGGCAGGCTTTTTCTGTTTTCTGGACTGTATTGTGACAGCCTCATAATTTGTCTACTATCAGTATTCTCCCCTACAATCCATCCTCCCTGCTTTCCAAAATGCAAATGTGATGATGTCAGTCCTGCTTAAAGCCTTGCCTGCCACCTTCAAGATAGTACTATTAACAGTAGGAAACGCTTGGGTGTTGTGTGCCAGGCACTGTTCTAAGTGCTTTGTGCGTGTTACCCCATTTTGTTTGCCGCTGGTCCTGACAGCTCTGTGGGAAAGATGCATGCTTATCCCCATTCTACAGCAGAAGGATTTGAAGTATATGATGAAACCAAGGCACAGATAAAGTCAAGGCCTTTACTAAGAAGCTGCCTCCTTCATCAACCTCATTTATTCCCATTCATGTCTCTGCATTTTGTGTCCTGACACCGAATTGTTTCAAGTTCTGCTCACAACGTGCTCTTTTATGCTTTTGTGTCATTGCTTGGCTAGTGTCCTTTGCCTAAAACTTTTTACTCATCCTTCACATTTTGAGCCACCTCTCCCAGAGTCTTTCTTTACCTTTCTCATAAGGATAAAGTGTCCCTCCCCAATACATATATCTTGGCTTCACACCGCATACTATAGTTACCTATTTGCACATCTGTGGGTGTCACCAGGCAGCCATGCTCCTCTAGAGCAGAGGCTATTCTCTGTTTTGTTTTGAATGTACCTTGTTTTTTGGACTATAAGACACCCCCACCCAATTTAGGAGGAAAGTGGGGGTGCATCTTACAGTCTGAATGTAGCTTACCTGGCTCGCTACAGGATTTCTGCTATAAAGGATGTTATTAAATATTTTACCACATTTTCTGCTTCAAAAATTTTTTTCCTGTTCTCCTCCTCTAAAACCTAGGTGTGTCTAATGGTCTGAAAAACACGGTACATTGGGCACCAAGGTCCCCAAACAATACACATTCAAGTGAACTGTCCTGTTCTGTGGTAGGTTCTTTTCACCTGTTCTCTACATTCCATCAGTGGTCTTATGGGATAGGTATTATTAGCCTCATTTCATGGGAAAGGAAACTTTGGAGATGGAATTGGCTTGCCTTCAGTTTCTAGACTATATACTGGTTTCTAACCACCCCATCTTACTCCAAACTCATGGTTTTGGTTTTGATTTGGTTTTTTTTCCCATCACACATTGCTTTACCTTCTTTGTGTTTCAAAGTGTAACTCATCACAGGAGTTTTCAATCTGGGGAACATAAAGAATTTACAAGAGATACACAAGCACAAAACTAGTGAATTGATACCCTGATCTTCATTTTCCCAAAGTTTTTCAGCATTCCTCAAAAAAAACCAATTAGCATATACTCCATCAATTCCACTTTTAAGTATATGTCCCAAAGAATTGAATGCAGGGACTCGAATAGATATTTGCACACCCATGTTTATAGCAGCATTTTTCACGATAGCCAAAAAGTGGAAGCAACTCAAGTATCCGTCAATGGATGAATAGTGTGGTGTATAAATACAATGGGATGTTAGTTAACCTTCCTTTCAGGCCAGTTTCAGCACCACGGCTACTGGTCAGTTCTGAGAGGATGCAGTTCCCATTTAGAGCACTAGGCGGAGTACAAGACTAAACCTTTGCAAAGGGTCACCGGGCCAGTTTATCAGCCTCCCTTAGCAAGCCCTATGAGAAAGGCAAAATAGGAGCCAAGTGGGAGACTTTTTCCAAAATTAGAAAGGCAGCCCGACTTACAGATCCTGAGTGGGAGCTGTTCTTCAGTTTCCTGGGCATGTATTTGAAGTGGGGAACCGTTGGCAAGCACGACGAACTTAGTTAAGAGCTATCAGATCTCTTAAAGTAGCTGACGTTTTTTGAATATCCCATTATGCACCACACATTTTACATACATTATCACTTTTAATTTAACTCCAAGAGCCAGTGAAATAATTCTTATCTCCATTTTACAGATGAGCAACCTGTGTGATCAAGAGAAATTCAATCACGTAACTAGCAAATGGTGAAATCTGTATTTAAACCCCAACCTATGATGCCAAAGCGTATGTCTTTTTTTATTATTCCACACTGGTTTACCTTAGGAAGCCTTGGAGTTTAGTTTTATTCAACTCCCTTATTTAACAGCGATGGTCCAAACAGGGGACTGGTCAGTGGTGATAACTGAGGAGACGAAAGAGAAATGTGGTGCCCAGGGTGAGCTCATGGACATGAGGACCCCTGACCACAGACCATAGTTTTGCCCATGCCACTGCTGTGTAAACACCCTGCAAGAGGGGGAGGTGTTAGAATTGGTCATTTAGCTTTGTACTCACCCTGGGAGAATTGCCTGTCCTCTCTGTTCCGTAAGTGCCTCATCTTTAAAATAGTCTGTCCCAATGTCACTTCCTTTGAGAAACTGTCCCTGATTAATCGTTCTAAGACAGCCCCTTCTCATAGTCTTTATGTCCCATAATCTTAGAATGTTTCATTAAATGTACCATCACTAACTGAAAATGTCTTATATATTTTGTTTACTTATTTCTCTCCCCTCCTAGTATTTATAACCTCTGTGTGACCAGAGATTCTGTCTGTTTAGTTCATGTTTGTGTACACTTGTGCCCAGGGTACTGCTAAGTGTTCTCACACTAAGTGATCGGCAAATCTTTGTGGAATGAATGAATGAGTGATATAATGCTGAAGAACTAGGACCAGAGGGTGAAAGCTACAAGCAGGCAGACTTCAGCAAAGACTTTCCTAAGAACAAGAGTTTCTCAGACTAAAGCAGTCTACCCTGGAAGAGGCAGTCTCGCTATCTATAAAAGTGAGCACACCAGTGCTGTCGGGGGTCTCCCACGTTGGATTGGTCAGGGAGGGCTGCATTGAGGTTTCTTTGGCTCCTCAGGTTTTGAACTAAAACCCTGATAACAGGGTGCTTTCTAGTCATTGTCAGTGGTAAATTATGGACTGGGTATTTTCTCTAATAACTGGGGAAAGACAGGCTCAGAGGATAAGAGAGGTAGAGACAAGTTGCTTGACAGGGCTAGATTCTGCTTCGAGGATCTGTGGGAGAGGCCTAAGATGCTAATAGTCTAGCTTAAATTCAAATAAAATAAGTGAAGACAATTATGGCTACTCATTTCCAACTCAGTTGCTGCTTTTACCACTGGGCTCTGTGCCCTTCTTCTGGAACCCACTTTACCCATGGCTACCTTCTGTTCCCTTTCTAATAGAAAATGATAGCCACCCAAGTCAGAAATCTCTCCTAGTTGCCTCAGTTTCCTTTCTCCCCATGTAGAGCCCAGCAGTCACCAAATCTTGTCCTTCTCATCCCTTTAGCATTCCACTGCATCTCCCAGCTCAGGTCTCATAATCTCTTTGTAAGTCCCTGCAGCAGGCTTTTTTCTGGTCTCCCTGTTCCCTGTATCTTGGAACTCCCAGTCCATCTCCCATTATGCAGGCTGAGCTCTTTCTAAATCATGAATTTGGTGAAGCCCTCCTCCTGGATAAAGCTCTGTAACAGCCCACATTGTCTTGTTCATCCTTAGCACGGCCTCCCAGGCCCTGGCTGACCTCCGGCTTTGACTTACCTTCCCACCTCACTCATCACCTGTACTGTGCCCATCACATTGATGCCTCAGAGATTCATAGCCCCTGAAGTTCTCTGAAGATTTCTTATCATTTCACACCTTTGGGCCTTTTCTCATGCTGGTCCATCTGCCTGGGTTGCTTCTTCGTGAGTTTAACTCCTGCTTATCCTTGAGTGCTCAGCCTGTCTCTCTGTACCCCACGACCTGCATCCCAGCATGGTGCCTGGCCTAGCTCTCAGCCTCCTTGCTGACGTGTTCCACAGTGAGGAACATGGCCATGTCTTGCCAAAAACATTAGTATCGCTGATTTTAGTCCTGGCTCATTCTACTTTCAATAGTTAAGAAATCATGGGTTAATTATTTCTTCCTCACATCTTAGATGGTATGAATCAGTCCCTACTTCTTAGGTTTATCGTGATAATTAAATGATATGGTGAACGTGAGAAATCCTTTGTAAATATTTAATGCCTATTTATTCAGCAAATATCCTCAGACCCCTTATAAGAATGATTCAGGAGGCTCTGTATTCGGTAGTTGTGGCTTTGTCCTTGTAGAGCTCAGACTAATAGATCTTAGCGCCTGCTGTTCTGCACTAGACAATGAGCAACTTTGGATCAGGGACCATTTGTTATTCACCCCCATGTGCAGTAGGTACTCAGGAGATATGCGCTGTGTGGGTAAGAATGGGTGAATGAATGAATGGCACTCCAAGTGAAAGAAACTTATGCAAATTCACGGAGATGTTATGGATCAGGGCACATTCAGGGAACTGCGAGTAGTTTAATGTTGGAGCTCAGGGCATGATGGGGAAGTGTCCGGTAATGAGGCTAGAGTGTCGGTGGGGCCAGACCATAAGGAGCCATATGTGTCTATTAAACAGATGGACTTACAAGGGCAAAATGAGGGATTTTAACCTGGGTTTAGGAAGAGCCCTATCCTATCATGATAGGATAGTAAGGAGGCTATGACATGAATGGAGAGGAAGGAATGGAATGGAGAGCTCTTGGGTGATAGAATGGATTGGCTTATTGAAGCCTCTGCAGGGTGGGTGAGGGACAGGGAGGGGTGATGGGTGGAATCTGCCTTCTAACTATTCATACGTTGCGTGTTTCCCTGTGTGTGTCTCAGATTCCACCCCTGCCGACAGCAGTGTGCCCTGGTGATTGACAGTGCCCTCAGTATGCATTTTAACCAGTTTCACCTCACTAACTGATGCAGGTGGGAAGAGAACGGACCTTCCCATTCATTTATTTAACAAAGGAAGAAACTGAAGCACAGAAAAGAAAGAAATGATTCGTAAATGAAATGGCATTTGAGATACTCATCATTTTTTCTTATCCAAATCTATTCCCACTCCTGTGAGAGACTGGTTAAAGACCGTAGATTCCTTCCTTCCTTGTATCCAACCCCTTTGTGATGTAGCTTCACTCTTCTTCCCAGTCGGAGGTGGAGTATATTTCTCTACTCTTTCCAATCTGAGCTGGACGTAGGACTTGATTTGGCCAATAGAATAAAGTATATGTGATGTCATGCAATTTCTGAGGCTAGGCCAAAAGAGATTGTATCTTCTGCATTCACCTTCTTGGAACACTGCCCCAAGACCACCATGTAAGCTGGTCCAGCCTATTGGTGGGTTAGAATGTGGAGAAAAGCCATGGCATCCAGCCCTCAACAGGTACCAACTGCCAGACCTATGAGTGAGGCCATCTGAGACCTCCCAGTCCGGCTGACCTTCCAGGTGAATGCTGCTTGTGAGTGATCCCAGGTAAAGTCAGCAGGTGAATCTATTCAGCCACCACCATAACTGTAAGGAGTAATAAATTATTGCAGTTTTAAGCCACTGATTTTTGGGGGGTGGTTTTTTAGGTAGCAATTATTTTCAGTAAATGGCTTCATTGTCTACCTGGTTACTTATGCCAATTCCCTTTCTCTCATATCTCACATTTAATCTTTCATTAAGTCCAGGGAATCTTACCTCCTTAACACATATCAAATCCCTCTACTTTCCACTTTTCCTGGTGCTATGACATGAGTTATGATTCTCTTCATCTCTCACCTGAATAATTACAGCACTCTCCCTGTTCCCTATCTCCTGTCTCTCTGCTCCCCACCCTTCTCATCTAATCTGTCATACCACGGTTAGAGCTATTTTACTTACATGCATATGGAAACATGTTACTCCATTGTTTAAAACCTCTTGCTTGCAGTATAAATTCCCAAATCTCTTAACGATGGGGTAAGAGGCCTTAGACCACCTGGCCCTGCCTCTCTATCCAGTTCTGTCTTCCACCGCTCCTCTCATTGAACCCTATGTTTCTAGAGCTGCTTCTCGGATTCTGGTGACCTTCTGGCACCTTCTCCAGCTCCCCCATGGCATGAGGCAACCCACTGATGTGATCAGATGAAAACATTTGACCTGTCCCTAGGTGGCCCTGAGGGACTCACACAGAGTGTAGATTTGAGCCTTGTGATGATCTGAGCATTTCAAATGACACCCACACTTACGCTGTTACCTTTTCCAAGTGACTGACTCTCGTTCAATAAAAAGCGTCATTTTTTAAAAATTTCATGTAAAAACCAGGAGCTAGAGAAGATTGATTGCTCTAGCAACTAAAAAAGATTTAAAGAAATTTTATTTGTAGGGCTCATAATCACAACGGTGTTCACTGAGCAACCATCATTCTGGGGTCTAACTGAAAGAACCCCGGAATTAGAGCCAGACAGATGTGGTATCTGGTTCTGTTATTTACCAGATATATAACCTTGACAAGCCACTTAGACTTTCTGACTTCTGTGTCCTCATTTATAAAAAGGGGATGGCAATCAATACTTCGCATGATTGTGTTGAGGACTAAATGAGGTAAAAGATGTGAATGAGCCCAGTGTATTTTAAGGTCTTAGTGATTATAATTGTTAACCAATGTGATCCAAGGGAAAAGGTAGAATTTTATCTTTCTTGCTATTCTTAGTTGGGCATTTGGAATTGGAAGTGAAGAAGGTCTGATATAATTAGATTTGTCTTATTCTTCTCTCTGGTGGTCATCTGCTAGTCAGTAGGGATGTAGTTACTGGGGCATAAATGATACAGTCCAAATGTGGCCTCTCTGGCCCTTTAAGATCTAAACGCAATGGGATGGAAGCCCAGATTTCACATTTTATGACCCTTGTAAGTTCAAAGCCCTCCAGGAGATTTCTGCCAATTTCAGTATGGCTTGTGGTCTCATAGTCTCTGCTGCTAGTCTTTTTCAACTCAGAAAAACAAAGCCCATTGCTCACTTTGCTTTCTCACTCTCCCAGCTCCCCTCTCTCAGAAAGCACTCCTGAGTGTGAAGGCCTTTACTGAATTCTTGAAGGCAAGGAAGCCAGTACATTAGATGTGTGATAAACAGTCTATTTCTTATGTATTCCAGTGTTTAAACACCCCTTTGTCCATCTGCCAAGGGAGGGTTTCTTCTGACCCTTTACCCATGTAGCACCTAACCTGACACTGGTTTTCTTACTCACCCTTTTCCTCCCCCCTCGCCCCGCCCCGCCCCGCAGCTCTCTTTATCACCTCTCCCCTCCACTGTGCCAAGTGAATCCCAAATTGTTCTCCTTTTTTTTTTTTTTACACAGAGCAATTCAGTGTTCCTCCCCTTCTCCCACACTACATATTCACACTCCTCAAGGCCCTAATTAGGACAAAGGATCTTCTGTGCATTAGGGTCTATCCTTCTCAGAAGGTAGTCGTGGTTAAAAATAGCACTATTTCTGTTATAATAACGACAGTGTTTCCTATTTATTGAGCACTTACTGTGTGCCTGGCACTCTGTCATGTGCTGCTAGGTGCTATCTCATTTACTTATTTGATCTTCACACTGACCCCGGGAGTCACTCTTCTCGTTGGATCATTGACCCTGAGCTTTCACTATTGCTATTTCTACAAATGAGAATTAGGTGCCTGTGTCAGAAAAATTAGGTAGTTTACATAAGCTCACACAGTAAGCAAGTGGTAGATCCAAATCTATCTGGTCCCAAGTCTGTGCTCTTTCCATCTTAATACATGGCCTTTCATGGGAAGGGGGAGAAAGTAATCAGAAAAGACCCGAGGCTACATAAACACAATGCCATCTGTTCTCATATTGTTTTGCAACTGTAAAAGGAAGGTTTTATATATTATCTCATTATTCCTGTGAAGAATAAATAATCATTATCATCGCACTCATTTTGAAATGAGGAAACTAGGGTCTCATGGGAGAAAGGGAGTGAGGGAGCAGGCAGCATAGGACATTGATTTAAAGGTCACAGGGGCACCAGTTCTGGGTGATTACAGAGTTCAGAGTGTGGCCATGGGAGCCAGTGGCTGAGGTGATGTGAAGAGGAGACCAAGGACTGAGGGATAAGGCAGCCACACGGCTACTGAAGTCAGCGGGAGGATGGCAGGACAGGGGCTAATGAGGATGTCCAGGACCAGGGGCTAAAATCATCAATGCATAAGAAGCAATTGGGCATAACTGATGTCCTTGATGGGGAGAGGAAGAAGGAGATATGGCTGGACAGCAAAGAAGGAATTTTTTACGAGCGTGGAAGTGGCATTGCTGTCCCCACTTGCTGGTTTTATGATGTGAAGGGAGTGGGAAAGTGAGAAGCCCTCTTGCAGGGGGCTACAAGAGAAATCTTGGAGGAGGGTGAAGTTTCAATAAAGGCAAAGAAGAAATCTGAGTACTCTCTGAAGAAGCAGAGGATGTAGGAGAGTCCGCTGACAAAGGAACAGGATTCGAGAGGGCACAGCGGAAAGGACTGCCAGGAGCTGGACAGTGGGAAGGTGATTGAAAGGGAGGGGGTTGAGAAGCTCAGGACAGTGTAAGGGTTATTCTGACAGAGAAGTCAAGACCACCAGAGGGGCTGTCAGTTGGGCGGTTCCCCAAACTGGAGAGGCAAATTGTAGGTAGGTCCATCATAGAACTTGGGCAAAAAATGGTTTTGCTATCCAGTTCAGACCTCTGAGATTTGGGATGCGGGAAGAGTGTGGGAAAGGACAATGATTCTAACACAAAGCTGGCCCTGGCTCTGGTGACCTCAGGAAGACTTGAAGTCCAGGTCAGGATGGGCAGATACGGGGCTAATTACCTCCTATACTTGCCTCCTCTGGTGGTGTTGGTACTTCCTAATGACCAGGGAAGAACACTTTCCTCACTTTAGGCTGCTTCTGGTAATGGGGAGCCATTGCAAGCTTTGTTTTTGTTTCGTTTGTTTGTTTGAACCAGGTGGGTGGGAACACGGCGACATTCAGAATGATCACTCAGGCTGCTGGTGTAGAGGATGGACTGGAGAGTGGAGGCAGGGAGACACACTTAGGATGCTGCTGTATTAGTTCAGGCTAGAAGTGATGAGGCCTGAACCAGGGTGAGGACAGTGGGTACAGAGAGGAAGGGAAGAGGTAGGTAGGACATGTTAAAGAGGTGTAATTACCAGACTGAGGGGATGTAGGGAATAGGGTAGAGGACGATGTCCAGGTCTCTGGCTGAGTTTCCTCCTGTAGTTACCAGTCCAGAGTCTGCATCTCTCCCTAGGCTTTAGTGAAGATGAAGCGATATCACGGACAGGAAAAGTGCTTTGGAAATGGCAAATCTCGGTACCCATCATCACCTACATTATCATCAAAACTCTCCGATCACCGCAGTAAGTTCAGTCTGTGGAACGAGGCGTGGGCATTAAGATAAATCACGACAATTGCCCAGATATTGAGGGGCTCAGGGCCCCCAAGATACACGGATTCCCAACACCTGTGGGCAGCTGGGGGCTGGGGCGGGACTAGCACGGGCTCCGCCCCTGGGCGGGGTGTGGGTGGGGCCTGGACGCAGCCGTAGCTGTAGCTGTAGCCTGAGCCTCAGCCCGAAGTCGCCGCGGTGGGGACCAGACCCGACCCGCAGGGATCTGCACCAGCCCGCCTTGCGAACCTAGCTGAGCCCCGGCCGCCCGCCGCCCGCCGCCCCGCCCGGCCGTCCCGCTGTGCCGTTGGCCAGCGAGCCGCTCTCCTGCACCCGGAGTCCCAGGTAAGGGGCGCGGCCCCGGCGCCCCGCCGGGGGAGGACCAGGGACCGCTCCTTGGCGTGGGGCGCTGGGGACAGAGAGCGGGCGCTGACTGAGGAGGAG
This sequence comes from Desmodus rotundus, assembly GCF_022682495.2. Taxonomy (NCBI): domain Eukaryota; kingdom Metazoa; phylum Chordata; class Mammalia; order Chiroptera; family Phyllostomidae; genus Desmodus; species Desmodus rotundus. The sequence continues at coordinate 34,775,122 of NC_071389.1, read as the reverse complement.
CGGAGGGGACACCAAGGAGAAGGGGTTGCAGAGAGGCCGCTAAGGAGGGGGCACCGCGGCGGGAAGGGGCGCGCAGCCTGGGGAGGGGGCGCCCAGGGAGGGTCCACCTGGATCCTGAGGGCCGCACCGGGAGCCCCGAGGGCAGGGGCAGCGGGAGTGCGGGAGCAAGAAAGGGGGCGCGGGGCTGGGGGAAACGGGGAGCGGCCCCGGGAGCGCAGTGAGGGGAAAACAGAGGGCGTTGGGGGCGGGGAGATTTGGGGAGGGAGCCGAGAGGGGCGTGCGGGCAGAGGGCACCTGGCAGCGGAGGGGTGGTGAAGGGGCTGCTGAAGCCAGAGGATTCAGAGGGGCGAGGGCAAGGGGTGGCGTGGAGGTGACGAGCTGAGGCAAGGGCACTGGCCGGCGGGGCTCGTTTTGAACTGGAGAGGAGCGAGGTGACCAGGGGAAGGGGCGCTGGGCAGCAGTAGGGGTGCTGGTCGGGGACGGGAGATTTGAGTGTGGAGAGCTGGGAGCGGAAAGGATGCGGAGCCAGAGTCCAGCTGGGTACCGGCAAGGCGGGTAACCTGAGTAGGGGGCGAAGGTTGGGCTTGGAGGTGGGAAGCCAGTTAGAATGGGAAGGTAGGACCTCGAGTGGGTCTGCCGGGCCCGCAGAGGCAGGGGCGGGGAGCTGATCGAGGGAGAAGACAGCGGCCTTGGATCTGGGCAGCGGGCGCCCGAGTTCTGGCCAGAGGTGGACCGTGGAGAGCACTGGAATAGGGCAGGGGTCTCCTGGCTGAATGGAGGAACTGCCAGGGAACTTGGAGAGTTTAGGGTGGTGGGTGCGCTGGGTCAGGCTAGGGATGAGGCCAGATGTAGGCTGTGGGAAGACGACGGGGGCCCAGAATGGAGTCCGTGGTCACCCAGGCGCTGGCAGTGTCTTAGCTCCTCAGAAGGATGAGAAGAAGGTGCAGGCACTGGACCCTATTACACTGGCACCTGGGATCAGAGACAAGAAGAGAATCGTGGACAGAAAAATTCATTCACAGGCTGACTCTGTTTTGGAGTCCAAGTGTGAGAAGAGACTTTAGGGAGGGCAGGGCAGCAGCCTTTGGAAGCTAACAGAGATGTGGAGGAAGATGGGAGGAAGACAGGCCCTTCCATCCCAATTTCTCAGATTCCAGATGGAAAGGGGTGGGAGACAGTAGAATGAGTTAGGTGTGTGTGTATGCACAGGTGAAGGCCCACCTGGTCAGTGCCTATAAAGGGTGGAAGACAATGGAAGTCCCTGAAAAGACCTGTCTGTGGTAATAGGAAGGCCTGGTGATCCGTTAGCCAGAGGAGAGACATTTTACTAGAGGACGACAGGCCAGGGAAGACTTCTAATCATGAAGGATTTAGCTAGCAATGGAAGGAAGTATGTTCCTATCAGAGAAAACAGTATGGGAGATGCCAAAAATCTAAAATGATCTGTAGTCCAAGAAATAAATCTCCATTTTCTTAAGGGTTGTGATGTGAAGACAGGCAGCAGTAACCGGTAGAGGATGTTTAAAAAAGTTTCCCATCTTAGCTTGAACTCCTGGTGGTTGCTCTTCATCTCCCCAGAGTGCGGCACTTGAATGAAAAATTGAGTTGTGGTTATACTACTGCCTCAATTTCCTCATCTCCCCTTAAGAGTTGTTGTGAAGATCAAATATGATAGTATGGGTAAAATAACTTTCATAAGCCATAAAGCACTGTACGAAAGGGAAAGGCCCCTGATGTTATCATACAGGTGTGCCTACATTCTGTCTAGGTCACACCCATGGCTCTCTCTCTCCAGTCTGGAGAAAGAAGGAAGTGAATATTTCCAGGCTTCTATTGTGTGCAAGACAGAAGGCACTGAAAGTCCCTGGTGGAGTGCCTGGCATTTAGTAGGTGCTCAAAAAGTGGTAGCTATTATGATACTGTTTCTATGGGGAAACAGTGAGGAGGTAGGCTGGGCTAGTGGTGATGGGTTGGCAGGGGAGAATGATTGGAAGAAAGGTTGAATTAGACAAATTAGTAGAATGGCTTTAGGGAGGAGGCTGATATAGTAGAGCGAGGTCTACATATGCCCAACTCCCTCTTTATCCTCACTGATAAATGCTCCCCGTAGGAAGACAGAATTACATTTATTGAGCACCTCCTATATGTCATATACTATTTCGGTGCTTTGCCAACACGGACTACAGTCTTTCCAATAATGCTTTTACAAATGAGGAAACTATGTTTTAGTCAATACAATTTCTTGTCACAATCTCACTGCTAATTAGTGACAGTCCTGGAAGCTGAATCTAGTTTGTTTGATTTGGAACCCCAAGCTATTTCCACTACTCCGGATGACCTGGTAGAAGAAAATATAAAGTGTGTGTGTGTATGCATGCACGCACGCGTGCACACACACACACACACACTCTCTTAAGCATTTTCTAAAGCACTCTCCCATAGACTGGCTTTAATTCTTACAACAGTTTGCCAGGAGGTCAATTTTGTTAATTCACATATAGATGAGGAAACTGAGGCCCAGCGTGTAATTTACCTAAGGTTGTACAATTGCTGATAGAGCTGGTGATCAACCCAGGTCTCTTGACCCAATCTTGTTTTTTTTCCGTCAAGAGAGAAGTTCATCCAGGCAGTTCATCCAGTGAATAAGTATTCACTGCATGAATTGAGTTAATATCCTCTTGCTAGACTGTAGGGCTCTCTTCTCCTCTCCCCGCTCTTTTCAAGCTGAAGTTGGCTTCTTCCTTAGGTGCTTATTTCTGCTGCCTATGAGACTATAAACACATTTATTTTTCACACCAGCCCTTAGAGGAGCCATTTTCTTCCTTCCCCTAGCCAGGAACCAGGAGTGGCTTCCCAGATGGTCCCTGGGCCTTCATCTATGTTGCTTGTCACGGACACAGTGAGCTGCCTGGCTCTGTCATTTATGTGACTGCCACAAAAGAGAGGGAAGATGTGATTGATGCTTATCTTGCAAGTGGTTCTGCATGCGCCACGTGCAGTGACCTATCTGCTCAGATGAGCCTCGGGTGGCTGCTGGCGAGGATGCTTTTTACCTCTCTTCCACATGTCTGTGTAGCCCCTGCCTTCATACTGAGAAGATCCCCTCCGGGGCTTACATCTGAACGTGCCTTCTCACTGAACCTCCCTGCCCTCTGCCTCTCCCTGTTCTCGCGCCACCGCCTGGGAAAGCTGTGCTGTGTGCACGCAAACAGAGGTTGACAGCACAGCATGGCAAGAGCTGGGACAGAGACACTCGGCTCTGGGGGTGCTTCTTTACTCTCAAATTGTTGGCTTCCCCCCCACCCCCTACATCCAGTTCAGTCTCAGTCTTGAGATAACAGAAGTTCTGGCCATGACTTGCTGTGTGGCTTTGGACCAATCACTTCTCTTTATGCAGCCTCAAGTTTTGACCTGTAAAAGGAAGGGGAGTGGATCGGGCCAGAAATTGGAACTGTTTTTCACTTTTGTCTTCCTCCCCACTCTCACACCTGTGGCACGCTTAGCTAATAAAGGCTGATACTACACGAGGACACATGTATTTTTCTCCGCACAGTGCACACACAAAGCACACTTACATACATTCTCTTATTTAAAACTCTCGGCAGCTTTGCCTGGTAGATAATACTATCGTGTCACAGATGAGGACACTGAAGCTCAGAGTTTACGTGACTTGCCCAAGTTCAAACATTGAGTTCCTGGGGAAGTGGGGACTGAGAGCCAGGCTTTTTGTTATGGTAAAGCTGCCACTCCAAAATCCCTTCTAATTCCAGGAATCTAAGAGTATGAACAGCTGCATTAGAAAAATGAAGAACAATAATACAACATTTACATCAGTAGTCTGGCACATGGCAAATGCTCACTAAATGTTTATTGAAAGGAGTAATATGTCCTAAGGATTTACTATAGGTCAGGTATTGACAGGTGTAAGGATGGATACAACTCAGCTTATACCAGACACGGAGGCATATAGTTAATTGTAAAACAAGCTCAAATAATGTAGCCCAGATCAGGGAGAGGGCAGTTATTTGGCTGCAGAAATAAATTAAAGTGGCCAGTGAAATAGTACCTACTGAGTGCCTCCCAGGGGCCAGGAAATTATGCCAGACTATTTACACATGGTAACTGCTCATGCTATTTGTACTACAGCTCTGTGAAGTAGGTGGTATTTTTTCTGTTTTAAGGTAAAAATGCTGTGGTTTAGAGAGGCCAAATGACTTGCCCAAGAATTCAGCTGAGTAGTGGAGCAGGGATTTTGAACTGCCCCATAACACTGCATGGTACGAGGTCTGAGGTCCAGTCTCAGTCGTTAGCTGCGAGGCTTGGGCAACTCCTCTTAATTTCTGGCTCTCAGTTTCCTTCTTGATCAAATGGGAATAATAATTTCCGTCTTTCCAGCTTTATTTCTCAAGTTTATTTAGAGAATAAAATAAGATAATGGATATGAAATTGAGATATGGATCAAATCTGTGTTTTAGTAAAGTTACTCTTTGACGAGCAGTTCCATTTCTAAGATCTCTGCTGAGGAAATAAATAGGAATCTCAACAAGTATTTATGTAAATAAATGTGGTCACTGTGGCTTAATTTATAATAATTAAGAACAGAAAAATAATTTAAATGTACAACATTAAAGATTGGTCATATAACACATCCTTGGGTGAAATATAATGTAATCAATTGATATTTATGGGGGTAGGGCAGGGGAGGGTAATGGGGGGGGAATGGGAGAACTATAATTGAACAATAATTAAAAAATTAAACAAGAAAAAGAAAAAATGATATTTGTGAAGAGTTTTTAAAGTCTCAGTAAAATATTTATGATATAATGTTAAGTGAAAAGGAGCAGGGTACAAAACTAATGAAAATACAATTTTAGGTATTAAAATACACATAGAAAATATAGACTAGAATGTATAGTATGTTATATTATATACAGATAAAAATATAAACAGATCTCTATGCTTACATATGCAAAGACTATCTCCGGAGGGTTCATGAATTGGTAACATGTTGCCCCTGGGAGAGGAACTGGAGATTGGGAATCAGAAGTGGGAGCTTTTTTTTTCTTCACTGTAAACTTTCGTTTTTATATTACTTATTTTTATGCTAGAAATTAAGAAAATAATGCAAACTGCAGATGGTGACAAAGAAGTACTTACAAATAGTAAAAGTTTGAATTATTTTCAATGTATGTATTACATTTTAAATTAACAAATAATAAAATATAATTTAAAATAGATGTCATTTTATTGCATGAAAAAATAAGGGAGGAAATACACTTAAAAGGTCAACAATGGCAGTTTCTGAATGGATGGGATGTCCAATAATTAAATTTTTTCTTTTTTGTACTCCTTGCTTGTTTCTAATTTTTTTACAACGAATATATACTTTCAAAGTTGAATTTTTCTCTTGTAAACAGATGACTGGCAGTCACACAGAGGATAGTGTGAGGTCATTGTGGTTGCTTCCTTTGTTTTAGGCAAAAAAAAAAAAGCATAATTCTTTTGAATTGCCAATTCTTGAAGCAGTCTCTGCACCTTGTACCATGAAAAACAGAAAAGTTAGGGCTGTGAGACGGTATAAGCACCCTTCCCTCCAATCTCACTTTCTTCTTCCTCCATGCCACGCCTCAGTTGCTGAGGATCCAGGGCGCATTCCACACCTGCCTTGGGAGCCTTGTTGTGGGGCAGATTGATGGAGGAAATGTGGCTGTGGGTCACCGGAGGCTAGTGGCAGCATATTTCAGGAAGTGTTATTAAAGGGCTGCTAATAAATTATCCCACATATTTGTCTGACCTTTCTTCAAGAGAGCTTTAAACCTTCTACATTTGTCAGCCCCTTGTCCTTACAGCTCACTGGAGTGACTCAGAGATAAATCTACCAGTATCTCTTTCTTTTCCTTTGGGGAAAAAAGCAGGAATTCCTAAAGAGAGTGACACCCTGGACATTATCCCACATTAGGGCTGTCTTCCTACCCTCCCCTGACTACCAGCCTGTTTGAGTATGCGGTGCTGAGCACAAGATTACAGATGGAGAGGCAGGGTACCTGCAGCTGGTAAGAAGTAGCAAAAGCAGTTAAAGGCTATGGGACTAAGTGCTGGATTATGGGGTTCGGGTCCCAAATGTTCTAGGAAAGGAGAGGACGGTGGCAGGTCTGAGAGAGCTGGGGTCTCGGGGAAGGCCTGGCATGTAATAATACTTGGTGCGTAAATGAATGAGTGAACAAACAAGTAAACAAAGGACCTAGGCTTTGAAGGATTTGGAGTAATAATGACTTATGTTCACACCTATGGGATTTCCCAGTTTATTAAGGCCTTACTCACTGTCATCTCATTTGAGTACTGTAACAGCACCATGAGAAAAACAGGGCAGAAATTGTTCACCCCATTTTTCAGATGGTGAGATTGGTCCCCAGAGTGGCGAAGTGACTCTTATTAATTCAGCACACATTTACTGAGTGCTGATTATCTACTAGGACTTGTGCTAGAAGCTAGACAGACAGAAATGAAGTACACTGAGTCCCAGATGTGTGGTGTAAAGGAGCAGCTGGAATAATGAACAGTTCTGAACTGACACAAGTGCTGTTTGAGAGCCCTGGATGTGCAGGGGCCGGAGTGCACGCCTCTGCCATGCGCGGGGAGGGTGAGACCTCCTTGGATCTGCAAGGGTGAGTAGGAGTTCATTAGGAGAAGAATGTGTAGGCATAAAGAAAGAATACATGTCTAAAGGGACAAAAGCAAAAAATATTGCATATTTAGGGTAAAGTGTGTAATTTGGTATAAGAGTAGCACTGGTTGGTAGAGGGAAGGTAAGGCTTAGAGAGTTTATTCTTTGGTTCTTTGTCAAGTTGAACAGTTTGGGCTTGATCTTCAGAGCTGTGGGGAGCCATAAAAGTTTTTGAAATGGGAATGACAACCCTGTACTGGGCCTTTCTTAGCATGTTCGTGTGTTTGCTGTTTTGACCTTTTTTTCACTTAAAACTCAGCTCCGGAGCTGCCTCCTATAGGGGACTCCTTGATCACCATTCTCCTAGGTTGGATTAGATGCTTCTTATGGGCTTCCTTAGCCGAGACCTCCTTCTGTCTTGTCACTTATCCACTGCTTTTTTACTCTGAGTCTACGTAGTCTGTACTCTAATCAGTGGCCCCTTAGAGAGCACAGGGTTTGATCGAGAGCAACGTTCTCAGTAAATATTTGCTGAAGGAATGAATGGGAGGAGCCGAGTTCCACCCCAACCCAGAGACAACACTGGGATAGACGCAGTGATAGGGTGTTTCCTGAATGAGTCTCGAGTGGGGAATTAATACACGAATGACAAAGTGACCATTAAATATTCCTCACTCAGGGTGACTCAGGGTGACACTAGAGATGTGTTCCTGAGTGACCACAGGTCTCTCCTGCAGATGGCTTCAGTGACTGATAGTAAAGCTGGAGTCAAAGATGCCTCTGACCAGAATTTTGACTACATGTTCAAACTGCTCATCATCGGCAACAGCAGTGTTGGCAAAACCTCCTTCCTCTTCCGCTATGCTGATGACACCTTCACCCCAGCCTTCGTCAGCACTGTGGGCATCGACTTCAAGGTGAAGACAGTCTACCGCCATGAGAAGCGAGTGAAGCTGCAGATCTGGGTGAGTGCTGGGCATCCTGGGCAGGCTTGTTCTGACAGGGGACTAGTCTGCTAGTACCAGGGCTGGCAGGTGGGGCCAGTTTGGAACTCCTGGGTGTTACTGCATCAGGCACTAATGCTGTTGCTGGTCTAGCCCCTGGAGTGCCCCTTGCTGGTTTTATACAAGTTTGCTCTCCTCTGGGGGCTCCGTTGTTTCTGCTGCCTAACTCTCCAAGAGGCCTTATCCTGGCCTGTATGAATGAGTGACTGAGAATCTGGGTTTTGGAGTTAGAGAGCTTGATTCAAATTCTAGTTCTGCCACTTACTAGTCATGGAACCTTGACTATATTACTTAACATCTCTGGGCCACCCTTTCCTCTTCGAAGATTATAATAGCATCTACATCATTGGGTTGTGGGTGCTTAGTATAGTTACTGGGACACAGTTAATGCACAATAAATGTTAGCTATTGTATCCATAATCTATCACTGCATAACAAATCACTTCAAAACTTGATGGTTTAAAACAATAATAATTCATTACCGCACAGTTTCTGTGAATTAAACATTTGAGAGTGGCTTAGTTTCTTGCTTGTGGCCTCTTATGAGCTTGCAGCCAAATGTTGGCTTGGGTCACAGTCATCAGAAGGCTTGAGTGAGGCTGGAGGATCCCGCCAAAGGTGGCTTACTCACATCTAGTACTGGCTGTTAGCAGAAGGCCTAAGTTCATCCCTACGTGGCTCTTCCCACAGAGCTACTTAAGTGTCTTCGTGGCATGGTAACTGGCTCCCCCCAGCTCTGGGAGGGATCCAAGAAACCAAAGAGGAAATGGCAATGTCTCTTATTATTTAGCCTTAGAGTATTCTGTTGGTTACTGCTTTAATGTAGGAGGAAACTATATAATGGTACGCATCATTGGGAGGTGAGGATCATTGGGGACCATCTTAGAAGCTGGCCACCACAGTCCCTATTATTGGTATTTACCAGTGGTACTAATAAAATATATACATATTTGAGATGATATAGCAACATATAGATCATATACTTTTCAATAATGAATTAGCATCGAGATCAGAAATTTTGAATATTTGTGATTTAAAGTTTTCAAACAAAGTATTTATTATTCAACTTATTAAATGTAGATTAATACATTATGCATATATCTTCTTGGTATAGTCTGTATCCAGTATTTTTTACAAGTTATTTTCATGTATTAATATTACCTTATAATTAACCCCAAGAGGTAGATGTTATTTTAATACACTCCTATTTTACAGAAGAAAATAATTCAGATTCAGATAATAATTAACTTGCCTTAAGTTGTCCACATAGCTATAAAGTGGGATTCTAGCTTAGATCTTCTGATTCTAAATTATGTGAGCCCATATTTCCATGTGCGACAATGTTAAGTATTAATTTATATGGAGATTAAAGTTTATTTTGTTCATTTTGTCTCTCTTAAAAGCATTGAGGAATCATCCATCATTACAAATGTCAGAAGCTATACAGACCATTCAGTTCATTGGTTCTAGAAGTGTGCTCTCCCGATCAGCAGCAGCACCACCTGGGAATTTGTTAGAAATACAAATTCTCAGGCCCCTGTCCAGACCCACTGAATCTGAAACTCTGGGGTATGGTCCAACAATGTGTTATAACAAGCCTTCTAGGTGGCTTTGAGGCAGACTAAAATTGAAGAATCACTCATCTACTTTAACTGCCTCATGGTGAGAATCAATAAGTATTTATTAAGTACCTATTATGTGCCAAGTGCTTCCACTTACGTTATCTGACATCTTTGCAGTCAATGCACAGAGTGGGGTGAGAGCACAGGATATGTGTAGCACGGCCAGCAAGACAGTTTGACTAGAGCAGGGATGGGTGCCCAGTTAAATTTCCTGGCGAGGCCATCAAGCAGCAGCGAGGGGGTTAGGGAGACCTCGCGCAACAAACAGAAGGCTCTTGCCATGAGCCAGAGGGCGAATGCCTGATGACTCCTTAGGGAGCTGAAGAAACTACTAGAGTTTGTTTTATCTATGAAGATAAATGTTTTCTGATATTTGCTATATAGATTGACAGAGATATCTTCAATTGATCTCTACCTCAGAGGGTCACATATTCTACACTTGAAAAATCTTCAGGTAGGAAGGGATATTCTGCCTCTCTAAGGGGTTGGCAGTGGTGGCTCCCTCACTCTTCATTCATTTTTAGCCCCTTGTGAGCTTTGGCATTTTCCTGTGCCTGGTTAAGTGGATTTATTGATTATACTACCTAATTTTAACTAAATGAACCATCACAATGGAAATGTGGCTTTAAAAGACTCCTGCAAAGAAGCCTGTGATTGAACGCTGCACTAATTATAGTGAGCCCAAATGAGCACAGAAAATGGCCGAACTGATATTTCTCCAACTCCTAGCACAAGTTCATTGTCGGCCATGTTTTGAGGTAAAATCAATGAGGGTCTAATTAGATTTGACATAGACAATCACATTACTCTTGCTAAAAACAAAAAAAAATGGGAAAAATGTTTTTTTTCACGTGTATGCACATGTGCTTTGCTGTAAAAAAAGTTTTCTGTACTATTTATAAATACACTAAAATGTAAACATTTAAATGTTATTTATGTCACTTTACATATTTTAACATCATTTGTGTTAAATATATATATAATTTAAGTAAATACACAAATGAAGTAAATGTATAAATATTGTGCTGTGCCTAAATGTTTCTTACTTAATAGGGGTATACATTTGGAGACTACTACCATACGCCTTGGGGCGCCATAGGTGGGTTTTAACAAGATCAGATTTGCATTTTAGAAAAATCTCTGGTGTCAGTTTGGAGGGTAGATGGGAATGACGCAAACAGACTAGTGGTTTGGGTAAGTTATAAGGGCTTGAGCTAAGTGTATTAGACTCCTTGGGCTACCATAACAAAACGCCACAGACTAGATAGCCTAAACAACAGAAATTCGTTTTCCCACAGTTCTAGAGATTAGAAGTCCAAGATCAAGGTGCCAGCAGGGTTGATGTCTGGCGAGAGCAGAAAGCTGCCTTCTTGCTGTGTGCTCACATGGACTTTTCTTGGTGTGTACAAATGTAGACAGAGTGAGCTCTCTCTCTAATGTCTCTTCTTATAAGGACATTAATCCTATTAGATCAGCGTCCCACCCTTATGACCTCAACTAACCTTATTACTTCCTTAGAGGCCCCATCTGCAAATATAGCCACATTGGGAGTCAGGGCTTTAACATGTGAATCTTGGGAGGACACAAACATTTGGTACATAACACTAAGACAATGATGAAATTACGTAATGGATGGAAATGAGGAGAGAGATTTAGGACTAGAATTTAAGGAATTTGATCACCAATTAATTGTATAGGGAGAGGGAGGAATACATATCTACTCATAAATTTTACTTTTATAAACAAAATTTCTGTGATTTTTTTTTTAAGCAGTGTGAGCTTTGGTAAGTCACTTCTATGAATAGATAATATTCTCAACTGCAAATCCTCACCGGCTTGTTGGGGGAGAACTACATGGTGTTAACATAGTATTGTGCCAGGCACATATTAGGAATGCAATAAATGTTAGGTTCCTTCCTTTCTCTGCTCTTGATCCACACGCAAAGTGTGGACTGGCCCCTTGCAAGGTTTCCCACCTGTGGGTCTAGGTGTGCTAGAACAGCATTCAGGGACTCACTAGCCCAGCATGGAGTGTTCATTTAAATTTCTCTAGCCCATTTGATCTCTCCCAGGAAGTTTCAGAAAGTCATTGTCAGGGTGGAAGGTGGAGAGAGAAGAGAAGATTATGAGCATCATTGAGCAGGGCCATTCACAAAAGGAGTTTCTGTCATCTCTGGGGGATGTTGGATGATGAAGGCATCAATAGTACCTTGTTCTCTGGGGTCCCTCAGTACATAGGTTCCTGAGAGCCCCCCCTCTCTCCTGGCAGGTTAATTATTGTGGATCAGAGAAGAGAATCTTAGTGGGGAGGTGGGGGTAGCGGAGAAGTATTATTAATAGAGAGTGAGAGCACGCACAGTTGTAAAGGGAGGGAGACTTGGAAGCTCCACAGCAACAAACGTGACTAGAGGCCACTTATTGCTGGGTGCTGGTTGCCAAGCAACCCCTGGAGACCTGTGGAAGAGAAGAGCGAGAAAGGGCCTTTCACTACCTCTACGTGGGGCCCGTTGCAGGGACTATTGTATCTGGTGCTGGTCAGGGGAAGAATCCAGGGAACCTGTGGGAGATCTAAGCTGACCTAGGACTTTGGGGTCCTGGGTTCTATTCCTGGATCTGCCCTGCAGTTATGTGTGATACTGAGTGATCCTTACCTTCCCCCAACTATCAGATGGAAAAGGTAATTCTTGCTCTTCTTGCCTTATGGGTTGTTGTGAAGATCAAGTGAATAAATAGAAAGGAGAGCCCAAGGAGAACTGTGAAGCCTTCAGTAGATCAGAAGGACTATAGGTATTGTCAGCCATATGAATTCTTGTATGTGCTTTAAATCATTCTTTGTGTCTTTCATACCTTCCCCCTGACATAGGGAGGTAGTTATCTCCTTAAAGAAAGGGTGAGGTTGAGGCCAGAGACGTCAAGTAACTTCTGCAGAGCCAGGCAGTAAACTTCATTCTTTCAATCATTCAATAGACATTTACCTGGTGCTCCCTCTGTGCCAGGCATTGTGCTAGCTGTGGGGAAACGCCCCTCCTGCTCTCATGGAGTGTTCACTACAGTAGGGGAGATAGACACTAAGTACATGGATAAAAAATATCTAACTTTATCTGTGGTAAGGGCCCTGAAGGAAAATAATAGACTTGTTTCAAACCAAGGCAGCAGGACTCAGAGCTCAGGAATCACTGAACTGTGACTTAGGTCTCATCCCTGGACTTGCAGCTGGGGTTCTCAGGCTCATCTCTTCCCAACTTAAAAGGTTAGCTTAACTGATGACAATCCCTGTACCAGCTCACCCCTGGCCTGGTCCCTGTCAAGAGACATGGTGACAGGGGTCTCCATTGTGGAAAGATAGAATATTTTCCTTTCCACTTTCACCAGTGAGGCTTTTTCAGTGACTTGCATGTCAAGTAGTGTCTCCTACGTTTGGGGTTACTGGTGTAAAGACAGGAAGGGACCGGCAGGCCTGTCCAGCATTCTTCTACTGAGGGTTCAAGAACTCTGTGTTTTGTGAAAGGTTTAGAGGCCACTGTCCTGACTCCTGGGCCTGTCCTGGCATTACTGTTCTCCCTCCTCTTTCTTTCTCTTTGACTCCCTGCTCCGAAGCCCTCCATGATTTTATTTGGGGTGTGTGTTTGTGTGTGTGTGTTGGTGATGATTTTTAAAAAATAATGTGTAGAAAGCATTAACATAAGTGTCTGACACAGAGTAAACACTCAACAGATAGTAGTTTTTATTAAGATCCTAGGGAGATCAAGAAATGATACTCATTTCTTGCCCACCTGAGGTTGGAATCAGCTGAGAGACAAATGCAGGAGTCAGAGAGATGGGGGGTAATGTGACAGCCTTATTACTGGTAAAAGCTGGGATGAAGCACATGGCTCGAGTCTTCCAGGAAGTGGCTCTTGCTGATACTTCACTTTGGAGTCAGACAGACATACAAATCCAATCATAGGAGTCGCTAGCTGCAATTAGCCCAAACAATATACAGCCAAGGTCAAAGTACATGTGACCCAGATTTACTAATTTAAGGCCAAAGCATCCCACCCATGTCTCTAGTAGAAGTTTCTTTGTCTAGGAACAGTCTTCCTCATGGAGGGGGAAAAGAGGATTTGTCCTCCAGTAACTCTTTTTATAATTAAAGAGACAGATATAAGGAAGCATGGACTCCAAAGGGAGGGTAAGCAGAAAGATGAATGCTGGGAAAATAGAAGGAGTCTTAAAAGATTTCCCAGGAATTTTGAACTCCACAGTGATGAGAGTGACTCCCAGGTAAACAGGAGCTGAGAATCAGATCAGGTGAGATGGGGCTGTTGGGCAGTCAGCTGGGTTCACTGACTAGATAACTCCCTTACTCCCACATGCAGCCTCCAGGAAATTTTAGGTCACCACATGACTGGAGTCACTCATAATATTACAACTAGCAAACATTAAATCAGGAGATGTCAAAGACCTGTATTTTAGGAACAGTGATATAAAAGTACAATAAAATATAATGGAGCTTAGGAATGTGGGAAAGATAATCATACCAGAAACCTAGACTGAGGAGGATGGTGGCTCTTGAGCAGTCATTTAACAAATGTTGACCATGCCAGACATGGGGGATAGAGAAACTAACATGACATGAACATGACACATTCTCTGCTCTTCAGGAACTGGTGAGACTGAATTTACCTCTAACTCCAGAAGTGAGATAAAATGAGTACCATAGTTCTCTTGTTTGGCTAACAGAAGCAAACTAGGACATTAAGGGAGACTGACTTTTCCCTAGATTTTAAGAATTTATAATAATGGATTATTATATGAGATTGGGCAGCTGTGTAATGGGCATCTGTATTAGTTTCCTATGGCTGCTCTTACGAATCACCACAAACTTAGTGGCTTCAAACGACACATATTATCTTACATTTCTGAAGGTCAGAATTCAAAATGGGTCTCTCTGGGCCAAAATCAGGGTGTTGGCATGTCTGCGTTCCTCCTGGAGACTCTAGGAGAAAGTCTGTTACTTGCCTTTTCCAGCTTTTAGAGGCCTCCTGCATTCCTTTTCCTCCATCGTCAAAGCTACAGATATAACACCTTCCAACCTCTCTCTTCCTGACTTTCTTGCCTCTCTCTCACAGGACCCTGTGATTATCCTGAGCTCAGGTGAACAATGCAGGATAATCTTCCCATCTCAAAACCTTAATTTAGTCACATTTGTAAAGTCCCTTTTGCCATGCAAGGTAACATTTTCACAGGTCCTGGTGATTAAGATCTGGATCTCTTTAGGGGAGCCATTTTTTTCTGACTACCACAGCATCTATTAAGAGCATAGAAAAGATCTAATATAAATTTCCCTTAGCCTTCAAGGCTCTAACTACAGTTCCCTCTCCTCTAGTGAGAGCCTCCTGTGCTACCTGGCTAAAACAGATACTGTCTGTGTCTTAGGCTCACCCTGCCCACTGAGAATACCTGTTACCTTGTTAGGCGCCAATGAGCCTGTGAATTTAGAGCTCATCACAGCGATTGAGGTCCAGAAAGAAATAGGACTTTACTAAGAGCTCACTGTGAGGCCTCCTAACACATTCCAGTGCTTTTTCTGCCACCTGAACATAAGCTTGGTCTCTCTACAGAGTAACACAGAAGAGGCTGGTGGCTGAACAGGGACACTGGGGCTCTGACAGGTCCCTGTGGCTCCAGGAAAATGGAGACAGTCCTGAGTACAACATCCCACACTCAGCCCTTATGATAATCAGAATTGATTTTTCTCGGCAGCAAGTTTCCTGGTGTCGCTACAGAGACATGTTGACACTTTCATCTCTCCAAAGTCTGTAGGAGGCAGCTGCTGGAGGGGCTTTAATTTGATCTCTAAAATCACAACAAAGACTATGGGAAGTCAAATCAGAATTGCAGGCATAGTCTGCCTTTGTAATTTGCAAATAAATTAACCAGTAATCCTCACTGGCTATTTAAGGGGCCTCTACTCTTTGGGCTCATAAACTCCTTCCCTCCACCCAAAGTGGTGTGGGAGAAAATGAAATAACCTATGAGCTACTTGCGGATTCATTAATTCAATAAACATGTGTCATGTACCTATTATGTGCCAGACACTGTCATAGGAGGGCAAAAAAACAGCTGCAATACCGTACAAATGACACAATAAGGGGATGAAGAAAGTGCTGTAGGAACACAGGGAAAGGAGCTGCAACCTCTGCCTCAGAAAGTTATATTAGGCTTCACAAAGGAGGGGACACTTGATCTGGGTCTTTGTAGATAAGTAAGAGATTTTCAGGTTAAGATTAGGGAAGATCTCTACAAACAGGGGGAAAAAAAAGACATTTGAAAAAGCATGATTGCTTTCAAGGATCCGTTTTGTGCCTGACTGCAGTAGGTTGTGCAGGTATTGGTCAGACTCAGGGGCATTCAGTGTAGCAACAGAGATATAAAATGTACACAAAACTAGATGATGCTGTAGATGTGAATGATGCCTGAGAGAGGTACAGAAAGTTTTAAGAGTACAGAGAGGAAGTGCTTCCTCTCAGCCTGAAAGCATGTCAGGGAGGGCTACATGGAGGAGGTGGCCTTGTAGTAATATGTGTTCTGGCCCTGTCCAGTGTGGCTCAGTTGGTTGGGCATCGTACTGCAAAGTGAAAGGTTGCTGGTTCGATTCCCAGTCAGGGCACATGCCCGGGTTGCAGGTTCGGTGTTTGATCAAGGCACGTGTGAGAAGCAACCAATCAGTATTTCTTTCTCATATAGATGTTTCTCTCCCTCTCTATCTTCCTCCCTTCCCCTCTCTCTAAAATTAAATAATAAAAAAATCTTTTAAAAAAAGGTGGCCTTTGCCAATAACAACATCCACAGAGGCAGGACCATCTGTCTCCTCTATCTAGCTCTGTGGTTCAACTGACCTGTTTTTGACTCAGTGGCAGTGTGCTGACACCCCCTGAAACGATGTACATGTTTAGGAAGCAGTACAGCGGCGGTTAGGAGCACAGCCTTTGGAGTGAGCCACAGCTGTGCTCCAAACCCATTTCTGTCACTTTCATCTTGCTCAAGTCCAGTTACCTCTCTGTGCTTCACTTTCTTCTTTCTAAAATAAGGATAATGTTAGTAACAAGCACATAGTGGCTTTGAGAGAATGAAATATGATAACACTTAGCCTAGTGCCTGGTACTTAGTAAATGATCACTAGTTGGTAGTCTTTGTTATAATTAACTCTATTACTCTCAAGAGTTCATTTGTGGCAACCAGGAGTCTGGATGTGACCTGAACTAGACTTTGCATCCTTTTTAGGAGTTGATGCACATCCACCTGAATTCTTTCTCTGAGTCCTGAGCTAAATCTAGCATGGTTGGTGGCCGGCCCCACTGGCAGAGTCCTGCCCTGATGGCATGTGTAATTTAGCTAGGGAGATAAAAACAATTCAGAAAATCATAAAGAGCTAAAATGTGTGGTGCTGAATGAATGCAGTGGAAGTTTAGAAGAAAGAGTTCAATATTGGCATGCACCCAGAAGTGGGATGGCTAGATCATACAGCAGTTCTCACAAAGGACTTAAAATAGACATTTCTCCAAAGAAGACATATAAATGGCCAGCAGGTACTCTAGTCTCCCCTCTATTCACAAGAGATACATGCCAAGACCTCCAGTGGATGCCTGATACTACTGAACTGTATATGTACTATGTTTTTTTTCTGTACACACATACCTATGATAAAGTATAATTTATAAATTAGGCACACTAAGAAATTAACAATAACTGATCATAAAATAGAACAATTATAACAATAACTGTAATAAAAGTTATGTGGATATGGTCTCTCTCTTTCTCTCTGATAACCAAGACACCTACCAAGTGACTAATGGGTGGGCAATGTACACAGAGTGTATATGCTGGACAATGGGATGATTCATGCCCTGTATGGGAGGGAGAGGGATGGCACAAGATTTTCATCACACTACTTCATCATGCTACTCAGAGTGGCATGCAATTTAAAACTTATGAATTGTTTATTTCTGGAATTTTTCATTTCATATTTTCAGGCCACAGTTTACTGTGGGTAACTGAGACTATGGACAGCAAAACTGGATAAGCGAGAACTATTGTATATATGAAAAATGCTTGGCACCACTAATCGTCAAGTAAATGCATATAAAAAGCACAGGATATCACTCCACACATTTTAGAATAGTATTTAAAAAAACAAACGATAAGTGTTGGCAAGGATGTGGAGAAATTGGACCCTTGTACGTTGTTGGTGGGAATGTAAAATGGTGCAGCCATATAGGAAAACTCTATGGAGTTTCCTCAAAAAATTTTTAAAAGGCTTTGGGTTTTACTCAGAATGAGATAGGAGGGTTTTTAGCAGTGGAATTACATGATCTGACTTACATTTTTTTTTAATCCTCACCTGAGGATATGTTTATTGATTTTAGAGAAAGAGGTAGGTGGGGGGGGGGTGGAGAGAAAGAGAAGAACATTGATTTGGGAGAGAAACATCAATCAGTTGCCTCCCACACATGCCCCAACCAGGATCAGACTCACAGCCTAGATATGTATCCTCCCTGGGAATTGAACCTGCAACCTTTTTGGTGTACAGTACAGTGCTTCAACCAACTGAGCAACCTGGCCAGGGCTGACTTACATTTTTAAAATAAAACCTTATTATTAGGTAATTTTAGACTTATGGAAAATTTGCAGTGATAGTACAGAATTCCCATATGTCCTTTAACCGGTTTCCCTAACATTAACATCTTGCATAACTGTGGTGCATTTGTCAAAACTAAGAAATTAAAGCCCTGGCCAGGTGGTTCAGTTGGTTGGAGCATCATCCCTTGCACCAAAAAGGTGCAGGTTCGATCCCCAGTCAGGGTACATGCCCGGGTTGTGGGTTCAATCCCAAGTTGGAGTGCATGCAACTGCTGGGTGTTTCTCTCTCACACTTATGTTTTTATCTCTCTCTCTCAAATCAGTAAACATATCCTCAGGTGAAGATTAAAAAAACAAACTTAAGATATTAAAATTGGTACATTATTATTAGCTAAACTATAGACTTTATTCAGGTTTCACTAGTTTTTCAATAAATATCCTTTTACAGTTCTAGAATCCAATCCATGTTGTACTTAGTGACATATTTTGAAAATTAAGATGTAATTCATATATCATAATATTCACCCTTTTAAAATATACAGTTGAGTCTATTTAGCATTCACAAAATTGTATAACCATCACTACTGATTCCAGAACATTTTAGTGATTTACACTAAATTTAATATTTAATATTTAACAGGGTTGCTTGAGGCAGGATTATACCTGTTTCAGTAATAAATTATAAATAGGCAAAGGACAGAAGCAGGGAAGATCAGTTAGGATTTGTAATGATCCAGGCAGGGAATGATGGAGTCTTGAAGTAGAGTGGAATTAGTAGCGGTAGGGAAAGTGGTCAGATTCTGTATGTGTGGTGAAAATATTGCTGGCAGGATTTGCTGATGAATTAGATGTGGGGAGAGAAGGAAGGGGAGGCGTCAAGGTGCTGAGAGTTTGGACTGAGTGACTGGAAAATTGAAGATGCCTTTGACAGGGATAGGGAAGATACTATAGGAAGAGCAGGATTTGGGGAGACAATTGGGAGCTGAGTTTTGGTTATGTTAAATTTGTGACGTCTGCTAAATGAGCAAGTAGAGCTGTAGAATAGACTGTTGGATAAATGAGTCTGCAGTCCGGCCCTGGAGATATGAATTAGCAAGTCATCAGCATTTAGGTGGTACTTAAAACCATGAAGTCAAATAAGATCAACAAGAGAGAGTAAAAACAGAAGAAAAGTTCTAAGGACTAAGCCCAGAGATATTCCAACACTAAGACGTTGGGAAGATGAAGAGGAATCAGCAAAAGAGACTGAAAAGGGAAAGTGTGGTGTCTTTGTAGCCAAACAGAGATGGAGTTTTACAGAGGAAGGAGAGATCAGCTGTGTCAAATGCTACTGATAGGTTGTGAACATGAGGACTGAGAACTGACCACTGAATTCAGCAACTTGGAGTTTATTGGCGACCTGTTTTGATGGAGTAGTGAGGATGAAAGCCTAAGAGCAGGAGAAGGGAATTGAAGACCCCAAGTATACATGACACTGTTAAGAATTTTTGCCTTTAGGCAAATGGATGGTAGCTGAAGGTGAAGGGGAAAGTGAGTCAAAAGAAGGTTTTTTGTTTTGTTTTGTATTTTAAGATGGGAGAAGTAGCAGTATGTTCATGTGCTGGTGGAACAATCCAATAAAGATCAACAAACCAAGCAACCAACAAAAACAAAAACACCTATGCTATAGGAGAAAGAGGAGAATTACTGGACAATATCTTTGAGTTGGTGAGAGGGAATGGAATCACAAGCAGAGGGTGAGTCCTTGCAAGGGGCACAGACAGTAGCCCCATTAACGGGGGAGAGAGCAGAGGGTACGGGCACAGGTGCGGCCAGGGGCTACATGTGCTTGCAGGAGTTCTCTTGGATACGGTTTTCTGATGAAGTAGGAAGCAAGATCATCAGCTGTGAATGAGGTTGGGGGAGGAATTAAGAATATTGTCTAGGAAAGTGGGAAAGTGAATAGTCCAGGGAAGTTAATCTGATTGCTGATTAAGGTTCTGCTTGAAATTAGTGATCATAAATTTATATGCATGAATTCTTGAATCTGAAGCAAGGTTTTTGCTTTTCTCTAACCATGGTTTGCTCTGTGGATACAGCCATAGCACAGACAGTTGGCTTTAGTGGGCGTTGTTTTGCTGAGTGAGTGTGACAAAGCAAAGGAGAGCCTAGGGAGTCAGGGTGTGTGCAGGGAAGCCACTGTCTTAATTGACCACAGAATTCAAGCTGAGCAGAGAGGGAGGTGAGGATGCAAGGGAGAAAGGACTGTGAAAAGATGGTAGGAGCTGAAGATTGTTAAACTGGGAATCTAGGAGTGAGCAGGAAAGATCATAGTATCTGTGAGTGGGAGACTGGAAATTACTATTGGTGATGCAAAGGTACGGGATATGATTGTGAGAGTGAGTGGGTGAGGTAGGGTTAGCAATCAGCATCGCTGGAGGAGAAGAGTTCAGGGAAATGGGAGTCCAAGATGCTGTGGATTTTGAATCACCAAGAATTACGGAGAGAGTAACAGTAAACCAGGATCTGCTCACTGGTCAGTAGAGGGGTAAGTGGGTGGCATAATCTCATGATGTGAAATTCAAAGCTGGGGATGTTTGGGTTTTTTTTTTTAATCCTCACCCAAGGACATGCCTATTGATTTTAGAGAGAAGGAAAGGGAGGGGGAGAGACAGAGAGGGAGAGAAACCCCAATGTGAGAGAGAAACATCAGTTGGCTGCCACTTGCATGTGCCCCAACTGGGGACTGAACTTGAAACCTAGACATGTGCCCTAACAGAGAATCAAACCCACAAACTTTCAGTTCAAGGGACAACGCTCCAACCGAGAGGTGTATTGTGTTTTGAAGGAGGAAGCAGGATGATTTTGAAGCAGGGATGAGAAACAACATGTATCCCACCTCCTGGCCCAGTGATTCAAAGGTGGTGAGAGAGGAAGCAACCATCGCTTCCGGGCTTTAGGGTACGCTGTGTCCTCCGGGAAAGCCAGATTTGACTTACAGCAAGATGAAGAAGACATCCAGAAGAGAGGCTGAGGAAAAAGAGATTTTTCTGATGACTGGCTGTGAATTTCAGAAGGCCCCGGGAAAGCTTTCAGCGGGGAGGGGAGGAGATAGGGTTAAAAGAGATGGTGTGTAGAGTCCAGGGATGGTCTGGCAGACTTGGGCTTCTTCTTCTTTTGTTTTTTTTTAATTTTTATTGTTATTCAATTACAGTTGTATGCCTTTTCTCCCCATCCCTCCACCCCACCCCAGGTGAACCAACCTCCCTCCCCCACCTCCACCCTCCCCCTTGGTTTTGTCCATGTGTCCTTTATAGTAGTTCCTGTAATCCCCTCTTCCCACTGTCCCCCCCCCCCCCCCCCCCCCCCGCCCTGGCTATTGTTAGATTGTTCTTAACTTCAATGTCTCTGGTTATATTTTGTTTGCTTTTTTCTTCTATTGATTATGTTCCAGTTAAAGGTGAGATCATATGGTATTTGTCCCTCCACCAATCCAAAAGAACCTGTGCACCCCAATGTTCATAGCAGCACAATTAACAATAGCCAAGTACTGGAAGCAACCGAAGTGCCCATCAGCAAACGAGTGGATCCAAAAACTATGGTATATTTACACAATGGAATTCTATGCAGCAGAGAGAAAGAAAGAGCTTATACCCTTTGCAACAGCATGGATGAGACTTGGGCTTCTTGCCTGACTGACGTGGAGGGATAAAAGGTGCAGCAGTACGCAGACAGATGGCCCCAGGGCAAGCAGTGGTTGTGTAGGAGGAGGGGTGGGAGCCTTGAGTTTTCTTGATTCCTGCTTTTAGGGGTCCAGAGGCTGGTGAAGGGAATGCCTGGTGTCCCTCTCCATTTCACATATCAATAATTGTTATGGCCACTACCATTGATGTAAAAATCCTCTCCCGTAAAATGGGGCTGATAACGTCTCCCAAAGGGTTGGTGTAGGCAGGCAGTGGCACCGGCTAGTACCAGCACTGTGCTCACAGCCAGCTGCTGTCATGATCCCTGTTGCACAGGTAAGTAAACGGGTGTCCTGGCTTCCCCAGGTTCACTCAGATAGCAAGAGGCAGAGCCCAGATTTGAGCTGAGAGCAATCTGACTTCGAAACTCGGCTATGCCGCTGTCCTGAGTCTCTCCCCTCCTTGTTATATCCTCATATAGGTAAGGACATGGGCGCTTCAAAAGTACACAACAGATGGTGAAAACGTTGAAGAGTTATAATTTATCGGGCAGCAACTCTATGTTGTGTAGGTGCTTCATATGCTTTTTTTGTAATCATCGCAACTATTCTGCACAGAAAAGGTGAGGAAACTTAGACTAAGTTAAGGAATTTGGCCAAATCTTACCAAGACTAGTAAATGGCACAGCTGGGATTCACAATTAGGGCTATCCGCCACCACAGCCTGTGTTCTTTTCATACACAGCTGCCTGCTGCCCTGTCATACACACCAGGGACCTCGCAGGGGGCTGAGAGTGAGAGTTCTTGTCACAGCTGAAATTTGGAGCCTCCAAGCAAACGCTGTCAGACAGGGATGGTTTATTTGTTGCAAACTGTCTCCTGTTTGCTTTCCAGCTCCCCTCCCTTTCTACCAGCCCTCTTCTGTCCACTCCACTACTACTTCACAAGGGATTCTAATGGCCACCACGGTTGTTCAGCAGTGGTATGTAATTAAGTGGCTTGGCTCTTAATGTAGTGGTCTGTGAGGAGCTGCTTCACGTCCTGGAGTGTGAGGGGAGGGGTGGGAGCTTGGTTAGCTCAGCTGTGGTATAAGGAGAAGGAACACAGGTGACAAGGAACAATGTTTCTGAACCTGAGTTTCCTCAACTGAAAAATTGGAATGCTGTGTATGGCTACTTCTTTGTAGTGCCATAAAGATGAAAGGAGACACTGTAAGGAGAGGACCTACATGGTGCCTGTAACTTGTTAGATGCTCAATACATTTGCTTAAAGTTACACAGTGAGTGGTAGAACTGGATACGTTCATGAGTGTTCTATTGTGCCACACTGTTGTGACTAATCTTGGTTACGACCACTTTTAAGATTGCCAGCTGTGGCTCTAACCAGAAGGTAGAGAAATTAGATATGACTCATGGCCCTTTTCCCCCATTTTCAGTGGGTGGAGACAGAAGCAGTACTCTGCCGCTGAAGACACCCAGGTGCCTTCAAAGATGGGAGATTCTGCTAGCTTACTTGGATCCTGTCTGATGTATTGTTAAGGGCAGGGGTGGGAGTAGGGGAGGCCATTCAACTGAGGATTTATAATTCCTTCCTTCTGCAAATTCTCCCTTCCCCCACACCACTGCCCCACACCTTGAGTTGCCAGGTGACAGCTGGAAACTCTTATCCTCTCTATTCTCCTGTGCTTCTCACTTTCCTCTGTGAAGTCTGTCGACTTTGTGCTAATGATGGCAGAGGCTCCGAGCTCAGGCCCAGGGGTAAGGGTGGAGGAGAGGGGAGACGAGGCAAGGTCAGGTCCAAGGGAATGTCTATGCTCCCTGTCTTGAGCACCCAGCTCAAAACTGAGGGTCCTCCTTTATTCCCCTTAGCTTTTGTCCTACTCATCCCATAAGAACTATCAATTCCCCCTCCCAGATTTCTCTTGAATGCATTTGCTCCTCATTTCCATTCCATAAAATTTATCTTCCCCCTTAGACTGTAGTAGCAGCTCAAATGGATCTCCCTGCTCTAGCCTGTTTCCTCCATTTGCTCTCTGATGCTGTCACTCATTGCTTAAAATCCAGGGAGGGCTGATCCTTGATACTAATAAAGTCCTTTGCCAGGCACTCTGGGTCCTTTCTTGCCTCCCCAGCCCTGTCTTCAGTCACTTACCCTTCAATCAGTCTATGCTCCACTCACATGTTCTTCAAACCCACAATCGAAACACAGGATGCACGCACGCACACACAAAACCCAAAAGAGCAAAACTTTATATTTTAGAACAGTTTTAGATTTATAGAAAAATTGCAAAGAAGGCAACAGAGTTCCGTTTTACACCATGCCCATTTTTGCCAATTATCATTTTACATTAGTATAGTACATTGTTCTCATTAACTGATATTGATACATTATTATTTACTGAAGTCCATAGTTTATTCAGATTCCTTAGTTTTTACCTAATATTGCTTTTCTGTTCCAGGATTTTACCCAGGGCACCACATTACATCTAATTGTCAGGGCTGTGAGACTTAGGGTGCCTTCGTTTGCTTCCTGCTTTCCCTTTTCCCTAAGAGTAGCCCTCCTTCCCATTTCCATCTGCAAATTTCCATTTGACGTTAAACACTCAGTTCAAGTATAACCTCCTCTGGGGATCCTTTGCTGACCCACCTCTCCCATAGCCTGGGTTAAGGGCTCCTCCTTTCCTTCCCACACCTACCAGCTGTGTTGTAACTATCTGGACTGTGTCTGTCTTTCTCCCAGACTGCAAGTTCCCTGAGGAGCTTGATTCTTGTGTACAGCTCAGGGCCAGGCTGAGAGTAAGCATTCAGCAGGGATTAGCAGAATGAAAGAGAGTATTCAGGCTGTGGCTTTCTGCCTCTTAAAGTCAAGGCCAGCTATTCTCCCTGTACCTGGAATATGACCTTTCTCTTGGGCCGACCATGTTTTGCCTCTCTCAGGAACCTCCTTTGACCACTTCTGCCACTCAGTGACTGGGAGGTCTGAGGCTCCTAGGGGTGTCCAACCTGTGGCCTGCAGTCCACATGTGGCCCAGGATGGCTATGAATGCGGCCCAACACAAAATCATAAATTTACTTAAAACATTTTGAGATTTTTTTTGTGATTACATGTCGTAATGTAAATATTTAATGTGTAGCCCAAGACAACACTTCTTCCAGTGTGGCCCAGGGACGCCAAAAGGTTGGACACCCCTGGACACTGTTAGACTCTGTAGAGAAGGCATGCTGCTTCCTCACCTGCTTTCCTCTCAGCCATGTGGGCCCAGTCTGGTCAGTTCATCACACACATTCGTGATCTCATTTGATCCTGAAAGGAGGGCTTGTCATCCTTGTTATACACATGAGTACACTGAGGCCCAGAGAGGTGAAGTGTTTTACTTTACCAGAGGTCACATGGCTGGTAAATGGGTTAAGTGGGACTTGAACCCAGGCTTTTGTGACTCACTCTCAAGCCTAGGTTCTTCCCAGTGGACCACACTGTTTCTGCATGTAAAAAGGGAGACCTAACACTGAACATCAATTAAGGGTCATACTGGAGCCAACCCAGTATATCCTAGCCTTGTCCACAGGGACTGTTTTAAAATAGGGCTCCAGGCTGAACCGACAGCACTGTAAATTGGCTGAACCCTTCAGTTTCCTCTGGTAGGATTTGGAGGAAAAGATAAAGGCAGTAAGAGAGAACAGAGAGAGTGAATAGAGAAAATCAGAGCTGATTCTGAGGTTGGACATCATAAGGACAGGAAATGCCCTCTCAGAATACTGTCCTCCCCCACTGCTATGTTGCTGTGTCAACTGATTGAGCCCAAAGGCTGGCCTGCAAATTTACCACCAGCTGAGGCATAATTAGCCCTTTAATTTCCTTTCAGTGGAAGTTTGCTCAGACAGTTTCCAGCCCTCCTTTTTGGCCTCCTCCCTCCTTGCACTTCCCTCTACCTCCAGCTCCCTGGGAGTCTGAGGCCTGTCCTGGATGTGGCATCAGGGGAAGAGTGCAGTTATCGAGGGCAAGCTGTAAATTGAATAAACATGACTAATGGTTATACAGAGCTTTACAGCTGTCCAAGCACTGCCACAACACTTATCTCATTTTACCCTCCCAACAATACCCAGAAAAGGATATTATTATCAACTCTACTATGCAGCTAATGAATCAGCTCAGAAAGTCAGGTGCCAGGTCACATGCCAGGAAGTGGCAGAGCTGGATTTTGAACTCAGATTTGCTTGACCCCAAATTCATACTCTTACCACTACCTCTCAACAGTACACACTTATTAAATGCTTACAGTGTTTAAATAATGACACATAAGTGCTGAAAGAACACTAAAATTAAGGGAATGATAAGAATGAGGATTTTAAGAGGTTTCTTGGAGGAAGTAATCCTAACTCTTGAGATGGGAACAAAAGTGGATGCCAAAGTATAGAATTTAAAAAAAATTGTCTTGTTTCCAAAGGGATTTAAAGTGACAAAGAATAGACAGAGTGAGAGACTTCATCTTTTTTGTTTTTAGTTTGGTTCTGTTGGGGGAAAGTCCCAAAAGTCTAAATTCAGGATTGATTCCAAAGAACTGACATGTAGCCTTATTGAAATTCATAAAAGCTTAAGTGGGAGAAACTTATATACACAGGCAAAGCAGCTCCCAGTGGTGGTTTGGAAAAAATCTAACCTCTTCCAGGACATGGTCTCTTTTTTATATAGGGGGCTCATAGTAAATCCATATAGTGGATAGTCACTTAGACCTCCAGAAAGAACAATGCATTTCTGAGTTAATGGAAAATATCAGGCAGTTATCCACACTCTGTACATTCATTATCTTCCTTCTTGGGGGCATGGCGTTTAACTTTGGGCAGCATTAAAGCTTTTTGGGTAGTCAGCCAAGCCTGAGGCTACAAAGAGTTAAACAGTCACAGGTTAAACAGAGTCCAACATTTCCCAGATGCCTTTATGCGAGAGCCATATTGCATCTTTGACTTCCCCTACAGGTTCTAACTCTAGCCTGATTTTTTTTCTCCAGGTATGCTGCTCCAAATTTCCTCCTAGCAGTTCAGTCCATCCTAAAACAAAAGAAAACAAAACAAAAACCCAAAAAACAAAACTAAAGAGTATATAGTCTTGTGGAGGAGATAAACATTTTGGCAATTCATCCAGTATTTTGTTAGAGGGTAGGATAGACGTTGGGAAGGCTGTGAGGTCAAGCTGACTAGTACAGATCTTTATCACCTATATGACCTTATGTTAACAAATAAAACTGAGGTTCAGCTGCCTGCCACCACCCACAGACAAATTCTGGAGACAGAGGTTGGTGAGGAGGGAAAGAGGTCTTTATTAAAATGCTGCTCTATATGGAAGGATAGGGGACTCCCTGTCTTCAGGCACATTTCTTCTGCAAAACACAAACAAAACCCAACCACTCCCCCAAAAGACCAAAGACCAGAACAATGCCCAGAATTCCTGCTCCATCCTTATCTTTCCTTTGGAGCCTGAGGCAGCTAAGCAGGTGGCTCTCCAGCTTAAGGCTCCTTCCTCAAGTCTGCATGCGTTGCTGGAGCTGCCATCAGCCACACAGCTTGTGGCTTCCAGGGCCAGAAATGTCCCACAAGCCCTAGCCCACACTGCCATGAGATAGGTCAAAGAGAGCACATTTCTGCCTTCCCTCATCTTATGACTCCCAGCCTAAACTTCCTATACTCT
Organism: Desmodus rotundus; assembly: GCF_022682495.2. NCBI lineage: Eukaryota > Metazoa > Chordata > Mammalia > Chiroptera > Phyllostomidae > Desmodus > Desmodus rotundus. The sequence continues at coordinate 34,747,867 of NC_071389.1, read as the reverse complement.
AGTTGGCCCTCCAACCAATCCCAACTTTTTCCCAGGTTAGACTGACAGGTGTTTCTTAGGCACAATGCCTCCTCCTGCTGCCATCTTGACCTTCACAGTACATGTGGCTACATCCTCTGGTCTCACTCCCACCCAGGGACTAGCAGGGAGTAGAAGGGTTTCTTTCCCTTAGCCAAACATTTCAATAGCCTTGCTCATGCTCAGTGCAATGACTTTCTCCTGCAGAGTCTTTTCCGGGGGTGGGAAATCTGTTGTCATGTGCTAGCTTGGTTACTGGGGCAATGTGGTGTTGCCCCTGTCGCCCCTCCCCTCTGCTCCTGCCAAACTTACACTCCTAGCCCTGGCCGGTTACGCTGGTATCACTTAGGCAAGTATTTAGCCTCTGAGTCTCAGTAACTTCATCTGTAAAGTGGGTATGATAAAGGAACCTCTCTCAGAAAGTTGTACAAATTAGCACAGTGCTAGCCACACTCTAAGTGTCAATAAATGGAGAGCCACTCGTTACTTCTGCCTGTGGGTATTGGGGAAAATGTGAATTATTGAGGAGGAAGCATTTGCGCTGAATTCTGACTGGTAAGTAGTGACTGGTTCGGCAGTACAGAGGTCAGGCTATTCCAGGCAGAGGGAACAATATGAGAAAAGCACAGAGATTTTTGAGGAACACAATGTTTGGGACCTGGGGAGTAGCCCAGGATAGTGAGAAAGAATGGGAGGGATAGCATGAGCTTAAGGCAGTGAATCTGTTAGGTTAGAAAATCAGGCGTAAGTGGAGCACCCCTGAAAAGCAGTATGGCACAGGGGTCAAACTCATAGCTCCAACATTTGCTAAATTGTACAAGTACTTAACTTTTCTGTGCCTCAGTTTCTTTGTCCTACTCACCTCAAAGAGCTGGTTGTGAAGATTGACAAAGTAACACATGAAAAGCACTTGTCACAGTTCCTGGCAGTTAGTAAATACTCAATTCATGTTAGCAATTATTATTATTACTATTTATCCTGACTCATTAGAGCTACAAGTGGCCATAAAAATCATCTAGTGTAATATTCCTTTTTAAAAATGGGAAAATCAGACTTCTGGCCAAGATGGAAGCATAAGTAGATACATTTTGCCTCCTCACACAACCAAAAGAAGGACAACAACAAATTTAAAAACAAAAACAGCCAGAACTACCAGAAAACTGAACTGTATGGAATTCTGACAATCAAGGAGTTAAAGAAGAAACATTCTTCCAGACTGGTAGGAGGGGCAGAGACGGGTTGATGGAGCTGAGAGGACACATAGCAAGGTTGTGGCTGGAGGAACTGGCGGTCTGATATTAGCATATGGATAAACCAGGAGGAACAACTGGGGGGCAAGACAGACTGCACAATCCAGGGTTCCAGTGTGGGAAACTAAAGCCTCAAAACCTCTGGCTGTAAAAACCTGTGGGGGTTGTGGCAGGGAGAGAAACTCCCAGCCTCATGGGAGAGTTTGTTGGAGAGACCCACAGGGTCCTAGAACATACACAAAACCACCCACCTGGGAATCAGTACCAGAAGGGCTCAATTTGCTTGTGGGTAGCAGGAGAAGTGACTGAAAGCTGGCGAGAGCCAAGCAAGTGGTATTGTTCCTTCTCTGACCCCTCCCCCAGATACAGCACCACAATGCAGCCCCATGAGTTTCCCCACCCTGGCAAATACCTAAGGCTCTACCCCTTACAACATAACAGGTGCAAGCCAAGACAAAGAAATATGGCCCAAATGAAAGAACAGATCAAAACTCCAGAAAAAGAACTAAGCAATGAGGGGATAGCTAACCTATTGGATGCAGAGTTCAAAACACTGGTAATCAGGATTCTCACAGAAATGGTTCTCACAGTACAGACATAAAATCAAGGAAGAAGTGAAGGCTATGCAAAGGGAAGTAACGAAAAATATATAGGGAACCAACAGCGAAGGGAAGGAAACTGGGGCTCAAATCAACGATTTGGAAGAAGTATACATTCAACCAGAACAGAATGAAGAAACAAGAATTCAAAGAAATGAGGAGAGGCTTAGGAACCTCTGGGACAACTTTAAACGTTGCAACATCCAAACCATAGTGATGCCAGAAGGAGAAGAGGAAGAGCAAGAAATTGAAAACTTATTTGAAAAAATAATGGAGAACTTCCCCAATCTGGTAAAGAAAACAGACTTTCAGGAAGTCCAGGAAGCTCAGAGAGTCCCAAAGAAATTGGACTCAAGGAGGAACACACCAAGACTCATCATAATTAAGTTACCCAAGATTAAAGATAAGAGAGAATCTTATAAGCAGCAAGAGAAAAGAACACAGTTACCTACAAAGGAGTGCCCATAAGAATTTCAACTGATTTCTCAAAAGAAACCTTACAAGCAAGAAGGGGCTGGAAGGATGTATTCAAAGTGATGAAAAGCAAGGACCTCCATCCAAGATTACTGTACCCAGCAAAACTATCATTTAGAATGGAAGGGCAGATAAAGTGCTTCCCAGATAAGGTCAAGTTAAAGGAGTTCATCATCACCAAGCCCTTATTATATGAAATGTTAAAGGGACCTATCTAAGAAAAAAAAGATAAAAAATATGAATGGTAAAATAACAACAAACACAACTGTCAACAACTGAACCTTAAAAAAAAAAAAAAACTAAGCAAACAACTAGAACAGGAACAGAATCACAGAAATGGAGATCACATGGAGGGTTATGAGTGGGGAGGTAGATTGGGGAGAATGGGGGAAAAGGTACCTGGAATAAGAAGCATAACTGGTAGGTACAAAATAGACAGGGGGAAGATAAGAATAGTATAGGAAATGGAGAAGCCAAACAACTTATAGGCATGACCCATGGACATGAACTAAGGTGGGGGGGGGGATGCTAGTGGAATGGCGGATACAGGGTGGAGGGGGATAAAAGGGCAAAAAAAGGGGGGGCACAACTGTAATAGCATAATCAATGAAATATACTTAAAAAAATAAAAATTGAAACCCAAGGCCCAGAGTGGGTGGGGGTAGGGTATTCATAAGCTCCAAAGCAAGTTAGTGATAGAATTAAATTATATCCAGGCCTCCAGGCCCAGCCTACAACATGTGACTCTCTTGACTATTGTCAGGCTGCCTCTGACAGGTTCCTCTCCCTCTCAGATGATTGTCCTCTCCTCCCTTGTAAGTAAATTTCAAGGCCTTTGCTTTCCAGAGCTGAATGTTTATCCTATATTTAGAACACTCTGGCACCTGTATGCAAATGACCCTCAGGGAATTTGTGTGCTATGGTGACTTGGGCCAACTCCCAAAAGAAAGCAGCTATGATACCAAAGAGAAAGCACAGCCCAGGTGGGATGAAGGTCCTGGACTATCTCTCTAGTTGTTCCAGAAGTCCTGAGAATTTCCTTCTAATCTCTTGCCTGCCCTTATATATTAACTCTTATGTCTCTGTTTGGAAATGAGTTTATAAGTAGTTCCCTGGGCCAGGCTCCAAGCTGAGGTTTTGAAATGCCATGTCAGAACCCAGGCATATGGGCATTCACTTCAGCTCTGGTGCTGGCTCAAATTTGCGGGAAATGTTTCTTATCATCGGGACAATGGAAGTAACGTGGGGGATTGGAGAGAGAAAGACAACTTTATCAGACAACCCAATGGTTCTGCCCTGCAGAGCTGGAAAGAACCGGACTCAATGGGATGACTAAAAGGTGGGGAGAGTGGAGCCTCACACACTTCTCCCAAAGGCCAGCTTCCCTGGCCCTTGGCTTAAGCAGCTGTGACCCCCATCCTTAGTGGCCTCACCACTTAAGAACCCACACTTACTGAATGTCCTCAGCGGCTCCCTGTTCTCTGTAGGACAGGGTTCAAGCTCCTGATCTGGCCGTCAAGACCTCCATGATTTAGCTCCAGCCTCACTTTCAGCTCCAGCTTCAGCCTACCTACTTTCTCCCCCACCTAGTATTTTATGCACTGTATTTCAGAAATCTAAAACACTATCAACTGTAAGATACATCCTTATTTCAGGGTTGCTAAAATGTAAAACAGCAGACACCTTAGAATCCATAAAACATTTTATTTTACACTCCAGTGAAAATAGAACTGTTTGTACTCTACCCAGATGCCATGCTGTTCCAGGCCTTACTTCTTTTTTCTTTTTAGCTGTTTATTACAGAAATTTTCAAACATTACCTCAAGTAGGCAGACTAATACTACAGGGACCCCATCAACCATCCACAATTATCACCTTATGATTTGTGCTCCATGTTTTTCCCATAGTCCCTTCTGCCTGGACTATTAATAATAATAGCAACTGCCAGTTCTCACTATGGGTTTAGTTTTTCTTCATGTAAAGTAATATATGCTCAATTAAAAAATATGTTGAAATTAGAGACAAGCATTAAGAAGAAAACATTATTGACTAGGTTGGTTTCTTTCCAGTTTCTTTTCTGAATTTTAAACATAGTTTAGGTCACACTATACATTCAATTTTATATCCAGCTTTTTTACATAGCATTGTAAGTATAACTAACACTGTTAGAAAATCTTTATGAATATGTTTTAATGATCTCACTGTATTTTATAGGGAGGATGCACCATATCCATTCATTAATATTTGTTGCACTTACCATGTGTTGGGCACTCTGAACAGTGGTAAAAGAATGAGGCACAATCACTGGCCTCTTGAGCTGAGCTGTTCTCCATTGTTGGAACATTTAACCGTTTCTTAGTTTGGGGCCATCATGAATCATGTTCCGTGATCACGGATCATGCTTATGTATAAAACATTTCCTAGGTTTCAGATTATTTTCTTTAGACAATTTCACAATAGTGAAATTCCTGTTTTACTCTACCTTTGTCAGCTTCAAATATTATCTAATTCAATAGGTAAAAAATAGTGTCTTACCCTGGCTGGTGTGGCTCAATGGATTAAGCTCCAGACTGTGAAGGAAAGGGTTGCCAGTTCGATTCCCAGTCAAGGCACATGCCTGGGTTGCAGGCCAGGTCCCCAGAGGGGGGCTTGGGGGGCATTCGAGGGGCAACCACACATTGATGCTTCTCTCTCTCTCTTTCTCTCTCTCTTCCCCTCTCTCTAAAAAAAAAGAAATAAAAATTCCATTAAAAACACAGTGTCTCATCATTTCAAACTGCATTTCTCTGATTACTTACTGAACAATCATTTATATACTTATTAACCATTTGTTTCCTGCAAACTGTCTTATAAGGGTCCTATTTTTATTACCAACAATTCCTTAGTACAGACCTGACTCTCATCTCCCTTTACTTGCTGTGAAGGGATGTATTAAGTATAATCTTATTCCAAGTTTCTCTTTTTCTTCCCAGCCCCCTCCCACCTCACTTCTTCCCCGACCTCTTCCTATCTTGAAGAGGAGTTGAGTGAGTCACATAAAGGGTACCACAGGTGGTAAATTAAGTGAATTCCCCAGAGAGACTTCTCTGAATGCTCTGAATGGTGCTGATGTATTGAAGGCAAAAAAAGAGTGAGGAGAAAATGGGTTGGCAACTCTGATGCTAAATTTGTCCATGCCAAAGCTCTGGAGTGTTATGGGTGATGATTCATTCAGCAGGTACCTTTAAAATACCTGTTATGTGCCCAGATCTGTGCTGGGTGCTGGTGAGGGTGTATCTGCTGGAGAGAACACAAATGAAATAGGTTATAATCAACAGTCAATTATGTACAAGCCAGAGATATTCAGACTAAGTGGAGATGTCCAGCAGACATTGGAAATTTCCATCTGAACTTTGGAAGTGAGGGGCCCAGGGGAGGATAAAGAGCCTGTGTGAGAGACAAAAACAGGAGCAGGAGAAGATGAGGGGAATGAACTGATGGAGAGAAGTTTCACAGAAGCTGAGGAAAGAAGAGGTTTCCAGAAGAGGAGTGTGTGTTTGGGGATGTCATCTTTGTTACTTAGAGCAACAGAGAGATTACATTATCCATCCTTCTCTCATTCATTTGTTTGTACATTCATTATTTTAAAAATATTTGCCAGGTGTCAGACATTGTTCTGGGCATTGCTGATGGTTCAGAAATCAAGTCACAGTCCCTAACCCACAGTCTAAATTTGTTTCCACTTAGATGGGAGTGGAAACAAATCCCTGATATAGGTGGTATGGACCATTCACTCAAAAAATATGTATTGAACACCTAAGATATGCCAAATATATTGAGGAGCAATGAAAGGAAGCCCTGTGACCTGTAACTTACTTGCTTGAAGGAAAATGTAGAGCCCATATCTTAGTGGAAATCATGGAAATGAATTGTCCTATCTGTAAGAGGTCTTGAGCTTTGAGTTTTTGAGGGTTGTGTATAAGAGATCAATGCCAAAAGTAAAAATCCAGGGCACTCATGTTTCTGGGCCTTGGTTTCCCTTCTGTAAATGAGGGAGTTGACCCTACAAATACCTACCACAGGATCTGTCACATGTGAGGCAACTTCTCCGGTAGACTAAGAATTCTGAGGTCAGGAATCACATGGGTCTTTTCCACTGGCATAGCATAGGCTTAGTAAGTGTTAGTAAATGGCCTTCTAGCTCTAATATTGTGTATTCCATTGCCTCTAAAATAAGACCCAAGTACATTTTGTAGAAGCCCAGAGGAATGAGGATGAATTTCAATGCTGGATTCCAAAGAACTTCCCAGAATAGGTGCCCTTTGACTTAGACCTCAGGAGTTAGATAGGAGTCCAGTGGGCAGGGAAGTGCTTTATAACCCCCAGTCCTGGGGTCCAATGGCATCTTTCCTGCCCTCTGCCCTCAAGGATCTACCAGTTACTAGCTATGTGCCCTTGAACTTCAGTTTTCTCACCTATAAATCAATAGTGACAATAATACATTTTATGCTGGAAAGAACACTGGACGTGGAGTCAGAATATGTGGGTTGGAGTCTCAGCCCAGATGGAAAGTAAGTAGCTGCATGACCTTGGGAGAGTCACGTTACCTCTCTGGGTCTCAGCTTCTCTACTTGCAGAATAAGCTGTCAGACTTAATGAGCTCTAAGATGACTGGTTTCTTCTGGCTATAAAAAGTCTGTATCACAGGGCCATTGTTAGGCTTCCATGATGCAACAAAAATGCTTGTGAACTATAGTGTGGTCTATACTACTGAGGTTAGAGGGGTACAACACCAAGCCAGCTACAAGGGATCATGCTCTCCATTCCTCAGTCCTCTGCTTCTACCTGGCTCCACTAAACTTTCCTGTAAAGCTCTCTCCCTCTGGTTTCCTCCCATCCCCTTGGGACACTACGGCTTCTTCTCCCAGCTGCTGCAAGATACAAAGGGCTAGGAGCTTGGCAACTGTGGATTGGATGGTGGGTGTGGGGACAGCTAGCCTGGAAGCTCACATTACCTGCCTCCCTAATGCTCATCAACCCCCTCAACCCCCACCCAATCTGGCCTGGAGGAAGTGAATTGAAGAGAAGGGAGAGAGGAGTCTGGCTGGGGAAATCAGATATATAACAGGGCAGGATCCAGGGATAGAGACTCCAGCGATAACCTCTTACTAGATGTGTGACCTCCCAAGTCTGCCACTGCTCTGGGACTCCCTCTTTTGTCTGTAAGATGGAAAAGAACTAGAAAGAGGAGGTGGTTTGTATGATCTCACAGATCCTTTTCCAACCAACCCTGAGGTCCTAAATGAGTTTTCCCTACTCAGCACATTGTCAGCCTGTGGGTTTCATTCACCAGCATTTTTATTAAGTGTCTACTATGTATAAGATGCTATAGTTGAGGGCCTGGGATTTAGCCAAATATAAGATTGGGTCACGATGCTCATAACCTGAAAGAGACAGATCAATAAGCCAGTAATTATAAGAAATGTGATGTGTGCAGTGATATAATGCTAAACCATAAAAGGGCAGAAAAGGAATTTACTTTGTGAAGGGAAATGAGGTCAGAGAAGGCTTCAGAGAGCATGTCGCTTTCGAATAAGTTGTGAATTATAAAAGAGGAGATTCCAGGCAAAGCTCAGCCCATCAGCACACCAGGCCCACGGAGTGGAAGAGTAAGAGGGAAGGAGCGGAATGGGTCTGTATGTCCACTGAGAAGCTTGGACCCCATTGTGGGGACTGTGTGAAGCCAGGGAAGGGATTTAGACTGAGAAGGAGATGATGAACTTTGGATTTTAGAATGACCCATCTGACATTCAGTGTGCTCTATCAAAAATGTTGCAGACACCCAATAAACTCATCCTTTCAACAAGTGTTTACTGGAAACCTCTCCCATCCTACATGCTAGTGCTGTGCCAGACACAATAATAAGCAAAACCAGACATCCTGTTCTTATGGCACTTGCAGTTTGGCAGGGGAGACAAGACCTTAATCAAATAATTATACAAATGAATACAAAATTACAGTGTGGATGAGTGCTACAAAGGAGAAGCACATGGTGCCAGGAGAGCCTGTAGTGGGAACATTTGACTTTGCCAGGGGGTCAGGGCAGCTTCTATTTTGAGCTAAGCTCTAAAGGGTGGTGCTTCAAGGAAAGGCACTATGAAGTCTCTAAGGGAATGGGCCTTGTGGCTTCAGAATCCCCATGCAGTGAATCAAGCAGGTATTGTATCCTGTTCATCCTATGATCTCCAGGACCTAGCCAACACTTGCCACAGAATCAACACCCAGTGAAGGTTTGAAAGAAAGAAGGAAAGAAGGAAAACCCCAGTAGGCACTTTAGATGTTTGAAGATAGCAGTACCAGTCACCAGAGTAGTAGGCATTTTCCTTCCTTCAGTTGTTACCATTTCAAGTTCCCATCGTTGTCGTGATGATTCTGCTAATTGTCAAGGTCCCCGTGACAGGTGATTTAAAACATCAGAGATGTAGCTTTGTGCGAAGAACACTGGTTTCTTGGAGCCAGAAGCCCCTTTTTATTATTCACTGTCCTTCACCTTTTCAGCACTCAGCTGAGGCTTTTGTAGAAGGAGGATATTGGTCCTTCTTTCACAGGAGCCCTCTGGGAATTCAGACAATAAGAAAAAACTTTGTAAACTCTAAGAGCTAAACAATCACAGGATTTAAATATTTGGAGGGATACCAGATGAGTGAAATTTAGATTTATTCTTTGTGTCTCCAGAGAACAAAATTAAATCAATGGATAGAAATGACTACATGCAGATTTCAGCTCAGCAGAGGGAAGAAATGTTCTAACAATCAGAACTATCCACCAGTGGGATGGCTGCATTTCAAAGGTGGGCATCCAACATTGGAAACACTCAATACAAGTATGTCATGGAAGAAATTCCTATTTTGAGTGAGAGGGTAGATTAAATAACCGCTAAGGTTTCCTTTTAACTTTAGAATTCAACAACCTGATGATAGTCAATACAAGCGAAGGAGCTGGGAGAGGGCATATGTGGCAGAGAGAATAGCGTGAACAGAAACATGGATCAGAAATAAGAGTGGGCAACCATGAGGAAATTCCAAAAAGAAATGAATGGTCTGTTTAAATGGATTGTGCAATGGAGGATAGAGAAGATAACTAACATTGGTTACATATAACCTCTGTGCCAGGCACATGTCTTCCATTTAAGCTTGGTGTGTGATTTCCAGCCTTAACCTCTGGTGGAGGGGAGATTGTTGGCCCCAGGAAGCCTTAGATATGGTTGGAGGACTTCCTATCCTGGAGGCCGTGAAGTGGGCTAGGTCCTGTCCTGCGGGGTGGAAGGGGATCAAGAATACACAGTCTGGCTGGGCTGTAGGTTGTGTTGAAAAATTCACAGATGGAATTTGAATCTTTAGTCTGCCTTCTTATATAGTTCATGACTCTAGCAATCTACTTAATCTCTGTGACTTTCAGTTAATTTACATATAAAATGGGACTGAAATTTTCCTTCTCCAGGCTGATGCAACAATTAACAGAAATCATGTAAAGGGCATGCTGGGAAGAGCACAGGCTTTGGAATCAGAGAGACCCAGACTTGAATCTCAGTAGGCCATGAACTGGTTGCAAGATCTTAGGCAAAATGTTAACCTTTCCTTATCTGTAAAATAGAAATGACAGTATTTCAAGGCTATTTTGAAAATTAAGTAAAATAAGAAAAGTGCCTGGCATATAACAATACTTAACTAGCAGTTTTATTTTGTTAGTACAAATAATAAATGAGATCCCATATGTTAAGCACTTATCAAAGAGCCTAACGCATAATCGGTGATCAGCTGATGTTGCCTCCCTTCCCCCCTGCTCCTGTGTCTGTCTGCCACACTGGAGGCCAGAGCAGTGGCTTGCTTACCCTGGTGTCCACTCTCTGGCTTAATGCTCTGCCCGTATGAAGAACTCAATGAATGTCTGTTTCTCAGAAGTGAATTGATTGCTCTTGATGACATGGTTGGTCTCTTTCCTCAAGTAGCCAGTGAGTCATGCCACTTTCTTCTCCTTCCTGTCTCCTCTCTTGTTCTATTTCTGACTCTTATCAGTGGGAGGGGAATCAATGTTCATCAAAGTGATTTTTAAAAATAAAAGATAGAGGAGGGACTATTCTCTGGGCTACTTTCTTTCCACTGAGTACAGAATTTTGACACCTGGATTGTTGGTGTTTCTAATCTTGTTTATCTTTAGGTGAAATAACAATGACAACAATATCAACAGTAATAGCAGCAGCTACTATGAGCTTTATTGAGAATCTACTGTGTGCTTGGCACTCTGCCAGGTGCTACTTATACGTTATTGCTAATCCTCACATAACAACTTCAAGGTTGGTCTTATTATCACCACTTTACCAATTAGGGAATTAAGGCTTGGAAAAATTAAATAATAATGGAAGTGGTAAACTCCCATGCTTCATTTCCTATTATCTAGGTACTTAAAAAACATATTATTTCATTACAAACGCCCTGCAAAGTAGGCATTATTATTCCCAGTCCAGATGCAAGGAAGCTAAGCCTCAGAGAGATGAAAAAAACCAAGCTGTCTAAAATCATACAGGTGGTGAATGGCAGAGTGGGAGTTAGGCCACGGCCTGCTCAACTCTTACATATGTTCATTTCCTTTCTATCTGGCCATTTGCTACTCTTTGAGGGAAGCTTCATGTTGAGACTCTGGCTGGCAGCAGCCATGGGCAGGTTTAATGAGATGGAAGTGACATATGACATGAGACTCATCTGCTCCAGCTGGGCAGAGCCTGGGAAGCTGCTCCTGGGGCTGACTCTGGAAATACAAAAATAATAACTGATGCCCATCAGGCACTTACTATGTACTAGGAACAATTCCAGGCATTTTTGGATATAACTTTCTTAATCTTGACAATAACTTTATGAAGTAAGGTATTGCTATTATTTCCATTTTTAGAGAAAAAGAAACTAAGGCCCCAAAAGGTAAATTGCCCGGGGAGGGGATTCACACAAGAGCATGAACACAGGAGATGGTGGTCACTGGGAGCTGTTTTAGAGGCTGCCTCCCGTAATTATGTAGTTAGTAAGTGGTGGAGCAGGGATTCACACCCAGCAATCTTAGCTCCAAAAACCATGCTCTTAACCTCAAAACTATATGGCCTTTTTGTTTAACAACTAGTTCTTCAGTCCCTATTGTGTTCCCAGCTCTGTGCCAGGCACTAGGAGTACAGAGATGAAACCCATTCCACGTCCAAGCTCATTTAATCATTCTGTACCAGGATGTCCAATTAATCGGACATCAACTGGTGACAGGACTCTCCTGTCAAAACCTGGGGCACAGGGCCAGGCTCCTGGCAGAGATGGGGGACTAGAAACTATCACAGAAAAACAGAATGATGCAGGCAGAGTGAGAAGCGCTGAGACCTAAAGGCAGTGCATTTGTTCAGAAATCCTACCTGGGCCTCTAGATCGCCAGCCTGGGTGGAAGTGTGGCTTACTTCTAAACCCTAGAAGACAAGATTTAGGGTCTGACCCTGCAGATCTGCAGGAGAAGTCTCATCTGTGGTGTTGGCTCTGAGGAGGTCAGGAAGCAGAGGCAAGGGCATGGGAGGGGTGGATCAAATACGGCTGCCCTGTATCATAGGTTCACATACACAGAGCTTTTGTGTAGATATGGCAGACAGTGAATATTTCTCTCAGTAGTGCCTAAGATTCCCAGCGTTAGATGTTCACTCACTCACTTATCCATCTCTTCATTCATTCATTAATTCATTCATCTACTCACTTATTCACTAGCTAAATTCTATTTGCCAGACCTCTTAGAGAGAGGTATTGTATGTAGTCAAAAGTAGTACTCTGAGAAGCTTTTTGAGGTGAAGGGTAAGATACCCAAAGACCATATTAAATGGACAGGAGATGGTGATTCACAGGCTCTCCAAGGATAGTGGGTGTGTTATATGCAGATTTTGTTTGGCTGGGTAATGTTGTGCAAATCTGGGTCAGAGCTGAATGACTGAGGACATGCTGAAGCTGAGCCCTGCCAGAAACATAACCATTATCTTTGGTTTCTCATCTCATCTGTCACCATGTCTATAATTCACCTCTTAAATACCTCTTGCATCTGAGTTTATTCCATCCCTGTGGCTACCACTCTCATTCAAATCCCGATCAGGTCTCACATGAACCACTGCAAAGCTCTTCTAACCAACATTTCTGCTTCCCATGTCTTCTCCTTCCAGCCCATTCTCCACATCACAGTGATCTTTCTAAAATTTAGATTTATTCATGTTAATCCCATGCCATAGCATTCAAAGCTCTTTCTAGCTTCACCCATTTCCCATCATTCTCTGAGCTCTTCTAAAGTGCTCACTGACAAAACTTTCTTCTGATAAAATACCTTTCCTTCACTTCTCTGCTTGGAAAATTCTTTAGAAAAGTCCCTGTTGTCCTTCTTCTACTGCCAAATAAGCACATCTTTAGGCAATGCTTCTGGGCTCCATACAGATTCGCTTGTGGGAGTCATTACGCTGTCTCCTCTTGGGCATATCATGGATTGCACTTTCTCGGGTGTGGGCATGTGACAGAGCCAGTGAAATGAGAAAAGTGGAAGTTTTAAGACCAACACATGAGTCATGTACTTTCTTTTTTTTAATATGTTATTTATTTATTTTTTAGAGAGAGGGGAAGGAAAGGAGAAAGAGATGGAGAAAAACATCAATGTGTGGTTGCCCCTCGTGTGCCCCCAACTAGGGACCTGGCCCGCAACCCAGGCATGTGCCTTGACTGGGAATCTAACCGGCAACCAACCCCTTGGTTTGCAGGCCCACGCTCAATCCACTGAGCTACACCAGCCAGGGCAACTCATGTACTTTCTTTTCCTCTGGTAGCTGCTTTGTCAGTCTTTATCCTAGAATAAGGAGGGCAAAAATCAGAGCACCCAGCCAATCCTTAACCCTTAGTGGATATGTAACAACAATGAAAAATAACACCTTGCTGTTTAAGCTGTTGAAATTTGTGCTTGCTCGTTACTGAATAACTCAGTCTATCCTAACTGATACACTGTCTCTGCATTGACACCTTATAAAGCTACCTACCTTACCTGACTTGTGTGGCACATTTTCTGTACACACTTTATCTGGTACTGATAGCATACTGGTACCTATTGCTAATTATCAGTTTGATATGGTATGTTTTAGCCACCTCCACACTTTTACTGAGGCTTCCCGAGGGCAGGGATGGTACTTGTTCCATTTTGTATCACCCAAAGTATGGTTCTTGGCCAAGGCAGTATACTTCAATAGGTGTAGGAGTTAGACAGACTTGTTTTGAATCACAATTTTGATATTTAGTGGGCAATCTCATTGAACCTCAGTTTTTCTCATCAGTAAAAGGGAGTAATAATATATACCCTTCAGGGTTTTCCTAAAGTCTGTGGATAATAGGTGCAGCATAGGTACTAGTAATGTCATGCTGTAGTTATTATTGTTCCCATTATCATTATAGATACTCTCCAGTAAGAGCCTGTGAATAAATTTTTTATTGATTGAGGTGTACTGGTATGTGCATTGGACTTGGAATCAGAAATCCTGGATTTAAGGCATAGCTTTTGTCACTAGCTTTGAGACCTTAGGAGAGTCACTTACCCTCTCTGTTTTTTTGTATTCTCAGCTACAATATGCAAATACTAATAACACCAACCTCACAGGGATTTGATAAAATTTAAAAGAACTAATATATGTGTTATTGTTTATTGGAAATGTCTTATACATGGTCAGGCATCACACATTCTAAAACTGTGATGAAACAGGAGACTGGCTGGCCCCTCACGAGAGGACTGTGTGAGCCTTTGGGAAGCATCCCATTGTTCTCCAGAGACACTTCGCTGTTGGGCCTGTTTTGGCTAGTTTGCTTGTGTGTTTGTCTTTCCAATGCAACTGTGAGCTGCTTGGAATAAACAGTTGTCTTAGGAATTATTTTTTGGTAAAAATGTTTATTTCTCCTTATGTAAGAGTTATACATGCTTACTGTAATGAAAATAAAAATACACGGAGAAAATGAAAGTCCTGGTAATTCTCCTCTCTCATACAGAAAAAAACTATTAACTTTTGATGTGTTTTGTTCCAGATTTCTTCTCTGCAAATACATTTAAAAAATTGATATCATATCAGAAATACAACCATTGTCCCATGTCATTAAATATTCCTACAAAGATAAACGTATAAAAATTTTTACATTTTAACCATGCTCCTATTGTTGAATCTATAAGTTGATGATACTTTTTGACTGTCTGAAATAAGTGATAACAAACATTTTTGTGATTAGGTATTTGTCCGATTTGCTAATTTTGTAGGAAAACATTTTAGGAGGAAAAATTCTAGGTCAAAGGGTACAGATATTTTTGATGCTCCTGAGACTTCCAAATTGATCCCCAGAAAGACTGAACCAAGATCCACTCCCATGAGCTAGTGAGAGGTTGCACATCTCTCTATAACCTAATCTATAGTAGGAATTATAATTAAAAATATAGTTAAAACCTTTTTATATAATAAATATCCATTTACATTTCTTCTTTGAGTTGTTCAGTCCTCTTGCCCATTTTTCTGTTGGGATTTTAATTATATCCTTATTCATTCCTATGAGGTTTTAAAAACCATTTGTTCTAGTCACCAAGTAAAATACAGGACACATAATAGGTGCTTCTATTAGTTAATTGTTCTGGGGACTTTCTAGGAACAAAAGCAAACTTTCTAGGAGGCTGACTCTTTCCTCTTTCCACCCAGGACACAGCTGGGCAGGAGCGGTACCGGACCATCACCACGGCCTATTACCGTGGGGCCATGGGCTTCATTCTGATGTATGACATCACCAATGAGGAGTCCTTCAATGCTGTCCAAGATTGGTATGAGATTCATTCATTCATTCATTCATTCATCGAACTATTCAAGAAAACCTAAAGTGTGCTGTGGGCTAGAGAAATCTGGGTGAATTAGATTGGTTCCTGTCCTCAAGGAATTCATGGATGAGAGAAGACAGAGAAGCATACAGACAATGAAAATATCATGTGACAGGTGCAGTGATAAAGAGAGTCACCGGGGCTGTGGGACCCCAGTGGAGGGCTCTGATGCAGCTTGGAGAGTCAGGGAAGGTGTCCTGGAGTTGCTGACATATACGCTGCACGTTGTAAGATGAACAGGAGTTAGCCAGGGGGTGGTGAATGGATAAGAATGTTACAGGAAAAAATAGAGATGTGCAAAGGCAAGAAGGTAGATAGGGGATAGAAAGAGCAGAGGTCATGAAGGACTTTGTGTGCTGGAGTAAGAAGTTTGGATTTTATCCCACAGGTGATAACATTTGAACAGGGAACCGACAGGTTCAGGTTAATGTTTTAGAAAGATCATTCTGGCCATATAGTGAGTGAATCTACATACTGCTTCCCTACAAAGTTTATCCCTGAGCTGGTTAGGGTCCAGGAGTACATCCAAATCAAGTAAAGATTCAATTCACAGTGGAAGTCAGCACAGCTCCCCAGTGGCACAACCTCTGAGCAACCCATCTTTCTTCCTGGGGCATAAATTACAGGGAGAGAGGAGCGTGAGCAAAAGGACAGATAAGAGGGAGGGGCCAGGACCCTGTGCCCCCATCAGTGGAAAGGATGAGGATAGGGGAAGGTGGCGCATCTGTGCTGTGGTTCTTTGGAATCAGAGAGGCTGAGCAGGCCGGATACAACAGCAGGGCTGGGCAGTGCTAAGCTTTTTTCCTGCTCCTTTTGCCAACAGCTGCCCTTTGAGGACTTCCCATTTCCCAAGGAACAGTGGACTCGACTATGTGAAGCACTGTTTGTATCTTGGGGCCTTGAGCTGAGAGTGACCTTGCAGGCTGCCTGCTGCACCCCCATGTTCTACATAGCAGTGCAGGGTGCTATCTGCATGTGTCATTCATTCATGGTTCTCCTTCTCAGCCTCTTCACCACCCTCTTCTTCCTCCTTTCTCCCCCTGCCCTTTAACAACTCCTCTCTACCTTCCTTCTTTCTCCTTCCCTTCTCTTTTCTCTTTACTCCTCTTTTTTTCTCCTCCTTTTTTTCCCTTTCTTATTCCCTTTCTTCTCTTCAGTCATGATTTTCCCCCTCCTCCCAACTCCCTCCATGGAGTGATGAGCTCTGTAAGGGTCTCCACACTACTCCTTTCTTGTTGGCCTTGACCTCCTTCCCTTTCTCCATCAGTCCATGTTCATTCCACCTCAGGAACACAGTGACTTTAACACCTGGTGACAATTCCTCCAAGAATAACCTGAGTTGCTAATCTGGGATCTGAGAGTGGATGGGGTGGGAGGATGGGGGAAAATGACAGGAAGAGTTGCATGAGTTGGCTGCAGTTACTGCCTCGAGGCGAAAGACTATGTATCTCTCCCAAGCCTTGGCCTTTGAGATTTGCCTCTGAGAAACTTGGTCCCAGACTAGCCTCTATCTGCCATTGAAGCCCCAGTGCCCAGCATGGAACCTAGTTGTTTGTTGGCTCACAACAAAAGGTAGTTGACTGAATTCCATCCTTTGATGGAATGGCTTCTCACCATTAAAGAAAGTGGTGGTGGGATTAGCTTCAGGAGCAGAGCCAGTAACAGGTCCAGGTTGTAGTTAAGATTGAATTAGACTAAAGGCAGTGCCAGGATAAGATCGTAATTTTAGTTCTACTTCACTTAAGTAGAAGTGGATTATTCATTCATCAGATATTCACTGTCAACTTCTCTGCTCTGTTCTCTTTGCTGGGGGCTGGCACCTCACAGCTGAATAAGCCTGTCCCTGCCCTCAGAGGAAGGACAGATAAATTCAGCCAAATGTAACAATAGCCACAGTAAACGTGTAGGGGGGGACAAAAGGGGAAGTAACCATTTCTACCTGATAGGTTGGTTGGGGACAGAGTCAGGCCCATCCCACACAAAGATGTCTCCACAATATAAGGGTCCTACGTTACTCCCTCTTTTAAAATTTTGTTTCTAACTATAGAAGTAAGATATACTTTCAAAATTTGAAAAGTATAGGACACTATTTTTTAAATTTTATTTTATTAATTAATTTATTTATTTTTAGAGAGAGAGGAAGGGAGGGAGAAAAAGAGGGAGAGAAACACCTATGTGTGAGAGCTACAGCAATTGGTTGCCTCTTGCACACCTCCAACTGGGGACCCAGCCTGCAACCCAGGCCTGTGTCCTGACTGGGAATTGAACCAGAAACCCTTTGGTTCTCAGGCTGGCACTCAATGCACTGAGCCACACCAGCTGGGGCAGGAAACTATTCTGTTAAAGTTTCATAATCATTGTATGTGAAAGAAAGCACTGCTGACATGTTGGTTTCTACAAGTAATCATGATCTAAGGGGTATGATTCACATAGGAGGAGGGAGAGGCTAGCTGGCCTGGGGAAGCCTCCCTGCAGGGATCTGTGGGATAAGCCTTGGGCCTTGGAGGACAAGTTAGTGTGGGAAAAGGATTCCCTGTGCAGCAAAGGCACAAGCCACAGAAGAGCATTGGGGAATGGGTGAGAAGGTTTGTGAAGTGGGAGGAAGGGCGATGAGGCTGGAGAGACAGGAGGTGAAGGGTCTTTAACATCTAACTGAGGGAACTAGACTTTATTGCATGGGTAATGGGGGAGAGAAATCTTTTAAGAAAAATATGGTCAGAATGACGTTTTAGAAGGAGCTCTCTGCCCGGTGAGAAGAGGGATAGGCAGATGCATTAGAAGAGGGTTCCAAAGAGGAAGATGAGGTTTGCAACCAGGGCTCAGGGGTCGGCATTTGTGACAGCCAGTAGGGGCAGGTATCTGTCTCTGTCCTCAGCTGAATTAATTGACAGTAACTTGGATGTTGGTATTCCCACGGAAGAGAATTGGTTTCTTCAAGCTCCACAGAGTCCTCTTCAGTCTTGGGGGTGTCATTAGCATGGTCCTGTCTCTGTCACTCTTTAGGGCCACTCAGATCAAGACCTACTCCTGGGACAATGCACAGGTTATCCTGGTGGGAAACAAGTGTGACATGGAGGAAGAAAGGGTTGTTCCCACTGAGAAGGGTCGGCTCCTCGCAGAGCAGCTTGGTATGTACACAACACATGTGTGTTCATGTGTGTGCATGGGATCATGACATTGGGGGTGTGTGATTGTGAAGTATGTACATATGTACTCTGTAAGTATTGTTTTATATTTGTGTGATATACATATAGCTTTGTGCCAGGTAATTCACTATTTGTTATATGTATATATGTGTATATATATGTATATATTGTATTTGTTATATGTATATGTATGTATATTTGTTACATTGAATATATCAGTAAAACAAAATTATGAACTTTTTTAATGAGCTCCTTCTACAAAAGATATGAAATGTTTTATAAAAATCATCATAATACATTTTTTTAAAAACCTACATAAGTGAGAAAACTGGAGCAAGGGAAGAGCAAAGGTATGAGGAAAATAAGAGGAACCAGGGGTGAGATAAGTATGTATATTGTAAATTCTTGGCCATGTTCAAGAGTTGGGCCAAAATATTGGCTTTGAGCTTCCTAGCAACTGTTGCAAAGAGGAAACATAATCAGTTACACGGTTCAGAGATGGTTCTTAAGTAAAAAGCAAACCCATTGTTCCAGAGACACATTTGCCAATGTGTCTGTAGAGAAGACTGTATTTGTGGTGTATGACAATGTCCTTAATATCAAACAACTGTATAGTAATTATAACACTGAACATCACAGGCTGCATTTTACACTTTCTCTCAATATAAACTGATCCTTCCTCCCCAAAACACATTTCACAACAAAAGTTATTGTATGAAGGGACGAAACAGTGAGGCTGAGGCTGAAGTATGCAGCTCAGTGATGCTCCCATTTTTCCCAAGGTTGAAGCCTCTTGACTCTCATGCTCCATTGACACCCAGGTGCCTTAGGTGTGTCTCTGGCCCTGCAGAAGGACTCCTGCCTACACTTGCTTAAAACTGCAGCTTTTTCTTTTTCAAATTTCATTTATTTTTTTTAGAGAGAGGGGAAGGGAGGGGAGAAAGAGAGGGAGAGAAACATCAATGTGTGGTTGCCTCTTGAGCGCCCCCTACCGAGGACCTGGCCCGCAACCCAGGCACGTGCCCTAGACTGGGAATTGAACCAGCGACTCTCTGGTTCACAGGCCAGCACTAATCCACTGAGACACACTAGCCAGGGCCAGCTTTTTCTTTTCTTTTCTTTCTGTATTGGGGTTCAGTGTAAGATTGGCTTAGGGAAATCTTCCTCTAGAAGAATGCACGTACTGCTTAGCTTTTAGCCAGTTTCTGTAAGTAGTTCTCACAACCTTGGTCTTGTAAGTTTTCAGAAGTATGGAGCTTAAAGTTATACTCTCTGACAATTTCTGAAGTACAGATATTTAGGCTGGTATGTGGGTAAACTATAATATACAAGTGTGTTGTATATATTTATACTACATGTATTATGAGTACATGTGTGTTGGGGGAGGTATCCTGTACTTTTCTCCCCTCCCCTATCCCACAGGGTGTTCTGGAATAGAAATTAGCAAATTAATTTGAATAATAAATTAGGTGAATAATAAATGGGAGGTTGGGTCATTTTGGGTCATGCTGTTCTTATACCATCACAGAGGTTCTTGGGCTCCAGAAAGTGCCTCCACCCATCTGTGGTTCACAGAACAGTAAGCATGTGGTGAAGCCCACACCTGGGTGATCTAAGGCTATCTCTTTATGTCTTCAACCTGCTGTCCCCAGGGGAGCACCCAGCACTCTCCCTGGACCAGCTATGCCCCATTTGTTTGGAATGCTCTCTTCCATGTTCCACCTCCTACCTTCATTCGTCCAATGAACCCCCCATCAGCTTTCAGAACAGCTCAAGCTTCACACCTCCTGTGTGTGAAGCCTTTCCTGGCTTCCCAGAGCTCTTTTCTTTGTGTCCGTGCCCATGTGCCCCAGGCAGGCAGCAGTCACAGTGCCCATTGCACTGAGGTGCACTTGTTTTCTCGTCCATCTCCCGAACGCTCAATGAGGACAGGAAATGAGTCTTGTTTATCTTTGAACCCACAGTGCCTATCATGTGGCCTGGCACCAAGTAGATACTGCAAAAATATATTTTGATTAAATTTTTATTATGTTAAGTATTTGGCTACCTCATTTTACTTCAATCCAATTAAGACTTCCCGAGTACCTACTCTATGCCAGGTACTGTGCACTGAAATAGGATACATTTCCTGCTTGTGGAGGACAGAAACAGTGATACCCCAAGTGATCACTGTTGTGATGGAGGGATATGCTGGGGGTTGTGGGAGCACCGTTGGGGTCAGAGAACATGATGCCCAAGCTGAGTCTTAAAGACAAGTAGGAGCAGCCGACTGAGGAAGAAAAGCAAGACATTCTAAGCAGGGGGAATAACACTGGCAAAGGCAAGGAATAGCGCTTGGTGTTCAGGGAACCATAAATCATGGGATTGTGTGAGCCTACAGCAGTGTTTCCCAAAGAGAGAGACCCATGACACTGGAAGTGTGCAAGATGATTTTATGTGATGTTTTGATGTGTATTAGAAAAAATATGATCAGCATGTCAAACGCTTAAGAGTTAAACAAGACTAAGTTTTAGAAAGATGAGTTAGTTTTGTATTAGGGAAAAATATAGCTAGCATGCCAAGTCCTTATGACTAAGCTTTTTAAAAACCCAGTTGGTTAAATATTGATCAGGTGTTTACCATGTGCCAGGCACTGTTCTAAGTGTTTTATGGTATTACTCATTTAATTCAATCCTCCTAGAACCCTCTGAGAAAAATACTTTTCTTAGCTCCAAGTTACTATTTTTTTAATAGATGAGAAAACTGAGGCACAGAGAAGTTGAGTAATTTGCTTAAGGTCACACAGTTAGGAATAGGTAGAGTCAAAGTTTGAACCCAAGCAGTAGTCTGGCTTCAGAGCCCAACCACTTGGGCACATATGGTAATAATGGGTGGTGTATTTTGAGTCAGGCATTATATAAAATACTTTGCAGTAATTGTCTCACTTAATGCTCACTATAACCCTTCAAGGTAGGCACTATAGGGCATGTCCAATACTCTGAAAAATGAAATTTAGAGGTTAAGTAACTTGCTCAAGATTACACAGTTAAGAAGAAGTGGAGTCAGTATAGATCATAAATTTACGTAGAAACATAGATGGAAGTGAGATTAATTCTTAGTTAAGGGTTTAGGGAGGCACTTGAAGAGGGCCTTATTAATGAATTGGTCAGATTTGGGCGGTAACCTAGCTCTGTCCTACTCCAGTTCCTGAGCTTTCCTCTATCGCTTACCAGAACTTGCTTACTTACAATGTCTCTCTCTTACTAGACCTCGAGAGCAGATGAAGTTATGTCTAATTTGTTCCCTTATTCCAAGCACCCAGAACAGGGTAGATATTCATTCTTCATACATTTATTCACTTATTCATTTAAAAATATGTTTTGAGCATGTACTCTGAGCCAGGCAGGTTCTCCTTGGCACTTGGGATATAATAGAAACCAAACAGCTCTGGTCCTTACTGTCATGGAATTAATGAGGAAAGAGATTTCAAACAAATAATTATATAAAAATGTATAATTCAAAATGTATAAATGGGTTACTTGCATAGCATGTGAGTTATATCTCAATAAAGGTGTTAAAATTTGTCATAAGTTCTGCATGAGTTAGGGCTCTTGTTATGACAAGTGATAAAATCCCAAATCAAACTAGCTTTAACTTAAAAGAAAACAAAATTTATTATCTCATGTAGCTGGGAAGTCCATTAGACCCAGGACTCAACTGCACTCTCTAATTCTCAGCTTTGCTTCCCCCTTCAGCCTCCTCCTGTAGCCAGACTCTGCATGGGGAGTAGGATGGATGATGGCAGCTCTAGATTTCTATCTTCCCAACTCCTGCAAAAACAGCCTCTCTCTCCCAGCCACCACATATTAATCTCAGAGAAGAATATAATTGGTCAACTGTGAGTCACATGCCTATCCCAATGGCTGGGGGAGGCAAGTATTATAACCTATAGTCCCACAACAACTGTGTAAACTAGGGATTCCCTAAAGGAAGTCATGGTAGACAGATAAAAGTAACGTAAGTTACCAGTGCTATGAAGAAAGTGAAAAAGAGAGACCTAATTTTAGACTGGAGAGTCAAGATCTTCTGAGAAAGTAACACTTAAGCTGAGAATTAAGGATGAGAAAAAGTTAGCCAAGAGAAGGATGGTACGCAGGGCAAGGAGGTGTGGGGGTGGAGGGGTGTGTTCTACAGTAAGAGTAGGCCTCACGTGGGGTACAGCTTGAAACCCTCATGAGAGTAAAAGAAGGCCACGTCACAGGGAATAAGCAGTCACAGGGAGAACTGTGTGAGATGAGAGTGAAGGAAGTGGCAGAGCCCAGATCACAGGGTCTCGTGGACCATGTTGAGAATTTTGCAAGGAAGTGGTCAGATCTGGGAACAGTGAGGGAAGATGCTCAGCCCCCTCATCACCACCCTAGTCCTATCCCTCTGCTATGTCAGCTATTAAGTAAGTTTCAGTGGTGCGCTTGTCAGTGCCGCAATGCTATTCTCTGCTTTACGGGATCCCTCTTCAGGGTTTTCTGTGTCTTTAGCTTTTCTCAGCTCACGCAGTCAAGACTATGCGTATGGCCATCAACTAGTATTTATTAAAGCTGTGAGCAAGTAGAAATAGGTTTTGATAAAGTTCCTGGGACATGAGTGAGGCTATAAAGATGCTGAGAAAAGTGGATCTTTGGAAGGGTAGATGAGTTTCAGGGACTCCTATTCCAGGAAGCATGGCATTTTTAGGCTCTGCCTCCATGTGCCCTTCAGAAAGGGGCTTTTTGTCCTTTCCTGGGATTTGACTAGGAATGGGTCTGGCTAGAGCCCAGGGATGCTAGTAACTACTGAAAGGTGAATGTGCTTCTACCCACAAGGGAAGAAGAGACCCATGTAAAATGTGGCTTTGAAACACACACATACACTCACTCCAGCAAAGTGTAGTGGGAAAAACCTCAGACTAGAAGTGAGGAGATTGAAGATTTTACCATGCTGCCGCCACTAGTTTAGTGTGCGACACTGAGCATCCAGTTTCCTGTTCGTGGGTCTCGGTTTGCCCCTCTGGTAAACAGGGGATGTGGATTAGTTGACTGGGAAGGCCTGTTCAGCTCCATTCCTCTTTGATCCCATGATTTCAATTTACACAGTTCCCCACTTGTCACCCAGACCCCCCAGGCCCTTGTACACTGCCTTGCTTATGTGAGGCGCTTGCTGAATGTTTGGGCGTGGGGATGAATTATTGAAACCTGGCATCTCTGAGCCCGGTTACAGCTAAATAAAGACCTAGTTGGCACTGATAAAAACTAACTTTGATGCAGTTCCCAGTGAGCTTTAGCAGCAATTCTCTTGGGACCCCTCACTCTCACCCACCTGGAAGGCGGCATTATCATCAGCTCCATTAGACTGATGAAGAAGCTGAGTCCAGAATGCTCATGTTTTCTTGTACACAGAGAGCTATGCCACACTTCTGTGTCATTGTTTTTTCATGTAAAGATTATGTGACTTTTCTGAGCATACAGGTAGTAGGTGGCAGGCCCTGTACTGCTCAAACTCAGATTTTGGACTTAAAATCCTAAAAGGATTTTAAAAGGTTGGCTCCTGTTTTATCATCCAGTGGTGTTTTCCCAGAAACCTGCTATAGTTTCTCTTCAAATTTCCATCCTCAGTCCCAATGTCAGTGAGATTTCTTTAGATTATGTTGCGGTAATACATAACCCAAGTTAGAAGCTTTTATAATAAAGTTTTTTTTCTTTCACTTACATTACATGCCACTGCAAGGCAGCTGCAACTCCGTGCCAACTTCCTACTCTGGGATCTAATCTGGGATGGCTAAACCACACAAAGGCTCTTCTTAAAGCTTTTGGTGAGACTTGGAATGGCCACATCCACTGGCCAAAAAAAGTCACACAATCAAATCTGATGTTGAAGTGGGGAGATATATTCCTCCCACTAGGAGGCACTGCAAGCCACCTCACAATCTGTCGGGATGTAAAATCCTCTTCAGGGAGGGCAGTGAATAATCCGCCACAATCACTGAACACAGGATGGACCCATGAATGAGTTTCCTGCCTTCAAAATCCTCATTGACCAGGGAAATAGAGAGATCATTTCGATATCCTTTGGATAGATGTCTGTGCTAGTCCTTAGCCTGTTTACTATCATTCTTTACCCCTCACCTGCTCTGACTCGCTCCTGCAAACCACTCTGGGGTGTTGATTTTTGTAGGCTGTGTTTCCCAGGCTCCCGTGACAGTGGCCCTGGACTGGGGCAGCCAAGGAGAGACGCTGGCAGGTGATGGGGAAAAGGGAGAAACCTGGGTATCCCCCAACCTCTAACCCCTTAGCCAGCTTCTCCAGTAGAGGCTGCTCTTCTTCTCTGACTCCTGCTCCCATGGTTCTAGCTTCCTTTGGTCCCAGTAATAGTTTTTGTTTTGGTTTGGTTTTTGCTATTGATAATCTCTGGGGTTCCTCACTATTGTATTTGGCCTCTTAGTTCTTCTATGACCTATATAATCAATTCCCTTGGACTAAATATTAAGAATAGTTACCATTTTCCTGTTGGGATCTGACTGAAACAATTGGGTAAGCTGTCATGGTACTGCAGGGGAGAGCACATTCCATGTTCTGGGTGGTGGAGGTTGGCTGGGAAGAGAAAGGAAAGGCCCTCCCAAATCAGTGACTCCACAAGTGAGTAATAAAGATAATTATAAGTAGGAGCTAAAGAGTAATAGCCCGAGCAAAGGCACCAAATAACAAAGTGTTAATGTTTCTAGAACATGGTGTGACCCAGGAAGATGAGGCTGGATCATGGGTGTTAAGCCAACAAGTCTGGCTATTACATTAATCAGAACTCTCTCAGTCCACTGACACAAATCCAAGTCAAAATAGCTCATATTATAAAACAGGGGCATAGATGAAACAGAATGGAAGAAAACGTTGCTGATATGAGATGGCCAAGAAATTAAGAGGCCAGGGTGTTGGACGGATTGTGCACGTGAAACCCGAAGCTCCTGAGAATAAGAACAACACTGGGCAGAGAGGAAGACAGCGAGTCCCTTGCCAAAATCATCAGCGACCAGGGGGGAGTGAGTTGAAGACTCACACATGATGGAGATGAAGAGGTATCAGAGCGGGTTGGAGAAGAGATTTGAACATATAAGTGCAGGAGCAATGCTCTGGGGCAGTGTCAGGATGGAGAGGTGAGTTTCGGAATAGATCTGAAGTCAAATTCAGAAGCAGGCACTGTGGACACAGTCTGTGGTTCTGTAGGTCTGTGACAGCTGCCTGTGGACTGGATGGGTAAACATGATCATTTTGGGGTGGAGGGAATCATGTAAGATTCAGTTTGGAATCAGGACCTATTAAAGACAGAAAAAAATCCCACTGTTGTGAAGCCAATTAGAAGGAGGAAGGGACTGGGGGCTAGTCTGATTAATTGGTTGTCATTTTCATGATCTCACTAGATTCTTAGCTCCTAAGAATCCTTGCTAATGAACCTGAGGAAAAGGTTGTCATCTGAGCCTACTAATGAAGAACCTTCTAGGAGACTGGAAGTAATTAGGTGGGGGTGAATTTGGAGTTCTGCCAGCAAAAGAGCTGGCTAGGTCCATGAGCTGGTTACTTGAATCAGAGTCCTCATAGCTTGGGTGCCTTTGAGGTGACATGTCCTTGGTATGACATATGAGCTCTTCATGTTTGGCCACCTACTACCTCATCTCTCACCACTTTGAGCTTTCTACTCTACACTCAATCTTAGCCAAAAGGCCAAGAAGTGATGAGCTTCTACTCCAGTGATAACAAACTGCTGTCACTGCTATCACCATAGGGTCCTTCTAGCATATACCAAGGCTGTGTGTGTGTGTGTGTGTGTGTGTGTGTGTAGAGAGAGGGGAAGTGAGGGAAAAAGAGAAGGAGAGAAAAATCAATGTGAGAGAGAAATGTTGATCAGTTGTCTCTTGTACGTGCCCCAACCGTGGGACCAAACCTGCAGCATAGGCATGTGCCCTCACCAGCAACCTTTCACTTTGTAGGACGATGCCCAACCAACTGACCCATACTGGTCAGGGCACCAAGGCTGTGTTTTGCCTCATTATCTGTGTTTGCACTTTTTTCCCCATGTGGTGTGCTGCACATGCATGTCTGTATCAGCTAGGTACAGACAATTATATGTCTGTACCTAGCTGATATTTTCTTAGGCATCAGCTTCTCTAAGAAGCCTTCCCTGGCCCCCAGATTCATTTAGGCACCTCCTTTGTGCCGTGCTGATCCCCTGACTTCCCACCATCCCAGCATTTATCACTAGGATATTGTCACTGTGTCTTTTCCACACTAGACAAGGAGTTCAAGGGTAGGAACTGTCTGGTTCACCTCAGTGTCCTCAGTGCCCAGAACAGGATCTGCCATGCTCATTGAGCTGAGTTCTTATGACACCCACTGTCCACCTCCCTCATTCCCGCCTCCTTCACTCAACATATTCATTCAACCAGTACTCACCAAGCACATACTCTAGCTGGTGCAGAGGCTCAGATGAATAACATGGTCCCTGCATGGGAGCTCCTTGTCGAATGGACTTCTCCATGCAGGGTAACATGTGCTTTGGCAGAGGGAAGCACCGAGGAGAATGAAGAAGCCCTATATAAGCTGAGTCCTGAAGAATGAGAAATTAGGCAGGCGAAGAGTTTTGCTCAGTACTGGCCTTAAAGGTTCCCATTCCCACTAACTTCTGTAAGCTTTCTCCCCCTCTCCTCCGCTGCCACTCTCTCCCTCCACTAAGCATCCCTCTGGTTTGCTCTCCCTGGGTTAGAAATGTTGTAGTGTGTTCTGTCACTGTTCCAACTGAGAGCAAGACAAGGGGGCATAAGGGATAGGGCCCTGGCTCATGCCCCACCTCTAAGCCTCAGTTTCCCCATCTATAAACTCTAAGTGCTAACCCTCGTCTCACCCCAGCCCCTCACAAGGCTGTTCTAAGATTGTGTTTGTGAGCTGTTATGGGCTCTGCACCTGTGAAGATTGACACTCAGGTTAGTGGGTCTTTTCTCCACAATTTCATTAGGTGTCCCTTTGTCCCTGGCACTCAGTATAGACCTGGTACAAAGTCAGTGTTCAATAAAGACCTGGTTTATTGATGGCAGTGACTGATGAAGAAAATGAGAGTTTCCCCAAAGGTCCTAGGACACAATGCAGGGGCAACGAAGTTGGGACCAAAGTCGACTGGAAATATAAGGGAAAGAGAATTGCCTTTTATTATTACACATGCCAATCACTTCACATACATTTGTGCATTTAATTCTCAACACCCCTCTATGAGGTATGTAATATTTACCCCATTCTACAGGTGAGAAAACAGGATGAGAGAGATTAGGCAACTTGCCCACAGTTGCACAGCTGGTAGTTGATAGAGACTATATTTAAATCCAAGCTGTCTAAGTGTTGGACCTGTTCCCACTGCCCACCTGCGCAATGTGGCATCTTCTCCCCTCAGTACCAATTCCTTGGAAGGCATGTGTATCCCTGGCCTTGACCTGTGTCCTCACGTTCATCTAAACTGATGGTTTAAGCCTATTTACTTCTTTATCTGTTTGCCCCTTTCCTAGGCAAGCCACACCCCCACCGCCTCCCCTAACACTGTCACTTGTAATGACCCAGTCAAAGACCAGAAAGTCAATTTGTATGATATTCAGTAAGGAAAAGCTACATGCTGAAGGGTCTCTGAAGCTGACTAGGTTTCTACGGCCTGGGATAATAAGCCATCAGCTGCCTCCTCCTTCATCTCATACCTCAATTAGCCGGCACTTCTGCAGCTGGCCTTTCTCAGGGTAAGAAGTGCGCCACCGGAGCTGTCACCTGGAGGTGGGCTGGCAGGAGTTGTGAGTGCCCTCAAGCTGGGATGGCTGGGGGAAGAGGAGCCTTGTTTGTACCTGGGAGCTTCAGCCTCTTTGTGGACAGTGGGATACCAGGGAGAAGGAGGGAGGAGGAAAGAGACCCCCTGCTTTGTAGGAGAAGATGAAAAAGAGAGAGATGAGAGATGCAGATGAAAGAAGAAGAGCAGAAAGAAACTGTCATTGTAACAGGCAACTTTTGTGTAGTAGTTTATCCATCACCTCACTCAATCCTCCCAACTGCTCTCAGCAGGAGGACAGTGTTACTATCCCTGTTTGACAAACAGGGAGTCTGAGACTCAGAGAGGTTAAGTGATTCAGAGAGATGAAGTGACTTGCCCAAAAGCAGACACTTGGGTAGTCAGATAAAAGCAAGGAGGCCAAAGATACTTGTAAAGGAAGAAAAAAGATATGATTGGGGTGGCGTAGGGGGGAGGTTAAGTGAAAGGGAGAAAGAGGAAAAAATAGGAGGCTGGGCTGTGTATGGACTTGGGAGCCAGCCAAACCCACATCTAAACCCAATTTCCACTAATAAAGCTATGTGACCTTTTGTGAATTACATAATCTCTTGGAACCTTCATTTTCTCATTTATAAATTGGAAAAGATTATATTCACCCAACAGTCCTGCTGTGAGGATTAAGTAAATTAATATTTGTAAAGCTCCTAGCATAGAATCTGGCATATAGTAGGTGCTATATAAGGGAAAAAGAAGAGCTAAAATGAAAAAAAAAAGGGGGGGGGAGAAAGAAGCTTTTGAGAAGTAGTAAATTTAGACTCTGAAGGAAGGGAAAGAAGTAGACAGACAAAAGGGGAAGGAGTAGGCTAGGGCAGGTAAGTGATGGAGAAAGTGGCTTATGCTTCCAAGGGCTGCCGCCAACGTGGCCAAGACTCCTCAGTTGGAAAGCAGCCACTTTGTCTGAATCAGGAGGGCCTTTCTTGTGTCTCCTTGGACAACCGAGTTCTGTTGTCACAGAAAGTGTCATTAAGGATCTCAAGGTACAAAACAGACAAGAATGTCTCATGCTTTAGGTGCAGTTTTCCCTGGGCCTTTTTGGAGGTCTGTGGTGGGGAGGGAGAAATTCTGGGGGAATTCAGGAAGGAGAAACCCCACTGAGTGGAGGTAAGCCATTGTGTCTGTAGGTGGAAAGGGCAAATAGAGCTTTCCTTATTCTGTGTGGATCGTGGGGTGACTCCCAGAGCCTACACTAGTGCTGGCCAGGGTAGGGTGAGTGGGAGGCAGGGGAAAGAAATGGAAAAGCCCTGGTCAAAAAGGCCAAAGCCTAGGCTTCTCATACTGGTACCTCTGCTTATCTTGGCCAAGTCAGCTTATTTCTCTAGGCTACAATGTCTGCATTAGTGAAATGGAGAAGGTCTGCCTGGACCCCCTTCCTGCCCCCAGGTGTGACATGAAGATCAAATGGTATATTGGATGTGATAAATGCCTTGGAAACTGTGCACACATGTGGGAGTATTCATTCTATTAGGAAATACATCTAGTGACTCCCCTCTGTGTCAGGCACAGGGCTATATACTTTTCATTCATTACCTTGTTTAGTCCTCAACTAATTCTATGACATAGGTAAAATCATCCCTATTTATAAGGCATTGATTGATGAAGAGAATAGGTGACTCTCTGGGGGTTACACAGCAGGTCAATGGTAGAGCCAGGATCAGTCCAATTCTAAAACCTGTGCAGGTAATCCTTGTTCTGTACCATCTCCTTGAAGCAGAATTCTCTGCTCATGGATTTAGGTCTCCTTGCTTCACCCCTAAGCACTACCTATATTAATCTAGAGTGTTCTGGCCAGGGGGCATAAAAGGGAAGGGGAAAATCCTTACCTGTATCTCTCTCCTCTCCTCAGGGTTTGACTTCTTTGAAGCCAGTGCCAAGGAGAACATCAGTGTGAGGCAGGCCTTCGAGCGCCTGGTGGATGCCATTTGTGACAAGATGTCTGATTCACTGGACACGGACCCCTCCGTGCTGGGTGCCTCCAAGAACACCCGTCTCTCAGACACCCCGCCACTGCTGCAGCAGAGCTGCTCATGCTAGGCAAGGCGCACCCTCCTGATCTCCCCTCATGGTAGCCCCACACCCACTCTGCTTCCCCTGTTACATTCTGTCCACTCCCAGCCCCAAGCCAGCTGTGTTGCTGCTGTTCTTTGCCTGCAGCAGAGGTGGAGGTATGCCCCAGGGGTTCTCTGCAGATGGCTCCACTTACAGACACTCAGTGCTAGACTAACACCCAGTTTGAAACATGGGTTGAGATTCACTTTACAAAAGAAGACTCCATTTTACAAAGGGGATTCACAACAGGGACTTGGAAGGCGAATCTCTTAGATTTCCTTCATTTACCAAAATTTGATACACATATACTTTTCAGGGCCTGGCCAACTGTAAAGTGAGGCCTATCTGCATGGCTAATCCTATTAAAGAAAAGCTCCCCCTACACAACATGCCTGTTTCATATAAGGCTCCCCTGTGGAGCTTCCTCACACTGCAAGTCAAGCTTCGGCTCTCAAAGCCCTGTGTCTGTCGCCACGGATGCCCACGGGGCCTGGGCAGTTGCTGTGGTGACAGGCCAGGGCTAATCTCCAGAGAGCTCTCTAATGATACCGAAGGAGCAAAGGCTGAGTCAGAAACACACTTAAAAGGAAAAGATTATTCCCTGCAAAATGTCAAAGGTTCCTGCTATATGAAAGAGCAAGGTAGGGAGCTCAAGAAAGACAAAGAAAAAGAGAAACACAGGCAAGATAGAGAAACAGGTCATGAATTTCTGATTTTGCTGCTTTCCAGCTAGTTCTAAACTATGGGAACTCCATGAAATTGGTCACTGGTTCTTAAATTCCCAGAATCTGAAAAATTTAGAGTTGGTAGGGTCCTAAATTTGACCTGGTCTGACTAGTTAACTCCAATCCCTGTCTCTGATAGGTGGCTGTCAGGCCTCACAACCAAAATCTCTTCCTCTAAAGCACACACCCTGGGCAACGGGAGCTCATCTCTCACACCATCTTTGGACAGCTCTCATAATCTGAAGGTTTCCCTTGTTTTAAGCTGAAATCTGCCTCCTCGAAGTTCTTCCCTTTCTCACTCAATTTGTACTAGCTCTGCTGTCAGAGACCTTGCAGAGTCTGCTCCCTCTGCCCCATGACGCCCTTAGAGGACTTGAAAACAGAAATCATGATCCCTGAGATCTGCCCTTTCTCTAAGTCAAATAGCTCTGATCCCTTCTGCCATGGTTCACAGGGTCTTCTCCCCATCCTGCCCTTTCTCCTAGCCCATCTTCCAATCACTCCCAAGTAGTCCCACTGGGAAATGTGGTTCAAAGCAGAATAAATCTAAGGTGGGGGGCAGGCATGACCCTGAAAAAATTGGGAAAGCCAAATTCAGATGTTTCAATCCCAACCTCATACTCTCCTGGGAGTGAAACCTTAGTTTTTACCAAAAAGCAGATGTGAAACGACTTCTAGAGGAAGCCACCCGAATTAATTAAACACCCAAAGAAAAAAAACAAAATACTTTTGTATTTTGTTCTGACACTAGGAAAACTGAATAGATTAACTTGTGATTCTGGCTTGTTTGTGGACACTGAACATATTTGGTTTTTAGCTGAAACAATGACATGGAGTTAAGTGATAATTTCTGAAAATCCTTTCTCCCGGCTCTGGCTTGAATCCACAGTTTCCCCCTGCACTAACTTGCCACCTCAAAAGTCAGTGAAGGAGCAGGAGTCTCTCCCAAGCTTTCCCTCCATTTTAAATGCAGCTCATTGCCCTAGGAAAGCACATTAACTAGCAACAGGTTCAAGGACTACATAAAAGGGCCCTCCGGAGACAGCCCTACGGTGATGGTGCTTTCTCTGATGCAGTGCAGAGGACGGAACTTTGATCTTGGAATCAGGAGACCTGGACTCTCCCTTAAATCAAGTGTGATGCTGTTACTTACTCCTCATCTCTGAGTCTTGTTTATTCACTTATAAAATGAGGGAGGTATTTAGATAATCTTTAACATCCCTTCTGGCACTAATAACTCTGTGATTCTTTTCCACCTTCATGCTTTCAGTTGATCTGCAAAATAAACCTGAGACCTGAGGATTATCACCCCAATGTCATTGCAGCTAACACTGATATCACGCTTACTCTGTACTAGGCGTTGTTCCAAGCACTTTACATGTATAAACTCATTTACCTTCCCACCATTTTTGTGAGGGAGGCACTATAATCAACCTCATTAAAAGATGAGGAAACTAAGGTACAAAGAGATTCTTTAGCTTGCCTAACATCATATAATGAGTAAATGATAGAAAATGGATTCAAACCCACGTAGTAGGCTTCAAGGTTTGTGCTCTTCACCACATTATGTACTACATTTCTTATAGATAAACTATGATCCAAAGAAGTTAAAAGACTTGGCCAAGATCACATAGCAAGTGTCAGAGCCACGTTAGGATTCAATCCCAAGGCCAACGGATTTCAGGTCCACTAGAGAAAAGACTTATATCTCTAATCTGTTAACAAATTGCGCAATGATTCCATCTCTCAGGCAACCAGATCCCATGAGGCTGAGGAAAAAATGCCCAGTGCTTCTCAGGCCCAGGCTCTGGCTTTCCCTGTGCCTGCCTCCGTCAGGCAATTCTTATCTAGCTCTCCAACAGGGCTCGAGCAGCCTCCCCACTCCAGCAATGGGGCATTTTAGGGAAGTGACTCGATCAGTTTCTCTGACCATGGAAGAACATGGTTTCCTCATGGGGTAGTAGTTCTGGGTGTGCTTTTTACACTGCAAAGTCCCATACAAGTCAGGAATAACTACTATTTTTCTAGGTAGTAACATCCATGCACCCTAGTACAAGGATTTCAGACTGAGCTCCTCATGACCCCTGGATATTTTAGTACATGTATCAAATAATCTTTTCTCTCCTACTGAGTAGCCTGGCAAAGGCTGAACATTTTATTTAAAAACTGTCAAATTCTATAAAACTCAGGAGCCGGTTCAAGGGAGCAAGCATCCTTACAACAGAGGGAATCAAGAGTTAAATGTAACAGTGGCAAACGCTTTTACTGGTGTCAGGCAAATAGACCTGCTTATTAGATGGCAATTCTCCAGCCCTGCTCTGTGGCCTCGTTTCTGCTAAGTGGAAGGCGGCAGCTTCCAGCTGATTGCAGCGCAATGTTCATCAATCACAGTAATAGCACAGTTAGCCACCAAGGCTCAAGCTGCATGGTATGTGTTAGTGGCAACCTGTCCCAGTTTTCACCTTGTTTAACAATCCAAATAAAAGAATTAAAAAAAAAACAACAAAAAACTCAAAACCCTCTTGACCTCTAAAGAAGCAAAAGTAGGCCAAAAGTACAATACAGTATTGTAACTATTTATAGAATCTGTTTTAAATGCATGTGTATCTGTAAATACAAAGTGATTCGTGACTTATCGTTGTCTCCTCAGTGTGTAGCATTATTAACTTGTAGAAGCAGCAAGAGGGTAGAGTGTACTGAATGGTCACAGACTTGTCAATTAGATATGAAAGAAAGCTCAGGGAAGATCTTATCCACACTCCTTGTTTTATAAAAAGGAATTCTGAGGCCCAGGGAGAGGGAGGAATTGTCCTAAGGTCACTCTGAGGGTACATTTACAATGGAGCCAGGAGCAGTGCTTAGATCACCTCTGGGGAAAAAATTCACCTTTTCTATATGTATATCTATTATGGGCCTGGCACTATTAAATATGAGTAGATGAAAACAAATGACCCCTGCCTGCAAAGTACCTATAGTCTAGCAGAGGTGTTCCTAAGATATTATTCCAATTTGGCGGGCAAGGAAACAGCGCTGGAAAAAGTTAACATGCCTAAGTCACCCACTAGGATCATTTGAACCCACCCCTGTCTGACTCACGCTCTTTCAACTTTCCTCTTCAATTTGTCTCTCAGATGAAAGAAATAATGGGGCGCTGGTAATGACACACTCTCAAGGACTCTCAGAGTTAATTAAATAACCTCGGTGAGAGATTGGTTTCACAATTGCTTTCTGACTGCAGCCTTGCAACATCCACAGAAGATGAATATCCTCCAGACCTCACTCTCCCATTCACATCCCCTGCCTCTGCCCCAGAGCTCTTTCCCTAGGTATCAAGTTTCCTAGAGCATCTTGAAGAATGTTTGTTTGTTTGCCAACAGTTCAGGATAATTGGGGAGGAATTACAGTTGTCAGTGTCCTGGGATCTCACTGATTTTAGACTCCCCATTCCAAACCTACACCTGATTACCTGCACAGCTGGTAAATCAAACAGCAGCCTGTGACTGAGAGTATGTGCAAGAGACAGGCCCAGGAGTCACAAATACTGCTAGGTGATGTTTTTGAAGGCTTGGATCCCTTATGTGAAGTAGGCAAAACTCAAATTTATTCATTTAACAGATTTGTTTCTACTCTGTGCCAGGATACAACCGGTGGCAAATTAGACATAGTCCTTGCCTTCATGAAATCTAGTATAGCAATTTTCAACCGGCGTGCTGCAAGAATTTCTAAAACATGCAATACCTGACTATTTAGTCAGGGGCACTGACCTCTTCCCTTAGATTGTCAGATAAAAAAATGACAACAGACATCACAACAATTGCCGTCTGGTATGAATGAATCAAAATTATTACCTTTTTGTCAGATTGGCAAAAAGATTTTTTTTTTGCAAAAAGATATTTTTTGTGTGCTGCAGAATTTTAGTAATTAGTTTATGTGATCCGTGAGATGAAAAATGTTGAAAATCGCTGGTCTAGTAGCTGGTTGTTTAGTCTAGACATTGTAAAGTAGCCACCCCAATGTACTTACGTAACACTCCGAAGGAAAGGTGCATCATTCTATGAGAGCACATACTTGGGAAACCTGAGCCACCTTCATGGAGCTGTTTCAGGGGGCCTAGGAAGACTCCACTGCACCCAATACCTCCACTACCCATTGGCCAATTGCTTTATATTCCTCAATTAAGCTTTAATTTATGTAAAACTTTGATGGCTGATTGAGTATACGTCCTCCCAGAAGAGGAAGAGTGAGAGAAGAAACATCTGTACTGTGAAACATGTTTAGACTGCCTGGTTCAGTTAATTGTCTTCGGAGGAACATGGGAAACCATTCCAAAACTTAGTGACTTAAAACAACAAACACTGTTCTTCATGTTTGTGTGGGTCAGCTGGCTGGATCTTGCTGAGGCCAGATGGTCTAGAATGGCCTCATTCCCATGTCTTTGTACCCAGATGAGATGACTAGGATGGTTGAGGCCTCTGTCCACGTGGTCTCATTCTTCAGAAAGCTGCCCAGATTTGTTCATATGGTGGTGGAAGTTTTCCCGGCAGCAGGAGAGGGAAAGCTAAGATGCAGAAGCACTTTCCAAGCTTCTGTTTTGTAACATGTTTGCTAATGTCCCACTGACGAACACAAGTCACATGACCAAGCCCAATTTTAAGGGATGGAGAAATAGATGCCATCTTTTGATGGCAGGAGCTGTAAAATACTGTGGCTACTTTTTCAATCTACCAAAGAAAGCAACCCTATAGTCATCTGAAACTGAGTCTGGTAAATTTCCCTGGATCTTAAAACCTGGCTCTGAAGATATCTCCCAAAGACAAAAGTCAAGATGGTTTAGAACAGGGCAGTCTCATCATTTCTTTAGTTGTTCAAACAGTCTACTTTGGAGGAAACAAGACATAATCTGGATAGAGAAGTTTTGATTCTTGTTTAGTAGTCCCTTTGGTTACCTTTTAAGTCACCCCCTGAGGAATGAACCTGGCTTCTCATTCTGTGGGATTCACCATAATAATGGTTATGATTCCCATCTGAAGTTTCTGGCTGGAAGCCCAGCAGAGAAATTCAGTATATGTTGAAAAGATGGCTCTGAGAATAGTTAGGCTGTCTGCTGTAGCTATACTCTCTTCCTTGGAGATCTGATCAGGTCCTGAAGGTTTTAGATGCCAAGCCTTTTGCAGTGACATGCATGCACAAGTGCCTACTGGAGATCTCCATGTCTCAAACTTAGTATGTCCCCATTGGTACTCTTGATTCTGTCCCAAATTCACTTCAATCTTCACAGAAACCTAGGTGTTATTCTTAATTCCTTATTTTCCTCTTTTTCTTAGTGTTTACATATAATCCAACAGGAGGTCCTATGATTCCGCTTTTCACTATTTCCATTTTATTGACCTTGGTCCAACCTACTGCTGTTTCTCCCCTAGAGAGCTACCACAGAGCTCCTAACTAGAGTCCCCACTCTCCACTTGCTCCCCTACAGTCCATCCTCCACACATCAGCAGTCTTTTAAAAATACAAATGAAAGAACCACAGTTCAGTAACACTGAGGTTTACCTCAGCAGCACACATAAAAGAATCTGGATATTTTCATTATCAAAAATTATTATTATTTTATTGATTCTGTTTCTAGCCCTGAATCTGCCCCTAACTTGCTGTAGGACCTCTGATAAGTCATTTCCTGTCCTAGGCAGCTATGATGTCTTCTCACATTTCTTCAGGAAATAGTGACCTTTTCTTTTGTAGTACTCCTATTGGGTTGGCCAAAAAGTCCATTTTTTTTTCATAAAAGACACATTTTTCATTTTCACCAATAACTTTATTGATTTGCATGTTTTGAGGATGCCAGCTATCTCCTGCTATTGGTTTCCAT
The DNA here is from genome assembly GCF_022682495.2 of Desmodus rotundus. Lineage (NCBI taxonomy): Eukaryota > Metazoa > Chordata > Mammalia > Chiroptera > Phyllostomidae > Desmodus > Desmodus rotundus. The sequence continues at coordinate 34,710,964 of NC_071389.1, read as the reverse complement.
TGGGTAGAGGCCAGGGGTGCTGCTAAACATCTTCCAATGCATAAGACAGCCCCACAACAAAGAATTATTTGGCCAAAATGTCAATAGTACCAAGAAACTTTGCAAACCACTTTTGACACATTTGATGAGTCATAGCACCTTCTCCATACACTGCACAAAACTTATTTTGCATTTCAGTTGTGTTTTTACCTTTCTTGAAATAATAAAGCATAATATACCAAAAATGTTGCATTTTCTTCCATCTTCAATATTAAATTGGCTGCACAATAATTCACCAATTTTGATTAAGTTTTTTTTAATGCACACTGATATGACAGCTAACACAATACAATCTAACAAAATTGTTTCAAATGAAGTTAAAGACAACTGAGCACTACTAGAGGCATCATATGGAAAAAACTAAGTAAACTTTTCTGCCCACACAATGTTTCCTCTTCCAAATCAGATGATTCTAGTGAAAACTGTCAGTAAAGGGGGCATGTGATCAAGTGGGCCAATCAGAATGGGAAATATATGAGGGTGTGTGCTGTAAAACTGTCATGGCCTATCTTCAGCCCCGCGTGTGCAATGCTGGTGTGTAGTAAGAGAAAACAAGGCCACTATGCAGAGAGAATCACAGATATTCCCTGCCCTGATTCTGGCTTCTTGAGATTTGACTGGTCACCTCTTCCTCTGATCATGTTGTATACATCAGTATATGTTTCTTTTTTCTTTTTTAAATTGTATTTTATTGATTATGCCATTACAGTTTTCCCAAATTTTCCCCCTTTGTCCCCCTCCACCCCCTCAGGCAATCCTCACACCACTGTTCATGTCCATGGGTCATGCATATAAGTGCTTTGGCTACTCCGTTTCCTATACTGTACTTTATATCTCCATGGCTATTCTGTAACTAACTATTTGTACTTCTTAACCCCCTCACCTCTTCACTTATTCCCCACATCCCCTTCCCATCTGGCAACCATCAGAACGCTCTCTGTATCCACGATTCTGTCTCTGTTCTTGTTTGCTTAGTTTGTTTTTTAGATTCAATTGTTGATACATATATATTTATTGCCATTTTATTGTTCATGGTTTTGACCTTTTTGTTAAATAAGTCCCTTTAACATTTCATATAATAATGGTTTGGTGATGATGAATTCCTTTAGTTTTTTCTTTTCTGGGAAGCTGTTTATCTGCCCTTGGATTCTAAATGATAGCTTTGCTGGGTAGAGCAATCATGACCGTAGGTCCCTACTTTTCATGATTTTAAATATTTCTTGCGAATCCCTTCTAGCCTGCAAAGTTTCTTTTGAGAAATCAGCTGACAATCTTATGGGAACTCCCCTGTAGGAAACTAACATCTTTTCTCTTGCTGCTTTTGAGATCCTCTCTTTAACCTTTGGCATTTTAATGATGACATGTCTTGGAGTGGGCCTCTTTGCATCCATCTTGTTTGGGACTCTGTGCTTCCTGAACTTGCATGTCTCTTTCCTTCACCAAATTAGGGAAGTTTTCTTTTATTATTTTTCCAAACAGATTTCCAATTTCTTGTTCTTTCTCTTCTCCTTCTGGCACCTCAATGATGTGAATGTTGGACCTCTTAAAGTTGTCCCAGAGTCTGCTCACACTACCCTTGTATTTTAGGATTCTTTTCTTCTTGTTGTTCTGATTGGTTGTATTTTTGTTTCCTTATGTTCCAAATCATTGATTTGATTCCCAGCTTCATCTACTCTACTGTTGTTACCATGTAAATTGTTCTTTATTTCAACTAGTGAATCCTTCATTTCTGACTGGATCTTTTTTATGTTGTTGAGGTCCTCACTAAGTTCCCTGAGCATCCTATAACCAGTGTTTTGAACTCTGCATCTGATAGATTGCTTATTTCCATTTTGTTTAGTTCTTTTTCTGGAGTTTTGATCTGTTCTTTCATTTGGGCCACACTTCTTTCTCTGCTCATTTTGGCAGCCTCCCTGTGTTTGTTTCTATGCATTAGGTAGAACTGCTATGACTCCCTGTCCTGGTAGTGTGGCCTAATGTAGTAGGTGTCCTGTAGGGTCCAGTGGCACCGCCTCCCCTTCCACCTAAGCTGGATACTTGAGGTGTGCCCTTCGTGTGGGCCGAGTACACCCTCCTCTTGTAGTTGAGCCTTAGTTGCTGTTGGCAGGTTAATGGGAGGGATTCGCCCAGGCCAGTCAGCTACCAGGACTGGCTGTGACCACAGACCACCAACCTCTACCCACTGTGGAGGATCATCTGTGCAGGGACAGGGTGGTGGTGTTCTGATATGGTCTGTAGCTGTCCACTGGGTATGCAGGCTCTGGAGTTTCCCAAGGGATGCAGGCCAAGGTCAGCCTCTACATGTGTTCTGCCCAAGGCCACCCTGCCTGAGCTATAAAGCAATCTGAGATGGCCGCTACTTGTGCTGGGCTGGAGATGACCAGGTGAACCCAAGCTGTGAATCTAGGCTGGCTGCTGCTAGTGCCAGGCCTGAAGCCACTTAGCAAGAGGTACAGGGGCTAGGGAGTTCACTGGGGCCAGCTGTTGCTTGTTTGAGAGGATTAGGAAGTTGTGAAACATGAGCCAAGACCAGCCATTCACATGGAAAAGTCACTGTTAACAGCTTGGGTGGGCCCATAAGTTGTGTAGGTTGGAGTCTCAGGGGATCTCTAGGGCAGAGCAAACAGTGTTGGCCAGGTTGATGGAGTCTCAGATATGGCACCTGCCTGCCAGCAATGTGGCTCTGCGTGGGGAGGGCTCAGAAAAGGAACAATGGCTTCTGCCAGCCTTTCTGTCTGGGAGAAAGTTGTTCCCCAGCCCCTGCCTTGATGCCAGGCATTCAGTTCCTTCCTGTATGCCACTGGTGCCTTTCAAGCTGCCACCCTAGTGCTGGAGCTCAGAGGGAGTGAATCTGAGTAAGTCTGTGTGTGGTTTCTTTAAGGAGAACTTCTTGAGACTCCAAAAGTTTCTTCCACTGACTCAATCCCCACTGGTTTTTGCAGCCAGAAGTTAGAGGGACTTACCTTTCTGGCACTGGAACCCTAGGATGGGGGACCTGGTGTGCGGCTGGGACTCCTTGCTCCTGAGATATCCTTCCTGAAATTTTTCCAACACATGTAGATGTGGGACCAGCCCATTCCATGTCTCCACCCCTCCTGCCAGTCTGGATGGATGTGGTTTCTTTAATTCCATAGTTGTCAGACTTCCATGAAACTCGATTTCTAATGGTCCTGAGTGATGGTTGTTCTATATTTTAGTTGTAATTTTGATGCATAGTATATGTTTCTAATAAAGGCTCCATTTAGCTTTGCTCATTGGAGTTAAGTTCTTATCACTTGCAACCAAAAAAATATAATCTTCCCTCTTTTTCCTCAGTTTTTACTGTTCTAAAGTGCAGTACTTCTAATTTTTAAACACTGAGTATTTCAGAAAATACCACTTCTATGGACCTTCTGAATGAGACTTTGTATAATCTGGAACAAAGCCCACTCTTTTCACTTTTGCATGTCATACCTGAATGCATGAGGAAGAGGGATTTTGCAAGGTGAGAAGCAGCTCTCCAAGAACAGTGACAACAGCACAGGCACAGGTTCTATGATTCGGTCACTGGTCCAGAGTCTGGCTTCCCAAGTACTTAGAAACTACACAAAACATCTAACACCACAGCTGCTATTTCTCCACATGTGTTTCTATTTCCCTGCCAACTCAGTGACACCCAGCACCTTGACAGAGCACCATTGACTGGATTGAGCTGTGTGACCCATGCTTTTGTTCCATCATTCTGAAGTGGCCAAACAGCAAATACCCAAATAGGAAGTCTCCGGGAGACTTGATTAAAAGAGTTTCCTTTGCTTGGTAGAAAACCTCACAATGGAAATGCTAATGTTGGTCAAAGTAAATTAGAAAATCCTTGAGCAGTGTGAATAGGATTCTCAACTCCCTTCAGATTTTAATGCACCCCTTGGGGTGGGGGAGGTGTTTACCAATAGACTTGGATAGATCTAATGGGCTGTGCAACCTTGGTGAAGTCCCTCCCTATCTCTGGGCTTCAGGACCTTAGACCGGATGTTTTCTGCAGGCCCCTTGATACTAATGTTTGTGAATTTATGTCCATTCTCTCTAAGAGCTGCAAATAGCAAAGAGGATTTGGGCAGAAATTCTTTTGTTATGAAAGCCTCCTTTCTTCTTGGGTACAATGAAAACAGGCCATGCTGAGTGAACTCCACATCACTCAGTCAGGCCTGGTTTCTGCGGCTGCCAGAAAGCATCTTAGCAAGTAAGCGCATCTGGGTGGTCCCTGACTGCCTGTTGCATGCCAACAGTTTTTAAAGGGTAATAAGAAGAGGAGAAACAAAGACTCTAAGGAGACTTGTTAAGAATGGAGCACTGGCCCCTGTGTTTGAGAAGAGACACCAGAGAGACAGCAGGCAGCCATGTTTAAGAGCCATAAATGCATCCAATTCTAGGACTTAATTTATAGAGCACCAAGCATGTGCCAGGCTCAACTGGGCGAGATCTTTCTGAGGACAATCTCTGTTATGCAGCCGAATGCCTGGAAGCTAAAGAAAGGGCTGAGAGATTTGCATGTGCTGCACTGTCTTCCTATCCCTCCAAACAACAGATCAGGAGAGAGGACTAAGCAGGTGATGTTGTAGAGTGGTTGAGAGCGTAGGGCTTACGGTCTGACAGAGCTAGGTGCAATTCTTCGTTCTTTATCAGTAACTAATTGTGTGACTTTGAGAAAATTACTCTCTGGGCCTCAATTACTTCATACATAAATAGAAAAATAATATTTACCCCAAGGTTGTTGAGAGGATCACAGGAGAGAATGGGTGTAAAGCGTCAGTGCAGTGCCTCACAAACACGTGGTATTACTATTGTACTACCCAGCCTTCCCAATTAGGCCAAGCCAGGGAGGCAAATCCAATCCAGGATCTCTGCAAGGAAATGAAGGACAGAGAACCCAGTGTAAATACCATGAGCAAAAGAGCAGAAAAGGGGGGAGGTGTAAGTAGGAGGTAGATTCTGGACTTGGAAAGTAGATCAAGGTAGAATCTTGTCAGGAACAAAGCAGGAGAGTCCAGATTGGCCCTTGACCTTGTTGGGCTGACCACCAGATAGCTGACAGTATGATACCTAGTGCACTTCCTCCTTCCTCCCAGAAACCAGTCTCCAGGTATAATAATTAAGCCAAACATGAGGGGATAGAGTATTCTGGAGCCTATGTTAGACATGCCCTCCCACGCTCAGAAAATTAGGAATCCTGACACCTGGGGTTGAGTTCTTCCTCTGCAACATGCTAACTGCGTGACCTTTGACAAACATTTTCATATATAAAATGAAATTAATAATCTTCCTACTTCACAAGGTAGTTGTGAGCGTCAAATACAAGCACATTTTAGAAATGTGGAATGTTGTGGACATATATGTTACAGCCACTGTGAGGGGCTGGAGTAAGCAGCATTTTTTCCAGAATGAAACAAAGTATACCATTCCTAAAGCCATTTCCAAAGGTGCTTTCCTCCCTCTACCTCCTCTGCCATTCCCTCCAAATTTTGGTCCTAGGAACCTAACCTCACTTGGAAATATCAGGGCCAACATGCCTTACAACCAGAGGTTTGGTTGGCTTTTAAAAAATCTTCCAGAGGCTAAGAGCAGCCAAAGAGAGTTTGCCAGTGAATGCTGGGATTGGATGAGCAGAGCAGTGATCTGCGATGGGATTAGAGCCCTGGAGGGGCAGACGGAAGGGCCCATCTGCACCATGACCGGAACACCATAACAAAAATCATCAATCATGTGTTCGGCACTTCACAGTTCCTAAGGCACTTTCTCATCAAAGCTCCCATGATCTTTGGCACAGCCTTGTGATGTGGGTTTTATTATTCCAAGTACTCAGGTGAGGAAAACTGTAGGGCCTGCATCAGTAAAGCAACCCGCCCAAGACAACAGAGAGAAGGGGGCAAATGGCTTGGTTGGTCTCAGAACAAAATAGGATCTACCCCCTACAACAGGCATTCCTGACCCTGAACCCTGCCTGCCTATTGGGATGGGGTGGCAAGGCACAGCTGAAGAGAAAACTTAAGTATTGGTTGTGTCTGTATCTGGCCTCCTTTCTGCTTGTGGGAGAGAAGGAAGGAGAGGACACACACCTGCCTCACCACCCCCACACCTTCACTAATAAACCCTGGAGCACCATTGAACAGCAGAGGCTGTCCTCTTATGGGACCAGGGGCAGTTGGTCTTTGGAGTCACACGGAGAAATGTCACATTATTCAGCCTTTACACCATCTTCATTTCTCTCAATTGCTCTTTTTAGTTTATTCAACCAGGGACCAGGCTGGTCTCATGCTAGCTTAGGAGATATACGAAAACAGACTGAGCAGAATTACTCGGGAGGAGCAATTAGCAAAAACTGCAGTTGTCCTTCTCTAGGACTGAGCAGAGAGAAGAATAATAACTCTCAAGTGTCTCCCCATTGGATTCTAGCTAAGCAGATGTTTTCATGCTTTTTAATTCTTCCTATGTTCCATATGCCGACACCTCTTCTTAGTGACGTAATAAATATGAAATGTCATGTGGTGTTATGAGTTTGTAAAATGTAAAGAAATATATGGACATAGAGGAGTATACACAGTAACAAAAGGAAAGATCCCATTTGCAAATACCTGTCGTGTCTCTGTTTTTTGTTGACATTCTTTACTGATACAAACTGAGTTTTTTAAAAAAATTTGTTGTTCAAGTACAGTTTTCTGCCTTTTCCCCCCACCCCAGCCCAACCCCCAGCCCTTCCCACCTCCCTCTTGTTCCCTCCCCCACCCCGTTATCAGCCATGTGTCCTTTATAATTGTTGCTACAAACCCTTCACCCTTTTCCCCTGAAACTCCCTCCCCTCTCCCCTCTGGTCACTGTCAGCCTGTTCTCAATTTCAGTGTCTTTGGTTATATTTTGCTTGTTTCAAACTGACTTTTCTTAATGTAGCTCCTATCCTTACTGTAGTGGCAATGATGGTATGTACAATAAAGTTCATTTAAACTATGTATCATTTATGGAGCAATTCTTCCCTGGGTTTGTGCTAAGAACTTCAGGAGGAGACTCCTGCCATCTAAAATCTTAGGGACTGGAAAATAAGTCCAGCACCAATGCAACGAAAGCCACAATACAAGGCAGTAATTCATGAATGACTCAGGAAAGGGGGAGATCAGAGTGGACTGTCAGAGAAGGTTGAGTGGAGGAGGAAGGACCGGGGCTGCAAGAGGTCAGCAACAGCCATTCAGCTTGCACTTGTGGAGACCCTCCCGGTCCCAGCTCTGTGCTGGGCGATATAGAGGATGTGGAAAATCATGGAGCCGTGTGTGCCTCTGCAGCTTAGCTCAGTATTACCTCCCAACAGAGGGTTAGGGTACATTACTGGATAGCATGTGGGAGCAAGGCTGCTGAACTGGAGAGAGAGTGCTAAGCCCACAGAAAAATGTAACAAAATACAGACAGAACTGGCCTGCTTTGGGAAGGGGCAGAACTCATTCCTCTCCCAAAAGCCCCTAACTGTACAAGTCTAAGCAGGTATCAAATTCCATTCAGTTCTTCACCCATCCCTACGATGTCTAGATTACTTATAATACCTAATATAATGTAAATGGTATGTAAATAGTTGCTATACTATATTGTTTAGAGAACTATGACAAGAAAAAAGTCTGTGTGTGTTTGGTTGCAGATGCAACCATCGTAGACCTAAGTACATAATACACATCAGCAACAATGTGACTTTTTTCTGAATATTTTCCATCCACAGTTGGTTGAGTTTGTGGATATGGAACCTGCAGAAGGCAGAGCTGTGTATTTTAAAACTATAGTAGTTCATAGAACAAGGACTGCCAATAAAATGAATGGTAACCTCTCCTTGGTTTGAGAAGAAGACTAGGGTACACTTTTTAAATTGATTTTTAGAGAGAGTAAGGGAGAGGGAGAGAGAGAGAATTATCAATTTGTTGTTCTACTTATTTATGCATTCATTGGTTGTTTCTTGTATGTGCCCTGACCAGGGATTGAACCCACGACCTGGGTGAATCAAGATGACACTTAGCCAACTGAGCTACACAGCCAGGGCCTGGGGTACACTTTAGATCTGAGTCTCTGCATATGTTGTCTTTCCTACTCCTCTATCTCCCAAGCTCAGTTAGGTACTTTCTCTGGGAAACCACATATCCCTTTGTCTTCCTTTGCCATAGAACTTCCTATACCATGTTGTAATTTTCTGGTTACTTGTGGAAGTAGGCTGTCCAGTGATACAAACCAGGCAAGAGGTAGGCAGTTAGCTGTAGTATCAAGAGTGCACTATCAGTTCACTGCTTTTCCAAGCTCCCAGCTTTTGAAAGAGCTGCCTGGATCCCAGTAATGCATACTGAAAGAGAGGCCTCTACCCTCTCGTTAATGCGGTCTTTCTGCTTTTCATGGTGGACATTTAGGATGCCTGTGAGTCAGCTGGTAACTTTCTTCAATAAACATTTGGTTTGTCGATTCATGATTCAATCAATAAACTGACTCTTTAAAAAAGAACAGCTAAAAATAAGATCCTCAAAATTATGCTGGGATTAGCAATAATATCTCTAAATTCTTTCTTTTCTCTATATTCCACTGCTATTGCTTCAACTTACAACATCAATTCTTACCTCACCAAAGGAGCATAGTGATTAAGAATAGACTCTGGAAACAGACTGTGGATTCGGGTTTTGTTTCAACCCCTCACTAGCTGTATAATTTTGGAAAAATTATTTAATCTCTCTATACCTCAGATTCCATATCTGTAGAGGAGGGATACATCGTAGAGTTGCTGTGAGCATTAACTGAGTTAATGTATGTTTAGGAGAATGCTTGGAACATAATAAATGTTAGATAGAATTATACTTACTTATTTTTGTCTATCTCAGTTAGAGCCCTGGCAGGAAATAAATGGTACTTTGAGGTGTTCAATAAAGGAACTACTTACAAAATGAGTGCAGGGTTTAGGAAGACCAATATGGGGTATAAATTTCCCCCCGTGAGAGCAACAGTGGGCATGTTACTAGCCAAAGGCATGAAAAGGATAGGGAGTGATCACCAGAACCCCAGAATCTGAAGAGGGCAGTTGAATGGAAGGGGCTGCCTGATCAGAGCTGCAGTCTTAGTGGAGGGGCATATCCTCACAAAGTCTCAGTAGGGAAGGAACTGGGGGATGCATACTCTCTTGCCTCTTTCCTTCTGATCTCTGATCTCCTATTGCTATCTCCCAATGCTAGACCCAAGCAGAAACTGGAGGGCAAAGAAAGCCTGTTGAACTCCATGTAGGTCAAACTTCTGGAACAAACAACAGGTGGAGTACGGTGGGGACAGCATCTGAAGAGACAAAGAGAAAATATCCAACACGCCTCTCATCTACCCTTGCCTTCCTATTCCCTACCTTGCAGCCAGAATGATAAAGTACAAATCTTTCTAAAGCACAAATCTAGTCTTGTCTTGTCCCAACTTGATGGCCTTTGGTGGCCTGCATTGCCCTCAGATGAAGATACTCAACATAAAATCCAGGGCCTAATGATTTATCTCCAGGGTACCCCTCCAGTTTTAACTATTGCCATGCCCCTCTCAACCTTCACTGTGAGTCACATGTAATTACCTTCAAACTTACAGGAACATGGCTTTCTCTTCTTTGACCTTTTCTTTTCCTGGAACTCAGCCTGGAATGATCGTTCCTCTTTCATTCTCCTCCACTTGGCTAATGCTTGTTCATGCTTTATTTATACATAGAAATGAAGGGGTTTCTCTTATCTAGTTAGATTTTGGGTACTCTAAGCTGTTTCTATAGCAATGCTTTCTTGAGTCTGGAAAGTAGTAGTGTCCAGAAAGGCTGATATTTGACAATACCTTTATTTTTAAGTGGACTTTTGTGATTTTCTTGAAATTCTAATTATAATAGATACATGGCCTACAGGACAGAGCCTGAAAGTAATAGAGTTGAGTTTTTAATAAACTCATCAAAATATACCCTCAAAGTGATCCTCTGCGAACAACTGAAGCCTAATATACATCCTGAGGATTCTGGTGCGCTAAGATAGACTTCTAGTAGTTCGATTTGCATGGGGACCCAATGGGCATTTTAGGAGAAATGATAGTATGCTCTTTGGAGCAGAGTGTAGACAAAAACTGCCTCTGGCTTCTGGACTGAGAAGGTGAAGAGAATGAAATATATTAAAGGTTTTATCTCATAACTGTACAGTCATCTTCTCCAAGTGGAACTAAAATTCACATTATTAAAGACAAAGCTCCTTTGTCTATCTGTTGCTCTCTTTTTGAAAAACAAGAAACAAACAGAACTCAAAGGCCCTCATGATGGAGGAGCATGGGCAGTGGCTTAAAAGAAGATAAGACCTATTCCGTCAGGACCCGAATGGATTATTTGTTTCCTTTAGTTCCAAATTTCCACTTGAGGAACAAGACAGACATTCCTATGTCTCTAGCTCCACCCTGTGGTTGATCAGGAAATCACTCATTCCAACATCAACAGGTGAGTCAGGTGAAGTCACCAGGATCTTTACACTTGCCAACAGTTCATGAACGCATACTTTGTGGCAGGCTCTGCTGTAAGTAAGTACTCTTCAAGAATTATGGCATTCAATCCTTACAACAACCCTATGAAGGATTTATTTTTTACATGATAAAACCAAGGTTAGAGTTTACCAGAGTTTAGGATTTGTCCAAATTCATGCAAGTGGCAGTCAGGACTTGAACCAACCTGTCTGCTTCAAATTACAACTCTGCTTATATACTAATATATACGTCTAACACAGGTTTTTCATTCCCTTTATAACACAATCGTACATCCATCATCTTATTTAATCAAGGATTTGAATTTTCAAGGCAGTCCATAAGAAGTGGGTGATGCAAAGGAACAGATTAATGTTTAAATCACAGGCGTTAGATTAAGTCATTAGGCCCTAAGCAGAGATTCTTGGTGTAAAAAATGGTACAATGGGAAAGCCATGAGCTTTCAATAGAACCTAAGTTTGAATTACTGTTATGACACTGTGTTGGGCAAGTTACTTAATGTCACTGGCCTCAATGGCCTTATTTGTTGACTTAAGAACCAGTGGACTCAGAGAATGCTAATTTTTATAAATCAAACTCTGGCTTATTTTTCATAGAAACTAATTTCTAAAAGTTAACAGCATACAAGTAACCAAAGTGTCTTGTTGGAATCTGATGACTGATTTTTAGTAGATGGAATAACCATTCACATCACAGGTTAAGATCTTAAAGTGCTCAATCGATCTTTGAAAAGTGAAACACTGAAGAACATGTACATGATGGGCAGGATAGTGGCCTCTCAAAGATGCTCGTATCTCAATCCCTGTGAATATGTTAGCATTCATAAAATGGGAATTAAGGTTGTAGAAGATATTAAGGTAGCAACTGATGGTAAAGTAGAGAGATTATTCTGGATTATCTGGGTAGGTCTAATTTAATCGCAAGGATTCTTATAAGTGGAAGAGAGTAAGAGGGAGATGGAGATAACATATTCATGAGCAATTTAAACAAGAACTCAAAATTTATACAGGACAATAATACAAGAGAAGTCACAAGTCTATATATGGTTAAGAGCCAAGGAAGTGATGCAAAAAAAAATGTATCTTGAATTCAGGTATGGAATGGAGGATCAGTGTGGGCTGGAAGGGTCAAGGAAGGCTTCTAGGAGGAGGTATGTCTTGAGCAGGATCTTAGAGGGTGTGGTTAGATGGAGAACTATTGCTACTACTACTCCTACAAAGCATTGTTTTTCTACCTACAATTTCAGGAATCACATTTTAAATTTAAGACATTGGCAGTCAGTTCCAATGTTTTGTATGGTATTCTTTTGAAAAAGGGAATACTTTACTTTTTTATTTAAAAAATAATTTTAAATTTACATAAAAGCTACACGACTTTTTCCTTGGACCTCTGAGAGTTGGTTGCCCATATGATGTTCCAGCACCCATAAATTATCAAAATCAAGAAATTAACATTGATGCATTACTATCATGTAATCCACAGACTCCATTCAAGTTTAGCCAATTGTCCCAATAATGTTCTTTATAGTGATACCTTTGACTACCATGTCTCATTGGTCTTTAATCAAAATAGCTCCACAGTTCTTGATTTTCATGACCTTGTTACTTTTAAATATTGTAGGTGGGTTATTTTATAAAACATTCCTCAATTTGGACTAGTTTGAGGTTTCCTCTGGATTAGATTCAGGTTTTGCATTTTTAACAAGAATAGCACAGAAGTATTGCTGGGTTTTTCTTTGTTTCACATTATGAGGTGGTAAGAATTTCAATGTGTCCCATTACTGATGTTAACTGTTTTCACAGACTAGTAGTGTTTGCCAGATTTTTCCAGCATAAAGTTGTTCCTTTCCCCTTCTTAATAAGGATTTCGTAAGGAGGTACTTTTGAGACCATGTAACTATCCCATTCCTCATGCAATTTTCATCAAGTAACCTATCATTCATAGACATTTCTTGGTTGAATTTATTATTACTATTATGGTTGACAAATGGTGGTTTTCTAATTCCATCATCCTTTCTACATTCACTGTTGCCATGTCACTTTATTAAAAAGCTTTCTTCTCTCCCTATTTACTTACATCAGTTTAGATGCATGGATTCCTATTTTATACAATGGGTTATAATCTCAAATTGTCCCTATTGTGGTCCTGTGCGAGCCCCTTCAGACAGGCCTCTAAGTCCCTTTGTCCTGTCCTTGTTATTCTTTGAATACTTCCTTATTACTTTCTGGCATACAAGATACATAGGTTCCAGGTTCATCTTGTATCTTTCCTGCCCTAGACTTGCGGCCAGCTGTTTCTCCAGGAAGCCTTGGTTTCTTTTAGTGGAAAATGGCATTTTAGTGAAGAAAAGTATTTAGAGACCAAGACAGGGGTATTCAGTATGCTCACTGCTATTGAGATGTCACTGATCCCAGACCCTCTCAATAAACGTGGCTTGAGGATATATGTACAATATGTTTGTGCATACTTACATATGTATACAAACATGGACACCCACATCTATATTTACTTCTATATCTATTAAAAAGCATGAGTTCACACTGACACCAACAATTCCAATCCAACACCACAGTTTATTCTAATTTTTGCATTTCCATATTTTTAACTCTCTTCTCCTACGGTGAGAAACCTGGCTCCTAATATCTTCCAATATTTGATAAGTCAATCCTGTATGTAACCAATCTCCATTTACCACTGCTTTGAAGACTCACCCTCCTTACTCTGCTTGAACTCGGGTTCCTTGCACCACCAACCCACATATTCAATCCTCCTCATATGGCTCATGCTCCAACATGTCTCATCAGACTGCTTGCTCTTGCACACCTTGGGCACAGGTGTCTAGGTTGCTTAGCCCTACCTAAGCAAATTGCTTTTAGACCAATAATTATTCAGAAAATAAGGAAGGAAGGAGGTTTGGTGGAAAACCAGATACTGTCTTAATGATATGTAAGTTATGACATTTGTTACTTTGTGTGTTGATTTAAAAACTAGACTGAGGGTTAACCACAACAGGAAATATCAATGATAAAATGAATGAATTAGAAGTCTGTTTATTCTAGGTATTTGACAGGCAAGATGTAAGAGGCAAAAGAGCAAAATCTTTGGAATTAAACTTACATGATTTGCCCTTTTGGTTATTCTACTTTCTTGTATGATTTTGTGCAAGTTTTTTAACCTCTTTGAACTTCAGTTTCTTCACCTTTAAATTGATAACAGATTTAGGTTGTTCCGAGGGCTAAATGAGTTAATGTAAGTAAAATCTTGGCCCCAAAATATTTTAGTTACTCAGGATACTGAAACTACCAACTGAGCTTGGTTTCAGCATGTTTCAGAAATTTAAATAAACAAAAAACAAATATCTTATTTACTGATTCCCATGGAAGCAGGACCTATCACACTACCTATCTCCTCATTCCCAACACTGACTTTGTATAACATTTCAAAAAGAAAATGGAGGTGGGGGGCTGTTGGACAGAAACTCTATTAAATTCCTGTCCCTTACTTCCTTCTAACACTTAAAATCTTTGCAGCTCCTGGTTTAATGTGTGCCTCTTTCCCTCCAGGTCCAATGATAGATGGTGTTCTTTTCTAATTTAAGGCTAATCCCTCTCTTCTGCCTCCCTAGTGACCTCTTTTTCCTGTACCATTCTTCCATTAATTCAACACTTAGTGAACACCCACTGTGTGTGAGACACTATTTTTGATACTGGGGAAATTGGGTGGTGGGGCGGGGGGAGGCAAGACAGAGTACCAACTCTCCAACAGATCTTATAAAATAGAGAGGCTATTTAGACAATCTGCCAATAGACAAATAATTCCAGAAAATGACTGTTAATTTAGGTAGAATGGTAAGAGAAGGTTTCTCTTAAGAGGTGACATTTGAGCTGACATATAACTTGTAAGAAGGAGCCGATGATGCAAAATCTAAAGGAAGTACAGTTTAGGCAGCAGAGCAGATGGAATGTCCCTAAAGGCAAGAATTACCCTAGTATATTGAAGGATATTAAGAAAGCCAGTGTGGGACTTCTGGCCAAATTGGAGGCGTAGATAGATACACTTTGCCTCCTCACACAACAAAAAGAAGGACAACAGCAAATTTAAAAACAAAAAACAACCAGACCTGCCAGAAAATCAAACTGTCTGGAAGTCCAACAACCAAGGAGTTAAAGAAGAAACATTCACCCAGACCTGTAGGAGTGTCAGAGTTGGGCAGCCAGGGTGGAGATAATTCCCGGAGAGGCGGTGGTGGGAGGACTGGGGTAGGCTAGGCTCCTGCTGGTGGACCAGGTGAGTTGGTGGCTGGCTGACCTGGTGAGGCGGTATTGGCAGAGTGGGTGGTCCTACATTTGCATGCAGGTAAACCAGGAGGAACAACAGGAGAGAAAAACTCAGACCATGCAACCCAGGATTCCAGTGCGGGGGAATAAAGTCTCAATACCTCTGAATGAAAAAACCTGTGGGGGTTGAGGCAGCAGGAGACACTCCCAGCCTCACAGGTGAGTTTGTTGGAGACCCACAGGGTTCTAGAATATACACAAAACCACTCACCAGGAAATCAGCACCAGAAGGGCCCAATTTGCTTGTGGGTAGCAGAGGAAGTGATTGAAAGGTGGCCAAGAACTGAGCAAGCAGCATTGTTCCTTCTCGGACCCCTCCCCCACATACACCACCACATCACAGCCACGTGAGTTGCCCTGCCCTGGCAAATACCTAAGGCTCCACCCTTTACTACCTAACAGGCACACTGAGACAAAACAATATGGCCCAAATGAAAGAAAGATCAAAGCACCAGAAAAAACACAACTAAGCGATGAAGAGATAGCAAACCTATCAGATCCACAGTTCAAAATACTGGTAATCAGGATGCTCACAGAAATGGTTGAGTATAGTCACAAAATAGAGGGAAAAGTGAAGGCTATGAAAAGTGAAACAAATGAAAATGTACAGGGAACCAACAGGGAAGGGAAGGGAAGGGAACCCGGACTCAAATCAACAGTTTGGACCACAGGGAAGAAATAAACATTCAACCACAACAGAATGAAGAAACAAGAATTAAAAAAAAAAATGAGGTGAGGCTTAGGAACCTGTGGGACAACTTTAAACGTTGCAACATCCAAACCATAGGGGTGCCAGAAGGAGAAGAGGAAGAGCAAGAAATTGTAAAGTTATTTGAAAACATAATGAAGGAGAACTTCCCTAATCTGGCAAAGGAAATAGACTTCCAAGAAGTTCAGGAAGCTCACAGAGTCCCAAAGAAGTTGGACCCAAGGAAGCACACAACAAGGCACATCATAATTAAGTTACCCAAGATTAAAGAGAAGGAGAGAATCTTAAAAGCAGCAAGAGAAAAGGAGACAGTTACCTACAAAGGAGTGCCCATAAGACTCAGATGATTTCTCAAAAGAAACCTTACAGGTAAGAAGGGGCTGGAAAGAAATATTCAAAGTCATGAAAGGCAAGGACCTCCATCCAAGATGACTCTATCCAGCAAAGCTATCATTTAGAATGGAAGGGCATATAAAGTGCTTCCCAGATAAGGTCAAGTTAAAGGAGTTCATTATCACCAACCCCTTATTATATGAAATATTAAAGGGACTTATCTAAGAAAAAGAAGATCAAAACTATGAACAGTAAAATGGCAACAAACTCAAAATTATCAACAACTGAACCTAAAAAACCAAAAATGAACTAAGCAAACAACTAGAACAGGAACAGACTCACAGAAATAGAGATCACATGGAGGCTTATCATTGGGGAGGGGGTGGGGGAAATGAGGGAAAGGTACAAGGAACAAGAAGCATAAATGGTAGGTACAAAATAGGCAGAGGGAGGTTAGGAATTGTATTGGAAATGGAGAACTCAAAGAACTTACATATATATGACCCATGGACAGGAACTAAGGTGGGGGAATGATGGTGGGAGGAGGGGTACAGGGTGGAAGGAAAGAAAGGGGAGGAAAAAAAAGGACAACTGTAATAGTGTAATCAATAAAATATATTTTTTAAAAAGAAAGTCTGTGTGAATGGAGTAAACGGCAGAATGGTAGATGAAATTATAAATATAGAGGAAAAACAGAAATAAAAAATGAGCCTTAATAGGCTATGGCAAGCAGCTCGATTTTATTCAAAATGCAAACACAAGCCACTGGTAGGCTTTAAAAAGGAGAAATAGGAGAACCAAGATGGCGGCATAGGTAGACACACTGCGCCTCTTCGCACAACCAGAACTGACAGAAAATCGAACAGCAAGGAAGTCCGACACCAAGGAAATAAAAAATAAACATTCATCCAGACTGGTAGGAGGGGCAGAGATGGGCACCAGGGCAGAGAGGACTCGCCTGGCTGTGGCAGGACCAAGACTGGCAGAGTGTGGGACGAATGAGGCAGGCAGTCTGACCACTAGCAGACCCTGCGGCCCCACATTCGCACACAGATAAACCGAGAGGGCTGGACTCAGAGTGGCGGAGAACGGGGCAGGCAGAGCGGTGGGTAGCACCCCGCAGCCCCACATTTGGGCACACATTCTCGCAGATAAACTGGGACAAACAGCGGGCAAAGCAGACCACGCAACCCAGGGCTCCAGCTCGGGGAAATAAAGCCTCAAACCTCTGATTGAAAACGCCCGTGGGGGTTGGGGCGGCAGCGAGAGAGACTCCCAGCCTCACAGGAGAGGTCGTTGGAGAGACCCACAGGGGCCTGAAGTGTGCACAAGCCCACCCACTCGGGAACCAGCACCAGAGGGGACCGATTTGATTGTGGGTAGAGGAGTGAGAGATTGAAATCCGGAGGAGAGTGAAGCGGGCGCCATTGCTCCCTCTTGGCCCCTCCCCCACGTACAGCATCACAGCACAGCGACCAGCATTACCCCGCCCCGGGGAACACCTAAGGCCCCGCCCCTTACAGTAACAGATGCATCAAGACAAAAAAAAAAAAAAGAAAAAAATAATGGCCCAAATGACAGAACACTTCAAAGCTCCAGAAAAAATACAGCTAAGCGAGGAAGAGATAGCCAACCTATCGGATGCACAGTTCAAAACACTGGTTATCAAGGTGCTCAAAGAATTGGTTGAATCTGTTCCAAAACCAGATGAAAAAATGAAGCCTATGCTAAGAGAAACAAAGGAAAATGTACAGGGAACCAATAGTGATGTGAAGGAAACTGGGACTCAAATCAACGGTGTGGACCAGAAGGGAGAAAGAAACATCCAACCAGAAAAGAATGAAGAAACAAGAATTCGGAAAAATGAGGAGAGGCTTAGGAACCTCCAGGACATCTTGAAACGTTCCAACATCCGAATTATAGGGGTGCCAGAAGGAGAAGAGGAAGAACAAAAAATTGTAAACTTATTTGAACAAATAATGAAGGAGAACTTCCCCGATCTGGCAAAGGAAATAGACTACCAGGAAGTCCAGGAAGCTCAGAGAGTCCCAAAGAAGCTGGACCCGAGGAGGAACACGCCAAGGCACATCATAATTACATTACCCAAGAATAAACGCAAGGACCTACATCCAAGATTACTGTATCCAGCAAAGCTATCATTTAGAATGGAAGGGAAGATAAAGTGCTTCTCAGATAAGGTCAAGTTAAAGAAGTTCATCATCACCAAGCCCTTATTATATGAAATGTTAAAGGGACTTACCTAAGAAAAAGAAGATCAAAAATAGGAACAGTAAAAATGACAGCAAACTCACAGTTATTAACGACCACACCTAAAACAAAAACAAGAGTAAACTAGGCAAACAACTAGAACAGGAACAGAACCATAGAGATGGAGATCACATGGAGGGTTGTCAAGAGGGGAGTGGGAGGGGGAGAGGGGGGGAAAGGTACAGAGAATAAGTAGCATAGATGATAGGTGGAAAATAGACAGGGGGAGGGTAAGAATAGTGTGGGAAATGTAGAAGCCAAAGAACTTATAAGTATGACCCATGGACATGAACTATAGGGGGGGAATGTGGGAGGGAGGGGGTGGGCAGGATAGAGTGGAGTGGGGGGGGAAATGGGACAACTGTAATAGCATAATCAATAAATATATTTAAAAATAATAATAAAAAAAGAAAAGGAGAAATAGTATGATCTGATTTCTGATTCATATATTTAAAATATCATTTTCTGTCTTCACATTCTCCTTTCAAGGCAGTCTCAAAATCTGTATCTTTAGAGAACATAGATTTATGATGGAATAACTTTTAATTTAACATAAAATATTTTCTAAAGTGTTTTTTGCCCTGGCTGGTGTAGCTCAGTGGATTGAGCACAGGCCTGGGAACCAAAGGGTCGCTGGTTCAACTCCCAGTCAGGGCACATGCCTGGGTTGTGGGCTAGGTCCCCAGTAGGGGGCGCATGAGAGGCAACTACACATTGATGTTTCTCTCCCTCTGTTTCTCCTTCTCTTCCTCTGCCTTTAAAAATAAATACAAATCTAAAAAAAATGTTTTAAATATTTTTAAAGTATTCTTTATAGTCACTCTTAATTTATCTTGAAGTTTGAATACCAAATTCTTCCTAGAGCTATGTTTACAGTATAGGAGAAAACTATTTTATATGTTCATACAAACTCCTTGCTATGTTGTGCATACTTTGGTCTTCCTGGAAAAGACTCTAAAGAACACACCTACTTCTTGAGGTAGATACCAAGCTACCAAATATGGAGAGCAATTAGTGGGCAGGACACTTAGTTAATACAGCTCCAAAGTATAATTTCTTACAGTGTGGATCTAGGACAAAATTGTAGATAGTATTTCTCTTGTTTCCTATCTCCTCTTTCAGTGCCTCTTCTCCCATATTTAGCAACCTCTTCCCCCAAACATTTCACTGGAGTTGAGACTTTATTGGGTTCATAGCATCCCAATCTACTCAACCTAGAATCAATATTCCGCACTTCTGACTTATCCTGATTCTCAAATGTAAAGGTGGATAATGGGGTGGGTTAATAAAGTAATTTACCTTTGAATTTTTAGGATTAAGTTCAGATCTTTCCCTCTGGGAGATAGACAGCCATTGCATTGACTAAAATAACTTTCAGAGGTAGGCATCAAACATGGAAATAAGATGTTTTAACTTTTCATTATTTCTGACCTCTCATCAGAATAATAGGGAGAGAAGGGTCACCAAACCTGATGATGAGAGAGAAATCCTTGAGGTAAAAATGGAAAGGAATAGGCTCTGGCTGGGTAGCTCAGTTGGTTAGAGTATCATTCCTTGACACCAAGGTTGTGGGTTGAATCCTGGGTCAGGGCACATAAAAGAGGCAACCAATGAATGTATATATAAGCTGAACAAGAAAGAGATGTTTCTCTCTATATACATAAATTCAGCAAATAAACTTTAAAAAAAACTAGAAAGGAGTATAGGATGACTGAAGATTTAAAAAAGTTCTTAAATACTCTAAGAGAGCCTGGGTAAATGAGGTTAAAAATTATACTCTGCTCCTCAACTTTCTTGGAGATCTCAAGGTTTTTGTAAACTTTCTAATGTGTCAATTTCCTATAAAATGGTAATTGCTTAATTTATCTGTTTTCTGTGATGAATAATCTTTACAATAATTATGAATATTCAAATGAAGGGTGGCAAATTTCTAAATTATTTTCAACGGTAAAATAATACTTCTGGTTTGGAAGTCCTGGATGTGCCTCGGGTCACTTTTAAGCTATACCTCTCTGGGTAGGTTATGTCTTTTTTTTTTAATCCAAAAAGGCCAGATTAAAGTATACTTCTGTGATCCCTTGCCAGTTTTCGTATTTTAAACATCTAATCTAATACTTTGGACATTTGGTATGTGGTCAGAATTATAATGCGCCAAACATCAAGGAGGTGTTTTTCCTGTGATATTACCTTTTTTTTTGGTTTTCCTCTTACTATCCTGGTAGTTCCCTCTCAGTCTCTTTTGGGAGTTCTTCTTCTACAGGCTCCTCAAAACTTGGTTCTTGAGCCCTTTTCTTGCCTTCAACCCCACCCCCATTCAAACTACAGTGGTACTGCAGTACTCGTTAATTAGTTCAGCAAATCGTGCTGAGTGCCGAAAGGTGAAACATTTTCTTTTGTGGGGCATCGTTGTAAAATTTCTCATGAAAGTTCTAGCAAGTGCAACGAGTCCCAAGCAGGCACTGAGTGCTGAAACCTTTTTTTCCATCAAAATGCGGTAAGTACAGGGTTTGACGAGTTCTGAAGCAGAGTACTGACGTATGACTGTATTTTTCACACATCAACCAGAATGATTTACCTGCAAAACACGTGATGATATCTCCATTTCATTTGTTCAACCATTATTTACAGAACACCTATAATGTGCCAGACATTATTTAGAAAATAGGAATCCAGTGCTACATGAAATAGCCAGGGCAATGTCTTCTTTTTACTCTTAGGAAGATTTTGTATGACCTTAGCCACTAACTCATTTTCCCCTTGCTCCCAGTTTAGCTATATTGACCTGCTTTCTCGGAGCTTTTGAGCAAGCCTATTCTGTACATTCCTACACTAATTCCTATACATTTTTCAAATGTAAGCTTAAATGTCTTGTTTATGGAAACACTCTGACCAGACTAGGTCCCTCTGTATTTCTCCTTCCAGAAGTAGTCATGAAAAATTTAAGAATTTGTGTGCTTGTTCAATGTCTCACTAGTTCTCTTATAAGCACAAACAGGGAAATTTCTTGTTCATTACTCTATTCCCAGCATCTGGCACATATTAGGAGCTCAGTTTGTTGGCTGAATGAATAAAGTAATGTCTCACTATAGAGTGTTACCATATTTCTAGCCTGGTGACTTGTAAGATTCAGAGGCCTCTTTTTAAAGGGAAAAATTAACAGGTTACAATTTAGGATGTGGTCTCTCTTTGTTTCTAGTTAGAAAATCTAATTACTGGCTGAATTTGAATATTTCTTACTTATGTCATCATTGCTTTGGAGAGTTAAAAGAAAAAAAAATACCTTCAAAATAGATGTCGCTCGCCCTGGCCCGTGTGCCTCAGTTGGTTGGAGTGTCTTTCTGTAAACCAAAAAGTCATTAGTTCAATTCCTAGTTAGGGCACACTGTCTTGGTTGTGGGTGTGGTCCCCACTTAGGGTGCCTATGACAGCCAAGGGATAGATGGTTCTCTCCAGCATGTTTTCCTCTCACTCCCTACCTCCCCCTGGCTGGAAAACCAATAAGCATGTCCTCAGGTGAGGATAAAAAAAATTTTCTAAAGTAGACGTTACCTCAGGCATTTATTCAACAACAAACATTTCTGATTGAAAACAAACGCATATATTTCTCAGCTAATTTACTTCATCTGCCTTAGTTCAAGTTTTCATTTCCTGCTTGAGCTGTTGCTCTTCTTCCCAACTCCTTATTGTCTTATCCTGCATTATTTGTCGTCGCAGCATTGTTTTTAAAATACATTATTAGTTTTTCCCAGTTAGAACGCAAGTTCCGTGAAGGTAAGGATTTTTCTATTGTTCGTGATTTTATTCCGTGTTTGTGGAACTCAGAAAGCCTAGACAAATTTAAAGGCTTGTAACAGCCATCAACACATTTCCCTACTTCGTGTTTCTCCTTTCATACATTTACTTTTTATATTGTATCTTATTAACATGTCAGTTATGATTTTTAAAGAAATATCTGTTTGTCACGTTAGATGTTTGCCCACTTAAAGGCCATTAACAAACAGAAAATAACTTTGGAAAAGGGACCTGAGGGTAGCAGCCTCCCACAGCACCTGCTGAATAAATGCTGGCTGAACTTAAGGCTAAACTGTGGAGTCTTGTCAGTGGGGAAGCTAAAAAATGTTTTCGCATATAAAAGTGAGCATATCTACACCCGTCTTTTAAGCACCTTTTCTGGGCTTATGGGCGAATACCACTAAAAGGTGGCCAGCGATAAAGTGGAAAAGCGCAAGGCCTAACTGGCATTCAGCTCTGCTCCGCTCGGGTGTACTCCCAAGCAGCTTCCATCCGGCGGCGAAGAAAAGTACTTCCGGCGTTCAGCGGTTTAACATGCTGAGTCACGGCCGAAGGCCCCGTCCCAGACCGGAGGGGCAGGACGGGCAAAATATGACGTGATGGGGGAAGAAACGTGGGGATTCTTTTTCTCCGTTCGTTTCTCTGTTTCCTCACCAGATGAAAATTCTATCTGAGCCGCGGAGCACTACTCTGACTGCCTAAACCAACTCTCCGCATACGTCATAAACGCAGCGCCGTTCTCCCGCCGTCCTCCGCGCCACTCTCTCCGCCCCTTCTTCCTCGCCCCGCCCACCCCAAGTTACGCAGAGCTCTCTGGGTGTCAGAAACTC